>NC_072410.2:77465000-78715000 GCF_028858775.2 Pan troglodytes
AGAGTTCCTTCTTACTCATCTGCAAGCCAGGCTCTTCTGGGCTACTTCAGAAACTTAGAACAGCATGTTCTCTCTTTTAGAACTTGTTTTTCAAAATTTTCTTGGATTTTTCTTTCACATTTTCTCCTCTAGAAGGATTGTATCATCAGTGTGTAACGTATTTGAAAAATCTCACTGGGAACTTAACTGTGATTCCACTGAAATTATAGAATAATCTGGGGGAGAATAAGCATCTTCACAGTGCCAGGATTTTTCAACCAGATAACATGAACATTATCTCTATTTGGTTTTTCTTGTATGTCCTTTAGTAAAGTTTTGTCATTTTTCTTTCTTTAGCTCTTATACATTTTTAGTTTATTCTTAGGTATTTTGTAGTTTTGTGGCTTTTGTGAATAGGATATTTTTCATAACATTTTGTAATAGTTACTATAGAATGGAGGCAAGCCATAGTTTTTATATGTTAATATTGTGCTTGGCCTCCTAACTTAATGAAATCTGTAAATTCTGATCATTTACTTCAGAGAGTTCTCTTAGATTTTCTAGGTATACAGTGATGTTGTCTGTCAATACTGAGAGTTGTTTCTTCCTTTTAAATTTGTATATCTTATTTCTTTTTCTTATCATTTAAAAATCTAAGACTTTCAGGTCAATGTGGAATAATAATGACAGGATCTTCATTTTATTCCTAACATCAATAGGAAGAATTTTCTTATTTCCTTCTAATATGTGACACTTGCTCAAGTTTCTAGCCAACATTCTTTATCAAGAAAAGAAAATGTTCTTCTATTTCCATTTGCTAAGAGTTACTGGAAATGGGTGTTATGGTTCATGAGATAATTGTTCTGCCTCTGTTCAAATCATCATATACTTTTTCTCTTTTAGTCTATTAATTTAACACTATTTTGAAATGTGGAACCAACATTGCATTTTAGAGAATAAACTCTATTTGATTTTTCCCATTTGTGGTAATAATGCTTTTAATTTGTTTATAAGTACTTAAATAGGACAGGCAATCTTTTGCCTTGAAAACTGACTCTTTAAGGGCCTCCCTGACTCTGTTGTTCTATTATTTTTGCTTCTGGTAATTGAGTCTGTGGTCATTCTTATCCAAGGATTTTATTGCAGATTACTTAGGGGAAACTAAAGATATTTGGAACATATCCCTAACTTTTAAAAAATTGATTTTTTTATTTATAATTGACACAATAATGGTAATAACTATATATTTATGGGGGCCAGTGCCATGTTTAAATGCATGTATAGATTGCATAATGATCAAATCAGAGTCATTACCATATCCATCACATTAAACACTTATCATTTCTTTGCAATGATAACATTCCAAATCTCTTATAGCTATCTTGAAATATCCACTACACTGTTATTTGCTGCAGTCACCCTACTGTGTAACAGAACACCAGAACTTATTCATTCCAAGTGTAACTTTGTACCCACTGAACAGCCTCTCCTGTTCCCTTATATCCTTGACCTTTTTTTTTTTTTTTTTTTTTGGAGACGGAGTTTTGCTGTTGTCACCCAGGCTGGAGTGCAATGGTGCGATCTAGGCTCACTGCAGCCTTCGCTTCCAGGGTTCAAGTGATTCTCCTGCCTCAGCCTCCCAAGTAGCTGGGATTACAGGCGCCTGCCACCAAGCACAGCTAATTTTTGTATTTTTAGTAGAGGCAGGGTTTCTGTCTCTACTCATAGTAGAGACCATGTTAGCCAGACTGGTCTCAAACCCCTGACCTCAGGTGATCCACCCACCTCGGCCTCTTGAAGTGCTAGGATTACAGGAGTGAGCCACCGTGCCCAGCCCCTTATATCCTTGACTTTTAAAAGTTGACATCATAGAGAACAACCAAAGCATACCAACTGGTGATTGGTGCCTGTCAGACACATAATCCTATATTTATTTGAAGAGGGCTGATCCATGATAGTATTGTATAGTTCATCTTCAAGTGAGGAAACATGGAAAACTACAAAAGATTACAGAAGAGTAGAGAGGATGGACCAACATGGAGTCAATTCAGAATCCAGGACACAGGCAAAAGGCTAATGATCTTTAGGTTTCCATGACAACCAGAGGTGGCTTTACCATGATGCTAATGAAACAAGCTTCTGGGCCTCTCACTTCCACTGTCCCCTTCCCAGGCCCTGCTCCTAATTTTGTATTTGTAGTTTTGTATTCTTTTCCTTAAAAAGAGACCTCAAGTTGTATAAACCTTGGACCCCACAAAACCTAATGACAACCCCAGGCATGACTTGCATACCAGCCACCAAGCCTAGACCCAGTGCTCTGAAAACCCTTTCCTGGCAGCCCTGATAATTCTCTGAGTTTGGTAATTAGAGTGGGTGGCAGATTAAATTACCATGTTGCTTCCTAGCTAGGCTGGGAGAACTGTGGCCTGACATAGAAGCCAGTGGGTGTCACATGGAACAAGTGCTCAGCTATCTCACACTCTGCTCTCTGTGGGGGCACGTGACCAAATTCATTATTAATGCTGAGCTGATCTGATTACCTTGATTGACACTAAGTGATTTCAGCCCGGGCTATATTTGTCTTCGTGGGGAAAATGCCGTGGAGCTGAAAGGCTATTTCCCTCTCCAAATACATTTGGGGCTGTCACTGTGGAGTTACGCACCCTGACATCAAAATCAGACCCACAGGCTTTGGAAGACAGAAAATGACATCATGGGCAAAAAATGGTGTCAGCTTAGCTTTGTTTTTCCATTCTTTTTCTGAACTCTGACAGAGAAGTAGTTTGTCTAGAATTTGAAAAGGCTTTCAGGCAAGGAAAAGGAAGAGTTAGTCGGAGCTGGACTTGTTTGCCAACACAAAAAATAGTTTCCAGGACATATTTCTCTGTCCTCATGATTCCACTCTGTTACTATGAAGCTTAATTTTAAAATGTTTTTATTTGTTAGGGTTTTGGTATCTAATGAACAAGACTAATGAATCATTTAACCTGCTATTGAATAAAATTTTAAGCTCTTAGAATTAAATACTACTTAATACAACACATTTTTGTTTATAGTACCAAAAAGAAAAATATTACCTACAAGATATCCTACCCTTAAGTCTGACCACCCTTTCCCATGGTTGCTAAGCACATAAGACAAGTCTGTGAATGACCTAGTATTATCTTTACAATGCTGTGCTATGTGAATTCTGAATGCGTGTAAGAAATACATCAAACCTAGTAACACAGGCAAAAATTAGATACTGCTAGTCCATAAACTTCAATTAGGAAGTTTAAATTAGACTGAAGGGGAAATTTTAGCTTAAAGATATCAAATAGAGCTATAGTGGCTTAAAGTGAACTATTACCCTACCTTATACAAGTCAAGTATTTTGGATGGAGCAAATGTTTAATTTAACAAGCAGTTGTTTTGATTGATTCCTCTGGACTTAAGAATAACAAAGGGAATGTAAAAAAAATACAATAAAGTAAACCACCCTTTATCATTGTTCTTGTCCTCATGCATGCTCTGGTTCTCTCTTTACTGCTGGCGTAGAGGAAGGGGACCCTCTTGCAGGTTCACAACCTGGTGGGTTTGGGTGCAGAGATGTGATGAAGCTTGTTCTAACTATCTGCCTGCAGTAGTTACTCATATCAGACTGGGTCAGGTGAGCAGGGAGGCAGAGCTACCGTTTAGCTTCAAATCACAAAGTTATAACTCCCGAATCTGCTCCTCCTCCTCTCTTGAATTTCTGCCTTCTTTCCAGGGAAGATGACAATGAGATGGGATGGGTTTTGACAGAGAAATGGGAGGGAGTGTCCACTGACCTAAGGAAAATACTTCATCTCATGAAAACATGGTTTCTTTTATATAGAGGCATATAAAAATGCATGTAAACAAGCATTTTTTATTGAACATTAAATTTTATTGGTACAGAGCATGTGTTTTGTTATACTGGTGACTAATGCCTTTTAAAAATGAGATTTTGAAATGCCATTCTGCTTATGTAACTGAGATAAAGAGCTTTTAGGACATTGTTCTGCGGTGAACCCCTATAATAATAGCTGATTAGCAACAAGACAACTTGAGGTGCCAAGAATGTTTTCTGCAGAACCTTCTATTAAGTAGGAAAAGGTTTTGTTTTTTGGAAAGGTTATCCAGATGGTTTTGCCTGAGAAACCTCTCTAACTGACCTCAAAAGTCATTAGTTTGCAAATATTAGTGTGCAAAAATATTTATTTGCATGTAGATGCCCTGGTTGGTCCCTATTTTCCTGTCTAATGAGGTCACTAGGAGAGTGATTTATTTTAAAACAGCTAGTTAAAAATAAATTTATCCATAAGAGAAACAGGAGGAAATATACATACTAAAAGTTGCTTATTACAAAAAAAAATCTTTATTTCAATACTGACTCTTTTTTTTTTTTTTTTTTACTTTAATTTCTGATATACATGTGCAGAATGTGCAGGTTTGTTACATAGGTATATATGTGCCATGGTGGTTTGCCGCACCCATCAACCCGTCATCTAGGTTTTAAGCCCCTCATGCATTAGGTATTTGTCCTAATGCTCTCCCTCCCCTTGCCCCCTACCCTGCAACAGGCCCCGGTGTGTGATGTTCCCCTCCCTGTGTCCATGTGAACACTGACTGTCTTATAAAGCCTTGATGATGTTCCATAATCATAATTTTTCTTTTAAAGGAAAGTGCTTTTTAGTCTGCAGTAGATTCCTGGATGTTAGCTGCTGTGTCCATGATGACTATCACATTTATGGGAGTATGCTTGTTTTTGAAAATAACAGGAGAAGCCAAAGAGGCAAAGTAAATAAAAATACTTCCCCCCCAAAAAATATTGAAATAACGAATGTGTTGGAAGTGAATATTTTCCCAGGCTGGTGATTTTCTTGTACTATAAAGTGTATGGACAGTTGAGTCCCTGGTCACATTCGCAGGGGCCTGGCTTCTGAGTTCCCCTGGGCTCCCAAACACGGCATCCTAGCAGAGGTGTGTGTGACAGCATCATCCCCAGCTTCTGGAAGACCTGGCCCTAGGTCTTTAGGGAAAATCTTTCCACTTTCTCATTCATATATATATATATATATATATATATTTTGTGATGGAGTCTCACTCTGTTGCCCAGGCTGGAGTGCAGTGGCGTAATCTTGGCTCACTGCAATCTCCTCCTCCCAGATTCAAGCGATTCTCCTGCCTCAGCCTCCCAAGTAGCTGGGATTACAGGCATCCGCCACCATGCCCAGCTAGTTTTTGTATTTTTAGTAGAGATGGGGTTTCACCATGTTGGCCAGGCTGGTCTCGAACTCCTGACCTCAAGTGATCCACCTGCCTTGGCCGTGCAAAGTGCTGGGATTACAGGCATGAGCCATTGTGCCCAGCCAGATTTTTATAAGCATCCTAAGAGCTGCAGGGTATGTCTACTGAAAAATAAAAATGATTAGTTCTCAAGATCACTGTGCAAACTAGTACTGGTTCCATGGGAAATAGGGTTTTTGCTTATTTGCCAATTTCTAAAGTTGAGGAAATTCAGGGCAACTTTAGTCTCTGCAAATTATCCCTGATTCTCAGCTGAAGTGACCACAGGCTCAATCTGTGTTCTGTCCTAAAACAAAATAAAGCAAAACTCCCTCAATTTATTATATGGTAGGAAAGCTTATGGGTTCTGCAACATACTAGCTGTGTAACTTTGGGCACATTTACCTCAGTTTCCTCACTTGTAAATGCGGAAAATGATACTTGCTCTTCCTGACACTGTGAGGATTAAATGAGATAATATGTGGAAATCATCTGGCACGTAATAGAAACCCAATAAATCTGCATCCTCATCCCTCTACACCCCTTTTGGGAAAGCCTTTCCAGCTTGGATAAATCCAAACTTTCTAAAGACTGCAGGCTCCTGGTCTGAATATCACCCGTAGGGAAGGCTGAGTCCAGATTGGGAAGTCTCTTTGCTCTCTACCTTCATTTGCTGAGATCCTTTCTCTTCTGTACACATATGTCCTTCACCCCTGAGCTCTTTCTGGGAGGGGCAAAGAGGCTCCGTAAACTCAAAAGGATCCTTCAAAAGGATGTTATGCTAACGGTGGAGTTCCAGGGATGGTGAGTCCAAAGGCAGATTGTTCGAGGAAGGGGCTTTTGAGAAGCAGGGCCTTCCCTGAACCCCACAGATGCCCCCATGCAGTGGGCTGCTTATTCTACCTGAACCCTGGGAGAGCTCCAGCTAAGGGCTCACACAGGCTCTAGCAGAGAGTATAAGAAATACCCATCAGTGACCACAATTAAGGATCTTGGCCTGGTCAAAGTCAAGGCCATTCATTAACATTTTCTGAGCACCCATTCCCCAGAATACATATGTTTTGCCCATTGTTTCTCAGTACCCACACTAAAGGACCCATAGTTTAGATCAAGGTACTAGTGCAGGGCTCCATGGATAGGCTTCTGAGGGTGGGTGATTCCCTGAAGCTGTGTACAAAACAGTATGTGCATATGTTTTTGTGCATTTCTGGGGAGAACATCCAGAACTTTCATTACCTTCTCAGAAAGTTAGGAACCACCTGCTGGTTGTGAACTGAATGTTCTCCCTGTACTCTGCTGGGGCCAGTAGGAATCTTGGCTCCCAGAGTCCCTCCTGGGCCTCCAGATAGATAAAATGTTATGACAGAGGGTGCAGCTGTCATTCCTGGGAGGCCCATGCCCAGTGACTAAGCACTGAGCAGTATTTGCTGTACCTCCTTCCAACCACGGCTTCCTGGACCATCACCTCGTCAACAGTTGGTCTGCATATAGCGAAAGAAAAATCAGTCTTCTGGTACTAAACCACATTCTGGGCTACAGCTGTAGGGAGAGCGTGGAGCTTGGCCATGGAGGGTGGTGCGCTGGGCTGTTTGGCAACCTTGGCCAGGCTGTTTAAGCCTCAGTTCTCCTACGGAGATATTAGCTCCTGGCTGTTAGGCCAGGTCTCCCGCCCTCACTAATGTACCCTGCATAGTTCCTGGTGCCCTGAAGGTGCTCAGCTCATGTCCATGGAGTTGAAGTGAAGAGGAACTGATAATCCCTGCCCCAGGCTAGGAGGGGAAATCAGACCACATAAATAACCATGAGAGAATTAGAGGTCAGGAACTCAGGGGCTGCAGCTCAGATGATAGCTGACTTCAGCTCAAGGGCTGGGTGGGTGGATGGGGACTCCAAGAAGTCTTTATCGGGGGGTAGGTGGGGGACTTTAGAGATAAGGCTTGACGGAATGGTAGAAGGTAGACATGGGGGTGTGCAGACAAAGGGCATTTCTGGGAGGGAAGTGGCTTTAGCAGGACAACACAGGGGCAGGGAGGTTCTGGGCTAGAGCAAGCCCCCTGGCTGGGCTAGAACCAAGAGTGCCTAGAAGAGAGGGACCAAACTGGGCTGGAAAGTGGGTGACCACCCACTGCTGTGGCTCACTTCACCCAAGGAGAAAAGGACTGAGCAACGGGCCTGGTGGTCCCCCGTGGCTGTGCCACTGGGTCCAGGGACCCGCTGGCCCCACATCCTGTGGGTTCACTGACCAAGGCCCAAAGCCAGGACAACCCAACAAGGCTCAGCACTGTGCCAGGTTATGCTTTTACAGCTAAAACCTCAGTGGTCTCAGAGGAAAGTTATCCTGCTTGTCAGTTCCCGGTGCTCACATAGATCACTCTCGAAGGCAGGCAGGAAGCAGATCTATAATTACCGAGGCAGCTGAGATGCTTTTCCCAGGGGCTGGTGTTTAGACTTATAATGTCATCATTTATAAGGCCCATTCATCTCTGATAATGAAACGAAGTAGGGCAGTGTTACTAGACTTGAGACAGGACTTTTCTTCTCTCATCCCACTCCATCCCTCTCACTTCCCTTCCCCAAATTTCCGCTTATCTGTCTCCAGCCGATCTCTAGTATTTTCAATATTATCTCTTCACCACAGATGGAACATTCTAGGGGACAATAAAAATCGGAATTGTTGCTTAGTAGCCTCTGTGAGATTCAAACCACCTTCAAAAACTAATTTAAATATCTCTTTTCCTCCAGGCGTCCTTCATGGATTGCTCTTCCCTAAGACTTTGCTTTCTTTATGATGGCCTTGCTATTTATATAAGTGGTTCTCTTCTGTTGCAGCTGGTCCTAAAGAAGCATTGTAAATATTTCAGGCTCTGGACCCTTTAAACCATCATTTTTTTTAAGAAAACAAATTCTGTCCCTCATTTTGACTGGGGATAGAGGGGGTAGGCATTCTGATGCCCTCTCTCAGCCTTTGTGTAGGGATTGTCTTCTCCATTAGCCTGTATGCTTAAGTCTTCCCTCCCTTTCTCCCTGGAGTGCATATCCAGGGCTTGCTAGGGGGAAGGGTAGGCTGTGCAGTGGATGGGGTAAATGGTATGTGGGTGTGTATACACATGTGTGTGTGTGTGTGTGTGTGTATGCATGTATGTGTGTGAGCCCAGGCCCCTTAGTACACTTTCTTGTAGGAATCCAAGCATCACTGGTTAAGGTAGAGGACATTGCAAGGGTCTGTAGCCTGAAAGTCCTGGAGACTCTTTGTCCCAACAGGGATGCCACCTGTTGCTGTCCTCAGCTCAACATGGAGGACATAATCCCTGAGGGAAGGTACGAAACTTCCCTCTGCTTGGCTGTTGGAGAATGGTGTGGTCAGGACAGCTCCGGCAAAGCTGTGATGCAGACATTAAGTCCTGGGTGCCCCTACCCCTACCACATGCCCCCTCCTGGGTTCTGTACATGGCTGGGCCACACCAGTTCCAGGGCCTCCATGCACACACTGTCCTGGCCAGGGGGTGAAGAGTATTCCAGCGAGGGGAGGGCTAAGCTGAGGCTGAGGCAGCGTGAGCACATTGACAATTACACTTTTTTAAATCACGAATTTAAATAGTAATCGCAAAAAGTACAATTTCTGGCATACTGAAAATTTGACAGTTATAAAATTGTAATAATTAATACTCCTTAATGTGGCCAATGAAACATACATACTATAACAATGTGTTAGCCACCATCGCTTGTTTAAAAATTATGCCAACCAGGCCTTCTTTGGCCATCAGAACTTTTATATTGTTCTTATTTCTCCTTAAATCTGCATTTCCATCCCACTTCCCCCATGGAATTTTATTCTAATATGTCTTCATGCTTATTATAGTCACTGTAATAAAACTGTGTATGTATTGAAATTAACTGAAAACCTCCTGTGATCATTAGCTCTAAGTGTTAAAAAACAATTTCTATATTATTCATTAAAACAATTTTATTGATCAAAATATCATAATATGAATTTTTTTTGAGACAGAGTCTTGCTGTGTTGCCAGGCTGGAGTGCAGTGGCACGATCTTGGCTCACTACAACCTCTGCCTCCCAGGTTCAAGCGATTCTCCTGCCTCAGCCTCCTGAGTAGCTGGGACTACAGGCGCACACCACCAGGCCCAGCTAATGTGTGTATTTTTAGTAGAGACAGGGTTTCACCATGTTGGCCAGGTTGGTCTCGATCTGTTGACCTCGTGATCAGCCTGCCTCAGCCTCCCAAAGTGCTGGGATTATAGGCATGAGCCACCGCACCCAGCCAATATAATATGAATTTTAATAAATAACAAAAATGCAATGTTATTGGAAATGCATCTCTTAATGACATAGGAGGGCTTTCTTTTTTCAGCCTTCTTCTCTATACATGGATGAATATTACTTATTGTTAAAATGAGGCAGTGCTTAGCTTCAATTCTACTTCTATTTTTTCTTTCTTATATATGTACATGCTGAGAAAACATGTTCACAAAATATGATTGAAATAGAAAAAGCTTTGTTATATCAAAGATAATCAATTCTTTTAACTCCTTCCCAGTTATATACCCAAATCATATGGTCATCTATCATCAAAAATTATTTTTAATGATCTATCAGCTGACAATTCAATTAGGTGTTCCATCAATTTGAACTTCTTTGAAAAATGGAGAATCAACTAACTGTGAACATTTATTTTTGGTCATTGCACTCATTCATATTCTCAATTTCTAGAAAGTATATTTAAAAATCTCTTCCATGGCAATTATATTGTGTCACTTTTCCACAAGAAGTGCCTCATTTAATCTGATATACTCTGAAAGGGTTAGAATAATCAAGATATTATTAATTTTGAAATATCTTATTAGTACAATTTTTAAAAAATAAGTTTACACACACACACACACACACACGGAGCTGCAGATTTAGCTCATTCACTTATAAATTTTGTCCACCATTTAACTTAATTAGTAAAGCCAAACTCACCATCAATCAAACTGACTCTCAGTAAGAAAAAGCCTGACTTTTGCTGCATTTTAAAATTCAATGAAACATCTCAACAGGCATCCTGGAGTCAACATTCATCACTTAATGAATTTTCTTTCTGGTGGAGTGAAAGATAAGGTACGGAGACTTGCCATGAGTTTGTCACCTGCAGGAAGTAGGTGCTGCCACCTTTAGTGTTTCTTCCAACTCTCTCTTTGGTGTGCTTTGCTCTCCCACAGAAAGGACCATTCTTTGACAATACTAGTAAGGGAATGGACTCTTCCGTTGTTAAATGAAATACGAGGAGTCTTCAAAAAGTTCATGGAAATGTGTAATACAAGGTAACTACGCATGGATTTCTGATTTTTTTTGCACCAAAATAAACCCATGCTAACTTGTTATAACATAGATACACAGGATCTAGTTTGAGGCACTAAGAGGGATAAAACATCAGTTTGAAAAGAGCCCCTATCAGAGAAACATGAATTTTGATAAAATTGAAGCAAAAGAAACCATCAAATTTATGCTAAAGCTTAGGTGGAAGAATGGTGAAATCACTGATGCTTTATGAAATGTTTAGAGGGACAATGCCCAAAGAAATTAGCTATTTACAAATGGCTAACTCATTTTAAGAAGAGATGAGATGATGTTGAAGATGAAGCCCACTGCAGCAGACCATCCACATCAATTTGCAAGGAAAAACTTAATCTTGTTTGTGCCCTAATCGAAGAGGACCAACAATTAACAGAAAAGATAGCCAACACCATAGATATCTCAATTGGTTCAGCTTCCACAATTCTGATTGAAAAATTAAAGTTGAGCAAACTTTCCACTTGATGAGTGCCAAAACCATTGCACCCAGATCAACTGCAGAAAAGAGCAGAGCTTCAGTGGAAATTTAAATAAGTGCAATCCAGATCCTGAAGAATTTCTTTAAATAATTGTAGCCCCTATCAGAGCAATATGGCTTTATCAGTACCATCCTGAAGACGTGGCACAAAGAAAACAATGACTACCAAAAGATGAAGTGGCCTAATCAAAGCAAAAGAGACTGGTCAAGAGCAAAGGTCATGGCAACAGTTTTTTGGGATGCTCAAGGCATTTTGCTTGTTGACTTTCTGGATGGTGAAAAAATGACAATATCTGCTTATTATAAGCATGTTTTGAGAAAGTTAGCCAAAGCTTTAGCAAAAAAGTGCCTGGGAAATCTTCACCAGAGGCTCCTTCTCCACTATAACAATGCTCCTGCTCATTCTTCTCAGCAAACGAAGGCAATTTTTTGAGAGTTTTGATGGGAAATCATTATGCAACTACCTTACATTCCTGATTTGGCTTCCTCTGACTTCTTTTTGTTTCCTAATCTTAACAAATAGTTAAAGGGCATTCATTTTTCTTCAGTTACAAGTGTAATAGACTACATTGGCATGGTTAAACTCCTGGGATCTCAGTTCTTTAGAGATGGACTCAATGGCTGGTATCATTGCTTACAAAAGTGTCTTGAACTTGACGGAGCTTGTCTTGAGAAATAAAGCTTATATTTTTTATTTTTAGCCTTTAATTTTATTTTTTCCACAAATTTTTTGAAGCCCTCTTGCATATCTTATCGTGTTCCTTCATTTGATACTCTGGAGGTTTTAGTCTCCTGGGAACAATGTACTATACTAATTAAGGCTCAGGACAGTTTAGGGGGATCCCTTTCTTTTGTAAAGTGGAACTGCAAAAGGGAAGTGGGAAAGGAAAACCCACAGAAGCCCTGACCATGAGACATTCTTAGGAAAGATAGTCATAGAAGTCGAATATCTAGAATTAGATTCCCTTAAAATGACCTGTCTTTATATATCTTTTGGGAAGTCTTGGGTTACCCCTGGCCAGGCATCATGCCTTGGTTTGAAGACCATTGGTCTAACCCTAAGAGTGACAGTATGGCCAGATCTGTAAGAAGACCACATTGCCTCTCACCTTCCACATATAATGCCACTCACCAAAAATTGATTGAGAGCCAGGCACAGGCTGGATCCTTTGGGGAAAAGTATGCTCTATCACTTCCTACAAGGAGTTGAAGGAGTTCAGTAATATGCTCAAAATATGTCCATTGCTTATCTTGAGCTGAAGGCACTTGAAAAGCCGTACACACAAGGAGATGCTTTCTCTGAACTCCCTTAATCTGCCTGAAGACAGATGCCCCAAAAGGAACTCAAGAGTCCTAAATCCCTCTGCAGGGGTTTCATCAACTGAGGAAGATTTACCCTTATCACAGGAGCAGAGACTAGAAGTCAACACCACACCCAGATGAACTGCCCTAAGCTAACGTATCTACCATCCATTATTCTAAGGGCCCATGCATCTTTCTTAAAAATCATTTACTCTCTCCAGAGTGGCCTATGTCCTCCCTCTCCTTCCCCTATTGATGATATATAAACTCTTAAATGTCATCATTTTTTGGGTATTCACTTTTTTCCCCTGTGATGACCCCCTGCGTGTAGTGTTACAAATTAATGAATTTGTATACCTTTGTCCTTTTGACCTGCCTGTCATCAGTTTATTTTATAGACCCAGTTATTGAACGTTGGAGAGTGAAGAAGGTCTTCCCTCCCTGCTATGGTCTAAATGTTTGTGTTCCCTCAACATTCAGATGTTGAAAACCTAAGCATAAATGTGATCATATTAGGAGGTGGGGTCTTTGGAAGGTGGCTAGATCATGGGGGCACACCCCTCATGAATGAGAATAGTGCCATTTTAAAAGAGGCCTCAGACAGATGCCTTGCTCTTCCGCAATGTGAGGACACAGTGAGAAGGTGCCCTCCCCAGATGCAGCAATCTACTCGTGCCTTGATCTTGGACTTCCCATCCTCCAGAACTGTAAGAAATATATTTCTGTTGTTTATGAGTTACCCAGCTTATGGCATTTTGTTACAGCAGCCTAAACAGACTAAAACACACCCCTATAAGGGTCTCTTTGTTGGAAGCAAGTCACCAGGTCCTGCTCACACTTAAGAGGAGGAGATTACATAAGGGCATGAATACTGAGAGGCAGAGATCATTGGGAGCCATCTTAAAAATTTTGAAGTTTCTTTGTTCTCAGTTTTGTGTCCTGGTTGCTCTATGAGTTAAGAGAAGTCTCACTCTATATGCAGTGACAGAAATTATAAATGTTTCAAAGAAAATTTGTGTAAAATTGTTCACTACTATGTTGTTGATAATAAAAAATTAGAAATAGCATACATTGCCCTAAAAGTCTGGGAAGTATCCAGGTAGCCTGTACCTCCCCTGACACACCCATCCTCATCAATCCCTGCTCAGCGGCATCAGTTTAGACCCTGAGGCAGGAGAGGACAAAAATGTATAGAGAAAAGCTCTACATCTATTGACACTCCTGGCCTCCTCCACCTCTCTCCACTTTCCTTTGCCAACAAGAATGTGCATAGGCTGGACACAAAGGCAAGCAAAACCACAATTGGAGCCCGATAGGCTCGGGGAAGATGAAAACATGAAAAAGACTAGAGCTAACAATGGGGCCAGGACAGGAAATATCCCTCTATTTCCAGAATCTTGCCAGGATATGTCTACCTATCGGTGTCTTAATTGATTTGTTCTGTATAGCAGGTTGAGTAATGTCCCTCAAAATTCGTGTCCACCAGAACCTCAGAATATGACCTTATTTGAAAATAAGTTATTTGCAGATGGAAGTAGTTAGAAGATCTCAAGAAGAAATCATACTGGTTTCATGATGGTCCCTAAATCCAATGACTGTGTCCTTCTAAAGAGAGAATGCATCAAGAGACACACAGGGGAGGCCAAGTGAGGACAGAGGCAGAGATTGGAGTGATTCTGCCACAAGCCAAGAAGCTGGAAGAGGCAAGGAAGCTTCCAGAAGCTGGAAGAGGCAAGGAAGTATTCCTCCCTAGAGCCTTTGGAGAAAGCATGGCCCTGCTGACATGTTGCTTTGGGGCTTCCAGCCTCCAGAACCATGAGAGAATAAATTTCGGTTGTTTTAACCCACTCAGTTTGTTACAGCAGCCCTGGGTGACTAATTCAGTCTGGATGAAGGAGTCTCTTCAATTTACAAACCTTTTTAGGTCAGTACTTTATTGTCCTCATTTCTTCTTCAAATCACCTAGAATTCACAAGTATGATTTCTGTTTTCTGTCTTTTACCTTTATATTCTCTCTAATTGTTTTGATATGTTTGTTCTTTAGCTCCGCATTCTGAGAGAGCTTCTCCAATGTCAGGAAACATTGTGAAAGACTGAGATGGGCAAAAGATGACCTGGTGCCTTTTCAGTGGAATGTTGGATGTTGTATAGAGCAGCAGTCCCCAACTTTTACGTACCAAGGACCAGTTTTGTGGAAGACAATTTTTCCACAGAAGGTGAAGGAGGAGTGGTTTTGGGATGAAATTGTTCCACCTCAGATCACTGGGCATTAGATTATCCTAACGAGTGTGCAACCTAGATCACTCGCTTGCACAGTTCACAATAGGGTTTGTGCTCCTATGAGAATCTAATCCTGCTGCTGATCTAACAGGAGGCGGAGCTCAGGTGGTAAGGCTCCCTGGCCAGCTACTCACCTCCTGCTGTGTGGCCTGATTCCCAGCAGGCCACGGACTGGTACTGGTCTGCAGCCCAGGGGTTGGGAACCCCTGGTATAGAGAACTATTTGTGGTTATCTGATCCTATAAGGTTCTGAGACTTTCATTATATATTTTTTCATGGTTATATTATAAATCTGGAATATGTAGAGACCTGGTAGTAATGGAAATGATTCTTATCCATAGGATTAGGGAAAGGAAGGAGGGATCCAAGGAGGCAAAACTGTGGCCTGAGTGCCTATGGGGATGAAGGGTGCCCAAAAAGAGTGTTCACAGAATCCTTTCGTTTCACTAACAACAACTTTTTTGAAGACTGGCCCCATGCTCAGTGGAATCCTTAATTTCCCTCCAGCATCTTGATTGTCACTCTTAAATGGTTCACTGTATCTTAGCATAGCTGAAGCATTTGCCAAACTGTACAACAAGAAAAAAAAATGGTTCCTGGAATTTTGGTCCTTTAATCACTGCTCCAGACTGGTTCTGGGAACTAAGAGGCACCATCTGCAAAAGGCTTTTGGAGGAAATAGGGTGGGAAGAGGTGTGGGTGGAGTTGTCAGGGAGAAGAATATGTCCCTAGATCCATTAGAGCAGTCTGATCTGCCGTCCCTCTAAGCTGTGCAGCCACTTTGAGGAGAAAACCATTTTGTGGTTGTCTTCAGCAAGCCTAGATATTTTAACTTCATTTCCAGGCTGGTCCTTGCCACTCTTTCCTTGATTTATTTTCTGTTTTTTGGCTGTTGTAACAGGAAAATCTGTTCCCTTGCCAAACAAACAGCACTGAAAAAGATAGGGCAGGAGAAAGTTCCCACTTAGAGCCTCACCTCTAGGCTTCTGGAGGATAAGCTGCTCTTCCACTCCTTGACCCTGGCTTGGTCCTTGCACGCCTGGGGGCAGACGGGAAGGAAGACAGGCCTTCCTGTCAGAGACGTGGAGCAGGGTCAAGTTCCACCTTCTCTGTAAAGTCTGCCCTGGCCACTCAGTCCTCTGACCCTTTGAACTCCTGCTTCACTCACTATTCTACCCATTTTTACATTGAATGCTAGACTTGGGTGAATTTTATAAATCATCAGTTTTCCAATATGGAATTATAATTTTTTCCAGCTATAAACTCCTTTAACAGCAAGGACCATACTCTGGCTTCTTTTCTGTTTACCGCAGTCCTTAGCATGAACCTGGACTCATGGTAGAAGTTTAGCAATTACTTGAGTTGACCTAAATTCAAGGCATTGCTTGGCCACTAGCAACATAATAGCATGAACATTTCCGAGGTTAGGTAAAGAATGTTAGGAGGTGATCAGACCCCCAGCTCCCTAGATGTCCTGCAATGATATCATAGGGAATTATGCCAGTCCCCAGAATGTCACCTCCAAAACTCCCTGCAGGGCCCTGGTATTAGGGAATTGTCCCACTCCCAGGGGAAAAAAGGAGTTGTCTAACCTACTTTATGTTAGTACACGTACAGAACCTTTCACTGTGCTTGGCCATGGTGGCTAGTATTTCTTCCCCAGTTCCTCGGCTCCTCCCTCTCTTCAAGTGAAGCTTCAACTTTTTATTTGCTCTCTTGTCACACTCTCATCACTCTCTCCTCTGTCTTCTCTGGATTTTGGAGAAAGCAAATCCTAGCAAGCTTTGTCAAGTATTATCTTCTTGTTCCTTCAAGGAATTCTTTTACAGCTTCCTTTCCCTAAAAAGTCCTTCCTGTCTGGGTAGAGAAGATAGTTTTCCTTTTCTTCCTGTGCAAATTATTCTACTGTGTTCAAAGCAACAAATACTGAGTTTAGTTGATGATGCATGTGTTCTTTTTTATATAAAGGTATTAATTTATCTAATTTCACTTTAAGTTTAGGTTTTGACCTTTATCTGGGTTCTCTGCTTAAGTGTATGTTTCCAATATCAGGCTAAATGGGGGTAATCCTCTTGGAATGGACTCTGTATTAGTACATTTTCATGCTGCTGATAAAGACATACCCTAAACTGGGTAATTTATAAAGAAAAAGAAGTTTAATGGACTCACAGTTTCACGTGGCTAGGGAGGCCTGACGATCACAGCAGAAGGTGAAAGGCACATCTTACATGGCGGCAGACAAGAGAGAATGAGAGCCAAGCAAAAGGGGTTTCCCCCTATAAAACCATCAGATCTTGTGAGACTTATTCACTACCATGAGAACAGTCTGTGGGAAGCTGCCTCCGTGATTCAATTATCTCCCACGGGGTCCCTCCCACCACATGTGGGAATGATGGGAGCTACAATTCAAGATGAGATTTGGGTGGGGACACAGCCAAACTATATCAGTCTCTCTGGGACTAAGAGATCTGCAGTGTTGGTTTTCTGTGCCTCCGTTTTCTCTTTTCCCCTGGATGGCTCACCCTCCCTTGGTGGGGTCTCTGTGCTCCCCTGTTCTTCTCCCCTCTCTTATTCATATTGGCTTCTAAGAAAGGATCTCAGAGGAACTGCATCAAGACCCAAATACATTGCTTACTTCTTCAGTGGGCAGGAAATGGAGAGAGAGGCCAGGTCAAATCATCCATCTAAACCCCATAGAGCAATGCCAGAAACAGAATGGGAATAAGGCTAAGCCTGCTTATTGGCAAAGGGCCTCCCTGGTGTCCCAGAAGCTCATCTACACGGCCAAGCATTCTCTTAGTTGCCTTGCCAAGCTAAGCTGTCCTGACTTATTTAGAGTGGACGTGGCACTGGCCAAGTCTGGAGTATTTGAACTAGCAGTCTTGTAACAGAATCAATCAGAAAATTCTAGAGTTGAAAGCAAGGTTTGACATTGTCTAACATGGATATTTTACTTTGCTGATGAGGAAACTGCAGTCCCAATAGAAATGATGAATCGTCCTTCCATTTGTTAGGGCGGAGCTGGGCCTAGAGCCCTGGTTTCTTGATTTTCACTCCAAAGCTTGCTCACTACCGTTTTTTCCCCGGTTTTTATGGCTATACTTGTTTGTTTATTTTTTAATATGAACTTTACAATCAGCTGTTCTAGTTCCATGAAAAAGGTCCTATAGGTGTCTTTATTGCAATCATATTAGATTTACATTATTTATAAAATAACTGAATAGAAAATTGAAATTTTCATGATGTGGAATCTCCATATCTAACAATATAATATACCTTTTTATTCTTTTCAAGCTCCTTTTGCGTCCCCAGGAGTATTTTAAAGTTTCCTTCACATATTTCTTGAAATTTTTAAGTTATTTTCATGTATTTTATACTATTGTTGCTATTGAAAATAGGGCCTTTTCTTCTACTATATCTTCTGTTACATATTTATTTCTATAAAGGCTATTGTTTACTATATATTAATTTAATAACTGGATTTATTGCCGAATTCTCTTGTTTTCAACAGTTTTTCAATAGGTTCTCTTGGGTTTTCAAGACATACAGTCATGTCATCTACAAATCATGATCTTTTTGCCTCTGCTTCTCATATCAAATACAAAAGTTATTCAGAATGCCATCAAAATTAAAAAGTTTTATGCTTCAAAGGATACAATCAAGAAAGTAAAAAGACAACACACAGAATGGGAGAAAATTTTTGCAAATCATCTACCTAATAAGGGACTTGTATCTAAAATATACAAAGAACTCTTACAACTCAATAATAAAAACACAAATAACCCAATCAAAAAGTGAGAAAAGGGCCCAGTGTGGTGACTCATACCTGTAATCCAAGCACTTTGGAAGCCAAGGCAGGAGGATCACTTGAACTCAAGAATTTGAGACCAGCCTGGGCAACATGGTGAGACCTCATCTCTACTAAAAGTTAAAAAAAATAAAATTAGCCAGGCATGGTGGCATGTGCCTGTGGTTCAAGCTACTTGGGAGGCTAAGGCAGGAGGATCACTTGAGCCCCAGAGGTTGAGGCTGCAGTGTGCCATGTTCACACCACTGCACTCCAGCCTGGGTGACAGAGCAAGACCCTGTCTCAAAAGAAAAAAAAAAAAGCAAAGGATTTGAATAGACATTTCTCTAATGAGGATATACAAATGACCAATAAGCATATAAAAAGATGTTCAACATCATTAGCCATCAGGGAAATGAGATACTATTTCATACTTGCTAGAATAGCTATAATCAAAAACACAGCTAATAAAAGTGTCAGCAAAGATGTAGAGAAATGAAGCCCTCATATGCTGCCGGTGGAATTTAAAATGGTACAGCTGGTTTGGAAAACATTCTACCAATTCCTCAAATGGTTAAACATAGAGCTACCACATGACCCAACAATTCCACTCCTTGGCATCAACCCAAGAGAAATGAAAACATACATCCACACAAAACTTCTACATTAATGTCCATAGCAGCATTATTTATAATAGTCAAAAAGTGGAGACAATCCAAATGTCCACCAACCTATTAACTGATAAATGAAATTGCTATATTTGTACGGTGGAATTGAAGTTAGCAATAAAAGGAAGCAAAGTACTGATACATGCTACAATACGGATGGACCTTGAAAACAATGCCAAGTGAATAAGCCAGTCACAAAGGACCACATATTATATAATTCCATTTAAATGAAATGCCCAGATGAGACAAATCTATAGACAAAAAGTAGATTCATGTTTGCTAGGGGGTGGGGTGGGAGTGGGGAAATGGAGAGATTGATGGGTGATGGCTAAGGGGTATAAGGTTTTTGGGGGGTGGGTAGGAGAATATTCTAAAATTGATTGTGGTGATTGCTGCACATCTCTGAATATACTAAAGGCACTGAATTTTACAGTTTAAATGGATAAATTTTATAGTATGCGAATTCTATCTTAATAAAGTTGTTTAAAATTATGCATGGGAAAACCGGGGACCAATTTTGGATCTAAAGTGCATGATGGGGGTGGATGCAGGGTAGTTGTTCTTGCATTAGCATAATAGGAGACGGGTGGAGTAGAGGAGTTCCAGCTCAGGGAGAAGGGAACGATACTACCAGTCAGAAAATTCTCAAGCTGAAAGCAAAGTTAGACATCTTCTAGCCTGGATGCTTTACTTTGCCACTTACATTGAGAAGGAATCTGGGGCTGAGGCTGACTGACTAACAATGTCTGTCTGCCATAATGATAGCCAATATAGATTAAATAGGACCTTTATGCCAGGTACTGGTTTAAATACTTTATATGCTTCATCCCATTTAATTCTCTTAAATATACAAGGTAGGTAATATCATCAGCTCTAGTTTATAAATGAGGAAAATTCAGCCACAGCTTTGCTCAAGATCCATGGGCTGCTCAGTGATAGAGTCAGGAGTCAGACCCCAGAAGCTGGACACCAGAGTCCTCTCTGTTAGTCAATAGTGACTCTACTGAGGGCATGGAAGCCTACGTTTGAAATCTATCATCTGGAAGTGGTCACCCTTCTTGGGATAAACTAGGCATTTATCCCAGCTGAGGGGAGTCACAGCTCATCCGCAGACATCTGGGTCACAGGCTGCAGGGTGCAGGGGGAACAGAATGCCGCAGAAATGTCTCGGGGGATGCCAGGTGGGGAGAGCAAGTCATAGACATACAAAAATCCCCTCCAGCCCCCACAATCCCAGCCTTTGTCATCTGACAGTTTTGCCTGAGCTTTTTCATGTGAGGAGTTTCTAAGGCCCTTCGGGGCCAGGCTAATGCCTTGGGTGGGGGCTACAAACTGAACATGAGTGAGGCAGTCTGTGTGTAGATGTGCTTGGCTTTTCTGGGTGACCTGCATGCAAAATGTCATGTGCCTCGGTGGGAATGGGCACTTCTCAGTTATTTAACCCTTTTCCTGTTTGCCCTGAGAATACTTGCCGGCAGCGCTTGCAGCTGCAACGTTTACCCCAAGATAACTTTGCCACAGAATATCTCGCTGTTATTATTGTTGTCGACTTTGGCAACAAAAGCCATCATTCTATTTGTAGCATTCTGTTTTTAGTAGTGGTATTTCCATTCACAATGTATAGCAATTCTCGATTGCTGAAAATGTCAAATCCTTGAAAACGTAGCATTCTTATGAGTGATGTTAATATCGTTCTTGGACAATTTTTGGCCAAAGATTCATTTGATGAATCTGAGTTTTCTGAAACAGATGATTCCAGGGTTAGTTGTGTTTAGAAATAACTCCAAGAACAGTTTTTATATTTTATTTTCGCATTGAAAATCAGTCTATTTGCTTCAGCCTCAAAGAGCATGTTTATGTAAAATTAAATGAGGCTTGCAGCGAGCTGCACTTTTTTTTTCTAAACAGAAAAAGTTAAGGGGCAAAGGAAACTCACTGCCCTGACACTGCTCACATAGGAGGTCAGCCAAGACTGGGCGAAACTAGTAACGCACCAGGGCCTGGCATCCCATGGAGTCACCCAGCCAGTCTCCCTGAGGTTCTCCTGGGGACACTCAACCATCAGCCAGCTGCCACTGGCCTTGGCAGGCTCCTCAGTGGGGGTGTGGGAGGAGCTGCTCGCTTCTGGTCCTCTGTAGTGGAGATCTGGTCCTCTTTCCCCCTCAGCATAGAATGAGGCTTCACAGGCCTATGCTCCCTCCCGCCCCCAAAACCCAACAGGCTGTCCTGCCATGCTGTGGCGGCGGCGGGGTGGGGGGGCGGGGGGAGGTGGCGAATGGGAGGTGTCTTGAGCACACAAGGCAGAGGCAGTGATATCAGTGGAGGAATGAGGCAGAAAGGTGTTGCTTGGATGTAAAACAGGGAAGAAAACACAAAACGAATACGGGGAGAAATGTGAGAAAAGATAAATGTGGAATTTGGCACCTGGCAGGCACAGGTAGGGTATGGGCCCCACGCCCTGGTTCGTCTCAGCTTGTTCGTAGCCTTCTCAGATTGTCCTCTACCTTCCTCTCTGAGTTTGCTCTCAGCATTACCTGGGTGTATGTGTCCCCTCTGCCACTCACTACCCATGGGTCCTGAGGGAATCTGTTCCCTGAGCCTTGGCCGTCTTGCCTGTGAAGTGGGTGGCATGACAGGGGAGCTTCCTTCACAGGGTGGCTGTAAAGGTTACACGAGGCAGAGCCTGTAAGTCACTGAGCACAGTAGGGTCTTAACAGCAGCTCAATAAGTGAGATCTATTTTATTATGATATTTTTAATATTTATTTATTTATTGAGATGGAGTTTGGCTCTTGTTGCCCAGGCTGGAGTGCAATGGCTCAATCTTGGCTCACCGCAACCTCCGCCTCCCGGGTTCAAGCTATTCTCCTCTCTCAGCCTCCCAAGTAGCTGGGATTACAGGCATGTGCCACCACACCAGGCTAATTTTGTATTTTTTTAGTAGAGACGGGGTTTCACCATGTTGGTCAGGCTGGTCTCGAACTCCTGATCTCAGGTGATCCGCCCACCTTGGCCTCCCAAAGTGTTGGGATTACAACTTTTGAGCCACTGTGCCCGGCCAAAATTTGTTTTTAATGTAACACAGCATTTACCATTTCAACCATTTTTGAGTATACAATTCAGTGGCATTAAGTACATTCGTACTGTTGTACAACCATCACCACCATCCATTTCTAGACCTTTTTCATCATCCCACACAGCAACTCTCTTTCAATTACTCCCCCATCCCTCCTTCTCCCCTGCACCTGATAACCTGTAATCTATTCTGTGTCTGTATAAATTGGTCCATTTTAGATATTTCATATAAGTAGAATCATACAGTGTTGGTCCTTTGTGGCTGGGCATGTTTAACTTAGCCTTATAATATTTTAAAGCTTATAATGTTAAAAGCGTATAAAGTTATAATGTTTTCAAGGTTCACCCATGTTGTAGCGTGGATCAGAATTTCATTCCTTTTTAAGGCTGAATAATATTCCGCTGAATGTTTTGTTTAACCATTTGTCTGTTGATGGACATCTGGGTTGTTTACACCTTTGGCTTGTTGTGTCTATTGGAGGTGTTATAGTCACTCATCTATGAAGAAGAAGTTTAGTCTGGGTTGGGGGGTCAGAGCACAGCCTCTGGAGCACACTGCCTGAGGCCTCGTCCTTTCTCTTACCACCTGGGATGTTGGTACATGTCTTAACCTCTTTCTGCTACAGTTTCTCATCTGTGAAATGGGGATACGAGGCTTGGGCTCCTGTGAGGAGGAAATGAGCCAACACAGGTAAAGTAGCTATAGTGGTTTCTGTCACCTGGTCAACATGCAGGAAGGTTAGCTGTCACTCTTGTGTTGGGAGTTTACATCTTTACTGAGACCTATCTGGGTGGACTGGAGTTTTCTAACTTGTAGGCACTGGTGGTCAAAGAGGCAGAATTGAAAAAGTGGAAAATGCTAAAGGTGAAAAAGACTTCAAAGATCACCTACTCAAACTTCTTCCTTTTACCAATGGGGAAACTGAGGCCCAGAGAAGAGGGGGCAGAGTGACAGAGGCAGAACTGGAGGCAGGCACCTGCCCCCAAACTTTAGACCTCAGCTTCAGCTCCAAGCCTGGCTTCACCACCCCCATCCCCTCGCTGGGTTCGCTTCTCCAAAAATCACACCAAGTTGTGGGGTGAGGGTGGCTTCCCCGCTACCATACCCAGGTTAGTAAAACTCCCAAGTTTTGGCAGGGGGAGGATTCCCAGGAGCAGGATTCTGCTCCCCACCCACCCTTGGACCTTGACTCAGACCCAACGCCAGCTGTTTGTTGCGCTACGCACACCACCTATCCTTTCTTTTACCAACTTCTGGGCTGGGGGCTGCAGGGGGTGGGGGATGTCAAAAAGCTTTACTTGGGAGGGTCTTTTCTGGCGGGGTCTAGGAGTAGGCGGGGAGGAACCCAGACCTGGCCAGCCATGGTGGCGAGACTTTGGTTGTTTTAGGATTAGGTACCTGCATTCAGTAAGCACATCTGTTGTTCAGCTGTTTGTATTCTCTTTGTTCATTTCGTTGATTTCCTGTGAGGTTATTCTTGGAGAATTCCAGCCTGTCTGAGCTCCACAAAGTGGGCTAGCGGGCACAGCCCACACCTGGGCAAGAGAACAAGGCAGACAAGGTGACTTGGTGGCAGTGAGAACAACAGGGCAGTGCCAATGGAGACAGAAACCTGGGGAAGATATGGGACCATCTGTCAAACTGTCCCCTTCCCCTGGAAGAACTTCTCTTTGGAGCACTTTGATGAAAGAATTGTTTGTTTGTTTGTTTGTTTGTTTGTTCAAAGCCAAAATTCTATGCACCCATCCACCCCCACATCCTCTAAGGAATTAATCTGACATAAGTAAGTTTTACTAACCTGGGTGTGGAAGGGAGAGAATTTACAGTCCATTAGGGGAGGTGCGATGAGGAGGGGAGGGTGGTTCGGGGAGGATGGGGAAAGGGCAGGGGGTGCCGCATGAGTAAAGGAGTAGGACGACAATGGCAAATTTGGGAAAGCTAATGTTTATAGCTTTAGCAGAAATCTTTGTTTTGTCCTTCTTTGTCATTTTCCTCTCCCTCTCTTTTATCTTTCCTGGTGTGTTAGTCATCACCACAGCACAGACTCTTTTCTTCAGAGACCTCAATCTGCTTGTAGCAAGGACTGGACAGTTGTGACCAAGCCCCTTCCTCACCTCCCAGCTCTCACTCAGGACAAATTCATTCTGGATTGGAACTGGGAGGTGAGAGTTGGAGTCCAATTTAGAAGATGTGGGGCAATGTCTGGGGTGGGTCTGAGCAGGCTCTTCTCCAGGACGGGAGACGTTCACGTCTGCACCTGCAGTGAAAACAAACACCCAGCAATGGGGCAGAGGGAGGAAGGGAAGGCTCCTGCCCCTGATCCAGCAGCTGAAAGTGAGAAGCTGATAATAGCGACAATGCCTGAAATGCACTCCACGGTAATCGAGCTGCATCTGGCTCGAGCCCTCTGGGAAAGGAGGCCACATCCGGCCTGCCAGGCTGCACCATGCAGACGTGGGGTGTGGCTGGTCAGTGTCAACAGCATGTTCCCAACCACCCCCTGCAGCCGGGGGTGGGAGGGAGGTCCAATCTCCAGGCCACAAGGCCAATTCTTTCCTGCCAGAGTGAGGGAGAACATCCAAGGCCACCTTTTCCCAGCCCCAGTTTCCCTGCGAGGCTCAACTTTCCTGGAGGTGAAGTCCTCAGGAGCCACTACACTAGCGGTACTAACAGCCCGACCTTACAGTGCACTTCCCAAGTGCCAGCACTGTTGAGAGTTTTTGTCTAACTCACCTCGTTGAATCCTCATAACAGCCCTATGAGATGGGGTTTATCTCCATTTTTCAGATGGGGAGACCGAGGCATGGAAAGGGGGCAGCACTGGGATAAGAATATAGCAGTTTGGCTCCAGAGCGGTGCCCTTCACTGTTGGGAGGCACTGTCCTGTGTCTCCATAGCACAAGCCAGGGTGGAGATTTGGCCTGCATCATGCGCCAAGGAACCCGAATGTCCTAGAGATGTAATCTGTGGATATTTAGTTGGCACAGGTGATAGCATGGCATCAGAGCCAACCATCAACTCACTTGGAACAGGGGGGGAATCTCGTCCAACCTGACGCCCTCCTAAGGTTAGGGCAGCTGGGCCTGCAGAGGTTGCCTGGGGTCATGCAGCTAGAAAATGGCAAAGCAAGGTTCAGATCCGAGGTCTCCTGACAGTATCCTGTCAACTGTTCCATATATTTTTTTTTGTCCCTGCCGGCCCCCACGAGCCAAAGGCCCCACAGTGGAAGGCAGGGGTGGTGAGTGGCAGGGGTGGTGAGTGGCAGGTGTCTGTTGGAGATTTCCCGGGAGAGAGGGGCCGTGTTGACTGATAGCCAGCCCCTGCCCTGGCTCTGGCTCCTCGGTTTCCCCTCCATCTGGTCTTTACCTCCATCTGGTTCACTGTAAAGAGGACTGAGGAGAACTGGAGAGACGTTTGGGTCCCCCTCTCCCTGGGGTGAGGGCTGAGCAGTGTCCCTGAGGACCCTCTGGCTGGCCTGGGAACTAGTTTAGGCAGGTCTCACCTTGGGGCTCTCTCTGAGCTCAGTGTGGATTAGAGTGGGACCAAGCACCTGGCCAGGTCCCAAAGAGGAGTCTTTGGCCTGGCATGGAGCTACCTGTGGATAAAGGAGCCCCGCTGGGCTGTCATCGCAGGTAGTGGCAAAGGCTCTGGATGAAGTGTCCAAACTGGTTTAACACCTTCTTGGTATGCCTCTTATTTTGTGGGTTTATTTCATTCACCTGTTAAGAACCTGCCCTGCCTTAATCTCTGTTACCTGAAGAATGAATGTCTGGATAGGGGTTTCCTTTGTTTGTTTTGTTTGTTTAAGGGCTGTGCTTGTCTCCTGTGCTGGGCTTAGCTGGTCTGCACTCTAGGCCCCCAGCCCACAGGCTGCCGGCTGGCAGACTGGAGTTCTAGTGATGTTTGGACCCAGATGCAAAATCATTTCAGCTGTTAGAATATGAAGCCCACTCTTTAGTCCATGTGTGATTAGGGGAGCTTGGGATCAATTCCTTGACCCAAAATATTCCTGACTCCACATGCCTGATGACCCTAAATGACACCAGTAGATGTAAGGTCCCTTCTTCAATCAACTTTTTTTAGGCCATTAGTAACTTATTTGTTTATTGTGGTACAAAAATATATAACATGAAATCTACCTTCTTAAAATTTTAAGTGCAGTATTGTTAACCAAATGCACAGTGTTATACAGTAATGCAGATCTCTAGAACTTTTTCATCCTGCATGACTTAAACTTTGTACCCACTGAACAGAGACTCCCCGCTTTTCCCCTCTCCAACCCCTGACAGCTACTTTCTGTTTCCAAGAGTTTGAGTACTTCAGATTCCTCATACAAGTGGAATCATGAAGTATTTGCCATTCTGCAACTTGCTGATTTCACTTAGCATAATGTCCTCAAGCTTCATTCATGTTGTAGCATATGACAGGATTTCCTTCCTTTTTTTAAGACAGAATACTATTCCACTGCTTGTATGACCACATTTTCTTTATCCATTCATCTGTTAATGGACATTTAGGTTGTCCCTGGGCTGCAGACCAGGACTCTCTGTGGTCTGTTAGGAACCAGGTTGCACAGTAGGAGGTGAGCAGCAGGTGAGCAAGCATTACTGCTTGAGCTCTGCCTCCTGTCAGACCAGCAGCAGCATTAGGTTCTCATGGGAGCAGGAATCTCTGGCTACTGTGAATAATGCTGCAATGAACATGGGAGTACAAATATCTCTTTGAGATTATGATTTCAATTCTTTTGGATAAATACCCAGAACAAGGATTGCTGCTGTATTAGTTCATTCTCACACTACTCTAAAGAACTACCTGAGACTGGGTAGTTAATAATGAAAAGAGGTTTAGGCCAGGCATGGTGGCTCATGCCTATAATCCCAGCACTTTGGGAGGCCAAGGTGGGCGGATCACGAGGTCAGGAGATCGAGACCAGCCTGACCAACATGATGAAACGCAGTCTCTACTAAAAATACAAAAAATTAGCTGGGCATGGTGGCGTGCACCTGTAATCCCAGCTACTCAGGAAGCTGAGGCAGGAGAATCGCTTGAACCCTGGAGGTGGAGGTTACAGTGAGCCGAGATCACGCCACTGCATTCCAGCCTGGGCAACAGAGCGAGACTCTGTCTCAAAAAAAAAAAAAAAGAAAGAAAAGAAAAGAGGTTTAATGGACTCACAGTTCTGCAGGCTGTACAGGAGGCATGGCTGGGGAAGCCTCAGCAAACTTACAATCATGGCAGAAGGCGAAGAAGGAGCAAGCACATCTTCACATGGCAACAGGAGGAAGAGAGTGAAGGGAGAGAAGCACTACACACCTTTAAACAACCAGGTCTCATGAGAAGTCTACCACAAGTCAGCACTAGGGGAATGCTGCTAAAGCATTAGATACCAACCCCACGATCCGTTCACCTCCCGCCAGACCCCTCCTCCAACACTGAAGATCATAGTTCAGCATGGGATTTGGGTGAAGACACAGAGCCAAACTATATCATCTGCATCATGTGATAATTCTATTTTTAATTTTTTGAGGAACCTTCCTACAATTTTCCACAGCCACTGCACCATTTTACATCCCCACTAACAGAGCACAAGGGTTCTAATTTCTCCATATTCTCACCAGCACTTGTTATTTATTTATTTTTTTTGGACAATGGCCATCCTAACAGTTACAATACTCATTGTGGTTTTGATTTGCATTTCCCCAGTGATTAGTGATGTTGGCATCTTTTCATATGCTTATTGGCCATTTGTATATCTTCTTTGGCGAAAACTCTATTGAAGTCCTTTGCCTGCTTTTTAATCAAGTTATTTTTACTTTTGTTGTGTGGTTATTGAGTTGTAGGAGTTTTTAAAAAATATATTTTGCTTATTAAGCCCTTATCAGTTATATGGTTTGAAAATATTTTCTCTCATTCCATAGGTTGCCTTTTCACTCTATTGATTGTTACCTTTGCTGTGCAGAAACTTTTTCATTTGATGTTGGTCCACTTGTCTATTTTTGCTTTTGTTGTCTGTTTTTGGTGTCATAGCCAAGAAATCATTGCCAAATCTAATGCCATGAAGGTTTTCCCTTGTTTTCTTCTAGGAGTTTTATAGTTTCACATAACTTATGTTTGGATCTTTAATCTATTTTGAGTTAATTTTTGTGTATGGTGTAAGATAAAGGTCCAATTTCATTCTTTTGCATGTGGTTATCCAGTTTTCCCAGCACCATTTATTGAGAAGACTATCCTTTCTCCAATGTGTAGTCTTGGTACTTTAGGTAAAGATCATTTGACTGTCTATGCATAGGTATATTTTGAGGCTCTCTCTTCTGTTCCATTGGTCTATACATGTCTGACCTTATGCCACTACCATACTGTTTTAATTACTGTAGCTTGGAATATGTTTTGAAGTCAAGAAGTGTGAGGCTTCCAGGTTTGTTCTTCTTCCTCAAGATTGTTTTAGCTATTCAGGGTCCTTTTTAGTTCCATAAATTTTAGGATTGTTTTTGCTATATCTGCAAAAAACGGCATTTGGATTTTGAGAAGGATTATATTAAATCTGTAGATCATTTTGGATTATATGAACATTTTAACAATATTAAGTCTTTTAACTCAAGGGTTCCCAATCCCTGGGCTGTGGACCAGTACTGGTTCTTGGTCTGTTAGGAACCTGGCCACACAGATCTAGAGATCTGTAGGAGGTGGGTGGGTCTAGAGAGTGAGTGAGATCTAGAGATCTGTAGGAGGTGAGCGGCAGGCGAGCAAATATTACTGCCTGAGCTCCGCCTCTTGTCAGATCAGCGGTGGCATTAGATTCTTATAGCAGCGTGAACCCTATTGTGAACTGTACATGGGAGAGATCTAGGTTGCATGCTCCTTACAAGAATCTAATGCCTGATGATCTGAGGTGGAACCATTTCATCCTGAGACCATCTCTACACCCCCACTTCAGTCCTTGGAAAAACTGTCCTCTACAAAACCGGTCCCTTGTGCCAAAAAGGTTGGGGACCACTCTTTTAACCTATGAAAGATGTCTTTGCATTTATTTGTGTCACTTTAATTTCTTTCAGGAATATTTTATACTTTTCACTGTACAAATCTTTAAGCTTATCCCTAAGTATTTTATTCTTTTTGAGCTAATTGTAAATGAGATTGTTTTCTTATTTTACTTTTGGATTGTTTGTTGTTAGTGCATTAAAATGCAACTAATTTTTGTATACTCATTTTATATCCTGCAACTTTGCTGAATTTGTTTATTAATCCTAACAGGTTTTTTTTTTGTGCAGAATCTTTAGGGTTTTCCACATGTAAGACCATGACACCTGTGAACAAAGATAATTTTACTTCTTTACAATTTGGATGCTTTTTATTTCTTTTTCTTGCCTAATGCTCTGGCTAGGATTTCCAGTACTATGTTGAATTGAAGTGGCAGCAGTAGGCATCCCTGCCTTGTTCCTGATCTTACAAAGAGGTTCAGTGGAAAAGGCACTGAATTGACAATCAGTCAATCAACAAATACAAAGTGCTAACTATGATCCAAAGGATCTTGGTTTTTAGTCTTTCTGACTTGCTTATATACTCACTTCATTACTCTAGGCTGTTTTAACCCCAATAAAAGAGGGAGCTGCATTAGATTATAAGAGTCTGTCCAAATTCAGTGCTCCTTCTAGATTTTATGGTTCCAAAAATATTATTTAGTACCTACTAGGCATTTAACCAAGGGAAGGTATAAGAAAAGAAATATTAAATTCTCAGTAAATCAACAACATATAACCAAGCACTTATATACAAGGTGCTAGGCAAGAAGTATTCTTGTTTCTTGCCCAGGAGGAATTTACAATATGTGAGAAAGGTAAGCCATGTATATATGGGAAATACAATATCAGTAAGAGAGACAACAGTGCCATTCAAGAAGGCAGGGCATGCTTCATTGCCAAGTGAAGGACACAGGAACAATCTTTAGATAAAAGCAGTTCGCAAAGTAGGGGATATAGTGAGACTTATTCTCAACAAATGGGTAGAAAACACATTGCCAAGATGAATGACATCATGATGTATCAGGTCAGGAATCCAGAGAAGAGAACAGGCTGGAATCGTTGGAGATCGATATTGGAAAGGCTATGTGTATGGTGAACATTTGCTTCCATTGGGCTCCGCTTTCTCCCTTATTTTGGAAACTATCCTGATTTCTTTCTAGGAAGCACTCCTTCCTCCTCATCAGCCCATGAACTGCAGGTGGAAGCACAGCACTCTTTCCCTATCCCCGAGCCATAAGATTGGTCCAGAGATGGGTCTGTGACCCAATCATAGCCAAGGAACACCTGGTGTGTCTGCTGGGGCTATTAGGAAAGAGGCAAGTTATCCTTCTCACTGTGCTTGAATCTGCAGCCCATTTTGCCTGCAAACCTCTTGCCACCAGGTGTGTAGAGTCTTTGAGTGGAGCCAACATGGAGAAAGCAAAACCAAGACATGAAACCAGATCCTAGTGACTTTAGGCAAGACCCTGAATCAAGCCATTCCCAGATTGACCCAACGTTCTATTGCAAAGTGGGCCTTGAACTAGATTTGGGTGGATGGAAATGAATAGAGAGGGCAATCCATGCAGATTGTGCCACAAGAACTAGGGCATGTTGATGAGGGAAGGATGTGGTATCCACAGAGCTGTGCAGAAACTGCTTGAGCGAGAAGGTCTGAGTGGACAGTGTGCAAAATACCTTGCAAGATAACACCTATTTTTATTTCTTTGAGTGAGTTTATCTATTTGGACAAATCCAGTGGGACTGCTAAGGAGTGGCATGTAATGGAAAGACAAAGGAAGGGAGACAGAAAAGGCTCTAAAAATAATAGAATAACAGCAAATATTTGCTGAAAACTACAATGCTAGGCACTGTAGTAAGCATTTTTTCCATTGAATTCTTTCAACAGACTATGAGGTATTATCACATCTCCATTTTAAAATGGGGAAACTGAGGCACAAAAAAGATGTCCAAGGTGGCCTATTTAATAAGTGCCAGAGCTAATATTTTAACTTGAACCCCCAGGCTGTCTGACTAGAGCCTGCATTCTTAACCTACCTCTCCTGGCTCTGCAGACATGGTCTCTGCCTTGGGGCAGCCAAGGGCCAGCGTGGTAGTAGGGGGAAGGAGAAGGGGCCAGCTATGGCCAAATGGGGCCACAGGAGAACACAGAAGTCAAATCATTTTCCTCAGGGTGACCTGGATTTGATTATTTGTTCATTTTCACTCAGGTTTTCAAAAACAAAAAAAAATCCTTTCAAAAAAAGCTGTTGGACAAATGCTGAAACTCTGACTTGCCTGCCCCTGCTTAGCAGCCGTCGTTGGAATCAGGGGAAGGCTCTGGCTGGCTGCTTCTGATCAGGCCTGCCAGCCTCCTGGGCTGGCTGAGGACACTCACAGGGGGAGCAGGTTCCTTAAGACAAGCCCCCTTCGCTGGCCCTGGCTCGCTCCCTCCTCTCTCCCTGTCTATTTCCACCTCTGTGTCCCCTTCCCTTGGACTGCCTCAGGAAAAGGAAGAATAAAGTTTTTTTTTAAAAAGAAGTTTAATGAAACCACACACTTGTATTTCCAACTATTGACATTGGATTTGTGCTTCTCCAGCTCTGCCATTTGGGACAAGTCTTTCTCCTCCTCTCTTCGCCCGATGGTGTAATGCAAACAGACCATAAAAAAATAAACTTTCCCCTCAAATATTATCTTAGGCCTCATTTTATCATGCTTCCTTGAGCTGTCTCTGTAAAAGGGAAGAAAAAAGAATGTGGGTTTTAGTTTGCACCAGGCTGGATGGAGAGGGCCCTGTAGCTGGGTCTTCCCAGTGTGGACTCTCTCCTTTGGCTTGTGGTCTCCTTCCCAGAGCACTCAGTGGCTGTTCCATTTCCATTTGTGCCTCACCTAGGTCCCCCACATCAATTCTCCAGTTCTTGTCCATTCACCTGAAAAATGGGCTAATAACACCTACCTACAAGGTTCTGCAACACAAAGGGACTCAGAACACAGGGCGGGTACAATGCAAGGGGAGGCGGTGGGCTCTGATCTAACTGCAGAGAATATGCCCCTGCCTAAATGCAGTCTTGCTCCACTTAAAAGCAAAACAAACCAACAAGTGAAAACACTCTGTGATGGCCAAAACAAAACATTGCAAGGTGAATTTGGGCTTGAAGCTACCTGTTTTGAACTCCACAGGGACTAAGTGAGACAATATTTGAGAGAGAGGCCTTAAAATCCACATTCCCTAGAGTGGACAATGCCCACAATTTACCTCCTAAGGTGAGCGAGCATGAGGACCTTCCCTCCTTGAAGGTGGGCTCTGACGGGGTGGGGAGATGGGAAGAAAAACTGAGATTCACAGGGCCTGGGGTGATCTCTCAGGAGGTCAAAGGACCTGGGGAGAGAAGGCTGGGCCAATGGAGGCCAGGTTGACCTTTACAACAGTTTTGCCACATTCAGATCTTAGCAACTAGTACATGTATGTGACAAAGCTTTGAATTCTGAAGAAACAAACAAACAAAAAAATCAAGCATTTACCCTGATGGTCCCATTTGAACTGCATCATTGGTAACCAGAGTAGAACAGGAGACATTTCAAATTGGAATTTTGCCATTCTGTAACCCCAAATAAATGAACACCTATGGTTATTATTAAAATAATAATTATTTTAAAGATGATTACACTTTCTGGAGAACAAAGGCACCACCACCTATGACGTTGTCTTGCCAAAAATAATCAAACCCACATTGGATCAAGCCTATAGATCCAACTAGCAATTTACAGGAAATATAGGGGCCAGGGGAACACATCAATGGCACCGTGGGGGCACAAGTGGCAAAATCTATGCTGTGGGAAACTCTACCAATGATCTAGTTCTTGTAACACATACGTTCACAAGGGGAAAGGAGTGTGGTAAAGGGGAAGTCTATACATTAAAAGAGACTTTAAAATATTTAAAAAGTAAAACTAAACCACAATGTTGAAGGATGCACATGTGGACTGATAATGGCATGAGAAAAGGAAGGAGGGTGTTTCCATAAGAGGCAAGTAAGTGGTCGCCTCTTGAGGGCAAAGAGGGAGGGGTGAGGAAACAGTCTCATTTTCTATTGCTTATAACAGAATACCTGAAACCGGGTAATTTATAAAGAAAAGGAATTTATTTCTTACAGTTATGGAGGCTGAGAAGTTCAAGGTCAAGTTACCACGTCTGGCGAGAGACATTCTTGATGGTAGGCACTTTCTGCAGAGTCCTAAACTGGTACAGAGCATTGCATGGCAAGGGGGCTGAGTGCTAGCTCAGGTCTCTCTTCCTCTTCTTATAAACCACGAGTCCCACTCCCATGATAGTCCATTAATCTATTAATCCACAAATGGATAACCTTCACTTTTTAATAATTTATTAAGCTGTACATTTATTTTCTGTGTCTGTGCTAATTTTTTTAATCATATAAAGATTTTTTAAGTACATGCCCCTGATTCTTCCTCTACTCCTACCCCTACAAATTTGGAGCCCTTTTACTATCAGCTGCCAATTTCTGAGTTCTAAATTCTGCCCAGCTCCCTATCCTCCTTTTCCTAGATTACCTCCTGATGATATTTTATATCAATCATAACGAGTTGCTATGCTACAGAGACAAATAACCCCAAGATCTCAGTGGCTTAAAACAAAGGTTTACTTCTTGCTTATGCTACATGTCCATCATATCTCAGCAGGGGGCCTCTGCTCACCTTTGTTGCTCAGAGACTTAGGCTAACAGAGCAGCCACCTCCTCCGATATCCTCAGGGGCTAGGACAGGACTGACTGTCCATCAAATGGTTTGGCATGGAACTGACACATGTAACTTCTGCTCGCAGTCCATTGGCTAGACTGGTCACGTGGAACCGTCCAACCACAAGGAGGAGGAAGTGCTGTGCTGTGAATGTGCCCAAAAGTATTTGGTTGGTATACATTAATAAAGCAGTCCTTGCTTTTTATGGCACTGATGTGCACAAGTTTCAGTTTAGCGAAATAATACCAGTTCCCAACAACTAGTTCAAATTTCAGTCACCACAGTATATATTAACTATAATTGCATAAAGTACAAACTTCACTGCCTGCTTGCCAGTCCACAAATCATGATATAAACAACAGATGCACACCATGATGAACCAATCACATCACTTCTTTCAAAGCCTGTCCTTGATTAGTCATTGCATATCTGTTACTCAGTTCATGCCCAGACAGCAAAATGTGAAGTTGTGTTGCCTCCTTGTCTTCCAGTGATAAATCCATGTGATGAAAATTTTACAAAAAATGGATCACTGGATAGAGGGTAAGCTAACAAAAATAAAAATGCAACAAGGAAACAAAAAGTGATAATGCTGGCAGTAAACTGGATGTGATTAGATTGAAGATGTGAAATTGGCAAGAGCAGAGCAAAGATTGGATGCACCATGGCCTGCATGGAGCTATGGAACAAACTGCACTGGGAAAATCCAATGTGTATTAAAAGCAAGGGAACGTTGCTTCATCTCTTAGTTTAAATTGCAATAGGAACAGAAAGCTGCTTATGCTTGGAGAGTTTTCTACTTTGGATTGAAGACTGTAATATTTCAAAATCCGAAGTAGTTTGGCTTGCATCCTGGCCAAAGCATTGATCTTAGTTGCCACATTGAAAGAAAATGGTAATTACAAGGATACCGAAGAAGAATATTTTACTGCCAGTAAAGGCTTGTTTCCTCATTCCAGAATTTAGCATGAATTGATTGATGTCAAGCTAGTGATGAAGCTGCTAGCACACGTAAGGATGCAGCTGGGAAATCTGCATCCAGATTCCAAGAAAATGAAGATGTCCCAGTGGAAGTGGCACTGGCAAAAAACTCCACCTTCAAGGAATTCTTATAGATATTTTGTAACATTGCAAGAGCAAAGGATAAAACATTAGGAGCTGACTTAGAACTAGACTACACTTACAACAAAGTACGACAATTCACCAAGGCATAGAAAAGTTGCTCCAGCTGTATCATAAGCTATACAGTAAGGGGAGAAAGGCAAGAACTGTGCAAACTACTTTTGATATGTTTTTTACAAAGAAATAAAACACCTTGATTCTCAATGTTTCTAATGTTTTAAATTACAGTGTAATAAATAAATATTAGTTTTGTTAATTTTTCATTTCCCTATGCATTTATAAACAACAGTAAGAGAATGTTTAATGTTTTGACAAAAATGTTTAAAGGTCACAGAACAACTGTAATTATTCCCTTCGATTAAGATTGCTTTGCGGGGTTTCAGCTTACACAGTCATTTTTATGGTCTTGCATTACTATGCAAAATAAGGACTTCCTGTATACATAACTGGTTTATGTGGAGTTAGATTCCAATTTCCCCACGTCTATCTGCGCCAACTCACTTGCATGAAGTGTTAGAAAACTCCTGGAAAAAAGAATTTGAACCATAGGGTTAGGCAGGAATGGGGGATTCCAGGTGCAGTTTGGAGGCTATTAAACCCTAACCTGATCCAGCCACCTTGATGGCCTATGTGTGGCCCTCAGTGGAAAAGAGCTTTGTACGTAAAATGAGCCCAACTGCACCCATATAGAGCCCGCCACTCTGCTGTGGGATCCAGAGAGAAGAATGTCTTGGCAAAGGGATGATTTTTTTCATTTACTGTACAGAGGTGGGGTGTATAGATATATCAAGCTACAACCGAAATAAAGACTCAAAACCTGGTTTGGGCTGAGCATCCATGGGACCTCCCGGAGCCATCTGGGCCTTCTGACAATGGTGAAGCTCGCAGAACCTATCTGATGCCCAAGAGCAGCAGTGTTGGTGGGAGCATCTGCTCTGGGGAGCAGAGAGGAGGCCATCAACACTGTGGTATAAGCAGCAGCCTCAGAAGAGGTTGGAGAGCAGTGGCCAAGCAGCAGTGTGATCTGTTGAGGATGTGTGGGCTCCTGATGGTCACTCAGGTGTTCTGGGGAGAAAGCAGGGTAGAGTCAGTGTGGAGAGCTCTTGCAAGGGGGCTGAGGTTCTGAAGTTATATTTAGTGGGAGCTCTAAGCTCAGGAAATTTACACTACGTCAATGTACTATTTTTTCATGCTGGCAGTGAGGCCTGGGAACATTAGGGCTGTTTATATAGGTAGGGTGGCTATATAATTTATTGTTCAAACTGTGGATATTTTAAAAGTAAAAAGCATTGCTATTAATAATAATTAAATCTCTTGGTAATGAAAGTCACAAATGGATTGTCCCAGGCAAACCAGTCTGTATGGTCATCTTAGTTATGGATGCAATCCACGTAATTGTAAATTAGAGGTCAAATCAGAATTAGTAAAAACGAGTGAATTTGCTGGTGTTGCTGCAACTGGCGGTGCAGGCAGAGCTCCCTGGAGTGGACTCTGAGACAGAGATGAGTGTACAGGATACTAACTAGAGAGTGCACCCAGGATCAACATCTGTGGAAGAGAAGGGAGAAAAACAGGATTGGACAAAAGGAGATGCTGGAATATCCTGCAGTCTCATCAAAGGCCTTAGCTGACCCCATGGGGAACTCTGGACCCGGATGACCTGCAGAGCTGCCCCACGTTGGGGTGAGGCAGATGGGCCTCCATTCTCCATGTCAACCAGTCATTGGATTTGGTTGCCCCAAGAGCTCTCTCCAGCTGAGGGCAGATTTCAGAGAGCGCTGACAGATGGCAGGACTCCCAAAAGTCCTGAAGAGAGATCAGGGTGATATATCACAGCATCCATAGCCCTAAAGGAGCGGAGGGTTTGAATTAAAAATATTTGTATTTTACTTAAAGGTATGTACTTTAAGGTCAGTCATTAGTCAAATCCTGCCAGAGATCCTGCTGCATCTGTTTTGAAAAAGAGGTGAGAGTCGATGGAATTAGCATACTAGATGCTTATATGCAAATGGTATTACAAAAAGGGGGACCTGGTCTCTCAAATCAGTAAAATAGCACCAGTCTTCTTGGTACGACTTTGAAAACTTTTTCCCTAGGTAAACTTCTCCCCAACTCTATTTGGTGATATCTCTATTTAAGATACCTACGTCAGGCTTACTATGTTCCAGGCACAGTGTGAAGCACCACGGAAGTATTAATCCACTTCATTCTCATAACAAAACTATGAAGTAGGCATTACAGACAAGGAAACAGAGACCCCCGAGGCCAGGTCATCTGCCTCAAGTGGTGGTGCCAGCATTTGGACCCAAGTATCACATCTCTGGAGACTCTGCTTTTCATCATGCCACACTGGCTCTCTGGTCCACCATTTAATTTAGTAGGTACAATATCACTGCAATAAAATGTAACAAGTATCCATTAAGCTCCTGTCAGTTGCCATGTTCAATCTTTGAAGAAAATAAAAATCTCTGGGGTGATACAAAGAAGTAAAATAATAATAACAGAAATATCTAATGTGTTGAGGTTTGACTGTGCCAGGGACTGTACTAGCAGCCATCCACACTGCACACCTCTTTACTATGCAGAACACTTCTTGCTAGCCTTGAAGGAGATTCTTATCTAATTGGGAAGTGAGACCGGAAACAGTTACACAACCATATGCAAGGCACGTGTGATTAAGGGCCCCTATGTGCAAGACAGGCTGCCACTTGGCAAAGTGGTCAGAGAGAGACAGTCTGGGTTCAGATCTAGGGGACTTAGAAACTCTGAAAAAAATTATAGGGCACCCTTCCACGTTATTAAAAATAAGTGATACTATAAACAACAAAATTATAGTAAAGAAGTCCAAGAAAGTTCATGTCTTTCCCATTATGATTATTTCAGTACTTTTAAAGGAAAATTTCTGAGAACAAATTCTTGCCAAACAATACTTGTAGTTGCTCATGCTTTGCTGGTGTAAACTCTAGGGTGATCTTCAGTTAGTGTAATCCAGCCCTGAAGAAAGAAGAGCTTACTGTGGACCCATCAAGTCAGAATGCTTCGTGGACCTCGAAGACAGTGGGATTAAGAAAGGGGAGAAATGAGGAAAGGTTATGCCCAGAGGGAGGAACAGGGAGGAACTGAGAACATTGGCTTCGCTGAAGCACAGGGAATGTGCAAGGGTGCACCTAGGTTGGGCAGATGGATTAGGGCCAAATTTAAAGGCCTTGATTTCCTGGTTATTATGGGCTTGTAATATGTCCCATAAGCCATGGGAATCTATGGGAGGGTACTGCAATGTTGTCCCTGCCATTGTCTCTCCTTCTGCTAATCTGAACACCCAGGCAGCCAAGGTGCTCAAAGATCTCTGGAGCAGAGCTCCAAGCAGAAGGGGTCTGGGATCCTTGGCCACCCGACAGGCAGCTCGCCTACACTGTGGCTCTGACACTGCAGTTACTGTAAACTTGGGGACTTCCTTATTGCTCAGTTGCCCTTCCAAGGGGACCTTACCAACTATAGGTTTTGGGCAGCTGCCTAGAGTTGAGGGCTGACCCTAAGGGGCCCTAGGCCTCCCTCTATCCTACTGCCCAACCATTCTCCCGTGATCTTGCAAACAGCATTCCATCGGGTATAAGTGCTTCAGCCATCTTGGTTTCATCTATCCCTCCACCCTCTGCTGAACTATTAAAGCATTTTATTCCACAAACAAATCTGATCTTACAACTGCTCTGACCTGAAGCTTGCTGTGAGGCAGAAGAATGGGAGGAATGCACTGGGATCAGTGTTACTGCGGGTGCGTTGGAAGAGAAGGGCCAGGGCTTGGCTGTAGCATCAGATACTGGAGGCAGACCCAAATTCTTAAAGACCCAAGGCAGCAAGGCCATGTCTCAGGCTCTCTTTCTCCCAGGAACAACAGGATCATGATCGAAGTTCGGGAAGGCGCTTCACAGAGTTTTTCCCCTCTGTCAAGGAGTTTAAGCTGCTGGTTTGAATTGCTGCCCTATGAAGAATTTCCAGATTATTGGTGGGGCTTTCTTTTTCTGAAGAAAAATTTCAAACATTGTTTTTCTACCTTAGTTTTATGCATTCAGGTCAAAGCTTCTGGCTCCTCTTTTTGGTAGAATGAAATATCCCAACCTGGCTGAATTCAGGATGGAAATGTTTGTGGAAATTTTGGCCTGGCCCTGCTAAGAGGAGCATGTGGCTAGAGAGGCCCCCAAAACCCAGAGGAACTGGCTACCGACCACCAGCGGGCTTGGTCATGTGTGCATCTGTCCAGACAGCAATTTTTCCTCCCTGGCTTTAGTTCATGCTTTCTGGTTTCACATTATGTTCTTGTCCCTCAAGACCTTCCCAGCCCTTTCCGTGAAGGCTTCCACAAGCTCCTCCAGGCCACAGTGGCTTGTCTCTGCTCCTACCAGAGACAGACCATGTACAGTATGACCCAGGACTTGGCTGAACGTTCTCGATGCTTACCAGTGAGACTCCTTTCCTTATGAAGATGGAAAGCTTGCTGAAGGCAAAGAGCATGTTTTGTCAGCATTGGGCTAGTATATAGTGTAGGTGCATAAGATATAATTATACTGATTAAAAGATGGGTCAGCCAAGGCCTTTCCCCAGGATGTTGATCTAACACACACACACACACACACACACACACACACACACACACACACACACACACACGATGGAAAACATATTGACTGGATTCTTCCCGGAGACTGTGAAGGGGAAGCAGTGAACTCTGATCTATCTCATGAGAAGGAAAGTGTGGCTGCGAGAGATGCTCAAGGACTCCCGATAGATAGTTGCAACACATTTTTTCCCGAGGGGTTGGCAAGTTTCGCCCAGAGCCAAACTGGTCAAGAAGACAGAATGAAGACTTGGCTACTCTTTCCCTTCACCAGGCAAAGCTCAGCATGACCTTTAAATGCATGTGCCCAGATTTGTTTGAAGAGAATTGTCTTTAGTCTGTTTTAGCTGCTATAACAAAATACCATAAACTGGGTAGTTTATAAACAGAAGAAATTTATTTCTTACAGTTCTGGAGGCTGGGAAGTTCAAGATCAATGCATGAGCATATTTGGTGTATGGTTATGTCGAATAGGAGTGGTGAAAGTGGGCATCATTGTCTTGTTCTAGTTCTTAGAGGAAAGGATTTTGGCTTTTCCCCATTCAGTATGATGTTAGCTATGTGTTTGTCACACATGGCCTTTATTATGTTGAGGTATGTTCCTTCTATGCCTAACTTGTTGTTAGTTTTTATCATGAAGGGATGTTGAATTTTATGAAAATCATTTTTCTGCATCTACTGAGATGGTGGTTTTTGTCCTTAATTCTGTGGATGTGATGTATCACATTTATTGATTTGTAAATGTTGAATGAGCCTGGCATCCCTGGGATAAATTCCACGTAATCATTATGTATTATCTTTTTGATGTGCTGTTGGATTTGGTTTGCAAGTGTTTTGTTGAGAACTTGTGCATCTATGTTCATCAGGATATTGGCCTGCAGTTTTCTTTTTTTGTTGTTGTGTCTGTGTCTGGTTTTGATATGAGGATAATGCTAGCCTTGTAGAATGAATTAGGGAGAATTCATTCCTCTTCAATTTTTTTGGAATAGTTTGAGGAGAATTGGTGTTAGTTCCTCTTTATAAGTTTGGTAGAATAAAGCAATGAAGCTATCCAGTCCTGGACTTTTCTTTGTTGGGAGATTTTTTCATTACTCCTATTGGTTTATTCAGGTTTTCTGTTACTTCCAGATTCCATCTTGGTAAGTTGCATGTGTCCAGGAATTTTTCCATTTGCTCTAGATTTTCCAGTTTGTTATCTTGTAGTTGTTCATAATAGTCTTTGAGGGTTTTTTTTTGTATTCTGCAGTATCAGTTGTAATGTCACCTTATTCATTTCTGGTTTATTTTATTTTTTTGAGTCTTCTTTTTTCTTGGTTAGTATAGTTCAGTTTATTAATTTTGTTCATCTTTTCAAAAAACAACTTTTGTTTTGTTGGTCCTTTTTTTAGTCTCTATTTCATTTAGTTCTGCTCTAATCTTTATTATTTCTTTCTTCATACAAATTTAGGGTTTGGTTTGTTCTTGCTCTTCTAGTTCTTTGACATGCATCGTTGGGTTATTTATTTGACATCTTTCTATTTTTTATGTAGGTATTTATTGCTATAAACCTCCTTCTTAGCACTGCTTGCTGTATCTCACAGGTTTTGATATGTTATGTTTCCATTTTCATTTATTTGAAGAATTTTTTAAATTTTCTTTATAATTTCTTCCTTGACCCATTGGTTGTTCAGGAGCATGTTGTTTAATTTCCATGTATTTGTACAGGTTCCAAAGTTCCACTTTGTTATTGATTTCTAGTTTTGTTCTACTGTCATCTGAAAAAACACTAGATATGACTTTGATGTTTAGGAGAATTTTTGAGACTTATTTTCTGGCATAACATATGGTCTATCCTGGAGACTGTTCCATGTGCTGATGAGAAGAATGTGTATTCTGCAACTGTTGAATAAATTGTTCTGTAGATGTGTGTTAGGTCCATTTGGTTTAAAGTACAGTTTAAATCCAATGTTTCTTGGTTGATTTTCTGTTGAGATCATCTGTCTAATGCTGAGAGTGGGGTGTTGAAGTTCCCAACTGTTATTGTATTAGAATCTATCTCCCCCTTTTGATCTGATAAGATTTGCTTTCTGTATCTGGGTGCTCTGGTATTGGGTGCATATATATTTAGGATTATTCAATCCTCTTGCTGAATTAATCTATTTATCATTATATAAATGACCTTCTTTATTTCTTTTTACTATTTTTGACTTAAAGTCTGTTTTATCTGATGTAGGTATAGCTATACCTGCCTGGTTTTGGTTTCTATTTGCATGAAATATCATTTTCTCTCCTTTCACTTTCAGACTATATGTGTCTTTACAGGTGAAGTGAGTTTCTTGTAGCATATAGTTGGGTCATGCCTTTTAAAATTTTAATCCATGCAGCCAGTCTGTATCTTTTTGGTAGAATGTTTTATGCTTTTACATTCAAGGTTATTGTTGACATTTGAGGACTGATTTCTGTCATTTTGTTGTTTTCTGGCTGTTTTGTATTAACATTGTTCCTTTCCCTCATTGTTTATCAATATGGTTTGGTGTATTTTTTGTAGTGGTAACATTTGAATTCTTTCTCTTCCTCATTTGTATGTTTGCTCTACCAGTGAGTTTTATACTTCTGTGTGCTTTCATGATGGTAGGTATTGTTCTTCTGCTTCCAGGTGATGGGCTCCCTTGAATATTTCTTGTAGGGCTGGTCTATGATTTCCCTCAGTTTTGCTTATCTGGAAAATATGTTATTTCTCCTTTATTTTTGAAGGGAAACTTTGCTGAGTATAGTATTCTTAGCTACTAATGGTTTTCCTTCAGCACTTTGAATATATCATCCCATTCTCTCCTAGGCTTTTACTGAGCAATACACTCTTATATGTGACTAGATGCTCTTCTTTTGCTGTTTTTAGAATTCTTCCTTTGTCTTTGACTTTTGACAATTGACTATATGTGCTTTGGAGAAGACCTTTTGGGGTTGTATCTATTTGGGATTCCATGAGCTTCCTGTATCTGGATGTCTAAATTTCTTGATAGACTTAGAAAGTTTTCAGGTATTGTTTTGTTAAATAGGTTTTCTGAGCCTTTGTCCATCTCTTCTGCCTGAGAAAATCCCCAAACATGAATATTTGGTCACTTTATAGTGTTGCTTCATATATCAATACTCTTTCTTCATTCTCTTTTATTCTTCCCCGACTTTTTTATTTGGCGGGGAGGGGTCTGATTGGATTATTTCAAAAGACCTGTCTTCAAGATCAGAAATTCTTTCTTCTACTCGATCTAGTCTATTTTTGAAGCTCTTGATCGTATTTTTTATTTCATTCATTGAATTCTAGGATTTCTATTTGGTTCTTTTTTATATCTATCTCTTTGGTGAATTTCTTATTCATATCTTGAGTTGTTTTTCTGCTTTCTTTGTACTATTTGTGTTTCTTGTATCTCACTGAGCTTCTCTAACACCATTATTTTGAATTCTTTTCTAGGCATTTTATATATTTCTTTTTCACTGGAATCTGTTGCTGGAGAATTATTGTGTTCCTTTGGAAGTGTCATATTTCCTTGCTGTTTCTGTTTCCTGTGCCATTACATTGATATCTGTGCATCTGGTGTAATAATAATTTCTTCCAATTTTTTGAATTGGCTCTCATGGGGAAGACTCTTTCTTATAGATGTATCTCTGGTGTTGGTTGGGTAGAGTACATTAGCTTTGGTTCTGGGTGCATGCAGGTGTGTATTCTCTGTATGATTTCTTTGGCTGTAAGCAGTGTCAGTGATGTCTGTGATTTCCTCAGTGGCTTCGGCTGTGGTTGTTAGCAGAGGCCGTGGTGAGGCTTTGCTGGAGACTGAGGTGCCAGGTAGGCCAGCTCTCAGGCCCCAGTAGTGACAGTAGTGGGCCAAATGTGTCTGTCCTTGAGCTCCCAGGTGGTATACATGGACACCACTGTTAGTGGGCCCAAGTGGGCTGATTCTTGGGCTTTCAGACAGTATATTCAGTTGCCATTAGTGGCAGTGGTGAGCCAGGCAGATGGGAAGGTCCTCCGTCCCCTGGGCACCATGCGATGGCAATAACAGTGGTGGAACAATCCTGACATTCCCAGGTGGAAGGTGCTGGTGTTAGTAGTGGCAGTGATGGGCTGGGTCGGCCAGTCTCTAGGGCGCCAGGTAGCATGTGTGAGTTGGTGCCAGCTGTGGTGGCAGGCTGGGTGGGCCCATCCTCAGGCCCTAGGAGGAATGCACAGATCCCTGCAGTGGTGGATGGGGCGAGGTGATTCCCAGATCCCCAGGAAGCATGCTTGGGCACTGAGAGGGGTGGTGCCAAGTGGGATGGGCCTGTCCCCAGGCCTGCATGGGTGCAGGCTGTGATGGGCAGGGTGGGGAAATGCCCCATCCCCAGGTAAAGTGCCTGGATGGTGGCAGCAATGGTGGCAGTGGGTAGAGAGAGACTGTCCTCAGGGTATGTGTAAGTGTGCTGCAGCCCTGCTGCTGGGGGTTGGGGTTGCTATCAGAGGCAGTGCCCCCAGGCAGGTGACTGTCATGTGCTGGAGAGCATGACATTCAGCTCCCTTTGTCCTGGGGTAGCCTCCCCAGTGTGCTGCAAAGTGCAGGACGCTGGGTGTGCTAGAGTGTTGGTGTTCCTGTCATATTGCTGGGTCCAGCTGGAATCATGCCACTGCAGTCCTCTGGGTGGATGAAGGAGGATGTCAGTGAGGCTCTAGGGATGTGAAGACACAGGAGCTGTTGGACCCCAGGACAGGATGCAGTCTGATGGGGGCTGGGCTCTCAAAATGTTGTTGTGCTGCAGCTGTTTGGTCTTAGGGGTATATGAACTCACCCAACAGAAGCTCCCTCTCTGGAGCAATGCCACTGCATGGATTCCAGGCAGCTCCATATACTGGCCTCAGGGCCTGCAATGAGTCTTTATTGAAACCCACTATGTGCCTAGTCCCAAGGGAAGCACTGTAGGAAGGAAAAAAGCAGAGGCAGGAATGGCAGGAAAGGGCCCACACTGTGGATTTCAGCCCTACACCCTGCTCATCCCTCCCTGTGCAAGCTCTCACTGAGGTGTAAGCTCTTGCCTAACTGCATTCACTGTAGCATAGCCCCTGGAGTGATACCAGTCACATGGACAACCCTTGTTTTCAGCAAGAACGAGTTATCAAGATTGAGCTAGCAAATCTTCAGGGAAGACAGCCTGGTCCTAACTTCTGTCATAACATTTTTCTTTGGTGATGAAGCATCGCTGGGTTTGTTGAAAGCTCATTCAGTGTTGCTAACGCTTAAGCACTCAGGCATCCCTCAGGTCCAAGCGGAGGATTAGGGTGGGGAGCAGCAGGCAGTTCTTGGCTAATTAGCTCAGAGGCACAGCTGTGCTGTTGAAGTCTATGCTCCCTACACTGTAACTTACAAGTAGAGTTGTATGAGAATACTGTGCATAAAATTGTAGATGCTGGAGTCAGACTGCCCTGAGTTCATTTCTAGACTCTGCCATTTGCTGGCTATGGGATCTGGGCAAGCCTGTTTTTAAGCTATTAATAAAGTAATACTTTGCTCCCTGCTTAACTTGGATAAAGTCCAATTTATCTTATTTTCTTTTGTAAATTATGTTTTTGGTTTTGTATCCAAGAAATATGGCCCAAGATGTCTTAGTCCAATTTGTGTTGCTATAACAGAATACATGAGATTTAGTCATTTATAAAGAAGAGAAATTTACTTCTTATAGTTCTAAAGTCCAAGATCAAGGCAACAACAGGTTTGGTGTCTGGTGAAGGCCTGGTTTCCACCTCCAAGATGGTGCCTTGAACACTGCATCCTCCAGAGAAAGGAACATTTTTCCTCACATGGCAGAAGAGTGGAAAAGCAAAGGGAGAGAACCTACCCCCAAAGGCCCTTTTCCAGAGACATTAAACCCATCTATGAGGGTGGAGCCCTCATGGCCCAATCACCTCTTAAAGGCCCACATCTCAATACCATTACATTGGCAATAAAATTTCAATCTGAGTTTTGAAGAGAATACACATTAAAACCATAACACAAGGTCACAAACAATTTATCCTATATTTCCTTCTAGATATTGTATAGTCTAAGATTTATATTTAGGTCTATGATCTATTTTTAGTTTTGAATATGCTACAAGGTAAGGAGGGTAGAGAGAGGTTCCGTCTCTCTTTTTGTCTTTTTCCTTCCTTTCATCTTTCTTTCTTTCTTTTTTTGAGTATATGAACATGTAATTGTTCCAGTACCATTTATTGAAAAGAACATTCTTTCTTCATTGAATTGTCCCTGCACCTTTGTTGAAAGCCAATCAATAGTATATTTATGGATCTATTTTAGGACCCTCTATTCTGTTCTACTGATCTACACATCTGTTCTTTGGTCAAGAAGACTATCAACTTTGTCTTTCTTTATAAAAAATATATTGGTAATCCTAGGTCATTTGTACTTTCATATACATTTTATAATGGACTTATTAATTGGTACAAAGAGAGCCTACTAAAATTTCGCATTGAATCTATAGACAAATTTGGGGAGAACTGACATCTTGACAACATGGAGTCTTGTAATCCATGAACACAATATATTTCTCCATATATTTATGTCTTCTTCGATTTATTTCAGCAATATTTTGTCATTTTTTAGTGTATAGGTCTTCCACATCTTTTGTTAAATTTATTCCTAAATATTTTTGTCATTCTTGTAAATTAATGGTTTTCAATTTCATTTTCTAATTTTTTGCTGCAAATTAATAAAATATAAAATCAATTTTTATATATTCACCGTGTAACATGTGACCTTGCTAAATTCATTTGTTAGTTCTAATTGTAGTTGTGTAGATTCTTTAGAACTGTTTATACAAAAAATTATCACCTGCAAATAGACACAATTTTACTTCTATCTTTCTGATCTTTAAAAGCTTTATTTCTTTTTCTTGCCTTAGTGTAATGGCTAGGACTGATGGTACAATGTTGCACAGAAGTCATAAGAGTGGGCATCCTTGCCTTGTTTCCAAACTTGCTGGGAAACTGTTCCATATTTCATCATTAAAGATGCCCTTTATCAGGTTGAAGAAGTTCTTTTCTGTGCTAGATTGCTGAGAGTTTTTATTATGAACATATATTAAATGTTGTCAAATACTTTTTCTGCATCCATTGAAATGATTGTATGGTTTTTCTACTTTATTCTGTTAATGTGGTATATTATATTGATTAATTTTTTGAATATTAAACCAACCTTGTATTCCCAGGGTAAATCTCCCTTGGTCATGATGTCTTATTCCTTTTTATATATTGTTGGATTTAATCTGCTGATATTTTGTTATAAATTTTAGCATCTATGTTCATGAGGGATGTTGGCCTGTAGTGTTCCCTTTTGCAATGTCTTTGTCATGCTTTGGTATTAGAGTTTTGCTGGTACCATAAACCAAATTGGGAGGTGTACCCTGTCCTCCTCTAATTTTTAAGAGTTTGTGTAAGTTTGATGTTATCTCTTCTTTAAATGTTTGATAAAATTTACCAGTGAAATTACCCGGGCCTATAATTCAGATTCTCTATTTCATCTTGTGTAAATTTTGATGATTTATATTTATATAAATTTGTCCATTTCAACTATTTTGCAGAAATTATTGGTATAAAGTTCCTTATACTGTTCTTATATTCTCTTTTTAACATTTTAATGTCTGTGATTTCTGTGGTGATAAGTCCTCTTTCATTCCTGATATTAGTAATTTTTGTTCTCCATCTTTCTTACAAAGTCTGACAAAATTTACCAGTTTTTGTATTCTTTACAAAGAACTAACTTTAGGGTTTACTCATTTTTTAAATTACTTATCTGTTTCTTATTACATTGACTTCTGCTCTTTATTATTTTCTTTGTTTTACTTACTTTGGTTTACTTTGGATTTGAGGTGGAATTTTAAATCACTGAATTTAAACCTTTCTTCTTTTCTAATGTAAGAATTCAAAGCCATAAAACTCCCTCTAATCACTGTTTTAGTTTATGTTGTAGTTTCCCTATCATTAAGTTTTAAATATTTTATCATTTCTCTGTGGTTTCCTCTTTCATCTATGGATTATTTAGAAGTGCAATATATTTATTTGGATTTGTCCTAGATAACTTGTTTTAATTGATTATTTGGATTTGTTCTAGATAACTTATTTTAATTGATTCCTAATTTAATTACATTGTGATCAGAGGATCTATCCTACTATTATTTCAATCCTATAATTTATTTTAGGATTTGTCTTATAGCCTGGGATATGGTCCTTGTTGGTGAGTAGGTACAGCTGGAAAAAATGTTTATTCTCCAGTTGCTGGGTATAGTGTTCTGTAAACATCAATTAGGCTAGGGTGTTGATATGGCTGCTCAGATTCTCTATGACTTTACTGAATTTTTGTCCTGCAGCCTACCAATTGCAGAGAGAGTATTCAAATATCCCACAATAATTGTAAAATGTTCTATTTCTTCTTTTATTCTGTCAAGTTTTGCTTTATGTATCTTGAGGATCTATTCTTAGGCACATGCACATTTATGATTATGTCTTCCTTATTAATTGACTCTTTGTTTTTAAAGCTCATCTCCTCTAGTCAGCATATAGTTGGATCTTGCTTTTTAAAGAACAGTCTATTCTGGTAATCTCTGCCTTTTAATTGGAATATTTTGTCCACTACCATTTAATGTAGTTATTAATATGATTGTATTAAGACTGTATTTCTTTTTAGTTGTCCACTTTGTTTTTAGTTCCTCTGTTCTCCCTTCCTACCTTTTTTAATTGAATACATTTTATAATTTTGTTTTAACTTTTTTATTTGTTAGATTTTTAGATACATCACATTGGATTCATTTTTAAATGGCTGATCTGATTATCACACAAACATCCTTCTATTTTCACAGTATATTTAGTTAATATTGCATTTCTTTACATAAAATGTAGAAACCTTGAAACAGTGTGAAGTCCATATTCCACTCCCTCACCACCACTGATAGTCCATAGTCATTTGAGTCATGGCCCTGTAAGTGATCGGTCATTTTTCTCTGGGTACTTGCAAGATTTTCTCCTTATCTTTGGTTTTCAGGAATTTAATTATGATGTGCCTAGATAGGATTTTATTCAAAATTATCCTGTTTGGAGTTCACCGTGCTTTTGGATCTATAATTTATGTCTTTCAACAAATTCCAAAGTTTTTCAGCCAGTATGTTCTCAGATATATTTTCTGCCCCATTATCTTTGTTATCTGCATCTGGGACTGTAGTTAACTGCATATGGAACATTTGGATATTGTCCCACATGTCCCTGAAGCTTGTTCATTTTTTCAACCTTTTTTTTCCTCTTGTCTTTAGATTAGATAATTTCTATTGATCAATCTTCTAGCTCACACACTCAGCCATTCATTAGGAGCGTGGATTTACATTCTACCAGGCCTGTTTTCTGTTTAAATTTGAGGCCACAGCTTAGGTGTTAAAAAACAATAGAAGTTTATCATGATAAGATTTAAGAGTTTAATAGAAGTTAAAAGTTTCAAGTTAAGAGTTCAATATAAGTTAAACTTTTAAAACTATTTAAGAGTTTAAGTGTAAAGTACAATGGAAGTTTATAATGATAAGATTTATTATTATTAACCATGTAATACCATGATTTCAAATATAACATGATTCAAAATCTATCCTCACCTTGACTTCTCTTTAAAGGAGAGGCTGAGATTTGGCAATGAGTTTGTAACTAGGAGCTAGGGATCTGGTTAGGAGACAGACACTCAAGCAGAGAGTGTACAACATGGTGTGAGCAGTGCAAAACTCCAGATGTGAACAAAGCACCATGGGAGCACAGAGGTGCACATTGCTGCCACTACCCCAGGAATCAGGAAAAGCCTTCAGAGAGCTGGTATTTTATTAGACAATTTAGATAGCAAGAAAAGCCAGGCTTTGCCAAAAAGAAAGAAGAACATTCTAAGTAGAAGGGCTCTGGGAAAGTCCTGTCATAGTTTGGGAAGAGGGGAAAAAGGGAAGTATTTGGGGGACATGAGCATCATGTCCCCCCAAAAGGGCAGTGATGGCATAGGAGGTCAGAAGAATAGCGTGTGTCAGGCTGCCCTGCACTGAAGACCAAGCAGAGAAGAAGTATGTTCTTGTTGCATCATATGAACATACTGGTGGTGAGGAGTGGGGCTCCTCCTTTATCCTGTGAAGAATAAAATAAGCTCTTTGCTCTCAAAGAACTCTCAAACTGCCTAAAAAAACAAATCAACCTACATGAAACAAAAAGAGGCAGAACACTCACCACCATTCCAATTCTGGCCACCATCTCTCACTTCAGCTGCAATACCCTCCGAAGGATCTCCCTGTTATTACCTTTGCCCACCTCCAGTTCATTTCCATATTTGCAGAAAATCACCTTCTTAAGACATAAATCAGAATATGTTCATCCATTGTTAAAAATCCATTCAGTGGCTTCTCACTACATGTAGAATGTTCTGTGTCCACGCTACTGCCCAACCTCACTCACCACACTTAGTCACAACAGCTTTCTGGCTGATCCCAGTCAGGCCACACTCTCATGGGCATTAGAGCTTTGTGTTGCCTGTTGCATCTGTCACTGTTGGCACTTTCCTCCCAGCTCTCCATGGGGCTGGCTCCTTCTCTGCCTTTAGATCTAGCATAACTCTCCTCCTCAGACAAACCTTCCCATTAAAGCCCACTCTAATGCTCAATTTATTCTATTCAAAGCATTAACAGTTTGTGGCCCTTTCATTTATTTGTTTACCTGATTCATGTCTACCTCCCTTACTGGGATTTAAATGACAATGGCAAGAACTTTGTCTGTCTTGTTCTTCATTAAATCCCCAATGCCTAGTATAATGCCCAGAATATAGTACTCAACAAATATATGTGAATAAATGGTTAAAACTCAATGCTAAGGTGGTGTTATCTACTCTGTGTGTCACAGAGCAGGGAAATGAGTGGGGGTAAAGGATCAAAACAGGGAGAGAAAACCCTATTTGAAGCAGGTGGCCCTAGTTGCCACATGATCTTGCTATGGGTTTTGTAGCTCCTTAGGGAGAAGGAGTAGCTTTGCCTGTGAAAATGATGCTTTGGGTATGACATCCAGCTCTCCTGTTTCCCAGGCACACTCTGTTATGCACAGTTCAGGATTCCACACTCTCTAGAAGGCCCCTTGGATGCAAGCTCATTCTACCTTCCCCTCTTCTTGCTTCTAAGCCATGGGATCATTTTGAAGAACTTGCATGCTCCATCTACAACCCAACTCCTAGGATAGGAAACCAATTTTGTTTCCTGGGAGTTTACTTCTTACTCTTGAAGACAAGAATAAGAGAAACGAAGTCATTCTTGAATCATTGAGTTGCTTTCTTTAAAAAACCATTGTTATTTGTAAAACTGGAATACATTTTTTGAGCTCTCCTGTCTGAAGCCCAGGCTGAGAATTGTAATTAGAAAATGCACACTTACCAAGAGTTGGAAGCCTGGGAGAGTGCCTTCATCCATCCATCCAGTGCACTGGATAGGGAGAGACATAAACAGAGCACGTGGTGTTGGCGTGCACTTTTATTGAGTGAGATGTGATGTTCAGAAAGTCTACAGCACATATGTACCCAAGTGGAAATTCCTTCAGTAACAGTGCATTAAACAATCCAGCCCTCTCTTCCCACACACCCCCACCCTACCACCTCCCTCCCACCCCCCGCCCCCGGACCCTTTGCTCTTTCATATACATGGTTTTAGAAGAGCATCTCTCCAGGGCTGGGTCAGGGTAGGGTATCACTTTTTTGAACCCCTCAGGGAATGTTTGCAGTATTTTGCTATTTTCTCTGCTGGATGCACTTATGGTAACACCACGGAGGCCCACTCTACCCTGCTGCCTCCTTGGTTTGCAGGGCTCAAGTTAGATGCCAAGTCTCTTAGAATATTAAAATATGACCCACTCCTCCCTCCTGCTTCCTTCTGCCTTCCTTTCTCTTCTCCAAGCAAGTGCTTATCTACAATCTATTGGTAAAGGGTTATTCCCTGGAATGGTGAATTTCTCTTTCTGAATGTGTTCTCCCTGCCTCGGGTTCCCTGGGTCTTTGGCATGAAGAATACGTGTCAAGGGCAGATCAAGGCAGCTGGGTCAGAGGCAGCTGTGCCTGTCCAGCCAATTTCCAAGCTGCCTGGCTTTGTGCCTGGTGGGTCTCAGAGCAGTTTAGACGACAATATGTGTAGCCCCAGAAAGCATTGGCCGTGGTCTTGCAACGGGCAACAGAGCTCTGGAGGCCCTTCTGAAACAGGCCAGGAAGCCCTCCTTAGGTCTCACACTGGACAGTAGTGACAGAGGCAGAACCATCACTGAGTAAATGTCACAAAGGTCTGCTACTGCACATCAGTGTAGTTACAAGACCTAAAAATGAACTTGTAGGAGAAGAGCCCCCTCCATGCCTATCTGCCTGCCACTCCCCACCTCCCACCTGGCAAATGATCCAATGATGCTGATATGGTTTGGCTCTGTGTCCCCTCTCAAATCCCATCTTGTCGCTCCCATAATTCCCATGTGTTGTGGGAGGGACCAAATGGGAGATAAATGAATCATGGGGGCGGGTCTTTCCTGTGCTGTTCTCGTGATAGTGAATAAGTCTCACAAGATCTGATGGTTTTAAAAAGGAAGTTTCCCTACACAAGCTCTCTTCTCTTGTCTGCCACCATGTGAGGCATGACTTTCTTTCACCTTCCGCCATGATTGTGAGACCCGCCCCAGCCACATGGAACTGTAAGTTCATTAAACCTCTTAAATTGCCCAGTCTTAGGTAGTCTTTATCAGCAGCATGAGAACGAACTAATACAGACGCCTCTCTGAAATTTTAGAGGTTTGTATTCTTGCTAGGAAAATTAGAAAAAATAACCAATCTTCCCTTTCCAGATTCCTACTCCGAGTGGACTGCATGAGGGGATGTCTGTAAGAAATTGTGGGTAGATACCTCAGACAGAAAAAAAAAAAGTGCACTTTAAATTGACAAATCAGTCCAAACCACGAAGGTTATAACTCTTTTTTTTTTTTTTTTCCTTTCCAGAAGAACAGTAAAACAGACTTGTTATTGGCAGCCCATTAGTGCTCAGGAGAGGCGGTCTCCAGCATGACATCAGCCAGCGGCTCGACCCAAATCTAGTATTTCACCAGAGAGCCTAACGCTGCTGGCTTTCCAACTGTGTGGAAGACGTAAGTGGGGGAGAGGGAAGAAGGCATAAATAAGATACAGACTGGAGACTTTTTGATGTGTTTAGCACATTTTTGTGATTTCCTTTAATACGATAGGCCTTGCATAATCTCCCATTAGGAGAACAAAAGACAAGCCTGAGATGGGATGGAGAGTGGGTGGAGAGGGGGATCCATTCCATAAAAAGTTCACTTTGAGTAATTAGCATTTTTAATCCAAATACTTAAAAGGGGAGGCGAATTGGGAAGAGAAGAATGAATACAGCCGAGTGACTGCAGATATAAAAAGTCCCTTCATTAATTCCGTTGTTTTTTAATTCCTAATTGAACTTAAATAAAGAGGACCTAGAGGCAGCTGTTTCTAATATCGAGTCCCCACCGCACATGAAAGACGCATTTATTCCTGCAGCAGCCTCCCTACCCTTGGGTGTTATCAGCTGAACATGTTTTGAACCTACCTAATGCATTTGAGGTAGCTTGGGTTTATTTTTCTTTCAATAAAATAAATGGTTTTGTAATTAAATTTCTGCACTGCCTGTGCTTAATGGTTACATTGACAAGTGCTAATGTATGGCAAGAGAATGAGTTTGAAATGAAACATGCTGTTTTCGAATCTGCAAGCAATTTTGCAGTGGGGCAATCAAACCCCTCATGCCAGCGAAACGTTTTCATTAATCTGCTCACTCCGCCCCTGCCCACTCTGGCCGGGCAAGGACACTTTTTAGCTTCCCCTTTGCCCACCCCCCACCCTTGCCTTTTTCTAAACACACACACTCACGCACACATGCGCGCACACACACACAAATAGCATGAAGCGAGCCGTTGTTTGAAACCATTTTGTGGTCCCTGGCTGGCAGGCCTGTGGAAATTCGCTGACTTTACACCGTGAAATGTTGCAGCTGTCTCTCTTCTCCAAAAGGAAGGCCTGCCTCCATGTTTCAATCCCTGGCAGTGAGTCAGTAAGAAAATCTGTCCTTCTGTTTCCCCCCCCCCCTTTTTTTTTTTAACTTTCCTCCCCCCTTAGCTAAATTTATTTTTGAATAAATCTTCTCATAGAAAATAACGAACAGCTATTACATATCTGGACTCGGTCTGCGCAAACCACTTCAAGCCACAGCAAAGGAGGCGGCCTTCCAGCCTTGAGCCTGTAGAAGGTTCATGAATGGAAACCTGGATGGATGTGTTGTGGTCTTGGCCGCTCCACTTCTGCCCGCAGCCCAGGAGGGGGGCCCTGTGTCTCCTGCTCAGGCCTGCACAGGTACAGACGAGGGACACAAGACTCTTGGCTCTTTCTCTGCCCCTTCCCTGGAAGCCTGCGTTTCATCTGACCGCTAGAGGGGAAGCCTCCGTTTCATCTGAACGCTACAGGGATGGCTTCCCAGGGTGGCGGCTGTCTGGAGCCTGCGAGGCCCCTTCATCAAAGGCCAAGAAGGGGGTACGAGGCCTGGAGCTGACTGGGGCATGGGGAGATGGAGAGCAACAGGGGAGCCCCTGGTTCCGTGGCTGCCCACACTGTGTGCGACTCAGCATTTTCTCCCTAGGCTGGGGGAGAAGAGCCAGAGGGCTGACCACATGAGTGCTGACTCACCCGTGGGACAGGCCAGAATCACAGGCTGTCCTCCCCTCCGCATGGCTCCCTCTTGCTGCTTTTAGGATGGTATTTGGGGGAAGGGCTTCTGTGTGGTCCTGGCCACCCTGAATTTATTGCAGGGCAAGATAGAGGAGAGAGACAGTTGCTTATGGCATTCAAGGAGCAGGAGGAAGGATCTCAGCCCCTCAGAACTCCCCTGCCCATTTCCTAAGTCCTGAATTGCCTTTCCTAGGGGACGACGCCTTTCATTTTATCATTCAAAAAGAAGCCTGGATGCAGAAGTCCTTGGGAAGCAGACATAGGGACTGAGGTCTCCACTTAGGTGTACGTGAAGGGCAAGGCAAAGCCCATCATGAAAGGGAGAAAGAAAAAGAACTTGGGTTAGCTGTTCTTGCACTGCTATAAAGAAAAACCTGAGACTGGGTAATTTATAGAGAAAAGAGGTTTAATTGACTCATGGTTCCACAGGCTCTACAGGAAGCAGAGCAGCTTCTGCCTCTGGGGAGGCCTCAGGAAGCTTCCAATCATGGCAAAAGGTGAAGGGGGAGTGAGGCTTCTACATGGTGAAAGCAGGAGCAAGAGAGAGTGAGCGGGGAAGTGCTGCACACTTTTAGACAGCCAGCTCTTGTGAGAACTCACTCACTATCATGAGAACAGCATCAAGAGGACGGTGCTAAACCATCGTGAGGAAGCCGCCCCCATGATCCATCACCTCCCGCCAGGCACCACCTCCAACACTAGGGACTACAATTCAACATGAGATTTGGTGGGGACACAGATCCAAACCATTTCAGCTAGTATCTGAACGATAGGAGGGGAAATCTTGGCCAGGGCAGAGGGCAAAGAAGTGGGGGAACAAGTGTTAGGGGTAACAGACAACTTCACAGCAGCCCTGTGAAGGGTGCAAAGTTCCTCTTATAAACGGCTGCAGATTAATGAAAGTCGAGACTTAATCTTATCCAGAGTAAAGGGGCAGAGAGGTCTATGCCCCAGGAGGAAGCATGGACAGCAGTGGGGAAGGGACGCTGGGGGGCTGCTCTGTGGGCCTTGGCAGGGTCTTGACTGTGCTCCTGATAAAACTGAGCTATTAATATGTGAAAGCGCTATGATCTACCACTCAGCATACCACGAAAGTTGTCATAGTTACTACACCCATGAAACAGTGGAGTACTTCATTCATTCATTCAGCAAATAATAATCTCGCTTCTCACATTCATTCATTCATTCAGCAAATAATTTCACTTCTCACATTCATTCATTCAGTCAGTCAGCAAATAATACGTTGCCACTATCAAATAATAATAAGAGCCATGTTGCTGGGCTCTTTCAGGATACAGGCGTAACAAAGACAAGGATGAAATAAGTCCTGTGATGGAGAGACAAGCAAAATTCTACCTGACTTCACAGGAGGAAGAAGTGTGCTGTGCCAGGGGGAACAGGAGAAAGCTTCATGGAAGAGGTGAGCCTTACAAGCCAAGTAGGATTTCAAAAGGGGAGGATAATGTTCCGAGGCAAGGAACCAGCAAAACCCTGAGGAATAAAAGTAAAAATTGTATCTGGGGAATGATGAGTGGTCCCAAATGAATGGAGGAGAAAGTTAAGCACCTGTGGGGTGTGTGTGGGGTGTGTATGTGTTTGTGTGAGTGTGTTGGTGGGGGTGGAAAGTGGAATTAGGAGTTTTGAGATGCTTTGTTTTGCAAACCGCAGATAAACCTTAAAGGTGTTGGAGACTTGTGGATGGAGTGAGTGGTGATGCAACCCAACCTATATATTCATAATTGACCCTGTAAGCCATAAAAAGGACAAGCTGAGAAGGGATGATATTAGAGGCAGGAGGACCAGAGGCTATTTCAGTAGCCCAGGTCAGAGAGGAGGAGGACTGGCAAGGTAGAGGCAGTGTTTCTGCAGGGAGGGGATAGATGCTGGGGACCCTGCAGAGGTCAGGGGCAGCCAGTCAGGTGTGGTGGGAGGAAGGGAAGTGCTCTCTTCAGGGTGCCTGAGAAGGTGACCATGGGCAGGACAGAGACTGGGAACTCTGAGAGAGAAGTGGATTTGGGGAAAGAGAAAAGAAAACACTAGTTACAACTGGATACATGGAGTTGGAGTTGTTGGTGGTGACTGTCATGAAGGACTACCCAGGGAAGAGTAAACAGATAAATGGAACAAAACAGGAGGAAGGCAGAACTCTGAGGAATGCCCACATCTAGGGGAGCCAGTGCAACAGACAACATGGAACGGCAAGGTTAGTAGGAGACGGGCCATGAGGAAAACGGAGGGAAGTTCCAAGAAGAAAGGCTGGAAGGTATTTCTGATGCTTCAAGGAGACCCAAGAAGGGGAGATGGTGAGGCAGTTGGGTTGGGCAATAAAGAAGTTGAGCAGGGTGTGGGAAGTAGAGGCAGAAAGATTTTGCACCTGGCTTTAAAGAAGTTTCACCGTGATGACTGCATGGAAAGTTTTCTTTGGGTGATGGGCCCTTGAGCAATATTCAAGGATAAATAATAAGGAGGGAGAGATTGAAAGGCACCCAAGAGGGGACTCTGATGGAGCAGGATCATGGGAGGGGCAGGAAGGGGTGGAGCAGGTGGGCTTGCAAAGCAGCAGGAAGAAGGTGCGATAGACCAGAGAACAGTTCAGGTAAAGACAAGGGGGAGCGAGGGTGCAGGCAGCCTCCCGGGGAAGGAAACAATGAGATCCTATGCTGAGAGTGAGGGGTGGGGATGAAGGTGATGGGAAGAGAGAAGTGGCTTGGAAATTTGAGGCAGGGAGGACACGGAATAGAAAGTCAGGCAGGAATGAATAATAGGCCATTGAGAAGCTGAAGATGGAAGCCCGGCTCTGCAACATCCTCGTCTGCACAGTCATGACATTTGCTCCCGCCTTTCTGGGCAGTCTGGAAGCAGAAGCAGAAGCAAAGAACCCAGTGGCGGGAATCCTCCAGCTATGGACAGCACTGCAGCCACAGTGGACAGCCAGAGACACAGGACCTTAGAGGATGATCAGAGAGAATTTTACAGCAGGAAGCCTTTTTGTTGATATGGGTGACCTTCACCTCCAAGACCGGTACAGCCTTGTCTTGGGTTAAATTTGGAGACCAAATGTGAAAAAGTTTTACATAAAAAATATATACCGGCCAGGCACGGTGGCTCACACCTGTAATCCCAGCACTTTGGGAGGCTGAGGCAGGCGGATCACGAGCTCAGGAGATCGAGACTATCCTGACTAATACGGTGAAACCCCGTCTCTACTAAAAATACAAAAAATTAGCTAGGTGTGGTGGCAGGTGCCTGTAGTCCCAGCTACTCAGGAAGCTGAGGCAGGAGAATGGTGTGAACCTGGTAGGCGGAGCTTGCAGTGAGCCAAGATTGCACCACTGCACTCCAGCCTGGGCGACATAGCGAGACTCCATCTCAAAAATAAAATAAAATAAAATTAAAATTAAAATTAAAATAAACATATAGTATATATGTGTATATACATATTATATAATATATATACACACGCATATATACATATACACCTCTCCCAGAAAGAATTGTGAACCAGGAATGAGAACAAATTCCTGTTGTAGAAGAAGTTGTTTTTCTTCTTTCTTTTGGCTTTCCTGTGCTGTGTGATCCAAGCAGATGACTTAAACTTTTTACCTATTCCTCCTATCTGCCTGCCTCTGGGCCGCATTCTGCTGATTTACTAACTTTCTGGAAAGAAATCGCTGCTTAAATTAAGGCAATTTCACTAAGCAAGTGGTTTCATTCTACAGAATTCTGTAGTGTTTGCCCTCTCCTTACAGCAGTAAAACAAAACAAAAACAAACAAATCCAGTTTAGTCGAAACCTCACTGGTCTTTTGACTTGTTCTTGATGTTCAGTGGGGTTGTTGAAGCTAAACAGATATTAAACAAATTCTACCCAGTTTAGTTTGGGAAATTAAATGCTGTCAGCCGTGGTCAGGTCTGCACACTCCACGCGGATGGAGAATGCTGGCATTGGTTATGATTGCCTTAAGTGCTCATTATCTGATCAAGAGGCAGCATCTTAGCCTCTGCCAGAGTGGAGAAAGGACTGTACCATGGGTGCCATCCACCGTGACCCACCTTACTGACAAGAAGCAGTGATGCATGGGATCTGTTCTTCCTGTACCCCTTTCAAGCATCTCCAAGTTCCTCCCCAAAGCCCTAAGGAGACTTTTGAAGCCACTCTTTGTCTCCTATTAACTTAAGGCTTGGGTGCTGGCTGTTAGCCAGCCAGAGTGGGGCAAAGAAGGCCAGAGCCCAAGAAAGGCCTCCGTGGCGTCAGCAGCCCCGGGGTCTGTCCAGCCTAGAATTCACGACTGCTGAGACACTCAGGTGTGGCTTGGGGATGGGACTATGAGGAGCCATCTCCACAACCCCAGAAGGCAGAGCATGGACTGAACATTCAGAGAAACAGCTATCACGGTATAGCCAAATACTCCTGTGAGCTCTTCATATTTTTCCATCAGGGCCACATCTAGGAAGAGTTAATTTCATAAATTGACCTCCTACTGTCTTAAGAGGATATATCTTTCTCTCCTAGCTTCCAACGGAGCCATTTTACTTTTACTAACTTGAATTTGATGACCAACCAAAGAGAGAAAGAAGTAAATGACTACTACTAGGAATCTATGATGTTCTAAACCCTTTGCTAAATGTTCACTTTTGCTAAATTGTTTCACCACATGCCTATTATTTAGGTAGTTTCATCTCCATTTTACAGATGGAGAGTTACGCTGTAATATCTGGACCACCTAAGTTGGTTCTCCATGTTTCATCTGATTGCCTAGCCTGTAATACCATTATATGTTGCCCTATTGCAACTTCTGTCTTTCCAAATTAAAGAATCGATACTCCATGTCGGTGTATGTGGAGAAGAGGGATAGATATCTAAACATGTTGGCTGGAAACCACTATATCTTTCATCAAGTATTATTAAGACCTATAATATGCTCAGCACTGTAGGGAGCAAGTGGAAAGAGGGCTCTCACCTGCAAGGACACTGCTACCTGTTTTGGGATACACAGAAAAACATGTCCACTTGCCTTCCACTTGTCTTCCTTGCAGCTGAGTCCCAGAGGCACAGGTTGTCATTTCAAGATGCAGAACAAGCATCACAAAATAATTCTAAGGATCCAGTGAGCTCCAAGGAGACTGTTGCCATAGCACCATCCCATACTGGTGAGTCCCAGAGTAGTCTTCTTCTCTGGTGAATGTGCCAGGGGCAGAAGGCACTGTTAGGTCCTCCAACTGACTGCCCCTTGTTGTGCTTCCTGTATGGCTCCACTGGATCCTGGAGGAAGACAGCTAAAATGGGAAGAGCAAAACGGAAGTGGTCTGGTGAAGAGAAGCAAGTTTGCTGAGCGTGCTGAGGCAGTCTTATGTAGGAGAACTCAGCTTCAATTTATGGAGCATCAGAATCCAGCTTCCCATGTGGCTCTGTGGCTCTGTCCTCTCCTTAAAACTTCCAGGAAGGAAGCTTCACAGAGGAAGGAAGGGGAGAGGGAGGAAAGCAAGGACAATTCCCAAGGTGACAGGGTGCCTGGCCTGGGACGGCAGAGGGCAAAACTTGAAGGCTGGCTGCTGAGATGGGCGGGGAGGCCTGGGTGTGTTGGGGCTTATGTGTTCATTATGAGAAATGTCTTAATGACCATAAGTCCTGAGGGAGGCTGGAGAGCAATGCCTGGCACCAGCCACGCTTGTGCAGGGGCTCCTGTCCAGGTGAAAAACATGTACGGAGTGAGTAAGGAGAGAGATGGGAGTGTGTGGCTGCTGAAGGTGACTGATGGCCTTGGAATACAACTCTGACTCCTGTGGGATTGGGTTTTACTGGAATGAGACACAAAGATTAGTGACTTTCAGCTGAGAAGGAATCCTCGTTCTTGGTTTCCAGAACCGTGTTTCTTCATGGTTCTTTGGGAGTTTCATTTGTGTTCTCCACCTCCAGACCTCTGCTCAAGACATTTATTCCTTCTTCCCATGAGTCCATATCCTACTAGGCCAGCCCAGGCCTCACCATTTCCATGAAGTCATCCTTGCTGGTCTAACTTGAAGCCTCCCTCCTCGAACCTGCTGACCTTCCACTGGCAGAGGTGATGTTAGTGTGAGATTCTCCAACAGGGATATGTGTTTAAGGGGAACGTTTGTCTTCACAGAATCTTGAAGTTACTCAAAAATTCTGGGAGAACAAACTGATAAGATTTAATATATCAAAAGATTTTATGGAGTAAAATGCAAAGTTGACAAGCATATTTAAATTAAAGCTGAGACTTCAAAACAATTTCATGAGACTGGAGGGCCACTTTGAGCCATACTCAACTGGGCACCTGCTTGCTATCCTCTCCATGAGAGAACTTCAGCAGATGAGTTTGGGGAGTAGGGAATGCGATGTCAGGAGGCATAGGAGGGCCTCTTTCTCTTCTTGGAGGCTGGGCAATGGGGAGTTGAAGCCTTGCTAATTGAGAGCAAAAGGAAATTGTTTTATTAAATTGCAGTTAAAAATAACAGCAAATACTATTTATCACATACCTCCTATATGCCAGGTACTGTACTAGTTGCATTACACATTTTATTTCAATCAACTCTCATAAGTCAATGAGGTAAATATTACTCCCACTCTACAGCTGATGAAGTCAAGCCACGGTGAGGCAATGTAATGTCCCCAAGTCAAACAGCTAGTAAGATCAAGGTCCAGGATATGATCCTGAGTCTAATGGACTCTTAGCTTCTCTGCCATGCTGCTGTGGGTATATCAAGGAAGAGACCTGAAGCTTATGTCTCCACAATGCGTCACAGGCATTCCCTAAAGTTTTGTTATTTTTATGTTGGCCCCAAATGTTGACCTCTTCTGTTGCAGGTCCAGACTCTAGGTCATATGGAGAGCTCAGTTTGCCCTAGTGGTTCCTCCCCATGCAGGGGATCCTGGACCAGGTGTGTGGAAACCTCACCCCGCTAGCAACATCTGGAGGGTCTTGCTGGGCCCCCGCTTGACTTATCTACCAGAAAAAGAGTGGCTGGTCTGGTCTATCCTTGTATAAATTTGGGAAATTACCAAGTCAGATTTCAACATCAATAAGCAGCCAGGTGTGGTAGCTCATGCCTATAATCCCAACACGTTGGGAGGATCGCTTGAGTCCAGGTGGGAGGATCGCTTGAGTCCAGGAGGTGGAGGTTGCAGTAAGCTGATATCATGCCACTGCACCCTAGCCTGGGCAGACTTTATCTCAAATATAAATAAATAAATGAAGAGATGAGGATCAGATTTGTGGGCAGCTGGGGGATGGCTGGTTGTGATTCTTGTTCTGCATAAGGACATAAGGAAAACTCAGGGTGAGAAATCAAGGCTGGAGTCCTTTACTGGGACAGTTTATTTGCAAGAACTTTTCCATTCAGTAAGCATCCTGGTTGGTATTTTTCACTGTGGTTGCAGTGAGGAACCCTGGTTATTTTTAATAACATATGCCACATTCATTGCATTCATTCAGTCCTATAGCATTTTATGATGTGTCTGACCCAGAAAAATGTGTGGCCAGTTTAGGGGGATGGGGACGGTGTGTCTTCATTCTCTGCCCTCTTTTAGCCTTCCCTTTCCTTGGCACTTTCCTGCAGAAATAGTGAGTTTTGACATCCCATGCACATTTTTCCACCGTCTTTTGGATTTGGCCCATCTGCCAAAAGGCCCTTGTAACTTTACACTGCACAAATTCATGTTTCAGGGACTTGCCAAATCTTGTCAAGTCCTAAAGTTTTTCTTGGCAGAGACTGCACCACTCCACAGAAATGGATTGGGTGAGTCCATCAGGCCCTGGTGCCGCTTCTCCGGGTGCCATGTGCAACTGCTGGGTCTTTCCTGACTCCCTTCCCAGGCTTCATGGGCACTGGCATACCCTGTGCCCTGCCTCTTCCAAGCCCACTGATTTCCAAGAGCATCAGCAGACTTCAGCACCTCCCAGGCCAAGGCTTGCAGGAACATCAGTTAAGTGATTGCTTTATCTTTGTCACCTCTGCCCACTCACCCACCACCCCTTGCCTTCACTGCCCCAACCATCTCTTCTGGTGGCTCCAATCTTTCAAATTAGAAGGGAAAGTCATTCATCCACTCAACTAATATTTATACAGAGTATTTATGCAACTCAGTTCCTTGTCTTAGGCACTTAATAGTGAGCCTAACAGTGAACCAAACAAAGGCCCTGCCCTCACGGCACTTACATTCTAACACGTCTAATAAAGCTCTAAAATGAAGTTAGGGTGATGTATTTGCAGCTACTGTTCATTTTTCACCTTCACACGTATGATTGCACTTGTTTCTCTTAATAGCCTTTGAAGTAGGCATGGCATTTCACGGAGGAGAGAACTGAGGCTTCTTTCTTTCTTTCTTTTTTGGGTTTTTTTTTTTTTTTTTTTTTTTTTGAGATGAAGTCTTGCTCTGTCACCCAGGCTGGAGTGCAGTGGCGCGATCTCGGCTCACTGCAACCTCCACCTCCTGGGTTCAAGCAATGCTCCCCCTCAGCCTCCCGAGTAGCTGGGATTACAAGCGCATGCCACCATGCCTGGCTAATTGTTTTTGGTATTTTTCTTAGTAGAGATGGGGTTTCACCATGTTGACCAGGCTGGTCTCGAACTCCTGACCTTGTGATCCACCATCTCGGCCTCCCAAAGTGCTGGGATTACAGGCATGAGCCACTATGCCCAGCCGAGAACTGAGGCTTCTTTCTAATCATCCTCCTCCCTGGATGCCTGCTTCTTAAAAAGAAGAGTCTGAAAAAGTACAGTGAAACCCAAAAGAAATGAGTACCAGCCAGGTGTGGTGGAGTGTGCCTGTAGTCTCAGCTACTCAGGAGGCTGAGGCAGGAGAATCACTGAGCCAAGGTGTTCAAGGCTATGGTGAGCTATGATTTTGCCACTGCACTCCAGCCAGGGCAACAGAGGGCAACAGAGCAAGACCTGTCTAAAAAAAAAAAAAAGAAAGAAAAAGAAAGAAAAACAGAGAAAGAAAGAGGAATGGAGCACTGATGGTGAAGCTGATGGTGGAAGTTGGAAATCCAGGTCTCTATGGGGACAATATTTGGGACAGAGAGAGCTCTTTGGTCTTCTAAACCTATGGGCCAAACCTTGCCCAACACCTGTTTTGTATAATCCACAAGCTAAGAATGGTGTTTGTATTTTTAAATAGTTGAAAAAAAGTCAGTGGAAGAATACCATTTTGTGACATGTGAAAATTATATGAAATGCACATTTCAGTGTCCATAAAGTTTTACTGGAACACAGCCATCCCCATCATTTATACATTGCCTATGGTGGCTTTCACGCCTCAATGGCGGAGTTAAGTAGTTGTAACAGAAATTGCATGTGGCCTAAAAACCCTAAAACATTTACTATCTGGACCTTTATAGAAAGTTTACTGACACCAGTCCTAGAATCATATGGTAGAGACAGCTATTTATATTCCATGTGCATAAAACTGGCCCTGTCAGGCAGGGAGGAATCCCTCTGTCTCAATCTGCCTGTGGAAGAAAATAAAGTGGACTGAATGTTGCAGGCTGAGAACTAGTCCCTGACATCTGTTTTCTCTTCAGCACACAGAGGCAGCCCTTCTGGGAAGTGTTCTGACAAATGCAAGATTCCTTCCTGGCAGAATTATCAATGTTATTTGCCAAGTTCAGGAGCAAACCTTCATCTTGGGAGGTTCTGGGCTCCTGGATGAGGGTCTCTGCAAATTTAAATAATAATATTCATGCCTATGGAAAGAAGACAGGACTAACAGAGGAAGCAGGTTCAAGTGCCCCCTCTGCCACTTAATAAGTGGTGTGGTATTGAGCAAATCCCTTAATCTCAATTAGAAAGATGCCTCAGTTCTCTCCTCTGTGAAATGGCCTGCCTTGCCTACTTCAAAAGCTATTTAGAGAAACAAGTGCAACCATATGTGTGAAGGTGTTTGTAAAGTGAACAGCAGCTGCAAATACATCATCCTCTCCCTTCCCATGAGTGGGTAGTAATATTGTTGAATTCTCTTCCTTCATTCTTCTTTGTCTGTGGAGACCCAGTCAGAGGGATGCCTACAACAACATTCTCCTTCCCTTCAGTCTGGGTCTCCACCTGCCCTGAACCCCACCTCCTACCTCCTCACCCCAGATTCCACCTACTCTCTGAAATCAGCTTTAGGGATTCTCAACCACATGGTGGGCAACAGACCTCACACAACCAAATGAGAACAGCGCGGCAGTTCTTCCTCCACGGCCGCGTCTCTTAGTTTGCAGGATGCCACAGCTGCCTTCCTTCAAATCGCCCCAAACCCCCTACAATGTATGATGCAACTACCAGTCACAGCCTCCTCAGCCTGTTTGGTTATTTCTCCCTGCCAATCTGTATAAATCTCACCCTCTCAAAGTGCAGTGAGTTTCTATCCCACTGTGTACCCCTGATGATTCTAAACTTAACAACTACCTTCTTTTGGTAGTTTAGGGTTGCGGAATGTGAAATGTGCAGACAGGAGTGATTTCTAAAAGTCAAAATCCTGGCCGGGCGTGGTGACTCACACCTGTAATCCCAGCACTTTGGGAGGCCGAGGCGGGTGGATCACTTGAGGTCAGGAGTTCAAGACCAGCCTGTCCAACATGGCAAAACCCCGTCTCTACTAAAAATACAAAAATTAGCTGCGCATGGTGGTGTACGCCTGTAGTCCCAGCTACCTGGGAGGCTGAGGCATGAGAATTGCTTGAACCTGGAAGGTGGAGGTTGCAGTGAGCCGAGATTGCACCACTGCACTCACTCCAGCCTGGGCAATAGAGCGAGACTCCATCTCAAAAAAATAATAAATAAAAATTTTTTAAAAAAGTTAAAATCTTCCTCCCTTACTGGACCATGAGCACTGTTGGGGCAGAGACTTCTTCTGTTCTGCTGCTTTCTGTTGTGTCACCAACAGCCACATGGTGCTGGGCACATGGTAGAGGCTCATAGAATGATTCTCTGAGTGCATGAATGAATGAATGGTATCTTGGGATTTAATAACAAGACCTTGGTCATCCTATGGATACCTTGTACGAGTTTATATATAACGCTTCTGTGATAAACAGAGCATTCTACATACAGTAAGTGCCTAATACATGTAGGTGGATGATGACAACAATGAATATGAGGTTGAAAAGTCAGTCTTCCAAACCTCAAAGTCAAATGAACAGAACAACACATGTGAACGGGGTCTAAGTTTAATAGAAACCTAAAAAAAAACACAAATGAACAAAAAAACCCCTTTCTATCACATTTTGTTCAAGGACTGAGTTGCCGTAACTTGGAACTTTGACATGTGACTTGGGGAGTCTGGGGTGCATCATCGGTTGCATCTCCTGAGAAAATTCTCAAACTAGGAAAAAATATGCTGACAGTGAGCCACAAAGGTTGGTATTTATAGCTGCCATCCTCAGTGTTTAGGAGAAATAAGTTTTCATTATGGGACATGGAACAGATGTCAAATCCCCAGCCATCCTTGTGCTGTTTGCTGTTTGTTGAGTCACCCTGGAGCTTGTCCATCCCGGCACCAATTTTCATGGGAAGCATCAATGTGGGGCCAGAAGGCCATGCTGATGGATGGGCTCACAAGAGGAGAGCTGGAAGGGGGCCCTTCTGTTGGCTCTGGTCATCTTAATTCTTCGGCCACTTTGCTCCCCTTACCCCAAGTCCTCATCCCCATCACCTTCATCCTTCCCTCCCGAGCTGGATTCTCAACTCTGTTGCCAGGCTCCCATGCCAGTTCCTGCAGCACTGGCTTACCAGTACAGAAGTGAGGACTGCAGAAACACCTCTGTGCAAGGCACACATGTTGTTTGTGCCACCCATGGGCAGCTAGAGCTCTAAGAAGGGATAGACCATTTCCTGGACAGTGGTAGAAGGAGGTGAGTAGCTTTCTCAGTGTTTTCCCCTGGGGCCCCGCAAGAGAAACCTTGAACCATCCTGACTTGCCAACTCACTCCAGGGCTCCACAGTGTTCCCAGGTATTCTTGCTGACCCAGCCATGTCCACCAGCAGACTGGACTTCTCATTTCCCTTACTATTCTGAATGAAGCAGACAATTCCCCTTCTCCTTTAATAAAACCAAGATAATGCTGGGATTTTGCAAAAAAAAAAAAAAAAAAAAAAAAAAAAAACTTTGCTAGAAATCTAAGGAAAAAAACCCCAAACATTTAAAATAGAGTTTCCTAAGCCTGGCAGACTTCATTAGACAAGATTTCTGGTCCTTCTCCCTGTTCTTATTTAACTGGGCTCCTGGACCAGTCACGAAGGGCTCTTGCCTTATAGGCACATGCTTAGCGTTCGTAGATACAGCTGGTTTCCACTATGACTATGCCATTTTTCATTCCCATCAGCAGTGTGGGAGAGTTCCATTGCTCAATGCTTGCCCACCTTTGGTATTTCAGTCATTTCGTGGGCGTGTATTATTTTGTGGGATTGTGGTTTTAATCTGCATTTCCCTGACGAATAAAGATATTGAGCAACTTTCCCTACACTTATTAGCCATTTGGTTATCTTCTTTTATAAAGTTTGAATCTTTTGCACATTTTTTAACTGGATGCAAGCCATTCATCAGATACATCTATTGCAAGAATCGTTTGCCAGTTTGTAGCTTGCCCTTGTACTCTCTTCGTGCTCATACGGCCCAAGTGAAATCCTTTTGTAATATAAAACCAGAGTCAGAGGGAGTGAATCTACAGTATGGCAGTCTGCTTTTACTTGACTGCATTTCCAAATCACTTTTCAGAAAGTCAATAATATTTATAATTCAGCACCACAGAAGGTGCCCTTGTGTCCTCTCCCAATCAATTCCCCATCCTGCAAAAGTAAATTCTATCCTGACCTTTATCACCATAGATTTGTTTTGCCTGTTCTCATCTTTCACATAAATGGAATCATACAGTGTATACTCTTTTACATCTGGCTCCTTTTGCTCTACATTATGACTATACGGTTCACCCACTTTGTGTATAGTGATAGTTTGTTCTTTTTCATTGCTATATGATAGTCCTATGTGTAAATATACTGCAATTTGGGTTCTTTCCAGGTTGATGCTATAGTGAATAAAGTTGATAAATATTTATATAAATGAATATTTATATTTATAAATATATAAAATACATAAAGCTATATTCTTGTACCTGTCTTTTGGTAGACAAATCCAATCTTGGGCCTATAACTAAGAATGGAGTTACTGGGTCTGGGGCATGAATTTGTGCTTTGTTTTAGTAGATACTAAAAGCTTTCCAAACTTTGGGTATACTAGTGTACATTCCCACCCATAGTGTGTGAGTTTCAGTTGCTCCATATCCTCTCCAACACTTGACATCATGAATTTCTACTTTTTCAGTCCTTCTGCAATTTGTGTATTTGAGTGAAGGCTTAATTTCATGTCCTGATGACTAATGACATTGAGCACCTTTTCAAATGCTTACTGGCCATTTGGATATCCTCTTTGTGAAGTGTCTGTGGAGTATTTTGTACATTTATGATCTTTGGGTTGTATTTGTTTTTGACTTGTAAGAGCTCTTTATATATTGTGGATATGGTGGATATGAATCTTCTGTCAGATATATGTCTTGAATATTTTCCTCCCAGTATGTGGTTTGCCTTTCCATTTTCTTCAATAATGTCTATTGATAAGTGAAAGTTCTTAATTTGAATGAAGTTTAAATGATCAATCGTTGTCTACTCTTCAGGAAGACACTCCTGCTTGGGCTCTCTCTCTGCTCTCTGCTGCCAGGCTACAGGCTGTTCTGCCTGATCTGCATGTGCCTCTCCCACCCTTACTGCAGATCCCCTCCTCTCTGGGGATTTGCTCTGTTCGCTTGACAAAGACTCCCTGGATGGAGACTGAAGCTCCCTGGATGGAGGCTGAGCTCCACCCTGGGCTCATTCACCAAGCAGAGGTGATTCACTCATCCTTATCAAGTCCTTCCTGGCTCTGGTTACCACTCTCCTACTTTGAAGGTGATTTTGACACTTCCTCCAGTGTCCTCTTATCAAGGGAATGCTTCTCAAGATCTCAACTCTACAGGATTACAATATAAAGTTACTTTTCATCTTAGGAACAAGATCTTATATCACAGGTTTAATGTTGACACTCCAAACTTGGGCCCAGTGTAATCCAATCAAAATCTACTCATATGGCTGTGACCATCTCATTTCATATCTCTAAGGTACTATTAGAACTGCCCCCTCTTCCTCCCTTTAAGGGGTTCTTCAAGAGGAAGTAAGGAGATTTGCAAATGCAATCAAGGAAAAGCAGAAGTCCATAAACTTGGACGAAAAACTTACATTTTCATTTCTACCAATCATTATTTAAAAATTAGCATTTCTTTTCATTATGAATGTAGACAACAAGCTACAGATGCATTAGCAATACCTGTGACTTTCTCACCAATAGAAATCACAGATACCTTCATATCACATTATAGTTGTTGAGGATATTTTGAATTTATCATTAACGCTTATCATTGTTTCAATATCACAGAAATTATTAGACTCACCACTAGATCTTGCATTTGATGTGCTAACAAAGAAATATATCACAAACTTATTTCTTAAAAAAATCTTGATAATTTTATTTCTCTCTATATATATTTTTGTTTTTGTTTTTTTTCTGAGACAGAGTCTCGCTTTGTCACCCAGGCTGGAGTGCAATGGCACAATCTTGGCTCACTGCAACCTCCACATCCCAGGTTTATGTGATTCGCCTTGCCTCAGCCTCCCAAGTAGCTGGGATTACAGGCACACACCACCACGCCTGGCTAACTTTTGTATTTTTTTAGTAGAGACGGGGTTTCACCATGTTGGCCAGGTTGGTCTCAAACTCCTGACCTCAAGTGATCCGCCCACCTCGGCCTCCCAAAATGCTGGGATTACAGGCATGAACCACCGTGCCTGGCCAATTTCAATATAACTTACACGTTTAGAAACATTCTGAGAAATAGTCTGTACATTTTACAAAACTGCCAAAGGGTCCCACGCAAAAAAAAGATTCAAAAATTCCCATCAACTAAGAGATCCTCTTAAACCCGTAGCAACTTAAAACCATTCATTGACCTATGCTGATAAACTAGCAGCCATGCGTCTGCATTGGGTGGTGCTGAAATCCACTCTATCTTTGTGTTTCCTTGACACAGGGTTGTAGGGGAAGGGTGATGAATCTCAGTGGGCCCAGGCATGTGGCTCCAGTTTTCCTTCCCAGTTTTCCAGTGGGCCTGGGCATGTGGCATTCCAAGGATCCTGAAAGAATAGGGCATCTCTTTTGCAGGTCACAGGAAATGGGTAGCTATCCAGCTAAATAGATTTCATGCTTGACTTCAGTGGAATAGCTCAAATGATGATCTGTTTGGGAGAGTAAATTAAAGAGGTAAGTGGGCATGCTGGTTTTATTTGGTTTAACTTTTGCTGGTTTAGTTGCTCCCCTAAGCATTTTTTAAAAATATAGACCTCTTCTCCCAGCATCCCCCTCTCCCAAATTCTGGCCAGATCCTGCTTCTCAGGGAGCACTAACTTTGAATTAGCTTGGAGGGAAGGCCTTACCAAGATCTCCTTTCTCTACAAGATAATCAAAACATGACCATTCTTTTCTCACAACTCCAAATACAGTCCCTTGGTATCCACTGGGGATGGGTTCCAGAACCTCCCAAGAATACCAAAATCCACAGATGTTCAAGTCCCTTGTATAAAATTATATGGTATTTGCATATAACCTATGCATAACCTCTTATGTACTGTACTTTAAGTCATCTCTAGATTACTTATAATACCTAATACAATGTAAATGCTCTGTAAATAGTTGTTATACTGTATTGCTTAGGGAATAATGACAAGAAAGAAAAGCCTATGATGCGTTCAGTACAGATGAAACCATCCTTTTTTTTTTTTCTGAATAGTTGCCATCCGAGGTTGGTTGAATCCACAGATACGGAACCCACAGATATAGAGGGCCAACCATACTGAGTCCTGACCTCACCCATTCCTTCTACCCCCATCTCTCCTAATCCTTAAACTTCCTTGCAATTCCTGGAGCAGAATACTCGTGAAGGAGTCAGGGGTTGTCTTCCCTTCCTAGAAGCAATGCTTCTATGTTCTCATTTGATGTTGAATAAAACATTAAACAGAAAAGCTTTGATAACATCACATAAGAGTCTATTTCCTTGGCTCACACCATGAGAACTAGTGAGATCCCCAGTTCCTCAAAACTGGGGAACAGTATGCTTCATATTGCTATCTAATATGACCCACCAACCCCATCTTCCACCCTCCACCTTCCCCTTGCATCCTAACCTTCCGTTTCATCATGCAAGCTGCTGGAGTCGTGAGTTGTTTTCTGAGATGAGTGAAGGACCACTGACATCTATGTCTTCTGTAAAGAGTAGTGTAGACATGGCTATAACCACCACCTCCTCCTCTCTTCCCCATTAACGTCACTTAAATTTTGAATGTTTGACTGTGCTATTTTCAAAGAAACTGTAGCGGATTCTGCACATGACATGCTTCCAAGGCACTATAAGTTCTCTGTAAAAAGCTAAGGCTGTCACTTGTTATCAGGACCTCTAACCAAGTTGTTGAAGTTGACAGAGTTTTATCAGCTCTGTTTTTGCAATAGTCTGTCTTATTCTGGAGACAAATGGGGAAACTTTGCCTTCACACTGGGTTTGTTTTATAGCTCTTAGATGTGTAATACAAATGAATGATGTTGAGCCATTTCCAGCCTGCAGTGATGGGTGTCAGTTTCTTGGACACCACTAGGAAATCTGTAACGCTGAGCCACGTCATAGTGATTCAAAGGCAAGCTGTCCTGGAGACAGGGCTGGACTCTGTGACTCACAATTAGAACTCCGTGATTCTAGTTCTGACCCTTCTTGTAATGACTGTGTGGCCTTAGATAGGTCCTTTCATTTTGGTTCCATTTCCTCATCTATAAAGACAGAGACCTGGATGAGCTCTAAGTCCATTCCAGCTCTGTCAGTTTATTATTATAATAAATGAATTACCAAAAAAGTCGTGAAAACATCCAATCAAGAAAAGTAACTGTGATTCTGTTTTATATGGTGTTAAAGATTCCCACTTGACTTTTGAGTCTCTTTACTCAGTATATGTACCCCAAGGTTCTACTAGATTCCCATAAACTATTCTTTAAAATTGACCTTGGGCCAGTATAAAATCCCGTCTTATTATCCAAGGCCCAGATTCTGAGTTGTAAGAAGGTCTATTTAAAATGGTATGTTTTTCTTGCAGCGATTGTTAAGTGGTCAGGTTTTATGATGTTTTAACATTCATTGCCATTCATTATCTAAACACTGTTCTATAATCCAGGGAGTGTGAGGTTAATAAATAGAATGGAATTCATTCTGGGTTTGATTTCATCTGCTGATTCTAGTGGAAGTCTCTTTATATCTATTCCTTCTTTCTCAACATGTTTAAGCAGAGAAACTCTGGCTCTCTGTTCATGATCTTAAATCTCTTTGACTTTGGGGAAGGAAAAAATGTTGCTGTCTTCAGCCCCAAGTTCAACAACTGTAAAATGCGGTGACATGTCATAGGAAGAGAAATCCATTCATCATCACTACATTTTTGAGTGACTTAAATATTCACCATATAACAATATGAATATTTAAATCACTTACTTGCCTTTTTACTTTTAAAACAGAGAATTTTTCACCTGTATAATGTTCATGAGTCCTAATGTTTTAATGTTACATTACATTCATCTGTTCCATTTTATAATGCTCCAAGAAGGAACAGTAGGGAAAGAAAGCTTCAGAGTACACGATGGACATTTCACAGTCCAGCTGCATCTCAGGCACAAGGCAGCCCCGTTGAAGCTGCTGCTAAATGTTCCACTTCACCTATTACGATTATGGATGGCACAGATGGATTTTTGGAAGGCTGTGTCCTTTCAGCCAAGTCATTCTCCCATTGAACAAGGCACTCACTCTCCTACCTTCCCATTTCTGACTCCACCACCACCACTCCCTCCTAAGTACACACTAACACTTGGACTTGGACTACATTCACCAAAACATATAGTTTCATTAACTGATTGCTTTGCTGCACTCCAAATGGCCTAACATTTTGTAGCTGAAGGAGTGTAAATCATGCCTTATGTGGGCTACAGTAGGATGTGATGTTTAGAGAAAGGAAAATATGCTTCCTTATAGAAGCAAGAGGCACTAAGCCATCTGGATTGTAGAGAAAAAAATTTGGTCATTCATTCTGATGTTTTGTCTGCGTAGCACCAAACATCTGGAAGTTGGGTGACAGACTGAATTTTTCACATCCAGATATTTCTGCATTATACTGAAACACAACTATATATTTTTAAGACTTTAAATAGTAAAAGCATAAAAGATGTACTAGTTTCACATTTTGAGGTAGAAAAGACAAATGAAACTGAGGCAAACTTCTGGTTAGTTCTTTATGTAAAATGCTATTTTTGTTTTTCAAAAGTCACTTTCTGCAACTAAACTCTTAGAATTAAAATAACTATGAAGAAATATCCCCAGAAATACTGAATGTCTGTCATTAAAAGCACAATTTAGACTGTTGCTTAACAGCTGAAATGTTCACATACTGCAAATTCAGGTAACACTTGGACAGTTAAAAGCAATTATTCCGAAAAATAATTGCTTAGTAGTTTAAGAGAGTTTCATTCCAAGTGACTCTGAAAACATTTATTCCTTCCACACAAATGAGAATGCATGATCAAGGTTCTAACGGGACTTGCAAGGAGACTTTTCAGACCTTTTCAAGAATCAGTTTTGAGAAATGCATTTAATGATGCAAAATAAAAATCTAAGATTCCATCTATTGGAGCCACCTTGAACACTTGTCAGAAGAACACAAGCAGAAAGGAGTATTTAAGCATTCTGTAACACGACCATTTGAAAAAAAAGTAAAATATTTTGTGTTGTTTTGAGAACTGCATTTTTCTTGTCCTCTCACATTAAGTGGCCTTGGATCTAAGGCTTGTTAGAAGACATGTTCAGAACCTGTTTCCTTGTATTAGAAGACACGGAAATCTGGCTCTCAACTGCCAACAGGCTTCGTGGGCATTGCTATGCCATGAGAATTCTAATATATTTTTCATTATTTCCACAAAGGCATATAGAGTGTGTACATTACACACAGCAGTATAATTGAGCTGAACTGGCCTGGTGCCGCGTTTTTGCTGACTCAGCACATGGTTTCTCTTTCCCAGATTACTAAAACAACTTTCCTCTGAGGTAAAAGCTCCGCAGAAAAGCAAAGGGGAATAGAAATACAGAGGGGCCTTATTTTCACCCTTAATTATACCAAGTCCAAAGGCAAATGCAAAATCAGATCGAACTTTTTGAGGCTTCAAAAATAAAAAAATGTCCCCCTTTGCTTCTCCTCCCAACCCCTGCGCCCGTGGGAGTCACAGTAAATTAGAACCCAGCTTGTTTTTCAGCGATGAATTTGCACCAGGCCTCTTCCGCTTGGGGTGGCGTCCTTGATGCGGATTGCCCGTGCCTTTTTTACGCTTTGTGTACGGTATTTTAAGCGAGGCAGGCCAACCTCTTTTTGTATGGACTTGCACCAGCAAACATTTAAGAGTTTCGCATCAAGGATACTGCATATCCCAGACACTGTGTACAAACTTTTAGGACTTGGGGTCACATCACTCGTTCCCCTTCTCCGCCCGCTTCAGCGCTAGAGCCTGCAGAGATTTAGGGTCATGTGTGCGCGCCGGCCCACAACATACTACTAAGTGGCAATGGCCGGTTCCCAGACGCATCCAACATCCTTCAAGTTCGGTTCTCTGCTCCCTGACACACTCAGCCATTGGTGCAGCGGGAATCACTGGGCTCCGATTAGCTCGCGGGACAGAGGCAGGCGGAATATTGTGAACCTCCGGTCTTCCCCCCTAAGCCCCTCATCTCCCCCATGACCCGCTAGCTAATCAGTGCAAATGCCGTAGGAGGCCAGGCCCGCAACTGGCATTCCAGAGAGCGCGGACCACCAGCCGAGCTTTAAATAAGTGCAGATGTGACAGGCAGGGGAGACCCAGGGAGGGCCGCCTCTCCCGCCCCGCACCTCCCTCCAGGCTCAGGCCGGTGCGCCGCAGGCAGCAGCCATGCACACAGGGCGCCCGCGGGCAGTAATGTTGCCCGGGACTGGGGCGCACACCAAGTGACTGCAAAGGGAACGGAGGCCCGCGAGTTCGAGGGCAGCGCTGGAATGGTGTGAGCCCCGTCACCCATCCCTTCCTTGGCCCTACGGCTTCTTCCTGAAGAGGCTGGGGGATAGCCGCCCATCCTCGCCTCCACCCGTCCGACCGTCGGGAAATCCCGAACCCGGCTGGCTGGAAAGCCGGGAAGGCCTGGCTCATCCGCCGCAAGGCCTAGCCCCACCGCCGACAGCCGGGAATCGCCCCCACCCCACACGGAAATGCACCTTTCCGGTTCCCAGCCCCGAGCTGGGAGCCGGGCGAGAGGGCGAGGTTGCAGGCGTCTTTGCCTGCGGGCGGCGGTGTGCGGTCCTGGGCGTGCGCGCCGCGGCGCGGGGACAGCTCAAGTCCAGGACAGCGCCACGCGACCGCCACCGCGGGGTGGGGCCTGACCCGGGGCGAGAGACCGCCCTTGGAACCGCGACCCTCAGCCTCGGCTCTAGCCCGACTGCTGGCTCCGTATCTACAGGGCTGGTGGGAAAGCAGAGAGAAGGAGGAAACGGACCCTGGCGCGCCCCGGTGTTTCGTCTGCCCGGAGCTAGACTCCGACTGTCTTCACAGCTACCATCCCCAACTACCCTACCTCGGGCGGCTCCACTCACCCCATCCCGGCCCGGGTCTCCCAGCCCGCACGGCCATCCTCGCCTACGGTCTCGCCCTCCAACCCGGGCTCAGCTTTGGGTCGGAGCAAACCCGCTTTCGCCCGTCCCCGCCCGTCTCCGCGGGTGCCATTCCGTTCGCCCAGAGGGTGGCGGGGTTCGGAGCTGCAGACCACTTGGCTGCTGCCCGCCGACCCCACCCCACCAGCCCCCCCGTCTCCCCGTCACCCCGGTTCCCCGGTCCGTGGCGCTTCCCTCCCTCCAGTCCGCGCGCCCGGCCGCCGCAGGAGCGGCTCCCCGCCTTAGCCCGCAGGCCGCGGGGTGCACGGCCCTCTCTACCGAGAAGCCTGACCGCCCCGGGCCTCCCCGTCGGCCTCCAGCGCCTACACCCGTTTCGGCGCCCACTCTTCGTTCTGCGCCCCTAGATGCCCATCGGCTGCGGGAGAGGCTCCCGGAAAGCTCGGTGGGGCCCCGCGCAGAGCCCGCCCGCCGGAGCCGCAATGCTGCCATCGTATCCCCGCGCCACCAGCCAGGCAGGGCGCGGCGCGAAGGGCTCTGGGAGGAAGCCGTCGGCACCTGCGGGCACTGCACCCTCCACTCCCCGCTCCCCACTCCCCGCCTGCCGTCCTCCGTCCGCAGCGCCCACAGCCACGTGCGCGGAGCGGGGCTGCTCCCGGCCCAGGGCAGCCCAGCCCCCGGCGCCGGAAGGGGCCGCCGTGCCCGCCCCGCACCTGCACCCTCCTCTCCCACTTGCCTTTCCATCTGCGCGCGGAAATGCCACGGGCTTAGAACAAACTTTTATTTTTTTTCAGCGACATTCACCAGAGAGACGAATAGGACACGGTCATCCGAGTGCCGAGGCGCGGAAGCGCGAACTGCCCGCAGCGACCTGGCTTGGCGCACAGACTCATTAACCAAGCCCGAGAGGCGGCAGCAATGCGTGTGCGGGAAAGGGAGCGGTTCTCAAAATACAAAGTGATAAAACAGCTTCCAGTTATATTGAAAAACGTTGCAAACCCTCAATTCCTTTTTCTTTTTTTGGACCTGGCCGGACCTGGAAATGCCGGTTATAAACAAGAATAAAAACTTGAATTTATTGGTGGAAGTCCTGTTAAAAGAGCTCAACACAGGCATATGAGACAAACTGCAAGGTGATGAGACGACCATGCTATACATTGAGGGGAGAGTCGAATGAATTTTTCTATTATTTTGTAAAGTGCAAAATTTAGCTAAACAAATTTAGCTAGTGCAAAATTTGCTGCAGGTTTCCCTACAGCAAACGATCTCAGATAATATGGTTACTTTCCTAATGTAAGAATTCTTGGTGATGTATCACCTAAAACAGCACTCATAAGATTTCTGATCATGTAACATAAACAGCAGGACATAACCAAGCTAAAGAGCTAAGTCTCCTTGTGTAAATACTTAATTCCATCATTCAAAAATATTTGTTGGTTTGTATAGTAAATCTAAATCACCACAGGGCCAAACATAGCTGCCTTTTCATGAGTAGTATCTCAACTTTCCTCCGACCCCAAAGAAGACAAGCTCAATGTCAGTATTTTGTTCTTTAGCGGGGAATAAATTGTTCTTTTCAGCCGCTTGAGGTGCTCCGGAATAAGATGTTCGAAGCGTTTCTGTAAGGATAGCCTGGCTGATGGTGCAGGTGTGGGCTGATTTAAATTACTCGCTTTTGTGTTTTTCCACAGGGTCAAATGTAGGCACTGATTTTAGGGAAGGCAGAGAAAGTAAGACTTCCTGAGTTAAAATGCCCATGTGCTCAGCCTCAGATAAAAAAGAGAATACAAACCTGACAAGGCATTAGCTGATGCGTCAAATGATGTGCCTATCAGCATGCATGTCATCAATAAAAAAATTATTTAATATTTGCATTCAATTAGTCAAATGATTCCACCATTTTAAGAATTTTCACATATAAGAAATTAGTAAAATAATCAGTCAAATATTCTACACTCATTTAATGGTAAATTATCGAGTAGCAGTATCCTTATTTAATTTGTAGGTGTATTTAATAGGGAATTAGTGTGGTTAAAAATGGAGTGCAAGAATTTCATTTAATTTTTCTAGACTAGTGGAAAATACTAACAAAATTACTCAAGGATTTTTTAAAAAAATCATTTTGGAACAAAAGACTAACTTTAGGAAACAAGATCAGAACAGACTTAACATCTGAAGACATTAGGGAACTGAGTATATGGTTTCTTAAATGACAAAAACTCTTAGTGGCCTTTTAAAATCTCTGCTAAAACACATAAAATGGGCTGCATTAAGATGGTTATTTTGTCTTAGGTAAGTAGAATTTCTTGTATACCATCATAAGAAACTAAAAGTGATGTTGGTTTTATTCCCTAAGTACCAGTAATTTAAATTCCCTGAATATAATTGATCTCATTATGTTGAATCATAGGACATAAAAGCTACTGGGGAATCTCTTTATATATAATTATGCAGATAAGTAGAAGTTTTTAAGTCACTAATAACTAGACATATAAATTTTCTGAGTTGAAGGAGCGACTGTAAATCTATCTTATATAATTTTCTAGCCATCTTTTAGTATGAGATAAATTATAGCATATAAACATCCTTGGGATCAGTTTTATTATAAGGAAATTATTTTCTTTGCTGTCAGGGATGCCCATGAGGGCAAATTTTTATTATATTATTGAGAGCTGTTAAATTTGATGATTAAACAAATAACTCCAAACCACTTCTCAGAAAAGTTCTCAGACTATTAATAATATTTTACTTCTGAGAAATGCATTTAAAAATATAAAATTAGTGGCATTAATATTGAATTTTCATAAACAAGAATCTGTGCATAGAACAGGAAATATGTGCAAATAAAAACTAAATATCGAGGTCCAGGTGGAGAAGGACATTAAAAATTATGCTTGGCAGAAAAATAATCTATTTTACCAACAGTTCTTAAGGTCTGCCCTTTACGATGATGAAACTGCCCAGGCACCCCCTCACCAGCCTCAAACAATTGCAGCTGTGTGTATGTGTTGTGTGTTTTTTTTTTTTTTCCATTTCAATCTCCATTTAGCCTTTGCAGAGTAAAGAAATAAAGGAAGAATGAAAATCTTGAGCTACTCTGACACTTATAAGGACTTATAGTTTATTAATTGGAGAATTTAGCTTATCCCCCCTCTCTATTCATCTGAAATTAATTAAGTGTGTAGAATTACAAGGTGGGTGTATCCGAGACAGCAGGCCCTGCTCGGACTAATCAAAAGGGCGCATGTTGAATGAGCACAATTTAGTTAAGGTTAATCCAGTGAAGATGATACCTCCCTGTTCTTAATTACTCTAGGTGATAGATTGTGGAATGCGAAAGTAGGAAGGAAGGGAAATTCAGTCCTACTGAATACCAGGATTTTCTAATTTAATTTAGCTCTCTGTTTCCACAGAAGCAAACAGTCTCCATTCAGAGAGCAGGACCACACTCTCTGGGTTCTTGTTTAAGGTGGGTCAAAGAAAAAAAAAGTTATTTGCATGTGTGTTTTTAAGAAAAAGTCATGGAAACCAAATATGAAGGTTTCAAAGGTGTTCATGATAACGCGCCTTTGATTACAGACGTGTCAGTTTGAGAATTTTGTCACAGCTCAGTGGCTTCTTTGTGATTTCTGCTGGTGGTTGCTTACTTTGTTGAACTCTCTTCTGAGTGCCGAGACTGGTGAATGTGCTGAAATAAATCGACATGTTTCTATACCTACAAGACTGCATTAAAGAAATGAATATATCTGTATTATTAAAAACAATACCATTTAAATATCAATAAATACAGAACTAACCACCATGGATGAATCGCATACACATAATACTGAGCAAAAGAAGCCACACGCAAGAATACGTACTTTATGCTTCCATTTATATAAAGGTCAAAAACAGGCACTAATCCCTAGTGTTACGCTAGCCCCACTATAGTGAGGGTAGTGGTTATCCTCAGAGGAGTAGTCAGTGACAAGTTTCTGGGGCACTGATAATATTCTGTTACATAGGTGTGTTTGCCTTATGAAAACGCATTGAGCTTACACATTTGTGAACTTAAGACATGCATTTTTTCTGTATAAATGTTTTATTTGAATAAAACGCGTACTTTACAAAATGAAAATGAATCAGGGAAAAAATACTAAGAAGTAAAGGCATGGAATTGTGAGCCAATATATTTTTAAAAGGCAGAGAGGTTGGAGCTGAGGGCTGAGGATATAATTCCTAAAGAGAAAAAGAAACGCATGAAAACATCTGGCAAAATATTATTAGCAAGGTTTGAATGTGTTCACTTTGCCACTTTAATATCTACCCACCCACAAACAGAATACTACTCAGTATTCATTCCTCACCAAATATAGGGATCTTTCTTGTTTCTTTTGCATGTGTTAAAGTCAAAGTCTGATTAAGGTGTTTAAGAATCTTATTCTTTGTCTGTGTTTAAGATGCAGCACTCCCTGATCCTAAAAATCAAAAACAAAAAAAGCTTATTTTCTCCATGCACGTGCATTAAAAAATCATCAGATGATTTTCTCATTTTCAGTGTTGTGATATATTTTCTTCTCGAGAGGGGATATCTGTTTCTGATTTATTAGCATTTGATCCCCTAGTTTCCTGCCATTGATCAAGCCTAATACTTAGTTCAGCTGATGAGTTTTATATGAAATCTGATATTTCAGGGAGATGGAAGGTTGAACCCATTTTTAATATTTGTTTGCCCTTCATCTCTTTCAGCGTTTGACGTGCACATGAGACACCTAACAAAGCCTGAAACTAAATTTGTTTTTCACTACATCTCTCTGGTATCAAACTTTTGGAAGTAAAGCATGTATTTATCAATAAAACAGATGTTTGCCCAGCATCATCCACATCCTGTCTACTGTATGTATACATTTACACTCTCCCGCCAAAACATGCCTTCACCCCACTCTTGACCGGCTGTCCGCCATTCAATCTCCAGTGAAGTCTCGGTCAATAAGGTCAACTCCCTGGAAACATCTGCATTTGATCAGTTTGCACAAAACGGAGGCCTTCTTGATACTGGACTTCCCTGAAGTCAGCTACGACAATAGTTGATTCACCACTACTGCGCAGGCCTCCCTCAGGAAACCCTTTTTCTTTTTTTTTTTAATCCCCCTCAGAGACTATACAATGCCGAGACTAACTCCTGCTCTAATGAGCAGAGGGGCATTTGCAGCTCTGCGTCTCCCAAGCTGGCATCACACTGGGGGAAGAATTTCCATTAACCAGAAAGATATTCTGTCTAGTTATTGCTAAAGCTAGGACGACTTGCTGTCCTTGATCCATTTCGGGACTGGGAAAGAGTACCAAATGGAATCTGATCAGAAAGTTGTCAACATGTTGTCAGTGTTTCAAGCATTCCAGACCTGGTAGGGTCAGTTCTCTGCTCCCAGGTGCACATCAGGGAGGGATTAGCATTATCCTGTATGTGTGTTCTTTTCTCTCTCTCTTTTTTGACCATATTTTCAGCATTTTATGGTCAACATGTTATTCCAACAGAAATTCTAAAGGATAACTCTAGAACCTCTTTGTCTTTAAAGCAAAAAATAACTCTTAGGATAGTCAGATAGCCCCAAGATTGTATTTTTATAGGCAGAATATACATTTTTAAACACTTCAGTAGAATGACAAATACAAAAGAGAATGACAAATACAAAAGAGAATGACAAATACAAAAAAAGTCTAGTGTAACCTTTTAAATTGAACATCAGCCCTATGACAGCATGAAACAAGTTTCATTAAAATTTGGGGCATCATTAAGTTCATTCTATTGGTAGAGCATTTAGAAAATCCCCAATCGCGTTGTTTACAAAATTTGCTTGCCACATTTTTTTAACGTTTGGGTTTTGACCGTCCTTCATTTACAAAGAGGGTAGAACAAGAGACTGAAAAAATTAATCAGCTCCATTTCCACTGAAGGGTTTTTGAGCTTAGTCATAGGTACCGAGCAGGAGGCAAGAGACCCACAGCACAGACCCGGTCTTCAGGAGCTGTTGGTCTAGTTGAGGGAACAAAACATGAATACCTGAAAATATACAGACAGGAAAGCAAGAAGTCTCAGGCAGCCAATAAGTGGTACAGCTACAAACATGCAGATTGTCCATCCTTCCCCATGTGAAACACATCAAAACTTGTTTTCAGTTTAAGCCAACACTGGCTCTTGGTTTAAGCCGTCTCTGTATGTGGTCCCCTCTCAGATCTCAGTGCTGCCTGTCACTATTGCTTCCCCATCACCCCATCCTCAGCTGTGTATTGGGGTTCAGACCAACCTGCATTACACCCCCAGCAGTGCTGGGCTGTAGGGCAAGTTACCACACCACTCTGCACCCTAGGTCCCTCACTCGTGAGTGATAGAACTGTCTCACAAAACAGACTGTCAGGAGGATTAAGTGACACGGTGTATGCAGAGTGCTTAAAGCAACACCGAGCGTGTACATGGTGCTCGGTGCAGTCAGTGATGATCGGTGTTCATATTTCTGCCGTTGCCCATCCGTCCCACATCAGCCAGTCCTGCTGTGGTCAATATCTGCTGATTCTATTTGGATGAAAATGAATTTGTTCTGAAATGCTTCCATAGGCTGTTTTTTGAATGTTCATGGCTTTCATGTCTACCAGCTCTCCCAAACACAACCTTCTTCACCAGAGATGGAAGTCACAGTGTGATTCACATCACTGTGTTTTCCCCAAAGGGCAAAATAACAGACTGTACAAATAAAGGGACAGCTTTCCCCACCACAATAGGATTAACTTTCAAAGGTCTTGCAATGGATGTAGAAACCCTTCTTGGCACCAAGGCTGACATTTGGTCCCAAATGTCACTATTCTGGAAAACTTGATTTCTTGCAGTTTTCACTGGCCTTATTTACGCAACTCAAATGCTTTTTCTCATGTCAGATTTTCACCTCAATCTAGTCCCACAGTCTCTTAGTCATCCCTGCTTCTGAACTGTCTGATGGCCAAAGGACCCCATGACTTTTCTCCAGGATTCTCCCTTCTTACCCCTTGGATGCGGCCTTCTCCTGGTGCTCTTTTCGTCCCCACGTATTCTGGGGCTGCCTTTTGCTCTTCAAGATAATGTGCATCCCCCCCACCCCGACTCAGCAGCTTTCTCCCCATGGTCCAAGCTACTCCTCTTTCCTTCTCTCTTGGCGATATGCACCTTCCTGCATCACCAGCCTCTGTAACCAACTGGCTTCCGAATAAAATTCTAGTTGTCACCTTTAGGGTTGTAAGCCTTGGCCATCCTGGGAGCTCTTCTTTCAAAACCAGCCTTTCCCAAGTTTCTCCCTCAGGCTTTCTCCTCCAACCAAGCTCACTGTACCCTTGGCCTTGCTCTGTCTCCCTTCTCAGGCTTTCTTCATACCTGAGGAAAGGTATACTTGTCTGGTCCTGAGTGAAGGGGTGGGGGGCTTCAGGGAGTGAGGAAGGATAGGCTGGAGCCATGACTCCTGGTGTCCCTTGGTTCGTCCTGACTTCCTCCTTATAATGATCTATTAAAACAGTTCTGGAGCCTGCGGTAACCACCTCCCTCGGAACCTCTCCTGGGACACCTGCCCACCAGCACCATCCAAAAGCACAGTACTTTCCAGGTGAGTGTGTTGAGACTCTCCCTTCTCTGGCAATGGAAACACCTTCCCTTTTGTGTCACGTCCTCAAGGATATTTCTTGACAAGAGCTGCACTTAATTCAGTTCTTTATAGAACCTGGCCTCTTGCTATCATTGGATTAAAAGTCTCATTCAATTATGTTAAATGCAATTAATTTAAAATGTAAAGATAACTTGGGGTTGCTCTTAGCAGTGAAGGATAAAAAAGAGAGGATGCTGAATCTCTGCTCCCACAATGGAAAATGAATGTGATCAAGGGAGCTGTTAGGGTGACCAGCCCTGAAGTGGGGAACTCCCCTGGGAGAAGCCAAAGCTTGTTGTGTCCCAGCAACTTTGGGAGATGGAAAGAAGTGTTCACAACAACTCCTACCTACTTTGATGTGCAATTTCCTAATCTTTAAGCAATCAAGATTTTGAAAATATTCACACACTACTAAGTAATTAATTACTCAAAAACATCAACTTAACTAGATTCTCCCTAACAAGTAAACATTTCGTGCACACATAAGCAATTCAAGTCTTCACAATTCTAATATATCAAATTCCCCTAATTGTTTTAAATGCCTTAACAAATAAATCGACAATAATTTGATGATTGCAAAACTCATCAGTTTACTTACACAGTCTGTTACAAAAGGGCTAACACCACACACTTCAATGTGATTCTTTTTCTTTGTTTTTATTCAGGTCTTTTTTTGTCGAGTTGGGTATGATTTCTACTCAACTATCCTGATGAGCCATAATTACCTTTTCAGCTGAGCTAATGTTGCAAATACAGGTGGATGGTCTTAATTCAGGACAGGGGATAAGGGACTGGAGTATACTCTCCAAAATGCTGCGGCTCAAGGGCAGTGTCACACAGGCTGGGCCCCTTGTGATGCAGAGACTTTGTTCATTACAGCAGAACTATTCAAAACATAGGCTCTGGCCAAACAGATTTATTTATTTATTTATTTTGAGATGCAGTCTTGCTCTGTTGCCCAGGTTGGAGTTCAGTGGCACGATCTTGGCTCACTGCAACCTCCACCTCCTGAGTTCAAGCAATTTTCCTGCCTCAGCCTCCCAAGTAGCTGGGATTACTAGCATGCTCCACCATGCCTGGCTAATTTTTGTATTTTTAGTAGAGATGGGTTTTCACTGTGTTGGCCAGGCCGGTCTCGAACTCCTGTGATCCTCCCTCCTTGGCCTCCCAAAGTGCTGGGATTACAGGTGTGAGCTACCACACCTGGCCAACAGATATGTTGTTATGGTTTTGATCTTAATCTTTTCCCCCAGATAATGCTTGTTTTGAGTATCTTCCCTTGCCAAACATATAGTCTGATAGAAGTCAACTTTGTAACTGCCCCCTCTGAGTGTCTTCTCTTTGTTTTACAGCAGGTATAAGCCCATTTTGCAATTGCTGGTTCCCAATGGGCCGTGTCCTGATTCTATTTTTAATTCAGGTACTTGGTAAATTTGGATTACCAAAACTATAGGGTTGCGGTGTTGATGTTCTGTATTCCACTAACTAACTACAAGACAAGTAGTTAGTTGTCAAGTAGTTAGTGACTTGCCTAGACAAGTCACTTTCCCTTAGCTCCAGTTTCCTGTCTTAGACACCATCTCTGAAGTCCGGTCACATCTAACCATCTGTGACACTGATGCTTGAATTCTCAGTGGCAAATTGTATGCCACATACCACATATGCTGAGGATGTGGACCTTCAGGGGAGGGTGTAACCAGTGCAAGCTGGAGTTAGAAAAGCCCTGCGATGGAGACCATGGGCCAAGCAGAATCTTGAAGAAGGGTAGAATTAGATTGAAAGAGAAAAAAAGAAAAGACAGTCTAGGGAGTGGGGGAAACATGAGCAAAGGCCTGGCAGCAGGAATTAGTTGGCCCCATGAAAGTGGCCTGCGAAGTAAAAATATTCAAGAGGAACCATAGTGGGTACAATTACCACTAGGATGGGTATGATCATTTAGTGAAGTTGAACTTGGACATGTCTATCCTGGCAGCTCTATTATCTGTTACCTAACATTCTTCCAACTTGAAAATTGCTTATAAGATTTTCTTTAAAGATATAATTTTAAATCCAGACATACCTTCGTAAAAGGGTGTTGAGTCTATGTTCTCTGTGCCAGAAGTTGGAGGGGAAGGCTGCTATCTACCAGACCCTGAGCTTTATGAGTGCCACGGCTCTGCCACCTTTCCCTCTTCATACCCAGCCCCTGTCCTCCTGTTGCAGTTTTCTGTTGTGGCATAAGCAATGCCCCCCAACACACAAGGGCTTAAGACAACGATTCATTATCTCTCATGATTCTGCAGTGGTGTGTCAGGGTTCAGTCAGGTGGTTCTGCTCCACTTACTATTAAATATAAGTGGGGTCACTCCTTGACTACAGTCAGCTGCTAGATGGGCTGGGCTGGAAGGCCAAGGCAGGCTTCTTGCAATGTCTGGTGCCTTGGTGCTTCTTCATGTGGCCCTTCCTTCTGTCGGGCTTTCTCCCCACGTGGTGGCTCTATTAGGGTGGTCAGACTTCTTACTCGGCTGCTGACGTCCAAGAGAGAGGAAGCAACAGTTGTCTTAAGAAAGAACTGTGGCCAAGTGCGGCGGCTCACGCTTGTAATCCCAGCACTTTGGGAGGCTGAGGCGGGTAGACCACCTGAGGTCAGGAGTTCAAGACCAGCCTGGCCAACATGGTGAAACCCCTGTCTCTACTGAAAATACAAAAATTAGCTGGGTATGGTGGTGTGCACTTATAATCCCAGCTGCTTAGGAGGCTGAGGAGGGAGAATCTCTTGAACCCAGAAGGCAGAGGTTGCAGTGAGCTGAGATCATGCTATTGCACTCCAGCCTGGACAATATAGGAAGACTTTGTCAAAAAAAAAAAAAAAAAAAAGAAGAGAAAGAAGAAAAAAGAATAAGAAAAAAGAAAGAAACTGTGTTTGGGAGTTCCAGAATGTCATTTCCACAGCATTCTATAGTTAAATCAAGTCACAAGGCCAGCCCAGATCAAATAGAGATCTTGATGGGAGGAAAAGCATTCCAGGAAGAATTGATGGTAACTACATATGTATATATATAATTTGTGTGTGTGTATGTGTGTGTGTGTGTGACAGTGTCTTGCTCTGTTGCCCAGGCTGGAGTGCAGTGGTGCAATCTCGGCTCACAGCAACCTCTGCCTCCTGGATTCAAGCAATTCTCCTGCCTCAGCCTCCCAAATAGCTGGGATTACAGGCATGTGCCACCATGGCCAGCTAATTTTTCTATTTTTTTGTAGAGACAGTGTTTCGCCACGTTGGCCAGGCTGGTCTCAAACTCCTGGCCTCAAGTGATCCTGATGGTAACCATCTTTGAGGACTATCTACTCCATCTCCTCCCACTGAATGGTTGTTCATACAAGTTGCTAGAATAATTCAAACAACAGCGGGCAAATAGACCTCAAAGCCAACACCAATCCCCATGCCAGGTGTTGGAATTTCCCATCTGTGAGCAATGGCAATAAATGCTGGTGGTTCTGCTCATTTCAACTCTTCAACCTACACCTTTGTTACTGCTCCGTTTTTTAAGTATCAGTCTTTCCTCCCCCTAATTAGTCCAAAAGCTCACAGGACAGGGGCCACCTGTTCTTCTCTTATGTGACTAAATTTACCTCGAGTCAGGATGGTAGGTTCTGAAGGAAGTTGAATTTGTATAAAAGTCCATGCATTCATATTTCTTGAGCACTAACTAAAGGTGTAGAGTTTAGTTATAGCAGTGAACAAACAAAACCCCCACACTCATGGAGCTTACACTGTTACTGAGTAATAATAATAACAATGATGATAATCATATCTACTATGTATTAAGCACCTATTCTTTCTCTACCAGATATTATGCCTGTTGTTTGACATACATTGTGCTCTTGATCCTCCCAACAGCTCTATTGTTGTCTCCATTTTACAGAGGAAGAAAATGAGGCTTTAAAAAGATTATGTAATTTTCCCCCAGGCCACAGAGTTTAGTAGTGACAGAGACAGGATCCAAATCCAGGACTATGAGGCTCTAAAATGAGGTCCATAACTTCTCTTCTGATACTAGTTTGCAGAGCAGAATGTCGATTCTCAGTGCAGTTTTCAGTTATCCCAAGAACATGATGATATTGCCAAAACAAAAATAGTAGGCAAGCACATGCAAGTGTGCACGTGTGTGTGTGTTCACGCACATGGGTGAAGTCGTTGGTGTTGGGAAGCCTAACAACTCTAACACTATAAAGCAGTGGTTCCCAAAGGGGTCCATGAGTCAAAACTATCTTCATAACAGTACTAAGACATGATTTGCCTTTTTCATTCTCATTCTCTCATGAGTGTACACTGGCATTTTCCACAGCTCATATGAGGTGTTATATCACAACACCCTGGATGCAGGAGCATATATGAGAATCAAGCCGGCTTCTAATAAATCAGACATTTAAAAGATTTTCAAAAACTGAAGTCCGTGCCAGGCTTCTCACTAGATTTTGCTGCTATTTCTGAATATGTAGTTATTTTTCATAAAAGTGTTATTTGTGTTAATACATAATGGGTTTATTATTGTTATTTTTAATGAAGTAATAAATGTTCAAATTTTAATGAGGTAATAAATGGTCCGTTTTTCTCAGTCTTAATTGCTAATATGGAAATTATTGATAGATATAATTCATATAAGCAACGCTCATTGGAATCCTCAGTAATTGTTAGAGCATGAAAAAGAGTCCTGAAACCAAAGAGTTTGAAAATTGCTGCTGTAGTGTGTTGCAACTGGGAGAAAAAAAAAGTTGGACGCTAAAGATGTAAGTCTTCTTCCTGAGTTTTGGGGAGCATTTTCAGAGATCTAAAGGAGGTGAAATGAGATTCTTCAGGGTTAAGAGGACAGAGCATCCTGGAACCATGAAGAATGCTTTGAAAGTTAGAGTCAAGCTGCATGTTCTGTTCTCTCCTACCCCCGCAGTCCAGAAGTCCTGGCAGAAGCTTAAGGGTGAGACATGCTGTGCCCGTTGCAGATTATGGCAGTAGCCATTTGCTAAGGAGACTGAAGCTCTCTTTTGCACTGGAGAGCCAATGCTTTAGAAAACACTGCTGTGGTGGACAAGTGCATGGCCTGACATCTGAGAGTATTGGGTCAGGGCTGATCTTCATACACCCAATATCTACAAACAGATTTGATTCAGAAAAGAACACAGGCAAAGCAACATCTGCTTATCGTCTTGATTCTCTGGAGCAGTTAATCCTTGGCTCTGAATGCAAACTGGGAAAACAGAGGCCTGGAAGCCAGATGCTACAAATGAGGAAATGCATTGCTTTGTCATTGCTGAATGAACCCCCTCTCTTTAACTCCAGCTCCCTGCATTTGGGGTAAATAATCTCACTGAGCAACTTGATTAGATCTAAGCCACGCATTTAGTTTTTCCTAAAACTTTTTTGTCACAGCCGTGAAGATGTGAACGAAGCATCTACACAAGTGACTAGGTGTACACAGCCTAGCCTCACCTGATGTGACCTTCAGTCAGAGAAGCAGAAGATGCCTACAGACTGGCAAGTGCATGGAACCAGCCCCAGGCTAAACAGTGACTGTTTGCTAAAAGGCTGTTAAGTGTGCAAAGGAGCTCATCCCTAAAGCTGGGATTCCAGGCCCTGAGACAAAGTGGAATAAGGTGAGTCCAGGGAGAAAGGATTCATGGGTCATGAGGAACAAATCATTGCTTCCCTGTAGAAAATGGGCACCATAGTTCTCTTTGCTGTCTGCACTGCCACCATCTCCTTTTCCACTCTTCTTTCCTACTTGCTTGTTTCTTGTTTCCCACTCTAATTTCAAGGCCATTTTTTCTTTCTACACTTTTGCTTCCTTTTCTAGGCTTGGGGCCTGGAATTCATGGCACTTCTGGAGACATGAGGTACCTTCAGTTTCAGAAAATAAGAAGCATGTGAATCTCATCTTGGGTAGGTTTTCTTTAATTTGGTTAGGATAGTGATACTATCTTTATACAATCCCAGTAATGGAGTTACATGTATCTGAATATTTAGTGTCATGCCAACCACATGTTGAATTGTTGACAACACTTATCTCAAAGGCTCTTAAGATGACAAGGTAGTGCACCTCCAATGGAGGATCCCAGGCAATGAGACAGAACAGTGTGAGTGACGTTCAGGATAAAGGAGATATTCCAGCCCTTCTCCAGTTACACCAAATGGCCAACCATCTAGTTCAATTATGTAAAAGGCAGCCTGCATCAATGTTCATCTGCATATGAGATTTGCTTGTAAACTAAAATGACTTCTGATAAAATTAGCTTCTACAGCCAAGAGATATGGGGCCTTTAAATTTCACATTAGTAATCTTTTTTTTTTTTTCAATTGAGCATTCCTCCAGCAAAAAAGTGACCTCTTAAGCTCTTAAGGCCCCATCTGTAAGAATGAGTTGACTGGGTGACTTAGCTCCATGAACAGAGAGGTAGAGCAGCATTCATTTATTCATGCAACAAATACTTAATAAGGGGTGGGGTGGGGGGGCTTTCTGGCAGAATGTGGGGAGGGGCAGGTATTACTAGCTTTATTCACACTTCAGATTGAGCCTCCTGGGCAGCAGGACCTGCTTTGCAACCACAGCCAGAGTCTCTGAGAGAGGCCTCTCTGCCTCACAGTGAAGAATTAACCTCCAGAAATCAAGAGAAGAGGAAGAGAAGAAGAGTCTATAGGCTCCGTAATGTCAGCTTGCCATTCAGAATGGTACAGCAAGCAAAGTCTTCCTTCCCTTGCTTTGCCTTCTAGAATTTGGCAGAAAAGAGCCCTCAGAAGCTCTGCATGAGCATGACCACTTCTCTCTTGATCAGGTCAAGCAGGAGCCCTTGCTATGAGGCTGCTTGGAAGGGAGTTGGAAAGGCCCTTCCAGGCTCGCCCCTCAGCCTCTCTCTAATGCTGGCTTACTCTCCTGGTCCAATCACTGGATCAAACTCCGCTGGGAAAAGAACCAGATTAAGTCCTATGCAGACATTAACCCTCAGTGGGACAGTGGTGAGGAAGCAGCAGCTGGTAAAAAGAAAAAGAGAGAAGGAAAGAAGACAGAGAAAAGAAAGAAAGAAAGACAGAGAGAGAGAGAAAGAAAGAAGGAAAGAAAGAAAAAAGAAAGAAAGAAAGGGAGAGAAAGGAACAGAGAGAGAAAGGAAGAGAGAGCGAGAGAAACAAAAGAAAGGAAAGAAAGAAAGAAAAGAAAGGGAGAGAAAGAAAGAAGTAAAGAAAGAAAAAAGAAAGAAAGAAAGGGAGAGAAAGGAACAGAGAGAGAAAGGAAGAGAGAGCGAGAGAAACAAAAGAAAGGAAAGAAAGAAAGAAAAGAAAGGGAGAGAAAGAAAGAAAAGAAAGGGAGAGAAAAGAAGAGAGAAAGGAAGGGAGAGAAAGAAAGAGAGAAAGGAAGAGATAGCGAAAGAAAGAAAAGAAAGAGAGAGAGAGAAAAGAGAGAGAGGAAGAGAGAGAGAAAGGGACAGAGAAAGAAAAGAAAGAAAGAAAAAAGAGAAAAAGAAGAAAGAAAAAGAAAGAAAGAAAGAAAGAAGAAAAGAAAAAAAAAGAAAAGAAAGAGCAAGCCAGGTATTTGGAATAAGACAACTTGGATTCAAATCTTAACACTTCTTAGTTGCATGATCTGGGACAGGTTACTTAACCTCTTGGAGAGATGGATGTTTATTTCCTTCATTACTGGTGAAACGAGGAGAATAATATTGCAGGCTGATATGAGAGTTCAGAGAGAATGTTTGTTAAGTACATTTTTCTGTTATAGAGCAGTTTGGTTATAGTGGCAGTCATTATTAATTGATTTTATCAGATCTTTCTTTGAGTGACAGCTGGCTGGGAGGAAGTCTGGCAGGAGGCCTGGGGAGGAGGGATGGAGGAAGGGAAGGTGAAGCCTCCCCCATGAGAGTGTGGTCCAAGGCAGGCTGGCCTGCAAGGGCTGCTGGGATCTAGAAGGCACAGGAAGCCACAGGGAAATAGAGGAGGAATAGAGGGGAAAGGGGGATGTAGGAAAGAAGTGAGAAAGATCCCCAAATCAAAGTGCTGATCTGGGGAGTCATATGAGACCCTTGGGCTTGGCTTCTGTTGCTGAAACAGAGACTATTGAAGATCCAGAAGTGATAAGTAAAGGCCTGGGGCCTGCCCTGTGAAACAACTCAGGGAGCAGAGAAAGGAAGTCACGGGAACCTCAGGCTTCCACTCTAGGGTGACTTGTAGAGAAACTCTTGGGGTTCTGCATTCTCCGGGCTGGGGTGAGGGTCTGTCTTGCGCCTTGCAATGGGTGGGAGAACTCTCCAGGCATTGCTTTGGTGGGAGAGGAGCAGTGGGCAGGCGGTTGGTGGTCAGCCTTAGACATTGGGAACCGGCGCTTTGCCCACTCACTGGGAACCTAGAGGCCAGGATGAGGTGAGCCACAGAACCCCCAGATTTAGCTCACAGCTGATTAAGAAACCACTTCTAATAAAGACCACTCATTTTCTTCTTCTGTAAAAGGAGACAACAATAGAGCTGTTGGGAAGATCAAGAGCACAATGTATGCCAAACAACAGGCATAGAATAGTCTGTTAAAGTCTTGGGCATCCCAGGTTATCTAGACTTCTGAGGCATTCACAGTTTTACCCAGGGAAGCACAGCCAGTTCCTTGGGGAGGAGGGAGAACTCCTGAAACTCACTGTAAATTAACTTTAGACTGATTTGTATAGGCCCCAACTATGCTAATGCAGCCTCAAGGGTTGAACAGGTCTCCCCAAACATGAACAACCACAGTAAACGCTCTCCGAGTTCACTCACGCTCCCCGGCCGCCAGGTTCTTACCACATTGTAAACTATACATTTGCAAATCTCACAGCTAATCCACAGTACAGCCTGTGTGCAATCTAATATGGGTCTGAGAGCCCGGAGGCACCCTTGTGGCACAAGCAGACCCTGTCTTAAGTCTCACACTGAAAAGTACAACCCGTTAGCCAGACTGCAAAATATGTAACTTGAAGTCCCCTTGCCATGAGAACCACGTCTCTGGAATTTCCTGGCTTCGGGAGGGGTGGCGTTCAATTTCTAACCTTTGCTTTATGTTGCTGGAGCCCTCGCATTTTATTCCTGGGGTCGTTTCTGTATTCAGTAGGGAGGTGAGGGGGCAGGGATAAAGGAATGAAAGAATCTCCCTAGAAAAACGAGGAGCCGAAGGCTGCTAGGAGTGCGCCATGGAGCCCCATCCGGGCCTCGCACGGTGAGCTAGTGGACCAAGCAATGCAGACACAAGCCGTGGATGTGCTCCTTCTGCCCCCTCCCCCACAATGCCAGGGTTTTCCCACAGCCTGGTAATTGTGGCAGAGAGTGAACAGCTGTCATATCAGGACAAGAAGGCCAGGCTTGGGGTCAGAAAACCTCGCTGCCAGCCCTGGTTTTGCCGTTTGGTCTCTGAGGGTCCTTGGGCAAATCATTTATCTGAGTTTCAGCTTCCTCCTTCTTAAAGGGGTGAATGGACCCTCACAGTGAATTGTGAGGATTGAATGAATTAAATGGGGAATAGAGGGCACCCAGAAGTCAGTCTAGAGAGTTCTTTGCAATATCTAGATGCAGGAATTCTTCCTCTACAATTGTGTACAGAAATAAATAAAATAATCTCTTGAGCAGCCCCTGTGCTTGGAATATCTTGCTTGGTTATGAGGGTGACGCTGAGGACAATAAGCAAGGCCACCATGAATGCACCACTGAGTGCTGAGGACAGGCCACCAATGCACTCAGAAGATGATTGACGCAAGAAGGCATCTTTTGCTAACTGTCAATAAATGTTAAAAAGAGCTCAGAGAGAAGAATGAGCATTAAATAATGCATGATAGATTTTTTTCACAGAGGAAAGAGAGCTTGAAAATGCTTCATCTTATTCTCTTTGGCCTCCTGGGAATATTTTTCATGCCCCAGAAGTCTAGCAAAATTTACCCAAATTGGAACAGTCACAAAATGTACCCAAATTGGAACACAGTGGCAGCAATATGTTTAAGAGTGGCTAGCTTTGTGAAAATGATAGGGTGGGTGATTTTTTTTTCATACTTTTTTATGCAGTGAAAATTGATCATTAGAAAAATTCCCAGTAACTATTCATTTAAAAATAAAACAAAATACACATTTTTAAAAAATCTAAACCAGAGAGTTTAGTTCTGTATGGTCTTCAGCAGGTTACTTAACCCTTTTTAACTTTTGTTTGTTTTCATAAGTGGAAAAACAACAGTAATCCTGCTAACGTCAAAGGGTTCTCGTAAGGATTAAATAAAGTAAAGCAAGTAAAGTACTGAAAGGAGCACCTGGTGCTTGGTAAATCTCAATCAAGTTTAGTTATTGTTATCGTTGTATATTATCATCACAATGAGCAACTCGTTCTTGAAATTAAAAAATAATGGAATGAGGTTGTATTTGTTGTTTTTGCACTGCTATAAAGAAATACCTGAGACTGGGTTAATTTATAAAGAAAAGCGGTTTAATTGGCTCATGGTTCTGCAGGCTGTATAGGAGTATAGCAGCTTCTACCTCTGGGGAGGCCTCAGGAAGCTTCTAATCATGGCAAAAGGTGAAGGGAGAGTGAAGCTTCCACAGGGTAGGAGCAGGAGCAAAAGAGAGTGAGCAGGGAGGTGCTGCACACTTTTAAATAACCAGATCTCATGAGAACTCACTCACTATCGTGAGAACAGTACCAAGAGGATGGTGCTAAACCATCGTGAGGAAGCTGCCCCCATGATCCAATCACCTCCTGCCAGGCCCCAGCTCCAACACTAGGGATTACAACTGAGCATGAGATTTGGGTGCAGACACAGATCCAAACCATTTTAGAGGAGTTGGTGTCCTCCTTCCTGGATGGCAAAAGGAGAGTAATATGAGCAGGCTCAGGCAGAACAAGGAAGAATCCAGTTCTCCTTAACAGGAATAACAAGGTCTATTGTTCCCAAACAGGCAGAGCCAAGGCGTGCTAAGTGAGAAATAGTCCTCCCACCATGTGAGAGTATGCTGGGCTGCCTTTCCATTTTAAAGAATTGCCTTGGTGAGATGTCTTCAGTTCTTCTGGTAAGTAAAATAGCCATTCTTTCTTTTTAGGAAGGAAATTGAACTGGAATTGGAGACTCCACATTCACCCTGATAAGAGCAGAGCACAATCCACCCCTTTGCAGTGTGTGTGACAAGCAAAAGAAAGCCTCATGAGCATCTGACCCAAGTTCTGCAAGGAACAAGGTGCTAAGGGGCAGCACCTCCTCTTTTTGTTGGGAGGGGGTGCTACTAAAGGGAGAACAGAAGCACCTGACTCTGGAAATTTAAGAAGATGGTGGCAGAGATCGCTAGCTGCCTCCTAATATCCATCTCTTTTTTTGTTTTAATAACAGATCCCAGAGTTTTAGTTGGGCACGTGGGTGCCTGGATTAAAGGCGACATTTTCCAGCTCCCTTGTCTGTCAGTGTTGCCATGTGACTAGACTTTGGCCAATTGGATGTGAACAGAAGTAATATGTGCAAATTCTGGGTCATGTCCCTAGAAAAAGGAGCATGGGCTCCTCTTCTCCCTTCATCCTCCTTCCCCCTACTGGACTGTAGACATGATGACAGGGAAGCTGGAATGGCTCCTAGATCACAAAAAGGGAGCTGTGTGCTGAGGACTGCAGAGCTGCAAGACAGGAGTCAGGGTTCACACACTGCCAAGATGTCTGGTAGACACAAACTGTTCATGCTCAGACTGTTAAAGAGAGAAACACTCCTACCTTATTTACGCCATTCTTATTTTGGTCTTTATTACCAGAGCTAGACTTGTTTTCTACTTAATATGGAGAATAAGATGAATAAAAGACAAGAAACTGGATTTGGAGGAGAAAAGTTGGAAGAGTGAGAATGTTCATGGGGGACCCTCCTTGCAAAAGTCTAAGACTGGAAGGGCCATTGATTCAGAACAATGAAGAGATTGAGACATTCAGAGATTGAGCCCTTGCCTCTCCCATACTCTGTACTACTCAATGAAAGCTGCCCAAGCTCAGGAAAGAATTGCATAGACCTGGGCCTTTTTGGTCTGGTGGGATTTTACAGGACAAGTTGGTCCAGGGAATTAAAGTCTTTTCTGCACTTTTAATAAAGCAGTACTCCTCAAAATGTGGACTGCAGACTGGTGTCAGCACTAAAACTGTCTGTAACCATGAGCTAAGTATACAAATTCAGAGTTAGCATTTAACAACTTCTATAACAATTTGACATTGTAACATCTCAGCACATGGTTATTTTTCTAGTAATTCACTTTTACTGTATTTGACAAAAATGTTATTCTGCAGTGGATTGGAGATAAAAATTCTGGTTCTTTATCACAGATAATTTGAGACGGAGAAAAGGGCTAAAAATGCATTGGGAAGGTACTCCAAGTATAAAGATTTCTTGATGCTTCCCATAGATATTGAAGTATGACAGCTGAAAGAGAAAAATAAGAGGCCCTGCATCCACTGCCATTTGTGAGCTCAGGATTATGCCATCACCATGGGCAGAAAGTGAAGCAGAAGTCATCACTAGATGCCCTCAGCTAGCCAAACACACTGACCCTCATACAGAAACAAAATGAGCATGTGTTAAATATTTTGTTTAACACATTAAATTAAAGAGCTAGTAAGATGTGAAAACTGATTCAAAGGAGGATGTAAAGAACAGGTGTGTGTGTGTGTGTGTATTTTTTAAAGTATTTTTTATTTTTCCATAAGTTATTGGGGTACAGGTGATGTTTGATTACATGAGTAAGTTCTTTAGTGGTGACTTGTGAGATTTTGGTGCACCCATCACCCAAGCAGTACACACTGAACCCTGTTTGTAGTCTTTTGTCCGTTGCCCCCTCCCATAATTCCCAAGTCCCCAAAGTCCATTGTATCATTCTTATGTCTTTATGTCCTCATCGCTTAGCTCCCACATATCAGTGAGAACATACCATGTTTGGTTTTGCATTCCTGAGTTACTTCACTTAGAATAATAGTCTCCAATCTCATCCAGGTCACTGCAAATGCCAGTAATGCATTCCTTTTAATGGCTGAGTAGTAGTCCATCACATGTATATCCCACAGTTTCTTTATCCATTCATTGATTGATGGATGTTTGGATTGGTTCCATGATTTTGCAATTGTGAATTGTGATGCTATAAATATGCATGTGCAAGTATTTTTTTCACATAATGACTTCTTTTCCTCTGGGTGGATACCAAGTAGTGGGATTGCTGGATGAAACGGTAGTTCTACTTTTAGTTCTTTAAGGAATCTCCACACTGTTTTCCATAGTGGCTATACTAGTTTACATTCCTACCAGCAGTGTAGAAGTATTACCTGATCACCGCATCCATGCCAACATCTACTGTGTTTTTGATTTTTTGATTATGGCCATTCTTGCAGGAGTAAGGTGGTATCTCATTGTGGTTTTGATTTCTATTTCACTTTCCCTGATCATTAGTGATGTTGAGCGTTTTTTCATATGTTTGTTGCCCATCTGTATATCTTCCTTTGAGAATTGTCTATTCATGTCCTTAGCCCACTTTTTGATAAGATTGTTTGTTTTTTTCTTGCTGATTTGTTTGAGTTTGTTGTAGATTGTGGATATTAGTCCTTTGTCAGATGTATAGATTGTGAAGATTTTTCTCTCACTTTGTGGGTTGTCTGTTTACTCTGGTGACTGTTCCTTTTGCCATGCAAAAGCTCTTTAGTTTAATTAAGTCCCAGCTATTTATCTTTGTTTTTGTTGCATTTGCTTTTGAGTTATTGGTCATAAAATCTTTGCCTAAGCCAATGTCTAGAAGGGTTTTTCCAATGTTATTTTCAGAATTTTTATAGTTTCTAGTCTTAGATTTAAGTCCTCAGTCCATCTTGAGTTGATTTTTGTATAAGGTGAGAGATGAGGATCCAGTTTAATTCTGCTACATGTGGCTAGCCAATTATCCCAGCACCCTTTGTTGAAAAGGGTGTCCTTTCCCCATTTTATGTTTTTTTTTTTTTTTTTTTTTTTTTTGCTTTGTCAAAGATCAGTTGGCTGTAAGTATTTGGGTTTATTTCTGGCTTCTCTATTCTGTTCCATTGGTCTATGTGCCTATTTTTATAGCAGTACCATGCTGTTTTGGTGACTATGGCCTTATAGTATAGTTTGAAATCAGGTAGTGTGATGCCTCCAGATTTGTTTTTTTTGCTAAGTCTTGTTTTGGCTATGCAGGCTCTTATTTTGTTCCACATGAATTTTAGAATTGTTTTTTCTAATTCTGTGAAGAATGATGGTGGTATTTTGATGGGAATTGGATTGAATTCATAGATTGCTTTTGGCAGTGTGGTCATTTTCACAATATTGATTCTACCCATCTGTGAACATGGGATGTGTTTCCATTTGTTTGTGTCATCTATGATTTCTTTTAGCAGTGTTTTGTAGTTTTCCTTGTAGAGGTCTTTCAAATCCTTCGATAGGTATATTCCTAAGTATTTTTTTTTTGGCAGCTATTGTAAAAGGGGTTGAATTCTTGATTTGATTCTCTGCTTGGTTGCTGTTGGTGTAAGAAGAGCTACTGATGTGTGTACATTAATCTTGTATCTGGAAACTTTGCTGAATTATTTTATCAGTTTTAGGAGCTTTCTGGAGAGTGCTTTAGGGTTTTCAAGGCAAATGATCATATTATCAGCAAACAGTGACAGTTTGACTTTTTCTTTACTGATTTGGATGCCCTTTATTTCTTTCTCTTGTCTGATTGCTCTGGCTAGGACTTCCAGTACTATGTTGAAAAGGAGTGGTGAGAATGGGCATACTTGTCTTGTTCCACTTCTCATAGGAATGCTTTCAACTTTTCCCCATTCAGTATCATGTTAGCTGTGGGTTTGTTATAGATGGCTTTTATTACATTGCCTTATGTCCCTCGTATGCCAATTTTGCTGACAGTTTTAATCATAAAGCGATGCTGGAGTTTGTCAAATGCTTTTTCTGCATCTATTGAGATGATCATGTGATTTTTGTTTTTAATTCTGTTTATGTAGTGTATCACATTTATTGACTTGCATATGTTAAGCCATCCCTTCATCCCTGGTATGAAACCCACTTGATCATGGTGGATTATCTTTTTGATATGTTGTTGGATTCAGTTAGCTAGTATTTTGTTAATGATTTTAGCATTTATGTTCATCAGGGATATCAGTCTGTGGTTTTCTTTTCTGGTTATGTCCTTTCCTGGTTTTGGTATTAGGGTCATGCTGGCTTCATAGAATGAATTAGGGAGGGTTCCCTCTTGCTCTATCTTGTAGAATAGTGTCAAAAGGATTGGTACCAATTCTTCTTTGAATGTCTGGTAGAATTCTGCTGTGAATACGTCTAGTCCTGGACTTTTTTTGTTAGTAATTTTTAAATTACAATTTCAATCTCGCTGCTTGTTATTGGTCTGTTCAGGATATCTAATTCTTCCTGATTTAAGCTAGGAGGGTTGTATTTCCCCAGGAATTTATCCATCTCTTCTAGGTTTTCTAGTTTATGTAGGTAAAGGTGTTCATAGAAGTCTTGAATGATCTTTTGTAGTTCTGTGGTGTCAGTTGTAACATCTCCCACTTCATTTCTTATTGATGTTATTTGGATTTTTCTCTCTTCTTTTCTCTCTTTTTCTTTTCTTGTTTGTAATCTTGCTTATGGTCTATAAGTTTTATTTATCTTTTCAAAGAACCAGCTTTTTCTTTCATTTATCTTTTGTATTTTTTTTCATTTGACAAATTTTTCAACTCATCAAATTGTTACAATTTCATTTAGTTCTGCTCTGATCTTGGTTATTTCCTTTCTTCTGCTGGGTTTGGTTTTGGTTTGTTCTTGTTTCTCTAGTTCCTTGAGATGTGACCTTAGAATGTCAGTTCGTGCTTTTTCAGTCTTTTTGATGTAGGTGTTTAGGGCTATGAACTTTCCTCTTAGCACTGCGTGTGTCATATCCCAGAGGTTTTGATAGGGTTTATCACTACTGTCATTCAGTGTGAAAATTTTTTAAATTTCCATCTTGATTTCAATTTTGATCCAATGATCATCTAGACGCAGGTTATTTAATTTCCATATATTTGCATGGTTTTGAAGGTTCCTTTTGGAGTTGATTTCCAGTTTTATTCCACTGTGGTCAGAGAGAGTGCTTGATATAATTTCAATTTTCTTAAATTTATTGAGGCTCCTTTTGTTGCCTATTATACCGTCTATCTTGGAGAAAGTTCCATGTGCTGTTGAATAGAATGTGTATTCTATGTGAGCTGTAGTGACTGTTATCTCTATTCTGGGTCTAGCCACCCAGCAAGTCTACCAGGCTCTGGGCTGGTACTGGGGATTGTCTGCACACAGAGTCCTGTGATGTGAACTGTCTATGGGTCTCTCAGCCAAGGATACCAGCACCCGTTCTGGTGTAGGTGGCAGGGGGGTGAAATGGACTCTGTGAGGGTTCTTAGCCTTGGTGGTTTAATGCTCTATTTCTGTGCTGGTTGGCCTCCTGCCGGGAGGTGGCACATCGCAGAGAGCATCAGCTGTGAAGAGTATAGAGAGGAACCGGTGGTGGGCGGGGCCCTAGAACTCCCAAGATATGCCCTTTGCCTTCAGCTACCAGGGTGGGTAGGGAAGGACCATCAGGTTGGGGCAGGGCTAGGCGTGTCTGAGCTCAGACTCTCCTTGGGTAGGTCTTGCTGTGGCTGCTGTGGGGGATGGGGGTAAGGTTCCCAGGTCAGTGGAGCTGTGGCTAGGAGGATTATGGCTGCCTTTGCTTAGTCATGCAGGTTGTCGCAGATGTGGGAGAAAACTGGCAGTCACAGGCCTCACCCAGCTCCCACACAATCTGAAGGGTTGGTCTCACTCCCACCGTGCCACCCCTAACAGCACCGAGTCTGTTTCCAGGCAGTGGGCGAGCAGTGCTGAGAACTTGTCCCAGGCTACCTGCCTCCCAGCTGCAAAAGAGAAGGGCTTTAGTTCTTCTCCCACCTGTAGAGTCTGTAAGCTGGATTCATGCCCTCCCCCAAGTTCTGGCCAGGAGGCTTCTCGACCTCGGTTCAAATTGTTACAAAGTTCAGCTGGAGATTTCCTTCTCCCTGTGGCGTTTTCCCCGTGCCCCTGGCTGCCCTCCCAAAGGATCCCTGTGATGCTGGGCAGGAACGGCCTGTTTGGGTACCCAGCGAGCTCCCAGGGCCTTTCCAGCTGCTTCCTCTGCCCCTGCATTTCACTCGGCTCTCTAAATTGACTCAGCTCCAGGTAAGGTCACAATCTTCTGCAAACTAGACCTTCAGTTTCCCTAGTCGGGGTGTGTGTTCAGGGGCAGAGGATCTCCCTTTCCCACTTCCGCAGTTTGGGCACTCACAGTCTTTGGGGTGTCTCCTGGGTCCTGCAGGAGCAGTCTGCTTCCTTCAGAGGGTCTATGGGTCCTCTCGGGCTTCCTGGTCTATTCCTGCAGTAGTTCTGGAGCTAAAATTCACGATGCAAGCCACTGCATACTGCTCTGTCCGTCTGAGTAGGAGCTGCAATCTAGTCCTGCCTCCCGTCTGCCATGACGATCGCTTTGGTTTCCTGCTGTTCTTTATCAAACCTCCCTAACACATCTGATGATAAACTGAAGATAAACAGAGGGTTCTTCACACCATAGTATTTATGAAGTTTTCAGGGTAGTATTTTTTGACAGGTTTCGGTCTTATCAAAATGATCAGCATACAGATGATCGTTTGTCTTCATCTCAGTTTGCCTCTTTTGGCGCTTCTCTTTTCTGCACGGCTCCAGCAGCTGCACCAACCCCTCAGCGCCGGCGCGTCCTCTGTATGTATTGTTATACACACACACACACACACACACACACGCACGAAATCAGAAATCTGAGCCAAATTTGCTAAATATTTGCAAAACTAGTTATTATCCTGTAACACAACAAAGTGTAATGATGTTGGAGATCATTTTATCAATCAAGGAGGGAATAATTGTTATTGGAAAAATTTTATTTGACTCCTATAGATTCAAATCATTGGCATCTAAACATTTTCTACCATTTAACCTCTACCTCTACAGAACTGTTAATTTGAGTCAACAGACAGACAATCAAAGGAGCATTCCCCTATTGGGTCAGAGAATCCCTAGATGGTCCACTCAGTTACATGCAGTGCCCACTCAAAGGACACCCAGTCATCTCTTTTGCCAATTTTCAAGTCTAGGACAATTTTTCCTGACACTTAAACTAAATATACAACAGTTCAAACAAACAAACAACTCTTCTTTTTCAAGTAGAGCTTTCACCCACCGCCTGTACTAGAATGAGAATTGAGGAGTAGCTCCCCTGCCTATTCAGCCTCTGTTGAGAATGCGTGGAATATCAGCAGATTCTTTCTTTGATCATGGCTCTTTGGGTAGCCCCATGGGCTATCCCTCTGTCTATCCTGAGGAACCAAGTCATTACTGTCTATGGAGTCTCTTCACTGTAATCCTTTGTCTCCTAATCCTTGCGTCCAACAGCCTCTCCCTAGCTCTGATAAATGTTGTCAGCCTTTCACTTCCATCTCATTCTTTTCTGAGTGGGTTGGGGCCTTTAGCTCCTAGAGGTGGAACACCTGCAAGACAACCTGAGCATCATTTCGCTAAAGAGCTCTAATTGTCCTCTTCCTTGAGTTGCATTACCAAGGGCCCTTTGGACAGTGTGTACCAGGTTCCAAGGTGGGAAGGGATGGAAGCAGCCTATGGAGAGTAGAAAAACCCCATCCCGTCACAATGGACTTTCGTTTCCAGAACGCACCCCCACACTCATGCTGTCTACTACAGCACAATGTATGCCTATGACTTAGGAGGATTTAGCACTCTGTGAGGCTAAACTTCTATTTCTTCTCTCTCCACGCAGGCAAAGCTGTTTGCATATTAGCCCTGAAGCTTGTGCAGTGAGGCAGGATAGAGGAATGGGAACAGCTGGAGCCAGAGAGACCTGCTGGGAATCTGGGCTCAGCCACTTTTGACCTGCATGGTTTCTTGCAAGTCACGTAAAACTTCTCAGGACGTTAACTTCTTCAGATTACTTACCTGCAAAGGGCACTGCAAGGATGATCAATCAATCGTGTGTGTAAATTGCCAGGCATATCCTTCATGCTCAATACATGATAATTACTATTATTATGAGAAGAGAGAGTTCAATGAGAGCCAGGATAGTCTGTAAGTGACAGGGCTTCAACTAGGCAGTGAAGAAAAAGCAAAGAGTAGAGATGCAGAAGGAAAATGGGGCCAGGTATGGTGGCTCACCCCTGTAATCCCAACACTTTGGGAGGCAGGAGGATTGCTTGAGGTCAGGAGTTCAAGGCCAGCCTGGGCAACACAGTGAGACCTCATCTCTACAAAAAATCAACAGATTACCTGGGTATGGTGGTGCATGCCTGTAGTCATGACTACTCAGAAGGCTGAGATGGGAGGATTGCTTGAGCCTAGGAGATTGAGGCTGCAGTGAGCCGTATTTGCATCACTACACTCCAGCCTGGGCGACATAGTGAGATCCTGTCTCAAAAAAATAAATAAATAAATAAATAAAAGAAGGAAAATGGGATGAGGGAGGACATTCCAGACAGGGGGCATCCCATGAGCACAGGCAGGTAAGCAGGAATGAACATGCCCCCTCCAGAGGATGAGTGAGGGAGATAAATGGGATTAAAGGTGGGGCAGACAGAAAGCTGGGGTGAGGGACTTGAAATTGAGGCAGCAGAAGGGATCGGTGGAAGGTTCTGGAGTTCATGTAGGTCTTGTGTTCTACAGTTGAGTCCCCTTCTAGGCTGTGTGCCCACAGTGTAAATACCAGCATCTATAAAACACCTCCTGTTATTCTCACTTCCTCCTCCACCAGACAAGGGTCCGGTCAAGTCCTGATGCTCTTTGGTGTAGAGCTGCCCTCCAGCAGCCAGTCTCCTTGCAACTCCTCTAGGGGAATTTAGGTCATAGTACTATTTCATGGTATTTCTGGGAAGATAGTAAGGCCAAACGAGGCTTATTTCACCAAACTTTGAAAGTTTGAGCCAAAGCTGTCACCATAATTGCTGCTGTGTAACACAAACCTGAACCTATACTCTGTCACCATTTCCACAGCACACCTAATAGAAGTGGCCTCCAGGCAAACGGAAATCTATGAAATTATTAGTTTTGACCATCAAATTTGCATTTGTGCTAACACTGACTAACCACTCAGCCACGGATCAAGTTTAAAAAACCATGAAGGTGCCTATGATGTGCTCCCTACATATCAGGTGGAAATCATGAATCTGATGGCAATAAATTCTTAAATAGAGAAAGTGCTTGCAAATCTGACATCAGCAAAAGCGTACGTGTTCAGCAGGCTTTATGGGTGAGTTTCTATTTCTGAGAACTATTTTATGTCCCAGCATTTCCTGAAACAATATCAGAGTAGGTGATTTAAAAGATAGCAATGTCAACTTTCAAGCAGATTCGCGCAAGAAAAGGGAGTGCATTTTATATTTAATTTTTCTTTGGTGCTCTCTTAATAGTGTTGATAGTGTGAAAACATTCTGATGAAAATGGATAACCTAAGTCAATACTGCAAATATTTTTGCCATTGCTATTTAGCCTACACTGTGGCACTTTGCACATGAACATGTGACACTGGGCAGTCATTCTCATGTTGCACTTGTAGGTATATTTTATTTATCTCAATAGATTATGATCTCATTGAAAGAGATAAATGTTTTCGATTTCCTTTTAATCCCCCTGTTAGTACCCGATACAAGGTCCTTCATCTACTCTGTATGTTGTTAATTAATGGATGCTCTTCGTTGGGAGGGATGCTCTCAAAACAAAATGCAAGGCCAGGTGCGGTGGCTACGCCTGTAATCCCAGCACTTTGTGAGGCCGAGGCGGGTGGATCACCTGAGGTCAGGAGTTTGAGACCAGCGTGGGCAACATGGCGAAACCCCATCTCTACTAAAAATACAAAAATTAGCCGGGCATGGTGGCACATGCCTGTAATCCCAGCTACTCAGGAGGCTGAGGCACAAGAATCACTTGAACCTAGGAGGCGGAGGTTGCAGTGAGCCAAGATTACGGCACTGCACTCCAACCTGCATGACAGACTGAGACTCCATCTCAAACAAAGCCAAATAAACAAAAAAAACAAAAAGCAAAGCCAAAAGCATCTTGAACAACATGGGCATTTAGGAGCTTACGTGACAAGAAGTGGAGGGGCAGGGCAAGAGCAGGAGTGGGCACTGCAGAGACTTGGTACAACATTAAAGACCCAGGCTCTTGCCATTTCCCTGCTCCATCATCCTCAGTGTGTGCATTTTCTTAGTCACCATGCTCCACACCCAAGTGCAGGAATTGCCGTTTCCCCTTGCCGTTCTTTCGAAGAGGGAAATCTTTCCCAGAAGCCCCAAGACTACTTCCCCTCAGGTCCCATTGACCAGGACTGGGTCACATGTCCAAGCCCAGACTGCTGCATGGAACCTTCATGATGGGAGGTAGGCACTATTCACCAAGAAGCAATGGAGGGGGTGATACTGGAGAGGCCACCAAAAGTCTGCTCCTTTTTCTGTATGTAGAGGATATTTCTAATTTGAGCTGAGTGTTAACACTGGAGAAAACAAAGTTCAGAAGTAGTGGGGTGGGTGGAGGTGGGGTATAGGTTGGGAATTATGGATACTGAGTGCCTTGTTTGAAGAAAATCCCCCAACCCCTCCAAGCCTGAAAACTTTAAGTAAAGTCATGAAGAAAGTAGTAGAGAATTGGCCGGGCGTGGTGCACAGTGGCTCATGCCTGTAATCCCAGCATTCTGGGAGGCCGAGGTGGGAGGATCACTTGAGGTCAGGAGTTCGAGAACAGCCTGGCCAACATGGCAAAACCCTATCTTTACTAAAAATACGAAAATTAGCCGGGCGTGGTGGTGGGGTCTGTAGTCCCAGCTACTCAGGAGGCTGAGGTGGGAGGATTACTTGAACCTGGGAGGCGGAAGTTGCAGTGAACCAAGATTGTGCCACTGCACTCCAGCCTGGGTGACAGAGTTAGACCCTGTCTCAAAAAAAAAAAAGAAAGTAGTAGAGTATCAAGTTGGTCCTGTAGCAAGTTCTGTTTACTACTCAGTTCCGTAAATTGGCTAAAACCATGGAGACGGCTGCGATTGTCATGGTCACCCCTGAGACACTGGCTGCTGTGCATATGTGTTCCATTACCTGCCCCGTCCGCAAAGACATGAAGTACTTTGCAGCTAATCTTCCTTACAGATGAAATGAGTACTGGTAAGCTATTAGCAAAGATAAAGAGCAAATGATAATTTGTTGACATATGCTGTTATGTAATTGTGTCACATTAAAATGGGATAGAATGGTTAGTGATCTGATAAAGCCACCAGCTGAAAAACGAAACCTCTCTTCTTCAGTGGGTGCCTGTGACATCAAGGCACTGATCAGGACAGAAGGTATTTGAAACTCTGGAAAAAGGAAATCTAAGTTATCTCTAAGTAACTTAAATCAATGAAATACTATCATATCTATTAATATATTTCACATATATGGTACACATGTGAAATATATGTGGTATATATGTGAAATATTATTAATATATAAGGTATACAACATTGACATTTAACACATGACATGTATAACAATGTATCACATATGTATTACATAGAATAAAATAGTATTTCAATTTATAACAAATTACTTTCTTTGTTATGCCTCCTTTATGTAAGTTAGATATATCAGTTTATGTTATCAAAGTAACACCTGTACAATAATTCCAGTAATGTAGGTTGATGGGTTTGACATACAGAAATCACATCAGGAAATGTATTGCCACAAAAGGAATAGAAGGGAATAGAATGAGAAGGGAATAGAAGTATCTACATACAGCAAAAGGACATTATGTTTCTAGGCAGCCGCAAACAGGAGGCTCATCTCCCTGTCTTATCTGGCTTTTCTGGGACATCACCCTCAAAAGCAGAGTTTTCTTAGGTGTTATGCACTCACGACAGACTAAATCGTCAAGGAAAACCTTGGTGCCTCTGTGGGGAACTTCACAAGGCTGTTAAATGTTTATTCCTCTTAAAGTATTTGGCAAAAGACAACACCTGAATTCCAGCCAGCAAGGTCTGCCTTGAGGAGCTAAGGATGAATGGGTCTCAGGAAGAGCAGATTTTCCCAGGCCCTGGTCACTCACCACCCTCTAGCCCAACTCGTAAGGCCCAAAGTACTTAGCATAAGAGAGTGACCTCTTGGCCTCCATTCCTCCCTTCCTCTTCTGTTCTGTAAACTGAGCACCTTCATATGGCCCAGAGGCTGAGGGGCAGAGATGAAAGACAAGGTGTGGACGCTGCTGTCATCTCAAAGAACTCGGAGGAGACACACAAAACACTCACGAGCTCAATGCTGTTGGGCAAATGGAACTGAGCATAAGTATCCTCTTCCCCTCCCCATTCTTGGACACAGTAAAAGTTTGAAGGTCTTGGGTTTCCCTGGGTGTTCTCCCATTGGGGTGCACCCCATTCTTGTTTCAAACCAGAACACTCTCAGGGGGCAAAAGAAGCTGCCCCTGAGGGTAAAAATTGAGAAAAAAAAAAAAAAAAGCCATGCCATTCTCAGAATGTAGAGCTCCCCGGGGCAACAGTGAAGTAAATATTGTCATGGCGAGGCTGATTCCTCCTGCGCACACCCAGTGTAGAGTTGCAGGCAGGTCTTAGTCACGCATCACGACAGTGGGGTGGGATAAACACAGACTGTGTTGAACATTTCCATCCGGGGGTGGTGGGCTTCCCCTGAGGGCACACACACAGGTCCTGCCAGCAAGGCTTCTTCCCACGCTGCTGTTACCTGATGCCTCCCTTCCTCCTCTGTCCCTGAGTCCCAGGTGCACTGAGGAGTTCAGATGTATGAGTGGTGAGTTGATGTGCCATGCCCAAGCTAGGAGGAGCTACTGGATTTGTTGCAGGGCCAGCTTCATGGACATGAAGCCTGGGCAGAACAAGGCCCCGCCCTCAGATGGGCCTGCACTTGGCTTAATGCTCTACACTCATCATCTTAAAATTCTGAACAATTTTTGGTCAAGGAGCCTCACAGTTTCATTTTGCACCAGGTGCCACAGATTATGCAGCTGGCCTGATTTGCTGTGTGGTTGGTCCTTAAAGAGGTTGGGCTCATATGCAGAAAATTGAAATTGGATCCCTTCCTTATGCCAGTTAACACAAGATGGATTAAAGACTTAAATGTAAAATGCAAAATTATTAAAACCCCGGAAGACAACCTAGGCAATACCATTTAGGACATAGGCATGGGCAAAGATTTCATGACGAAGATACGTAAAGCAATTGCAACAAAAGCAAAAACTGACAAATGGGATCTAATTAAACTAAAGAGCATCTGCACAGCAAAAGAAACTATCATCAGAGTAAACAGACAATCTACAGAATGGGAGAAAATTTTTGCAAACGATGCATCTGACAAAGGTCTAATATCCAGCCTCTGTAAGGAACTTAAACAAATTTACAAGAAAAAACAAACAACCCCATTCAAAAGTGGGCAAAAAACACAAACAGACACTTCTCAACAGAAGACATACATGTGACCAACAATCATATGAAAGAAAGCTCAACATCACTGATCATTAGAGAAATGGAAATCAAAACCACAATGAGATACCATATCATACCACTTAGAATGGCTACTATTTAAAAAGTCAATAACTAACAGATACTGGCAAGGTTGTGGAGAAAAAGGAATGCTTATACATTGTTGGTGGGAATGTAAATTAGTTCAACTATTGTGGAAGACAGTGTGGCGATTCCTCAAAGACCTAAAGACAGAAATACCATTCAACCCAGCAATCCCATTATTGGGTATATACCCAAGGGAATATAAATCATTTTATTATAAAAACACATGCATGTGTATGTTCATTACAGGACTATTCACAATAGCAAGACATGGAATCAACCTAAATGTCCATCAATGATAGACTGGACAAAGAAAATGTGATACATATACACTATGGAATGCTATGCAGCCATTGAAAGGAATGAGATCATGTGCTTTGCAAGAACATGGATGGAGCTGGAGGCCATTATTCTCCGCAAACGAATGCAGGAACAGAAAACCAAACACCACATGTTCTCACTTATAAGTGGGAGCTAAATGATGAGAACACATGGACATGTAGAGGGAAACAACACACACTGGGGCCTATCAGAGGGTGGAAGGTGGGAAGAGGGAGAGGATCAGGAAAAAATAGTGAAGGGGTACTAGGCTTAATACCTGGGTGATGAAATAATCTGTATAACAAACTCCCATGACACATGTTTGCATATGTAACAAACCTGCATATCCTGCACATGTACTCCTGAACTTAAAATAAAACTTCAAAATAAAAGAGGTTAGGCTCTTTCCTCCCACTGTCTCGAAAAAGCACACCCCCCACCCCATTTCCAACTCTCATTTTCATAGAACCATGAAGTCACCCAAGACACATCTCCAGGCAGACCCTATGGGAAGTGGCAAATTCTGTCCAGACTGCCAGTTACAGGGATAAAGATGAGTTAGGTGCAGGCTCTGGGTATGCAAGCTGCACCCTCACCTCTGGGCTATTCCCAGCCCAAGAGCTTCAATCCCACCTCCCTAAGAGGTCCCTCCTCCCAATCATCCAGCAGGTTCTTTCTGCTTACAGCTATGGGGAGCCCACTGTGTGAGCAGTAAGACAGGAAAGGATGGTGCTGTACCCTCATGGAAGGGAACATCTGCCTATGTGGACAAGGGTTGGTAGGCAGAGTCGTGTTACATGCTGAGTGCCAACAAGGGCTAGTGGTAGGTGGTCAAGAAACCAGGGAAGGAAGGGCTCAGTGTGGGCTGGAGCAGTCAGAACTTCACAGACAAGGCCATGCTCTCCATCTCCCCCAACAGATCATCCCTTAACCCTAGCCAGCCCTCTCACAAAAGCACTTTCCTGATTAAAAAAAAAAGAAGGAAGGGTGAGGAGGGTTGGGAGAGGATCTGAATGCCCCCATCCCTATAAATAAAATAGCCACCAATGTACCCCCTGTTGGCAAAGAGAGATGAAGGGAAGCTCCTTGTTATTACAAATAATTAACTCACTGGTGTCTCATTAAGATGAGAACAATTAATTCTGGTGAGGAGGAAGTGGGAGCCCACAGATAGGTGGTCCTGTAAAGTGTCCACTGGGCATAGAGGTCTGCTGACCAATAGTGGCTTTGATGTTCAATTCTTTATACTGGCAAACAACACAAATTCTCTGTACCGCACAATTTATGATTGAATTCATTTATTTAGAGGGTGGTGAAAATCTGATTCTCTGGAACTTTATGCATGAATGTGAATACTTCCCCTCCTCCCCCCACTAATTGTTTTCTAATAACAAACATTTATAGAGCAGTCACTATATGCCAGAGACTTGCAAAGGGCTTTATATAGCTTATGACTTGTGGACCCTCACAACTGTGTAAGTAGATATTATTATCTTTATTTTACAAATGAGGCAACTGAGGTATGAGGAGGACAGTAACTCTGGATAGTAACCAGGGTCCCTCAGATTCAAGGTAGCAGTTTGACGCAGAGCTTGCCTGCTAAGCTATTTGCAGCCCCACTGTCACATCATCTGACTTCAAATTATACTGCAAGCTACACAATAAACATAATACATAGTAAACCAGAACACAATAAACCATTCAGCTAGGAAGCTTCCCCCTAACTCACACACCTCCATTTTGCCCAGGTTGTGCATAAAATAAATGCTTTAGATTGACTGGTTCACCTGAGAAATGAGAGATAGTTGGAAATTCAGAACCAGTCTGTGCTTTAAGCCTTTGACCACCCTCTGCAGATGTCTTCTTTTGAGAGTAAGATGAGGGTGGGGTTCGTTTTAGGATCTTGAACCTGCCCAGAAACTTTCTGTCTCTTCTATTGTCAGTGAAGTTCAATGTGGGATTTGAAAGATCCCACCAAATGCCAAGCATTTGAAGATGCTAGGAAAGCATTTGCAAATTTCCACCAGCCACGTTGCCTGTGGTTTGCAGATTTATTTGCTCCAGGTAGAATGTTTAGAATGTTCTTTGGGTAAGGCCAGCCATCTCAGGACCTTCCCTTCTCTCAATGTTTACAACTTCTTATTGTCTCAGACTTTCTTCAGCCAGGTTCTCATCTGATGGTTGAGGAGAAAGAGCAATGGAAGAGTCAACAGATCCCTCATGAATGGCTTGGTGCTTCTTGCTCAATTAGTTCCCGTGAGAGCTGGTTGTTAAGAAAAGCCTGGCACCTCCCAGTTCTCAGTCGCTTCCTCTCTCTTGCTCTCTCTCTGGACTTCCTGAGCCAATATAATCATGAAGGCAGCAACCGTTTAGCAGTATCTAACTTTAGATGCAGACAGCACGGAAGTAGGGGACTGTAAAAATGAAGTATAAGCTGAAACCCTGCAAGGCAAACTTAACAATCGTGGGAGAGAATTATAATTGTTCTGTGACCTTTAAAAATTTTGTCAAACATTAAAAACACTCTTACCCTCAGTTATAAAAGTATAGTGAATGGAAAACTATAGTAAAACCAATATTTACTCAATACACTATAATTTAAAACATTAAAAGCGTGAAAATTAAAATGTTTTGTTTCTTTGTTTAAAAAAAAAAAAACCTAGTAAGTGTAAACAGTGCTTGCTGGCTTCTCATTGTAGAACTTATGATACAGAGTAAGCCCCTTTTATATGCCTTGCAAACTGTCGTATGTTCTCTAAGTTTGGATCAGCTTCCAACATTTTCTTATTTGTGCTTTCAATATTGAAAAGAATCTCTGAGATTTCCTTTCATGGGAAGATTTTTGCTGGTCTCACTTCCTCTGGGACATGGATATAGTTTGGTTTGTTTGACCCCACCACATCTCATGTTGAAATTTGATCCCCAACGTGGGAGGTGGGGCCTAATGGGAAGTGTTTGGGTCATGGGGGTGGGTCCCTAATGAATGGCTTGGTGCTGTCCTCAAGGTAATGAGTGAGTTCTTCCTCCATTAGTTCCCAGGAGAGCTGGTTGTTAAAAAGAGCCTGGCACTTCCCCTCTCTCTCTCTCTCTCTTGCTTCCTCTCTCTTACCAACTGATCTTCATACACATCTGGCTCCCTTCATCTTCCACCATGAATGGAAGCAGCCAGAGGCCCTTACCAGAAGCAGATGCTGGAGCCATGCTTCTTGTATAGCCTGCAGAACCATGAGCCAAACAAACCTCTTTATAAATTACCCAGCTTCAGGTATTCCATTATAGCAACACAAAATGGACTAAGACAGACATCATCATCCTTTTCATCACAACCACTCTCATTTATGTCACTAAATTCACCTTCACTGAATTTCTTCAGCTGCATACAGTCTTTCAAATAATGGCAAAGTCAATATTCCCATGGTCATTTATTCTATAAACTCCTTCAATGTTGGATTAAAATTTTACTTCCATTATTATCACTTTTTTTTCTTTGCTGCACTTTCCTCTTTCTTGGCCAATTCTCTCTTTTGAGTATCCTTTTCTGCAAAATATCATGTGAGTTCATTATTGGGACCCAAGAGGCAACACAGCTACATGCTTTGCTGTCTGTGCATTTACTGAATAGCAGATGCACCGTAGGTGATATAAGTGGTCACTGATAATGATATGCCTGTGTTGTCTACACAGAGATTTGTGGATTGGAGAGCTAGCAGAGAAGTTTGTACTCTTATGTGTTTACTCACAGGTAATGCACATGGTTACTGAAATTTAAAGTATGTTGTTGAGGACCAGGGTTATTGAGCTAAACCATGATAACTGAAATGCACACTTACTTGAACTACGCCAAGGGGAACTGCCTGCTTTTTATCTCATTTAATTCTCTTGGTAACTTTACAAAGAATGAAGATATTGCTATTATTGTAACCATTTATAGATCAAGAGGCTCAGGGAGGCCAACTAATTGGCACCCAGGGGCACACAGCCAGGCAGTGATGGAGCAAAACTTCAAACTCCATTTACCCAATCTAGGAGCCTGCACTTCTGACCGCCACTCTACTGGGTCTGGATTTGGAAGGAGAAAGGTAGTTGTGTCTTTCCCTGGAAAGCACACCTCATCATGCAAAGGGGCTTTTGCAGCTTCTTACATTACATGTCCTTAGGTTACATGGGATCTTCAAATTAGGTCTAATTTTAACTTCCTTCCCTTTCCCCAGTGATTTAGGAATCCCTTGTATGCTGCCGAGGAATGGGTTGACTCATCAGTCATGAAGGCAGGTAAGATAAGGACTGCCATGACCATTTGAAATAGGAAGAAATTGAGTGTCAGGGAAAGGAAGAGCCTAGTCCAAGGCAACTCAGGAAATTGGTGTCTGCATGCAGTGCCTGAAGCACCTTTTGCAGCACCATACTGCCTGGTGGAGCTACAGCTGGAAACCTGCATGGCCCTGGTGTGATGGGGCTAAGGACACGGCTGCTGCTCTCCTGTGCTCAGCCCCCACCTCCCCACCCCTCACTGGCTCAGCTGCTGGGGATCCTCCACCCCCTCCCAACTGCAGGAAAGCCTCTTCTTACTCACTTGGCCAAGCACAGACAGGAAGGGTGTTTCTCATTAATAGGATCAGAAAAGGCATCTGTCTAAGAACGAAAGAAAATGTGGCTTTGTCTGCCAAGGTCGCTCCTCTCGAAAGCCCTCCAAAAAGCACACAAAATTGTTAAATTATCAAAACATTAATTAGATTGTTAAATAAGACCAGTGCTAATCCTCAGAGCATGTGGGGCAGGCCTTCTGGTGGATCTGGCCTAATGGCTTTAGGGTCCAGCTGAGTCTTCCTTTCTAGAAAGTTGCAGTCTTGGAATGAACAGCTGAGAAAAATGTAGGTGATTGTATAGAGGCACCATCTGCCCCAGCAGTGCCAGACTTGGTAAAACAGGCTAGGGGCTCCTCTGCCACTGCAGCGGGGATAGGGGCCTCCCACCTTCACCCTGCCTCTGTGTCTCTATCTTCCATTCTGACATTTGAAGCACTTGATTATATCCTATGATTCTAACTAAGATTGAGAAGTGAAGCCAGCTGGACTTCCTGGGTCGAGTGGGGTCTTGGAGAACTTTTCTGTCTTACAAAGGGATTGTAAAATGCGTCAATCAGTGCTCTGTAGAAATGCACCAATCTGTGCTCTGTAGCTAGCTAGAGGTTTGTAAAATGCACCAATCAGCGCTCTGTAAAAATGCACCAAATGGCGCTCTGTAGCTAGCTAGAGGATTATAAAATAGACCAATCAGCACTCTGTGAAATGGACCAATCAGCGCTCTGTAAAATGGACCAATTGGCAGGAAATGGGCGGGGACAAATACGGGAATAAACGCTGGGCCACCCCAGCCTTCAGGGGTAACCCGCTCGGGTCTCCTGCCAGGTTGTGGAAGCTGTGTTCTTTCGCTCTTCACAATAAATCTTGCTGCTGCTCACTCTTTGGGTCCGTGCCATCTTTAAGAGCTGTAACAGTTACCGCAAAGGTCCGTGGCTGCATTCTTGAAGTCAGCCAGACCACGAACCCACCGGAAGGAACCAACTCCGGACACAAGATTATTAAGTTTCAGTCTCCCGCTTTAATGTACGAATCTTAAGGCAGGGACCAGATGTTATGTACTTTATTCTCGACAGCATAGACTTTCAAAATTGAATTTAAAAGAAACCTTTTATTTCCACTTTTTTTCCTGTCCTCTCCCTATCTGCCCCAGCTAACACAGAAGGTAACATGACCCGGAAATTGCCGCATCTGCCAGTCCATATCCTGGGAAAACATTCCCAGATTAGCCCCCAGAATCAAATACAAGGCCTGCTGCAAGGAGTTTTTGCATTGGAAATAAGGGCAAGAAGATATTGCAAATCAGGCTGTGCAGCTTTGATGATGAGGATGAAGAAAAGTAATGAAGCTGGAGAAAAGTAATCTTTCTGTTTCTCTGCCCCCAAAATTTCTTCTTTCATTTCTTAAATGAAAACTCTGGAGTTTGTTTGGACCTATTGGAATAGGGCTCATGAAAGAAAAAAACTGCAAAAAAAACCTATATCAGACAATTTGAATCAACTAACTTTTATAAAATCATCATTTATTGGATGCCTATGAAGTGTTAGACACTGTGATAATTTTCTCAAGTCTGAAGAGTAATTCTCAATCTATAAATGAGAACACAGGATCAGAGAGATTACATAATTTCCCTATGTTTAAATAGGAAGTGTAAGAGGGAGGATTTGAATTTGTTCCGATTCATCCCATGGTCTGTCCATTGTTAACCTCATAGCTGCCTCTTTAACCTCTTTGCCTAGCATAAGTGCAGCTTTCATCATGCAGAAGCCCCTTCCTCCTCCTCCAGAGTGTAATTCCAATTCAAATCTCCGCCAATTTATTCCTCTTCACCTCATTTCCCAAGGCACCCTCTGCTTAATTCTGTAACAGCATTTAGAATGTTAAGTTCTAACACATGGAGTTCCCTTGTCCATCTCCCCTTCAAGTCTATAAACTTCTTGAACCCAAGAACTATTTCTTACTCATCTTTATGTCCTCAGTGCTTAATTAATGTAGTATCTGTCACTTAGTAGTTCTAGGTCAGAAAAGGCACCTGTAGTCCCCAGCTACTCATGAAGCTGAGCCAGGAGGGTCGCTTGAGCGCAGGAGTTTGAGGTTGCAGTGAGCTATGATCATGCCACTCCACTCCAGACTTGGAGAGAAAAAACAAAAACAAAAAACTTGCCCATAGACCATCCACAGTGTTGTGAGAAAGCTCAGGCCACTGTGAAGAGGCTACATGTTAGTGTTCTGATCACAGCCCCAGCTGAAGTCCCCAGTCAAGGCTACTACAGGAAATAAAGATGAGAGATAGTGGTGACTTGGATGTTGGTGGTAGTAATGGAGATGGTATAAAGTGGTTGGATTCTGGATCGATTTTAAAGGCAGAACTGACAGACTTTGCTGGTAATTCATAAGTGAAGAAAGAGACAGAGAGAGATCGAGAGATCAAGGATGACTCCGGGGCTTTTGGCCTAGATGCTGGAAGGATGGGGTTGCCATTGACTGAGTTAGGGAAGGATGGAGGATGTGCAGCTTGGCAAGGATGGTGGAATCAGGAGCTCTTCTTTGGACACGCTAGGTTTGAGTCCCGTTCATATCCAAATGGAGACACTGTGTTTGCAGTTGGATATGTGAGTCTAGAGTTCTGGGAGTCATCATTATACAGATGATAATTAAAGCCATGAGAGGAGATGAGTGTGGATAGAGAAGAGGTCCAAGAACTTTCCAGGGTTGTGTCACAGCTCAGAGCTTGAGGAGACATAGAAAAACCAGCACAGGGTCTGCGAGGGCATGACCAACATAGTAAAAGGAAACCAAGTGGAGTCCTAGAAGCCAAGTAAAGAAGGATGGAGTGATCAGCTGTGTCAAAAGCTGCTGGGTCAAGTAAGATGAGGACTGAAAATTGACCAATGGATTTAGCAACATGAGATTCATTGATAACCTTGGACAAGAAAAGTTTTGGTGGAGTGATGAGGACAATAGCCTGGCTGGAGTGAGTTCAGGAGGGGATGGGAGAACAGGCAGCAGGGATAACCCATTCTTGAGAGGAGATTTGCTATAAAATGGAGCAGATAAGTGGTGTAGTAGCTGGAGGCGTCACAGAGTCAAGAAAGAATTTTTCAAAATAGAAGAGATATTACAACTTGTTGATATGTTGATCTAAACGATCCAGTAGAGAGAGGAAAAAGTGATGATGATGCAGGAGAGAGGAGAGATTATTAGTGGAGCAAAGGCCTTGCATACGAAAAAGGGATGATATCTAATATATAAGTGGAGGGGTTGGTTTTGGATAAGAGCAGGGACAGTTCATCTACAGTAATGGGGGGAAGGCAGCGTGTGAGGTACAGGTGCAGATACATGGGTGACGATGGTGCTGGGAGAATGTGGAAGTTCTCTTCTGACTGCTTGTATTCTCTCGGATAAATAAGAAGTGGGCTCTTACTGGGTATCCCAACAGATTGGTGTCTGAGAGAGCAAAAGAGTAGCTAGACGAGGCTTACCAGGCAGAAGTAAGGGTCCACTTAAAGTTAGCTGCCGTGAATGGGAATGTAAAATGTGTCTGTTTTCCTCCAGCTGTATTCCACTGCATGGGTGCAGGCATGAAGTAGACAGAATGTTACATTTTAAAAGGAACAACAATTTTGCCAAAGAAGGGAGGAAGGAGCCAGGGAGTTTGAAAATGTATGCAAAGGAGAGATTCTAATCATGGAACACTAAATGTCAGCTGGAAAAGGAGGAAAGGGCATGAGGGGGATGAGGAGATTGGAATGGTACTGAAAGCAATGAATCATAGGTCCCAGTGGGGCCAAGTCAGAGCTGGCACTAGTCCACAGAGTGTCTTGAGTGAAATAGATAAATGCTTCCCCTCTAGGTGACACAGTCCTGCAGTTATGCAAAGAAAAAGCTGCCTCTTCCTTTAGGTGGATGAAGCCATGAGCCAGGCAGAGAACACAGTGTCATTCCTAGAACTTGAGGTGGGTTTCAGGGCCCACTTGTCCCTTGGCCAAGGACTTTTGTGCAATACACAAAATGCACAACTGTTCATGACAACTTGAGTCAAAGAACTGTTTGGGCCAGGTACTAGAGGGTTGAGCTATAAGACAGCAGGGGTGATTTTAGAGTGGGAAGATGAAATTAACATTGTGAGAGTGTTGCAGTCATTGGTCATGGATGGTTATAAGGTATGAGTGTCTGTGATAGCTGGGAGGACAAGGTCATTGGAGGAGAGATGGGTCAAGAAACAGAAAAGTCCAAATGTTGGAAGCATTATCATCATGACTACTGAAGCCACCAAGAAATATAACAGAAGAACGTGGAAAGCAGTGCATTGAGCCAGGGTTCAGTAGATAACTGTAAGGGAGGCTATTGCAGGATTGTAGGCTGATGGCATTTGCTTCAAAGCAGGCTTTTTGCAGAGGGTGGATGGACTATGGTCCCCAAGCAGCACTGAGGTATCAGAGAAGACCTTACCCCAGCCTCAGACTTAGTGGCATGAGGGATGGAGGAGAGGAAACATCCTCCACTTGGAAGGGCTATAGAGGAAGCAGTGTCCTTGCTGGAAAGCCAGCATCCGGTTACAGCAAGAAGGCAGAGGGAGCATTCAGGGGAGGCGGTGGATGGAAGTATTCTACCTCTGATGGACCGTGAGATGGACCATGGATCACGAGATGAAGACTAGGGTCCTCATGGAGTTGTCTGGAGGTGAGAGTTAAGGGGTAAAGGATGATCTGGGAGCCCTGGGCTTCTTGGCGTGATGGACATAAGCAGAATAAGGGGCTTGATGAAATAAGCTTTGATGGCCTGCAAGGCAGACTGTGGTCATAAGCCTGGGCGTGTTGGGGTGGGAGTGTCTTGCATGAGCACCCAGAACACTGGGACCCCCTCTTTACTCCTGCTGATGGAGGCAGGGAGGCCAGGGGAGAGACTCTGTTATCCTTGGTCTATGTCTCACAAATGACATTATCAGAAAAATGGTATGTCTTCCAATTATTCCAGTTCTGGTATTCCTTCACCTCAAGGTCTCCATCTTAATGAGAAGGGATATTCCCTCACTCGGACTGAGCACAAGTCAGTGATGTCCCAGAAGGCCAGGCTGACACTAGATTAAACTTCTGGAATTCCCATCCATGCAGCTGCTCCCAACCAAAAATTCCAACTGGAATGTCCAGCCTGATAGGCCCTCGTCCTGGCCACTTTCTAATGTACAGGCCCCAGCTGTTCTGTAAACTGTGGAAGCCATCTTCAGCTCACTCTCAACCGGAAGGACTAGATGTATATCGGGAGAAACCAAAACACTGTTTGATTAATCGCCACCTTACAAGCCAGAGAGTGGCGGCTGGGCACGAAATGTGGTCGTTATCTAAATGGAGTGCCGGCCTGTCCTCGGGATCCCAAACAAATGGACTCCCCTCTATTTATAAACAGCCCTGAAGGATGAGCAGCTCCGTTTACGTTTAGAAGGGGCCATCATTCATTTTTATCCATCATACTTGCTTTTAGTGATATTACACATTCTCCCTACTTGGGCAAGAATCTCAACAACCCGAGAGGTTTATGTGCTTTTAACACCAATTTTGAGAGTCTCTGTGTACATTTCATCATGCAGAGAGTAATGGTGGGCCTGAAACACAGCGTGTGAGCTGATTTCTTCCTCAGAGATTCATGGAGGGTTCATGATGAAGATGAAATTGGATAAACCACTGTTGGCCCCAAAGCTGTGTTTGCGAATTGGAGGTGATTACAGAAGGTGAGGAGTGAGCCATTTAGACAACCAGGATTCTCCTAGCAGGAAGAGGATAGGATGGGGCCAGGTAAGGAAGATGCTCTGTGATGCACAGGGAAGCCAAGTGCAGCCCTGGCCCACAGGAAGTTTAGCATTTGCTAAATGGATAGAAGGAGAGAAGGAGGGTGGGAAGGAGCAGAATCCCTCCACTTTGTGAATGCAAATTATTTCACATTAGAATAGCACTTTCATTTTTTCAAGCTCTCCACAGATATTAATTCTTATGTTTAAAATAGCCCTAAGAAGAGGGCAAGAAATCTTACTTTCACTTGGTAGATGGAGAATCTGAAATCCAGAGAGGTAAAGCAGCTTTCTCGTGTGTTAACTGTCATGTGTGCTAACTGGCATGTCTCATGATTGCCATGAAATTGGTGCAAAGTCCCAGTTTTCAGATCCCCAGCTCAAGAATCATTCCAATTACCTCCTTAGTGTGACCCTACTCTGTTGAGGATGACGTCTCTTCCCTCCTTCCACTTTCAACAAGGAAGGAGAGAAGGGTGATTTTATGAAACAATTAGAGATCAGGCAGAGATATTGTGGAGTCCTGGTTTAGACAAAATTTGCTATAGGTGCTAAGAGGGAAATTGCGGGCCAAGGAGCAAACCAGGTCATTCCTAAGGATGAGAGGCTAGTGTCTCCACGAGAGCACTGTCCCTTAGTAATATAACATGAGTTACTTATGTCATTTTACATTTTCTAGTAGCCACACCACAAAAAAGTTTTTTAAAAAGTTGAAATTAATTTTAATAATATAATTTAACACAAAATATCCAAAGTATCATTTCCTTTTTAACAATTTTGTTTTTAAATAGACACAGAGTCTTGCCATATTGCCCAGGCTGATCTTGAATTCCTGGGCTCAAATAATCCTCCTGCCTTGGCCTCCCAAAGTGCTGGGAGTACAGGCATGAGCCACTGCACCCAGCCAGTTTTTGTTTGTTTTTTTTTTCTCCTTCTTCTGAGGCACAAACTGTCATTTCAACATGTAATTAAAATACAAAACTATTGAGATATTTTAAATTTGTTTATTTTTCATTAACACTGTGAGATCCTGTTGTGTATTTAAAATCTCTACTCATATGCTAAATTTGCATCAGAAAAACTTGATCCATATGTAGATTTCATAAAATATCCCATTGAAAAAGTAGATTCACATATGCAAGTTGTTCCACACAGACTTAAAAGTTTTCTAATGACTTCATCAAGTATTAGGTTTTTACATTTAAATTTAAATGAACTAACATGAAATACATTTGAAATTCATTTCTTCAGTCACACTAGCCACATTTCAAGTACCCAATAGCTACACACACTACCACATTGGACAGCACAGCCATAGAGTAGTGATGGCCGCCACAGTGGCAGAAGTTGCTTTATATGGATAGCATCTCAGGCTCTGGAAAGTGGGCCCGGCTTTCTTTTTCCCAGCATGCACCTGCCCTGGCATCCTCTTCTCATATGGTATCCTGTCCAGTTTGACAGCTGACAGATAAGACCAGGTCTCAGTCTATGCCCCTCGTTAAGGCATGAATGACTTCAGGAGGTGGTAGGTGTGGGATCGGCGTACTCTGCTCTGTTTCCTCTGACAAGGAATCCATGGAGGTGGATGTGATGTTGTCATGAAACACCTGTGCCCTCTCAGGCCCATGGCAGGACAATGATCCTTCCCCATGGCTGTTAACACACATACACAAGCACGTGCACACATACACACACACACATCACATCACATCTGTTATTCCAAGGTCTGTGAAATTGAGTGAGGAACAAGAGCTGTCCATTACACATTGTTAACCCTCAAAAATTAATTTTTGAGTGATAAGTCTTAAGTACTGAACAAGGAGTTAGGAGACCTATGATCTAGTCCTGGTTCTGCTGCCACTGACCAAGGTGTAACCTTGAGCAAGACAATTTGCTCCGGTTTCCTATAAAATGAGAGGCTAGATCCTTCCCAGTTTGATAGTCTTGTCCAGGGTTTGGCACACTGCTGCCCTTGGGTCAAATCTGGCCACATCCATCCATTTACATATTATCTTGTGGCTGCTTTCATCTACAAGTGCAGAGTTGGAGAGCTGGGCCAGAGACCACATGGCCCACGAAGTTGAAAATATGTGCTTTCTGAGCCTTGTTAGAAAAAGTTTGCTGAGTTTGTTCTCCTCTGTGGTTCCAGCTCATTTTAATCATCTCTGCACACTGAATATGTTCTTTATTAACACAACAAATATTTGTTGGTTACCATTATTGTGCAAAGTATCATGAAAATTGCAATTATGATGGCGACAATCATTGCCCTCAGATATTTTACATTCTTGCTTATAAAAGAGGTTGCGGTAGATAGAGCTCCCTCTCCCCTCTCCCCTCTTCCCTCTCCCCTCTCCCCTCTCCCCTCCCCCCTCCCCCCTCTCCCCTCTCCCCTCTCCCCTCTCCCCTCCCCCCTCCCCCCTCTCCCCTCTCCCCTCTTTCCACGGTCTCCCTCTGATGCCGAGCAGAAGCTGGACGGTACTGCTGCCATCTCAGCTCACTGCAACCTCCCTGCCCGATTCTCCTGCCTCAGCCTGCCGAGTGCCTGCGATTGCAGGCGTGCGCCGCCACGCCTGACTGGTTTTCGTATTTTTTTGGTGGAGATGGGGTTTCGATGTGTCGGCTGGGCTGGTCTCCAGCTCCTAACCGCGAGTGATCCGCCAGCCTCGGCCTCCCGAGGTGCCGGGATTGCAGACGGAGTCTCGTTAACTCAGTGCTCAATGGCGCCCAGGCTGGAGTGCAGTGGCGTGATCTCGGCTCGCTACAACCACCTCCCAGCCGCCTGCCTTGGCCTCCCTAAGTGCCGAGATTGCAGCCTCTGCCTGGCAGCCACCCCGTCTGGGAAGTGAGGAGCGTCTCCGCCTGACTGCCCATCGTCTGGGATGTGAGGAGCCCCTCTGCCTGGCTGCCCAGTCTGGAAAGTGAGGAGCGTCTCTGCCCGGCCGCCATCCCATCTAGGAAGTGAGGAGCGCCTCTTCCCGGCCGCCATCACATCTGGGAAGTGAGGAGCGTCTCTGCCCGGCCGCCCATCGTCTGAGATGTGGGGAGCACCTCTGCCCTGCCGCCCCGTCCGGGATGTGAGGAGTGTCTCTGCCCGGCCGCCCTGTCTGAGAAGTGAGGAGACCCTCTGCCTGGCAACCGCCCCGTCTGAGAAGTGAGGAGCCCCTCCGCCCGGCAGCCACCCCGTCTGAGAAGTGAGGAGCGTCCTCCCTCCTCGTCTGGGAGGGAGGTGGGGGGGTCAGCCCCCCACCCGGCCAGCCGCCCCGTCCGGGAGGTGAGGGGCACCTCTGCCCGGCCGCCCCTACCGGGAAGTGAGGAGCCCCTCTGCCCGGCCAGCCGCCTCGTCCGGGAGGGAGGTGGGGGGGTCAGCCCCCCGCCTGGCCAGCCGCCCCATCCGGGAGGCGAGGGGTGCCTCTGCCCGGCCGCCCCTACTGGGAAGTGAGGAGCCCCTCTGCCCGGCCAGCCGCCCCGTCCGGGAGGGAGGTGGGGGGGTCAGCCCCCCTCCCGGCCAGCCGCCCCATCCGGGAGGGAGGTGGGGGGGTCAGCCCCCCGCCCGGCCAGCCGCCCCGTCCGGGAGGGAGGTGGGGGGATCAGCCCCCCGCCTGGCCAGCCGCCCCGTCCGGGAGGGAGGTGGGGGGATCAGCCCCCTGCCCGGCCAGCCTCCCTGTCCAGGAGGTGGGGGGGGCGCCTCTGCCCGGCCGCCCCTACTGGGAAGTGAGGAGCCCCTCTGCCCGGCCAGCCGCTCTGTCTGGGAGGGAGGTGGGGGGGTCAGCCCCCGGCCCGGCCAGCCGCCCCGTCCGGGAGGGAGGTGGGGGGGTTAGCCCCCCGCCTGGCCAGCCGCCCCATCCGGGAGGTGAGGGGCGCCTCTGCCCGGCCGCCCCTTCTGGGAAGTGAGGAGCCCCTCTGCCTGGCCAGCCGCTCTGTCTGGGAGGGAGGTGGGGGGGGTCAGCCCCCGGCCCGGCCAGCCGCCCCGTCCGGGAGGGAGGTGGGGGGGTTAGCCCCCCGCCCGGCCAGCCGCCCCATCCGGGAGGTGAGGGGCGCCTCTGCCCGGCCGCCCCTTCTGGGAAGTGAGGAGCCCCTCTGCCCGGCCAGCCGCCCCGTCCGGGAGGGAGGTTGGGGGGTCAGCCCCCGACCCGGCCAGCTGCCCCGTCCGGGAGGGAGGTGGGGGGGTCAGCCCCCCGCCCGGCCAGCCGCCCCGTCCGGGAGGGAGGTGGGGGGGTCAGCCCCCCGCCCGGCCAGCCGCCCCGTCCGGGAGGGAGGTGGGGGGTCAGCCCCCCGCCCGGCCAGCCGCCCCGTCCGGGAGGGAGGTTGGGGGGTCAGCCCCCCGCCCGGCCAGCCGCCCCGTCCGGGAGGGAGGTGGGGGGGTCAGCCCCCCGCCCGGCCAGCCGCCCCGTCCGGGAGGGAGGTGGGGGGTCAGCCCCCCGCCCGGCCAGCCGCCCCGTCCGGGAGGGAGGTGGGGGGGTCAGCCCCCCGCCCGGCCAGCCGCCCCGTCCGGGAGGGAGGTGGGGGGATCAGCCCCCCGCCCGGCCAGCCGCCCTGTCCGGGAGGTGAGGGGCGCCTCTGCCCAGCCGCCCCTACCGGGAAGTGAGGAGCCCCTCTGCCTGGCCAGCCGCCCCCTCCGGGAGGGAGGTGGGGGGGTCAGCCCCCCGCCCGGCCAGCCGCCCCGTCCGGGAGGGAGGTGGGGGGTCAGCCCCCCGCCCGGCCAGCCGCCCCGTCCGGGAGGGAGGTGGGGGGGTCAGCCCCCCGCCCGGCCAGCCGCCCCGTCCGGGAGGGAGGTGGGGGGGGTCAGCCCCCCGCCCGGCCAGCCGCCCCGTCCGGGAGGTGAGGGGCGCTTCTGCCCGGCCGCCCCTACTGGGAAGTGAGGAGCTCCTCTGCCCGGCCACCACCCCATCTGGGAGGTGTACTCAACAGCTCATTGAGAACGGGCCATGAAGACAATGGCGGTTTTGTGGAATAGAAAGGGGGGAAAGGTGGGGAAAAGATTGAGAAATTGGATGGTTGCTGTGTCTGTGTAGAAAGAGGTAGACATGGGAGACTTTTCATTTTGTTCTGTACTAAGAAAAATTCTTCTGCCTTGGGATCCTGTTGATCTGTGACCTTACCCCCAACCCTGTGCTCTCTGAAACATGTGCTGTATCCACTCAGGGTTGAATGGATTAAGGGCGGTGCAAGATGTGCTTTGTTAAACAGATGCTTGAAGGCAGCATGTTCGTTAAGAGTCATCACCACTCCTTAATCTCAAGTACCCAGGGACACAAACACTGCGGAAGGCCGCAGGGTCCTCTGCCTAGGAAAACCAGAGAACTTTGTTCACTTGTTTATCTGCTGACCTTCCCTCCACTATTGTCCTGTGACCCTGCCAAATCCCCCTCTGCGAGAAACACCCAAGAATGATCAATAAAAAAGAAAAAAAAAAAAAAAGACTAAAAAAAAAAAAAAAAAAAAAACTCTAATCCCCAAATTCTCAGGGAGACTATTTTGAGTAATAATAAAACTCTAGTCTCCCATACAGCTGGCCCTGCATGAATTACTCTTTCTCTATTGCAATTCCCCTGTCTTGATAAATTGGCCTTGTCTAGGCAGCAGGCAACATGAACCTGTTGGGTGGTTACATTGCGGTTATCTTTGAAACATAAATCATAAATTAAATTATAACATGCTTCTGATTCAAAATCTCAAAAAAAAAAAAAAAAAAAAAGAGGTTGCTTGCTGGGCGTGGTGGCACATGCCTGTAATCCCAGCACTTTGGGAAGCTGAGGCCGGCGGATTACGAGGTCAGGAGTTCGAGACCAGCCTGACCAATGTGGTGAAACCCTGTCTCTACTAAAAATACAAAAATTAGCCCGGCATGGTGGCAGGCGTCTGTAATTCCAGCTACTTAGGAGGCTGAGGCAGGAGAACCGCTTGAACCTGGAGGCGGAGGTTGCAGTGAGCCGAGACTGCACCACTGCACTCCAGCCTGAGTGACAGAGGGAGACTCTGTCTCAAAAAAAAAAAAAAAAAAAAAAAAAAAAAAAGAGGTTGCTGGTTCCCAGAGTGATAGAGACTGCTATTGTCCCCAATATCCGGCTCCACTTCTTCCATAATGTAAAGGTTAATTCCTTTCTTGTATGTGTGATGGTTAATCTTGTGTGTCACTTGGTTGGGCCTTGGGATGCTCTGATATTTGGTCGAATGTCATTCTGGCTGCTTCTGTGAGGGTGTTTTTGGATGAGATGGACAACATTTAAATCAGTGGAATCTGAATAAAACAGATTGCCTTCCATAATGTGGGTGGGCCTCATCCTATCAGTTGAAGGCCTGAATAGAACCAAAAGACCTGCCTCCCCTGAGTAAGAGAGAATTCTCCAGCCTGCCAGCCTACCTGCAGATTTTAGACTTGCTTGCCTCCATAATCATGTAAATCAGTTCCATATAATAAGTCTCTTTCCATAGACTTGCACAAACTATTGATTCTGTTTCTCTAGAGAACCCTGATTCATATGCATAGTTATTTTATCGGGCAAGTGGCTTTCTGGAATAAAGACTACATTTCTGTCTCTTGTAGTTAGGTGTGGCATATGACTAAGCTTTGACCAATGGAGTGTAAGCAGAAGTCCATGTAGCACAGTCTAAGGACCTTTTTTGTAGTTTTGTTTGTTTAAGACAGGGTCTTGCTCTGTCACCCAGGCTGCAGTGCAGTGGCACAAACATGGCTCACTGCATCCTCAAACTCCTAGGCTCAAGTGATCTTCTCGCCTTAGCCTCCCGAGTATCTGGGACTACAGGCATGCACCACCATGCCCAGCTAATTTTTTATTTTTTGTAGCCACAGGGTCTCATGATGTTGCCCAGGCTGGCCTCAAACTCCTGGCCCCAAGCTATCCTCTCTCCTCGGCCTCCCAAAGTTCTGCTTGGCCAGGACCTTCCTTAAGACAAAGCTAGCACATGCCCTGTGCTACTTCTTTCCCTCTTCCTCCTTCCTACTGCTTGAAACAGAGCTGTTTCAACAGGTGCAGCTCTGTCTTGGACCACAGGAGGAGGAGGACCACCCCTGAGAATTGGAGTTCCCAAGGCTGGAATGAACACAGCAAAGCCATGGGTTGTTGTAAACTTTGACTCGGGAGAAAAATGAACTTCTTTGTCTTATCTAGTGCTATTTGGATATGTGTTACTAGTAGCAAAATGTAATCCTAAATTCTATACCCAAACTTTGCCATGTCCCTCTGCCATGCCTGAATACAACATCTACTGTAACTAAGGGGACCTGTCACAGAGTCCAGAATATGCTAAATACATGTTGGCAGGTCACGGTTGCATTTACATATCCTGAGGCATTGGTTATGACAAAGTAGGGTTGTCTTCCCAAGAAGTTAAGTTTAAAAAGAAATGGGGGTTTTAACCTAAACATTATAATTCCTCTCATCTCCTTTGAATAGATGATATGTTTAAAACACAAAACACATTTTAAAAATGCAAACAGCCAGTTGAATAAGGTTTGCTTTGTTTTTGATGGAATATGAGGTTTTTTTCTCCAACATGACACTAAAGAGTTGAAGTGAGAAGTATAGATTATTTACCAGGCTATTTGGGTATTATTGGGTACAAATATACCTACGTGTCTTAGACTATGTCACAGTCCCCTGGTATTCATTATCAGGTTCTTTCTTCTCATAAAAATAATTTTTTTCCTTTGAGACAGGGTCTCACTTTTTCACCCAGGCTGGAGTGCAGTGGCATGATCTTGGCTCACTGCAACCTCCACGTCCTGGGTTCCAGCGATTCTCCTGCCTCAGCCTCCTGAGTAGCTGGAACTACAGGCATGTGCCACCATACCTGGCTAATTTTTGTGTATTTTTGTAGAGACAGGGTTTCACCATGTTGGCCAGGCAGGTCTTGAACTCCTGACATCAAGTGATCCACCCGCCTCAGTCTCCCAGAGTGCTGGGATTACAGGTGTGAGCTACTGCACCTGGCCAAAAAAATATTTTTTTTACATTTGAAATAAATGTTAGCTAAACTGATCAAAACGATGTGTGTAGTCTCACCACAGCCTTCCCTGTCAGTGCTGTTCAGAATGATTATTGTAATAGATATGGCAAGTGGTCCTTGCTTTGTCCACACCCCAACTCATAACCTCTGCTCCTTATGTTGTCCACCCCTCCATGAACTGCGCTCTGGGTGGGTGCTCAACACAAGGGCAACCAAACCATGAGCTGACCAGACCATTAGACCCTGCCCCCTCCAAATGATCAAGGCTAGTTGAGCCCTTTATATTTCTCTTAAGAAACTGAGGCTGGGCACGTGCCTATAGTCACAGCTGCTCGGGAGGCTGAGGCAGGAGAATTGTTTGAACCTGGGAGGCAGAGGTTCCAGTGAGCCGAGATTGTGCCACTGCACTCCAGCCTGGGTGACAGAGCAAGACTCTGTCTTTAAAAAAAAAAAAAGAAAGAAAGAAACTGAGAAATAGCCAGATAACATTGGAGATAGAGGCCAAAAGTTGTACAGAGAGTTGCTGAAGTGAAGGAAGCTGGCAGTCGTGATGGGCCCTAGGCAAGGTGAAGTAAAGAATCCATGAGTAAGCAGAGAGAATGAGCCAGACAGGCAGACAGACCAAGAGATGTTGGGAAGGGGACTGGTCTCCAGGGTTACCTTGGACTCTTCTAATTTTCTAGTTCCTAGACCATTTCCAGCTCCACTGCATGTGTGTCCTGCAATAAATCTTCTACAATTGCAGGGACCCTGAGCGTATCTCTCTTCTCCTTGCAGCTCAGAGCTGGACCAAAGCAGCTGTCGATCCTTTGCCTCTTTGCACTTTGGAGCCCAGTCCTGATGGGACCAGGTAATCCAGGCATGCATCACTGCCAGACTGGCAAATACCAACTCTTCATTCAAGTGTTTTTCACTCAAGTGTTCCTAAAAATATCCAAGAGAAGAAGAGGACAGGCAGTTTTCTGGAAGGGCAGTTGTAAAACTTGAAGGAACAAAATCTGTTATCCTGTGGCTTAAAGAGGACTCTCTCTAGGAGACATTTGTCATGCTCTGGGCTTATTCAGAGTCAGAAATTGTCTCTGATGGGAACCACATGAAAGAGTTGGGGACACAGAAGAATTACCTTCTGCTGAAGTTCACCTTAAAAAGTAGATATCATGCTTTAAACACCCCCAACTTCTCCCATCTCCCTTTGGCTGAAGAAGATCAAACCTTTCTGGTTAATCAGAGCTAAACAAAGAAACGGCCTCTGCGGCCTTCTCCTCAATGACCCTCATCCCCACACCAAGCCATCTCAGGACTGAAAGACCCATCAATGTAGGCCTCTGTGGAGAAACCAGTTTTTAGGCCTCTCACTGAAACCCAACCCCCAGCCCAGCCATGCAGCATGAGCTCATTCTGCCCCAACTGGGAGAATGAGAAAATGGTCTGTGAATTTCTCTTCCACTCTGTCAAAATATGAACAGAAAAAACCATGCTTCTGCAAAAGGGTTTTCTTTCAGCTTTTATTTGCACACATTCTGTATAATTATGGTCAGCAAGAGGGCATTTTCCATGGCCACACTGGCAGTATTTTCCACACAAAGGCTTATGCTGGCGGGCAGCCTGCCCTTGAGCTATTTACTTGTGTGGTGGATAGAAAACCATCAGACCTATGGCCAGTTAAACCCAAGCAAAATGTTTTCATTTGGACTTCTCCTGTAACTGGGCATATTATTTTAATTTTCCCTCCACCCCTTGTCCCCTTTCCCTAGGTAAAGTGATTCAATATGGTGGAACCACCTTTATGCAGCCAACTCTGTAGTATACCTTCCAGTTAACTGCTAATGTTCACATTTTAAACTGCTTCCTCCTAGCTTTCAAGATCTTAGGATTTTCTTAGCCAACGTTACTCCTTGGAATTCCATCTCATTCTCTCTCTATACAAGTAAGCCCTTTGCTTCTCTGGGCCCTCACGCACCCAGCCCATTTCTTCCTCCAGGCCATTTTTCTTGCTGTGCCCTATCATCCCAGTCCTGAATGCCTGCCTCCTTCCTTTGGCTCCTCTGAATCCTGCCCACCATTCAACATCCAGTTGTGGCGCCCTCCTCAGTGAAGCCCTCGCTGACTGCTGAAGTTGTTCTGACTCTTCTTTCCTTCACTGAGCCATGAGGCTGTACTGGCTTCTCACTTGCTGCATATTTTGTAATTAATGAGTCACTAGACAAGTTTATCAAAATGTTGACATTGGTTTCTGCATAAAACCACAACATAAATCAAGTCATTCATGTAGCAAGTATTTACTGAGCACCTAGTCTACAGTCAGCCCTGTAAGCAACATTCCACACCAGAAAATGCAGGAATTCATGGGCGAGTTAGGCCTGCTTCTATCCTACAAGAATTTGAAGAGACTTTGAGAAAACAAGCTACAGGCATGAAAGATAATCCTAGAGCTGATGCCCAAAGGATGATGGTTCTTCAAGGCAACATGAGGTAGACAGAAAGGGGAAGAGAAGTCAACACCATCCATTAGAATGGGACAGGGGTTGAGAGGCAGCTCCAGCTGACAAAGAAGTCAAGTTTCCACTGCTTATAGGATGCATAGATGCAATAATGGATAGATACACACATGCTTGTAAATACAGATGAACCAAGAGATGAGCGGTCCAAAAGCCATCCATCCATCCACCATTAAAGAAACATTTACCCAACACATACTCTGTTCCATTCATAGGGGATACCTAGATAAGTCAACCTTCAGGGAGACTGTAGTCTAGCCTGGTGGCACGGCAATTCGGTCATAGGGCAACCAAATGTGACTTTAAAAGTTCAAAGAGAAGTCATAATAGCTGCCATTTTTTAAATGTCTACAATATGTTAGGTACTTTTCAAACACTACTGCTACAGTTCCCACTCTGGATGCCAAAGCAAATTTGTAGGGAGACCGTGGATTATTTTAAATTTTTGAGGGTAATATCATGATGCTTAATGTCTGTTAGACACTGTGCAAACTACTAGCTCAAGGCAGTTCACAGTTTCAACATTAGATCATACTGCATTCCTTTTGATGATGTCACATCTTTGTGGAGCTATGAAAGTCAATATGTAACAGGAGATGAGGGAAGCAATGTTCAGTCAGATTCCAAGGTCTGAGAAGTTGTACAGTGCCCAATAGGTGTCTGCATCCCATTAATAAGCAATCGTTACTACTTAAGAATAAAATCAGCCAGGTGCGGTGGCTCACACCTGTAATCGTAGCACTTTTGGAGGCCAAGGTGGGCAGATCACTTGAGGTCAGGGGTTCAAGACCAGCCTGGCTAACATGGTGAAACCCCATCTCTACTAAAAATACAAAATTAGCCGGGTGTGGTGGTGCATGCCTATAATCCCAGCTACTCAGGAGGTTGAGGCAGGAGAATCACTTGAACCCAGGAGGCAGAGGTTGCAGTGAGCCGAGATCGCACCACTGCACTCCAGCCTGGGTGACAGTGAGACTCCTTCTCAAAAAAAAAAAAAAAAAGAATAAAATCAAACTATTACTTTTTTCTTTCAATTTATATGTAATTACTTTGTCAGGACATAAATTCCTATTACATAGTTTGGTTCTAACTTCCTGATGAATGAAACACATTTTTCTTAAGGCCTAGAGATACTGTGAAAAATTACTGAGATGCTAAAAACACTATGAACTGAGGAAGTTCGGGAGCCTTTGCGTAATGCTAATCCTCTCAGGTTACCAAACATCACACTGGTAGTAAATTCTAGAGTTGGGGTTTGAACCCAGATCTGTTCTAGTAGTCTCTGAAATACATTACTTTTGCTTATAATACTGATGGGAGCTCAGTGGGCTCATCAGGGGATGGATACGTAGGGCTGCCTGGTGGGCAGAGGTTGGAGAAATGAGGCGGGACTAACAGATTCATGGAACTGAAAGGTCTTGCTCTGACCTTGAAGGGCACACTGCATGGTTACTGTTCCCTTTATGCTGAGTTTCCATGAGACCTTGGTTCGATGGGAGGAAATAAAAACAACTCCTAAGAGGTGTGCGGCAAACAGGCCTGATGAGGTTTTTTAGTGCCAGGTCACAAGAAGAGGAAGAATGGGTGGGAGTATAGAGACCATGGCCAAGGTGTCAGAAATAGGGGCCTGGTCTGCACACATTCTGACAGGGGTCATGTAACTCTTATTGCAGATGTTTGAAAACTTGAGTGGCTGCTGTCATAATAATATCTCCAAATGACCAGGCTTCTGTCATTTCAGGTGTCAGAGCCCTGCCACATCTGTGAGAAGGGTGGAAGCAAGTTTCCCTGAGGGAAAAACAAACAAACAAAAAAAAACCTTCTGGAATTGGGAAAAATTTAGGTCAACATCATTTGAACCTTGACCTCTTGCTCTTTTGTCCCCGGGTGGACATTTCCTTGACCTCCAGAAATTCCTCCACCTCAAGGGAAGACTTCTTGCCCCCCTCACTTCCAGAGGCCTCCAAAGTGGGCTGGGAAGAGATTTAAAGCAGGACCCTGGGAAGCATGATGAGACTCTGGAGTGTAGAGAGGCTTCCCTGCAATGCAGAGATCTTCAAAGGCCAAGCCCAAGGCACTGCAACCCCCAGGAGGGCCCACTCCAAAGCAGAACAGTGGAGGGAGAGCCTGCGTGTCAAGAAGCCTGGACAGCAAGACCCCCTACTGTGGCAGCCAGCCTGCTTGTAGGAGTCCTGAGAAGCCTAATTCAATTACCCTTATCAGAATGCCTCTGAACTTAACAAAGCAGATAATGAGTTCCAGAGACAGATACTGCTTGGGGGGCCAAAATTATTTTGCTTCCCCAAATTGGAGGCTGAAATTGGAGATGTTTGAATAATGGAAAACATAATCCTTCCCTAGGCCCAACCCCCTCCCAGTACCCACACCTGAGACACCCTTTCAACCAAGGAGCCTGGATTCAACATCCATGCCGTCTCTCCTCCTGAAGACACCTGGTCATGAACTTGACCTCTTTCCCCCACCATCTTTGTGCCATCGATGGAAGGAAGCTGCGTACAGGATGGAAGTGGGAGGGGAAAGGGATTAACATTTATGGAGCCCTCCCCTCTATGTGTCAGGTACATAACACATAGCATTCATTTCAACCACAGAACATATACCATTACATTACAGAAAGCAACGGAGAACTGGAAAAGTTAACTTACTGCCTGAGGACCCATCCCCATCTCACCAGCGGTACAGTCAGATTCAGACACAGGTATTCAACTTTGCAACACACTATGCCTCACGGCCTGTCTGCTCAACATCAGAAATCAAATAGAAACTCCCTCATTCTAAGATTCATAGCCATCCTCCGAGATATGACATAGCGACCTCTCCTCCGTGAACAGGGAAACAGACTGAGAGGATAACCTAACTCTCCCAAGGCCAGAGTATCCATTGGGATATGCAGCCAAGTCAGCCAGCAGTTGAAACAAGGGCTCTCTGTGCTGTCTCACATCTGAATTGAATTGTTTCCTAGAGACTTCTCATAGCTCTCTAGGCAAGGAATACATCTTCTCACCTTCCCACACTAAGAAAGGCCTCTGTCTGAGCCTGGGTGCCGGGTGGCCAGGATTCCTGCTGAACGTTCAGGAGCTTTCCATCTCCAGAGGTGAGCTCCTAGTTCCTGCTTACCTTAGAACTGTAGAACATATAATGTTACCACTGAAAAGAACCTCTCGTATAGTTGGATGACACCCTTTACCTATTTATTTAAATGTACTGTTTTAATTATGTAACATTTCATATGTGCAGGATAATATGTATGCAAATTATAAAGCATAATAATAAAACCTGTGAACCCACCACTCAACCTTAGAACCAGACCATTACAATTGATGTCCCTCCTACTTCCCCAACAGAAATAACCACTATCCGGGACTTTATGTTTATAGCCCCCCCCCCACCAACAATGATTTTTATAGTTTTGCCAAATATGTTAGCATGGTAGATTGCATTATTGCTCTGAGTTAAATATCCTTCCTTTGACATATAATTTGGCAGTTCCTTCCATTGGAAGTGAAATACATTTCTCTGCCCAAGATGTTAGATTTGCTTTGGTCAGTAGAATGTTGCAGGCTGTGACAGGGTGAAAATTCTGAGCCCAGGCCTTAAGAGGAATCACCTGTTTCCACGTTCCCCTCTTGTATTTCTGCCTCTGCCATGAGAAAAACATGCTTCAGGTCACCTGCTGCTCCAAGGAGGATGAGAGACCTATGGGGAAGACCTGGACCCAATCTGAAGTTAGAACTAAGCGCAACTGAGCCCAGCCTGGATTAACCAACTCCCAGCCAATCCACAGACACCTGGGTAAGAATACATGAATGTTGTCAGCCACTGAGTTTTGGAGTCATTTGTTAGGCAGCATTATTGTGGCAATAGCTGACTGATATACTATGTATCCCTGAACAGCATATTGTTTACTTTTGCTTTTTTTTTTAGCTTTGAAAGATGGTAATTAATATTGCATGTCATTATCTAATATTTACTTTTCTTTCCCACGCAACATGATATGTCTGAGATCTATGCAGTAGAATATAATACAGCAGTATAAATGAACTACAGCAGCAGCCCTCTCATTTTAGAGATGAGGAAAAGCAAAAGACCCGGAGAGTTCATGAAGGGCTGAACTGGCTTGGAAGTCCAAGTGTCATTCCTTCAGCAAATATTTATTGAACATAAACTTAGCACTCACCTCAGTGCTAAGAATATAAAGGGGAACTGGACACATAAGGTTCTTGTCCTCTTAAGTTATAGAGGTCACTTCATAGAAAGAATGCAAGGCCACATCTGTGCCCCCTATCATATCATTGCCAAGGTTTCCTTATTGCCTCTGCCCTGCCTGCTGTTTCCCCCATTCAGTTCACCACCTCCTGTCCCTGGAGGCAATAATGTAATTAAGGCAGTATGTGAAGACAGCACGCAGAAACTGTGATGTGGATAGCTCTCCTTGGAGATGTGCTGGCAGACTGACTTCCAGGAAAAAGAGCCAAAGTACTTGGGAAATGCAGACCCAAGGATTGATCACTTTTGGGAGGTAGGTTTATTTTTCTGCAGATGACACTTGTCTAGAGGGAACTGGCAGTTTTCTGACTAGAGATGGCCCTGTAGTGAGCTTAGCAGCTCCATGAACTTAGTACCTGGGTGACCACCGTCAGCAGAGAAGCATGTTTGGAAGACAGAGAACCAATGAGGGATGTTTCATACTCTTGAGGAGTTTGCAGTCAAAAAGCAAAGCAGGATAAGCAAAAAATGCATGTCCTCAAACCCCAGATAACAAACACAAAACATCATAGATAGAACCAGAGCTGAGGTAGATACACATGGATTCACCATATGCAGGTACATGTAGATTAGCATGGATGTCAGGACGTCCAGAGTGGCTGAAATGACTGGTCCATACTGTCATTCCATAGACAGGTGTCTTTTGTTTCTCTAGAGCATTTGAGTAGTTGCCATGAGTTGCCATTTATTTCGTGCTTTGGAAAAACACAGTAAGAATCCCTTCACATTGAAACTAGACTGAACACAACCGCATACTCCTCAATGATTCAGAAGGCGTTCCAGGGCGTTGCAGGGCCTCAGGGACATCATTAGGAACATAGGTTACTGTAGAAACTGAAGGAACAGCATCCTGATAATATGAGGTTTCACAGTGATTGGGTCCTGGATAAAGAAGTTATTTTCGGTAATGAAGGATTAGTAGCTCCTGCCAGATATGAAAATGGCAAAACCAAGAAGAGCACTTGGACGCCCCCTGCTCCAGTGCTTAGCTCCAGGGGAGGCTGACGACTGCTCCCCTCCACTCCCGCCACCGAAGCACCTAAAGCAAATTCTTATTGCTGCAGCTGCTCTGGTGGCCCCGCCTTCCTCTTCCATTCCAGCTCATAGGGTCAGGGTCAGACTCAGGCATTTTTTAAATTCTCTCCTGGATCTCATGGTCCGTTCTCTTCTGGTGAGGGATCACACAGAGAGTAGCAGCTATGGGCCATCCTTCCTTGAGATGAGGATTGTGTGGGCCTAAAAGGCCTAAGGTCAGGGGGAGTGCACCCTGCTGGGGGACAGAAGCGCTGAGGGCTAGCTTACCTATCTCCCCACCTATTTCCTACTTGAAAATTCCCTTTCTTCTGTGAGTGTGTGTGTGTGTGTGTGTGTGTGTGTGTTCATGCCAAAATAAATTATTATAAAGACATGGTTATGTGTGAGGGACCACCCAGGACAGGAAAGCAAAGAGTGGCCTGCAGTGAAGTGGGGAGGTGCCCCTTCATCACCCAGATCTCACACCTTGTGGATGACTGCCAGGTCAGAGGGCAGCAGAGTAGATTGGAAAGAACCAGTAGAGGTCAAGTCCTGGTCCTACCACTTCCTAACGGCACTATCTTTGCAAGGCAGGACTCCTCTCTTCCCCAGGCCTTGGTCACCCCATCTGTAAACAGCGGCTGGGGAGACAGTGGCTTCTAATTGTCTCTTAGCTACAGATACTTTCCACATTCAGGAGCCTGTGGAGAAACCAGATACTTGTAGAAATGTGACAATCAGGAAGGAAGAAAATGACATCAAAGTTGAGAAAATACCAAATGGCTCTTATGCTCTGTCTCATTAAATATGGTATATTTTCTCTCTTGTATTCATTGCTGTTATACACGTGTCTTAGTTTTATTCCTACAGTCAGATGACATGTTTCCTGGGAGCGAGAAAAAGTTTCATAGAACTATTGAATTATAGAACTGGAGGATTTTTATTATTAAACATTAGAAAATTATCAATTTTTTAGTCTCCACATATTCAATTAGAATAAATATCTGTCAGCTTATGATATCATTATAGCTATCTCATGTATTTCTCTATCAATATTGTCAGATAGGTTGTGTTTCTGTGCCAACTTTACAGATAAGGAAACTGTTGAAAGACTTATTAAAGTCCACATAACCAGTAAATGGTAGAGCTGGGACTTGAACCAAAGTCCTCTGACTCAAAACCTCTAGATTCTTTAGAAGTCCTTTGAATTTCTTCTGTGTCTCATGCAGCATTCAACACAATGCAGAGTACATGGTAGGTGATCAATAAACAATTATGGGTTGACTGACACCATGTAATTAAAAATTGCCCAGCTTTAAGGCTAGAACTGCAACACATGGCCGTGCATGATTTTTTCACTCCCAGGAATACCCTTGAGTCCCTGTGTATGCCCCATGCTGTAGGAGCCAAGGCTTTGGTGGGACCCACCTGGACCTGCGGGCACCAGCGCTCTAGTCATGAAGCTGGCAGGCACTGTGGAGACCCTTCCTTATGTGAGAAGCCAGTGGGCACAGGCCAGGATTGGAAGCCCCCTTTACAAATGCGTTCAAGTACACATTCACCCCGTACCAACAAACAGGGCCCTACAAACTGCCCAGCAAAGCCATCCAGGGAAAAGCCCTCCATTCTGGCCAGAGGAACCTCACCAGTGTGTCAGCCTGAGCCCAAGGTGCCAGCTCTGTCCATGGGACACCCAGAGGTGGTAACCCTCGCCAGGCCAAGCCCCATGGACTCACTGCATTTAATTTGCCCATCATGAGACTGGAATAAAATTGAAAAGCAAACACTGGCCGGGCACGGTGGCTCACGCCTGTAATCCCAACACTTTGGGAGGCCAAGGCCGGCGGATCACGAGGTCAGGAGATCGAGACCATCCTGGCTAACACGGTGAGACCCCATCTCTACTAAAAATACAAAAAATTAGCCGGGCATGTTGGCGGGCACCTGTAGTCCCAGCTACTCGGGAGGCTGAGGAAGGAGAATGGCGTGAACATGGGAGGTGGAGATCGCGCCACTGCACTCCAGCCTGGGGGACAGAGCGAGACTCCGTCTCAAAAAAAAAAAAAAAAGAAAAAAGAAAAAAGTCAACACCTCATGCAGTTAAGATGGTCATCATAACCACCAAATAAGACTGGACATGTGTCCATCCCATCTACTGCAACAGCTGAACTTGGCAACACATTCATGTGCAACTCACTTGGTGCTAGGTACTTGGTTCTTCTGGGGACATCAGATCTGGATGTGGTCACTTTGTTAGTGTAGCCTCTTCCGTGGAGTATGTATGAGCATTCCTCCTTCTCTACTTCCCCCTAATTTGTCATCTTCACAGTAGCCCTGGTCTGATTCCTCATCTACTAACCTAGATCTCCGCTCTGGGCCATTTTATCCACCAGCATCATGCTTTCAGCTCCAGCTTCTCAATCACCACTTCCAACCATCATCCTCTATTCACAAACTTCAAAGACTCCGTAATTCTTATGGTAACAGATTTGGAGCTGACCTCCCCCTTAGAGCCCTGCTAAATGTCTCCTCCAACCCCCTCACTCCCACCCCCACCCCCTAGCCTTCTCCTATTTCTCCCGCACACACCTTCTGTCTTACTAGGCTGGGCTCCCTATTGTGCCTACATACGGCAGACCTAGTGTGATCTCTCAGCCTCTTGTTCACTTAACTCTCCTCACCTGGAATGCCTTCTCTATGCCCTGGGCCTATCCCAATCTCTCCATCCTCCAAGACCCTCTTTCCTGTTGGCATCCATCCCTCTCTTCTCTAAAACCTCCACAACATGTAATTATATCCTGGATTGCATTGTGTTAGACTGTTTCACAGCAATCACTATGTGAATAAATATGCTACTTAGTAAGTAAATACCTCTCTTAGACCTGGGAACCAGGGCGCCTGCACATTAAAAAGTTCTGTTCTGGTCCTCATCTGGCCCTACCCTTCCCCATGGGGTGACAATTCTGTGGGAACAACTGAACATGCCCATCTTGAGCCTGCATCCTTTCCGTTCTCACTTTTACACCATGCTCCTGATGCCCAGGACCCTGGAATTCCTTCCCAAAGAGCCTTGAGCCTATTTCAGGGCCCATGGAGGCTTCTTCCACAGTCTGCGTTTCTGAGAACAAGGGGAGACTGTATTCTGGGAGATAGATTTGTGGCTGGAGCTTGGACACATGGGTTGGAGTGTCCCCATGCATATACACAGGCCTTGTGGTTGGAGGAGAAGCAGATTGAGCCTCTGTGGGCTAGGGTCCTTCAGTTATCTTTTTATCCACCTGCTGGAGGATAAAGCCAAGATAGAAAAAAAGCAAAGTGAGATTCAGAGACAGATTGAGCACGGATGATGTTGTTGAACCTCTAGATTAAGTCTGTTCTTGGACATTTCAGTTAACCAAGCCAAACTATTTTCTTTCTTTGCTTAAATTCACTTAAGTTGTGCTTCTGTCACTTGTAACTAAAATTTACTGATGGATATAATGATGATGATGAGGATGAAGGCAATGATGATAACTGACAGTTATTTGACAACTTGACGTTCCGGGCACTCTGCTTTGTCTGCATTAGTTCATTTATTCCTCCAACTACCTCATGAGGCAGTGGGTACTATTATCTCAGTCTTCCAGGTGAGGAAACAGAGTTCCAGAAAAGCTAAGTAACTTGCCCAAGGTCACCAAGTGTTCAAACCCAAGTCTGTCTGACTCCTAAGACTGTGCTATTACCAGCTAAGCTTGTTTTTCTTGGTCCCCAACAGTGTGAGTTCGACCACATGAAAGGCAGGGGCCTTAGGTAGGGTACAGGTAGCAACTATGGGACAACCAAGGCTCTGAAGGAGGAGGTAGTGGCAAGGGCCGAGGTCAGGGTGTATAGGATGCCGCTTGTTTAACCAGACACCCAGCAATCCTTGTCAAAGGAGACAGAGAGGAGAAAATGATTCTTCAAAATGCATTCTTCTGTACTTCTCCGTCTCTACCCCTAGTAAAAGGCTACTCCAGGAAAGCTTTGGAAAGAAGGACAAAATTATGAGTTCTGGTAGTATACCTTTAATGTCCCCACAGAGGTCAGTAGGTTATGCTTTTCAGCAAATATTCACAGTAACTTATACTGCTATTGAGTTAAATCCCAATAATGAGCAGAGGCATATTAAGCACAGATGGTTCTTGATATGGTTTGGCTCTGTGTTCCCACCCAAATCTCATCTCAAATAATCTTCACATGCTGGGGGAGTGGTCTGGTGGGAGGTGATTGAATCATGGGCGTGGATTTCCCCCTTGCTGTTCTCGTGATAGCATTCTCACGAGATCTGGTTGTTTGATAAGTGTATGGCTCTTCCCCTGCTCTCGCTCTCTCTCGCTGTCTCGCTCTCTCCCTCCCTCCCTCCCTCCCTCTTTCACCTGCCTCTCTCTCTCCCCCTCTCCCCGTCTCCCCTTCTCCTCCTCTCCCTTTCTCCCTCTCTCCTGACACCATGTAAGACATGCCTTGCTTCGCCTTCACCTTCTGCCATGATTCTAAGTTTCCTGAGACCTCCCCAGCCACGCAGAACGGTGAGTCAATTAAACCTCTTTGTTTACAAGTTACCCAGCTGCAGTTAGTTCTTTATAGCAGTGTGAAGAAGGGCTAACACAGGTCTTAAGGGTGAGCAGATCCAGATTTCCATCATCACCCAATCATCAGTACATCTAAGAAGTCCCAGACATGGTCCATGTAGGAACCCAGCTCACACCCAGTGGGTGACTAGAATCACCCAACTTCAAGCTGACTTTTAAAAGTGGAGGAAGAAAACTGCAAACATCAGAGGACTTCGGCTCATGAGTTTTTTATGACCACATACCTAGTTGTGAAATTGATCACTGTGTCTCTCCATTAGAGAGAGCCCAATAAGACTAAAAAGATGTCCAAATGAGCACAAGAAGGTATATGTGTTGTTCAAGATGGCAGGACGATCCTCAAAGGTTCATTGCTGCAAGCACAGGAGAGCTACACGAGACAAACTCTGCTCTGCTGCATGTGAGAAATGCTCTCATCCCATTGTCACTGCCATAAAATCTTTATAGAAAAGAGCCCAGACCTCCCCACTGTCAAGCACTCAGTGTCACTCACCAAACACTCAGGAAGCACAAAGGGTCTTCCCATTCGCAGGTGTGGGTTTTCAAAATCTTCCAGGAAGGTCAACAGTTTGCAGGATAATCTCCCCGGTGCCTCTTGAAAGGAAAGCTCACTGAAATTCAGGCCTCAAGTCCAAATACATTTTATTCCCTATCTTTATTTAGTAGAAAATATGAATCATAGGAGGCAAGTGCATTTTCTACAGAGCGTCACTATTTCCAAAAATAACACCCACACATGAGCCTGAAACCTACCCCTTATTATGCGAAACTGTTACAATGGTTCCCTGATTTGTTTATATACTCACCAATATTTTTTAGCAAAGGGTTAGAGAGGTGAATAGACTGTCATGGAAGTAACAGTGAAGTGGGGACTTGAATGATACCCATGCATTTAATTACATTTCAATTAATAAATTACATTTGTATTAATCATATTTCAGTCAACACAAGGGGTTGTAGGAAATTTACAGGGACCATAAGAGCATGTAAAGGGGGAAAGAGATTAACCCAGGCCTGGCAGTCAGGAATAAGGGAAGATTTCCCTGTGGGAATGCCACTTAGATGGAGAAATGAGTAGTAATTAAAGCAGCTAAAAAGGTGGGGAAGAACAGTCAGCTGAGAACAACAGGTGCAAAGGCCCTGCATAAAGATGCTTGATGCCTCCTTCCTTCTTGAAACACTCTTCCATGGACTTTCACAACACCACAATTACTTCACTCCTTTTCTGGCTGGTGCTCTGTCTCCATCAAAAGCTCATATTCCTCTATGCAGCCTTTAAAGTTGACCAGCCTCAAGCCTTAGTCTTGAATCCTATTCTTTCTCTATACTCTCCCCAGGCCATCTCCCACTCTTATGGCTGAGCTACAATTGAGATACCCACAAATTCCAAGTTTATGTCTCTCTCCCAGATCCCTCCTCTTTCTGACCACTGAAAATACATATCTCTGTCTGCTCCTGTTTGCCCTAAGCTAGGCAGAGACAGGGCCCTGTTTGGGGAGGCTGCAGTTGTTGGTTCTGCTTATAAATGAGTGTTCAGTGTGCCTACATCTGGGGCTCAGTGTTGGGAAATCACCTGGTACCAAGCAACTAAGCCATATTTTCCAGTACTGGCTTTATCAGTAATAAAGCTGACAACAAGATCTTCTTCCATATCAACCTGACATCATTGAATATCAACTTGAGCCGAGGAAAGAGACTGTCGTTTATTTTACCTCCTAAACACCAACAAGGCATAAGAACAAGAAAGTGTCATTCCCATTTCCAACTCTGGTAAACCAGTGGATGGTGGTGCCACTTGCTGAATAGACAACACTGAAGGAAGACCAGGCTTTGGTGCAGAAAGGGAAAGCAAAATTTTAGCCTGGGTTATGTCAAATGAGAGGTGCTTTTGAAACCTTCAAGTAGGAAATTCAGAGAAACTCAGAGGAGAGATTTGTGATAGAGATAAAAACTTGAGATTGACAGGTACCTCGGTTATAGCTGAAGCCATAGGAGTCAAAGAGATTGCCCAGGGAAAATGCAGAAAAAGAATAGACTTGGGACCAAAGCTTGAGGCCCATCTACTGTTTTGTTTTGTCTTGTTAATATATAAAAACTTTATTGAGATATAATTTGCATACATAAAATTCATTTTTAAGTGTACAATTCAGTATTTTAATAAGTTCACAGGGTTATGCAGCTATCACTGCTATCTAATTCCAGAATATTTTTGTCACCCCAAAAACGAGCCACACATCCATTAGCATTCATCCCCATTCCATCAACTTCCTAACCTCTGACAACCACTAATTTACTTTGTGTATCTGTGGATTTCCCTAATCTGGACATTTTGTATAAGTGGAATTGTACAATACGTGACTTCTTATGTCCAGCTTCTTAGCATAATGATATTAAGATCCATCCATGTTGTAGCATGTGTTAGTATTTTATTCCTTTTGATCACTAAATAATATTCCATTGTATAGCTATACCACATTTTGTTTATCCATTCATCAATTGATGGACATTGAGTTGTTTCCATTTTAGGGCTTTTATGAACAAGGCTGCTATAAACAATGATATACAAGTTTTTGTATGGACATACGTCTTCAATTTTTTTATATACCTAGGAGTGGAATTGCTGGGTCATATGGCAATTCTATGTTCAACTTTTTGAGGAGCTGCCAAACTGTTTTTCCAAAGCAGCTGCATTAATTTTACATTCCTACTAGCAATGTATGAGGTTTAAGCTCTCCATATCCTCATCAACGCCTGTTATTGTCTGTTTTTTATAGTCATCCTAGTGGACATGAAGTGACATCTCATTGCAGTTTTGATTTGTATTTCCCTAATAATGTGAGCATTTTGTCATGTGTTTTTGACCATTTATATATCCTCTTTGGAGAAATGCTTATTCCAATCTTTTGCCCATTTTAAAATTGGATTATTTTTCTTTTTATTGTAGCATTGTATATACATTTTTTATTCTGGATACAAGTCCCTTATGAAATGTATGATTTACAAAAATTCTTTCTCATTCTGTGGGTTTTCACTTTATTGATTATATTCTTTGAAGCACAAAAGTGTTTTACTTTGATGAAATGCAATTTACATTTTTCTTTGCAACTTGTGCTCTTGGTGTCATGGCTAAGAAACCATTGCCTAATCTGAGGACATGAAGATTCACATCTATATTTTCTTCTAAAAGTTTTGTATTTTCAGCTCTCACATGAAGGTCTCTGGCCCTTTTCAGTTAACTTTTGTACATAGAGAGATAAGGATCCAAGTTCACCCTTTTGCATGTGGATATCAGTTGTCTTAGCAACATTTGTTGAAAGACTATTTCCCCCATGTCAAAAATCAATTGACCAAAAATGTAAGAGTTTTTTTTTGTCTGGATTCTCAATTCTATTCCGTCTATGTGGATGTGTATGTCTATTTTTATGCCTATACTACACAGTCTTGATCACTATAGCTTTGTGTTTTTAAAGTAGAAAGTGTGAGTATTCCAAGTTTGTTCCTTTTCAGTATTGTTTTGGTTCCTCTGGGTCCCTTGAATTTCCACATGAATTTTATAATGAGCTTACTAATACCTACAGAAAAGCCATCTGGAATTTTGATAGGGATTGCACTGCATCTGTAGATCAATTCGGGGAGTATTGATATCATAATAATATTTGAAATATTCCAATCAATTGTAATTGAATAACTTTTCATTTTTTAAAGTCTTCTTTAATTTCTTTCAGTGGTTTTATCGTTTTCAGTATATATGTCTTGAACTTATTTTAAATTTATTTCTAAGTACTTTAAATTTGATGTCATTATAGATGAAATCATTGTCTTATTTTCTGATTGTTCTTGCTAGTTATAGACATACAATTAATTTTTGCATATTGATCTTGTATCCTGCAACTATTCTGAACATATTTATTATGCCCAATTTTTGTGCTTTTCTTAGGATTTACTATATGCAAGATGATTTCATGCGCAAATATGAGCTAGTTTTACTTTTTCCATTCCAATCTGGATGCTTTTTATTTCTTTTTCTCACCTAATTACCATGAATTAGATACCCTGAATTAGATGTTGAATGGAAGTGCTGCGACTAGACATCCTTGTCTTGTTCTTGATCTTAAGGGGGAAATATCCAGTCTTTCACCCTTAAGTTGGTGTTAGGTATGGGTTTTTCATAGATGGCTGTATTATTATACTGTATTATTAGAGTTTTTCATAGATGACTGTATTATAATAGTTCTCTATTGCTTCTATAACTAATTATGATAAATTGGCTTAAAACGACATAAATTTATTATCTCCCAGTTCAATGGATTCAAAGTCCAACATGGTGTCACCAGGCTAGATTGGAGTGTGTTGTCTGGGATCTGCTCCTTTCTGGAGGCTCTAGGGCAGGTTCCATTTCCTTGCTTTTGTCAGGTTAAGTTCCCTTCTTTTCCTAGTTTATTGAGTGTTTTCAACACTAAAGAATGTTGGGCTTTGTTAAATGCTCTTTCTGTGCCTCTTGAGATGACTGTGCGGTTTCTAGTCTGTCAGCATTTAAAGACTGGGTAGAGAGAAATGGGCCTGCAAGAAAAAGACAGTAGCTGCCAGGAATAGGAGGGAGAAAAAGTGAGTGTGGTGTTATTGAAGTCAAGAGAAAAAAGGGTTTCAAAAAGGAGGAAGTGATCAAAAGCACCAATACTGATGAGAGGTGAGATGGAAACTGGAAAATGTTCATTTGGTTTGGTTTTGTGGAGGTGGTTTGTGACCTTGGTGATAGCTACTGTAGTGGGATGATATGAGGTAAAGACAATTGGGAGTGCATTGACATTACCTAAATTTCAGGCAGTCTAGGGGTAAAAGCTAGAGGACAGTGATTACATTGGAGAGGTTAATATCAGGAGAACTTAATGGGCCTTTGTATAGTGGATTTTTGATAAATTTTGGTTGAATCAGAGAGGACTAGAATCATGTCCTCAATGTCTGAGATGCTGGTATAAAATTCTTAGCTTTTTCTAAAATCAAGAAAGAACACCTCCATGTGTCAACTTCAGGAACCAGCTCCCAACCTTTGAGAAGGCATAGTGAGCTCTCACCTACTTCGTCCTGTGAATGAAACTGAGTGTGGTGTAGAAGGTTGCCCCATCTTGATAACACACCAAGGCTTGGCCTCCACATTGAAGATGGGATGAAATCTACATATGGTATCTAGTCTTTAGATGACTCTTTAAAATTGAAGTTTTGGGGAGGGGCAGGGGAAGCAGAAATTCCTGGCCTTAGGGAGAGACACTTCCCATCAGCAGCAACATCATCTTCCACAGTGAGAAGAAGACAGCTCCACCCAGTTCTCTGGTCTCAGCATTCTTGCTGCACTCCTGGATGAGGCCTCTCATGTGACAGGACCCAGGAGACCCCAGCGCCCTGCTGCAATGCTCATTTCCTTCTACCTGGCAGTCTCATTCCATTGAATGCTTCCCCGGGATATTTATGTGGAAACCAAAGAAAATACTCCAGGGTCGTTTTTAATAAGTGCCAATCCCTCCTAGGCTCTTTGCAGCCATAAACATTTATGTCTAATATCCCAAAGAAAATGTTGATGCAGTCTGATGTGGGGGCGAGAGCACACAGATTAGTCTAAACAAAAACAGAAGGGTGACAGTTAGCTTTTTTTCTGCATGAAGCTGCATTCACTCATTTTTGACATAAAAGTGCAATTTGCATATTCTTTCAAGTCTGTTTAGCTGCAAACACATGTGTGTTTGGGGCACAGAAATTTAAAATTTGTAAATTATTCGGAAACTACTGCCAAATTGTAATCAAGTGGTAGGAAAAACATTCTACACCGAATAGTTGTAAGTACAGAGGGGAGCCTTCTCAGGCTTGGGAAACATTTTTAAATATACTGGTGCTTGATCAACTTAGAGAAAACAGGGGGAGAAATGTTTACTTTCTTAGCAACAATTTAATATAGATGTTAGGCGGGTTTTTTCTGTTTATTGAACATTGCAGAATGAAATGATTTTAGTATTGTGACATTAAATAAATAATGTGCCTTCCGACAGAAAACTAAACATTGTGACTAATCCAAGGTAGGAATTGCTAATGCCTCTCTCAAAACCATTATAAACCCAGAACCGTAATTACTAGAAAACAATCCAATGTAATTTAATGTATGTATACTATATCTTGCTGATTGTAACACTGACTATGTATTGGTTACATCCCATCTTTGATGTCTACCCGTCTGTCCATCTCCTCTTTTACTTTGTGCATTTAGCAAGTATTGTTCTAAAGTTCTACTTTCTGCAAAGCACTGCACTGGGACCCTTGGGGTCTACGGAAATTATATAGAGAGATGATCATGTACATGGGTGAGTGAGTAAACTATTATGGGGAATAGAGGACTGATAGACATTGGCAGGACTGTTGAGTGCAGACAGAGAGTGGGATCACCTGTTTCAATGTAGCTGGAGGGGCAATGAGTAGAGAGGTCAGAGCATGTAGATGGTGGATTGAAGTTCACTGAAGCTGCATGATAATTATAACATAACTTCCAGGACCATAACTATACAATGCATGCAGAACGATTGATACAACCAAATTTAGTTTTTAAAAAAAGTCAAATTCTGGCTGGGCGCAGTGGCTCACATCTGTAATCCCAGCACTTTGGGAGGCCGAGGTGGGTAGATTGCCTGAGGTCAGGAGTTCGAGACTAGACTGGCCAATATGGTGAAACCCTGTCTCTACTAAAGAAAAATACAAAAATTTAGCTGGGCATGGTGATGGGTGCCTGTAATCCCAGCACTTTGGGAGGCTGAGGTGGGTAGATTGCCTGAGGTCAGGAGTTCGAGACTAGACTGGCCAATATGGTGAAACCCTGTCTCTACTAAAGAAAAATACAAAAATTTAGCTGGGCATGGTGATGGGTGCCTGTAATCCCAGCTACTCGGAAGGCTGAGGTAGGAGAATCACTTGAACCTAGGAGGCAGAGGTTGCAGTGAGCCAAGATTGCACCATTGCACTCCAGTGCAATAGTTACCCAGTTACTGGGTAACAAGAGCGAAACTCGGTCTCCAAAAAAAAAAAAAAAAAAAGTCAAATTCTGTCCAATCTACTTTTTCTAATTCTCTGTTTGACTATTACCAGGGGTAACCTCTGAGAAATAGGGTAGATGTGGCAAGTGGGGGCAAAGAGATTGTTGCACAATCTTTGAAAACAGTTTACTACAGCTGGGAACATTCCTTTAATGGAATCAAGTTGTAAATGGGAAACCAGATTATCTGAACAGCATATGGAAAATAGCAAATAAATTCTAAGTCCAACAGGGTCAGTTATCAAAGAAAACTGAGGATTGGGTCTGAGTTCTCTCATCCACTCATTCATTCTTTTCATTTATTTGTGCATTCACTCATTCAAGGAACGTCCATGGAACACCTAATTGGCAAGGTGCAACTTAGAAATAGAAGACAGAAATCCTGCCCTTATCTTGTGTGTTTATGTGGATAAATACAGGGAAAATTGCTTTCTAAAAAGTCCTGAGACATAAAGAGGCAAAGTTTGATAGAAGCAAAGTTTGTTTTAAGACCTCTGCATTCAAGCTTTTGAGCATTTTGTGGTAACTCCACAAGAATTTTCCTTCAGGCAAAGTTGTTGGTTTTTTGTGTGTTTTTTTTTTTTTCATTTGCTATGAAGGTGATTCACCATGTTGTTGTTGATATACATATTTATTATGCATGTACATTACATACATTTTTGTATGTAAACATTTTCTATCAACGGAGCATTCAGTGAGAAATCATATTCAGATCATTGCTTCAATTAAATTATCCAATATTCTTTCCAAAGAAGCCTTCCTTGTCCTGGTACTTTTATAGCCATTTTACATATGACTTCAATTAGGACCATCAGTCTACAGAGAGAATATTTGGAAGTCTTTTCTGAAGAAAAATAAATAAGAGACCATAAAAAGTAGAAAGGAAGAAGTAAAACTGTCTTTATTTGCAGATGCCCTAATTTTGTATGTAGAAATTCCAAAAAATCTATTACAAACTATTAGAACTAATAAGTACATTAATACAAACTCAATCTATAAAATTGCATTTCTATAAAATAGCCACAAACAATTGGCAAGGAAAAATTTTAAAGGTCTATACCATTATAATGGATTCAAAAAATATAAAATAGGCCGGGCCCAGTGGCTCATGCCTGTCATCCTAGCACTTTGGGAGGTCAAGGCAGGAGGAACACACTTGAGGCCAGGAGTTCAAGACCAGCCTGAGTAGCATAGTGAAACCCTGTCTACAAAAAAAAAAAAAAAAAAAAGAAAGAAAGAAAAAAAAGTAGCTGGGTATGGTGGTAGTCCCAGCTATTTGGGAGATTGAGGTGAGAGAATGGCTTGAGCTGAGGAGTTGAAGATTACAGCAAGCTATGGTTATACTGCACTCTAGACTGGGTGACAGAGTGAGAACCTGTCTCTAAATATATATATATATATATATATATAATATTTATGTACATATTTATAAAAATATGTATTTATGAAATACTTGAGAATAAAGTTAAAATATGTGCAAGACTTGTATATTGAAAAAATAACAATAACAGCAAAATTACTGGGAGAAATTTAAAAAGAGTTAAATAAATGAGAGACACACATGTTCACAGATTGGATGACTCAATATCGTTAAGACATTAATTCTTCCTGAACTGATATATAAGTTCAATAAAATCACAATCAAAATCCCAGAAAGTTTATGGTTGTTGAAATTGACAAGTTGGTTCTGAATTTTACAAGGAAATGCAAGAGACCTAGAATTGCTAAGACAGCCTTGAAGAACAAAATTGGAGAATTTACAGTACAAAATGTTGAGTCTTACAAAAATGACAAAGCTATAGTAACTAAGACAGCATGGTATTGGTGAAAGAATAGATAAGTTGATCAGTGTTATAAAATGCAGTGCAGAAATAGACCCACATATATGCTCACCTGATTCACAAAGACAACACCAGTGTAATTCAGTGGAGGAAAGAATTATCTTTTCAACAGCTGGTGCTGAAACTTGAATAGGGCAAAAAAACTAAGTGTGAACCCCTACCTCCTATAATGCACAGAAATTAACGTGAGATGGATCATAGACTTAAATATGAAAGATAAAACAATAAAGTTTCCAAAGGGAAATATAAGAGAATAGTTTCAAGACCTTGGAGGAAGCCAAGAGTTCTTAGGACGCAATAAATTAGTAGCCTTTAAAAAAAAAAAAACCTGATTAATTGAAATTCACTAAAATTGAAGACTTCTGTTCATCAACAGAAATCATTAAGAGAATAAAAATCAAGTCCCAGACAAATATCTTTGTACAGGTAATAAAAAGGACTCATATCTGAAATATATGAACAACTCCTACAAATCAACGAGAAAACAAACCAATTTTAAAATGTGTAAAAATATTTCACTTAAAAGGAGAGAATATCCAAATGGCTAACAAGCATGTGAAAAAAATACTGCACGTTATACTACTTATCAAGTAAATGCAAACTAAAGCCATAATGAGATGCCACTACACACCCACCAGAATAACTAAAATTTAAAAGCCTGACACTACCGAATGCTAGTGAGGATAGGAAGCGACTGGACCTTTCAATCACTGGTGGTTGGGATGTAAAATGTCATAACCACTTTTGAATATCATTTGGTAGCATCTATTAAAGTCAACAGGTGCATACCCTGTGATCCAGCAAATTCACCCATTGTGTTCACCCAACAATAAGCTGCACATATGTGCACGAAAAAAAACATGCACAAGAATGTTCATAGTAGCTTTATTTGTAATAGCAAAAAACTAGAAACAACCCACAGACCCATCAACAGGAGAATGGGTACGTCAATCATGGAATATAGGTGTGTGTACATAAATATTTGCGTGCATGTGTACACACAAATATATAAACACATATGCACCCACAAACATACAATAGAATACTACAAAACAATAAAAGGTACGAAGTACTAATAAGTGCAACAAAATAGGTGGACCTTAAGCTATTACATTAAATGGAAGAATCCAGACACTAAAGTGCATAGTGCATGATTTGATTGATATTAAGGTCATAAGCAGGCTAACCTATTCCCTGTTGATAGAAATACACAGTAGTTACCTCAGGGGTTGGTGTGGGTGGAAGTGGAACATGAAGGGGGCTTTTGGGGTACTGGAAAGAGCCATATCTTGACCTGATTATACAGATGCAAAAATTCACCAAGAGGAACACATAAGATCAGTACCCCTGCACAGTTTATTGTATGTTATTGCATTTTATGCTTCAATAAAAATAGTTAAATAGGCCGGGCACTGTGGCTCACACCTATAATCCCAGCACTTTGGGAGGCCGAGGTGGGCGGATTGCCTGAGGTCAGGAGTTCGAGACCAGTCTGGCCAACATGGTGAAACCCCGTCTCTACTAAAAATACAAAAAAAATTAGCCGGACGTGGTGGTGGGCTCCTGTAATCTCAGCTACTCAGGAGGCTGAGTCATGGGAATTGCTTGAAGCAGGGAGATGGAGGTTGCAGTGAGCTGAGATTGCACCACTGCACTCCAGCCTGGGCGACAGAGACTCCATCTCAAAAAACAAAACAGAACAGTTAGATAAAAATAAAGAAAAAGAATTTTAATGCATTACCATGTTAGTGAATGTTTAAAAAGAAAAACCTTTTTAATACTCTATTCATTAAACACAAGGTCAAGACAAGAAAACCTACATATATGATAAAGAGATCTTACTCAGCAAAACACAGTTACTGAAGAGGGATGGAGGAATACCCTTATGAAAAAGTGGACAGAACATGCACGAAGAAAACTGCAAAACTTCATTGAGAGACATTCTTGCCTTGAATAAATGAAAAAGCATGTCATGTTTCTGGGTGGGAAAATCTAAGACCACTTAGATACCAATTCTTCCCCCAAGTAATACTACATCTTTAACATTATCCCAAATAAAATCCAAACAAAAAATGTTTTAACTTGACAAAATTATCCTATAGTTCATCTAAGTAGAATAGCCAAAATGTTTGGAATAGGGGTGATGGTAGGGGCTTTTACCTAGCAGACACTAAGACTGAAGGAAATAATGGAAAGCTGAAATAATTGTAAGACTGTACTACTGGTGCAAAAACAGAGAAGCATGGTGACAGAGCAGAAATACACCAATGCACCCAAAAGTTTGTAATCAGTGGAGGAAGGCTAGGTTATTTAGCAAATGAGGGCAATGAGCCAATTATTTTTAAAATAAAGTTAGAAACTTATTAGCTTAAGATGGAATAAATTCAGCAGGGATTCATTATTTACATTTTTTAAATAAAGCTGCCAATATCATAGACAGAACTGCTACGGGAAGCTCCCAGATTCCCTACCCTACCTCCAAACACAGGGAAGTTATGCTTTAAATATATATTTAAAAGCCGGGCACTATGGCTCATGCCTATAATCCCAGCACTTTGGGAGGCTGAGGCAGGCAGACTGAGCCATGGGGTTCGAGACCAGCCTAGGAAACGTGGAGAAACCCCATCTCCACTAAAAATACAAAAATTAGCTGGACATGGTAGTGTGTGCCTGTAGTTTCAGCTACTCAGAAGGCTGAGGTGGGGGGATCGCTTGAGCCTGGGGAGATCGAGGCTGCAGTGAGCCGTGATTTATATTACATATATACACATATATATATAATTATGTAAATATTATATATTTATTTAAAAACAATTCATATTCAGCCTATCTCAAAAATATACAAAGGAAATCCACAAGCACAAAAGAAAGCTAAAATCAGAGCTGTAAAAACCAACTAAAAACCAAATTGACCATGAAGTTATTAGAACCAGATATGTGCTTAAGGCACTGAGGTTTTAATTGAAGTGCTTAGCTTCTTTGCATGTATGTAATTATTGATAAACAATTATTTTAGATTACATCTACTATCATGTTATTTGCTTCCTATTTATTTCCCCCATTTTTGTTCATTTTTTCTTCTTTTCTGATTTTCTTTGTGTTATTTCTTAGTATTTTATTTTATCTCCTCCATTGGATTTTTAGTTATGCCTCTTTTTTATCTGTAGCTCTTACTCTAGAGATTGCAATATGCAACTTTAGTTTTTTACAGACTGCAATTTATTAATATTATGCTACTTCACATGTAATAAAAACTGTACAACATACTTCATTTAGCTCCTACTGTACTTTGTGGTATTATGATTACATATTTTACTTTACATATGTTATAAACCCCATGGTATATTGTTATCATTCATTTGCTTTAAATTATCAATTGCACATTCAGAAAATTAAGGAAAGAGAAAAAAGCCTTTTCTATTTACCCCCATGCTTACTATTTCTGGAACTCTTCATTTCTTCCTGGTCGCATGTGTTTCTATCTGGGATAGTGTCCCTTTGGTTTGAGAAACTCTCTTTAGCGCTTCTTGTAGTGAAGGTCTACTGGCTATAAATTCTCTCAATGTTTGTTTATCTGAAAATGTCTTCATTTCACCTTAATTTTTTTGTTTGTTTTGTTTTTGTTTTGAGACGAAGTCTCACTCTGTTGCCCAGGCTGGAGTGCAGTGGCACAATCTCGGCTCACTGCAACCTCCGCCTCCTGGCAAGCGATTCTCATGCTTCAGCCTCCCGAGTAGCTGAGATTACAGGTGTGTGGCACCACACGGGTAAATTTCTGTATTTTTTGTAGAGATCAGGTTTCACCATATTGGCCAGGCTGGTCTCAAACTCCTGACCTCAGGTCATCTGCCCACCTCAGCCTCCCAAAGTGCTGGGTTTACAGGTGTGAGCCACTGCGCCTGGCCTTCTTAATTTTTTAAGGATATATCATTTCAAGATTTAAGGTTGAAGGTTTTTTTCTTTCAGCACTTTAGAGATGTTTTTCAAATGTCTTCTGGCTTTTGTTGTTTCTAATTTTAAAAACCAACAGCAATACAAATACTTGTCACCTTGTATATAATTTTTCTTTTTTCCCTCTGGCTTCTTTTAATATTTTCTTCATATCTTTTTAAACAATTTGACCATGATGTGTCTGTATTTATCCCATTTGGGATTTGTCAAACTTCTTGGATCTGTGTATTGATGTTTTTCATCAAGTTTAAGAAATATTCGGCCATCATTTTTGTTTTCATTTTATTTCTGTCATGTTCTGTCTTCTGTGACTTCAATTACATATGTCAACTACTTGATATTATTCCACATGTCACTGACGGTTTGTTCATTTAAAAAAATAGTTTTGTTTTCATTCTGCTTCAGTTTGAATAATTTATTTTGCCGTATCTCCAAGTTCACAGATCCTTCATTCTGAATACCCCAATGTCCCAGAAGCTATGAATCCCATCTGAAGACATGATTTCAGATATTGTATTTTTCAGTTCTAAAATTTTCATTGGGTTTTATAGTGCTTCCATTTCTCTTCTGAAATACTCCCATATAATTCTTTACTCATTCTATCCATCTTTTCCTATACATTCTCTAGCACATTCCTAATAGTTATCCTTGTCTGATTCCAAGTTGAGGAGCATTCATTCTACAAATTGCTCAATAGTGCTCTTCAAAAGTGCCCAGATCTGCCAGGCATGGTGGCTCACGCCTTTAATCCTGGCACTTTGGGAGGCTGAGACCGGCAGATCGCTTGAGGTCAGGAGTTCAAGACCAGCCTGGCCAACATATTGAAACCCCATCTTTACTGAAAATACAAAAATTAGTCCACCTGGCAGTGCCCGCCTGTAATCCCAACTCCTCAGGACGCTGAGGCACAAGAATTGCTTGAACCCAGGAGGCGGAGGTTGCAGTGAGCCGAGATTGCACCACTGCAGTCCAATCTGGGCGACAGAGCGAGACCTTGCCTGAAAAAGGAAAAAAAAAAAAATTGTCAAGACCATGAAAAGAAAAAAAGACTGAGGAACTAACCCAGATTGGAAGATACTAGGGAGACATGACAATGGAATTCTGAGTGGGAATTTGAAGGGGGATTCTGAGCCCTCTTCATTCCCTGCTGTGTATACCCACAGCCTCAGCTAGGAATACACTGGCCCCAACCACACAGACTCAGGCTAGTAGACCACTGTCCCCACCCACTTACCTGTGCTGGCATGGTCACTTCACCAACATGGATTCTGAGCCCTCTTCATTCCCTGCTGTGTATACCCACAGCCTCAGCTAGGAATACACTGGCCCCAACCACACAGCCTCAGGCTAGTAGACCACTGTCCCCACCCACTTACCTGTGCTGGCATGGTCACTTCACCAACAATGCCTCTGGTTATGGGCTTTGCCCACTGCTCCAAATCTGGTGAATTCCCTACAATCCTGGCAGAGAAGCTGCCAGTATTCTTGACCTGCCCAGGCCTGGCAAACTTCACATCAGCTAAGTTGGGGAGAGGAGCAGCCCCAGGCTAAGACGTTACAGATTGCCACTGTCCATACCCGAAGTTTAGCAGTTTTTCAAGCATAAAAGCTTCTCAGGTGGTCTGCCTTTGATCAGTTTCCAAAGTACTGAAAAGGTTATTTTTATCAATTTTGTCTGGCTTCATAGTTGGTTTTATGGGAAGAGAGGTTGCCAGTTTCCTCATTAGGCCATAGCCAGAAGTCCTGCATGAATGTTTGTTAAAGAATAATTGGAGAGAGAGAAATGTATTAATAAAGTTAGTCTATTAGCAATATTATCATAGATGTGTGAAGGACAGATCATTTGCAATGAATGTACATAAAGATGCCAATCTTGCTTGGGACGAAGACAGAATTTGTTAACTTAAATAAGCATATTAAAAATGTAAGAGCAATTGCTTAAAAAATAGAAATAGAATATACAATTTCAAACTAGTCAAGGAAACCAAGGAAGAATAAAGAAAACTCAATGGATCCATTAGAGGACTAAAAAGATGGAAAGGAAAAGAAAGAAGTATGGTAAATTAAAAATGCAAAATTATATATCAGGACAAAAGTCCCACTATGTCGGTAATCACAGTGAAAGTAATGAATTAAGCTTTCTTTTTATGATAAATAGAGTATTCAGATGGATAAAAAGCCAAAATCTAGATACACATTGATTACGAGATGTAAATCTAAAAAATAAAGACACAAAAAGATTAAAATTAAGGAATGGAAGAACTACATACTATGCAAATATTAACCAAAAAAGAACTGGTATAGCAATATTAATAAGAATTACTTAACTCTAAAGAAAGCAATCCTGTGAGAAAGCATAGCTATTATATTGCTTTCAAGGGATTATAAATTGCTACAAACTCTGGGAAGTAATTTGTTAATATGCACCAAAGACCTTAAAATAGGGTTTTTTAAATTATGAAATTCCATTTCTTGGAATTTATCCTAAAGAAATAGGCATATGATGAGCAAAAATACATATAAAATGATGTGCCATAAATAGTAATTGTTAAAGCAAGGGATTCTGGAGTCTAGGCTTAAATCTCTGCACCACAGTTTTCTGATTGATAACATTGGCATAATAGTTATACCTATTTCATAGGGGTATTATAAATATTAGATGAGGAAATACACATAACACATGTAAAAGAGTAGCTGGCACATAATGATAAAAGCCAATGCTTACACGATGTTTAATATATTCAAGTTCTAAGGCATTGTTCTAAGAGAGCGAGACTTTTATACTCATTTAACTTAATGAGTGTAATATATGAGTGTAATGATTTAATTGGGATAGAATCACTTCTGAGATTGTACTAGTAGGTGCTATTGTTATTATCTTCATTTTAGGGATTACGAAACTGAGGCACCAAGAGCTTAGTTAACTTGCCCAAGGTTATACATCTAGTTAGTGCTTGGGTCAGGATTTGAATCCAGGGAGTTTAGCTCCTAAGTCTGTGCTTTTAACACTGTGCTACTATTAATAAGCTGCAACACTGAAAAGAATACAATTGGGGATTTGGATAAATATTCGATTCATAAAATGGAACACTGTACATCCCTCTTAAATTCCAGTATAGCAGTAGAGAAAAATAGCTAAATTGTATTGGATACTTTACTATGTGACAGACACTATTGTAAGCATTTTACATAGATTATCTCCACTGATCCTTATAAAAACTTAGAAACGAACTACTATTATTTCCTTCCAGATGAGGAACCTGGGGCACAGAGTTTGGGTAACCTGCCCATTATCCCACAGTTGCCCTGGCACAGGCAGGACTAGTACCTTGCTGTCTGACTCTCCCCCATTCTTAACACCACACCAATGTTATGTAGACAATGGTCACAAACTCCCCAGCCTGCGTTCCTCACCCTGCCCCACCCTCACTTCGCATCCCAGTGATGCCCAGATTGCAATTCTTCCGAGGGAAAAGCCTGGGAATAACTCTTATAGTTTCCCTCTTTTTCTCATCTCCCACCTTGGATCCATAATGGAGTTTTGTCTGCCTCCAAATTTATCTCAAATCTACCCACACTTTTCCATGTTTCCGAGCACCAACCCCAGTTCCAGCCATGTCATCTCAGTGACAGTAGCAGTAACCTCTCTACAGATCTGATTTACCCGCTTGTCTGCTCAAATCTACTATTAACCAGCTGCCCGGAAGATCTTTAAAAATGTAAAGAAGTTTAAAAAAGAAATCATTTTATTCCCCTGCTCAAAGTCATTGAAAGTTTTTGCGTCGCAGTTTGCATGCGTTCTACACATGCCTTCACACATCCTGCAAGGACCCCCACAACCTGCTGCCTTTGTCCAAGGCTTCTTTCTGGGCTCACTTCACCTACAACTCTCTTCTAGTTCTAAAGCCCTCCATGCCCTCCTCTACCTGGGTGGCTCCTCCCAATACAGTTCACAGAGCTGATTCCTTCTGATCCTCAAAAACCCATCAAGATGTCACCTCCTCAGAAAAACTCTCTGTGACCACCCAGTCTAAAGCAGTCATCCACTAGCTCCAATATTCTCCCTTAGACATTCCCCCATTCTTTTTCCTCCTAACACATCATTCTTTCAGCCAACAAGTATTTCCTGAGCATCTACTATGTGTCAGGCATTATTCTAGGTGCAGAGAATACAGCAGTCAACAAAACAAGGCTTACCAGAGCTTGTCATTTTATTTTTATTTATTCCTTTATGCAGTGGGATCAATCACTTAGATATTAATTTTTGCTTTATTCCCATGGATACAGAAACCCCAGGAAGGAAAATGTGATTTCCCCTCTCCCAATTCTCAAAGCAGCTGAACCTGTGTGGTCTAACCAGTCTAGGCTCTTTGGGAGGGTCATAGCTCCCAGCTATTGGTGAGTTTCTAGGGAAGGGGCTAGCACTGGGCAAGGGAAGGAAGGAGTGGAAGCTGGTGTTTTTAAAAAGAATACTGCACCAGGAAACTGAGTATAAACTCCTGGGTGCAGAATTCAGTGGGAGCAGGGATTTCCTCTGAGGGTGCAAAGCAGATGTCTCCATGGTGGGAACCCACCTGGGGGTTGATAGAACAGAGGAGGGCTTTGAGCAAGCACTCTCCAGCCCCCCAGGGAGCAGGTCCCCCAAGGACAACCCCAGAAACTGTGACAGCAGTGGGCTGAGGATGTGAGAGCTGCCTTCAATTTTCTGGCCACAAAAACCCCAGGATTTTGGTACAATCCATGGGAAAGGAAATGACCCTGGCCGCTAATATGGAATTTGGTGCAGACTTTGGCAAGGGTAGAGCTGAGATCCAGATTTGATGGGATTTAGGGAGAAAATTTCACACCCGAGTGACGTGGAGCAACTCATAACAGTTTCTCTCGTCTACTGGGTGCCTCTTCCTCCGTTCTAGAAGCCAGCTTTGTGCTATGCTATTGTGTTCAGGGCCTACTAGAACACATAGCCCCTCGGGACTTGGTATATGTTTGTTAAATGAGTGTTTCTGGAAAATTATACATTAAAATGTTAGTATGACTAACACTGAAGAAGGGGTTACAGGTGATTTTAAAATGAAAGTGTAGGCCAGGTGCAGTGGCTCACGCCTGTAACCCCAGCACTTTGGGAGGCCAGGGCAGCGGATTGCTTGAGCCCAGGAATTTAAGACTAGCCTGGGCAACATGGCAAAACCCCGTCTCTACAAAAAACACAAAAATTAGCCAGGTATGGGGATGCATGCCTGTAATCCCAGCTACTCAGGAGGCTGGGTGGGAGGATCGCTTGAACCTGGGAGGCGGAGGTTGCAGTGAGCCGAGATCACGCCACTGCACTCCAGCCTGGGTGACAGAGCAGGACTCTGTCCAAAAAAAAAAAAAAAAAACATAAAATAAAATGAAAGTCTAATTCATCATCACTGTTACAAATGCTCCTATCTTTGACTCTAAACTTTTTTTTTTTTTGAGACAGAGTTTCACTCTTGTTGCCCAGGCTGGAGTGCAATGGTGTGATCTCAGCTCACCGCAGCCTCCGCCTCCAAGATTCAAGAGATTCTTTTGCCTCAGCCTCCTGAGTAGCTGGGATTACAGGCATGCGCCAACACATCCGGCTAATTTTGTAGACTCTAAACTTCTGTTTCAAGGAATTTCTTGTAAGGCTATCCAAGCATATGTAAGGATATGCATATACAAGGTACTTCGGAAGCCTTTTGGTAATCGCAACAGATTGGGAACAACCCAAATAGCTATCAGTAGGGGACTTACTAAATAAATTGCAACAAAATATTATACAGCTGAAAAGAAAACTCTTCATATAATGAAAGAGAATTACCCCAGGATATATTGCTAAGTGAAAAAAACAACAGATAGTGTGTGTGATATAATAGGTAAAAGGAGAAAATAATGGGCAGGAATGTGTGTTTGCTTATGCATCACATACCTCTGGAAGGGTAAAGACACTGATTGCCTCTGGGGAGGGGAACTTTGTGTCTGTGGAGTGGGGCGGAAGGGGGAGTTTTTGCTGATTATCTTTCTGACTTTTTTGAGCTTTTAACCATATTAATATGTTTTCTATTTTTAAAAAATAGTTAAATATCCAAATAAAATCCTTGTTTTCTGTTTCTTTTTTTTATTTTCTCATAAGTGAAAAACTACTTGCTTTTCTTAATTTTGAAAAAGGAAAAAGAGGGTGATGATTCCTCAAGGATCTAGAACCAGAAGTACCATTTGACCCAGCAATCCTATTACTGGTATATACCCAAAGGATTTTAAATCATTCTACTATAAAGACACATGCACACGTATGTCTATTGCAGCACTATTTACAATAGCAAAGACTTGGCCCAACCCAAATGCCCATCAATGATAGACTGGATAAAGAAAATGTGGCACATATACACTATGGAATACTATGCAGCTATAAAAAAGAAAGAGTTCATGTTTCATGTCCTTTGCAGGGACATGAGTGAAGCTGGAAACCATCATTCTCAGCAAACTAACACAGGAACAGAAAACCAAACACCGCGTGTTCTCACTCATAAGTGGGAGTTGAACAATGAGAACACCTGGACACAGGGAGGGAAACATCACATACCAGGGCCTGTCAGGGAGTGGGGTCAAGGGGAGGGAAAGCATTAGGACAAATATCTAATGCATGTGGGGCTTAAAACCCGGAGGATGGGTTAATAGGTGCAGCAAACCACCATGGCACGTGTATACCTATGTAACAAACCTGCATGTTCTGCAAATGTATCCCAGAACTTAAAGTAAAATAAAATTTTAAAAAAGGAAAAAGAGGTAACAAGGGAACCCCATTGATAGAAAGTAAGGTCTAATTGAAAAGGACAAGAAATCTACACCATTTTTGGCCTGGAAATGTGTTTTGAGGTGCCCCTTTGTATTAAGGATGTTAAGCCAAATGTAGGTGAGCCTTTTCATCAATGAAACTAGTAATATAATAACATGGGAGGGTGTATTTTCTTAAAACATATCCTGTGGATTCCTCTAAATAGAAGTGATTTTAAAATTCCGTTACATTGCAGTCTTCTCTTTAGACCTTATTGTCATCAACATCTGCTTTTTAAAAGAAAACAGCTTCTACCCAAGGAATACCGCTGAGCTCTGTCAAAGCTACTTACAGGAACCAAAACTGTCTAAGTCTGGGGCCTGAACGTATGCACGTGTGCAGCTGTGGGGCTGATGCAGAACCGAATGAAGAGCTGGGTACAGAGCACATGGGAAATAAAATCAGTGTTGGCAGCGGGTGGGAAACCAGGCGCTTTAAAAGCTCAGGGTTTTAAGCTGTCTTTAGTTTCCTAGCCTAACAAATGAACACCCTAGATGAGATAAGAACCCAAACATCCTCGAAATGTATCTCCCTGTACTTTTATTATGCCACCTGCCCTCGTGGGGCTTCCAGAATTCAGAGGCACATCATGATGGTCTCCACTGTTTGGGAGCTGTACACTGTAGATGTCCTCACTGGATAATCAACAGGTAATACCTTCTTTAATTAAGTCCCCGCCACACAATGTTTTTGAGCTGGAAGGGCTATCTCCAGCTTTTCTATTTCCCAAATAAAGAAGCCAAGTCCTAAGGAGTATAAGTAGTTTGTCTAAGATCACCCAACAAGTTAACGGCGAGACTTGAGCTCTTGATACAGCACTCCTTCTATTGTTTGTTGCTGTTGTAGTTATTGTAGCATGGATGCATCTGTAAGAAGCAGATCAGGGTTGGGGACTCCTTTCAAATGCTGGTGGCTGGTGGCGCTGCTAATTTGCTGGGAGACGGTAGACAAGTTCCTTATACTTGCTGAGTCTCAGTTTCCTTGTCCCAAAACTAAAATAAAACAAGAACAATCTCACAGTTTGATGAAATGGCCTGGAAAAGATAAGATTTGGAGTAAGTACAAGTATCCCATCCCTACTTTTGGTCTCTTCGCAGATGGACTCTGTTTCTTTATTTGCAAAATGGAGAAAATGGAGATGGCCCTACGGTCCCCTCCAGCTCAGACATGCTGTGAAAGTCCTTTGTATACAGAAGGTGCAGGAAAATGTTTATTAATTTTAATTGATTGCAGTACTATTTACCCAAATTGACTTCCAGGCATTTTGTTAGCTCAGAGACTAGAGTTGCTTCCAGTTTTACCCCTAAGCTTTCGTTGGGACTTTGCGGCTGTCAGCTGTGCATTTTTCCTTCCCTGCTGCTCTGGGGTGTGGGCCTGGATTCAACTCATGGACTGGGAGCAGTCAAGGGTTTTCATTTGCCACAGGAAGATCATGGGCAAGTGAGCAGAACCCTGTCTCACATGAAGGACCATAGGTATTTTTAATTCAGGGCTTGAGCATGTAGATGGCAACCAGGGAAGAATACCCTTTCTCCCTCCTTCCCGGTCCTCCTCCCCAGCCCACCAGCTTTGCTGGTTAGTCCGTAGCTATGAACCAGGAAGTGGGGGGGGCACCAGAAGCCCATCAATCACTACTACACTCTGGCCCCTTGGCTCTCTGGCCTGTTCCCATCCATCTGGTACTTGTCTTAAAGGCAAGAGTAAAGTCCTGAATATCCCCGGTTCCTTTCTCCCTAAGGAGAGGACAAAACAGTAAGCTCAGAGAAGAGAAGGGAGGTAGAAAAAGATACACTGAGAGGCAAATGATTTAAAGCCCACCAACCATTTCAGAAATGACTAAGCCTGTGATGAACAGCTGGATTCTACTTCCCAGGCTTATACTGAGGAATAAGTGAAATTAAATAAGGCAGTATATGTAAAATACCTGGAACAGTGCCTGGAATATGGCATAAGCTCAATAAAGGGCAACTGTTATTGTTATTGAAGTCCTAGATTTAAAGCCAGAGACTTAAAGCTGGAAGAATGTGGTGAGAAATTTTAAAAGCCATGCACATACATCAGAAAAACTAAAATATAAAATAGTGACAACACCACATGTGGGCACGGATGCAAATCACTCATCCATTGTGGGTAGGATTATAAAATGGTACAGCCATTCTGGAAAAGTTTGATAATTTCTTATAAAACTAAACATGCAATTACCATATAAGCCAGCGACTGTTCCCTTGGGTGTTTATCCCAGGAAAATGAAATGTTTTATGTTTACACAAAAACCTCTACATAAATGTTCATAACAACTTTATTCCTAAGAGCCAACAACTGAAAGAACCCCAGATATCCTTCGATGAGTGAATGGTTAAAAAAACTGTGGTATATCTGTATCATGAAATACTACGAAGCAATAAAAAGGAGCAAACTATTGATACATGCAACAATCTAGATGAATCTCAAGGGGATTATGCTGATTTTTAAAAATCAAATTCCAGGAGGTATCATATACTGTATGATATGATTCCATTTACATAAGATTCTTGAAAAGACAAAAGTACAGAGAATTAGGACACATTGCCAAAGTTCCAAGGTTACCAAAGGTTAGGGACGGGGTAGGGGTGGAGTGGAGGCAGTAGCCAGGGGGGAAGGTGGATGTGGTTACAAAAGGCCAGGAAAAGGGATCCTTGTGATGATGGAACTGTTCTCTCTTGACTGTGGTGATGGATACTACAGCCTCTGTAGGTGATAAAACTGTGTAGAACTTAATACACACATGGAAAACTGGTAAAACCTGAATGAGTTTAGTGGGTTATATCAACATTAATTTCCTGGTTGCGCTATTATTATACATAGTTTTGCACCCAGTTAGGGAAACCTGGGTAAAGGGTATTATTTCATAAAACTGCATGTGAATCTATAATTATCTCAAAATAAAATGTTTAATTAAAAAACAAAACTGTAAAGAATTGTGCGTGCATGTGAAATACTATTTCTTTTTTTGTTTGTTCGTTTCTTCTTCTTTTTTTTTTTAATTTTACTTTAAGTACTGGGATTCATGTGCAGAATGTGCAGGTTTGTTACATAGGTATACATGTGGCCTGGTGGTTTGCTGCACCTATCAACCCATCATCTAGGTATTAAACCCTGCATGCATTAGGTATTTGTCCTAATGCTCTCCCTCCCCTTGCCGCCTAACCCCCAACTGGCCCTGGTGTGTGATGTTCCCCTCCCTGTGTGCCTGTGTTCTCATTGTTCAACTCCCACTTATGAGTGAGAACACACGGTGTTTGGTTTTCTGGTCATGTGTTAGTTTGCTGAGAATTATGGTTTCAGCTTCATCCATGTCCCTGCAAAGGGCATGATCTCATTCCTTTTTATGGCTGCATAGTATTCCATGGTGTATATGTACCATATTTTCTTTATCCAGTCTATCATTGATGGGCATTTGGGTTAGGTCCAAGTCTTTGCTATTGTAAATAGCGCTGCAATAATCATACGTGTGCATGTGTCTTTATAGTAGCATGATTTATAATCCTTTGGGTATATACCCAGTAATAGGATTACTGGGTTAAATGGTATTTCTGGTTCTAGATCCTTGGGGAATCACCACACTGTTTTCCACAATGATTGAACTAATTTACACTCCCACCAACAGTGTAAAAGTGTTCCTATTTCTCCACATCCTCACCTGCATCTGTTGTTTCCTGACTTTTTAATGATCACTGTTCTAACTGGCGTGAGATGGTATCTCATTGTAGTTTTGATTTGCATGTGAAATGCTATTTCTATAGTAAGAATTCTAGAAGCACATTTACAGTTGCTTAAATATCAGATAATTCATTATTGCACTGCTTGTAATAGCAAAAGACTGGGAGCAACTTAAACATGTCTATCAATAGGGAACCAGTTAAATATAGTACAACCATGAAATGGAATGCTATGTAAATTTTAAATAAAATGAAAAAGCGTGGCTCACGCCTGTAATCCCAACACTTTGGGAGACCGAGGCCGGCAGATCACAAGGTCAGGAGATTGAGACCATCCTGGCTAACACGGTGAAACCCTGTCTCTACTAAAAATTCAAAAAATTAGCCAGGCGTGGTGGCAGGCGCCTGTAGTCCCAGCTACTCGGGAGGCTGAGGCAGGAGAATGGCGTAAACCTGGGAGGCGGAGCTTGCAGTGAGCCGAGATTGCGCCACTGCACTCCAGCCTGGGCGACAGAGGGAAACTCCGTCTCCAAAAAAATAAATAAATACATAAATAAGTAAATAAAATGAAAAATCTCTTTATGTACTAATATAGAAAGAGTCCAAGGATATATTGTGGGTGGTGGGGGGAAAAAGCAAAATGAAGAACAACGGATACGGAATGATAAAATTCGTATTTTTAAAAAATTACTTGGATTTATATATATTTTTAAATTTCTAGAAGTATATACAAGAAACTAATAACAGTGGCTACCTGTTTTGTTCTGTTGTTTTTGAGGGGAGGGGCACAAATTACAAAATTAAATGAAGAGAGGTTAAGGTTGGAGCGGGGTGGTGAAGAGGGCCTCACTGTATGTCTTTTTCCAGTAGGCAATCAAGAAGCACTTGTTTAGATGAACTTCCTCTCAACCGATGCCACCCCAAAAGAAGAACACTTGTGTCTTTCACATTCATTTGACAGTTACCACCCTCTAGGACACGCACTTCTGCTATTTCCCTGAATTTTTAATGAACATTGTGTCTGTGGAGCTGGGGCTTGGCTCCTTCACCACCTCACCATGGCTGTCTGTCCATCTGCCTCCTTTCACCACCCTGCCTGTGCCTAAGGGCCCCAGGGACAGTCCTCTTCATCTCTCCCTCAGGTGTCCATCCCAGGCCCTTAGGTGAACTGGGCCCTGCTTAGCCTTCAGTTCCCGTCCTGTCCCAGCAGGAGCATTCACCTGTATTAGAGCATTGTTTTCATGGTTTAGAATAGGCTCAACCAACTTATACCTCCAGTGGGCCATGCTGTCCCCCTCCACCTTGTGCCTTTGCACACATGGCCCTCTCACCCTAGAACCACAATGTAGAGCTCCCTCTCCATTTATTTACTAGATATTTATTAAGCACCTACTATGTGTCAGGTACTGTGTGAGAAAGGGTATGTACTGGTGAACAAAACAGACGAAAACACCTGTTCTCATTGAGTTTTTAATGGTTTTAGGTGAAATGTCTGTTTCAGAAAAACTTGACCTCCTGAGCAGTATGGATGCCCCTCCTCTGTAACTACTGTGGCCCTGTTCTTCCGCATCTGCCTATGGGACAGGACTCCCTGGGTGGATCTAACGGGGTGACCCTTTCACATCATGGAGGGACCTTCCTTCCACATACTGGCCCAGCTGGCAGCCCCGCCTAGGCCCTGCCCTGGCCAGGAGATTAGCTCATTTCATAGAATTATTTGGAAGATTAAGTGAGATAATTGGTTGCAAACTGACCAGCACAGCACCTGAGGCAAAGAAGAATAAACTTGTATTCACTGTAGTGTAGTATAGGGATTACACACAAGGATTTGGAGGTCAGGCAGGGTTCAAATCTTAGCGTATCACTTACTGTGACTTTGCGCAAGCTACTGAATTATTCTAATTCAGCTTCCTCATCTATCAAATGGGGACTCATTATAACAGCTAAAATGTTGTTAAAATGTAGTATGCACATTTTTAAGCTCATGCATCATTGTCTCTTCAATTCTCAAAAATATCCTGTGACTTGCATCCCTATTTTACAGCTCTGCGAAGGCACGCACTGAAAATCACACAGCTGGAAATGGTGAATCCAAGCTGCCCAGTACCAGAGGGTGGGCACTTAACCCTCCACACACCCCAGTCTTTCCAGTAGAAACTACCTCAACAGGCTGTGGTAGGAGTTAGACGAGATGACACATATGAATCACTTGGACACCATGTTCAGCAAGTGGTAAGTGATCCATACATATTCACTGTGCTCAATACTATTATTGCTGTTAATTTGCTTAGTGGTGAAATAGTTTCGCCATCTGTTTGGATAAAGATAGACTGATAAAGATTTAATTGAGGGAGTAAAGCCTTTTGTCTTATCCAGTCAGAGCAGAAGAAAGAGCAGCCCAGTGTCAGAGAGCTCAGTCAAGGTTGGGTCCAAGGTAATTATTTCCCCACAGATGTTTCCACAGTGGCCTGCACTATGTAAGGCACAAAAGTGGACACAGCAGAACCTTGGTGGATACTTTATGACCTGGGCAGAATGGGATCAACCTGGAACTTTATAAAGCAAGCTGACCTCCTGCATAGGTCATCAGTCCACCCAAACGCAGGCATTTCCTGAGACCCTCCTATGTGTCCGTGCTGCAGGGAGAAGGGAGAGGAGGGTGGCATGGGTGCTGTTGTAAGTCTCACAGAAGCGTGAGTGATAGACGGGCCAGCTCTCAGAAGCACTCCAGACAACACACGGGCGTGAGATGTTAAATAATACCATCTGCCATGCATGCACCTCCAAACCAACCACCAGCCCTGGGACCTAGCAGGCAGATCCATTTTATCTTTGCTCTCTCTATTCAACCCCACCCTCCACCATGGCCCAACATCCCCCCAAACATGATCGTGGATGATGTTCAGTGTGGCTTCAATTCCCGTGACCTTGGGGGAATGGTCTGTGTTTCTGAATTGCTCTCCTTAGTCTAACCACCTAGAAGGAGCTTTTGCCTGATGTGGTGAAGTTTGGCCAAACTCCTTGCTCTAGTCTCCTTCATCACCCAGTTAGTCTTTGCCACTCCCCGAGGTTTACCCAGAAGCAGACAAAGCCAACAGGCAGGCTCAGACAGACAAGGTGTCCTGGGCAGGCTCACATTGGGCATTACTTGAAACTGGTGGCTTAAAAATTCATTAAACATCTGGAGGAAATAGCAAGAGCAGTGGGTGAAGGGCAGGGAACACTGCTCAGTCTCACCCCCCAACCATTCAGCAAAGCAACAGATCTGCAGTGAACAGACGCTGCCACCACTGTTCGTAGCCACCATCACCACCCAGAGACAGGTTAGCAACCACCAGTTGCAACTGAAGCACGTGCCTTTTGTGGCTTGTCAAACTATTCCTTCTAACTGGTTACAAAGCCCTCCTTGAGAGCACATCCTTCATTACACAAATATTTATTGATCACTTGCCAGGGGCTGGGGATACTGCAGTGAATCAAATAGTCAGTAGCCGCTTTGAAAATTTTTATTTATTTAACAAACATATGTGACAAGCACCATACTAAATACTCTTCAAGATTCACTTATTTTAGCCTCATTTACAGCCCTTTGAAATCGGTACTATTATTACCCCCATTTTCCAGATGGAACAACTGAGGGACAAAGTTAAATAGCTTAAATGGCAAAGCAGGATTTAGACCTGGGCGATTTGGCTCCTTAGTCTATATGCCAAACCCCAAAAGGCAAATATCCTTTTCCCTAGTCCATACCATTTGTTGCCTCTTGTGAACTGGCACCTCTTAACCTAGAAATGCCCTCAGGGCAGGGCTGGGCTGTCAGTTTTCCTCAAATGAACAGACAACAGGGCTGGAACTCCCTCCCCGACCCCTTCCATGCTGGTTGGGCAAAGACGGAGCAGGGCTTCCCTTCCCAATCTTGTGGGCTCAGTTCTTTCTGGGGAAACTTTGAATTTGGGGCTAGCATGAAGTGGAAATTCTGGGTACCTACCTGAGTCAGGCTCCATTCCTAGAAATCTGACATGACTGGGTCCCTTGTCCATACCCTGGCAGGCTCCAGCCCTCCTCAGATGGCAGAGGGCCCCCCAGGACCTGAGAGGAAGGGGCTTCCCCTCCCCCTGCTCTTAAGGGTGGTCTTCTTCTCCCCCTCTTCTCAGCCTCTACTTCCAGGTCCTTCCAGCTCCTCTGAGCTCACTGCAGGCCTGGGTGAGCTGACCAGAGCTGGGTTTGGAGAACCTGGCAGCGAGGGGTGTCCTTGGGGTTTCAACTTCATCTCCTCAAACTGCTCAGAGACATTTCCCCAGATCTTTACCCTAAAAGTCTCCATGCTGCAGCTCAACCCCATCCCATTCCTGCAGCCACTGCTGACCTCGTATCCATGAGTGGCCCATCCTTTCATGCTCTAACACCCCTTCCACACTCTGCACAGTTCTCATGTTCCCTCCTTCCACAATGCTCAGTTCCTGAACAAAACAGATCTTTCTTGTTCCCCAAACCCCATCTTTGGTTTAGTCTATAAAATTTGTCAATTTTTTCCCTAATAAAAAAATCCCTCAAGAGCATCAAACGAAATAACAGAGATGGTTTAATTTATTAATAAGATATTAAACTAATACCACATTGTGCCCGAGCAACACATTTGCCCACTTTGAAGCAACGTGGCAGAGCAGGGTATGTGTTTACTAATAAGATATTTAAATAATACTGCGTGTGCATAACTTTTTGTGGTGCTTTTTGTATCTCATTGGCTCATCATAACAGGCTTTTGCAATGTCTGCTATAAATACCATCATTCTCTTTTGATGGATAAATAAACAGAGGCTTATAAAGGTAGGTTGACTTGCCTCGAGTCACATAGTCTCTTTTTCTTTTTTTTTTTTTTGGTGTAATGGATTTCTTTTTTCTTTTTTTTTTATTTTTATTTTTTTATTATACTTTAAGTTTTAGGGTACATGTGCACATTATGCAGGTTAGTTACATATGTATACATGTGCCATGCTGGTGCGCTGCACCCACTAACTCGTCATCTAGCATTAGGTATATCTCCCAATGCTATCCCTCCCCCTTCCCCCCACCCCACCACAGTCCCCAGAGTGTGATATTCCCCTTCCTGTGTCCATGTGATCTCATTGTTCAATTCCCACCTATGAGTGAGAATATGCGGTGTTTGGTTTTTTGTTCTTGTGATAGTTTACTGAGAATGATGATTTCCAATTTCATCCATGTCCCTACAAAGGACATGAACTCACCATTTTTTATGGCTGCATAGTATTCCATGGTGTATATGTGCCACATTTTCTTAATCCAGTCTATCATTGTTGGACATTTGGGTTGGTTCCAAGTCTTTGCTATTGTGAATAGTGCCGCAATAAACATACGTGTGCATGTGTCTTTATAGCAGCAAGATTTATAGTCCTTTGGGTATATACCCAGTAATGGGATGGCTGGGTCAAATGGTATTTCTAGTTCGAGATCCCTGAGGAATCGCCACACTGACTTCCACAATGGTTGAACTAGCTTACAGTCCCACCAACAGTGTAAAAGTGTTCCTATTTCTCCACATCCACTCCAGCACCTGTTGTTTCCTGACTTTTTAATGATTGCCATTCTAACTGGTGTGAGATGGTATCTCATTGTGGTTTTGATTTGCATTTCTCTGATGGCCAGTGATGATGAGCATTTTTTCATGTGTTTTTTGGCTGCATAAATGTCTTCTCTTGAGAAGTGTCTGTTCATGTCCTTCGCCCACTTTTTGATGGGGTTGTTTGTTTTTTTCTTGTAAATTTGTTTGAGTTCATTGTAGATTCTGGATATTGGCCCTTTGTCAGATGAGTAGGTTGCGAAAATTTTCTCCCATTTTGTAGGTTGCCTGTTCACTCTGATGGTAGTTTCTTTTGCTGTGCAGAAGCTCTTTAGTTTAATTAGATCCCATTTGTCAATTTTGGCTTTTGTTGCCATTGCTTTTGGTGTTTTGGACATGAAGTCCTTGCCCATGCCTATGTCCTGAATGGTGATGCCTAGGTTTTCTTCTAGGGTTTTTATGGTTTTAGGTCTAACGTTTAAGTCTTTAATCCATCTTGAATTGATTTTTGTATAAGGTGTAAGGAAGGGATCCAGTTTCAGCTTTCTACATATGGCTAGCCAGTTTTCCCAGCACCATTTATTAAATAGGGAATCCTTTCCCCATTGCTTGTTTTTCTCAGGTTTGTCAAAGATCAGATAGTTGCAGATATGCGGCGTTATTTCTGAGGGCTCTGTTCTGTTCCATTGATCTATATCTCTGTTTTGGTACCAGTACCATGCTGTTTTGGTTACTGTGGCCTTGTAGTATAGTTTGAAGTCAGGTAGTGTGATGCCTCCAACTTTGTTCTTTTGGCTTAGGGTTGCCTTGGCGATGCGGGCTCTTTTTTGGTTCCATATGAACTGTAAAGTAGTTTTTTCCAATTCTGTGAAGAAAGTCATTGGTAGCTTGATGGGGATGGCATTGAATCTGTAAATTACCTTGGGCAATATGGCCATTTTCACGATATTGATTCTTCCTACCCATGAGCATGGAATGTTCTTCCATTTGTTTGTATCCTCTTTTATTTCCTTGAGCAGTGGTTTGTAGTTCTCCTTGAAGAGGTCCTTCACATCCCTTGTAAGTTGGATTCCTAGGTATTTTATTCTCTTTGAAGCAATTGTGAATGGGAGTTCACTCATGATTTGGCTCTCTGTTTGTCTGTTACTGGTGTATAAGAATGCTTGTGATTTTTGTACATTGATTTTGTATCCTGAGACTTTGCTGAAGTTGCTTATCAACTTAAGGAGATTTTGGGCTGAGACAATGGGGTTTTCTGGCTATACAATCATGTCATCTGCAAACAGGGACAATTTGACTTCCTCTTTTCCTAATTGAATACCCTTTATTTCCTTCTCCTGCCTAATTGCCCTGGCCAGAACTTCCAACACTATGTTGAATAGGAGTGGTGAGAGAGGGCATCCCTGTCTTGTGCCAGTTTTCAAAGGGAATGCTTCCAGTTTTTGCCCATTCAGTATGATATTGGCTGTGGGTTTGTCATAGATAGCTCTTATTATTTTGAAATACGTCCCATCAATACCTAATTTATTGAGAGTTTTTAGCATGAAGGGTTGTTGAATTTTGTCAAAGGCTTTTTCTGCATCTATTGAGCTAATCATGTGGTTTTTGTCTTTGGCTCTGTTTATATGCTGGATTACATTTATTGATTTGCATATATTGAACCAGCCTTGCATCCCAGGGATGAAGCCTACTTGACCATGGTGGATAAGCTTTTTGATGTGCTGCTGGATTCGTTTTGCCAGTATTTTATTGAGGATTTTTGCATCAATGTTCATCAAGGATATTGGTCTAAAATTCTTTTTTGGTTGTGTCTCTGCCTGGCTTTGGTATCAGAATGATGCTGGCCTCATAAAATGAGTTAGGGAGGATTCCCTCTTTTTCTATTGATTGGAATAGTTTCAGAAGGAATGGTACCAGTTCCTCCTTGTACCTCTGATAGAATTCGGCTGTCAATCCATCTGGTCCTGGACTCTTTTTGGTTGGTAAACTATTGATTATTGCCACAATTTCAGCTCCTGTTATTGGTCTATTCAGAGATTCAAGTTCTTCCTGGTTTAGTCTTGGGAGAGTGTATGTGTTGAGGAATTCATCCATTTCTTCTAGATTTTCTAGTTTATTTGCATAGAGGTGTTTGTAGTATTCTCTGATGGTAATTTGTATTTCTGTGGGATCGGTGGTGATATCCCCTTTATCATTTTTTATTGCGTCTATTTGATTTTTCTCTCCTTTTTTCTTTATTAGTCTTGCTAGTGGTCTATCAATCAATTTTGTTGATCCTTTCAAAAAACCAGCTCCTGGATTCATTAATTTTTTGAAGGGTTTTTTGTGTCTCTATTTCCTTCAGTTCTGCTCTGATTTTAGTTATTTCTTGCCTTCTGCTAGCTTTTGAATGTGTTTGCTCTTGCTTTTCTAGTTCTTTTAATTGTGATGTTAGGGTGTCAATTTTGGATCTTTCCTGCTTTCTCTTGTGGGCATTTAGTGCTATAAATTTCCCTCTACACACTGCTTTGAATGCATCCCAGAGATTCTGGTATGTTGTGTCTTTGTTCTCGTTGGTTTCAAAGAACATCTTTATTTCTGCCTTCATTTCGTTATGTATCCAGTAGTCATTCAGGAGCAGGTTGTTCAGTTTCCATGTAGTTGAGCGGTTTTGAGTGAGATTCTTAATCCTGAGTTCTAGTTTGATTGCACTGTGGTCTGAGAGATAGTTTGTTATAATTTCTGTTCTTTTACATTTGCTGAGGAGAGCTTTACCTCCAAGTATGTGGTCAATTTTGGAATAGGTGTGGTGTGGTGCTGAAAAAAATGTATATTCTGTTGATTTGGGGTGGAGAGTTCTGTAGATGTCTATTAGGTCCGCTTGGTGCAGAGCTGAGTTCAATTCCTGGGTATCCTTGTTGACTTTCTGTCTCGTTGATCTGTCTAATGTTGACAGTGGGGTGTTAAAGTCTCCCATTATTAATGTGTGGGAGTCTAAGTCTCTTTGTAGGTCACTCAGGACTTGCTTTATGAATCTGGGTGCTCCTGTATTGGGTGCATATATATTTAGGATAGTTAGCTCTTCTTGTTGAATTGATCCCTTTACCATTATGTAATGGCCTTCTTTGTCTCTTTTGATCTTTGTTGGTTGAAAGTCTGTTTTATCAGAGACTAGGATTGCAACCCCTGCCTTTTTTTGTTTTCCATTTGCTTGGTAGATCTTCCTCCATCCTTTTATTTTGAGCCTATATGTGTCTCTGCATGTGAGATGGGTTTCCTGAATACAGCACACTGATGGATCTTGACTCTTTATCCAATTTGCCAGTCTGTGTCTTTTAATTGGAGCATTTAGTCCATTTATATTTAAAGTTAATATTGTTATGTGTGAATTTGACCCTGTCATTATGATGTTAGCTGGTTATTTTGCACGTTAGCTGATGCAGTTTCTTCCTAGTCTCGATGGTCTTTACATTTTGGCATGATTTTGCAGCGGCTGGTACCGGTTGTTCCTTTCCATGTTTAGCGCTTCCTTCAGGAGCTCTTTCAGGGCAGGCCTGGTGGTGACAAAATCTCTCAGCATTTGCTTGTCTGTAAAGTATTTTATTTCTCCTTCACTTATGAAGCTTAGTTTGGCTGGATATGAAATTCTGGGTTGAAAATTCTTTTCTTTAAGAATGTTGAATATTGGCCCCCACTCTCTTCTGGCTTGTAGGGTTTCTGCCAAGAGATCCGCTGTTAGTCTGATGGGCTTCCCTTTGAGGGTAACCCGAACTTTCTCTCTGACTGCCCTTAACATTTTTTCCTTCATTTCAACTTTGGTGAATCTGACAATTATGTGTCTTGGAGTTGCTCTTCTCGAGGAGTATCTTTGTGGCGTTCTCTGTATTTCCTGAATCTGAACGTTGGCCTGCCTTGTTAGATTGGGGAAGTTCTCCTGGATAATATCCTGCAGAGTGTTTTCCAACTTGGTTCCATTCTCCCCATCACTTTCAGGTACACCAATCAGACGTAGATTTGGTCCTTTCACATAGTCCCATATTTCTTGGAGGCTTTGCTCATGTCTTTTTATTTTTTCTCTAAACTTCCCTTCTTGCTTCATTTCATTCATTTCATCTTCCATCGCTGATACCCTTTCTTCCAGTTGATCGCATCGGCTCCTGAGGCTTCTGCATTCTTCACGTAGTTCTCGAGCCTTGGTTTTCAGCTCCATCAGCTCCTTTAAGCACTTCTCTGTATTGGTTATTCTAGTTATACATTCTTCTAAATTTTTTTCAAAGTTTTCAACTTCTTTGCCTTTGGTTTGAATGTCCTCCCGTAGCTCAGAGTAATTTGATCGTCTGAAGCCTTCTTCTCTCAGCTAGTCAAAGTCATTCTCCATCCAGCTTTGTTCCGTTGCTGGTGAGGAACTGCGTTCCTTTGAAGGAGGAGAGGCGCTCTGCGTTTTAGAGTTTCCAGTTTTTCTGTTCTGTTTTTCCCCATCTCTGTGGTTTTATCTACTTTTGGTCTTTGATGATGGTGATGTACAGATGGGTTTTTGGTGTGGATGTCCTTTCTGTTTGTTAGTTTTCCTTCTAACAGACAGGACCCTCAGCTGCAGGTCTGTTGGAATACCCTGCCGTGTGAGGTGTCAGTGTGCCCCTGCTGGGGGGTGCCTCCCAGTTAGGCTGCTGGGGGGTCAGGGGTCAGGGACCCACTTGAGGAGGCAGTCTGCCCGTTCTCAGATCTCCAGCTGCATGCTGGGAGAACCACTGCTCTCTTCAAAGCTGTCAGACAGGGACATTTAAGTCTGCAGAGGTTGCTGCTGTCTTTTTGTTTGTCTGTGCCCTGCCCCCAGAGGTGGAGCCTACAGAGGCAGGCAGGCCTCCTTGAGCTGTGGTGGGCTCCACCCAGTTCGAGCTTCCTGGCTTGGGCAGTATGGCCATTTGCACGATATTGATTCTTCCTACCCATGAGCATGGAATGTTCTTCCATTTGTTTGTATCCTCTTTTATTTCCTAAGCAAGCCTGGGCAATGGAGGGCGCCCCTCCCCCAGCCTCGCTGCTGCCTTGCAGTTTGATCTCAGACTGCAGTGCTAGCAATCAGCAAGACTCCATGGGCGTAGGACCCTCCGAGCCAGGTGCGGGATATAATCTCGTGGTGCGCCATTTTTTAAGCCGGTCCAAAAAGCGCAATATTCGGGTGGGAGTGACCCGATTTTCCAGGTGCGTCCGTCACCCCTTTCTTTGACTCAGAAAGGGAACTCCCTGACCCCTTGTGCTTCCCAAGTGAGGCAATGCCTCGCCCTGCTTCGGCTCGCGCACGGTGCGCGCACCCACTGACCTGCGCCCACTGTCTGGCACTCCCTAGTGAGATGAACCCGGTACCTCAGATGGAAATGCAGAAATCACCTGTCTTCTGTGTCGCTCACGCTGGGAGCTGTAGACTGGAGCTGTTCCTATTTGGCCATCTTGGCTCCTCCCCCCACATAGTCTCTTTGGGATGCTGTGTTCACCAAGTCAGCACATGGGCTCTGTGGCCTCTTCTCGAATTAAGTCCCAGGTCAAAGAGGGAACAAGAGAAACCTTTGTTGTCTAGACTCTGTTAGGAGGAAAGGACAGGCCTAATATAAGTAGGGAAATCAGAGCCAGACATCTTGAAAGCAGAGGGACAGTGGTCTTGCCTGGCTTGGAGATCACTGCCCAGCCAGTGGGATGTGTGGAGGGTCACCAGTTAGAGAACTTCAGTGATCTGCTTAGGTTCTTTAGATGAAGAGCTTGGGGTGATCCTCTGTTTCCTTCACCCACTTATTCTGCAAACACCCTGTGCTGTGCTGATGAGGTCCTGTGGTGGAGATATGATTACCAACTTGTGCCAAATCCCTCTTATCCCTGCCCCATCACAACACTGAGTAAGCAAAGGCTGCCCCCTAAACAGCCATGCCCAAAAGGTACAGCTCTCCAGAATGCACCTGGAGGCAGCAGGGAGGGGAAGGGAGACCAGAAGCACTTCTGCAGGGGCACCTGGAGGAGCCCTACTTGTTCATTTTTCCTTCAGTTTTTATTCTCTGTGTCTCCAGTTATAACTCTTTCACCATAGGAACAAATTGAGGCAGGAACCAGACCTTGTGTACCCCAAAAGGCCCTAGATGAAGGGAACATCATGGATGGGAGGCCTCCACTGCCCAGCTGAAGTCGTTTGCCTCCCCAGAGACCACTCCCACCACCATGGTTACAAATCATGCAACAGGAGGCCCCACACATGACAGCCTTTCAGCCCTTTGTCCAGAGTGAAGACAGCAAGTCACAGAGCCTGCACCTGGGTTCAGAAGCCCTGCACTTTGCCCTTTGTTCCTCCCCACACATGCTATGGGCAAGTCACTTAACGTCCTGAGCCCTCCCTGAGTCTCAGCTGCTGTGAAGATCCAAAAGAGATGGTGGCCAGGAAGGCTTCTCATAACAGACAAATGCCAACGGCTGGTATTATTGTCTTTCCATCAATATCTCCAGTAAATACTTGGATTTGTCTGGTCCCTTTTCTCCCTGCTAACTCACACTGCATCCCTGGCACCCAGGGCAGCAGCTGGTAGACAGTGAATAGTGGTATGCATTTGTTCTTGAAGGAACAAGCAATTCTCTTTACACCCCTGTCCCCACACCACCCTACCTGCCTCCCACCATAATAGAAACAAGCTGAGGATGTTGCCAGAGTCTCTGTTCTTGTAAGTTCCTTGTGCCTGAGATTCCTACAGCCAGACACCATTCTCCATGCTAAGTCCTCCCCATAGCAACCTCTAGACCTGCACTGTTCAATACAGTAGCCACATGTAGCCCCTGAGCACTTGAAATGTGGCTGGTGCACCTGAAGAACTAGAATTTCATTTCATTTTAACTAATTTTACTTTAAAAACTGATACTGGTTTCAGTTACTGGGAAGTTGTATGGAACAACTTGGGTATGTGGATCTACTTGTTCAATTGTCAATTTGATGAAATCTAAATATAATGAAGTATTTCAGATGATGATCTAGTGCCTGAATTGAAATGTGCTATAAGTAAAATATAGACAGGATTTCAAAGATTAGTAAACAAAAAAAAGCAAAGTATCTCTTTCACAAATCTTTGTATTGATTACATATTGGAAGGATAATGTTTTAGAAATATTGAATTAAGTGGAATATGTAATTGAAATTGATGTTACCTGTTTCTCTTTATTTTTTAATGTGGCTTCTAGGAATTTTTAATTTCATATGTGTTTTGCGTATTTCTATTGGACAGTGCTGATCTAGACCATCTATCTCAGTCCTCTTGGGCTGCTGTAACAAATTACCATGGGCTGGGTGGCTTAAAAGACAAATACTTATTTCTCACAGTTCTGGAGACTGGACTTTCAAGATCAGGACGCCAGCATGGCCGGGTTTTGGCGAGGGCCTTCTTCCAGGTTGCAGACTGCTAACTTCTCTGTGTCCTCACATGGCAGAGGGAGAACTAGAGAGCTCTCTGGGGTCCCTTTGATAAGGGCACTAATCCTGTGCATGAAGGCTCCACCCTCATGACCCAATCACCTCCCAAATGCTCCACCTCCTAATACTGTCACTTTGGGGGTTAGGATTTCAATGTATGAATTTTGTGGGGGACACGAACTTTCAGTCCACAGCCCATGGCACACTTCTTTCCTCCAAAACAAATAAAAGGGTGGAAGGGGGATTTGGAAAGCAGCAAAAGGCACTCTAGATGAAAGAAAGATCCCAACAGACCTAAGACAGGATCTTTATTCTGTTATAATGCAACAAGTATGTGCTTACCATGTGCCAAGCACTGTTGCAAGAAGTCACTTAATCCTCACAACGGTCCCGTAGAGGAAGTCTATTAAGGTAAAGTAGAGATTACTTTACATATGAGGGAGCTGAGGCACAGACAGGTTGATCAATTTGCCCAAGGTTACTGGGCTAGTAAGTGGCCAATTCAGAGTTTTTCACCCAGCCTGTCTCCAGAGCCTGAACTCTGAACTCCCCCATAGACCTCTTCTAATTTTAGGCTATTGCTATCAATCCAATCCTCCTGTGTATCAGTGTCAGGTTGAATTCCACTCTCCCTCTGTCTAAATATTCATGGCTTCACTTCCCTCTCAGTGTCTCCTGCAAGTCTCACTTTCCTCCCCGCAGCGGCTGACTCAGTCCCCACGTTGTCTGAGGTCACCCACCAGTCCACTCGCCACGCCAGGCCTGGGCAGAGCACTCTTCGGGTCCCTGAAAGAGCCTTCTGGATGGAGGACAGGGGCTTTTTGGAGCCCTTCAGAATAAAATGCAATCTGAAAAAATGAATAGCCATGACAGGTTGCATTTAGGGCAGAAAGGGGGTTGACAAGGGGAGATGAAGGGGAACAGGGGAGAGAGATTCTTTACCACACACAAAGTGTTACAGATGCAGGGGCTGCAAGCTTGTCCTTCAGAAAAATGAAGAAGCAGTGGCCAGGACAGTGAGTAAGGGGCCTTCTCTGAGCTGCAGCATGGGGTGACTCCAGATGAGCAGGATGGGGCGAGGTCTATAATTTGGCAAAGTGGACCCTATGCTGGGGACGTAACCCTCCCCACCAGGTTTACCTGCCAGGACAGACAGTCACCCTGTGTTAACATACTCTTCCCTTCTACTCTGCTCACCCAAATATCTGTTTCTAGGCATCTCAACACCACTCCTTCCCTGCCAGGGCCCCACACCCAAGTTTTACCACCTGTGTCTTCAGGGAGCAGAGCAGGCACACATGATATCCACTTCCACAGGGGACTCAGATAAGGCAAAGGGATCCCTCACCAGGAAGTGGCTTGCAAAAATGTCTAAGTGGATGGGTGAGAGACTGGCTTAGGCCTGTTCCCACTCAGGTTCTCCTCCTGCCAAGGGCAGAGGGAGGGCCCTGCCCGACAGGTGTGGCCCAGCCCCGGCTGCCGGCAGCCAACCATGCCGCCATAGAGGGGCCAGGATGGGAGGCAGGGCTTGGCCAGACCCTCTGAACACCACTGAGCCCTGGTTTAGACCATTCAGGCCTTCAACAGGGAAGGTTTCAATTTGCAGAAACTTAGGCCAGATGAGCTCCAGCTTGGTGGGAAGAGAGGCTTAGAGCTGAGTGGAGCGGTTCCTGGTTGCCTTCCCAGAAGCATCCCTCACTGTTTTCTGAGCCACAAAGTCCTGAAGCCTTTGTTCACTCAGGGACAGCAAGCAGTGACCATCATGGGGATAACAGATAGTGTGGCCAGATGACCCTACCAGCTAGAAGTAAGGTTGGAAATAGAAATTCAAGTTGGCAAACACAGATTGAGTACGTGCTATGTGCCGAGCTCTGTGACCAAGAACAAGATTTCCCATCATGCAAGGCAGAGTCAGGGGTACTGTTTATTATAAAAGATACCACAGTGGGGAAGAGAGGCAGGGAAGAGACCCTGTGCCTGAGAAGCTGAGATGCCTGTTGTGGAGATGGCATCAGAGCTGGAACTTGGGGAAAAGGAGCATTCCAACAGATGGAGATGGGGAAGGCATTGCAGACAGAGGGAACAGTGCAAGCAAAGGCAGAGAACTGGTAAGTCATGGACATAGGTCAGGCAGTGAACAGTCAGTCAGCAGAGATGAGTGGGAGACGAAGCTGGGATGGAAGGTGGGCAGAACCTCGTAGGTACCTGCATGTGTCTTACAAAAGTCTGGAATTTCTTCTATGGGAAATACAAGGCATCACAGGTTGATGTGCAGGGGGACTGAGTGTTGAAGGAAGTAGCTAGAGATCAAATGAAGAAAGGTAGGTGAGCAGGAGGGAAGAAAGCAGGAAAGGATGCCCCCATGAACTCCCATACTCACCATCCCTCCGTCAATAGCAATTGGATGAGGCGTCAGATTTCAAATGTTCACATTTGTCCTTTGGTAGTCCCTGTATGAGACCTCTCTAAAGGTTCCGTATTTTGTGGCACTTGGGCACCTGGCAGGGTTTGGAGGCTCTGCTGAGAAAGCTAGGATCAAGTCCATCCTGAAGCAGGACCCAACTGTCCTGCCAGGTGGATGGCAGCAGGTAACCCTTGGCACAAACTCTTCACATCCATTGCTTCTCCACCAGCTGCATGTAATTCCCCCCAAGTTCTGCTCAGCTGGCCTCTGACAGTTCTGACAGCAAAGTTTTGCTGCATGAAGCCCAAATTCAGCCTGTTTTAAATAAGGAGGGGAAACAAATAAAACTACATAGAACCAGAGAGTGCACAGGTCATGCGAAATACTCAGCAGCTCTTGTCATGTTCATAGTAGACAAAACCATTCATTCTAAAGAAGGAATCAAAGATTTTATGGTTTTGTTTTATTTAAGTTACTCACATATTTATTTTAGGAAACCAAATGTGAATTAAATACTAACTTCCCTCAATTCTTCTTTGGTCATTTGCTTCAGGAATACTTTGGGAGAATAAAATAATTCTGCAGTTTTGTTGAGTTAAAACTTCCCTAGGAGCGCCATTTTCTTCCTCTCCCCTCACTGCAATTTCTGAACCCACAGCAGCAGGCCTGGGGGAGGAGTTGAGGCATTTGGGCATCTTCTCTTCAAGACCAGCACCAGCAGCCAGGGTCCCCCTGTTCCCCTCTTTCCGTTCCATTCACCGTGAATGGCAGATTCCTCTGTCCGGGTCGGGTTTCCAGTCACCATAGAAACAAACTCGAGGCAGTTTCATTAATCATTTAGAGCACAAGAAGTCTAGGTCAGTCTGATTGCAGCATATAGGGTATCATCTCCGGGCCACATGGGACTCAGTCGATTTGAATTAAAAAAGATTAAGCTGCCCTGGGCTGCCTGGCCCCATCAGTTTAAGTTCTCATGTAACAGTGGTCTCTGGAGCCATATGGATTAGTGAGTGAAGCTATGCATTTATGTGGCAGGATTCGGTGAAACATTAGACGGCTGCAGGTGTCTGAGGGGAAGAGGACAGGGATCACATACAGGTTTTTTTTTTTTATACTTGTTGCTGTTCTTTGGAAACTGGAAACAATAACTCAGTTTTATTTCTCCAGTGACAGTTACCGCTCTTGCTGACCATGAAATGGTACATTTGTTACCTGGGTGGGGTTTATGGTTCACAACGAAATGGTCTGTGAGGAGCCAGGGATGGCTATGTTCCATACCTTCTCCAGGGGGGCGGATGAGAATGCTGACTTTATTTTTTTTTCTGTGGAGTGACAAGAAATGCATCAAATAAATATTGATGGCATTTTAGTTTTGCTCGAATCAAGATTTATGAGCCCCAGGAAATTGACTTAGAGGCAGCTACAAATCAATGTGGCTCTGAAAGAGTTGCGTAGGGACCCCTCAAAATGAGAGCCCCCCCTTCCAAAGTACCTACCTTATTTATGGGCCTCTCTGGGACTTCAAAGAAGCTCAGTAACTTAGGCCAGACTGTTTTATTGCTTCATGGAGCTAAGATGTTTTAGGAGGAAGATGCAGGTTACAGTGTATTAGGAAGCCTCTCTTGGGCGGTAGGCAAGAGCTTTCTGCATATTGAACTGTCGATCTAAAGATTATCACACTCTGGCTTCCTATAGAATCATTCCTAAATCTTCTCTGCAGACTCGCCATGGTCGGAAGTCCCAGGTGATAAGCCCAAAAATAGAACATTTTTACTCTTCCCCCCCATCCCCCTTTGTTGGAGCAATTGCCTTGGACTAACAAGGAGGCAGCTGGGCCTGGTAGAAATCAGTTACAGAGTTCTGTGGAGTGTTTCCACAGGCCATCTAGTTACAATTCGGTGTTTTGTTTCTTTCTTCATTGTGACAGTGATGATCCTGAGTGCTTTGCTGAGAATGCCTGAAAGCAGGGACCAGCCTGGAGTCTGTGTCCAGCCCATCTGAATGGTCCTTGTTCAGCAGGGGCAGCTCATGGTGGTGGAGAAGCTGGGAGTTGGGAAACCCAGGTTCTCAAGCCAGCCATGCTACTGCCACCTGGCTGTGTTCCCTTGGGCAAGTCATGCTGCTTTCTGGGCCTCTATTTTCCTATCTCTCAGTTAAGAAACTTGACCATCTTCTTCCAGTTCTAAGGTTCTAAAATCCCTTCCCACTTATTGAGCACTTGATGGGTTCTGAAAGAGGAGAAATATGGCTCCAGCCTCTGGAGTCTGTGTGGTGGGAGCGGGGGTGGAGCTGGCATGAGCACAAATCTTCTCATCCAGCCTCGGGGAACCTTTCCTTCCTCTGAACCCCACGGCACATCCAGACATGACTCACAAGGCAGTACCCAGTACTCCTCTGTCTGCCGCAATTGCCAACATTGCAGTGGGTGATAACCTCGGCTCACCAAGTGGCCTGCAACCCTGCTGGGGCAGGATCATGTCCTCAGAACTCCATTCCACCTGGTAGAGGGCTGAGCCCCTAGGAGACCAGAGCTCTATTAACTGCCGGACCTTGTTTAGAGAGAAGAAAGAAGATGCAACACAGGAAACAGGGGAGATTTCCCATGAGAAAGTACCAACAGAGACTCTAGGGAGACGATATAGTAAACTGATTTAGAACCCACAGGAGGGTGCTGGGATTATGGATTTGACTTGCTAGCGGTGACTTTCAGCAAGCTGTTTAACTGCCGCAAGCCTCAGCACAGCAGGAAGATCCCAACTGCTGGGGTCAGATGTCCTGGGTACTAGTCCCAGCTCTGTCACCTGCTACTTAGTGCAAGCCTAGTCAAATGGCTTCATGTGGGGGGGCTCTCTGATCCCTACAGGATTTTGTGTCAAGAAGGAAGGACTTAAATTTGTAGCCATCAGGAGAGCTGCCTGCAGAAAGTCCTCAGCTGTCAGCCTCCTAGAAGGATTGCCTCAGCCCGAGAGAGTGATTTGCCCAGGGTCAGCCTCCCTTCCAGGACAGCTTGTGTCCAATGAGTGATCAGCAGAGGGATCCCTCTAGTGCCTTGGAACAACTCTGCAAGGCAATCCTAGCTCCAGAGGTCCCTGGGGAGTCAGCTGAGACCCTTACTTGAAATGAACGGAAACTCAACTTTTCCCTCTGCCCTATCCTGTTTCCATGCCCTCCTCCTTTTTGCAGGTATTAATCCCCCAAAGCACTCTCTAATACACATCCTGCCTACTCATTGCTAATTTCCATCTCAGAGTTGCTTCACAGGAAACCTAAGCAGTGACATTTTACAACTCTGAGCCATAGGTCCTCATCTAGAACACTGAGACAATGATGGTGCCTAGCCCACAGGTCCGGGCTGCAGGTTAAATGAGATCATCCATGTAAAGCATTTCACTCATTTACTAGCATAATGAAACCGTACTATGGACGAGCTCTTTATTTGCCTAATACAAACTATTTTGCAGATAAACTGAATTTGATTTTGAAGTATGATTATGAATTAGAACCCTGATTTTTAGCTGGGCACATGACCACTCCGAATAAAAACCATTTTTGCCAGTTTCTCCAGAACTTAGATGTGTTCACATGATGAAGTTCTGACCAATGAGATATATTTTTAAATGGCATATGTAACTCCCAGAGAATGTCCTTAAAGACAGGAAGCCTGCCATCTGTCTTTCCTTTCTCCTTGCTAAAATACGGCTGTAATGGCTGCAGCTCCAGCAGCTATCTTGGGCCATAAGGTGACCTTGGAAATGGCAACCACGCACACCAGAACATCAAGATAGAAGAATCCTGGGTCACCCTTACCAGCCCTGGAGTGCATCTAGACTAGCATATGGAAGAGAAACACACCACTGTCATTTTGAGTTTTTTGTTAACTGTATCTAAACCTAATCCTAACTTTACACAGAGAGACTTCCAAGTGCGTAAAGAGACCATGAGCAAAGGCTCAAATGGTTATGGGGCATTCACAGAGCAGTAAAGAGACTGGCCAATGGATAACAACAACAACAATAATAATCCTTTATGTTCACATTGTGCTTTGCAGTTAATGTTCATATTATGCTTTGAACTTTCAAATTCTTTGCCATTTCATCTCCACAATTCCACAAAGAAAAAGAAAGTTATTATCTCCACTTTGCAAATGAGGTCCCAAGGTCACACAAACAGGAGCCAACAGAGTCAAAGCCAGAACTCAGATTTCTGAGGCCAGAACCTCGGTTTCCCCCAATGCATCAGATGTATACCTTTGACAATTCACTCAAACCAATTTAGGTAACAATGCTCTTGCCTAAAACTTGTATCCAGCAAATGTATAGCAGTTCATATGCAATAGGATGGTTTACACTGCTTTTAAGGCATCTTGCACTCTTTAACGTTCTGTTACTGACATTCATTTTGCATCTACAATGTGATAGGCACCATGCTTTATCATGCCAAGTGCTTTGACACACACTGTTCTCCCATCTTCCTCAAATTAGCTCTTTATCCTACATTTCCAAGTTCTGTTTTCTGCCATGCTTCTGCCTCCATGAGTCTTTTCTGGTGGCCTCAAGAATAGGTCATTTCTTTATCCACTGTCCTCTCTTGCCTCATGAGGCAGCTCCCAGATGGATTCATACAATACCCCCTTAACCAAATCCAGGTGGGTCCCAGAGAGAAGAAACCAGTGGATTTCTGAAGGAGTCCCCTGTTTAGGCCAGGAAAAAGAAACATTCTTCTTACAATAAATTGAGTGTGATGGTTAATAATACTGAGAGTCAACTTGATTGGATTGAAGGATGCAAAGTATTGATCCTGGGTGTGTCTGTGAGGGCAATGCCTCAGGAGATTAACATTTGAGTCACTGGGTTGGGAAAGGCAGACCCACCCTTAATCTGGTGGGCACAATCTAATCAGCTGCCAGTGAATATAAAGCAGACAGAAAGAAGTGAAAAGGCGAGACTGGCCTAGCCTCCCAGCCTACATCTTTCTCCCATGCTGGATGCCTCCCACCTTCAAACATCAGACTTCAAGTGCTTCAGTTTTGAGACTTGGACTGGCTCTCCTTGCTCCTCAAGCTTGCAGATAGCCTATTGTGGGACCTTGTGATTGTGTAAGCTAATACTTAACAAACTCCATATATATATATGGAGTTTGTTAAGTATTTATATATATATATATATATATATATATGGAGTTTATTAAGTATTAGTCAGGGTATATGTATATATATGTACATGTATATGTATATATACCCTGATTATATGTATATATACCCTGACTAATACAGTGAGGGATAGGAAACTGTATTATTTTCCCAGGGCTGCCATAACAAATTACCACAAACCGGGTGGGTTATAACAACAGGAATTTATTCTCTCACAGTTCTAGAGGCAAGAAGTCCAAAATAAAGCTGTTGGTTGGGGCAGTTCCATCTGGGTGCTCAGAAAGAGCATCCGTCCCATGCCTCTCCCCCAGTATCTGGTGGCTGCCAGCAATCCTAGGCATTTCTCAGCTTGTAGAGGCATCGCACCAATCTCTGCCTCTATTTTCGCACAGTATTCTCCCTGTGCCTCTGGCTCTGTGTCTAAACTTTCTCTTCTTATAAGGACATCAGTGATAGGATTAGGGCTTACCCTTAATCCAGTATGACTGCATGGTAACTTGATTACATCTGCAAAGACCCTAATTCTGATGAAGGTCACTTTCATAGGTACTAGGGTTAAGACTTCAACATTTCTTTTTGGGAGATAGAGTTCAACCCATAACAAAAACCAAGCAGAGTGGGGAGGAGCCAAGATGGCCGAATAGGAACAGCTCTGGTCTACAGCTCCCAGCGTGAGCGACGCAAAAGACGGGTGATTTCTGCATTTCCATCTGAGGTACCGGGTTCATCTCACTAGGGAGTGCCAGACAGTGGGCGCAGGTCACTGGGTGCGCGCACCATGCGCGAGCCGAAGCAGGGCGAGGCATTGCCTCACTTGGGAAGTGCAAGGGGTCAGGGAGTTCCCTTTCCGAGTCAAAGAAAGGGGTGACGGACGCACCTGGAAAATCGGGTCACTCCCACCCAAATATTTCGCTTTTCAGACCGGCTTAAAAAACAGCGCACCACGAGATTATATCCCGCACCTGGCTCAGAGGGTCCTACGCCAACGGAGTCTTGCTGATTGCTAGCACAGCAGTCTGAGATCAAACTGCAAGGTGGCAGCCAGGCTGAGGGAGGGGCGCCCTCCATTGCCCAGGCTTGCTTAGGTAAACAAAGCAGCTGGGAAGCTCGAACTGGGTGGAGCCCACCACAGCTCAAGGAGGCCTGCCTGCCTCTGTAGGCTCCACCTCTGGGGGCAGGGCACAGACAAACAAAAAGACAGCAGCAACCTCTGCAGACTTAAATGTCCCTGTCTGACAGCTTTGAAGAGAGCAGTGGTTCTCCCAGCATGCAGCTGGAGATCTGAGAACGGGCAGACTGCCTCCTCAAGTGGGTCCCTGACCCCTGACCCCCCAGCAGCCTAACTGGGAGGCACCCCCCAGCAGGGGCACACTGACACCTCACACGGCAGGGTATTCCAACAGACCTGCAGCTGAGGGTCCTGTCTGTTAGAAGGAAAACTAACAAACAGAAAGGACATCCACACCAAAAACCCATCTGTACATCACCATCATCAAAGACCAAAAGTAGATAAAACCACAGAGATGGGGAAAAACAGAACAGAAAAACTGGAAACTCTAAAACGCAGAGCGCCTCTCCTCCTCCAAAGGAACGCAGTTCCTCACCAGCAACGGAACAAAGCTGGATGGAGAATGACTTTGACTAGCTGAGAGAAGAAGGCTTCAGACGATCAAATTACTCTGAGCTACGGGAGGACATTCAAACCAAAGGCAAAGAAGTTGAAAACTTTGAAAAAAATTTAGAAGAATGTATAACTAGAATAACCAATACAGAGAAGTGCTTAAAGGAGCTGATGGAGCTGAAAACCAAGGCTCGAGAACTACGTGAAGAATGCAGAAGCCTCAGGAGCCGATGCGATCAACTGGAAGAAAGGGTATCAGCGATGGAAGATGAAATGAATGAAATGAAGCGAGAAGGGAAGTTTAGAGAAAAAAGAATAAAAAGACATGAGCAAAGCCTCCAAGAAATATGGGACTATGTGAAAAGACCAAATCTACGTCTGATTGGTGTACCTGAAAGTGATGGGGAGAATGGAACCAAGTTGGAAAACACTCTGCAGGATATTATCCAGGAGAACTTCCCCAATCTAGCAAGGCAGGCCAACGTTCAGATTCAGGAAATACAGAGAACGCCACAAAGATACTCCTCGAGAAGAGCAACTCCAAGACACATAATTGTCAGATTCACCAAAGTTGAAATGAAGGAAAAAATGTTAAGGGCAGTCAGAGAGAAAGTTCGGGTTACCCTCAAAGGGAAGCCCATCAGACTAACAGCGGATCTCTTGGCAGAAACCCTACAAGCCAGAAGAGAGTGGGGGCCAATATTCAACATTCTTAAAGAAAAGAATTTTCAACCCAGAATTTCATATCCAGCCAAACTAAGCTTCATAAGTGAAGGAGAAATAAAATACTTTACAGACAAGCAAATGCTGAGAGATTTTGTCACCACCAGGCCTGCCCTGAAAGAGCTCCTGAAGGAAGCGCTAAACATGGAAAGGAACAACCGGTACCAGCCGCTGCAAAATCATGCCAAAATGTAAAGACCATCGAGACTAGGAAGAAACTGCATCAGCTAACGTGCAAAATAACCAGCTAACATCATAATGACAGGGTCAAATTCACACATAACAATATTAACTTTAAATATAAATGGACTAAATGCTCCAATTAAAAGACACAGACTGGCAAATTGGATAAAGAGTCAAGATCCATCAGTGTGCTGTATTCAGGAAACCCATCTCACGTGCAGAGACACATATAGGCTCAAAATAAAAGGATGGAGGAAGATCTACCAAGCAAATGGAAAACAAAAAAAGGCAGGGGTTGCAATCCTAGTCTCTGATAAAACAGACTTTCAACCAACAAAGATCAAAAGAGACAAAGAAGGCCATTACATAATGGTAAAGGGATCAATTCAACAAGAAGAGCTAACTATCCTAAATATATATGCACCCAATACAGGAGCACCCAGATTCATAAAGCAAGTCCTGAGTGACCTACAAAGAGACTTAGACTCCCACACATTAATAATGGGAGACTTTAACACCCCACTGTCAACATTAGACAGATCAACGAGACAGAAAGTCAACAAGGATACCCAGGAATTGAACTCAGCTCTGCACCAAGCGGACCTAATAGACATCTACAGAACTCTCCACCCCAAATCAACAGAATATACATTTTTTTCAGCACCACACCACACCTATTCCAAAATTGACCACATACTTGGAGGTAAAGCTCTCCTCAGCAAATGTAAAAGAACACAAATTATAACGAACTATCTCTCAGACCACAGTGCAATCAAACTAGAACTCAGGATTAAGAGTCTCACTCAAAACCGCTCAACTACATGGAAACTGAACAACCTGCTCCTGAATGACTACTGGATACATAACGAAATGAAGGCAGAAATAAAGATGTTCTTTGAAACCAACGAGAACAAAGACACAACATACCAGAATCTCTGGGATGCATTCAAAGCAGTGTGTAGAGGGAAATTTATAGCACTAAATGCCCACAAGAGAAAGCAGGAAAGATCCAAAATTGACACCCTAACATCACAATTAAAAGAACTAGAAAAGCAAGAGCAAACACATTCAAAAGCTAGCAGAAGGCAAGAAATAACTAAAATCAGAGCAGAACTGAAGGAAATAGAGACACAAAAAACCCTTCAAAAAATTAATGAATCCAGGAGCTGGTTTTTTGAAAGGATCAACAAAATTGATAGACCACTAGCAAGACTAATAAAGAAAAAAAGAAGAATCAAATAGACGCAATAAAAAATGATAAAGGGGATATCACCGCCGATCCCACAGAAATACAAACTACCATCAGAGAATACTACAAACACCTCTATGCAAATAAACTAGAAAATCTAGAAGAAATGGATAAATTCCTCGACACATACACTCTCCCAAGACTAAACCAGGAAGAAGTTGAATCTCTGAATAGACCAATAACAGGAGCTGAAATTGTGGCAATAATCAATAGTTTACCAACCAAAAAGAGTCCAGGACCAGATGGATTGACAGCCGAATTCTATCAGAGGTACAAGGAGGAACTGGTACCATTCCTTCTGAAACTATTCCAATCAATAGAAAAAGAGGGAATCCTCCCTAACTCATTTTATGAGGCCAGCATCATTCTGATACCAAAGCCAGGCAGAGACACAACCAAAAAAGAATTTTAGACCAATATCCTTGATGAACATTGATGCAAAAATCCTCAATGAAATACTGGCAAAACGAATCCAGCAGCACATCAAAAAGCTTATCCACCATGGTCAAGTAGGCTTCATCCCTGGGATGCAAGGCTGGTTCAATATATGCAAATCAATAAATGTAATCCAGCATATAAACAGAGCCAAAGACAAAAACCACATGATTAGCTCAATAGATGCAGAAAAAGCCTTTGACAAAATTCAACAACCCTTCATGCTAAAAACTCTCAATAAATTAGGTATTGATGGGACGTATTTCAAAATAATAAGAGCTATCTATGACAAACCCACAGCCAATATCATACTGAATGGGCAAAAACTGGAAGCATTCCCTTTGAAAACTGGCACAAGACAGGGATGCCCTCTCTCACCACTCCTATTCAACATAGTGTTGGAAGTTCTGGCCAGGGCAATTAGGCAGGAGAAGGAAATAAAGGGTATTCAATTAGGAAAAGAGGAAGTCAAATTGTCCCTGTTTGCAGATGACATGATTGTATAGCCAGAAAACCCCATTGTCTCAGCCCAAAATCTCCTTAAGTTGATAAGCAACTTCAGCAAAGTCTCAGGATACAAAATCAATGTACAAAAATCACAAGCATTCTTATACACCAGTAACAGACAAACAGAGAGCCAAATCATGAGTGAACTCCCATTCACAATTGCTTCAAAGAGAATAAAATACCTAGGAATCCAACTTACAAGGGATGTGAAGGACCTCTTCAAGGAGAACTACAAACCACTGCTCAAGGAAATAAAAGAGGATACAAACAAATGGAAGAACATTCCATGCTCATGGGTAGGAAGAATCAATATCGTGAAAATGGCCATATTGCCCAAGGTAATTTACAGATTCAATGCCATCCCCATCAAGCTACCAATGACTTTCTTCACAGAATTGGAAAAAACTACTTTACAGTTCATATGGAACCAAAAAAGAGCCCGCATCGCCAAGGCAACCCTAAGCCAAAAGAACAAAGTTGGAGGCATCACACTACCTGACTTCAAACTATACTACAAGGCCACAGTAACCAAAACAGCATGGTACTGGTACCAAAACAGAGATATAGATCAATGGAACAGAACAGAGCCCTCAGAAATAACGCCGCATATCTGCAACTATCTGATCTTTGACAAACCTGAGAAAAACAAGCAATGGGGAAAGGATTCCCTATTTAATAAATGGTGCTGGGAAAACTGGCTAGCCATATGTAGAAAGCTGAAACTGGATCCCTTCCTTACACCTTATACAAAAATCAATTCAAGATGGATTAAAGACTTAAACGTTAGACCTAAAACCATAAAAACCCTAGAAGAAAACCTAGGCATCACCATTCAGGACATAGGCATGGGCAAGGACTTCATGTCCAAAACACCAAAAGCAATGGCAACAAAAGCCAAAATTGACAAATGGGATCTAATTAAACTAAAGAGCTTCTGCACAGCAAAAGAAACTACCATCAGAGTGAACAGGCAACCTACAAAATGGGAGAAAATTTTCGCAACCTACTCATCTGACAAAGGGCTAATATCCAGAATCTACAATGAACTCAAACACATTTACAAGAAAAAAACAAACAACCCCATCAAAAAGTGGGCGAAGGACATGAACAGACACTTCTCAAAAGAAGACATTTATGCAGCCAAAAAACACATGAAAAAATGCTCATCATCACTGGCCATCAGAGAAATGCAAATCAAAACCACAATGAGATACCATCTCACACCAGTTAGAATGGCAATCATTAAAAAGTCAGGAAACAACAGGTGCTGGAGAGGATGTGGAGAAATAGGAACACTTTTACACTGTTGGTGGGACTGTAAGCTAGTTCAACCATTGTGGAAGTCAGTGTGGCGATTCCTCAGGGATCTCGAACTAGAAATACCATTTGACCCAGCCATCCCATTACTGGGTATATACCCAAAGGACTATAAATCTTGCTGCTATAAAGATACATGCACACGTATGTTTATTGCGGCATTATTCACAATAGCAAAGACTTGGAACCAACCCAAATGTCCAACAATGATAGACTGGATTAAGAAAATGTGGCACATATACACCATGGAATACTATGCAGCCATAAAAAATGATGAATTCATGTCCTTTGTAGGGACATGGATGAAATTGGAAATCATCATTCTCAGTAAACTATCGCAAGAATAAAAAACCAAACACCACATATTCTCACTCATAGGTGGGAATTGAACAATGAGATCACATGGACACAGGAAGGGGAATATCACACTCTGGGGACTGTGGTGGGGAGGGGGGAGGGGGGAGGGATAGCATTGGGAGATATACCTAATGCTAGATGACGAGTTAGTGGGTGCAGCACACCAGCATGGCACATGTATACATATGTAACTAACCTGCACAATGTGCACATGTACCCTAAAACTTTAATAAAAAAAAAAAAAAACAAGCAGAAACTCTGGAGCCAGAGAGATGCGTTTCTAATCCTGCTTGGTCTCACCACCCTTAAGATCCTGGGAAACTGAGATAACCTGTCTGAAACTCAGATTCCTTCTCTATGTGAAAAAGCATAACAATACATAGGAGAGATATTGAGAGGCTTAAATGAGAAAACAAAAAAGGTCAAACACCCAGCTCATTGTCTAACATATATTGAGTGTTTTTCCCTCCTTTCTCCAGATGGGTACCAAGAAAGAGCTGGGAGAGGGAGAGAAAAGGGCTAAAGAGACTTTGTGTAATGGGGAACTGGCACCTTGGTCAACAAGGTTAGAGTCATGCCAAAAATTAGAATCATCCCAGTAAAGCAATGTAAGGGGACCACTTAACAGAGGGGGGACTATGCTGCCTGAAGGAGAGTATGGAAACTGGAAGTGACTGGTTTTCTGCAGCTGAAACAGGCTGGAGAATTCAGAGAAGCTATCATCAAAGTTTGTATACAAAGTCCATGGGGCCTACTCCAGAAATAAACTAATTCTTCCTGGGCGCAAGATTTCTGAGGAAAGGAGGAAGGCAATGTCAGGACGAGGGGAAAAAACCCAGGATCCAGGAGGGCAGGCCATGTCAGAGGACATGAGGAAGTGGGCACTACTCAGCACTGGGCCACATCAAATGGGCCCAAGGGGCCATCAAAATCAGACCTGTTTAGGCTGAGCCATCCCATGTTCATTCTCCTCACACCCAGGGGGCAACTCCTCAGTGGGGAAGAGCAAAGACCACTGCTAGGTCAGTCCACAGAGCCTCCCACTGCTCTCAGCACCCCACCTGGGTGGGCATCCTGGGTGTGCTGGCATTCTGGATGCTTCCCACAGGGCCCCATGGTAAATAACTGAAGAATTCCAGGGTAGACGGTCAGATATCAGGGAAGGATGGGGCAGGGGAAGCAGAGGATTAGTTATTAATAGATGTCAGACTGCATCCTTACCTGGCCAGACCATACCAGGGTCCATGAGAAACATTAAGCATTCCAGGGGCTTGGATAGAAGTTTTTATTGCCATCTTGCTTTGCCTAACCATGGGTGATGCTTGCTCACCCTCAAAAGTCAGCCTAGGCAAACCCTGACCCACTTTCCCCAAAATCATCATCTTATCCTCATCCTTGTCCCCCATCCACCAAACTCCCTACCCCTGCTCAGGCACTCAGTCCCCAGGTGTGGGGCCTTATTGCCATCTCTGAGTCCCCCCCACACCTACCCACAAGCCCTACACTCCATCACCTTAAGCCTTGTGGTTCTGCTGTGCCACTCATGAGCTCCATGAAGACAAGGACCATGTCTTATTCACCTTCTGTCCCCCACAGGCATGCCTAACACAAAGGCCTGCCCATAGTAGGTGTTCAATACAAGCAAATGCCACCTCCCAGTTTCCCTAGCCCCTCCCTGAGGCCTCCTCCAAAAGAAAAACAACGCCATGTACAGGGCAGAATAAGAGGACTGCTTCCCCATAGGTTGAAGTTGAGGGAAGAGGGAAATAAAAAAGAAGAGAGGAGGTGGGGAGAGGTGGAAGGCGAGTAACTCAGTGGAAGGAGTTGGCCAATTTGCCCAGGATTCAAACTTATGTCAGTCTTCACAACATATCCTTCTACATCTGAGGGCACATGTCTTAGTCTGTTTTGTGTTGCTCTAAGAAAAAAATTCAAGACAGGGTAATTTATAATGAACAGAAACTTATTGGCTCACAGTTCTGGAGTCTGGGAAGTCCAAGATCAAGCCACCAGCAGGGTTGGCAATTCTGACTCTAAGATGGTGCCTCAAACACTGCAACCTCGCATGGTGGAAGGCAGAAGAGCAAAGAGGAAAAAGGGGGCTGAACTTGCCCTTTTATAAAGACATTAATCCCACCCAAGAGGTCAGATCCCTCATGACTTAATCACATCTTAAATGTTCCACCTCTTAACACTGTTACTACAGCAATTAAATTTCAACATGAGTTTAGGCAGATAAGCAGCTCTTGTCTCCCTTGCTTGTAACAGAGTGTGGCATCCAGCCTTTCAAGTTTACTGTGAACAGTTCCCTCCTGGATCAGTCTTATTCCCAGAGTGGAGTCATGCCTTCTCTTCATGCCTCAAACACACACACACAAACATGTGCCCACACACAGGTACACACACACACACACACACCAGATACTCAATTAGTAGGCAATCAAGACAGGCTGATTCATATAGTTGTCCCTCAGTATGTGTGGGGGATGGGTTCCAGGACTCCCACATATAACAAAATTCACACATACTCAAGACCTGCAGTCAGCCCTGTGGAACCCAAGTGTACAGAAAGTCAGCCCTTCATATACACAGGTTTCACATCCCTTGAATACAATGTTTTCCATTCATGTTTGGTTAAAAAAATTGCATATGATTGGACCCATGCAGTTCAAACCCTGATGTTCAAGGATCCACTGTGCTACCAAACCCCACCATCAGCAGCAGCAGGCACTGTGAGTGCAGGGATACTGTAGCTTTATTTTTCATCCCAATGTCCCTCTTCAAAGTCAAGGAGCTGCCTGGAAAACTGTAAGTGGACTCTCTGACCCTCTCCCTCAGATGACACTTCCCCACCCTCACCACCCCAGCCCTGTCCCACCTCCCAGTCCCAGGATGGCCAGATTTATGCAACATCTCAGGAGGCCATGGAAGGCCAGAACACAGAACAGACTCCATCTCCCTGCCCCAATCTCCCTACCCCCAGTCAATAACACTGTTTAACCCCAGGATAACACTGTTTGGGGTAAGCATGTTTCACTGCTCGAGCTCTCCCTGGTAACCCTTGGTGGGAAATGTTGAAAAATGTGGTCTTGGGCTCCAGGGCCCTCAGCGCACAGAGCAGGTGCACATGCCATCTGGCTACTCTCCCTACCACATGGTTTTGACACCGTTTTGACCTGATTCCTCTTGCCTAAGGGACCTCCTGACAGCATAAGAAGTTCAGAGCTCAAAGACTTTAACCTGTCCAAACTTCAGCACTAAGGGAGACCGATTATGCTGTATGACCTTGGGAAAATCACCTCACTTCTGGGCCTCAGTTTCCACGCATGTAAAATGGGGATAAAGAAACAACCCAGCTCCTGGGATTGATATGAAGACTGCATGAGATGATACGCAGGACACCCGTGGCACAATGCAGGGCTTGCAGTAAGAGCTCAATAAATACCACCTGCTATTTTTCTATAAGTGTGTTTAGCAACATCTTTGAATGGAATCATATTGTGCATTACTTTTTGTAACTTTTTTTCACTCATTTAGTGTGATCATTAAATATCCTTCGAGACATTTTTAATGGCTGTAATATTTCATCTCAGGAGTTATGGTAATTTATTTAACCACTCTCAGAGGGATTATTCTATAAACTATTTTTTTTAAACTCAGGCTCCCAGGTCAGAGTCACAAGGGTAGGGTGGGGGTGGGTCCTTCGGAGCTCCTGACCCACCTGCCCCCACCCCCAGTCATCATTACCCTCTGCCTGCCCCTGCCTCCCCATTTTCAGCTGGAATCAATCGCACTCCCTTCCGGCCCTTCCCTCCTGCCTCATAACATCAATCAACCAACAGCCACCACTGTGTGCCCAGCCCAGTGTCAGCAATACAAGGAGCATCTGGAAGAAGAGAGGTTGCCCTGCCTTCAAGGACCCTGTTCTCTGTCTGGAGAGGCAAACTATACGCCTATCAGAGAATCAGAGAACAGAGAGGTAGCCAGAGAGGAGGGTGTGGTGGGAACTGGTGTTCCTGGGAGCCCTGGCAACAGAGAGGGCACTCCAGAGGAGAGAGTCGGTGGGGGCAAGGTGCACAATGACCAGCTGGACACTGAGTTGGGAGAGCGTAGGGAGGGGGCTGGTTAGAGGTTACAGTTAGACAGGAGCACAGCTGTGAGCCCTTGTGGGGTTACAATCCTGCTGGGGTCTGGGCTGATGGAGCATGCCGGATTGCAGGGCCCCAGCTCGGAACTAATGCCCCCAGTGGCTAGGAGCAATCATTTCGAAATGAAGGTAATGATCCAATTAGTGGTTATCCATCAAGTTCAGTTATCTCTCCTTGGGCTGGGGAGCAGAGAAGCTGAGTAAACACGTGCCTTGGACTGTGACATAAAACCAGACTCTCTCATGCTGGAAAATGAGTTCAAGATGTGGGCTGAGCCACCACTGGGGCCTACAGGTTAGCATCTCTGTGGCCGAAAGAGGCAGGGAAGCCATTGGCACTCATGAAGGGTGGGGTCTCTGAGCAGGCAGCTCCCTCTCTCAACTCCCCCATCACCCAACCTGGGCCCCTCGCCCAATTGTGAGAAGCGGGAGAGGCCACCGGTGGCTGTGGGCCTGGGGAAGAGCTCACAAGCACAGTCAGAGTCTGACCTGGCTCCCAATCAGAGGCTTCTGTGCGATTTGGCCTGAGCCCTGAGCCCCTAGCCCCCAGCTCACCGGCCTCCCCAGCTCACCGCCGCCCCCCACCCACCCCACCCTGACATTCAATGTCTGTGCAACACATTTACAGACTAGTATGTTCTGTCTTGAGCTTCTTTAGTCAGATTCCAGGTTCCCTAAAGACAAGGGCTTTCTGTGGCTTCTCACAGGACCAACTCTGTAGTGGGAAGGAACGCAGGGGAGTTACCTATTCCATGTGTCATTTTAAAATGAGGCCCAGGGAGGGGAACTGATTGGCCCAATAACACATCGTTAGTTAATGCCTTATTCAGGATCACAGCCGAAGTCTCCAGCTCAACAACTAGTTATACAGCTCAACAACTGTTGTACTGAACGAAAACAGGCAATAATCTCTGCCCTCATGTGGCTCACATCTAGTGGCATGATGCAGGCAATCAGCAAATTAAGTAAGCAAAAATATATAGCACATCACATACTGAAAAGTGCTACAGAGAAAACTAAAGCAGGGAAGGGGGTGTTAGAAGGAAGGAAGCAGGTGTTAGAAGAAAAGGGGTTTTGGGGGAGACCTTTTGACAACAGTGGCTGGGAAGTTCTTCTAGGAAGGCGGCATATGAGCAAAGGCCTTGAGGAGGTGAAAGGATGAGCGATGTGGCTCAGGTGCAAAGGCCCTTAGGCAGGGAAGTGCCTGGCAAGTTGCAGAAACACTGAGAAGGCCAGTGTGGCCTGAGCAGAGTGAGGAGACACTGTGGGGAGGTCGGGGAGGCTATGCAGGGCAGGAGTGATCACAGAGTGCAAAGCTTCGCAGGCGCCTAAGGACTCTGGCTTTTGCTCTGCATGAGATGATTGCAGGGGTGGGGGAATTTGGGAGTCGGGGGTGCAGAATGGCTTGATCTGACTCAAGTTTTAAAGCAATCACTCTGGCTGTTCTTCCCCCTGTGTCACACGAGGGTGCCCACACGACATGCCTGCCTGATGGAACACAGAAGACATGCTCGATAAATCCCAAATAAATGAGCAAAGAGACAGGAATTCTATGCAGAGTGAACACAAAGCAACCTTCAGAGTGGCTAGACCTGCAGGCGTGTCTACCTGGAGAGCGCTGGCCAGCAAGGAGGGCCTGGACACAGGAATAACGGGAAGGGCATGGGTGGGTGGGGTGGGAAAGAGAAATGGACCCGAGGTCTGCCACATCTCCAAGTCAAGAGGGACTTGGGGCTGAGGTCCTTCGAGAGGCCTGAAATCTACCTGGAAAAAAAAAAGTCCATGCTTGTGTTCTACTCAAGGGATGGGGGTGTGCAGCCCCTCAGAAACTCGAGCCAGGGTGGGGAGTCCTCAGGGAACGAGGCTTCTCACCCTCAGGATACCTCTCAAATCTCTTTCACTGGAACATAAGCCATTTATTCTCATCTTCCCCAGAGGAGGGTACCAGCCATCATCTCAGACAACCACTGGCCAGTCATCCACACTGGTCAGCCATTCATGAGCCATTTTCTGACTCTGCCCCTCATGCAGAAGACCCTAAAATGCTCTTAGCGACATGTTTGGAAGCAGCCTCCAATTTCTTTACCCTCTGCTCATGGGACCACTCACCCCTGCCCCCCCACCCCTGTCCTCTTAGGCATTTGGAAGAGAACACTATGGGGTCGTCCTGCTCAGTCATTTCCCAATGGAATTTCACACTGTCCTTTATCCCTCAGCCCCTGCCCACAATGTTCAGAGTTGCCTCAGGAAATTACTTTGCACAACAGGCTCTACCTCCCACTAACTTGGCTCAGCCTGACCTGGTCACACCAACTCATCTCTTAGTAGCTGGACTTTATGGGGCCATTGAATGAGACACCCCTCTCAGCTTCTGACCTGGAGAGATCAGAGAATGACATTACTAAAGCTAGCACATCCCTGGTTCCATCAGAACACCACCAACCTCTCTGCATTCTATTCTCTACTCTGACCACAAAGAGGCAGGACCTTTCTTCGCATCCTGAAATGGTGGGCTTTTTTCCATCCTGGAACCTGCCAATCTGGACATTGCTGGTCCTCAAACCCATCTAGCAGAGGCAGCACACGAGCCCTGAATTGAGGCCTGCCCCCTTCTGTAGCAAGAATGCAGAAGTTGAGGCACTGGGCTTCCAGTCTACAGAAGTTTCCTTGTGGATTCCTTGCTTCTTCTTCATGGCCTAGGTGAGTACTCAATGACCTTAGGTGGCTCTCTCTGCTCTGGGATACACACGTCTACTTTCAAATGGGCCAGTTATCCTGTGTGCTCATCTCATTATGCATGGACCAACGGCATATTAATTACAGTATGTTTTAAACAGTTACCTAGTTCTACCAAAAGACACATTCACTTGCAACAGCATTCACAATAGCAAAGACATGGAATCAACCCAGATGCCCATCAGTGATGTACTGGATAAAGATAGTGCATGTGTGTGTGTGTGTGTGTGTGTATGTGTGATTAAAAAAAACAAAATCATGTCCCTTGCAGGAACATGAATACAGCTAGAGGCCATTATCCTAAGTGAATTAACACAGGACCAGAAAAGCAAATGCCGCATGTTCTCACTTACAAGTGGGAGCTAAACACTGAGCACACATGGACATAAGGATGGGAGCAATAGACACTAGGAACTCCCAGAGAGGAGAGGATGGGAGGGGGCAAGGGTTGAAAAACCACCTATCGGGCGCTATGCTCACTCCCTGGGTGATAGGATCATTCATACATCAAGCCTCAGTGGCACACAATATAGCCATATAACAAACCTGCACATATACCCACTGAACCTAAAATAAAAATTGAAAGAGAAATAAATTAACAGTTAAATACTTTCCTTTTTCTATGTCCTCTTCTGCCCTTCCCTCTACTTCTACGTTGAAAATCCACCATGGGCTTCAAAGATGGGTCCCAGCTCTGACGCTCACATGCTGTGTGACCCCGAGCAAGTGATTTTTTTTTGAGATGGAGTCTCGCTTCTATCACCCAGGCTGGAGTGCAGTGGCATGATCTCAGTTCACTGCAACCTCTGCCTTCTGGGCTCAAGCAGTTCTCCTAGCTCAGCCTCCCAAATGGCTGGGACTACAGGCACATACCACCACGCCTGGCTAATTTTTGTATTTTTAATAGAGACGGAGTTTCACCATATTGGCCAGGCTGGTCTCGAACTCTTAATCTCTGGTGATCCTCCTGCCTTGGCCTCCCAAAGTGCTGGGATTACAGGCATGAGCCACTGTGCCTGGCCTGTGCAAGTGATTTAACTCCTCCGAGTCTCAGCTTCTTTATCTGTAAGATAGAAAAAATAACAAGTACTGTACCTGAAAGTGTTGTTGTCAGCCTTGGTAAGTTCAAGGGCAGACTAAATACCTGGCATGGGGCAGGCCCTCTGCTACATGGAAGTGGTTATTAGTATTGTTTAAATAATCATATTTCAAGAGCCACCTTTTCCATAATGCCATTCCTCATTCTTCATCCCAAAATATTTTTATCCACTGAACTTTGTATTTTTCTTATGGAACCTCCCTCAGGGTAATGGTCATGGGGAAACTAAGGAAATAGGGGAGACGGAAAAATGAATTGTTTAAAGAAGAAAAAACGAAGGTTATTAAACAGTAGCTTGATGACTGAATGAGTATACCTGGGTGGCAAATGGGCTTCATCTCCTGTGGTAATATGATTTGGGAAGGGATTGTTTGAAGCAGAGGAGAACAGTGCTGTGGTTAATTAGTGGTGTCCAGGGCCTGTCGTGAGGTGGGAGGCAAAGGGAGGGAGAGCATTAGAACAAATACCTAATGCACGTGGGGCTTAAAACCTAGATGACGGGTTGATAGGTGCAGCAAACCACCATGGCCCATGTATTCCTATGTAACAAACCTGCACGTTCTGCACATGTATCCCAGAATTAAAGTACAATAAAAAAAAATTAATGGTGTCTGCTACAGATAGTGGACCCTATATAACATATTTGCCTATGATAGAATACACTACAGATCTAAAGAATATTATCCTGTCAGAGTCATTTGGTCAAAACTTCTCATTTCATAGGTGAAGAAAGTGCTGTGTATGCTAAGGTGGACAGTTGTGTAATCTTTATTTACTTGTTTATTTTTCATTTGACTATTTCTTTAAATAGCCACAGCCCATAGTAATTAGGATGTAGTAGGTTTTCTAACTGTCAGTGTACAGTTCTTACTGCACTTCATTATTTCTTCCTCCAGTGAGACCTCAGAATATTCTAGAAACTTGGAGCCTAAAAAGAAGTGTTTCTCCAAGACATAATGAGTGTTTTCAGTGCACTCAAGAAAGACAAATTAAGGTATGAAACCACGAAATAAATAAAACGTGCGCTACTTCTACGTTTTATGGGAAGAGGGGTGGAAGGAGAGGTTACAAAGGAGGAGAGAACCCTGGCCCATAAAGAATCTAAGGTCCCCCTGCATTGTAGCCGGGAGAAGTCCAGTGTCAGGACTCAGTCAGTCCCCATGATGATTGTGGGTTCAGGGGCGAGGGATGCAGGGTAGCAGTAGGGGACTTCGTTGTCTTGAGTTTGGGTTTCCTTGGGAGTTCAGGAGCTTCCAGAGGTGAGATTGTGTTACAAGGAGGTCATTCACACTTGCCTCCCTAGGCTGAAGCTACCGTCTGTCTATGCAGCACTCAGAGATGACCAACACTTTACTACATTGTTATCTGGACATCCCAACAACCTTCTGCAGTAGATAATATTATTTTCATTTTACCCACAAGGACTGAGGTTTAGTGGAGTGAGTTGCACAGGACAACACAGTGGCAAAATCAAGACTTGCACCCAGGACTCCTGACTCCAAATTCTTACACTATTCCACAGCGCTTCTTGCTCTAGGGTCCTCTTTTCAGGTGTGGAATAGTTTGAACAAAGACCTGCTTCAGCCGTGAACCTGGAGTCATCCTCTTGAAGTTTGACCCTCTTTGATCCCGCCGGGGGTTGGTTTCCAAGAGGTGCCCTGGCCAGGTCTCTGTGAAGAACGCCGCCACTGCGACTGCTGCTCATTATCGCACGGGAGAGCTCCCTGCTCCCTGAGGGAGATGAGAAGAAAACCCCTGCTTCTGGCAGACCCGCCACAGCCCTGGGCAGCAGGCTGTCTACAAGGCGGGGGTGCTGTGGTGCCCCCAGCAAGCCAGCTCTCACTTGTTGAGTTTCTGTCGGTATGCATCCTCTGTGGGATCGAACCATATTAAATTGCTTCAAGCAGCCTATAAAATAAAGACAATTGCAATGCCATAAGGAATAGCGTATCCCCAACCATAAATAAATTAGGGCTCTAATTCCATCAAGGCATGTGGGTGACATCACACACCGTGAGAGCCGGGCTTGGAAGGGCTGTTCACATCACTGCAAATCTGAGATGGAATTACCACCTTAATTTATTTACATCTTCTGGTGGCCGGGGTGCTGTGACAGATGATTTCTGAAACGTCTGATTCCTCCAGATTATGACCTCGGGTTCTGTTCTTGTCCTCCCCTTCCCCACCCCCCTTCCTTTTTCTCCCCCCTTTCTCACACCCCTGGGCCCACATTTCCCTCATCATATTTTGTTTTCTTTGTGTTCCTGGTAAAGAATGCAAGGAGGGAAGGCCTGGTACTGAGAAGAAATGGTGAATTCCAGATGCCGAGGACAGACCTAGGAGAAGTGGGGGAGGCACGGGGAAGGAGGAGCCCCTCCTGCGCCATGATGTGTTGCCTTGCCCAGGGCCATTCATCCCGGGCCTCTCTGGAGACATATAGCTTTTCCTTGCTGGAAATTTCAGCTTAATTAAATCTACTAGGTGTGTTCTTGAATGTCAACCATGTCCTAGGCAACGTGTAGCAGTCAGAACCATATGGAACCAAGGAATTTTAGAGGCAGACAGACCTTCAGAGGTCTCAAGTTAGTTTGACTCATTTTAAAAATGAAGGACCCAAGAGAAGGGAAGTGATTTTTCTAAGATAGTGTGGCAAATAAATGGCAGGGCCACGTCTAGACTGCAGAAAAAGTGGGAAACATTAACACTGTCCACCAGGGCCTCACACCTTAGTCAGAGAAATAAGACAGATATCTTCAAAAAGGTTATCTAAAACCAGGACGGAGTGTATAATCAGAGCCAAACTGAGGGTTACAAATACTGAATTCAGGGAAGGACGGGAGCAATACTGGCTGCAAGTTTGGGGCAAATTTCATAGAGGAAGCAGTAGAGTTGGATACTGAAGGGTAGATGGGATCTCACTTGGCAGAGATTAGAAGGGAGAGGCATTCATTACAGGCAGAGAAATGGCCGGAGCAAAGGCCTGGGAGCTGGAATAAGCATGCTGACACAGAAGATCAGTGAGACCCCAGTGGAAAGAGGGGTCAGTATCTAAGTGCCATTATCTAATGGGGCCAGAGGACTCTGCTTAACCATCAGGTCAGCTGAAAGTACTGACATTCTTGAATAAAAGCAGTAAATGAAAGCATGTTTTTGAACTTGGCTAAACAAACCGTGGTCTGGAGACTACCAGTATCAGCTTTACCTCACCTGATACTTACTGAATCCAAATCTGCATTTTAACTTGACCCCCAGGTGGTGACTCATGGGCACGTATTAGTATTTGAGAAGCCCTGCTTTAAGAAACCTGGCATAGTTTGAATATCATTTCTTCATTATTCCAGAAGTTGTTCCCTGGTGCTGCTTTTCTTTTTTCCTGACCAAGAATGACCCCTTAGCCAACATTATTATACTCAGAAATTCTTGCAAAGTGAGATAAACCAGCAAATTGTTTTCAAATAGAATGATGTTTTCAAGAATATTAAGTTTAACAATTAATGAAGATGACAGTATTAGATTTCGTAAACACAATTAAGCATGTGTTTATTTCCATTTTGCAGTTCTCTTTTTAAATTTTGAAGCCCATGGACTTTCTTCCAATGATCAGATATTTTCTAAGCCGTTGCAAAGCTCTTGGGCTTTAGTATCTAATGGATAAAACAGGCCATGGTGTGTCTTGCAGGAGCAGGGTCTCCCACATAGCTCAGGGCAGCTTCCTAGGGAGGTGGTAAGCCCTCAGCAGGGAAAACTGAGAGAGTCCCTGCCCCATCCAAGACCCCTGCCCCATGCCGTGAGATTTCAAGGGAACACTCATGCCTGGAGTTTGATTCACTAAGGGGTGGAGGCACTTCCTTTTCTCCAGACACCACATAAACTTCCTAGATCCTAGTGCTGCCCAAGGCCAGGTGGTAGGTGGAGCCCTTAATGGATTTCCCACCAGCCCACAGGATGAGGGTTTAGAGTTGGAATTAAGCTGATTTAAAGAAAATATATAAAGTGATTTCTGTGTGTGTGTGTACCTGAGTTCGCAGATCAAGATGAATACTTGCTATATTTTCTTTTAAAAAAATTGCAAAAATTATCCTCCCAAGACCTCCACTAAAGGGAGGAGAGGGTGTGCATGTGCTGGAGGTAAAGCCACAAGCAAAGCTGCAAAGCATCCAGGCAGCCTTTCAAGACCTCCATGCTAGACTGGGGTTGACACGAGCACAGTGCCCTTCCTCCCACCAAACCACAAGCTATGTGCCCAGTCTGGGTCATGGTTTCCTCTTCCAATGACCATCTTAAAGTGCTTGGGGTGGACTTTCAGAGGCAGGAATTCCCCCCACCCCGTGTGCCCTCTGCCACACTGACATCACTTTGGTCTTCTGGGGACTGTTGCTCAGGGAGGAGCTGACCTCAGGCCTATCTGCCTCTCTTCCCACGGGCCATCTGTGCCAGGGACCTGTCTGTGAATCCCCCTCAGAGTTGCCCCCATCATACCCTGCAGAGGGTTACCTTCTTTGAAGCTCTGGGACCCTGTGGTGTCCCCTCCACTCAGAGGGACATCCACAATAAGGAAATCTCCCACAACAATAGGAACCTTGCTGGGGGCCTCATCTCTTAACTTTTATAAAATTGTGATTTAATTTATATACCATAAAATTCATCTTTTTACAGACCCTATGTTCAATCCTTTTTAGTATATTCACAAGGTTGTGCAACCATCACCACAATCGCATTCCAGAATATTTTCATCACTCCAAAAAGAAACCCCATACCCACAGCAATCACTCCGTCTCTCCCCCGGCTTCTGGTAACCACAAATTAGTTTTCTGTCTCTATGGATTTGCCTATTCTGTGTAAATGGAATTATAGAATATGTGGTCCTTTGTGACTGTCTTCCCTTCTCTTTTATCTTGCCACAAGCAGGCTTGCCTCACTAATTTCTTAAGAAGGCCTAGAAGTCACTAGTCTAGGAAAAATGGTAACAGTCCTGGAGCAAATTCTCCTGAGGAAGCCCAGGCTTCCTCCAGTGGCTGGTCCAGGCCCCATGACCTATGGGGACTTAGCTTTATCAAAGGGAACAGGTCGACACAAGTAGACACAGTATGGTTGAGGACTGTGGTCCAGGCCTGTGCTTACAGTGCAGACCAAGAAGAGCTGGCCACTGCTACAGACATCAGTTTTGCTCAAATCATGTCTCACCTGGCTATGGCCATTTCAAATGAAATATCCAAATGGCTTTTCACAGTATACAAGATGCCTCCTCAAATGGTCTACACAACTGTGGAAAGACAGGATAAAAGACTTGCCCAAGGATATTCAGGTGGGAAGTAGTAAAGGCAGGACTCAAGTTCAGGGCTTGAACCTAACAGCCTCCACATTCCTTAATGGCCTGTGCTTGTGGTAGACTATTCTCCCGTACCCTCCTCCTGAAACTTCTCCCTCCAGAAAGTAATTCTGGGTCAGCTGTGAGCAGACATGCAGGCTCTTCCTCCTCTTTCTCCTTTCCCCTGAGCTCCTCTCCTTCTACATCCCACAATGGCCTGAGTGGTCCACTCACACTGCTTGTGGTTCTACTAACATTGAAGCTGATTACTTTTTTTCCACTTTTTTGACTGTATGATTGTTAGAGACTTAATGTTGGTGTCCTCCCTCCCAAATTTATATGCTGAAGTCCTAACCTCCATTGTGACAGCATTGAAGATGAGGCCTTTGGGAGGTAATTAGGATTAAATTAAGTCATGAGGGTGGGGCGGTCAATATGGGATTAGTTGCCTTGTAAGTAGAGAGAGAGAGATCACTCGCTGAGGAAAGTTTATGTAAACATGGCGTTAGAAGGCAGCTGTCTGCAAACCAGGAAGGGAGCCCTTACCAGGAACCGAATCAGCTACACTTGATCTTGGACTCCTCAGCTTCCAGAACTGTCAGAAATAAATGCCTGTGGTTTAAGCCACATAGTCTATGGTATTTTGTTATGGTAGCTCTATCAGATTAAGACAATGATCTTGAGAAAGTCATTGATCCACTTACTCCTTTTTCTTTTTTCTTTTTTTTTTTTTTTTTACAAGAGAGGATAATATTAGTACCCACATTTAAGGCCATTGAGAGGATTAACTGATATATGTAAGGAGCTTAGAATAGCACCTAGGACACAGAAAGCCTTTAATAAATGTTGGATTTGTTGTACTACTGTATATATTTATATTTCTTATGCTGTTGAATAAAAATTCTATTTATGCATACTACGACTTACACAAAAAGGATGTTCACAAATATTGGAGGAAGGAAAGAAGTAATGAAGAAAGGAAAAAGAATAAGGGAGGAGAGGAAGAAGGAAGGAAGAATGGAAGGAAGGACTTTGCAGTTGCTTCTAAATACAGAATAAAGGTTGATCTATAACTGTTGGCTTTTTTCTTTTAAAGTATCTCCGTATACATATCCAGAGAAAATTCAGGCATTGCAAAAAGGAGAAATTCATTGGTAATTTATGAAATTCACTTGAAGCTGCAAATGGAAAGGCTAGGATGGTGTCCCTTCTGTTGGTCAACACTGTACTAGTGTTGGAAAATCAGTACTCATCCTTTTAAAATTCATTCTCACATCTAAAGCTGTAGTTACTCTTGATTACATCAATTGCCATTTTATTAGATTCTCCTGTCAGCATCCTGAGGGCCTGGCTTCTCTCACCCTCTGAATTGGCTGGGTATTAAGTTCATCGCTCAGTCTATCTTCTTTTTCTCTCCTTGTGATCTTTCTAGTGGAGACTGATGTTCTCACTTGTAAAATTCACAGCGCTTCCTCACATTAATATTAAGACTGCTTGGTTTGCTGATTTTCTTCCATCTTGCCCCTCTTTACACATCTCATGTCCGGAAACACTCTGGTGAGGGTGTGTATTGGGGAAAGGAAGATGTGACGTTGTGAGATGATGGAGATTCCGGACAACTAGAAGATTGTTTCTCTTGACCATTCCTGCATTTACTTGTGCTCTGGTTCCCAACATAGCAGCAAAAGACAGCCCTGGAGGATATCCCCAAACTGGACAGACCCAGCCTCAGAATGCCTGCCACACCTTCAATGCTGTTCTGACAGAAGTTACTTGTGTTATGCATAATCTTTAAGGAGCTATGGTTTTGCAATGAATGACCTGCTCTTTCTACATCTTGAGCCCTGGAATTGCTGATTGGACCAGGGGCAGACACCTAGATCAAGGGCAGTCAATCCCAAAGATGAGCTGTGCCCATCCTAGTCTCTTTCCAAGGCATTCGAACCAAGGTATGCCAAGTGAAGGATGTAATCAGCAATGAGGCTAAAACAGAACATTTGTAATGGATGAAGAAACCAGAGAAGCCATGATAATTTAGTAAAAGCCAAAGTTACATGGGAACAGAAATTATAAGTAAACAGAAGCTAGACTCAAAGAGTTACCAGAAGGAGAATGGAAAAAACACACAAAAAGCGGCAGAAACATGGGGATACAAATAGACCAGGCCACCTATGGGAGAAAACTCTATGCCAGCTTCCTTGGTTCTACATCACATTCTGGTCTGGGCCATCCTCCCTTCTCCTGTAGTTACTTGAGTGAGTCTCTGTTTCTTACAACCAACAGAACCTAAGGTTCATCTTCCTGTTCCTCAGGCCTCTCCAGAGATTGGGAGCCAGGTCTAATGGGGACCCCCAAACCAGAAGCAGTGGCAGGGACCAGTTCAGCTCATCTCAATGCATTGCACTTGGAGTCTGGTATCCAAGTTAATCCAACAAGTGTGCAATTTGAGCACTTATCACTGTGAGACCCTGTGCGAGATTTGCAGAGGTAAAAAGTAAAGAAAGAGTAAGAAAGCCCTTGACTTCAAGGAGCGTATTATCTAAATAGGATGTAAGAAACACAACTAAGTCAGTACAAAGCTGAACAGATGTGTGTGTCAAAGAGGAGCAAACACAATGCTTTGAAGTTTCAGGGAAGTTGTGGTCGTGTTGGGATATGAGGTTCAGAAAAGACTGGTCAGATTTGCTGTGGATGCAAAGGAAAAACGTAGGAAATACTGAGGTTGAAGCTGGGTGTGGTGGTGCATGCCTATAGTCCCAGCTACTCAGCAGGCTGAAGCAGTAGGAGCATGTGAGCCCAGCCTCAGCAAATGGAAAGGAAAGGAAAGAGAAAGGAAAGGAAGAAGAGAGAGTAAGGAAGGAAACAAAGAAAGAAGAGACAGTAAGGAAGGAAGAAAGCAGAGAGGGAGGGACGGAGGGAGGGAGGGAGGGAGAGAGGGACGGAGGGACGGAGGGAGGGAGGGAGGGAGGGAGGGACGGAGGGACGGAGGGACGGAGGGAGGGAGGGAGGAAGGAAGGAAGGAAGGAAGGGAGGGAGGGAGGGAGGGAGGAAGGAAGATGCACAATTGCTTCTTTTCCTCCTACAGGTTTTATGAGACCAGAGGTAATTCCCTGCTGCTGTTCAGCGTTGCTGTGGCTAACAGTTCCATCCTTCTGAAGTGCCGGCTGGTTGGGGCTGTCTCTCTGGCAACTGATTAGCCCATAAGCCCTGCCTTGCTGGTCCTGCAGCGTTCTCCAGTGCAAGTGACTGAAAGCATGCCTTTCCCAAAAAGGAAAATATGTAAGATTTAGTTCCCAAGTTATGTTTCATGTTTACAACGGTCTTCTCATCATCGTTAGTTGGATTAAATTTAGTGATTACAAAGATTTTTGTTTTTATCAATAATACCCTTGATCTTGAAAAACAAGAGCAATTTAAACAGACCCAGATGCTCTAAACTCCACCACATGTTTGTTGTATTTCTTTTAATCGCATTGTATTTGAGGCTGTCATTTAAATCAATTAAATATGAATGTTATTCCTATGGCCATGATTCCCTGGCTTCTCATACTAAAGCTTTGCTGGTTTTTGTTACTCAATTGCAGAACCTTCAAAGAAAAATGTTTAATATTAATTATTATGTTATCCTCCACTCTTGTGAAATAGGTATGTCCCCTTACCAAAAGCACTGTGGAAGCCAGAATGTAACGCCATGAAAAATTACCCTGAGACCACAGAGTCATCAGATTTTAAATCACTGCTGTCTATTCCTTTTCAGAAAGACTTTTTCCCCTTTAAAATGGATCATTTAGTTGCATTATTATCTCTACGATTATCAACAACTCTTTCTGTCAATGTCATTCAACCGAGACTTATTGAGTGTCCACTGAGTTTCTGTAAATGTTTCCTTCATCTGTAAATCAAAATAGCTCCAAGGACTTTGGTCATGGGACAGTGAATTCTGGGGGAGGAGAGGAGAGAGAAGTGGGGAAGGCAGGCATGAAACAATACAATCTCAGGGTGTGTGTATAAGGTAAAGAGAACAAGGCTTGCCATCAGGGGACATGAATTGAACCGTAATTTCAGCATCAATCAGTGACCTTGGGCATGTCATTTAACCACATTTGAATTTTAGTTTTCCAATGAAAGAAACATGTACCTAAAACCTCTGTGAGAGAACAGCCCTCTGGACTTGGTGGGTAACACTTAGATAGTTGCTGCCTCAACAGCAGACCTGCATGAAGCCGGCATTGCTTCCAGTCTGTGGCAGACAAAGCCTCCTCTGAAGAGCTGAGGTTTTTCCTGGGGTCCTTCCAGCCTTGCATATTAAGGGAGAACTAAGGAGGGCTAAGCTGTGTAAGAGAGGCTGCCTGGGTAGGGATGGTGATTTAGCGCCCACTCCCTGGAGAAAGCCCAGAGGAAGCTAAGAAGGAAAGCCAGCAAGTGCCTGCAGAGGTGGCCCAACCCTTTGGGACAAGAAGGGAGAAATAAATCTCTTCTTGGGACCCTCTGGGAATAAAACAGGTGGGCAGGAGGTCTCTGTTCTCTTGAAGCCAGCCTGGCTTTTACTCTTCTACTGTTATTTTCTGCGTCCTCCCTTAAGATTTCCAGATTTTGAGAAATTCCAGCTGCCACATCTGAGCTAAAGGGAGATAAGACAAAGGATTTGTGCCCAGTTGGACTGGGGCATTGAAAGCGCAGCCACAGGCTGGGTGCGGTGGGGCATGCCTGTAATCCCAGCACATTGGGAGGCCAAAGTGGGAGGATTGCTTGAGCCCAGGAGTTTGAGATCAGCCTGAGCAGCATAGTAAGATCCTGTCTCTACTCAAAAAAAAAAAAAAAAAAAAAGCCAGGCGCGGTAGCACACACCTGTAGTCCCAGCTACTCAGGAGGCTGCCATGGGAACATCATTTGAGGCCCAGAGTTCCAAGCTGCAATGAGCCATGATCGTGTCACTGCACTCCAGCCTGAGCAACAGAGCAAGACCCTGTCCCAGAAAAAGAGGAAAAAAAAGAATAAAATAGCAACCTCAGCTACTGGGCCTAAGAAGGTAGTGGGAGCCAAGGGGTGGCAGCGGGGTGGGTAGTGGCAAGCCCCAAGAATGACTAGCATTGACACACAAGGGCCATTTGGTCCCAATTGTTTTTCCCACATCAAGAAAGCCCTTCCAGAGCTAAATCTACTTGGAGTTTTATTTTATTACCAGCAGCAAAATTCTCTGACACTATCTCCTAGTCTCATACCCCAGACACCTCAGTACCTGAAACCCCAGTGGACTAACAACCCCTGCAAAACACTCAGCTAGGAGCAAACATTCTGGACTCTTTCCAGCAGTGGCAAGGGGTTCCATGGAGCCAACCACACTCTCCCCCAGGTGAGAAATACTTTTCCAGGCCACTGACTGCATCCTCACTGCACATACTGGATGGCTAAAAAGGGGATGCAGTCTGTGGCCTGGAAAGTACTTCTTCAGCTTGTACGCTCAAACGTTGACCTCATCAGTTCAGACTCTGCTCCAATCCACAGAGCTGGCCAGCCCACATGACTCCCCTTTGTGATGTAAATAGCTGGATAATCCAGAATGGACACCAAGCCTGGGACTCTGTTCTAAAAATTAATCTGCTGTCAGAGGTCAAGTGCCTTCCACTGCATGTCAAAAGGCCACTTAAAAAATCAGTCTAGCCCCCTTTATCGTCTGTGTTTGTTATCAATGTGCTACACCAAGCATGGTAAATGGGAGCTCCCAGTTCCAGGGAGCCTGCTTGCAACCCTTTAAACTCAAATAATAATATAACAGCAGCTAATAGTTTTGTTTTGTTTTATTTTTTTCAGAATGTAATGCATGCCAAGCATAGATTACCTCAGAAAATCCACACAATTAATCTACGCAATGGGGCTTATTTTCCTCATTTTGATAAGGAGACCGAGACTCAGAGAAAAAGTGATGTGCCCAAAGTCACACAGCTGGTGAGTGTGATGGCAAGATTCAAGTGCAGGCTTGGCCTCTTCAGCACTAAGCCATGCTTCAGTTGTGGCTGGTATTGGTTAAGGTGACTGTAGTCACTAGTACTGGACACCAACAGCTGCTGGCTAAATAAATAAGAAACAATCCAGAAGGCAAGGAGAATGTTTTATATTTACTAGAAGATTTCTAGAAGAACTATCAGAATGCAATAAAAAGCTGCACCCCAGGTGAAAAGGAAGCAGGGCAGTGAGGCCTGAGCAGCAGGATTTGTGGACTTTCCAGGGCACCTGGTGCCAACTTATGGCTTCAGTGAATCAAAGTTACAAAACTCCTGGGGAAAAAAAGACTATTCCAGCTTGATTTGGTGTACTCCCAAGGTCAGTGAGCTTGGCCAGCAGGTCAGGGGCACGGGTAGAGACAAAGATTGTCAGGCCTCTGAGCCCAAGCCAAGCCATCGCATCCCCTGTGACTTGCACGTATACATCCAGATGGCCTGAAGTAACTGAAGATCCGCAGAAGAAGTAAAAATAGCCTTAACTGATGACACTCCACCATTGTGATTTGTTCCTGCCCCACCCTAACTGATTAATGTACTTTGTAATCTCCCCCACCCTTGAGAATGTACTGAGATCCACCCCTGCCTGCAAAACATTGCTCTTAACTTCACCACCTATCCCAAAACCTATAAGAACTAATGATAATCCACCACCCTTTGCTAACTCTCTTTTCGGACTCGGCCCACCTGCACCCAGGTGAAATAAACAGCTATGTTGCTCACACAAAGCCTGTTTGGTGGTCTCTTCACACGGATGCGCATGAGATTTGGTGCCATGACTCGGATCGGGGGACCTCCCTTAGGAGATCAATCCCCTGTCCTCCTGCTCTTTGCTCCGTGAGAAAGATCCACGTACGACCTCAGGTCCTCAGACCGACCAGCCCAAGAAACATCTCACCAATTTCAAATCCGGTAAGCGGCCTCTTTTTACTCTCTTCTCCAACTTCCCTCACTATCCCTCAACCTCTTCCTCCTTTCAATCTTGGCGCCATACTTCAATCTCTCCCTTCTCTTAATTTCAATTCCTTTCATTTTCTGGTAGAGACAAAGAAGACACGTTTTATCCTTGGACCCAAAACTCCGGCGCCGGTCATGGACTGGGAAGGCAGCCTTCCCTTGGTGTTTAATCATTGCAGGGACACCTCTCTAATTATTCAACCACGTTTCAAAGGTGTCAGACCATGCAGGGACACCTGCCTTGGTCCTTCACCCTTAGCGGCAAGTCCTGCTTTTCTGGAGGAGGGGCAAGTACCCCAACCCCTTCTCTCCGTGTCTCTACCCCTTCTATGCTTTTCTGCGGGAGGAGCAAGTACCCCTCAACCCCTTCTCCTTCACCCTTAGCGACAAGTCCCACTTTTCTAGGGGGCAAGAACCCCCAATCCCTTATTTCCACACCCCGACCTCTTATCTCTGTGCCCCAATCCCTTATTTCCACACCCCAACCTCTTATCTCTGTGCCCCAATCCCTTATTTCCACACCCCAACCTCTTATCTCTGTGCCTCAATCCCTTATTTCTGTGCCCCAACCCCCCTTCCCGCTTTTCTGGAGGGTAAGAACCCTGAACCCCTTCCCTCCGTGTCTCTACACTCTTTTTTTCTCTGGGTTTGCCTCCTTCACTATAGGCAACCTTCCACCCTCCATTCCTCCTTCTTCTCCCTTAGCCTGTGTTCTCAAGAACTTAAAACCTCTTCAACTCACATCTGACCTAAAACCTAAACACCTTATTTTCTTCTGCAACACCGCTTGGCCCCAATACAAACCTGACAATGGCTCAAAATGGCCAGAAAACAGCACTTTCGATTTCTCCATCCTACAAGACCTAAATAATTTTTGTCGAAAAATGGGCAAATGCTCTGAGGTACCTTACGTCCAGGCATTTTTCACACTTCATTCCCTCCCTAGCCTTGTTCCCAATGTGATTCCTCCCAGATCCTCCTTCTTTCCCTCCCGCCTGTCCCCTCAGTCCCAACCCCAAGCGTCGCTGAGTCTTTCCAGTCTTCCTTTTCTACAGACCCATCTGACCTTTCCCCTTCTCCCCAGGCTGCTCGTCGCCAGGCTGAGCTAAGTCCCAATTCTTCCTCAGCCTCCACTCCTCCACCCTATAATCCTTCTATCACCTCCCCTCCTCACACCCGGTCCGGCTTACAGTTTAGTTCCACGACCAGCTCTTCCCCACCTGCCCAGCAATTTACTCTTAAAAAGGTGGCTAGAGCTAAAGGCATAGTCAAGGTTAATGCTCCTTTTTCTTTATCCCAAGTCAGATAGCATTTAGGCTCTTATTCATCAAATATAAAAATCCAGCCCAGTTCATGGCTCGTTTGGCAGCAACCCTGAGACGCTTTACAGCCCTAGACCCTAAAAGGTCAAAAGGCCGTCTTATTCTCAATATACATTTTATTACCCAATCTGCTCCTGACATTAAATAAAACTCCAAAAATTAGAATCTGGCCCTCAAACCCCACAACAGGACTTAATTAACCTCACCTTCAAGGTGTACAATAATAGAAAAAAGTTGCAATTCCTTGCCTCCACTGTGAGACAAACCCCAGCCACATCTCCAGCACACAAGAACTTCCAAACGCCTGAACCGCAGCGGCGAGGCATTCCTCCAGAACCTCCTCCCCCAGGAGCTTGCTACAAGTGCCAAAAATCTGGCCACCAAGCCAAGGAATGCCCGCAGCCCAGGATTCCTCCTAAGCCGTGTCCCATCTGTGTGGGACCCCAATGAAAATCGGATTGTTCAACTCACCTGGTAGCCACTTCCAGAGCCCCTGGAACTCTGGCCCAAGGCTGACTCCTTCCCAGATCTTCTCAGCTTAGTGGCTGAAGACTGACGCTGCCCGATCGCCTCGGAAGCCCCCTAGACCATCATGGTTGCTGAGCTTCAGGTAACTCTCACAGTGGAAGGTAAGTCCGTCCTCTTCTTAATCAATATGGAGGCTACCCATCCACATTACCTTCTTTTCAAGGGCCTATTTCCCTTGCCTCCATAACTGTTGTGGGTATTGACGGCCAGGCTTCTAAACCTCTTAAAACTCCCCAACTCTGGTGCCAACTCGGACAACACTATTTTATGCACTTTTTTATTTATCCCCACCTGCCCAGTTCCCTTATTAGGCCGAGATATTTTAACCAAATTATCTGCTTCCTTGACTATTCCTGGACTACAGCCACATCTCATTGCTGCCCTTCTCCCCAACCCAAAGCCTCCTTCACGTCTTCCTCTCATATCCCCCGACCTTAACCCACAAGTATGGGACATCTCTACTCCTTCCCTGGCAACCGATCACATGCCCGTTACCATCCCATTAAAACCTAATCACCCTTACCCCTCTCAATGCCAATATCCCATCCCACAGCATGCTTTAAAAGGATTAAAGCCTGTTATCACTCGCCTGCTACAGCATAGGCTTCTAAAACCTATAAACTCTCCTTACCATTCCCCCTTTTCACCTGTCCTAAAACCAGACAAGGCTTACAAGTTAGTTCAGAATCTGCGCCTTATCAACCAAATTGTTTTGCCTATCCACCCCGTGGTGCCAAACCCATATACTCTCCTATCCTCAATACCCCTCTCTCTACTACCCATTATTCTGTTCTGGATCTCAAACATGCTTTCTTTACTATTCCTTTGCACCCTTCATCCCAGTCTCTCTTTGCTTTCACTTAGACTGACCCTGACACCCATTAGGCTCAGCAAATCACCTGGGCTGTACTGCCGCAAGGCTTCACAGACAGCCCCCATTACTTCAGTCAAGCCCAAATTTCAACCTCATCTGTTACCTATCTTGGCATAATTCTCATAAAAACACACGTGCTCTCCCTGCTGATCGTGTCCGATTAATCTCCCAAACCTCAATCCCTTACAAAACAACAACTCCTTTCCTTCCTAGGCATGGTTAGTTAGGTCAGAATTCTTACACAAGAGCCAGGACTGCACCCTGCAGGCTTTCTGTCCAAACAACTTGACCTTACTGTTTTAGCCTAGCCCTCAAGTCTGCGTGCAGTGGCTGCTGCTGCTTTAATACTTTTAGAGGCCCTCAAAATCACAAACAATGCTCAACTCACTCTCTACATTTCTCATAACTTCCAAAATCTATTTTCTTCCTCATACCTGACGCATATACTTTCTGCTCCCTGGCTCCTTCAGCTGTACTCACTCTTTGTTAAGTCCCACAGTTACCATTGTTCCTGGCCCGGACTTCAATCCGGCCTCCCACATTATTCCTGATACCACACCTGACCCCCGTGACTGTATCTCTCTGATCCACCTGATATTCACCCCATTTCCCCATATTTCCTTCTTTCCTGTTCCTCACCTGGTCACACTTGATTTATTGATGGCAGTTCCACCAGGCGTAATCACCACACACCAGCAAAGGCCGGCTATGCTATAGTACAAGCCACTAGCCCGCCTCTCAGAACCTCTCATTTCCTTTCCATCATGGAAATCTATCCTCAAGGAAATAACTTCTCAGTGCTCCATCTGCTATTCTACTACTCCTCAGGGATTATTCAGGCCCCCTCCCTTCCCTACACATCAAGCTCGAGGATTTGCCCCCACCCAGGACTGGCAAATTAGCTTTACTCAACATGCCCTGAGTCAGGAAACTAAAATACCTCTTAGTCTAAATAGACACTTTCACTGAATAAGCAAAGGGCTTTCCTACAGGGTCTGAGAAGGCCACCGCAGTCATTTCTTCCCTTCTGTCAGACATAATTCCTCAGTTTAGCCTTCCCACCTCTATACAGTCCGATAACAGACCAGCCTTTATTAGTCAAATCAGCCAAGCAGTTTTTCAGGCTCTTAGTATTCAGTGAAATCTTTATATCCCTTACGGTCCTCCGTCTTCAAGAAAAGTAGAATGGACTAAAGGTCTTTTAAAAACACACCTCACCAAGCTCAGCCACCAACTTAAAAAGGACTGGACAATACTTTTACCACTTTCCCTTCTCAGAATTCAGGCCTGTCCTCAGACTGCTGCAAGGTACAGCTCATTTGAGCTCCTTTTTATTAGGCCCCAGTCTCATTCCAGACACCGGACCAACTTAGACTGTGCCCCAAAAAAAACTTGTCATCCCTACTATTTTCTGTCTAGTCATACTCCTATTCACCGTTCTCAACTACTCATACATGCCCTGCTCTTGTTTACACTGCCGGTTTACACCGTTTCTCCAAGCCATCACAGCTGATATCTCCTCGTGCTATCCCCAAACTGCCCCTCTTAACTCTTGAAGTAAATAAATAATCTTTGCTGGCAGGACTATACTGAATCTCCTTAGGCACTCTCTAATGAGATGTCCTAGGTCCTCCCAATTCTTAGACCTTTTATACCTGTTTTTCTCCTTATTCCATTTAGTTTTTCAATTCATACAAAACCATATCCAGGCCATCACCAATAATTCTACACAACAAATGTTTCTTCTAACAACCCCACAATATCACCCCTTACCACAAAATCTTCCTTCAGCTTAGTCTCTCCCACTTTAGGTTCCCACGCCACCCCTAATCCTGCTTGAAGCAGCCCTGAGAAACATCGCCCATTCTCTCTCCATACCACCCCCCAAAAATTTTCACCGCCCCAAGACTTCAACACTATTTTGTGTTTTTTTTTTATTAATATAAGAAGGCAGGAATGTCAGGCCTCCGAGCCCAAGCCAAGCCATCGCATCCCCTGTGACTTGCACGTATACATCCAGTTGGCCTGAAGTAACTGAAGATCCACAAAAGAAGTAAAAATAGCCTTAACTAATGACACCCCACCATTGTGATTTGTTCCTGCCCCACCCTAACTGATCAATGTACTTTGTAATCTCCCCCACCCTTAAGAAGGTTTTTTGTAATTCTCCCCACCCTTGAGAATGTACTTTGTGAGATCCACCCCTGCCCGCAAAACATTGCTCTTAACTTCACCACCTGTCCCAAAACCTATAAGAACTAATGATAATCCACCACTCTTTGCTGACTCTCTTTTCGGACTCGGCCCACCTGCACCCAGGTGAAATAAACAGCCATGTTGCTCACACAAAGCCTGTTTGGTGGTCTCTTCACACGGACGCGCATGAAAAAGATACCAAGAAGGGGCAAGGGAATAAGTTTCTAGAGAAGGGGATCATTGAGCCGGGAGGCTGCTTCCCTGCCTCTGAGAAAAGGTCCACAGTTATATCAGGAAGGGCCAGCCAGAGGAGCCGTGAAATCCTCCCCACGCGGATTCAGAAAACACATGGAAAGCTTCCCTGACTCCCGGCTGGCATTGGGGACCTCATCCACGCTTAACAGGTAGGTTCCCTCAGCCTGCAGCCCTCTCTTCACCTTGACAAGCCTGCCTTGTCTGTGCCTTTACTCAACTGGTTTCCCAAGGCCTCTCCGTCTCCCCAACTTCCTCTCAAGCAACCTAAATCTTCCCCATCCTTCAAGGTGCACACATCCTCCAAGGAGCGTTTCTTGGTCCATCCCCTTTTTCCTCCTACTAACAACTAGAGCACTTAATCTGCACCTCACACCTGGTCCTTTTAGCCGTATTCTGTACTATTTGCTGTAATTTTCTGTTTCTTGGTCTTCTCTTTTCCAACTAGAATAGATTCTTTGAGAGCAAAGACCTTATCTCCTCTGTTTTTTATATTCTTCTTATATAACCTAATGCAGGACTAAACCTGATTATAAAAATAGCCACAAAAATAATAATTATCTTTATATCACCTTTTCAAAGGCTTTTTTGTATATAGTTGCCTTTGTACCTCACAGCAACCCAGCACATTTGGAAATGAAGTTATTATACTCCTGAGTCTGCTGCATGACCTCTGGGTCCTCAGCTAAAAGATGGAGTCCTCTACCGGTTGGTGCCCACTGTCAGCTGAGAACTTGGCTGGGCACATTGGCCAGAACACCTACACATGGCCTCTTCCTGTGGTTTGGGCTTCCCCACAGCATGCTGGCCTCAGGGTATTTGAACTTCTTCTCTGGTGAAGCTCCAAAGGTGAGTGTCCCAGAAGAACCAGGGAAAAGCTCTGTGACCTTTTCTAATTTTAGTCTCTGAGGTCATGCAGTGTCACTTTCAACTGCCCTCTATTGGCTTCAAGTGAGTCACTAAGGTTGGCCCACATTCAAGGATGAGGGACATTAACTTTCACCTCTCAATGACAAGAGTGCCCAAGAATGTACACAACATATTTTAAAATTGCCACGATTCCCCATTGGACAGATAGAAAAATTGAGGCTTAGAAAGGGTAAGTGGACTTGCCCAAGGTCACGCAGTTGCCAAGCAAACAGCAAGTCAGAAGTAATCCCAATTTCCTGTACAGGATTTACTCTCCTATGTGGCAACTGCAGGGTGATACCTTGATGATTGTCTACAGAAAGGTGGCAGCAGGGCCAAGAAGGAGGGAGGTGAGAAGGAGAAGGGACCCTTCCTGGTCCATGTCATCTCTGCTCTGGTGGGCTCCTTGGACCCCTCTGACCATTTTGGGCTCTAAAGATAGTTTGAGAGGTACCTACCTTCTCAGCACTGAGAAATAACTCTCTGTGATAGCTAGGAAGTGAATAAAATGAGGAGATCAGTGTCAGATATGTGTGTTGTGTATTAATCAAAACATAGAGAGCAGGTCTATCTGTGGCCTATTTCAAGGGGCCAGCCATCCAATCATACAAAGGGGCTAGGGGCTGGAGCTGATGCTGGGGCCCAGGAGTGGAAGTCTCTGCCCCACTTTCCATTATGATCTGTACTCAACCCAAAGCCTGCACGCCTATTCACACATCTGTTCAGCACTTGCCTGCAATCATTTAGGTTTTATTATTGGACTTGTCACCATATTAATGTAGCTGTACATTTAAATTGATTTTAATTGTACATTTCCTGAAAAACCTTGGGTTTTTTGCAAGTATTAATTAACTGATGCATTTAAATTAAAAACAATTATGTAGCCACAGTTGTGCCTTCTTTGCTCTGCATGCCAAAAACGAAGGTTTCATGTAATGCATAAAATAAGTGGATTAATATTTCACAATTAAGGTCAATTTCCATTTGGAAAGGAAAGATAATGAACCAACTCTCACCTGTAATCCCCTGACATGTTTCCATAAGAATTCTAGTCTTCATGAATTTTGTAATCCGGATGTTCAGAGAATATGTTCATAAAGCTGCTGATAAATGGAATCATTAACAGAATAAATCAGGACCCCTGGCTGCAAAGCTCAGGTGGCATCTGTTTTCATGTTAAGCTAATGAGGCTAGAATTTAGGAAAGCTCTTGCAAAGTCACAGCAGAGTCATTCAGTAGCAAAGAAAAAGAAACGTGGAATTCTTGTCCTGCCCTGAGATGAGGCCCTCCCACAAGAGTAGAGTCAGGTGCAAGGGCTTTTCTGTGTGACTCTGGGTAAGGGACTTGATCTCTCTAAGTCTCTGTTTCCTTGTTTATTAGGTGGGAATAGGAAGTAGTATCAGCCTCACAATACTGTTGGAATTATACATAAACTAATATGTGTAATGCACTTAGCACTATAGCTGGTGTCTGCCAGGACTCAGTAAAAGGGAGATGCTGATTTTTTTCATTTGTTTTGGTTTTGGGGTTTTGTTTGTTTGTTTTGTTTTGAGACAGGATGTTGCCCCAGCCTGCAGTGCAGTGGCACGATCATGGCTCACTGCAGCCTCGACCTCCTGGGCTCAAGCAATCCTCCCACCTCAGCCTCCTGAGTAGCTGGGACTACAGGCATGTGCCATCATACCTGGCTAATTTTTTTTAAAATTTTTTGCAAGGACAAGGTCTCATTATTTTGCCCAGGCTGGCCTCAAACTCCTGGCATCAAGCGATCCCCTAGCTCTGGCCTTCCAAAATGCCAGGATTACGGATGTGAGCCACCACACCAGGCCTTGTTGTTATTTTTATTGAGTCCAAGAGAGGAGGCTAAGAGAAGGGAATGGGGAACCTCCTCGGACTGAGAAGCAACAGGCCCCACACGCTGGTTCCCCACCCTGTGAGGTGTGCTCTCATAAAGGTTCACCTCGCAGTGAGTTCAATGGGGTAGGCGGCAAGGCAGTACCGGGAACTATGTCCGGTCCCACTGGAGGCTGGTGAGGATGGCAGAAGGGGTTCAGCCCTCCCCATGTGAGATTTCCAGGCCAGCAGTGACTCCCAAGCATGAGAAGTAAGAGAAAATTCCCCATCAACTCTTTCCAGCTCTAGTCCAGACCTCTTTCCAAGACACATTTGCCTCTCTACTCTCAGTAGACAGCAGCGCTGTGAGGAGAAGCAACTGCAGTTGGCTGAGTTCTCATTGCCACAGAGAGAGCTCCTCCTCCACACACTCCTCCCTTCTTTCTGCCCTCCTGGGAGTCATCTACTCACTCTCCTGCCTGCCCCAGAGCAGCTGGGGCACCAAGAAGGACGGCAGGAGGGGTTGGGATTTAAGGGCAAACTCCAAGGGCGGCCCTTCCTCACTCCACCCCAAAACTCATCTTCACACAGTCCCCAAGGAAGCTGTTGCAAACAATTCCCTCTACACAAGGCAGATTTGGGCAGTGAAGAGATGATGGGGAAAACCGAGGGCTGCAAGGAGAAGAGCTCCCGCGGTAAGCTGAGCCCCGGATTCTTTCATTCCTCCTTCAACAAATATGTACTTCAAGCCAACACAGGGCCAGGCCCTTTTCTTGGCATTATGGACACAGATGTGAACAAGTAAGATGACTCCCATCATAGAGATTATACTCTAGAGAGAGAGAGAGAGAGAGAGGAAGAAGGAGATGGAGAAGAAGAGAGGAAAGAAACAAGAAAGAGAAACAAAGAAGGAAAGAAAGAAAGAGAAGGAAGGAAGGAAAGAGAGAGAGACAGAAAGAAAAAGAAAGAAAGAAAGAAAATACGGAGAAAATAAAACAGGGAAGGTTCTCAGGGATGGGAGATATGCAATTTTAAATTGAGGAGATCAGAGGTACCCTGATTGAGAAGGTGACATTGGAGCAAAGACTAGAAACAGAGCAGCTTCCAGCTCCAACTTACACTGGCTCCCTGGGTAAGCTTGGAAAAGTCACTTCCCTTCTCTGAGTTTTCCTGGAAAATAATAAAGTAACTGGGTTGACCTTGATTTAGGTTACTGATTTGTAACTTTCAACTGTCTTTTCACTCTGCACGATCCCTTTAGTCAAATGAAGAATTATGCAGAACCCTATAGGTTAGACTTCCCAGATAAAATGAAGATACCCAATTCAATTTGAATTTCAAGTAAACCAATGAATAATTTTTTTGAACATAGGTATATCCCAAACATTGCATGGGACATACTTATACTAAAAATATTTGTTTATCTGAATTCAAGTTGAACTGGGTGACCTGTGTTTTTATTTGCCAAATCTGCCACCCTCCTATAGGTGACAAAGGAACGGGAGCAGGGGAAGCAGCCCTCAGAGCTCAGGAGCCCTACAACTAGCCTGTCTGAGCCTTGGTGTCCCCAGGGGCAGGGCTGGAAGGCATCTCCGAGAGACTGTGATGGATCCTGTTGGGAGAATGAGTGATCACAGCATTCCAAAGTTCAGCCTGAGGTCAATCCAGGGCCAGGTGCCCCCGATCTCAGGGAGCCTTCAATTAAATACCTAAGGAGAAGGCATTCAGTTCAGCACCTGGCAGTAATGGGCGCCCAGAAACTGTTGTCTCTCACTGTCCAGGCTTTTCAGAGGTAAACTCCTGTTCCATTTAGCTCAGATGGTCCCTCCACCCTGTAGGGCCAGGAAGAGGTTGACAGAGCATGGTACTGAGTCTGGGCAAAGGGCCCAGGAGGTTTGGTGGTTTTCTCTCCGCAGGTTCATTCATTCCTGGGTTGGAAGCTGAGCTTGGCTCAGAAGCTCTTTCACCCTCATTTGTCTCAGAAGTGCTGGCCCTAGGCTCTCCCACCCAGTAAGAGTTTAATTGGAGAAAACGGTGACTTTTTTAAATGAAAAGAAAAAACAACCTTCAAAACTAGATAAAGAGCAGAAATGCAAATGGCAAAATATCTGAAAGCTCCTGGCAGGTGGTGGAAGAAGTCTCTTACCAGCATGAAGTAGAAGCAAAGCCGTCAGCCTCTCCGGAGCCCACAGTTTCAGAGCATGCTGTGAGCAGCTGGGACTTCTCAGCTGGCCACAAGCACTTGTATTCTCCCTGGGGTAAAATCAGTAGCCAAGGCAGTCTGCTCTCAATTTTCTGTCTTGTGGCCTATCTGAGCTGGGATAACTCCGGGATGAGGGAGAGGGGGACTGGGTACAGAAGGAAAGGGAAAAGGGGGTCCTGACTAGAGGCAGGACAGAGCAGAGAAACCATGGCATGCGTTCGTGCCAGTTCCAGTGTCTGTTGCTGTGTAACAATCACCCCCAAAACAGTGGCTTAAAGCAATTTATTTAAATTTCTTAGCCTGGTGCAGCGGCTCATGTGTCTAAACCCAACACTTTGGGAGGCTGAGGCGGGAGGATAGCTTGAGGCCAGGAGTTCAAGACCAGCCTGGGCAACATAGCAAGATCTTGTCTCTACAAAAAAAAAAATTTTTTTTAATTAGCTGGGTGTGGTGACACATGCCTTTGGTCCTAGCTACTCAGGAGGCTGAGGCAAGAGGATTGCTTGAGCCCAGGAGTTTGAGTGATGCAGTGAGCTATGACTGTGCCACTGCCCTCCAACCTGGGTAGCAGAATTTTAAGAGACCCTGTCTCTTAAAATTTTTTTTACTTTTTTAATTTAAAAATAAAATGAAATAAATAAATTTCACATGGTTCTGGGGGTTGAACAGGATCAGCTGGGCAGTTCTCACTTTGGGTCTCTTCTGATGTCAGCAGGAGCTAAAGACATCTGAAGCCTCAACTAGGCTGTGTCCCAAAAGGCTTCTTTACACACATGTCTGGCACCTGGGCAGGGATAGTGGGAACACTGGATGATGGCCCCCACACATCCCACACATTCTTGCCACATGGCTAGTTTGAGCTCCTTCACAATATGGCAGTCTGGAGTATCAGACTTCTTACACAGTAGTGGCTTTTCCCTGAACTTGTGTTTCCAGAGTCCAAGGAAGAAGCTGCAAGGCTTTCTATGACTCAGCCTCAGAAGTCACAAAGTGTTACTTACCTCTGCTGCATTCTGGTGATTAAAAGGGCCAGCCCAGATTTAGTGTAGGAGGGACTGGTGTGAATTCTGGGAGGGTTGCCCCATAGTGGGAGGCTTTTGGGGAGACTATCTGCTACAGTGCCTTTGCTGTGTGGCTGGGGCTGTGCCCATCAGCCCAGTTGCCAGGCAAAGCAAAAGCTGAAGTGACAAGGACAGTCACTTTGCTGACTGGTGCAAATGATGCCCTCTAAACCTTGGTGGGTAGGGAATGTGGTATAAAGAACCAAAAAACCTGGGGCCTGGCACTGGCTCTGGCTTTCTCGGGCTATGCACTAGTGGGCACTGGTGTCTTCATCTTAAAATTGAGGCAGTTGGATTAAATCACTTAAGTTTCTTCTCCCCTCCGAGTTAGGAAATACATGGCTGGGTGCGGTGGCTCACGCCTGTAATCCCAGCACTTTGGGAGGCCAAGGAGGGTGGATCACTTGAGGTCAGGACTTTGAGACCAGCCTGGCCAACATGGTGAAACCCTGTCTCTACTAAAAATACAAAAATTAGCCAGGTGTGGTGGCGCATGCCTGTAATCCCAGCTACTCAGGAAGCTGAGGTAGGAGAGTTGCTTGAACCCAGGAAGCAGAGGTTGCAGTGAGCCAAGATCGCGCCACTGCCCTCCATCCTGGGCGACAGAGTGAGACTCAGTCTCAAAAAATCATAAAAATAAAAATAAGAAATATAACATGCTATATGAGTTCATCACAGAACCCAAGTCTCTCAAGAGGCAAGGGGACCAAGTCCCAGGGCCATTCTCAGAAGCAAGCATGAAAATTAGAAGTGCCAAGTTATCAGTCACCAATCTTTGCCTCTTCTGAGCAACAAAATCCATATGGCCAAATGGATATGTCCAATTCAGGGGATCCTGCACTTCCCTTCCTGACTGTGTGTGTGTGTGCACTTGCACATGTGTGTGCACTTGTGCATGCGTATGCATGTGGGGAGGTGTAAACGTCAGGCAAGTGTCCCACTGCACACTGTGTTTCTGCTCCAGAAAAAACTGCCAAATGAGTAGCTTATACTGGAAGAAACAGCCCAAATACCTCAATTTATGTAACTATGTGTCGTACGGCCTTTTAATTTAGCCCTCGTTCCAAATGCATGACACATCCTTTTGACACCTTGAAGAAATGCTTCTCAGATGGCAGGCTGGGCATTGCAGCTCGAGGCTGCAAAAGGAAAGCACACAGCCCTGAAAATTAAAAGGGATTTAGGTCCTCCTTGGAAATGTCCAGCCTCAGGCTACTTGATGTGGTCATTTATTAAGTGACTTAATCAGGAAAAGGAACTCAGTCTCAGAGCAATTAAGTTGCTTTCTGGGCACTGCTGGATTCTCCTAATTATGAGTGGGGTATTGCATTCATACTGGGACTACCAGAAGATAATTCTATTCCAGGGCTGAAAAACACTTAGCTACTCAGCTATGGAGACTCCATGTTGCTGAGAAACCTATTAAATTGCTGAATTTGGGGAAACTTTCCTTTGATTGAATCCAAGCAGGTTTGCTGTTTTTTGCTTTGTTTTGTTTCTTGTTTCTGAGACAGAGTCCTGCTCTGTCACCCAGGCTGGAGTGCAGTGGCATGACCATGGCTCACTGCAGCCTCGACCTCCCTGGCTCAGGTGATCCTCCTGCCTCTTCCTCCTGTCTAGCTGGGACCACGGGTGCACGCCATCACACCCAGATAATTTTTTATTTTTGGTAGAGACAGGGTCTCACTTTGTTGCCGAGGCTGGTCTGGAACTTCTGGCCTCAAACATTCCTCCTGCCTCAGCCTCCCAAAGTGCTGAGATTACAGGTGTGAGCCACCTCGCCTGATTTCCAACAGTTTTTTAACATAGTTTTATTTGCCCTATAATGAGAAGGATTAGGGTTATAGAATTATAACCTGTCAGAGTCTGATGACTCTCAAAGCTCTCTTATCCCAAGCTTATTCATTTCTCTGCCAAAGAAACAAAGGGAAAATGTTAGTGCTCAAGGCCGCATACTTTGCAAAACTGGGACTAGCCTTCAGGTCTCCTCTAAAAGCTCAAGGCTCTTGTCTAAACTAGTGGGGAAAGGATCTCTCTAGGACTTTGTTGGGATACTGAAGAACCATTCTAGGACCCCCTCAAATAACCAGCTATGGCTCCCCCAAAGAGTAGAGCAGAATGGACTCAATATCCTGTGCAAAGTGTACATGTGTGAGTGAATGCTCAGCAAGAGAATTTGCTCAAAAATATTTATTGAGGGCCTACGATGTACCAGGAACGATGCTAGAAACCAGGAATATGGCAGAGAACAGTGTCTCTGGCCTAGAGAAGGATCTTACACTAAAGGCCAGTGAGGAGGAAAATAAGGGAATGAGTGGATGAATAAATAGATGGATGGGTAATTAATAGATGGATAGATAGATCGATAATAAATGAATGGATAGATGGATGGTTGCTACATTTAGAAAGCCAGGAGAGCAATAACTCAGGATTAAGTTAGGGCTTAGACTCAGAAACCTGGGGACCTGCACACTCCTGCATGCCTGCTATGCAGCCAAAATCAACTCTATTCAGATATTCTCCTGCTCAAAAGTCTTCGGTGGATAGCCAGTCCTCCATAATCCATACCCTACACTGCTCCAATGTTTGCCATTTACTTCAATTCTGGTTAATCTCATCACAGTGTCCTTAACACCACTACTAATCAAAACCATTCCTACTCATTTGCTCAGACTGACAGCTTTTCCTGGAATGCCCTCCGCTGTGCCCTCTGCCTCTTCTCCAAGTCCCTTTCCCTTCATCCAGCTCTCCCCACCTTCTCCCGGCCTGCCTGTAACACACACCAGGCACTGAGCACATACTCTTTGGGAGATGCACTGTATCTGGTGAGCTACACTTGTCTCCCCCACCCTCAGCTAAATGATCAGGTCATCTAGGTTAGGAACTGTATTCCCTTTCAGGGTCCCCAAAGACAAGCACATGGCTGGGCACACAATAGATGATCAATAAAGACTTTAAGAATAACATAGAATCTGAAGAAAGTAAGTATACGTGGTCCCCCAGGGCACATGCCTGGCTTGGGTTCACCCCTAGGAAACTCTGAAACCCTGGTTTTCCTCCCAGAATCTACTTCATCCAGCCCCGCCCTCTCCATCTGCTGTCATGCTTTCCTGGAGGCATCCCCTCAGAATTAACATTGGGGCGAGGCCTAGAATGCTGGGCAAGGACGCGGGGAGGGGCCTTTTGGATTGTTTTACAACCAAATCGCCTCTTCTGAGCTGGTGAATGACTCAGCATCTTGGATTCCAAATGAAGAAAAAAAAAAAAAAAAAAGCCACTTTCATTCTGTCATGCAGGAAGCACAGAGGGTCCAGCTGACTTTGTGATGTCACTGTGCCAGGCTTGGAGCCCAGCCATGTCAAATCTGGGCACCTGAAGTGTGAGCTGCTCTGCCAACCTTCTAACCAGTCAGGGATGGAGAAAGAGCACCTCCTGTTGATGGACTTGGCAACCCCATTTTATAGATGAGAAAGTTGAGACCAGATAAATCAAAACCTCTTAGGGTTCCCCAAATTGTCACTCTTTCTCCCTGATGTCTGCCCAGGACCTCTCTGAGCTGGTGAAAGATGCAAATTAATCCTTCCTCAAAACAGCTGCAGCCCTGTATTAAAGGAAGAATCTGTAAATACACAGCTTCTCTCCAGCCCCCACACCACAGGTGGCTGGTGGGGAGCCACCGTGCCTGCTCCCACTCTTGCATCCCGCTGGTTCCTGAGAGCCAGGGACTCTTCAGAGAGGGGCCTTCTTCTCATTTGAATATGTTGGGAAGCAAAGGGAGGTGTAGATAACAGGCCCTGTAACTGCTGGAGGGAGACCTGGGCCAGCAGCTGCAGGAAACATTCAAGAACAGTTCATCCTTACAAAAATATCCTCCTTCTGACACCAACCAGCTCCGGAGATGCAGGAGGGGACACTGGGAAATCAATCTCCATTCCAGAATGAGCCAGCTCTGCCAGTGAGGCGGTTTCCCTCCTGCCCTGGCTACCACTGATATAGAATACCAGCAAGCGTCATAGCATCCACCCGTCGCTGCATCCCAGATCAGGTGGCCCGGGCTCCAGGACCATGCCAGGAGGAGGGGAGAAGCATCCTGGCCTGGCAGCCTGGCTTGGTCATGTGGGCATCGACTAGCCCACCTGGCCACCAAGCAGCACCTGGATTCTCCCTTCCTCCCTTCTGCTCCTGCCGAATCCAAAGCATGGTCAGTGCATTCAACATGAACTCAACAGTCCTGCTGCTCAGGGTAGCAATACAGGACAGTGGCCACATGCCCAGACTCTGCAAGCAGACCTTGCTTCAACTCCCTTCTCTGTCCCTAGTTTAACCTCCCTGCACCCCAAGTACCCACTTTCCATTACGTAAAATGGGCCTAATGGCAGTCTCCACCTTAGAGTCACAAATCCTTCTTCTCAAGCCCCTTGTTCAGTGTCATAGTGAGCACTCAATAAAAGACAGCTACTATTTATAAATTAACAAAAAGACTTTTTAAAAAGCTTCTGCGGGGTACAAGTTGCCATGCTAGATGCTGGACCATTTCTGTGTTCATTATGGCTGGGCAAGGGAAGGGAGGGAGAAATTATTTAATCCAGTAAATTATGAACAGTTATGAGAAAGGAAAAGTATTTGATGTCTGAGGAAACCGACAGTATTGACTAAAGGCTAAGAATGGCCTCTGCCCTAGATGAGATGGGAGACCCCTGGTGCAGTAGGATGGGGTGAGGGAGTGTGAAGATTATTTCCCATTCTCATGCCTGTCATACTAGTGGCTATGAAGGGACACAAACGCCCTGTTCTAGACCCAAAGGGGTGCTAGGACTCCCGAGGAAGAAGCAGGAGGCCTTCTACTGGTGGATCTAGAAGCTCTGTCAGCCTGCCCCCACCATGGATCCAGGGATGAGCTCAGGGCTGGTGGAGGGATGCTGGGGTCTGTGAGTCCCTGCATTGAAGGCTGCCTTTCATGTCTATGTGCATGTGAGAATTTTCTTGGGAAGACACATTTTCTTCATGTTTTCAATGGGGTCCCTGACCTCAAAAGGTTTAGAACCACTGCTCTATGGATTAACTTCATCCCGTCCAGCATGATTCTCAGATGATATTGTTAGCACCAGTCCTCTCTCTTCAACCAGACTGTATTTGCCATCCATCACCATCATCTGATATGGCCAGAGTAAATGTGTATTGGTTGACTCTGTATATTTCTATGTATTTCAGCTTTTCCCAGAAATCTCTCACTTTGGACACCTGGAGGGAGATAGGCAACAAACACAAAGCCTAGCAGGCTTTCTCAGGTACGGCTAAGGTAGGTCAGGAAGGCAGCAGTCCCTCCTCACCTGACCCAGTTAGGGACTGGAACTGAAGCCTGCAGTCATTTACAAGTCATTGTGCACCATAATACTGCTAGTCATTCCTTTCTTCAACAAACATTTATTGAGGACCTACTGTGTGCCATGCACTGTTCCAGATGTTGGAGATATAGCCATGAGTCCATCAGGCAAAGTCCCTTTTGCCATGCAGTTTATACTCTAAGAATGAAACAGTCAACGATAATCAGACAAGCATGATACTTTCAGATGGTGGTAAGTGTGAAGATAAAACATAATTATATAGTGGAGAGAGCAGGAGACACTCAAGGTAAAAGCCTAGAGGTGGGAACAAGTTTGGCACGTTTGAAGAATAGGAAGGAAGCTAGGGCAGCAGAAGCATAATGAGCAAAGAGACAGAGAAAGAGCATCAGAAGCAGTGAGAAAGAGAAGCAGGGGCTGGATCACCTTCGCCCTTGGAGATCTCCGTAGGGAGTTTGTGCTGGGGGCAGTGGGGAACTATCAGATAATTTTAAACATCAAAGTAATGTGACACATTTTGAAAGTCACTAGGACTGCGGTGGAGAATTGTTGGGAAGAGAAGAAGCAAGGAAGCCACATACCAGGTGCCAAGCCAGACCCAGGGGACCCCATGACGAACAAGACAGCCACACACCCTGACCTCACGGAGCTCATAGTCTTAAATAGGAGACTCTGGGGTTCCCTGCTTCCTTTGATCCAAAGTCAGAAGCAAACACAAGGCCAAGATGTGGCTGGTCTCTGAGCCAAGAAAGGAAATAGCATGGTTTCCTCCTGTTCGCCCAGGCCCGTTCAGCCTCAGGGGCACACCTCCCTTATCCTAATTCTCCTTCTTCAAACCCCAGACCAAGACCACCTTCCCCATCGGAGAAGCCTTCCTTGCCCACCTAGGCACACCTGTGTCCCAATCATGGTGGTGAGGAGTGGTGGGTGGTCTTGCTCTCTTCTGCTTCACACAGGTGAGTTTTGTTGACCAGCTAGCCTTCCCCCCGTGACAGCCTAACACAGAGCTGGGTATAGAGTAAAGGCAGCGTAAATACTCCTCAGATTTATACTGTGGGAAAAGAAGTATATATTTGTCCATTGACTGGAATGGAATGAGATTAGATTGGATTGAATTGCTGGTGGGCATTGTAAGTACTGATGTAGGTGACATATGACCTCCTAGAAACTTCTCAGATTAAATATAGGCTAGAAAAAAGGTAGTAGAAATTACAGATTCCTTGTGAATGACCACAGCCCCAGCCGTGTGCTACATGACCACAGTCCCAGCTACAAAGATGATAACAGATTGAGCTTACAAATTTTCCCAATGAAGAATGCTAGCTATTGAGAAGGGGGAAAGTTCAGTAACTGAGTTTGTTTACTTTTTGTTTTTGTTTTTTTTTTTGAGACGGAGTCTCGCTCTGTCACTAGGCTGGAGTGCATTGGTGTGATCTCGGCTCACTGCAACCTCCACCTCCTGGGTTCAAGCGATTCTCCTGCCTCAGCCTCTTGAGTAGCTGGGATTACAGGCACGTGCCACCACACCCAGCTAATTTTTGTATTTTTAGTAGAGACGGGATTTCACCATGTTGGCCAGGATGGTCTCGATCTCCTGACCTCGCGATCCACCCGCCTCGACCTCCCAAAGTGCTGGGATTACAGGTGTGAGCCACAGTGCCTGGCCATTTGTTTACATTTTCTAGTTTCAGGTTCTACTGTTCTTACCAACCAAGTCTCCCTCCCCCAAAACCATCACTAGAAACTGTGACTAAAGTCCCTTATAAAGAACTGGTTTGGGAGTGACCCAGAAACACGTGGTACATTGAAGGCAAACCAGTCCCCATGGCTTCAGAAATTATATCTGCATGTGACTATGAATATGCATATCCATCATTCCTACTAATTATAAGTATAATGTATTTTTATATGTATGTGTTGAGACAGATACTTGCCTATATGTATGTTTACTTACATGTGTGCATGTACATTCGTATTTGATTCTATGTGTGTGTTTATGTGTGTGAGTCCCTTTTTATATCCTTTCAGCAAGAACTCTAAATTAGCCCCAGCTGTTTAGGAGGCTGAAGCAGGAGGATTGCTTGAACCCAGGAGTTTGAGGCTGCAATGAGCTATGATCGCATTACTGCACTCCAGCCTGGGCAACAGGGTGAGACCCTGTCTCAAAAAAAAGGAAGAAAAGTTTAAAAAGAATTCTAAATAGTCTTGCTAGGGCTGCAAAAGACATCACTTAATAACCTTGTAGGCTTAATGTAAGCCTTTCCCATGAGGAAATCTCACCCTATGAAGGGCTCATGGCCTTCCCAGTCTGAATCTGTTCTCTGCCTATGCTAGTTTCCCTGTGATACCTTTGCACTGGGTCTGCCCCTAGTGTAGGGAACAGACACTGGGGAACGTATTACCTGAAGCCAGATAGGGGGCAGCCACAGAGTTCCAGAGGCTAAGATCCATCTGAGAGTTATCCCAGCTAGTGGCTAGGGGTGTGAGCATAATATTTGATCCCCAGGGGATACAGTTCTTAAGGCCCAAGGCAGGGGTCTGGAGTTCAGGACAGGTATTCAGATCCACGAGAAAATTGGATTACTAAGAGGAAAGCCAAAAGTTCTGATTATGTATTGCTGTGTAGCAATCACTCCAAAACCTAGTGGCTTAAAACAAGGGCAATTGTTTATTTTACTTATGAATAAAATGTGGCCAGGGCTTGACAGGAATGGCTTCTCTATGTTCCTTGTGGCATCAGTGGGACACTGTGACTGGAGGTGGAGGATCCTCTTTCAAGATGGCTCACTGACATGCCTGGCAAATTGGTGCTGGTGCTTGCTTGAGAGTTCAAGCCTAAGGAGCCTTAATTCTTTTGCACATGGGCCCCTTCACAGGCTATTTGGGCTTCCTTACAGCATGGTGGCTGGTTCCAAGAACAAGTGTCCCAAGAGAACTAGGCGGACACGGTACTGCCTTTCATGACCTAGCCTCAGAAGTCACATTCTGTTACTTCTGCCATATTTACAAGCCCACCCAGATTTAAGAGAAACACACACACACACACCCCTCAACTAGAGCAATGTCAAAGTCACATTAAAAGAAAAGCATGTGGAGCCAGGTGCGGTGGCTCACACCTGTAATCCCAGCACTTTGGGAGGCCGAGGCAGGCCAATCACTTGAGGCTAGGAGTTTGAGACCTGCCTGGCCAACATGGTAAAACACCATCTCTACTAAAAAGATATAAAAGTTAGACTGGTGTAGTGGTGTGTGCCTATAATCCCAGCTACTTGGGAAGCTGAGGCATGAGAATCGCTTGAACCCAGGAAGTGAAGGTTGTAGTAAGCCAAGATTGCACCACTGCACTCCAACTTGGGTGACAGAGCTAGACTGTCTCAAAAAAAAAAAAAAAAAAGAACGAAAGAAAAGAAAAGAAAAGCACATGGGATGGGAGATGTTGTAGTCATCTTTAGAAAATAAAATCTACCACACAGGTAGAAGATTACTCATACAACTAAATTCATTCCTTTTTCAACAAATCTTTTTTGAGGACTTAAAAGGTGAGGAGTGGGGAACCAGAAGGATATAGTCCCTGCCTTCAAGGAGCTCCCAGTCATGGTGCCATCAGGTGTGAAATCAAGGGGTGAGAGCACTGTGACATAAGTGCAATGCTGGGAGTGAGGACAGGAAGGTCATATGGGAACTGGAGTAGGGCCATGGCCTGACCTGGGGAAGAAGAATGTCAGGAAAGTTTTCCAGGGAAAGTAACATCTAATCTGAGTCCTGAAAGATTAAGAGATTGGGAAAGGAGGGAGACATTTCTAGGGAGATTTGAGGTGAGAGAGGGAAATACATTACTCAGCTTTGCCATAGTAACCAACAACCCCCAAACCTCAGAGGTTTACAATCATACACATTATTCCTCGCTCATATTGAACGTAGGCTGCAGGGCATCTGTGACTTTGCTTCAGGATGGAGCTCTGCGCCACCTTCCTTTTCATTCTGTGACACAGGCTGGAGCAGCACCTATCTGGGGTATGCAGGACAAAGAAGGAAGCGTCATGGTGGCAACTTGCAATGTCTCTAAAAGCTTCTGCTCATCCACTCACATTTCATTGATCAAAGCCTGTCACACAACTGAACCCAGAGTCAATGAGGCTGGGGCTTCTGCTTCTCTACAGGAGCACAGGTCATGGTGATGCACAGCTGCAGAAGGGGTGGAAGAGTCCAAGAGCTGCAAATTATTCAGGCTGGCTGAAGCCTTGAGGAAGAAGTGGGCAGTGGGGAGAGGTAGGCTGCTCATATGTGCAAAGTCCAATAGCAAAGGGCCCCATTAGCCATGGTAAGGAGGCTAAATACCATCCTGAGGTTAATAGGTGCCATTAGAGGAATGTAAAGACAGAGTGGCACAATCTTATCTGTGTTCTAAACTGGTTGTTCTGGCTGATTTGTGATGGGCAACTTGGAAAAGGACTGACATTGGGGAGCGAGGAGGAAGAGGAAAGAAAGGAAATCAATATTTATTTAATACGTCTTATGTACCAAGCACTAGACTCTCACATTGATAGCAGACATGAATCGCAGTGGTACAGTCACTTCATTCTTCCAAGTCTGGGCTCACAGTCCCTGTTGATTGGGCAGTGGGCCATAGAATCCCTCCCACCCACCAACCTGAATATCACTGATCAGAGTGGGAATCACTGACCTAAGAGGAGTCTACAAGATTCTCTCTCTCTCCACCCCCATATCCTCCCTCAGGAATTTGGAACAGGGGCAGAGATTTCTGAGTGCCTCTGGAGTGCCTGAACTAGGAGGACACACAAAGACTAGGGAAGCACCCAGGGCAAGTTGCTCTTCAGAGAGAGAAGAACAAAGACGCTTGGAAGGGAACACAGAAAAGAGACCATTCTCCCATTCAGAGTGGGGGAAAGTGTGCCTGCCTTGATTTCCAACTATTTCCCAGGTTCTATTCCACTTCTCTTAAGGACAACGGTGTTCCTTACCCTTGAATGCGTGTGCTGCCCCTGAATCCTTAAAATAAATTTATTTTTGTGACTTCTGTTTGTCTCAGTGGATTTCTATGACTTGTGCTTCAAAGTACCTTGACTAAGACATTCAAATTCTCTGAGTCCCCCAGGCTCACCCCAGGCATAATGGATACCAACTCAATGGGGCCATGAGCATGTCCAGACTTTCCCAGCTGTGGGGCTGAGGATGCTGCGGGATTGTTTGCCCTGGTCACAGTGGGCTCCTTCTCACCAGGCGAAAACAGGGACTGAAGGTCACCAATCTCAGAAAATCTCAGGGCCTGGGGGGCTGAGACTTGAGGAGGACAAGGGATGGCTTTTCCTAGAAGCTAGACCTATCTTCCTGATACCTGGAAGGAACTCTCAACCATTGGAAGCTGGAAGTATCTGGGAACCCAAGCTCAGAGAGAGGAATAGCTTTGTGAGTGAAGGAGGAGAACTTGGTAGAAAACCAGGCCCCAGTGTAGTGGGTCAGAGCATGCACTCTGCAGCCAAATGGCCTCGGTTCGAGAACCCAGCTCTAGCATAGCTGCCAGACTTACACCTTACCTCTACGAGCCCCAGCGTCATCACCTGTAAGATGGAGATGCTAATCACATCCAGTTCATACCGGTATTTGAGATTATGTGAAATAGCACAATGCCTAGCACATAATAAGCATTCAGTAACTTCTTCCTATCATTACTTTTGCTATTACAGAGGAACTAAGGGCAGCAAGGCTTATGGTTTATACTACGGGTTCTGGCATCAAAGACTGAAATTCCAGAGGCTCCTTATGAGCTGTATGACTTTGGGCAAGTTGCTTAACCTCTCTGAACCTGTCTCCTCGCCTGTAAATGCTGATAATACCCACATTACAGGATTATTGTACCCACTCTACCTTAATATACCATTTTGTGCATAGAAGATACTCTATTAGTGGAAGCTATTTTTTATTTCAACAGATACACCTGGCTCTCTCTCAAGGCTCAGAGGGCTCAGGATGGAGTTAGGGAAGGGAAGAGGAGTCACTTTATTTTATCTTGGTCGCAATCACAGTCCACACACACCTACAGAGCCTTCAGTATGAGTTCTGCTTTGTATTCAGTCCTGAGAACAAACACAATAGAAACAGAAAACTTCATCTCAACCCCATCGAAATATGCAATGCCACATTTGTATGCAGCTGCCTTTTGCTTTCTGAGAATTATTCTAATGTGACCAAAATCCTGGAAATACTATCAGATAATGTAAAACATGATGGCAGCTGAAGTTCTCCAGTTTGTCTCCACACAGGGAATCCAGCCTTGTCATATACATTAGCTTATTTCCTCTTCTTAAACCCCTGGAAGCAAGGTGATGGTTACGCCTTATTTATTTTATTTTATTTTATTTTTGAGACAGAATCTCACTTTGTCACCCAGGCTGGAGTGTAGTGGCGTGATCTCAGCCCACTGCAACCTCCAACTCCTGGGTTTGAGCAATTCTCAGCCCCCCGAGTAGCTGGGATTACAGGCTTGTGCCACCACACCCAGCTAATTTTTGTATTTTTACCAGAGATGGGGTTTCTCCATATTAGCCAGGCTGGTCTTGAACTCCTGGCCTCAAGTGATCCGCCTGCTTCTGCCTCCGAAAGTGCTGGGATTACAGGGGTGAGCCACTGCACCCAGCCAGTTACACCTACTTTTATTCCCTCTGCCATCTACCAAGACCAGGAAACTGACTCCATAAGATAAAGTTGCTTACCTTTGGTCACACTGTTATTAAGTGGCAGGGGCAGTATTTAACCCAGATAGCCTGACTCCAAAGCCCACAGTCCACAGTTGCTGTGGATAGTGAACCGCAGACGCCAAGGTGGTCTCCTGTTGTACCCATTCCTGTCTTTCCAACTGCCCCCGAGGACCTCCAGTCACGTATCTCAGCATTTCCCAGGGTGCTTAGTCCAGGTCTGGGCATATAATAGTCTTGATAATAATTGTCACCTGGAAAGTCAATCCATTTTTTGATATTGAAGTCAGGTGCTTTCTGAAATAACATTAATTGTATGCAACTGTAAACACACTATCATGATCACAGCCCTAGTGACAATAGGGTCAATTACTAAGCATCTTCTATGTACCAGATGTTTCATAAACTTTCTCTCTAATCCCCAAAGTGGTTGTATTCAATTCAACAATTTATTTGTTGAATGCTTACTGCGTGCCAAACACTGGGCTCTAAAATCCCCATTTTACGAATGCACAAAATAAGGCTCCAAGATTGAGTAACTTACTAAAGGGGTGGGTCTGGGTCAAGAACCCAGGCCTGTCTGACACCAAAGCCCACATTCTCCACTCTACTCACCGTACCTTTCTCTGTGTGTGTGAGCATTTATAATAGTGTGACTACATTACAAGAGTTGGAACAAAGAGCTGACCCTACCTGTCACCACAAACCAGAATACCACAGCGCTACCGGAAAGACACCTCTTTGCAGCTAACTCTGACCAGGTCCCACTGCTGCAGGCTCATGCACAGGTTTCCCTGAGCGATCTGCCCTACCCAGCAGGGCTGTATCTTGTTTCTACCTGCTTCATTAGAGTGTTCTCACAGCACTGTGCATAAATTAATTAGCACATATTCTTCTACAAGAAACAGCCCCTGGGTTTTAGCCTTAATTCAGAGACAACAAAGTAAAGTATTGGATTTCCAAGTTAAGAACAATGCTAGCTTTTTCTAGGTTCCCTTTAAAAATGTAGAACTCGGTAGAAACCCTTATGTGGCTGCCTCCAATGGCCGGGTGGGAGTTGCCTCTTGCCCAGGCGCTACCCAAATGGGTAAAGCCAACAGTAGTCACCAGCCAGGCAGGAGGGGGTATCACTGATGAGTCGGGCTGACGCATTGTAATTAATGGTAATAAAAATAGATACCACATGAGAGAGAAGTGCCAAGCCAGGAATCTCTACGACAGGATAGAGTTTCTTTCAGGTAATGGAAAGAAGAAGAAAAAAAGTCACTTCTAACAGGAAACCTGATCTACTCATTGCCTACAGAGGATTTTTTGTAAAGTAAGGAAATGCAACTGAAGACGGCAGCCCCAGAAAAATTGGAGTAACTCTACTTAGAAAACTTTCTTTCCTGCAGAAAGTGGTGGGTCTGGGCCAAGAACCATGGGAACCTGGTGATGCTATAGGCAGTTAGACCTGGAATTTCTAAGGGCAGTGAGTTCAGTCTGTAGCTCCTCGGGCCCTGGGGAGACTCCAGCACCCAGGGCTCCTGGTTGAAGGAAAGCGTCCACTCTCTGAGACTTCCCCTCCAAGGAACAGGAGAGTAAGAGGGGGGCTGGGAGAGAAGAGCGCGAGGAAAGAGGAGGAAGAGGGCCATTCTCCTACTGGCCTGGTCACTTCCCAGCTGTTGCTGTCAGTCAAACCCGATTGGTCATTCAGGCATCCATTCAAACATTTCCTGGGCACCCAGACGTTGCAGGGAAAACGTGTGATGGAGAAAAGCCAGCGTCTATCCCCCCAAGAATCCTGTGATCAGACCGTCTGGCAACCTAGTGCACCTCTGGGTTGTGTGTCTTTCTCCGAGGTCTCGCTCTTCGCGGACGCGCCCCGATTTTCGAGCCCTCCGTGCCAGCGCACAGGCGGGTCAGTGCTGGGGTGAGGAGGGAAGAACCAGCGGGCCCTCTCCGCGTCCTCTCCCTCCTCTCCCTCCTGGGCTACAGGCCTGCGGGGAGCCGAGCGCGCAGCCCCGCCGGCGTGAACTCTGGGCCCGCCGCGTGGGGGCGCTGGCGTGCAGACCCGGCGGAGCCATGGGGCCCGGGACGCGCAGCGCCTCCAAAGCCCCACTGCAAAACAACCCGGCGGTGGAGCTCCGCGGCTCTCTGAACCCAAAGCCGCAAGCCCGTCCCCTCGCCCCGTGGCCCTGCCCGCCGCGCCCGCGCCCCTCCGCACCCAGGCGAAGGGGCCCAGGAAGGGACTCCAGGACTAAGGCGGGACCGCGGGCGGGGACGCAGGGCCGGGGGTCGCAGGGAGGCTGCCAGCGCCCGGGCCCGGATACCCGCCCCAAATCCTGCCTGGTCCCGGCGCCACCCGGGCCGACTCGCCTCTTTGCCGGCCTCCAGGCTGGCCCCGAGCCCCTGTGCTCGTTCTTTTCGTTTGAACAAGATCCCTCGTGAGCCCGCGGCCTCTAAACCGTTTGCTCTTGTGGGCCCTCCAGGCTGCCGCGTGGGTCTCAAGGTAAAGGCCCGGAGGGCAGAGGGGTGGCGGTGACCCCGGGGACCCGGTTGCTCCAGCTCTCGGGGCCTGTGACTGCCCCAGCCACGTGCGGCGCGGGCGACGCCGCGGTTCGCGCGGTTCCAGGAGTGCGGCCGCCCGGAGGCCAGCGCCTCTCAACCCTGCCCGGGCTCGGAACGTCGCGGGGCGCGTTCTCCGACACGGAGAATTCGTGTGAGCCGTCTGGCCTCGCCCTGACCTGCCCCTCTTAGGACAACACGGAAAACCGCTGGTGCAGGGTTTGCGAGTAGCTGGTTGCGTCCGCCGGGACCTGACAGACCGGCAGGTACGAGGGGCAGGTGGGGAGGCACCGGAGCCTCAGCGCAGCCCCGCCCGGAACCACCGGCCCGCTTTCAACGAAACACGTCGCCCAGGCCCAGAGAACTCCGGGACTGTCTGGGGAACGCGCCAGGCCCATCTCGGCTGGGGCGCTCGGAGCTGGGAGAGGGCGGAGAGCCTCCACCCAGGCCAGAGCATCCCAGAGCCCGAGGTGCGGAGCAGCATGGAGCGCCCGAGGCGGGCGGCGCCAGGGTCAGAGTCTACCCAGGGGATTTCTGCCGCCTTTATAGGCTGGAAAAATAAAGATCAAAAACAAACCGAAAAAAAAAAAAGCTCTGGTCCCCTGACTTGGCACCGGGCACCCGCCCCCTTCTCTTTTTCCCTCTGTCACAAACAAGGTTTCTGATTTGCCCAGAACAAAGGCCTACCCATCCGCTGGCCTTGGAAATAGCCAGAGAGCAGCTCCTTCTTCCTAGATTACCCTATTCTTTCCAAAACGGCCCCATCCCAAAACCAGGGAAGCCCTCGGGAGGCCAGTGGGCTGACTTCTTCCTTTTCCCAGAAGTGCACCCGGTGGGCGCGGTGTGCCAGCCCTGGGCTGCCCAATGGGCGCCGGACAGTAGGTGCCTTCTGGCTCTGTCCTGGGCGCTTCCTGCCCAACTCCAGGCACAAAGACCCCAAACTGTCCCTGACAATTCGTCTGGGACAAAGCTATTCCATCAGCCTGAGATCACTGGGGAGCACCCACCCACCCCTGCTGCTGCTTTCCAGAAAGTCTCATCCTCCCAGGGACTTCAGGGAAGCTTGGAGGTGAAAGGAGGTGTTTCAGTAAAGCTCAAATTTCCATGGTTCCGGAAAGGTTTCTCCCCCTAGCCATGGAGTTTCTCCCGTTTTTGCTGGATAAAAAGCAAGCGCAAGCCTCTTGGGAATGGGTCTTTGGACAGGAAGGAGGACAGGGATTCCGGAGATTGGAGTGAGGTAGACCCAAAAGTTTCAGCACCCCGTAGGCCTCTCAGCAATTGCTCTGGGCACTGCAACTAGGGGGCTGAGATTGTCATTGGCTCAGGCTGGCTATTAAATCCTCATCCAGACACCTCCCAAGTATTCTGTTCTGTGGCAAAGACTATCGGGGAATGGGCCAGGCAGGGAAGGGGCTGAGGAGTGTGAGGAGACCCTCATTCAGCATGTAACCCAGCTACTGCTGCTACCAAGAGGTTCTGGCCCAGACCTGCTGGAACCAGTTTTCTACATACATGGGGGAGGAGGAGAATGAAGGGCATATTGACACACACCCATTCATCGGGTAATGGTGCTCCAGGTTTTCAGTGCTTCCTCTGTAATGACTTTTCATATGGCACACACTATGTTATCCACGGTGGCAGGCCCCATGTCTGTTCTGTTCTCTCTGTGCTGCTTAGTGTTGCCTGGAGCCTCCTGGCAGGTCTGACTCATGGGCTTAGGGCCCAGGAGCTGCAAAGAGGGCAGCACTTGGAGGAACAGTGAGTCTGAAGCTCCAGAAAAATCTGAATGTAGGCGGGGACCCAGTCCTGGGGGAAGTTTAATCTTAAAGCTTCATGGGTCAGAGGAGTGGCACATTCATGGTGAAGGCTGTGGCTGAGGTTGCAGAGATTGTATGCTTTTTCAAGGTTAGTGTTCTTAGACCCACCCCATCCCAGAACCAGCAGGAACTTGAGAGATTACCCAGGCTTCAATCTAATAGTGGAAGAGAATGAAGAGCAGACTGGGGACTGGCCCAGGGTCTCATACCAGGAAGTGACTGCCTGGTCTCACTCACCCACACCAGGCCAGGGTGCTCCTCTACAGCCCCAGCCTAAGCACGCTAAGATGTAAGATGGCCATTGCCAGGGCTGGGACCAGCCAGCCAGCTGAATCCTTTTAACCACGTAGCTGAAGGAGACGTGCTGAAAAGAGTACGTTGCACTTTTGTTGGAGGTCAGCAAATTGGGCTTTGAACCTCATCACAGTCTGCGGTAAATTCTTCTCCATGTCTCCCAGAGTCCTTAGATCCAACTCTGGGGCAGCCCCTGTGCAGCAGTGCATAGGACTCTGGATAGGGTGGCCTGGACACAGCAGGCCTCCTCCCAGCCCACAGATACAGACTCTAAAGATGCCACCTGGATTTCTGCAGAAAGCTTCCCCTTTCTGCACCTGCACTGGCTTGGGACCTACTTTGTCAGCCCTGTGGCCTCATTCAACATGCCAGAGTAGGCCCCTGGAAGCTAAAGTCTTAAGAGGAGTCCCAGGGTTCCACTCTCTCATGCCTACAACACTCCCAAAGGACTTCCGGAATGCTGCAGCAGAGGGAAAATTTTTGAAATCTTGCAGAGAAGGAAATAAACACAAAGGAATAAATATATGCCTTACACCAAGCAAAGCCAAAAGTTGAACCCAGGGTTCTAGACTCCCATTCCGTGCTCCTAGCACAAACTCCATAGAAAGCATTAAAGGGTGGGAAAGAAGGAACTGGCCTAGACTCGGGTTCCATAGCCCTAGACTGGCTGAGGGCAGAGCCCAGGATTTGTGCTGGCTTGGGTCAGGCACTGAGTATGGCCCTAGGAGCTCCTGGCCTGCAGCAGCTGAGGGGGGAAGAGGAGGAAACTGAAGGAAGTGGAAAGGACATGTCCGGGAAGGAGCTAAGCCCCGGGCTTTTCAAAACGTAGAGCAAGAGCACACCCATCCTCAGTTCTCCCACCTTTGTGCGAGCCCTTCTCCCACAGGACCAGCACCACATGTTTCCATTGGCACCCTGACAAAGAAGCAAAAAACAGGACCCCCTTTTAAAGCACCTCATCCAGGAGCTCGGCGAGCCGGTTCCCAGGCTGGAGTGGCCAGGAGCCGAGCCGATCCCCAGCGGCGAAGTGGGAGGACTGGGAATCTTGCCTCGGTTCTCCTCCCCGACCACCCACCGGGGAAGCCCCACCACCGTCCTAGAGTCCCTGCCGTCGCCCCTCTCCCCCGCCCCAGTGGGCAGACTGCGGGTCTGCGCCGTCCGGGGTTCTGCGTCGCAGCTGCCGGCCGGAGTCAGCTTCCATAGAGGCCACACGGAACTGCCTGGCGCTCCTCGGGCTGTGGGACCCGTGGAGTTAAGTCTGAGTCCCCGCCCGGCGAGGAGCAGAGAGCGCAGAGTTGGGGCGGTACAGGCCGCCAGGCAGCCGGCGGGGCTAGGAGAGGGAGGAAAGGCGGGATCCTCCGGGAAGTCGATTCTCCGGCGTCCGCCTGCGGCCACTGCCAAATCTTCCCCATTTCTTTCGTCTACTCCCTCCCCTTTTCCCTCGAGGACCGCTGAGTCCAGAGTTTCTAGGATGGGGGTGGGGCGCTGTCAGCAGAAAAAGCCAAGTCTTTGGGCGGCACCCGAGCACGTCCAAACTCTCCCATCCCACTGGCCTGCGCCGGGGTAGAATGTGCCCGGTGAACAGAGAGCCTGGGAGGGACGTGGTGACCTGGGGAGAAGGGGAACCCTGTAGGGTCTGGGTGAGGCTGCAGAGCCCTCTCCTAGCCAAAGCTGCCCAAACTTTCTTCCCCTGGAGGCTCCTTCCACCCCTCTCCCTCCCCTTCCTCCTGGACACCCCCTTAAACGGTCTCCGCCTTCCCTTCTCTCCTCTTCTCTCCCCACCTCGATCCACCCCTTTTCGTCTTCGCCCGCTCCCCCGGCTCTCCTGTCCTCCTCCTCCCTCCCTCTTTGGGCATCCGCCCCGTCAATCTCCGCCGCCGCCGGCCCCAACCCGGCCCCTCTCCGCCTCCCAGGCTCTCAGAGCGCCCCAGGCTCCAGTCGAGCCGCCCTCCGTTCTGCGCGGAGCGGGGCGATCTGTCAGCGGAGCCGGCCGGGGGGAGCCGCCCGGCCCGCCGAGGCTCGGGTTACCAGTGACTGACAGCGTCTCCATGGCGAATAATTTGACTCCGACTATTGTCTGGCGCTGGCAGGCCCCGGGTCAGATAACCGGACCAATCAGGGCGCGGGCCGCCGCGCCTCATGCCCGCTTAGAATAATATTATTAAGAAAGCTGAGAGCTAGCTAGACGGGAGGGAGAACGAGTGAGAAGCGAGCGAGGGAACGGCGGGCGGGCGCGGAGCATGCGGAGCGGCGCCCCGGGCGGCCCCCGGGCTTGGGCGAGGGCTTGGGCCAGGCGCGCGGGCCGTTGGGGTTCGGAGCTTCGTGGGACCCGCGGCCGGCGCGGGGACGTACGGCAGTGACTCGGGGCTCACCGGGGGCCAGTGCCAGGCCAGGGGGCCAGCCCCGCCCGCGTCTCGGCCCGCACGGCCCGGCGGGGAAGCTCCCATGCGGGACCGCGCGGCCCGGTGAGGGCGCGCGCGGGCGGGCGGGGACGCAGCCGGCACCATGTCCATGCTGCCCACCTTCGGCTTCACGCAGGAGCAAGTGGCGTGCGTGTGCGAGGTGCTGCAGCAGGGCGGCAACATCGAGCGGCTGGGCCGCTTCCTGTGGTCGCTGCCCGCCTGCGAGCACCTTCACAAGAATGAAAGCGTGCTCAAGGCCAAGGCCGTGGTGGCCTTCCACCGCGGCAACTTCCGCGAGCTCTACAAGATCCTGGAGAGCCACCAGTTCTCGCCGCACAACCACGCCAAGCTGCAGCAGCTGTGGCTCAAGGCACACTACATCGAGGCGGAGAAGCTGCGCGGCCGACCCCTGGGCGCCGTGGGCAAATACCGCGTGCGCCGCAAATTCCCGCTGCCGCGCTCCATCTGGGACGGCGAGGAGACCAGCTACTGCTTCAAGGAAAAGAGTCGCAGCGTGCTGCGCGAGTGGTACGCGCACAACCCCTACCCTTCACCCCGCGAGAAGCGTGAGCTGGCGGAGGCCACGGGCCTCACCACCACACAGGTCAGCAACTGGTTCAAGAACCGGCGGCAGCGCGACCGGGCGGCCGAGGCCAAGGAAAGGTACGAGTAAGTAGACCTTCTTCGGCGCCAGCTCCCCGGGGCCCAAGGGAGGGGTTCGCAGGGCTTCTGCCGGTCCCCCGGAGAGGCCTAAACTGGGCCCCCAGTCCCGGCCACATCCCAGCTGCAGCCCGGCCTGACTTGGACGATGCTTAGGCCTTTCTATGCCGGAGACCCGGCGAGCAGGGATTTGTCTAAAGCGGGCAGAGCAATTCAGGAAGTTGTCAACTAACTACTCGGTCGCTAGAGGAAAAGGGTGGAGAAGCAGAGAGCTTCGGGGCAGCGCAGGACTGTGGGCCTGTATCCCCTGTGAGGCAGGCACAGTAGGTCTGGTCATCCTCAGGACAGAGGGGTTTGAGCCCAGATGAAAGGGGATTTGCAGATTTCTTGCTGGTGGTGCTTGCAGATTTCTTGCTGGTGGTGCTTCCCGGCATTTCCCCCCAGCCTTAGCTCCAGGCCAAAGTGTGATGGGGTTGGGACTGGGGCTGGAACTTCCCTAGAATGACCTGGATGGGAAAAAGCCAGGCCATGAATTTTCGTTGTCACATGGAGTTGAGAGCGGGTCCTTTATCTCCTTAGAAAGGATCCAGAGGTGAAAGGGAGGAAGTGTCAGTTCTGGGAGAGAAGAGACGCATGCCCTGTTTTCTGCCTTGCTAGAGATAGCCGCCCTTCCCTGGCACTCCAGGCCCTTGATGCCTCTCTCCTTGGGCCCTACCTCTGATGGGTAGGTCGGAATGTCTGCGGTGAGCTGAGAGGCACAGAGGGGCTGGGAGTTGGATGTCCTCAGGTAAACCAGGACTTCCTGAACCAGCCTAAAGGTTGATCATTAGGCCCTTGCCACTGCCTGCCCTATAACCCCTCAGGACCTCAAACCTGGAGAGAAACTTATTATGGGAACAGAATCCAGCCCGGGGTAAGAGCAAAACAGGACACCTGGGGTTGGTGATATGGGGTGTGTTCCACCCTGAGTTTGAACGATCAGGGTCAGAGGTGAGGGTGCTGAACCAGAAACATCTTAGGGGGAGTGCTGCAGGCTCAGATACTTCCAGGTATCTGAGACCCTGAGGTTGGAGTTTCCACAGTGGTGAGGTCTCAGCTGCCAGCCCTGTGGGAAGCTCCCTCCCAGGAAAGCAGAAAGAAAAACCCTCCGGAAGCTGGTGACAAGAGATCCTACCCAGGATTTTAAATATCCAAATCTGGGGAGGAGCTGTCAGTCAAAGGCATAGAAGGAGGTGGGTTCTCTCTGCTGGGTCCCCCTCCACCCAAACCGGCATGTGATCAGACTCCTGAAAACCTGGGTTCTCAGACCAGGCCCCAGATGAGAGCTGCAGATACCCGGAGTGGCTGGCTACAATGGAAAAGCCTCGGCCTTCTCCCAGGGGCTGCCCTTTATCCCCCAAGCTTCTGGTCTCCCAGCTGACGTTTTCACTGTACCACCACAGAAAGGGAGTCCTCCATCCTTGGACCCTTGTCTCTAGGCCCAGCAAGGAGAGCCCTCACAGGGCTGCCCAGTTTGGAGCTACAGGGAAAGGACGCTTAGCCCCAGGAGCCTGTCTCCCAGCCAGGGGTCTCCCTCGGGCAGAAAAAGCAAAGGGAAATGAAGGCTTGTGAGAGGCCCTAAATCCCTTGACCTGGGATCCAGGGTTCCTTAACCTCCTAGCCCCACATCTACCCAGCAAACCTGGCTTGTGGAGCCTAGAGTGATCTGAAAATCCAGGCATCGTCTCTTCCTCCCTGCTCACCCCACAACTTCAGGGAACCCTGTTCTCCTGCACCTCTGTTCCTGAAAAGAAATATTGGGGAAGGGGGGAAAGAGGAAATATAGCAAAGATATTGATGAGATTGACAGCATGAGAGGTGGGGACGATAAGGGCAGAGGGGCAAGAGAAATTGGGTGTTGAGAGATGGAGAGAACGGGCAGAAAGGAGAACCCAGACCAGGTCGAGGAAATGGTAGAAACCGAAAACACCCGCAGGCCACAAGCCCGGGATCTGTCTCCAGAGGCTGGTGGCTGGCTCTGACTGTGACTGAGATGGCGCTAGGTGGTCTCGATGTCCCTGCTGACCCCGCTGCTTTGCTCCCGCACTTGCAGGGAGAACAACGAGAACTCCAATTCTAACAGCCACAACCCGCTGAATGGCAGCGGCAAGTCGGTGTTAGGCAGCTCGGAGGATGAGAAGACTCCATCGGGGACGCCAGACCACTCATCATCCAGCCCCGCACTGCTCCTCAGCCCGCCGCCCCCTGGGCTGCCGTCCCTGCACAGCCTGGGCCACCCTCCGGGCCCCAGCGCAGTGCCAGTGCCGGTGCCAGGCGGAGGTGGAGCGGACCCACTGCAACACCACCATGGCCTGCAGGACTCCATCCTCAACCCCATGTCAGCCAACCTCGTGGACCTGGGCTCCTAGAACCCGTTTGCCTTGATGAGCTTGCCTTTTGTGACTTGACACTGGGGACCTGAGAGTGGCGGTGTCCAGGGGCGCCCCGCCCCTGCGGCCCCACCAGGTACTGAAAGACCCGCAGGCTGAGCGGGTAGAACAGCCGGGTAGGGCAGATAGCTGTCTATGTTGGTTCTTGTTTGGGATTTATTTTCAACAAGTTACTTTTAGGATCCTTTTGGGGCTGGAGACTGAGTCTTGAACCACAGAAGGGAATAAATTATACACCACTGTCATTCTCTCTCTCCCTCTGTCTCTTCCTTTTACCCTCTCTTGCCTTGCCTTTTCCCCCTTTCCTCTTCCTTTCCCTTCCTTCTCTTTTCTTTTTTCTGCTTTCTGTCTGTCTTTCTCCCTCTCCTTGTATTGCTTTCCTTCTAGATTTCTAGCTTGCCACCGTTCATTCTCTCCTCCTGTCTCTCCCTTTCTCTCTCCTTCTCTGTTTCTCCTCTCTTCTCTCCTGCCAGTCTCTTGTACTCTGTGTCCTGGTCCCTCCGTATGTACCCCTGTCTTTCTCCTCCTGACTGGTGGTCTATCTGCCCCTACCTCTGGCCCTCGTTTTACCGGAGTAGGGGATGGGAGAGGGAAGAGGAGAGAAAAGACAGGGACTTTGAACCTAGGCCATCTCCTGAGGCCCTTTCCCTCGCCCATGTGGGTCAGTGGGAGCTGCAGGTGTCAGCTTTTCGTCTAGTAACTTAAGTGAGAGAGAAAGGGCAGCGCCACAGAAGCCCCTAAACGCCGCCTCGTCATACGCCCCTCCTCCTTCTCTCTTGGCGAGGCCCCGCCACACCGCGCTCTTCCTCCCGGGACTGTGACTACAGCGCTCCCGGCTGAGCGCGCCCTCCGAGCCGCCGACTTGCCGTCTCCCCGTAATGCCCTCATGTGAATGTTCTTTGGGAAATATTTCTGCTTTTATTTTATAATAAAATTAGAAATCATAAATATATAAATGGTTATATGCCACAAGGCCCGCGGGCCGGGAGTGCAGCAGTGTCTGATTTCCCTACCAAGACTCGACACCCCGGGTGGGCCGTTCTGGTTGGCGATGCTCTCTGGTGAGTCCCGAAACAGCGAGACGCCTTCCTATGCACACAACGTGTGTCAGTCGCTAGGTGAAGGCACTGAAATTCCTGAAACACCCCCCTCCCTTTTCCTGGCTGGGAAAACTCGCTGCAGAAGCGGGGAGGGGCAGCCTGCTGCCCTCCCCACACCAGCGACGCGCACAGCCCTTGCCAGCCTCTTTCTTCACCTCGAGGTCGAAGTGGAAGACGAGAAAGCTTGTGCCGAGGGCGGGTACGTGCCTTCGGAGATGCCAAAGCTGGGGAAGAAATTGGGCCGCAGAAGTTTCCTGCCGCGCGTACTCCTTGGCGGTGGTTGCAGTCTCCGAGACTGGGCGCGATGCGCTGCGCGGATTTGCCGGTCCCAGGCTCAGACCCCCAGACTTAAGCTCCAGACGCGCAGTCCCCGTGCTGCGTGCGGCAGTGGAGCAAAGGTATTCGAGCTCGCAAACCTGCTTCTGTGGATTTGCAGTGAAACTGAAGGGTCAGGGAAGGAGGGAAATCGGACTCAGGGCGGCCGGGCCGGCGGCCGCCTCTGCTCTCCTGTTTCTCCCTTTCTCTCTCCCTCTCTGTTTCTCCCTTCTTCTCACCTGCCAGTCTTTTGCATTCTGTGTCCTGGTCCCTCCATCTGTACTCCTGTCCTTCTCCTCCTGTCTGGTGGTCTATCTGCCCCTACCTCGGCCCTCGCTTTCCCGGAGTGAGGGGTGGGAGAGGGAAGAGGAGAGAAAAGACAGGGGTCAGACTGAGCTGGCGGCTCCGGCTCCGCGCATGGGGCGCCTAGGTGCTTCCGTGGCTATCAATTAACCTGCAGCGCCCCCTCCTCTCTGGAGTGCCAGCCCCCTCTTTAAACGACGCATCTGAACCAGTCCAGGCAGATCCGTAGTGGGCAGGACTCCGAGAGGAAGAAGTTGAGGCTTTCCCTTCTCGGGTCGCAGTGGCGGTAGGTACTGACCGCGTCCCTCAGCGACCAGGGCACCGCGGCTGGGCGGAAGGGAGGGGATGAGGCGCTCGTGGCGCCCCGAGTTCCTAGAGCACTGTGTCCTCTCGGGGCTTTTCCTTTCAGCGTTTTCTGGTAAAACCGGGATAAAATCAGAATACCCTTTCGCTTGGACTTTCTAAGCAGCAAGGATTCCTTCCTAGTTGAGATTAGAGCAGCTGCAGGCTGCTAAGCCAGCTAATTTGGCGCTGGAGCCTGGACCTCGGCCTGGGATCTGGGCAGGCCTGGAGGTCAAGGGGCTACCCCAGAGGCTGGGACTGCACGGAGTGGCTGCAGTCCTCTGCCTGGGGTCGCACCATGCGTCCCTCCACCTTTGCACCCCAAGAGGAATTCCGGTCAAGGCAGTTCCTGCGGCCTCTCCTGGAAGCTCTGCTCTCAGGGACAGCTCAGGTCCTCCCGGGAACTGGTCTGTGTTTCTATGGCCTGTGTGGGCCCAACTTCTGCTGACTGACAGGGTGAATGGCAGGCTACTGCCTGAAGGTCTCAAAAGACTCAAGTGATGCCTGAAGCCACCTTGGGACAGCCTAGCCAGCCACACAGGACTTGGTGATGTCCCGTGAGGTGCCAGAGCCCACTCTTCTATGTACTTACTTCTAGGGAGGAAGAAAACAGTAGCCTCTGTATCCTGTCTCGCCCCTGCCCGTCCCCCATTTTCCAGTCTCACACTCACAGGAAAACAGGCTCTATACCAACTTCCACAAGGATGGGAACATACACATTTAACATTAATTAAATTCAAGATTATTAAGAGCCTGCTATGTGCCAGGCATGGTAGACAACACCAAATCCCCTCACCCTCTCACGCAGCCACCACTCAGGGAAACACACAGACTGTCACACACATGTTCACCCCTGCACACATTAGCACAACAGACCCTCCGCCCATTTTCAGACACACAAACACATCCTCAGGCACTCTCCCACACTGATATACATGGGAGATACCTGCACAAATGAACCCTTCCTCATGCCTGTGCCCACACACACACACATACACATCATGCTTCTCCACAGAAGCACACAAACCCACAGCCACACACTGGTGCCCTGGCTAAGCAACCAGTCCCTGCCCATCGACCTGCTAGAACAAGACCCAGCCATGCAGCATGGATTGCTGGGAAGGCCTTGACACCTGGCTACTTGATGCCAGAGAAAGAGATGGTCCCAGGGCCCAGGTGGCAGCTGCTGAGGGATGCACCCCAGGCACTCTCTCAGCCAGCCCAGGTGGGATCTCAGGAGTTTGCCTGGAGTTTTCACCTGCCGGTAGGGGTCAGGGTGCCAGTCCCAGGCTTTACTCTGGAAAATGAATCCCAGAATAGGGGCACTACTTGTTGCAACTCCCCTCTTTTCCTCCCTCTTGGAAAGCCAACCAAGAAAATATTTAAATAAATAAAATTTTAAAAAATATTTAAACGGAGAGGCGGGTACTACGTGGAAGTTCTGAAAATAAATTTGGAAGCTACTCACCTACTGCACAAATCTATACAGGCCAGTCCTCAGTTCCTCACCTGGGAAGACCGAGCTGCTGTCCTGACCTGCGAATAACATTCACACAGATGTTGCTCAGTTGATTACAGCCACTCCCTGTCGGCATCCCCACTGAATAGGATTCCCAGTGGCTTGTCACCTCTCTGCCACCCTCCACCCCCCTCACCCTGTAGCAGTCATGAAAGTCACCAGTTTTGCTCCAGCCACCTAAAGTAACCAAGTGACTGGAAGTGCCCAATCTTCTTTTCTGCTCCCCTGAAAGCATTTGCTACAAGACACCCTTCATTTGTTCCCAACCAGGTCCCATGACCAGGGGGCCCTTTAGGGTGAAACCCCGTGAAGAAATAAAATCCAGCCCTAGGGGCAGCTGGCTAGACCAGAGACAGGAAATCTGCTTGGGGTCATTAAAGCCCCGGGCTACAGGGGGCAGAGGAGAGTATGCGGAGCTCGCCGTGTGTCCCTGTCAGTCTCCTTCCCACCCCCACCCTGGCGCCCCGCTGACCCTCTCCAGGACTCAAATCCCTACCCCAAATGGTATCTTGAGGGAGTGGTGCCTGCCTGGGGAACTGGTGGTGCCATCGCATTGCACCACGAAAAGTTAAACAGAGCCAGGGAGATCTGGTGAGAGAACAGGGTCTACTCAGTTCTTGGTTATCCTTAGTCGTTGTAGGAAATACAGTTTTGGCCAATGAAAAAGGCAGGACCAGCATCCTGGGAATTTGGCCTCCACAACCCTCTAGGGCCCATCTGCCGAAATCCGCGAGGGCGCTGGAACAGAAGTAAATGTTTTTGTGAGGGACAGTTGAAGAAAAACCGAAGAGGAGAGGACTTTTGACTGGGCCCCTTCCTTTTTCAACGTGTTCCCATCCTAGCAGTAAGACTTCAGTCGTCTGGGCCCTCAAAGCTGCCTAGGAAAGGCTGGAGGGGCAGGGAGACCCAGTGGCTGTGTACTGAAAGATGTGAGCTGACGTGAGAGAAAAAGCGTGCACCGCGAGAGGGTGAAAAAACACCCCGATGAGCGCCGAGGGGGCGGACGTACACCTCGGGAGGGTAGCAGCCCTTTAGTACACAGGTGTAAGGGTGAGCGCAGAAGCCCAGGAGCCCACCAAGTGCCCGGCGGAGTCGGGAAAGTCAGGCTGAACCTCAGGGCTCCCGCACCTAAGTGAATGCGCCGGGGCTAGAGGAGGATCAGCCTCTCCATTCCTGCCGCCTGAACACCCCCCCAGCGCGGGTTGGTGCTCCTTCCTGGAGCCGCTGCCGGCGGCCGGCTGGTGAGCAGGAAGGGAAGAAGGAACTCCTGGTCGCGGCGGTCGGGGACCAGGCTACGGAGCCGAGACTGGTCCTGAAAGACCTCGCGTCCAGGTGTCAGGGTCAAGGTTCCGAGCGACCTCGCGGGAGTCTCTTTTGGAAACTCCGCGGGTACCTCTGCGGCTGGAACTCGGAAATGGTTTCTCCTGGGTTGCAGGATGGAATCGGAGTGCAGAGGCAGATTGGGTGCCCTCCGATGGGGTGTCTTCCACGCCGTTTCCCCACACTCTCGGCGGCAGGGCAGCTCCCTCGCCTGGCAGATGCCCGCCCCAGGCCGCCCTGCAGTGGAGAAAGTCTCCGTTACACCTCTGGGGATAGGTCCGAAGAAGGCCTGCCGCCTCGCCAGACCCAAGAGACGACCCTAGCTGCCCTAGAGGACTCTTCCTTGGAAGGACCCACAAATCGGAGAGGCCGGCACAAAGGCGGACATGAGACTAAATCAAGAGCTAGCAGCGGCCCAGCCTACCCTGAGCACCAAGCGCGTCCTCCCTCCCTAAGTACCGGGTACCGACCTCACCGCAGGCCGGCTCCAGGAGGGATACAGGGCTCCGCCTACTCTGGGCGACCTAGGCCTCCAAAGACCGCAGTGCAGCAACTCCCACTTGCCCCGGCGGGGGCGGCTTTCCAGGGAGAGTAACCAACGCACTGCTCGGGGTAATGCGAGGCTCTGGGCCCTGAGGTCAGGTGAGCGTGGGACCTTAGGACTGGTCAGCCCGATTCCCTTCGGCCCGTTGAGCCGGCGGCCTGGCCGTAGGACAGAGGCCTGGGACCCAGGACGCTTGAGCCGCCCCGCGGGCGACAAAGCCATCTGCAACTCTGTCATTCCTAGTAGCTGTTAGGCTCAGAAGACTCCACCACTGCCAATCCAGGGCCCCCAGGCCGACACCCAGGATTCTGTAGTCCCGCGGGGGAGCGCTGTCTCGGCTGCTCCAGCCCCAGAGTCAGACTTAAGCTACCTGAGATCGTCTAAAGAGTAACCGGTCTGTGGGGCAGGAGGGTAAGAGCAGCCGCAGGGTGCAGGCGCAGTGGTGCGATCATAGCTCACTCGAACTTCTGGGCTCAAATGATCCTCCCTGCCTCAGTCTCCCCAGTAGCTAGGACTACTGGCGCGTGACCATGCTTGGCTAATTTTTTTAGTTTTTTGTAGAGATGGGGTCTCCTTACATTGCCTACCCTGGTCTTGAACTCCTGGGCTCAAATAATCCTCCCACCTCAGCCTCCCAAAGTGCTGGGATTATGAGGGTGAGCCACTGCACCTGGCGTATAACTACCATTTATTGACCATATACTATGTGCATAGAGCACTTTAGACACTTGGTATCTGTTTAATTCTCACAGAGCCCATACCAAGAAATTATTATTACCAGTATAAGAAACGAAGGTGCCAGGATCAGGAACTTGCTGGAGTTACACATTAATTACAGCAGCAGGACGAGCATTTGAACTCAGTCTCAGAGTTTGCAGCCACTTTCTTCCCAGGATGCCGACTGCCTGTGAGTGAGCTCAGTGCTTGAGATTGGAGCCCCACATGGTCCAGGAGCTCTGGATAGCAGGGGCGGGTGTGGTGACTCCCACGGTGCGGGGTCGGTGGGGGGATCTGGACAGCTCTTAGGTGTGGGGAGAGAACACCGTGCTACTCAATCCTCAGTTAGTCCTTGTAGGAAATACAATTTTGGCCATGAAAAAGGCAGGGATCAGCAGCTCTGGGGCTATGTGAAACGTAGACCAAGGGGTGGTAACAGAACTCACAGCCTCAGTGATCACCTTAAATAGCTTAAATCCTGTGAAAGAGTTTATATCCTCAACAATTCACAAAATTACTCTTTCCTCACTTGCTCTCTACTGTGTAGACATGACTCACGGTCCAGCAGCCCAGAAGGGGTTTCTACCAGTGCTGGCTATTCCAGAGTAAAGATGGAACCGTGGAACCCCAAGGTCATCCTGCTGCTATCTCCCTCTTTCCCCTCCTTCTGCAACCTCCACCTGGTCTCAGCCACTCAGCTCAGGAAGATGAGACTGAGGATGATAGAAGGACCCTGAGGGCTGAGACATTAGTCCTTGTGGGATGTCCTCCTCTCCCCACCCCACCCTACCCCATTAATCCCACACTGGTGGGTTGGGGGCAAAGTTCTCTGTCTGGGAGCCAGTATATTAAAGCATCATTCCAGTCACTCTGGTTTACCACTGCAGAGCAAGGAGGCCAGGGAGGGAGGGGGAACCCAGACCCTGCTCTCTAAAGACCAGAACGGAGCTGGCCATCTCTGCTCCCCCAGCCTCACACAGGCCCCACTGGAAGCCCTCATCCCCTTCTCCACCTGCGGAGATATTGGTGGTACAAGCTCTCTGATTTCACCAGAGCTAGATGATTCTATCAGTTTTAAGATAAAGTGTATGAAATAGGCTATTGTCCTGAGGCAAAGCTTTTGGTGACACGGGAAAGCTACCATGAACTGATGAAGGAGGTCACCCATCCAAGCCTAGCGAAGTGAGCTAAACTTAAGGGTGATGCTAAACTTAAGGAGATAAACCCAGAAGTGTGAGTACTCCTCCCATTTCCTTCCCAGGGAAGAGCCCTGGCACTGATGGGGTGGGGAAGGTGGCCAGAGGGAATTAGAAAAGCAGAGAAGGTGAAGCTGAATCGTTTCAAAAAGCAAAGTAATATGAATAGTTCCTAGCATTCTTTATGTGGTACTTTGCAGAATTTCAATGGTTTCACAAAATTCTCATTGCTTAATATTCACAATTATATAGGTAGGCAGGAAAGTAATTCTGGTCCATGTTTGGCAGATGAGAAACTGAGGCTCAATATGTTATGTGTGGCTCTCCTGAGGTCCCAGAGCTAATGGAGGCTCTTTCTTCTACACTCTACTTTTGAGGTGACTTGTTAAGTTTTGGGGAAAGAGCAGATACCAAACCAGCCCAAAGAATAAAGATTGCTCTTCTGGGATTGGGGGAAGGATGTGGAGAGATGGCAGCCATCATGGAGGTCTAGATGATGCCACAGAGACTTAAAGTAAAAGTATCTCAAAATCAGAACAATCTGCCTCTGAAATAACTAAAAGGAATGCCTGAGGCCACTTCCATACAAGAGAAGCCTGGGGAAGTGGATAGAACTGAGAACCAGAGCTTTGTTCTGTCACTGGACTCGAGACCTGTCAGTTAAAGCTTTCAGCCAATGAGCTTGGAGCCAGAGATTTTCTTAGAAGGTCAAGGTTTTGTAGGTGATGCCCAAAGAGCTGCAGATTTTGTAACTGGAGAAAATGAGAAGGGACTCAAGGCTTTTGTTTAATCTGAAAGCCTAGACCCTGGTTAGACCCTGATGTTGGTCTGGAGCCTTAAGTGTAGACGTCAAGAATCACTTTTTTTTTTGGTTTTTTTTTTTGTTTGTTTTTTAAGACGGAGTCTCACTCTGTCGCCCAGGCTGGAGTGCAGTGGTGCGATCTCGGCTCACTGCAACCTCCACCACCTCCCGGGTTCAAACGATTCTCCTGCCTCAGCCCCCTGAGTAGCTGGGATTACAGGCATGCACCACGATGCTCAAGTAATTTTTATGTTTTTAGTAGAGACGGGATTTCACCATGTTGGCCAGGCTGGTCTCGAACTCGTGACCTCAGGTGATCCGCCCATCTCCACCTCCCAAAGTGCTGGGATAACAGGCGTGAGCCACAGTGCCCGGCTGAGAATCACTTTATAATTTATTTATTATACCTTAAAGGAGTAGGTAAATCAAGTGCCCTGAAGGCGAATACTATTCAATGGCAAGAAATGGGAAGGGAATTAGGGGCAAGGAATGAGTGAAGACAAGAGTGATGACAAAGGGTGATGGAGGTGAGAGTCCAGGATATCTGGAGCCAAGACGCAAACTTGGAGTCAGGCAGGCGTCAGCCAGCAGCACCTTCCTCCCTAGAGACCAGGAAGGAGCCAAGGAAGGCACAAACGTGTAGCACCACATCACCTAGAGACAACTAAGATGTGTTGGGCACCAAACCAGAGACCAGGAAAGACTAAAATCCCACCATACCTGGTAGCATGTCAACAAAAACCTACCTCAAACTCAAAATCTGCCCAACACAGGTCAGCTTCCAACCCAGATGGAGTTGAGGTAAAGAACAGGAAAAAAGACTACATAAGGTGTCACTGTAACAAATAAATTCCAAAACATAAGCTTATTTTTCACCTACCCAAAAGTTCAATAGGAGTGCTTCCGGTGAGCAGGTGGTTTCCCACAGGGAGATTCAAGGACCCAGGCTCTTTTATCAAATGGTTCCATCCTCACCTAGGACCTTAGAATCCTTTGCACTTAGTTGCTGGATAAGTAACGAGTGTGGAGGACAGGCATGGGAGGTGTGAGGTGGGGGCCGGTTTAGAAGTGGTACACTTTTACTCTTTTTTTTTTTTTAAACAAAGAATCAACTTTATTGAACATTCAAGGTCAATTTCTCTTCTTGCTCTTGCCTGTGACCTTGGCAAGAGCCAAGGTCCTGTGAGGACTGCAGCTGCTGCCTGATACAGAGTGGAGATCTTGTTGATGTAGCACAGACCAATCACGGAGAAGATGAAGCAGGTGGTGACACAGACTCGGTGGATGAGGCCAGATGCAAAGAGAGCCAACAGGAGGCACAGGAGAATCTCAGGGAAGGTATTTGCTTGGGATCCTTTGCCAAACACAAGATTCTCCAGAATCTTGAAGGCAGTGAGGGAGAGCACGAAGAGACCTGAGCCATGCAGGCCACCGTGGATGGTAAGCCACTAGGTGGAGGCCAGCTGATGGATCTACATCTGCATCCCAGTGAAGAGCAGCAGGGACAGGAGGGAGGAGATCGCCAGTGAGGTGTCTGTACCCACCACCATCATGCCCTGCCTGTGAGTCAAATTGGCGCCTCTGACCAAGGAAACGGCACTTTTACTCTTATTCAATTGGCTGGAGCTTTGTCACATGACCAACCAACTGCAAGGGAAGCTGGAAAATGGAGCTACCTGTGTGGCCAGGGAAAAAAAATCCCAGGAAAAGGATTTACTGAGTGTGTATGAAATGTTAGTCAGTTCTCAGTGATTTTAGAACAGAAGCAACAGTGCTCTGTAAATTTCCTTTTTCTATGCATGTGTAGTTATTAGTGTTGCTGTTTTTACTATCATGGTGTTTGCATAGTGTTTTGGGGATTGTATTTTGTTTGTTTTGTTTTGGGGTGGGTTTTTTTTTCTTATCTTGTTTTTTCTGTAGTGAGGAATGCACGTAGAGGTACTGCATGAGATCCAATTCCTACAAGCGACCACAAGTCATTTCATTTCCTCATTGTTGCATAGAGTAATAATTTGGGCAAGTTGCAGCTGGAAGTCATTTTTTTAAAAAGCCAAATGAGAGGTCTCAAGCAAAATAGAAGATTATTTCTCCCACACATTAAAGTCTAGGTAGGCAGTCTAGGTTTGGTGCAAAGTCAAGCTCCTCCTACTTAGTTGCTCCACTGTATATAATCTCAATCTCATGTCCCAAGATGACACCAGGAAGACTGAAGAAAAAGGTAAAGTCACATGCATTCTGTCTCTTAAGTAAGATTCCTAGAAGCTGCTACACAACATCCCATTGTCCAGAACCTAGCCTCAGGATCACACTGCACTTATAGGAAGACTGTGAAATATGGGCTTTATTTGGGACAACCATGTATTAATACAGCTAAAATCCTATTGCTGAAGAAGGAAAGAACATTGTATCTGAACTCATTGGGAATTGAACTTGTTTATCTCCAAGGACCTTTATTGTTGTTCTGAGTTTCTATAAAACCAATAACACAAACACAAAAACAATAGCAAATTGTATATTTTAAAAAGTTGCTTAAAAAACAGCACTACATCAATTTGTTAACAATAACCCGTGGCTAATTCATTTGTAAAGTTTAAAATCACATCAATAAGAATATCTCCAAATATATATAATGTAGTTTCAGAATTCTATCCACTGAATTTCCTTAGAGTGGGACAATTGTTATTTTCCCATGCGTTCATGTGACAATGTTTTCTGCAAATGTGGAGAAATATTGGGGGGATCTGTAACCTTTTTCACTGCTAATAAAAATAGTAAAGTCTGCAGAAAAATTTCTGTAACTAGCTGTACAACCAAGGAAGAATCACCCCACTCCTTCATTCATTTATTCAACATTTCCCTTGTTCATCTATCCCATAACTTAATATTTTCTAAGTACCTGTCTGCTCAGTACCAGATATGAGGATATAAACATCATTTTTCCATCTTCATTGGAAACAACTATAGCCTGGCATATGGCTGACCAACTACATGACCTTTCCCAGCCTATTTTGCTGTTAAGTGTGGCCCTAAGACCATGTTTTTTCTAAAGAAATGTGAGTGGACACATTGTGAGCCACTTCAAGACCCAGCCCATAAGATCTCCCACCTGTGCTTCCCCATGCTGTTTTTCCATTTCCATTTCCTTGTTGAATGGCAAAAACCAGAGTCACCTTGGAAGTCATGCTTTGAAAATGGCAGCGCTATCGTTAGCCTGGGTCCCTAAATTACTACATGGAGTGGAGCACTGAGTAACTTCCCTCCTGCAACCTGGGATAGCTGTCCCAGAAAAAGGAAGAGATAAACTGCTTTTGTGTTTGAGCCAACATGTTTTGGGATCTATTTCCTACAGTAATTTAGTCTAATTCAATTCCAGAGTATCACCAACCCCAATAGGCACCATTCACACTGTGCTTTATCTGCCCCTGGAGCACAACAGCCAAATTAATAAACTAGATAAATGTGATGTGCATTCTAGGCAGAGAATCTCCAATGTAGATAGATGACTGGATCTGTGTCCTCATTTATAAAGTGGAAAGGCATCCTTTCCAACTCTAACATGTGTGATTCTCTGGGATAGACCACAGCAGGCAGCAGAGAACTCTAAAAGAGTAAACTCTTCTGGAATCAATGCTTTCAATAAGAATGTTCTTTCCCTGAAAGCCAGAGAGGGTAGCAGCCTGTCAAAGAGTCCAAGGAATTCTTTTCTTCATGATCGATGGAAATGGGGGGGTGGGGTAAAGAGGAAGTGGGTATAGGGAGAGATCAACTGAGGCCAACACTTAAGGCTAATGGAAAAGATGAAATTCTGATTTACTCACACAGAGCAACCTGCACACATCTCCCATCTTTATCTCACGGAGACAGCACTAGATGGGGAATCAGGAGGACTGGAATTTTACCTCCATCTTCACCTTCCTGTGAAACCTTGAGCAAGTCAGCAAACTCTGTGAACTTCAGTTCCGTGATAATAATGGGAAAGAGGACTGTCCATAGCCTCTTATTTCATAGATGTGACAGAGGAAATATGATCAGCACGGAAAGCAACCTAAAATCTTTGGAAGAAAGACCTTCAGAATGATCACATGGATAAAAGCATTGGTCCTTTAGAAGTCACATAAAGTAGAGCAGTACTCACACTAACACACTAAGTACTGGGTTGGAAGATAATTAGTTAAACCTACTGTCTTTGAACTGCTGTGCTGGGATTTTAAAATGAGTTTCTTGGGGAAAACCCTCCAGTTTAATGGCAGTGAAAATGGCAGAATAAGGAATTCCAAAAGCCCACACTTCCATAAAGGCAATTTTTTTAATTAGCAAAAACTGTCAGAATCAACCTTTCTAAAACTCTGGAAACTAGATAAAAGCTTGCAGCAATCCAGGGAGCACTTATTCAAGAAGCCAGCTGAATCTCAGTAAGAACAAAGAGCTTTGTGACATTTTGACTTACCCCTAGTTGCATCCCACGCTCACCATCTCAGCAGTAGTCTTGAAAGTAATAGCCCACATCAGAACTAATACAGGAGGGAGCAGATGGACCTCATTTACAAATTATCCTTAGTTGATGGTGGTGGCTCCCAGAAGTCCTGTTGAAAAGATTTGACTTTATCTTGCCAGCCTGACTAAAAGTTGTCTTATGCCAAAGTCACTACCAAAAGGCATTTATCAATAACAGTTATAGGCAAATGTTTTAGCTTCTGCTGCCTAAGGCAATGGATAATGGTTGGGCACACAATAGGCTAACCCAAAAGCTTGGGAGGAAAGGCTGGGGAGTGAGATGCTTTGAGAAATAAGAGCTTTGTAAAGATTCAATATATTCTTGGGAATCTAGAAGGCCATGTGCATACCCAAGGTTGTGTGTGTGCCCAGGTAAGACCTGAGGAGGCTCTAATAGGGTTCTTATCTCTGGTTGACCTTGAGGCTGTGCACAAGCAGAATGTAAAGCAGTGTTGTAAAATTCCTAGCTGAGTGTTGAAGACATGCCCAACATACACACTTACTCCTTCTGCAAAGACCGGGTGTTTTTGTTGTTGCCATTGTTCCAAGTGTTTAAGGAAATCTCTGTCTAATTAGCTGACTACTAAGCTAATGGAACAGAGATTTCAGTGGCCACATATGAAAAAGAATACAGAATTTACTAAATTAGTTTAGAAAAGTCACTAAGCAAACAGCAATAGTAGCAAATGCTAGAGACAGGGTAATATCTGATTTCCAGAGTTGCCACATAATATTGAAAATATACAGCTTTAATAAAAGATTACGAGGCATGCAAAGAAATAAGAAAAATTTCCCACATGCAGAAAAAAATGGAATCAATAGAAACTGACCCTGAAGAAGCCCATACATTGGACTTACTAGATAAGGACTTTGAGATCAGTTCAAAGAACTATAGGAAACTCTGTTTAAAGAACTAAAGGAGGCCAGGGACAGTGGCTCATGCCTGTAATCCCAGCACTTTGGAAGCATTGCTTGAACCCAGGAGTTTGAGACCAGTCTGGGCAACATAGTGAGGCCTCATCTCTATAAAAATAAACAAATGAATAAATAAAAAATGTTTAAAAGAAGAACTAAAGGAAAACATGAGAATGATGTATCACCAAAATAGAAAATAGCAATAAAGAAATAGAAACTATAAAAAGGAACCATATCGAAATTCTGGAGTTGAAAAGTACAGTAACTGAAAAATTTTACTAGAGGAATACAGCAGAAGATTTTATCTGGCAGACAAAGGAATGAGCAAACTTGAAGATAGGTCAGTTGAGATTATTTAGTCTAAGCAACGGAAAGAAAAAAGAATGAAGAAAAATGAACAGAACTTATGAGATCTGTGGGACATCATCAAGCATACCAACATAAGCATAATGATAGTCCCAGAAGGAGAGAAGAGAAAGAAAGGGACAGACAGAAAAGAACATTTGATAAAATAATGAACAAAAACTTCCCAAATTTGATGAAAAGCATAAATGTACATATCCAAGAAACTCAATGAATTCCAGGCAGGAAAACCTCAAAGAGATCCATGATGATACACATTATAATCAAAGTGTTGCAAGATAAAGAGAGAATCTTGAAAACATCAACAAAGAAGCAACTCATCATGTACAAGGGACCCTCAATCAGATTAACAGCTGATTTCTGATCAGAAACCGTGGAAGCCAAAAGACAGTAGGATGACATATTCAAAGTGCTGAAAAAAAGAAAAATAAACACTTCTCAACTGAGATTCTACATCTGACAAAACCATCCTTCAGAAATGAAGGAGAAATTAGACATTCCCAGATAAAGTGAGTTTTGTTGTCTGACAATATTCTCAAGTGCTACGAAATGAGCCTCCAGTTTACACTGAATACTATTTTACAAAACCATGACTCTCCTACCAGGATGGGAAAAGGCCATGGTCCTCAGTTTGGTCATTGTCCTGAACTGCCAATTAGCAGTCACTAATCTTCACCCCCACCATTAGAGATGCCACTTTTGCCCCCACTCACCCCAAATAAAAACAAACCCAGGGCTAGATTCAGAGGGACTGGCCCCTAGCCTCCTTTTCCAGATGTCCTAAAGGGCAGTACAAGGGCCCTGGGGAAAAAAAAACATATAATCCACCTCTCAATTTTTCAGTTGAGAAAGCTAAGATTCAGAGAGATGAAGTGACTTTCCTGAACCTACCCAGGTGGCTGGTTGTCCTGGCTCCACAGGCATTGTTGACTCCTCCTTCCTCCACCCTCTATAATCATTTTTCAAATCAAGCTCAAATCTATATAGAAGAGATAATTTAGTCAGACATCTGTGAGATATCAGAAGAAAGAAAAAAGGAGATGGAGAGAAGAGAACATGAAGACAGAGAAGGAAAAAACAGAATGAAGAGAAATGAAGAGACTGGACAAAAAAAGGAAAAGAGAAAAGAAAAAGCTTACAGGAAAAAGAAGACAGAAGAGGAATCAAGAGGAATATAAGGTAAGAAGGAAAGGAAGATATAGGAGGAGTCAAAGTGAGGAGTCAGGAAGCTCAGGGATACCTGGATTTATCCATAATCAACTCACAGTTTTCCTAGAATGGGAGGTGCCACATTCCCATACCTCAGAGAAGTTGCAAAGCAATGTCATCTTCTTTTGCACCATGAAATATAGAAGTCAACATGAGAGGTAGAATCTCTTGGTGGCATAGGGTCTTGGCCCACAGAACCCTGGCCACATCCCTCTATACTTTCTTTTGCTGATTAACACTATCATGGTAGCTCCAAGGGCCAGTTCAGGGCTTGACACTGGCCCAGCAATAAACGCTATCTTTGTTTTGTTTTTTGTTTTTGTTTCTGTTTTATTGAGACAGAGTCTTGCCTGGGCTGGAGCGCAGTGGCACCAGCACAGATCACTGCAGCTTCCATCTCCAGGGCTTGAACGGTCCTGCCATCTCAGCCTTCTAAGTAGCCACGACTACAGGCACACATCACCATGCCCAGCTAATTTTTTGGTATGTTTTTGTAGAGATGAAGTTTTGCCATGTTGCCCAGGCTGGTTTCAAACTCAAGGCAATCCACCTGCCTTGGCCTCCCAAAGTGCTGGGATTACAGACATTGAGTCACCATGCCCAGCCTTACCCTCGTTCTTATAACACAGCTAAAATTTTGCCAGAACTTCAAAAAGGATTTTACTAAAAATGGTTCCTTCCAATATTTCCTGCTACCTTCTTGGTTCTGTGCCCACCTGGCTTCATCCTCCAATCTAGAGCCCTACAGCTGCCTCAGGCCACTAACCTGGTTTAGTTGCTCATCTGGACTTCTTCCCTTCCCTCTTGACAGTCCTTTGATTTCGGTAGAACCCAGAAATAAGATACCCTGGTAGGGTCACTTATACCAGATACCATTCCTTGACTCCTATCTCTTCCTAACAGCCCATAGATTTTCCTTTGGCTACTCATCTCTCCCCCTTGCATAGCAGCCGTGTAGGTTTGGCTCATACTGACCCCAGCCCCAGCTTCAGGGGAGGATCCTGATTGTCTTAATACCAACAATATAACTCCACCCCTCTTGCCACAGTAATTGCTTAAAAGGATGGTCATGTAACCCAGGCCTAGATCAACATGGCAGTCTGCATGCAGTCATGATTGGTTTAGATTTGTTAAATCACAGAGAAGTGCAGAACTTAAGGACCTAAGTCCATTAAAGGAAGAGAAGATTGCTTTCTCTCTCTGTTTTGACTGAGTGATATGAGGTTTGTGATCTGGAACTGCTGCAGTCATTTTGCTACCAAGAGGGAAGATAGCCTGAGGGCAAGGCCACCACACTGAGGACGGCTGACTTTTGAGAATTCTGGAGAAAGTAAGCCAGAGCCTTGATCCAATTATACTTGAAGGTTGCCCTACCTCTAGATATTTCATTTATGTGAACCAAAAACATTTTCCCATCATTGGATATTCTGTTTCTTGGGACCAAAAGCATCTTACTGACACCACATTCCACTGGCTTCAATCCTGTCAGAAATCACAGGCCCTTATCCCATATTTCCTTTCATCAAGGAAACCCAGGCTGACCTTCTGCAGAGTGCTAGGGGTGACGCTTCAAACAAATACCAACGGCAAACAGGGAATTTTATCCTAGAACAAGATCTCTTGAATTCTTAGCTCTGATGCCTCCCAGCCAGTTTCCTAAGACTGGAATCCCCCTAGGCAATGCTTCTGCCCCCATACCCATTATTTATAAATATCCTACCCACTTCTGGAATGTGCTATAGTCAGATAACATATGATGTGTAATGAGGGCATTGCTTACCAATGAGAACTTGGAAAATCCACATGTGGGATATTTAGTTTCTCAAAAATTGAGCAGGGAGAATTACTTTATCTCCGAATCAGGAAAACAGGAGATCTTTGATGAGATAGAAAAAAAGTGACAGAAGCTGGGCACGGTGGTTCACGCCTATAATCCCAGCACTTTGGGAGGCCGAGGTGAGTAGATCACTTGAGGTCAGGAGTTTGAGCCCAGCCTAGCCAACATGGTGAAACCCCATCTCTACTAAAAATACAAAAATCAGCTTGTGTGGTGGTGGGCACCTGTAATCCCAGCTACTCGTGAGGCTGAGACAGGAGAATTGCTTGAACCCAGGAGGTGGAAGTTGCAGTGAGCCAAGATCATGCCAATGGACTCCAGCCTGGGTGACAAGAGCAAAAGTCCATTTCAAAAAAACAAAAAAGAAAAGAAAAAATAAAAAAGTGATAGAGGCTCAGTTATCATAGTGTGCTCTAAGAAGCAATCAGTATTAGCAACATAGGGGTCTGTTTTGCTGCTGTATTCTGTGAAGCTGGCCTGGGAAGGGCTATCTTCCTGCATTTTCTATGCCAGAGTGATGACTGACAGCTGGAGCTAGAGGCTAAGAGGAGGAAGAATTAAGACTTTGAGGGAAAATCAGAGTGTGAAAAGATGGGGGGGAGTGGCAATGAGGAGGGAAGAAAATAAAAGATCAGAGAGAAGAAACTTCCTGATGCTCCTCTAAGGTGAATCCAGTATAGACCCATTAGGTGACCAAAGGTGATAGGGTTTGGATCTGTGGCTCTGCCCAAATCTCATGTTGAATTGTAATCCCCAGTGTTGGAGGTGGGGTCTGGTGGGAGGTGACTGGATCATGGGGGTGGATTTCTCATGAATGCTTTAGCACCATCTCCTTGGTGGTGTTCTCATGATACTGAATGAATGAGTTCTTATGAAATCTTGTTGTTTAAAAGTGTGTAGAACCCCCACCCCTCACTCCTGATCCTGCCATGTGAGACACCTTACTCCCACTTTGCCTTCTGCCATGATTAGAAGCTTCCTGGGGCCTCTTCAGAAGTAGAAGCCACTATACTTCCTGTGCAGCCTGCAGAACCGTGAGCCAATGAAACCTCTTGTCTCTATACATTACCCAGTCTCAGGTATTTCCTTACAGCACTGCAAAAATGCATTAATACACAAGGAGGTCCCCCCTTGTGTATTAAAATAAAATAAGCAATAATTTTCATATTTCTTAGTACTTTGTGTATGTGCTTGATAGGCTATTAGTATAATTTTCTTTCTGGCAATGATCTGCACATTCCTACTTCATGCACTGCTATTAGTCTCCTTTATTTAGTCTCCACTTCTTTCCTGATAATAAAACTTGCAATTTGTAGCTGGGTACATGGTGCTCAAAATAAAACTACATTGTCCAGCCTCCCTTGCAGCTAGATGTACTATGTAACTAAGTTTCAGCTAATAAATATAATTGGAAGTGTTGTATGCAAATTTCTAGAAGTGTTCTTCAAGGAAGAAGATTCCTTTCTTCTCCATTCCTCCTTCCTGATGACAGGAATACGGATATGATGACTGGAGCTTGCACAACCACCGTGGACCAAGAGGCAGTATGCTAAAGTTGGTGGAGCAGCCAGACAGGAGCCTGAAACTTACATGATTTTGAGTAGCTATCTAGCCCTAGACTTCTGACTCCAGACTTCATTTAAGTAAAAGAGAGATAAACTCTGATCTTATTTTAGTTATCAATTTCTTGGGTTTTCTGGCACATGTGCTTGCATCTAATTCTAACTTCAAAACTACCTTTCCATATTCAAAAAGCATAATCTTTCTCCTGGAACCCTACAGTCCTTTTGTTTCTGTAATTTGCATTCATTCTCTTAATATTTCCTTGGGGTATAGTATTAAGTCTGACCATTCTTACTTAATGGACAGAAAAATTATATGACTCAGTTGAAAGTACAGCCTAAGGCAATGAATGGGCTTAGCCAAGAAGGTGCAGCGCCTCATTTCCCATTGCATGCTGTTCCCACCAGAGGGTATTATGGACAGGTAAGTTGCAGTACAGCTAGGCACTGGATGCAGGAAGTGTTCAGCCACATAGATCCCTAGATGAATTTGTGTGGACTCAGGTGACTTCCAGAGATGTTCTCACTTTTAGTTCAGATTTTTATCAGGCTACCTCTCTCAGGAAAAGCCCAGAAGTAGAAGAGGTCTGTTTAAAACCCACAGCTGTTTTTTTTTTTTTTTCATAGCTAAGGAGGAGATAAGCTATTGAAAAACAGAGAGAGTTTAATTTTTCCACTTTCCAGCCTATTGAATCAGTACCAGAAATATTTTTACCTAATTTTTATGAATAATCTGGAAGAATATGATAAAATCTCCAGATTTTCAGAAGACACTATGCTTTTGAGGGAGTGAAGGACCAAGAGGATGTGAACAAATTCAGGAAGATCTCATGAAGGCTCCTGAGAAAAAGACCAGTAAACTGAGGTAAGTGATGGCCAGACTGGAGATGGATAATAACCCACCTAAATGTGTGAGTTGGGAGCTGAAGGTGAAGGCACACAGATTATTCTTAGCTACTCTCCAAAGACATTAACTAATGAACTGGTGTAGTCAAGAAGTCCAATGCAATTCAATTGCACAACATTAATCAAGAGTCTATGATGTGCCAGGCATCATACCCAGTGCCAGTTTGCAAATATGTGCATAACGTGGACCCTGACATCATGGAGTACATAGCCTATTTCCAAATGTCAACAGGAAGAGGTTTGGAAATACTCTTCTTCCCTGTTCTTTGGAATACTGTGTGCAAAATGGATCACTATGCTCAAAGGAAGCCATAACAGAGCTGGAGAAGGTCCAAAGAAGAGAAAGAACAAGAAGGCAAGTGTCTGCCACCATGCACTTGTTACATATGTCACCTCCTCTGTGAAGTCCTCCATGGTTGATTCCCCTAGGTAGAATTGACTTACTTTTTTTTTTTTTTTTTTTTTTTGAGATGGAGTCTTGCTCTGTTGCCCAGGCTGGAGTGCAGTGGTGTGGTCTCGGCTCATTGCAAGCTCCACCTCCCGGGTTCATGCCATTCTCCTGCCTCAGCCTCTTGAGAAGCTGGGACTACAGGCACCCGCCACCGTGCCTGGCTAATTTTTTGTATTGTTAGTAGAGACGGGGTTTAATCGTGTTAGCCAGGATGGTCTCAATCTCCTGACCTTGTGATCCACCCGCCTCAGCCTCCCAAAGTGCTGGGATTACAGGCATGAGCCACCGCGCCCATCCTGAATTGATGTACTTTTACTCGAGTGTTTCACAGTACTTTGTGAACAATGCTATCATGACACTTTATTTCAAATAATTTTATTATTTTATTTTATTTTATTATTTTTGAGACAGAGTCTCACTCTATTGCCCAAGCTGGAGTGCAGTGGCACAGTCTCAGCTCACTGAAGCCTCTGCCTCCTGGGTTCCAGCGATTCTCCTGCCTCAGTCTCCAGGGTAGCTGGGATTACAGGTGCGTGCCACCATGTCCGGCTAATTTTTGTATTTTTAGTAGAAACGGGGTTTCACCATGTTGGCCAGGCTGGTCTCGAGCTCCTGACCTCAGGTGATCCACCCGCCTTGGCCTCCCAAAGTGCTGGGATTACAGGTGTGAACCACCACGTCCAGCTGTAATTTTGAAAAAAACATATCTTCCAAAATACCTGAAGGCAAAGACCTTACTTATTTTTGTATATTTAATATTTAGTATATTATGTACATTTGTATAGTACATGCTTAATAAATATTTGCTAAATTAATGGAAAGATGGAAATAGATTCCATTGGTCTCCAAAGTTTTTGTTCATATGCTGAATCAGAAAAAAAATTTGAGCATGACCCATATGTGTATTTTAAATATATAGTATACGATATTATGTACATTATAAACCACATAAAAATTATTAAAATTGAATAAGGTATAAAATTAGCTCTAACATTTTAATATCTTATTTTTAACAGCAATACCAATAGTAGATGCAAATTTAACAGCAATACCAATAGTAGATGCAAATTCATATTTCAAATAACCTCCATAATTTTTATTTTTTTTTTGGTCTGGCCTTGTCTGATCTGACCAGGGTATTATTGTTTTCACCTCATAACATGACAGATGAAGTGTCCAAGCCAGGAGCTGAAATGCCTACTCTGTCATTTTTTTTCCCATTGTTTGATTGTATTAATTGTCTAGTTTTTCAATCTAAAGATTGTTTACAAAAATCTTTGAAAGTTTCTTAACCATTTGGGGATGGGTAATTTTACTGAAGCTAGATCCCATTGTCTTGGCACCCATAAACTCAAGCATTTCTGTAACACAAGGCACACAAATGGCTCAAGTCCCCACTTGCAATCCTGTTGGGGAACACCCCCTCTTCCCTTGGCATAGCTTGTGTATAGCAGGTAACAAATACCCACCTGAAACACAGCCTGAAGGTGGGTGTCAGTGTCAAATCTTATATAAAACATTAGTAAAGGCTCACTTTACATTCTTTAGGTAAAATTAAAATACGAATGAGAGTTCTGTTATTTTGGTGTCTCACCCCAAGGCATCATTTTGTGGACTGAGTCATCGACCTTAGGTATCTAGAGAGGCTGCCTTGAACCTTGACAAAAAGATTTTAAATAGAGAATAAAGACTAGATTTAGAAAGTGTACAGCTAGAGGCAGATACAGAAAAGCAAACTTCAATTAAATAACGTGGTTTCAAAGCATGGTGGCAAAAGTTTTTATACTTGTCCTATCAAGAGGCAGAATTTATCTCCCTTCTCTTCCAACCTGGGCAGGCCTCTGACAATGAGGATGTGGTGGAAGTGGTGTTATGTAACTTCCAAGTCTAGGTCATAAAAGGGTATGCAGGTTCCACCTCATTTACTGGAACTCTCACTCGCTCACTTGGGGAGCTCTGAGCCTCCCTGAGAGAAGCCCAACTGCCCTGAGGCCCATGATGTGCTCTAGTTGATAGGTCCAGACCAGCCCAGCCTTCCAGCCCTCCCTGCCAAGGCACCAGATGTGCAAGAGAAGCTGTCTTGGACCCTCCAGACCAGCTCACTGGCCAACTAAATGCCCCACGGAACAGAAGAATCATCCAAGCGAGTGCTCTCTGAATTCCTCGTGCACAAAATCATGAGATATAAGAACGTGGTTGTTGTTTTGGTTTGGTTTTGGTTTTTTGGGGTTTTGGTTGTGGTTGGTTTTGTTTTGAGACAGGGTCTCACTCTGTTGCCCAAGCTGGAGTGCAGTGGCACAAACACAGCTCACCAAACCTTCAACCTCCTGGACTGAAGCCATTCTCCTACCTTGGCTTTCCAAGTAACTACAGGTGTGTGCCACCACACCTGGCTATTTTTTTTACTTTTTGTGGAGATAGAGTCTCACCATGTTGGCCAGGCTGGTCTCAAACTCCTGGACTCAAGCGATCCTCCCACATCACCCTTCCAAAGAGCTGGGATTACAGGTGTAAGACACTATGCCCAGCCTGTTGTTTTAAATCACTAAGTTTTGGGGTAAAGTGGTTATGCAGCAGAGGATTACCAGACAATAAGGAAAGTGTTTTTCAAAACCCAAGGTCTCAAACAGTGGGACTCACCACCTTAGGAGGGAGTAATTGTGGCCACTGTATCAGTATTCACTAAGAATTGGATGGGCCGGGCGCAGTGGCTCATGCCTGTAATCCCAGCACTTTGGGAGGCTGAGGCAGGCAGATCACCTGAGGTCAGGAGTTCGTGACCAGCCTGGCCAACATGGTGAAACTTCATCTCTACTAAAAATACAAAAATTAGCCGGGGGTGATGGCGCATGCCTGTAATCCCAGCTACTCAAGAGGCTGAGGCAGGAAAATCGCTTGAACCCAGGAGGTGGAGGTTGCAGTGAGCTGAGATGGCACCACTGCACTCCAGCCTGGGCGACAGAGTGAGACTCTGTCTCAAAAAAAAAAAAAAAAAAAAGGAAAGAAAAGAAGTGGAGAAACATTTACCAAGCATGATGGGGAGGTAGCTGTGTTGCACAGAGTGCTGACCTTGAAGTCAGATGACACTAATAAATCCTGCCACTTAGTAGCTAGGAGTCCTTGGGTGAGTCACTTCACCAGTGTTCCTCACAGGGTTGCAGTGAGCATTAAAGAGCTATGAACATCATCTGCAAACTGGAAGGGACCCTGCTGCTATCAAGTTGTCAAATTGCAGGAAGGATGCCTGCATTGGGTGAGCAATTGAATTAGGTAAGTGAACTCTGAGATTCTGTAAAACCAGGATCAGTCCTAACTCATGTAGTAAGGTGTAAACATGTGTAAAAATATATGCTCTTGGTCCAGCGCAGTGGCCCATGCCTGTAATCCTGGCACTTCGGGAGGCCGAGGCAGGCAGATCACTTGAGGTCAGGAGTTCGAGACCAGCCTGGCCAACATGGTCAAACCCCATCTCTACTAAAAATACAAAAATCAGGCAGTTATGGTGGCCTGTACCTGTAATCCCAGGTACTCAGGAGGCTGAGGCAGGAGAATTGCTTGAACCTGGGAGGTGGAGGTTGCAGTGAGCTGAGATGGTACCACTGCACTCCAGCCTGGGTGACTGAGAGAGACTCTTCCTCAAAAAAAAAAAAAAAAAGTATATATATATATACACACACACACACACACACACACACACACACACATATGTATGTATGCTCCAACCTTATCGGTCCAGAGTCCATCTTTCCAAACACTGTTCAGAGTGAAATCCAGATGATCATCTGCCTTGTGGCTTTACCTAACCCCTGAGAGATGTTTAAAAACCCTATTAATCTCTTGGTGAAGGGAAGGGGGTGTCTGTGGACTCCAAGTTAAAAGGATTTGTTTTAGAACAGTATTTCTCGCAGTGTGGTTCCAGCACCAGCAATATTAGCATTATCTGGGAAACTATCAGAAATGTAAATTCTTGCCCCCCATCCCAGCAGATTTACTGAATCAGAAACTCTGGGGTTGGGCCCAGCAATCTGTGCTTGAATAAGCCTCCAGGTGAGTCTGCTATGAGCTCAAGTTACCTTATGATTAGGCTGACAAAGTAAGCAAATCATAGACGCTGCAGATCCTGATGGCAGACCTCTGAGAAGAGACGGAGGGTCTGCGGACAGTCGCAGAATGTGGGAGTGATCGAGAGCATCACTTATGACTTGCCCAAACTCTTCCACAGTGTTCCAGGTCTGGAAGGACCGTCAGTATTTCTGACATGTTTATGAAGGGTTGTTCACGATGCTCAGATAAAGAATCAGAAATATCGAGGGTTTGGGGATGAGAGTGGCTTGGAGAAGGTCAGTTGGAGAGAAGATGATGTGGGTTTCTATGAGATATTAAAGCCCTAAATACAGAGGAGAGGATTCCCAGACAGCTGCCTCACATCACTGCCTGCAAATTCAGCTTCCATCGCAGGCCACGGAGACGCGGAAGGTAAAGTTATGGCGCCACCTGCTGGAGAAACGTAGGCTTGGATTCCCTCCACTTAGAGATTCCGTTCCTCCCTAACACTCAGCCCTAAAGCTCAATCCTCCAGAGACCCCAAACCTGCAAGGGTGCCATGTACCAACCAGGTGGAAAACCAGTGTCCTGCTTACCAATACGACTTCAGTTTTTCAAAGCTTGTGCTTTGGGGTCTGAGAATTGCAATGTTACAAGCCTAGCAATCTTTCCCAAAGGAGACTGGGATAGAATAAACATGCTCCAAGTTCCTTAAAAAGATAGGACCAGAGTAGGTTCACCTATCCATAAATAATCAGCTCCCCTTGTCAGCCCACCATAGTGAGGGTCCTCTTCCCAGACCAGGGACAGATGCTGCCAAGGCTCCGGAAAGAGTCATGGGCCCATGAGAGATACGCCTTTCCAGGCACGTGAGCCATCAGAGATCCAAAGCCAGTACCGGGCACTGATGAATGTGCAAGCACTCCACTCTGTGTAGACCAGGTCTGAAGGGCTCCATAATGACCCAATCATGGCAGCAGATGCCCTGAAAATGGCTCCCTCCTCTAGGGATCATTAGAAAGCTATTAAGGATGTCTAATTATTTCCTAGTGCTAATAAAGATGCCAATAAGCCAGGCAAGTTTTCTCACTTTTATGGAGATAATTAGAAGGCCAATTATTTTTTATGTCCATAAAAGAGTGAAACTTTAACCGCTGTCCCTGCAGCTGTATTTTATACCACCCTTGTGACAGAAGCTGCTTTGTAGCACTTCATTACGCATTAACAAGGATCTCGGGTTTTTAAACTCCAAACCACAGTGTACCCCAGATTCAGAGTTAGTCTGAAGGAAGTGGAGCAGGAAAATAGGCAATAGATCATTCTCTAAGACTTTGGGGGGAAGGAGTCATCTTGGCCATGCATTCTGCTTCGGAGATTGTATCCTACCCAACTCAAAGGCAGTGGTTCTCAAACTTGAGCTCATAGCAGACTCACCTGGAGGCTTATTCAAGCACAGATTGCTGGGCCCCACCCCAGAGTTTCTGATTCAGTAAATCTGCTGGGGTTGGGGGCAAGAATTTACATTTCTGATAGTTTCCCAGATAATGCTAATATTGCTGGTGCTGGAACCACACTGCAAGAAACACTGTTCTAAAACAAATCCTTTTAACTTGGAGTCCACAGACACCCCCTTCCCTTCACCAAGAGATTAATAGGTAGAATTCAAAGGGGTCCATGACTTTGGTTGGGAAAAGGCTTACGTCTTTATCTTCACTAACTTCCAACTGAAATTTAGCTTTTTAAAAAATGATGAATGTAGGTAACAGACCACAGTAGTATTAGCGGTGATAACAGATATTTTCCAATCCCATTACAGTAGTGGCAGGTTTCTGCAAATATCATCTATGCTTATCCGTGTTTTAAAACTCCAATGGTTACTAGTCCTGCCAGTAGATTTTATTCTTTAATCCATTAATGGAGAAGCACATATTACTATATCACTGCTTTAAAAATATTGTGATAACTGTATTTCAAAATGACTGGTTTCCTTTGATGTCCTATGTATTATCTTTTGTGCGTTTGAAAGTGTTATTCAGACTGCCCGGGGAGGAGGGGGGAAGGGAGGAGGGGGGAAGGGAGGAGGGGCTCTGGCACACAAAAAAGTGTAAGAATATTGTTCTAAAGGTATGAAATTAATCCTCAAGAATAACTCAGAACTTCCTTCAAGGAAAAGTTTAAAAGAAGTGATAATGCTTGGATAAATGAGGACAGGAGGGACAGGGAGGTAGCTGAGAGGCAGGGGGATGGATGAGATGGCCAGGTTGTTTTACCTCAGTGATGAATGGAGACCAAGAAAAGTCCACTTGGTCTTCCCTGTGCTCTTCACAAGAGGTTAGGTCAGGCCTCTTAAAACACTATCCCTCGGCCAGGCGCGGCGGCTCATGCCTGTAATCCCAGCACTTTGAGAGGCTGAGCGGGGTGGATCACCTGAGGTCAAGAGTTCGAGACCAGTCTGACTAACATGGTGAAGACCGTCTCTACTAAAAATACAAAAATTAGGACAGGGCATGGTGGCTCACGACTACAAACCCAGCACTTTGGGAGGCTGAGGCGAGTGGATCACCTGAGGTCAGGAGTTCGAGACCAGCCTGGCCAACACAGTGAAACCCCATCTCTACTAAAAATACAAAAAATTAGCTGGGTGTGGTGGTGAGCACCTGTAATCCCAGCTATTCCGGAGGGAGGCTGAGGCAGGAGAAACACTTGAACCCAGGAGGCAGAGGTTGCAGTGAGCCAAGATCACACCATTGCACTCCAGCCTGGGCAACGAGAACAAAACTCCGTCTAAAAAAAAAAAAAAAAAGCCGGGTGTGGTGGCAAATGCCTGTAATCCCAGCTACTCGGGAGGATGAGGCAGGAGAATCGCTTGAACCCAGGAGGCAGAGGTTGCCGTGAGCTAAGATCGCACCATTGCGCTCCAGCCTGGGCCAGAGTGAGACTCTGTCTCAAGGGGAAAAAAAAAAAAAAAAAACACCCCTCAATTCTCAACGTGGCGTGAGCAGTGGCAATAGCAACTATATAGCATTAATATTTTAAATATTATGAACTTCTATCAGGAACCATATGGTTATTAAGGACTTAGGTGTATCATATATTCTCTGGGAGATCCGATGTTTTTTTGTTTGTTTGTTTGTTTGTTTTGTGAAACAAGGCATCACTCTGTCACCCGGGCTGGAGTGAAGTGCTGCTGTCACAGCTCACTGCAGCCTTGACCTCCTGTGCTCAAGCGATCCTCCCACCGCAGCCCCCAGAGTAGCTAGGACTACAGGCGCATGCCACCATACCAGGCCAATTTCTGTATTTTTTGTAAAGTTAGGGTTTCGCTATGTTGCCCATGCTGGTACCAAACTCCTGGGCTGAAGTGATCCACTTGCCTCAGCCTCCCACGGTGCTGAGATTACAGGCATGAGCCACTGCGCCTGGCCTGACAGTGGTCATGATTTTATGAAGTGCAGAGATAGAAAGGCTATCCACTCAATAATTCAGAGATGAACCTGATCTCTAACTCCAAATCCTGCACTTTCCAGCCAGTTGAAGGAATGGGCATGTGTGTGTGGTGTGTGTGTGTGTGTGTGTGTGTGTGTCTGGAGGAGAGAGTTGGGAGAGATGGCCCCTGTCATGAAGTCCTTCTTTACCCCTTCAGGCAAACAAGCCCTGGCCCTGTGGTCCCTAGACCCAACCCCAAAGTTCTCCTTTATGTGAACAAAGGAAAGAGCCTGGGATCTGGAGTCAGAGATTTGAGTTCCAATGCTGATTCTGCCATTGTAATTCCAGGTGATTTACTCAACCTCCCCTAACCTTAGTCTCTACCTCCGTAAAATGAGTTTACCATCCCCCTGGCATGGCTGTGGTGCCCAGTGGATGCTTAGTAAATGCCAGTGGCCATCACTCTTACACCTTCCCCTGCTCCAGTGGCCCCATACCAGCACTGTCTCTCTACTTCCCTGTCAATCTCTGTCATTTTGGCCTGGCCACACTTCTCCTCCCTCCTTTTCCAACTCACCCCAATCTTGCTTACACCTAAATCTCCTAACTCTCCCAGAACTGGGCATCTGAAAATAGCTCACTCAGTATCTCCAGCTATGCAAAAGAGGGCCTGATTATGTCTTCCATAAAGATTGCTACTGGCTGTTGCCTGAACAGAGGAGTGGGTGCCTAGTCAGAAAAGAGAGATGGTTTCTTCCAGCAAGCCTTCCCTAGAACAGTTCAAATCTTTCTGGCATATTTCTTTGCCACAAAAAGTCTGGAACTTGTTTTGACTTTGTCCTTCCCCTCTCCTGTGTGTGTTGAGACAAGTCCCCCAAACCTGTGGCTTTGAGTGCAACCCCCATACTTCTACATCTTCCCGCTTCTCAACCCACCCACCCTTTGTGGATGGTGCCAGGGAAGCACACTGATGCTTTGTTTAAGAAGTGGGAGGAACTGGCAGTGTCAACTCCTCAATGTCTTGCATTCAGATGTGTTAATCCTTTTATTTGCTCTGTGTCCTTAGGCAAGTCGCCTAACCTTTCTGGGCTTAGGATCAACATATCCTGGTGGAGGGAGGAAATGGTTGCTTCATTTTCCTGAGTGTCTAGAAGGAGCGAGAGCAGATTCAGTTTAATCACCACAAAGAGGGGTCATTAAAGTTTAGAGAGAATGATAGCGATGTCACTAGACCCAAGGTTCACAATGCTTCCCTGCACCCTCTTTCCTATCCAGCCATCCTTGATACCTGCCTCATAAAAGAAACAGAAGACGTAACCCTTAGGCATTCTGTACAGGGAAGATAGGCTTAAAAACAAAAATGACAGCATATGTGACAAGCACTACTCTGGCCTTATGGAAAAGCACTCCAGGTGCAGGTGAGTGAGTGACCAACTCCTCCTGGAGTGGGGTAGCTGGGCCCAGATGTGATTTGCACACTGGCTGAGCACAGCGGGCTGAGGGAAGGGAAGGATACGGAAGGGACGCCATGCATTAAGGGATAGTGTGCCATTCACCAAACTGGGGCATTCAGGAGGAGAAGCAGGTTTCCCACAAAGGATGAGGAGAAAAAAATAGTCAGTGTGAATGTAGACATGCTAGGTCATAGAAATGGGAGGCTACAGCTGGAAGACCACAGCCCAAGAGCATCTGAACCCAATGAACCCAGTGCATTCTTTTTTTTTTTTTTTTTTTTTTTTTTTGAGACGGAGTCTCACTCTGTCACCCAGACTGGAGTTCAACAGCGCTATCTCAGCTCACTGCAACCTCCACCTCCTGGCTTCAAGCAATTCTCCTGCCTCAGCCTCCCATGTGGCTGGGACTACAGGTATGTGCCACCACACCTGGCTAATTAGTTTTGTATTTTTAGCAGAGATGGAGTTTTGCCATGTTGGCCAGGCTGGTCTCAAACTCCTGACCTCAGGAGATCTGCCTGCCTCAGCCTCCCAAAGTGCTAGGATTACAGGCGTGAGCCACCGCACCCAGCTTCCAATGCATTCTTGAGAGAAGTATGTGCCCAAAGGACAAGCAAGAATAATAACCATAATCTTTGTAATAATGATGATGATAACTACAATAGTGACCTGCATTGACTGAGCACTTACTAAGTGCCAGGCAGTTGCTTCGTGTCTTGATTTGTTGTTTAATCTTCATAACAAACCCATAAGGTGGATATTGTTGCCTTCATTTTACAGATAGGAAAACTGAAGTACCAAGGGAATGTGTAACAAAGCTCATTATCACATACCACTATGTGCCCAAACCCTGACATGGTGCCCTCGTGGGCCAGGTGGGACAGACTCCGTTTACTCCCGGCTAATGACCACAGCACCACGAGCCACCATGGGCCAAACAGTCACTATGCCTGTCCCCTCCCAAATTGGTTGTGAGCTTCAGTAGCTCCAGTGGTGAGAAACAGGTCATCTAGTAAGAAACAATCAAGGTCCACAGCTGAGCAGGCCCAGGCTGCAGGCCCACGCCCGCCTCACCTGGCCAAGGGTGTGTGAGCCGCCAACAAGCAGGGAGGCTGAGGAGGCAGCCGAAGGAGCAGGAGGCGGCCTCTCCCCCACCAGAACTGGCCCGGCTCCTCCCACCCCAATTCCGCTTATTTAGACCCCTCTTCCTACTTCATTAGGGAATTCCATGTCTAGGCCAGGATCCTGACCCACTACTGAAGGGGATTGGAGAAGGGGTAGAGAGGCGGGAACAGAGAGGAGCCTCAACATCCTCCCGCCCCCGGCTTCTACTCTTTCTCCTGTTAACTCACCGGGTTGAATAGACAAGTCCGGGAGCCTGACATCACCGCTACTTCCACCTCCAGGGAGGAGTCTTGCTGCGCATGTGTGTGCGTGTGTGTGCGTAGGGTTGGGGAGGTCCTCACCACACCTTACCTCTGATTTTCCCTGAGCTCTGGCCCCAGATCAGTTCACAGATATGCTGGACACGGCTGAAAGTTAGGCAGCAACCAGGACAGCTGGATCCAGAATCCCGGAGGGGCCAGGCTGAGGAGCTTTCTGCCTCCAGGGCCTGAGAGGCGGGGCTTAGCCAGGGCTGGGGGCTGCATAGTTCCACACCAGCCAGGGTCTTGCCCACAGCCCAGCAGCTCCTCTCTGAAGCACTGGAATCCCGCTCACCCCCTCCCAGCCCAGGAAGTCCCTTAGGTAACTCTAAATATAAAGACCATCTTCTCCCTCTGCTTTTACCTCCCAGTTTGAGCAAATAGGAAGCTGCTGCTGCTGCTGCTATTAGAAAAGTGATTTTGTAGCGACTCTTGTTTACACAAAACTTTTGTCAAGAGTCCTAGAATCTTAACTTCTTTCAGCCTCAGTTTCCTCACCTGTAAAGTGGGACTAATCGCTTAAATGGGATAATACATGCAAAAAGTTATCTTAGTCCCCTCAGGCTGCTATAACAAAATGCCAACCTTACGAACAACAGAAATTTATTTCTCAGGGACCTGAAACTGGCAAGTCCAAGATCAAGGCACTGGCAGATTCGACGTCTTGTGAAGGATCCCTTTCTGGTTCATCACATGGTGGAAAGGGCAGGAGATCTCTCTGGGGTCTCTTTTATAAAAGCACTAATCCCATTTATGAGGGTTCTGTCCTTGTGACCTAATCACCTCCCAGAGGCCCCACTTCTTAGTACAATCACACTGGTGATTAGGTTTCAACAGATGAAATTGGGAAGGTCAGCCGGGCACCGAGGCTCAAGCCTGTAATCCCAGCACTTTGGGAGGCCAAAGTGGGTGGATCACCTGACGTCAGGAGTTCAAGTACAGGCTGGCCAACATGGTGAAACCCTATCTCTACTAAAAATACAAAAAAATAGCTAGGTGTGGTGGCACGCACCTGTAGTCCCATCTACTCAGGAGGCTGAGGCAGGAGAATCGTTTGAACTGGGAGGCAGAGGTTACAGTGAGCCAAGATCGCACCACTGCACTCCAGCCTGGGTGACAGAGCAAGTCTCCGTCTCAAAAAAAAAAAAGAAAGAAAGAAAGAAAAAGAAAAAGAAACTGGGGAGGTCACAAACATTGAGACCATAGCAAAAGCCTAGCACAGAACATAACTCCACAACTGCCGGCACTCAACAGAGTCTGGTGTTTCTCCCTTCCTCCTCCACACCCTTCTCGGCACTGGGACTAGGAGAGGAGAAGGACCAAGCCACCTCCGGCAAAACAGGCCCCTGTGGCTGTAGCTGGACTGAGATTCTGTGGTCAGGTCTAGGCAAGGGACACCTTAGACCAAAACGGGGTTCTAGAACGAAGAGTTTCCAAAGCTCAGGATGTTACACGAAAACAGAATGCCTCAGAGTGACTGAATGCTGGTCTTCAATTCAAGGGGTACCTCACTACTTATAGGAATGGGATGGGATTCATCCTGAGGAAGCCCCAGGGGTAGATAAGGGACCCATAGAGGGCGCTATAGGAACAGACTTTGAGTCAGGAAGAAAGAACTCTTCAGAGGTGAGTCCAGAGATGGCTGGGCTGGTTTGGAAGTGACAAGTTCTCAGTCACTGGAGGTGATCAGGCAGAGGCTGGGTGAGCTCAAGAGGATTTGGGACTGGAAGAGGTACTAGAGTAAATGACTTTCACCTTCCCTAATCTGGGGCTTCTGAGTCTATCAAAATAGGTAACTGCCAAGAGGTATGATTTGAGGACCCTTCACCCCAAATCTCTCTTTTGTCCATTACCGGTGCCTGACATTCCCCGGTTATAGATGCATTGCTTTGGGTTAAGACACTGTCTCTTGCAAAATACCAGGCTTCCTGGTTGGTGTCACCCTGGTTCATCAGAGACCTGATCTTGGACTTTCCAGCTACCAGAACTGTGAGTGAGCCAAATATACTACTTTTCTTTATCACCCAGGCTCAAGTATTCTGATATGGCAGCAGAAAATGGACTGAGATAGACGTCAAATTTTTTGTTACATATATTTCACAATAAAAAATTACACCCTCCAGCGTTGGGGATTCAGAGAGGATCAGTGAGGGAGGCTACAGATTCTGTTTCCACAGATACAGCCCGCTGGCCCTTTGCCATGGATACCTGTGCACTGCCCACCCCCTTCCTCCGTGCCTGCAGTGGTGGCTGGGCCCCGGGACCTATATGCATGGGGGAAGGGTGCTAGTAGGGCTTAAGGGAAGGAGCTCCAAGGCTTGCTGAGTGAGAGGCTCAAATATCCAGTAGCTCCACTTAGGACTGAACACAGGGGCATGGAGATATAGAAAGCTAGTTGGAGTGATGGCTGAGTGAAGCAGTGGAGTTGCCAGGAGCCTGAGGGCACACCGGGGGCAACCGGAAGGGGAGGAGTAGGAAGCTCACTAGGGGCAACAATCCTGAAAGTATCCTCCCATTAGAAAGGGGCTTCATTGTCCAAACGAGCATCCTGTGGTCAGCGGCAGCTGCAGAGTTCTCGTGGAGAAGGAGTTTAGAGCAAGCACTCTTTGGGTACGTAAACAATAGGACATTTCGTGCCCCCACTGCTCCTGGAAAAAGCAGCAGGCTTTGCTCCGTGATGCAAGGAGGAAACAGCAGGGAGACTGCTTCTGAGTCGGTAGAAGGAAGAACTTTCTAGCACAGATGCAGATGGACTGGGCTTCCTTGAAAGGTGATCAGTTTCCCATCCCAAAGGTGTTCCAAGATAAGCTGTCCTCTGCAGATTCAGAGCTCCCTGTATGGGAGAGTGGGAGGAGATCCCCTGAAGAGGAGGTATTGTGTAAAGGAGTGGCCGCTGCTTTTCAAAGATGCCACTAATCCTCACAGGAGACTATCTGGCCCAGGGCACTAGATAATCCCAAACTGTCATTCTGGAGTTTCCTTTCATCCTGAAGCCTGGCGTGAGGGGCCAGGCAGCAGAGCCCACTCCCTGACACTTCCTGGAGAGAGTGTCAGGTGGGGGCACAGACTGGCTTTCTGTTCCTTTGCCTGAAATGCTAGGGTGGAGAGAAGACTGGCAGGAGGATGGGAACAGAGAGACATGGCATGTCACCCTCACCCTCTCAAAGGGCTACTTCAGAACCTAAGAGCTGGTGGCCCTGGACTGGGCTGGGCTGAAGTGGGAGGACTCTGGGCTCCCAGTATGTGGCAGGTATGAGGTCAGCCCACCCCACAGGCAGGATGTGTCCTGGGCCAGATGACGTGGGCAGTTTTTGCAGCCTCTATCCTTGGGGCAGAAGAATGGACTCTCATGAGAGAGCTGCATTTTTTTTTTTTTTGAGACAGAGTCTAGCTCGGTCCCCAGACCAGGCTGGAGTGCAGTGCAGTGGCACCATCTTGGCTCACTGCAACCTCTGCCTTCCAGGTTCAAGTGATTCTCCTGCCTCAGCCTCCCGAGTAGCTGGGACTACAGGTGTGTACCACCAATCCCAGATAATTTTTGTATTTTTAGTAGAGACGGGGTTTCACCATGTTGGCCGGGATGGTCTTGATCTCTTTTTTTTTTTTTTTTTTTTTTTTTTGACACGGAGTCTGGCTCTGTCAACCCAGGCTGGAGTGCAGTGGCGCTATCTCAGCTTACTGCAAGCTCCGCCTCCTGGGTTCATGCCATTCTCCTGCCTCAGCCTCCCAAGTAGCTGGGACTACGAACAGCTGGGACCACAGGCGCCTGCCAACACGCCCGGCTAATTTTTTTTTTTTTTTTTTTGTATTTTTAGTAGAGATGGGGTTTCACTGTTAGCCAGGATGGTCTCGATCTCCTGACCTCGTGATCCACCCGCCTTGGCCTCCCAAAGTGCTGGGATTACAGGCATGAGCCACTGTGCCCAGCCGGTCTTGATCTCTTGACTTCGTGATCCGCCCACCTCAGCCTCCCAAAGTGCTGGGATTACAGATGTGAGCCACAACGCCCGGCCGAGAGCTGCATTTCTAAGAGGTTCTAGAGAGGACAGCACTCAGCCCCACAGGCTTGAGTGATCCTCCATGGTGGGACTGAAGGTGGGATTGGCAGGTTAGATGAGGGCATCTTTGGGGACAGAGGGGTTTTCTGGCACTTTTTCACCCCATCTCGCTCCCTGTCCCACCTGGGGACTCATTTAGCCTACAGAACAATCACTGGTACTGCCAGTCAGCACTTCCCCAGGCAGGAAGGTCTGGGTATACTTGAAGATCCCAGATCGGCTGCACATGAGAATCACCTCCAACGCATGTTAAAAACACAGACCCTTAACTGTGAAGCTCCCTTGCTTCAAGGAGCATCTCAGTAAAAGCACAGAATCCTATAGCAAGTGAATACATCTAGGAACTAGAGCTGAGATGGGAGAGTGCCATCCCTGCTGGAGATCTTGCCTGGGAGGGTTAAGGATCGGGTGGCAGTGAGAGGGTCGTGCATTCCGGGCTTCATGGGCATCCCACATTGAGCACTTACGGGCATGTGCAAGCTGCCGAGGACACACGGACGGATGGCAGAGCTACACGTGCAGCCTCATGAGACAGCCAGCAAACCGTCTGATGATCTCTCCAGTTGTCTGGGCTCCAAAAATGGCCCATGAGTCACCACTGCAGGGCCCCCAGAGCCTGGCAGACAACCACACTCAAGCCAAGCTCCAGAGATGGCCTTGGGGAGAATCTGACTTTCTGGGGGCCCTTCCCCAGGCTCTGCTGGAACCTTCGCCACACCTTGCTTCAGCCGCTCCTCAGTGTCTATGGCTGGGTCACCGCCCAAGCTGATGCGTGTTTAGAAAACCCAACAGGGGGTGTTTTCTCCTGGTGACAGGCAGAGACAAGGGGGAGCTCAAGTGAGCTGTCACCTCAGAGGATGCGCAGACCTGCCTCCAGTCACACATCACCTGATCCCCAGGTCAAAGGCAGAGGTCAAAAGGGGTCCAGGGAATCATCTGACAGCTCAAGCCGGGGGACAATACCGAGCACCAGCAGAACAGTGTCCTGCCTGCAGATTCCCCACCGTGGGGAATGCAGGGGGCCGGAAGGAGCAGAAAGGCCCTGTCTCTAAACCTGGGACCTTTTCCTCAGGGCAGAATTGCTTTAATCTGCAAGTAGCTAAGCAAAGATGCCCCTCCATCAGACTCTGGTTGACTGTAGATTCTTAGCCATGATAATCTGATTAGCAAAGAGCTCGTTTCTCTGCCAGGCCTTCCACCTTCCTCCGCTCACGCAGTGCTCACGTAACACTACTCATACAGTAATTCAAATAACAATGATGGCTGGGCACAGTGGCTCACACCTGTAATCCCAGCACTTTGGGAGGCCAAAGTGGGAGGATTGAGACCAGCCTGGGCAGCAAAAAAAAATTTAAAAATTTAATTTTTTTGTACAACTACAAAAAAATTAAAAAATTAGCTGGTTGTATTGGCACATGCCTGTGGTCTCAGCTACTTGGGAGGCTGAAGCAGGAGGATTGCTTGAGCCCAGGAGGTAAAGACTGCAGTGAATCATGATTGCACCACTGCACTCCAGCTTGGGTGACAGAGCAAGACACTGTCTCAAAAAAAAAAAAAAAAATAGCTATCACTTGCTGAGTTGTTCATATGTCTAAGCCCTGTTCAGACCTGCACTTGCATTCCTGTATGTTCATCATGGCAGCCCTCTGCCTTCCTGTGCTGCGTTGACTTCCTGGACAACACTCTCTTGGTTTTCCTCCTGTGTCCCCGGTCACGCATCAGCTTGTTTTGCTGGTTCTTCCTCGTCTCTCTTCTCCCCAGCCCATAACAGTCGGAGTGCCCAGGGTTCTGGCCTTTTTCCTTTTCTTTTCTCCTTCTCCACTCTCCCTTAGTGAGGTCATCCCACTCTGTGGCCTTAAACATCATCTCTATAAAATCTGCCAAAAACTCGAACCTGTCCACCTCTCCCGAGCTCCTACTCATAGGCCCAACTGCCCACTTAACCTCTCTATCTGAATGTTTCACAGATGCTCAGACTCAACATGTCCAGCCTGAAATCCTGATTGCTCCTGTTCCTACCCCAAACATGCCTTACTCTCACCCTCAACTCTCCCAGTTCCTGCCAATGGCAGCTCCCACCTTCCACTTGCTCAGAACTTCCTAGGGTCCCCAATTTCCTTGAGTGTGAAGCAATTCCCTGTGATGACCTGTAGGGCCTGGCGGACCTGCACCCTGACCCAACATTGTTTCTGTGCCTCCCACTTCAAGTTACACTGGCCCCCTTGCTGTTCCTCAAGCACAGCAGGCATATCTTAGGCCTTTACTGTAGCTGTTCGCCCTTCTTGGAACACATTCCTTCCAGATATTTCCTTGGCTCACCTTCTTCAAGTCCTTCTCACATCTCACTTTTTAACAGAGGCCTAAACTGACAACTCCATTTCTTGCCACTGCTTTCCCCCACCCCACCCCACCCCACCCCTCCTGGTCCCCTTACCTGGCCTCACTTTTTATTATTCCTTGTTACCTTCAAACACACTACATGTTTTACTTATTGATTTTGCTTCCTTTTCACTGTTTCTCTTTAGAGATGAGGACACATCTTTTTTGGGTCCATCAATGTCACTCAAGTTTCTGGAACAATGCCTAGTACATAGTAGGTGCTTAATAAACAATGTTGAATTGACTCACATAAAGTGCTGAATCTCCTCCAGGCCAATTTGAAGAGCTTCAGAGGCTGCACATCAAACACACTAAAATGTTACCATGCTCACATTAAGTTTCCTGCTTACAATTTCCTGTCTATAGAATCTTGACACATTTCATTTATGATTGGCTTTGATGTCTCAATCATTGGGCATATTTGGGAAATATGAGATCCTAACTTACAATTTGATTTCAAATATTTTACAAATATTAAATATTTATTTATTTATTAGTGACAGTGTTTTGCTCTGTTGCCCAGGCTGTAGGGCAGTGAAGGGATCATGGCTCATTGCACTTGAAACTCCTGGGCTCAAGCGATCCTCCCACTTCCGCCTCCCGAGTAGGTGGGACAACAGGCAAACACAACTGCGCCCAGCTAATTTTTATCTTTATTTTTTGTAGAGATGTGGGGTCTCCCTGTGTCGCCCAGGCAGGTCTCAAACTCCTGGCTTCAAGCAGTCCTCCAACCTTGGCCTCCCAAAGCACCGAGATTACAGGTGTAAAGCCACCACACCCAGCACAAATATTAAATTAATGAACTTTGGGTATACTAATAAAATGTGTATCAATGGGATTTTTATAGTTCTTGTTTCATATTTTGGACTCATAATGTATTTTCAAGATCTGAAACATTGTCATAGGCCCCGTGACTCTGGTGCCTACAGGAAAAAGTCTGACAATGTCAGCGGTGGAGCTGAAGAGTGGACAAAACCCACCTGCTAAGAGGACAGCCTTAAAACCTGGTTCCAGAGATGTCCTCAGTCTTGAATGACCTTCTGATTTTTAAACATTCACTCTCCATGAGGCATGGCTGGGCAGCTTTCCTCAGGTTCCTGGAGGCCCAGCCTTATGATCGAGACTCTTCTTGTGTTCATGTCCATATGCATGTGTCCTGTGAACCTTGCTTTCTGGGAAACCATGTGACTCTGTACTCTGAGAAGTCAGAAGAACCCCACCTACCCTCTCTCCAGACTCTAGGTCCTGTTTTCTTTGTCATTTCTGCACATATGGTTGCTAGATGGAGCCTAGTCTCCCTCATTACCTTCCTACCTGGGATCCCTACAGTCGTGAGTGTCTACAGTGGGCAAAGCATACAAGAAAAAGGGCTCCTGTATATAGCTGGTATAAGCCTCTGCAGAGTCACAGTTCAGTCTCCTGATTGTAAATAGCTGGGCATGCAAACAACATTAGCCTGTCTCATGAAGCCAGGACATGGCCTGCCCCCACCCTCACTGTATGTTGTCACCCCCTGTCCATGCTGCCTGCACTCACACTGAGCCCCAGGAATGCTGGTGGCCCACCAGTCCCCCATCTGTATGGTGGCCTTTGGGTTTGGGCTCTGAGCTTGCACCTTCACACCTTCAGTTTCAGGGTAACCTGGACTTGCTCTGCAGCTGTCTTGGTCCTCTTAGGGATCCCTCTGGTTTCTGGCTCCTGTTTAAAAAAACAGAACAAAACAACAAAAAAAAGCCATTTCTTCAACACTTCCAGATTCACCAGGCTGTGTACAGACATATCTCAGCAACCTTGCAGGCACAATATTCCTACACCAGGATGTTCCTTCCCTCAGACCTCCAGGGAGTCTCATCCTGCCTTCTGTCTGCTCTTTTTCCCCACCCCTAGCCCTTGACATTGGGGCTACACATGGCATGTGGCATAAAAGGAACATGAGCCTGGGAGGTATTACAGATTTAGTTTCTGATTCTGAATATGCCACTCTCTATCTCGGTGACCTCAAGTATGTCATTTAGTGCATTATTTAACCTCTCTGACCCTCAGGTTTCCATTAGTCAAATGGGTTTTATAATAATATTTATATCTCAGAAGCTCTTTAAGAATTCATGTAAAGTACCTTGGATAGTGCCCGGTGCAGGGTACGTACTCACTTAACCTTAGGCTTCCTCTGACTTTGCCTTTCTGCCCTCTAACATCTATAAATGCTGTTTTTGAGGGAGGGGGTCTTGGCTTCAGTCTAAATTCATGCCATCTTCCAACTCAGGCTCACATATGTCAGCACAGCCAATGTGCTGAGTCCCCGGGTCTTCTCTCTTTCACCAGCCCTTCTTAGAGTTCTGCCTAGTTCCTTAGTGCGATAATGTGTATGAGGACACCAGGGTGGGGGTGGACCTCTGCTATACCAGGGCTCTCTGTGACCCTGTCTGTGCTTGCTTCACAATTCTTCTAAAGTGCCCCCTTTGCTCTCCCCCTACTAGACCCGCATTCTATGGTCAAGAGAAAGAAAGGTGAAAGGCTGGGTCTTTTCATACAGTTTGACATTAATCCTGAGTCTTTCAGAAATGGTGAATTTAAAAAGCACTCCGCCTTGATAGTAATGAACACATTACATTTTTCTATTGATGTAATAGGTCTGCATTTGTACATCACCCAGGCAGCCCCCTAGATTTCTGCAGAGCCCAGCACTTTGCTGGCTCCCCACCACCCTCACTGAGGCACAAATGCTTGCAAAGAATGTTCATCCCCAGGAGCGTCAGCAATGGCTCTGGCCTCTAAGTCGTCGGATGTCAGATTTCTTTTCGGAGATGATTATTTGCGTTGTCTTTTATCCCGTGTATGTGGCTCAAATTTTACGATATATGTTACAATATACCCCTCTGTCCTCTGTCCTGACTACCAAGGCCAACTGAAGAAGAGGGGCCCATCTCTGAAGACTGGAAGCTGCTTTTCCAGCTGGCTTGGGATGTAGGTGGCCTTGTCAGCAAAAAGAGAGAGGGATGAAATCAGTGGGTTCTCAGGCTTTTGCAGCCCTCGATCTCCTGTGACAGACAAGAGCCTCTCTGCTGCTGCTACACTTGTCACAGTGGAAACCCCTTCCCCAAAAGGCAAGTTGTCACCAGCCTAGCTGCCTGCATGGGGGCCTGGGTGACGAATGTCTTGCAATTATTCTTCAGTTGATGCCAGAAACAAAAAGTATATACCCCACACCAGTCCCCAGGACCCCTCTTAGCAGGGTGAGTCTTGGGGAATGCAGGCTCTGGGCCCATCTCTTACCACATGCCCTTCACCCACCCCACCCCTATTTCCCTGCAGATGAACCAAATTAAACTGAACAGCCTCAAAGGGAGAGGTTGCCAAAAGACAGTCTGAGGGGAAATGGGAAGAAGCAATCCCCCATTCTGCTTTAGGGCTGGGGACAAAAGGGTTCCTTCTTCCTTGAATACTGTGAATCACAGGCCTTTTGGGGGCCCTGCTGGAGGAGACATGCCATGGGCTCTCCCCTAAATCACATGAGATGACTCATCTCCACTCACATCAGCCACCCTGCTTTCCACACTGTAGAAACTTCTCTGTTCTTCCCAGACAACTGAATGCCAATATTTCTTAAGTTTCTTTCCTGCCAATAAATTCTGTTTTGTTCCAGGGGAAACAGGGTTCTACCATAAATGCTTTATTTGTATGTGGTATTTACGGTGTTCGTCCACCTGTATATGGTCAGTGCTTTCCTTTTCACATCCAGCCAGCCATCCTGGGTCTTCCTGCAGGACGGACAGTCCAGAGACACTGAAACAGGCCCGTGCAGGGGATGGAGAGGATGTCCCCTGGCACTAAGACAGACGGCATTTGACCCCACTGTTCTCTGTCAGTCAATGGGGAAGGCACGTTTTAACAAGAGCGGGGGTCCCTCTCAGGTTCTTTGAGGTGCCACCACTCCTGCTCTACCCACAAACCTAACACCTGCTCAATATCATGCCCATAAGCTATGAACACTGGGGACTAATCGAGAAGAGAGGTGAAGGGGAAACTGAGGCAAGGGCCAAGGCCAGGCCAGTGGGTATTGCTGCTTCCAAGGCAGCTGGGGAGGAGAGATTCCATTTCCTGAGCTAAGCTTGTTCCATTTCAGTTTGAACAGATGGAAATATAGTTCAATGTTTCAACATCATTTGCCTTTCTCGTGCTAAAATATTGATAAGTGCTGCCCGGGCTGATGCCCCCGCAGTTCCGAGCAGTAACTGGAGCATGATGTGTACTGAAGTGAGACATGGCAAAGCCTTTAACGAGTGTTTAAAATTCCTGGAATAATGCTCAACACTGGCTCAGCTCATTCGGCTCCTGAAAACTGCCCCCCCCACCGCCCCCCTGTCGCCCCCTAATCGGCAGGAGGAGTGCGAGCACAGCCCGGCCCCCCTGCTGGTGGCAATTAGTGCGGCAGCTGCTCGTCTTCAGGACAGGAAACAATGCAGGGGGTGCCTGCATCTGCCGAGGCGGCTGAGCCAGGCAGGGAGGCTGGCGCACCGGGGAGGCAAGGACACGGGGAGCTGGCTCCTCCACCTGCAGGGGGCTGTCACACGGAACACAGACCCCAGGGAGAGGGAACACTGGGCGGGGCTGTCCAGAAAGGCAGATGAGGGAAGGGCAAGAAAAGGGTGAAGAACACCAGGTTTGGTGGCTCATGCCTGTAATCCCAACACTTTGGGAGGCCGACGTGGGTGGATCACCTGAGGTCAGGAGTTTGAGACCAGCCTGGCCAACATGGTGAAATCCCATCTCTACTAAAAAAAAAAAAAAAAAAAAAATTAACTGGGCATGGTGGTGTGTGCCCATAATCCCAGCTACTCAGGAGACTGAGGCAGGAAAATCATTCAAACCCAGGAGGTGGAGGTTGCAGTGAGCCGAGATCATGCCACTGCACTCCAGCCTGGGCGACAGAGCGAGACTCCATCTCAAAAAAAGAAAGACAGAAAAGAAAAGGGAGAAGAAGGGAAAAGAAGAAGATGAAGAGGGTGGGGACTTAAGAAGGAAGGGGAGAGGAGGAAGAGAGGAAGTAGCCAGGAACAGCAAATCCCCTGGGAAGAGCTTGCCAAGCTCCGATAAGAGAATCCAATATGTGGCTGTAGAAAGGGAAAAAGGACCCTCAAGAGGGCCTCAGCCAGCAGCATCCCAGTCCTAAGACACCTCTCTGCAAGTTGCAGCCATGACAAAGGCCCCCAGACCCAGAGCTGAGAGGAAACCTACAGTGTGGACCTGGGATGTCACTTCCAAGCTTTAGAACAATCCAGGCTTCCCGGGCAAGGCTCTCCCGGGATCACAGTATCCCCCGTGTGGAGATCAAGTGGTCTAATTGTGGAATGTTAAACTTCTCACATACTTTAAGGTGCTAGGTGTTTGGTTCACAATTTTTGAAAACTCTTGGCTGGGTGCGGTGGCTCATGCCTGTAATTCCAGCACTTTGGGAGGCTGAAGCGGGTGAATTACTTGAGGCCAGGAGTTCAAGACTAGTCTGGCCAACATGATGAAACCCCATCTCTACTAAAAATACAGAAATTAGCCAGGCATGGTGGTGGGCACACTAGTCCCAGCTACTTGGGAGGCTGAGGCAGGAGGATCACTTTAACCCGGGAAGTGGAGGTTGCAGTAAGCCGAGATCATGCCACTGCACTCCAGCCTGGGTGACAGAAAGATAATCCAACTCAGAAAAAGAAAGAAAGAAAGAAAGAAGGAAAGAAAAAGAAAGAAAGAAAACTCTTTATAGATCTTTGTGAGATTGTTCAGAATAATGTTTTCCAGAAGGCCTATTTGAATCAAGAAGACAATGTCGGCTTTTTTCAACAGTGACCAGACTGTGAGAGAAAGCAAGGCTGTGCCCCAGAAAGCTGTGGGGTAGCCCCACTGGAAGGAATTCCAGGCTGGTGGGTGTATGGGACTTAAGTCAGTAGAACTCAGAGCCACCAACCGAAAGTATAAGCGTTATTATTATACATGATTGTAGATTGATTGATTAACATTTACAACAGGAAAGAAAAAAATAGGAAATCTACAATGGGTTGGAAAGCAAGACACAACAAACTCATTACTTACGCTCTCCCTCTGCCTTCCACAAAATAAAACTCAATGAAGTAATGTAAATATAACAATCTTATTTTCTGAGACCAAAAAAAGGGGGACATGTGATCTGACACACAGGATGACATTTATGGAAGCAAACAAGATGCAGTATAAAATTGAGGGTGTCAGGCCAGGAAGGTCCAGGATGTGAATACAGAGAGGCTGGGGCAGCCTGTGGCTGCTCTGATTGGACAAATCTTCATAGAGGAGGAACTGTCTGAGGCCAGGAAGTGCTGCGTGGTCTGGGGGTCTGGGGAAGCTGGCAGCAGCAGCATCTTGTCCTCCATCCATAAGTCAGGTCAGCTGGGTGGGGAATGCCTGGCCCGGTGGCACAATGATACTCCTATCTATACACATTAGCTCCAGGCACCTTTCCTCACCACCGCGATGTTTTACCAGCTGGCCCCCGTCCAGCCACCCTTACAAGGCCAGCCAATCGTCCAAACCATTTCTATGTAGGCTGTTTCTGGGACCAGCACAGTCCCTCTGGGCTGAGGCCTTGGCAATGGGTCTGTCGCTCTGGGAAGGGGGCTCTGTCTGTGATTATTCTCCAAGTTCTTCAGCATCTGTCCATTGAGTGACTGGGGCGTCTGGTTTCCATGACCAGAGGTGGGGGTAGGAAGGAGGGGCTGTGGTTGTGGCCAAGGCGGATACCCCCCCTAGAGGCTGGCCATCTTCTCAAGAGTTTATCTGCAAGAGTCGAAGAGCCCCACTGCGGCCGGGGCTGGCAGGGAGGGCAGCACCTGTGAGAAGACAGATGGGATAGGGAGTCCTGGGGTGGCCACAGTGAAATGAGCAGCTGCCAAGGACAAGGGCCAGACACCAGGGGCAGACCACATTTCTAAACTTGGTGAAATGTTTCCAGCCCCACATCCAATCTGGTCATCACAACCAGTGCCCAGCTGTTATTACCACCAGTTCACAGAGGAGCAAGACCAGAGCTCAGATTGCTGAAATGACAGGACCAAGGTTACAAGGCCTGCATTTCTCCCTGACACAAGGTGTCACCTTGAAGAATTCCCAACCCAGAGACACCCCTGTGCTACAAATCACCTGGGATCTTGTTAAAATGCACTTTTCTTTTTTCTTTTTCTTTTTCTTTTTTTTGAGACGGAGTCATCACCCAGGCTGGAGTGCAGTGGCACAATCTTGGCTCACTGCAGCCTCTGCTTCCCAGGTTCAAGCAATTCTCCTGCCTCAGTCTCCCAAGTAGCTGGGACTACAGGCCAGCACCACCATGCTGGTAATTTTTGTATTTTTAGTAGAGACAGAGTTTCACCACGTTGGCCAGGCTGGTCTCAAACTCTAAAATGCGTTTCTAACGAGTCCCCAAGAGATACTAGCGCTGCTAGGACCCCTCCCTCACCCTTGCACTGAGGAACAAGGCCATCAGGCAGTATTTTCCCATCCTGCCTATTCATAAGAATCACCTCCAGCACCTGGGGATTCCAATGCAATAAGGACTCAGAACTGTGACCATTTGACAAGAGCCTCAGGTGCCCCTCATGGTCAGGTAAGTTTGGGAAACACTGCCCTAGAAGTGTGGGAGACATGTGGCCCCCACTGGGAAGCTTTAGCAGGGCCCCAGGGATGGGAACCTTCTTCATGGGAATCCTGGGTCTCCCAGGGGCCCTTCACTCCAGCAGGAGAATGCCTGCCTTGGCCCTGAGGGTGCTTCAGTGTTCAGCCTTGGCCGGCTTCTTCCCCTCTCTCTGCCTCCACCTTCTCATCTGCATTATGGGAACCAACATCCAAAGGCCAGGACATGACGGAAAGGGCCACCTAGAGAAGGGGGGCATTTGGAGAAGGGGGCTGCTGGAGCTGCTAGGGACAAGGCAGTGTCCATCCTGTGAGCAGGAGGTAGATGGGTAAAAAGGCAAGGCAGCAGGAAGGAGGAAGGAGGGGAAGCCAGGGTCATGCTGAGATGTAAAAAAGTGAAGATATCATAAGTTGCCCCTACCCCTTGGCATTAGGAAAAAGTCCCCTCCAAACAACCAAGGAGGAGACTAATGAGCAGGGATGAAAGGGGAACTCCAAGGCGAAGTCTGCAGAGCCCATCACTGTAGTCTTCTATGCCACAGAGCAGCAGAGAATCAATGTCTGGGAGGCTTGGTGCTGGGCTGGCAACCAGAGAGAGTGGCCAGGAATCCTGAAATGAAATGGAGGCAAGGAGGGCAGAACTGGCCAGGAGCAGGGGCTCATCTACCATGTGGCCAGATAGGAAAAGCCCATGGGCAGGAGATAGACCCTCGGCTTCCCACTCCCTAGCTCCACCCCCATCCCAGCCACCGTGTCCCCACTCCACAGCTGCCACCACCAGGCCTGCTTCCTCTCTAGAGGCAGTTGTTGAGCACATGTCTATGTGGAGAGAATGGGAAAGTCAACGTGATCCCATCAGTTATTCCTATTTTTTTTTTTTTGAGATGGAGTCTCACTCTGTTGCCCAGGCTATAGTGCAGTGGCCCGATCTTGGCTCACTGCAACCTCCGCCTCCCAGGTTCAAGCAATTCTCCTGCCTCAGCCTCCTAAGTAGCTGGGATTACAGGTGCCGGCCACTAAACCTGGCTAATTTTTTGTATTTTTATTGGAGATGGGGTTTCGCCATACTGGCCAGGCTGGTCTCGAATTCCTGACCTCAAGTGATCCACCCGCCTCGGCCTCCCAAAGTGCTGGGATTACAGGTGTAAGGCACTGCGCCCAGCCTGTTTTTTAATTAAATGCTAGTTCCCTCCACAAAGTTTCCACTCAGAAAAACACCAGCTGCTTCCACAGAGAAATCTTCCTGGCAACTGTCACAACTCCCTTTTCTTTCTACCCAGGGTAGGCCTGGGTTTGCAGTCAGGCAACTGACTATATCAAGTACCAAGAGAGGGCATGAGCCACCACGCCCAGCCCAGTTGTTCCTCTTTACACTGAGATAAATGGACATGAAGACTTGTGTTCAAATGCTTGATGTTTAAATTCAAAAAGAAGCAGGGAGAGATGGAAGGGTTACTCTAAAGTTTGTCAAAATATGATGAGTACAGATAGCACCAGGGAATAACTTTCAGTATGAGGGTACAAACTGACCCCAAGTGAGAATGTTCTGTCTCAATTCCAAGTGCTTCATGGTGACATCATCGCCAAGGCCACCCTCCTTCCTCAGCAGCATGCAGTGTTCCTCCAGGGCACCGCCTGTTATTCTCCTGCCCTTGCCCGAGTGGTACTCCCCCCTTGCAAGTTCCCTGACTGCTTCCCTTTCAGCTGACCCCAGAGAGTCCTCCTGTTGCTCCAGGCAACAGACAGTCTGCTCAGATGCTCTCCTGTCCCCTCCTTTTAGGTGGTCCCCTCCTTTTAGGTGATTTCCACGGCTCTGGGTTCTGCATGCCCCATCAGGGTCACCTGTAGATTTCTCTAGGCATATTCTGTGGCAGGCTGGTAATGCCTGTTTTTTTGTTTTGTTTTGTTTTGTTTTGTTTTTGAGATGGAGTCTCACTCTGTCGCCCAGGCTGGAGTGCAGTGGCACGATCTTGGCTCACTGCAACCTCCAACTCCTGAGTTCAAGCGACTCTCCTGCCTCAACTTCCCAAGTAGCTGGGACTATAGGCACATGCCACCATGCCCGGCTAATTTTTTTGTATTTTTAGGAGAGACAGGGTTTCACCATTTTAGCCAGGATGGTCTCCATCTCCTGACCTCGTGATCCGCCCACCTCGGCCTCCCGAAGTGCTGGGATTACAGGCGTGAGCCACCGCACCCGGCACTGCCTGGTTTTTAAGCCTATGGTACTTATTCATTCACTCACCCATCCAATCAACAGAGTCTGGCTTTGTGTTAGGTGCTGTGGGCAATACAAAAGGTGCATTTAACACAGCCCCATCCCCAGTCTAGCAGGAGAAATAAGCCATGCACTGCAATCACAGTAAAGCCAGGCAGAATGTGGTCTGGGGCTCTCTGCTGGCCAGGATAGCTCCATGAGGGCACCATTTTCTGCACTGTCACTTCCCCCACCACCTGAGGTGCATCCTTTCTCCTGCTACTTGAAAAATCCCAGCTCCTTCTGGCCCATCTGCAGGGTCGCTGTTTCCTCTGCTTCTGGACAGGTCATGATGACTCTGGTATCTCTGAGTCACTCTTCCCAGCTTAGCTTACTGTCCCCACCCTGTCTCTAAGCTGTTCTCCAGTGACTCAGGAGCCCAGATGTTCCTGGGGCATGCAGTTCCAAACTCGCATCATTGCAAGTTTTTAGTTTTAAATAAACATAGAAAACAATACAGCCGGCCGGGCACGGTGGCTCATGCCTGTAATCCCAGCACTTTGGGAGGCCAAGGCAGGCAGATCACTTGAGGTCAGGAGTTCAAGACCAGCCTGGCCAATATGCTGAAACCCTGTTTCTACTAAAAATAAAAAAAAGAAAAATAAGCTGGGCATGGTGGTGTGCACCTGTAGTCCCAGCTATTGAAGAGGCTGAGGAAGGAGAATCACTTGAACCCAGGAGGCAGAGGTTGCAGTGAGCTGAGATGGAGCCACTGCACTCCAGCCTGGGTGATGGAAGGAGACTCCATCGGAGGGAGACTCCATCTCAACAACAACAAGAAGAACAACAACAATACAACCGAAGTTCTCACAAAGAGACAAGGGGGGAGTGTTGACACAGAAGGAAGAGCTAAACAGCTGCAGACGGAGGTGACACCCACTGAGGAGGGAGCAGCCTTCCCTGGAGGGACAAGGGGATATGTCACAATTCTATTTGTCTCTGATGGAGCTTTGGGAAAGGAGCACCACAGGGTTGGCCTGGATTATCCCCCAGAGCTCAGGGCCCCCAGCCACTCCCTTCCAAGGGACCCACATTCTCCCCTCCAACACACACTACCAGGGCTCCAGTCTCTCCGCTTTCCTGGAAGATGGAAGAGAGGAAAGCTTGGACTAGAACTTCTTACCCTATTGCAGGGGGACTTCAGGGGGAGAAGGAGGACTAGCAAGAATCCTATAACCTCAGGCCCTCAATTCCCTCAACTATAAAAAGGAGGATGAAAATACTGATCTCCCAGGATGCTGCAAGGATGAAAAAAAAAATAAGCTGGTGTAAGAACCTAGGACATGGCTGGATGCCTAGAAAGCATTCAGTCATAAATTTTCACTTTCTTCCTCCTTCGCAGCTGTCTCTCTCATGTAAAGTTTTCACATTTTAGTCACTTACTATGGCTTTATGATAGAGATGGATTTTCCCCCAGGACATCCAGGGGATAGGGTGAGCATCTGGCTGCCCCTACCTGACTGACCCAGAGAGGTGGAGTTAGGTGTTCCCTGGGTCTGGAGAAAGGGAGAATTCTGGCATCAAGGGGAGAGTCTGACTCTGGGAGAGAACGGCCATGAAAAAAATGCCTGGAGCCAGGATCTTATCTACCTTCTCCAGCTTGTGTAGAAATCTAAGGGCTGGGTGCGGTGGCTTACGTCTGTAATCCCAGCACTTTGGAAGGCCAAGGTGGGAGGACTACTTGAGCCCAGGAGTTTGAGACCAGCTTGGGCAACATAGTGAAACCCTGTCTCTTAAAAAAATACAAAAATTAGCTGGGCATGGTGGTGTGCATCTTTTGTCCCAGCTACTCAGGAGGCTGAGGTGGGAGGACTGCTTGAGCCCTGAAGGGTGAGGCTGCAGTGAGCCATGATAATGCAACTGCACTGCAGCCTGGGTGACAGAGCGAGGCCCTGTCTCAAAGGAAAAAAAGAAATTTAAGACCCTAGCCCCTGAGGCCCTCCAGGATGCCAGCAGCTTTGCTGGGCTGGCCCTGTGACCCTGTCCCACAGCCAACTTGACCTACTCTTCCTGCAAACTACCAATCATGGTTTATCTCATTACGTTGTTTAAATTCCCAGTCTCTCCTGACTTCCTCTCCCACCATGAACCTCTTTATCATAAGACAATCCAGGCTCAATCCCAAAGGACCACAAAACCTTTCCAAAAACCTTGGGAAATTCATAGTTTTGGAGATTTCAGAAAGGTACATATAATGGTCCGTATATTCTGTATTACATAACACCACCCAAGGGGGTCCAGAGCAGTACCTGTAATCCAACACATCAGCATTTCTGCAGTGAAACATCTGATATCTATGCCAAGCAGGATAAATAAAGACTATAAATAGCTTCATACTGTTTAGGTCAGGTTTGGCTGCCAAATAGTTTTGGCAGCAAACATACCAAACAAACAAAAAACCCCAAAGCTTTTAGAATGATTGCATCTGTAGAGAAGAGAGTAAGGGTTAGTATTTATGCTGCCTGAGAGAGAAGCAGGCAAGCAAAACTGTAGCTGAGAAAAGGAAAAGAGCCTGTGATGGCTCCTCTTAACCACTCCCCACCACCACCACCACCCTCCTCTTTCCAGACCACCTGGCACTGGAACGCAGCCTCCCTTAGGCACCATGGTGGACTCTATAGAGCAATCGGCCACCTAACTAGCTTTGTACTTAAGGACAGAGACTTAGCCAGAATCTCGGTTTCCTTGTCTATTTAAATGGAAAAAGAAGCAATTCCAAATAGTCCTTTCACTGCTGACACTTGATACTCTTATCAATACATTCGCCCAAGCTGGCTGGCTATGCTGTCCAGAGCAAAGCAATGTCTTCACCATCAGACTGTGGAGCACCCCAGGAAACAGCTGTCCCTCTCAGCACCCAATGCTCTTTTGTACTCAGGTGTCTTTGGACACACACTTCCCAGTCCCTTGACTGTCCTTCCCTCCTCACTGGCCTGGAAAACTCATGCTCATCCATCAAGATCTGTTTCAAAGGCCCTCCTCGGGCTCCCACTTTGTCCATACCTCCATATGGCAGCTTCAATGATAATTTGTGTATTGTGTTTCTCTGCTTGCACTAAACTATAATCGCAGGGCCAGGGTCTAGGCTGCCATTGGCTGTCTCCAAGGTGTGGCAGCGTCAGGCATATGCAAGGCCTTCAGCAAGACCTTGTGGAGAGGAGGAGAGGGTACTAGCTCGGCATGGCTTCCCACCAGACAGCCTATCACCGTGGAAGACAGCCCCACACTCCTGCTGTAGGAGACCTAGAGGCATCTATCTGCAAGACAAGAAGTTAATAGTGCCGAAGAAGGGAAATATTAGCATGAGACCTATTGCAAGTCCAGGTGGCCAGCCACGGGATCAAGTAGTAAAGCAACAGAAAGGAGCTAGAAAGGTGACTCCAAATCCCACAGGCCAGGGTGGAGGGTCCTACCCACGCAAAATGGTGGACTTTGGTATAAGACAGCGCGCAGTCCCTCAAGAGGAGAAGCAGGCTATCCCGGTGGAAGAGGTGTTGCGAAAACTCGAGCAGAAAAGGACAGCGCGGCAGGGCAAGGCCCCCCACACCACCCACATGCACTACCAAGGCCCGCGGTGCGGAGGGTTCGCATGCTACGCACCATCGCCGCGAGGTGGCAGCAAAAACCCGCCAGTGGCCCCAGAGCGCGCTGCTTTCCGCCTCCAACCTGTAGTGCTTTGCGCCAGGGCGCGCACAGCCAGCGCCGAGGGGCGTCCGGCCGCGGAACCGCGGGGTCCGAGGCTGAGCACTGCTGCCAGGCTTCGGGGTCCTCGGAGGCCAAAGAGGGGACTTCCCTGGGTCTCTGGCTCTTGAGAGCTCCCAGACTGGAGTCTGGCAACTTCTTGAGGGCATCATGGAATCTAGCTGTCCGACCTGCAGCCTTCCTCAGCTCTCCCATCCCCGGGGGAACGGGTCCATACTCCTGCCTCCCCGCTGGCCCGGCGTGAGGGGTTGCGTCCTGGACTCTTCTGCGGTCACAGAGCCCTAGTCCGCCTGCATCCTTCACCACATACCTCCTGCTCCTACCCACCGCTTCCGCCAGCACCCGAGAGCGGGTCTGGAAGCTGAGGCTTCCCTCCCCGTCCTGCTCCTGGGTACCTGCCACACACGCGCCCACACACTCGGAGACAGTTGCGGGCGTGGAGTCACCCAAAGGCCACGCACGCAGACACGCACTGGCACAGATGCGCCCTGGTCGCACCTACACTCCAAGCTCGCTAGGAGCAGATGTGAAAGGCCCAGGGGTGCAATGTGCAATGGAAGAATCGCAGGACTAGGGGCCGAGAAACTTGAGTTTGACTTTGACTCACTCCATTTCTCTGGGTCTCTAAACTCTCGCGTGTCCAATAACAAGATCGCCAAGCTGCCTGGAAGCCGACGCCTCCTCTGCGTGGAAGCGCCGCGGCAGCCCGGAAAAGCCTCCCTGAATGTCCCAAAAGGGCAAATGGAACATTCCCCCGCTGGGTTGGCTTGACCCCTGGAGACCGAGGCAAGGAGGTCGCGCGAAAACGGTGTGCAAGGAGGCTGCGCGCACTGAAGTTTCGCAGAGCCTGCGAAGACTCAGGGGTTCGGAGGCGCGCGAGTCCTGGGTCCCTTGCGACACTTCTGACCCTCGGTACCCTTCTCACGGGCCACGCTTCCACTCACCCAGTGCGCTGCTCTCCTCGGGTCACCCCAGTTACTCCTGGAGGATTTGGAGCCTGGGACTCGAGCTTTCACCGTCCTCCCGCACCCCAGTGCCAGCTGTTATTGTGCAGTAGAACAAAGGCCGAAATGGGTGGGTATGGGAGGAGACCTGGCCCTACAGGACTCCCATTCTGGTAGGGAATGGGTTTTGGAACAAAGTGCAAGGGTTTGATTGGTTCGCGGCGTCCACCGACAGACCCCTCTAAGGAGCACGTGTGAGCACGTGAATTGTGAGCGCACATGAAGCTGAAGGTCGGAGGGCAGCCTATAAGGTCTGCAGCTGGTCATCAAGTCCTCACCATTCCTCCTTGGAAATGCCTTTAACCCATTCTGGCGTCTTAGCTCAGTCCTGCCTATTGGAATAGTTTCCTAGGGGCCTTCCTGTCTACAGCCTCACTGCCCCCGACTACAGTCCTTAAGCAGGACACTGGATATTACCACTTAAGCTTTCATACAGTTTTTTTGTTTGTCTGTTTGTTTGTTTGACTGTTTTGAGACGGAGTCTCCCTCTGTCTCCAGGCTGGAGTGCAGTGCGGCAATCTCAGCTCACTGCAACCTCCGCCTCCTGGGTGCAAGTGCTTCTTGTGCCTCGGCCTCCCGAGTGGCTGGGATTACAGGCATGTGCCACCACACCCAGCTAATTTTTGTATTTTTATTAGAGACGGGGTTTCACCATGTTGGCCAGGATGGGCTCGATCTCCTGACCACGTAATCCGCCCGCCTCGGCCTCCCAAAGTCCTGGGATTACAGGCGTGAGCCACCGCGCCCAGCCACTTTCATACAGTTTTATTTGGCTCCCCAGTACCCATGGGATCAAGGCCACACAACTTGCCTGATCTTGTAATTAATCCCTACTCCCTCTTCCCTCAGAATCAATTACCAACCTCTCAAAAACTCATGGGCCCCACACTACAGTACTCCCGGCGGGCCAGCCACACTGCACTGCTCCCCACTGGACCTGACACCTCCTCCATGCCTTCCCGCCTGCCATTCCTGCCTAGAATCTCCTCCACTCAATCCGATTCATCCTTCTGGGTCAGTGCCATCTGCTCAGAGAACTCAGAGAAGCCCTCTCTATCCCCACCGCCAACGTTGTAGTAATTAATTGCGAAGTTGACACTCCGGGAAACACTGTGTGCAACTCCACGGGGTTGGTTTGTTTTTAAGTGGTGACCTCAACTGTCCCTCCGACTGGATCGTGAGAAACTTGAGGACGGGGCTCAGTTGTGCTTGTCCCTCTCCCCTCCATTCTTCGAGAACTTAGTTGATATTTCTGCATCATGCTCACAAGCACTGGACAAGCCCCCGGGCTCATCTGCAGGTAGACTTGTCACCCGCACAAGGTAAATATTTCTCTTGCAATTCATGAGAATCTGCACAACAGTCTCACTGCACACTCAACAACGTTCACATGTATCCACACACTTCACATCCTCGATTCCCAGCCCACTGGGAAGTGCTGGTGGTTTAAGCGGAGGCCGGTCCGCTGTGGGAGCGGAGGCCCCTGAAATCCCCGCTCTTTCTCCGGGCTTGGTAGGGCTGCCTGCACGTAGCTGCTTGCTGAGCGCTTGTCTCGGGTCTGGTCCTCCTAGGCAGCGCGTAGGAGGCGCGTTCCTGCAAAGTCCTAGCGCAGGTGGCGGGAGCGATGGCGCGCCCAGAAGGGCAGAGCCTAGGGCCGCCCGCTCCCGGTCCTATCCCACTCCCTTCTCCCGCTTTTGCCTCATCTTGCGTGCCCAGAGAGGCGTCTCAGAAAAGTATTTCCCCCGCTATCGGGAGCGCACGGCGAGGAAGACAGAGAGGGTCATCGAGTGTGTTGGTGTAGCCCGGTGAAGGTGGAGGTTGGCTGTGTGACAGTGGCCAAATTATGGCCCTCTCTGAGCTTCCGTTTCACCTCCCGGTATAAGCGTAGCCGCTTCAGCTCAGACACACAGGGGAAAGGCAGCGGTGGCCGGGGCCTGGGTTCCGTGCGCCCGCACATGTACACGTGTCCGTCGGTCCTCTGTCCTTCCTCCCAGTCGGGCCTGGCCAGGCGGCGCCAGTGTGTCCCGGGCGAGGTAGGGGCAGGCATAAGGCGGCTGCGCCTGTCCCGGGCTGCAGAGGGAGAGGCGCATACGCAGGGAATTAGCAGCGCTTCCAGTCGTTAAGGGGCCTTGCTAAGATACTCTGTTGAATGGCGGCAAATTAATTATTATGGTAAATATCGCAAAATCCAACAAACCAAAGCCAGTGCGGGCCTGGAAGGGCTCCAGGCCGCCCCCAGCCACAGGCCGGGCCATCGCCTGAGGCAGCCCAGCCCCGCGGGAACCGGGTTCGGAGAAAGACGGCGCGGCTGGAGGACCAGGGCATCAGGCTGGGAGAGGCCGGGGCTTCGGCCACAGCGCCTCCCAGCGGCCTGAAAGAAGAAAGACGGAGTCCGAGCCTGAGAGGTGGGGACAAAGGCCCAGCGAGAGAGCGCCGCGAAGGCCGGAGGGCGGAGCGGGGACCAAGGGGCGCGCTCCCCACCGGGCCACGTCCGCAGATCCCGGACCCCTGCCCCGGGGGCCGCGTCCCCCACGCCCCGCCGCGCTCCCCCTCACGTCTGGACCCTGCCTCGGTCCCTCGGACCTCCTGTTTCGGTTCCTGGGCCCCGCACACTCTTCCTGCCTTCAGGGATCCGAGAAGTCCCCAGGGAACTCGCCCCTCCTGCCAAGCCTCATCTTTTCAGAAAAAAATAAAAATAAAAAATAAAAGAGAACAGCCAGTGCCTGGCTGGTCTGTAGCTCCTCCAGCCACACAGCCATTTCCATCCTCAGACAGAGAGGGGCTCCACCCTGACTGAGCCTGCCGTGAGCAGCCTGGCGGGGCTGGAGTGTAGGCAGAGCCTGGCACATGCATTTGTGTGTGACTTGCCTGTGCTCTCCTTTCTTGCCAGCACATTCTGTAAGGTCCTCGACGTCTTGACGGGTTAGACTCCTGCAGGTTAAAGCCCTTTTCTTTTCCAAAAAGAGTGTGTGTAGAAACCAGTTAGAGTCGTGGTTTTATTTGTAAAAAGTGGGGAGTCGTTACTAGGAGTGGAGATATGCTTCTGTCCCTTGCCGCATCCCTGAGCAGAAGTGGGTGGTTGCCTATGCCCACTGTAGAAGGCAGAGGGGTGTGTGTGTGTGTGTGTGTGTGTGCATGCAGAGCAGTGACTATGTGTGTCTTACGAATGGAATCATATTGGGGGCATCTCTAAGAGTGTGTAGTGTGAGGGGAGAAGCTGCCCCTGAGTCCAGGGAAGGGAGGCATGGGAAGGTGGGTGCTTCCCTGGGTGGGCCTCTTCTGGGCAGAGGAAGCTGCATGACCTCCCCAGCCCACAAGGGGAATGGATGCTGTTGGGCCCCAAGCTGCTGTGCACCCCCAGTATTCGTCTCACTTCCCAAGTCCAGCCGGCCACAAGTCAACGTGCTCCCCTAGGCGCTTTCTTGGAGAAGGAATTGCTCTCCTGCTGCAATGACACCCTCTCCCCAACCAGTCTTGGCCCTCCCCCAGCTTAAGCCTGGGAAGCTGCTCCCCATCTTCCCTCAGACCCTTCCAGCTCCCGCCCCTTCCCTGTTCTCTCCTCTCCTCACTTTTTGTTTCAACTCCCTCTCCTTTCTCTCCCTTTTCCTTTTGCCTTTATCCTCACTCTATAATTTATCTCCCTCTTCTTCACTCTCTCTTCTTGCTCTGCAGAACAGCATACCATGGGCGTTTAGGGGTGGACTGTAACACAGAGGCCTCTGTTTACCTGCTCACTCCCAACAGCAGGCATGCTTCTCTCAAGGTGCTTATCTAGTTCCCTACCTATCTTCTTTGGGCCCTAGCCTAGTGTGTGTGTGTGTGTGTGTGTGTGTGTGTGTGTGTGTGTGTGTGTGTGTGTGCGCGCAATGAATGGGTGGTCTGTGAGTCCCTAGAGTCAAGCTCTGTGGTTTGGAGGTTGGCATGCCTCTGGGTGGCATGTCTTATGTCTTTGGGTTGGCTCACAGGTATGTGTGTGCGCCCGAAGGTTTCCTCTGTGTGTTTGTCATGGTGACTGTGTAGTGGCTGTGTTCTCTGACTGGATTTATTGTTCATTTTCTCCCTTTCTTGTGTTTAAACTTTTGGTTAGCCCCAGCACACTGTGTACTTACAACAGGCTGTGCACTAAATGTCTATTGGTGCTAATGCCATTTTATGCAGATGTGTATTTCTATTGTGTGAATCTGGGTAGCTCTGTAGGAGGGTGCGATTGTGAGCCTGGGCATTTTGTGCGTGCGTCTGTACAGATTTGGAGTGCATGCATCCTGGAGAGTGTGCCTGCAGGAAAGGCAGATGAAGGATTCTTGTGTTTGTATCTGAGGACCGGTGTAGAATCCATAAGGGGAAAATCAGAAAGGCAGGCCTTATGTTGTGTAGAGAAGCAGGTCTATGGGTGCTGGGAAACTGCTCTGAGGGCAGGTAGGTGCCTGAGGGAAGGGGCTCGGCTGTGTTTATGATGGCACGGCTGGAGGTGAGGTGTGATATAACATAGAGGGCATGTTTATGTAGATGAGATGAATTGCACATACGTGTGTGTGTGTGTGTGTGTGTGTGTGTGTGTGTGTGTGTGTAGCCTCTGTCAGCCTGGCTGTTCCTGCCCGCTCCCGCCGAGCCCCGCCCGGCACAGTGGAGCTCAATCAGCCGCTGCATGAATACACTCGAATGGAAAGTTGTGCTCAGCTGACCGGAGAAATTGGAGCCGGGCTAGTACTGCTCCCCTCCTCCATGGCTCCCTCTCGCCTGCCCCCGCCCTCCCTCGGGCCAGACGGCCACCGGGGCCCGCACACTGGGGCCAGGGAGCTTCAGCTCAGCTGGGGCCGGAAAGGGCCTGAGCGGTGGGAAGCCGTGGGGGCCTCAGCGCGCGTACCAGGGGGTCGAGCGTCCCGCGAGCCGGGCATCTCAGCTCCAGCGCTGGGGGACAGAGAGGACAAGGGGAAGGCCCGGGAAAGTCCCTGAGGCACAGCCGGTGCTCCAGGTGACGGCCACACAAAGGCTTAGGCGGGACTGACAGGGCCACAGAGGCAGAGGAAGAAGAGAGGGAGAAGAGACTGCTCAAGACGCCGAGTGCATCCAGTGCGCCACAGGCCTGGGAATGGACTTCGAGCTCCGGGGTCCCGGGTGATGCGCTGGGTCGAGAATGTACCAGGCTGTCCTATTCTCCTTGCAGAAGAACCTGGGGGCCACTCCACCATCACAGCCCCCTCGGCAAGCCCAGGCACGGGCCTTCCCGCTGCCTCACTGAACCGTCTCCCCGCCCAAAGTCTCAGGCACCCCCAGGCTGGGACCTTCGTCTTCAACCCCATTCCCAGCCGGCACTGGCCAGACTCATGTGCCTCCAGCCCCACTATTGATCGGCATCTCCGCCCCGCGCCGTGGCAGCTTCCGGGTCATTTCATTTTAATCAGTTGTGTGTCTCGCCGGGGATAATCAACTGCACTGGCACTGGGCAGTCGATTCCGCAGGATTCATGGAGGGCAAGAAGAGAGGCCAGGTGGGGGGCTCAGAGCCAGGGCTAGGGGCAGGGACGGAAGAGGGCTGGGTGCGGAGAGAGTGAGCAGGCCAGAAGGGGTAGACGGGCCTCTTCCCTCAGGCAGGCACATCTAGGGGTCAAAGACTTTGATACAGATTTGCCCAGTTTCACACCCCATTCTGCCTGTTCAGGTTTCCAATGCAAATCTTGGATTGTCATTATTTTTCTTTGAGAAAATAGCCAAGTTGGCTATTATTCCTCAAGCATCTGGAAACTTACGGTAAGTGACTGAGGTACACAGGAGGTCTAAGCACACAGGGAAGGCTCCGAGCCAGAACACTCCGCTGGGATGCCAGGCGGAAGTGTGCTGCGTGCAGGGTAGTGGGTGCCGACTCACTGGAACGCCAGAAGCAGAGGAGCCAGCCTACTGGCTGCTGCATGGCCCAGACATAGGGGACAGATGATTAGCACTTAGGCCTGCATATTGGGCCTGACCCAGGCTCACAAGACCCACGAGAGCGCACACACCAATGCACACATTCTCCTGGCCCAGGCACAACCTGCAGCATTCCCAGGAGGTGGGGGCTGTGCAGTGACTGAGATGGCTTTCTGCAGGTGGAACTTCAGCCTGGCCTTGCCCTCAAGCTCTGTCTGAGTGGCCCGTAGGGTGTTGACTGCTTTGGCCAGGGCTTTGAGGGGCCCAGAAAGAGACTAGGCCAGCAGCTGGTAAAAGGCAAGATCTGGCCAGAAAGGGGCCTCTATTCTCTCACTCTGATGTTTAAAGGGGCAAAGGCCAAATCAACCATAATATCCCCAGTAAATCAAACAGAATAAAGGATGGACTGGGATAGCCAAAGAGCCCAATCCCCCTCTGCCCTCCAGCCAATGAATACCCATTGAGATCCCTTAAGTCTTAAAGGGACAGGAAGACCTGTTAGAGGTGGGCAGCCTGGCAGTCATATCTAGGGAGTGCCTAGAACAAGGGAACCCACACATGTCTACACTAGACCCAAGACCCACAAGACACATGCCCAAGTACCTTGTAGGTGTATTGGAGCCCCCCAATATGCACTCCTTGCAGAACTAAGGACAGAGAAACTGTCTAAGCCATACACAAATACCTGTGCTATGCAGTATACATGAAAACATACTGGACACACCCCAATGCACTGTACACACATTTATACCAAACATCACACACACACATCCTTTTGTATGCCCTCAGACCTTGACTGAGGGTTGAAAGCCCAGCATCCAGAATTGCACACATCTACATACCCACAACAAACACACATGTCCTTCCTGCAGGGAACCTATATGTAAGGTCAGAAAGTACAAAGCATAGAGTATTGGTATTCATGCAGACCTGGATGGAAACACAGGAGATGAGAGAGTGATACATGATAGATAGCAGGATAGACAGACAGACAACAGGCTGCTGACACCCAGTAAGACCCAGGCCCTCCAAAGCTAAAGGCTGCTGTGGAGTCTGATGGACAGTTTTCTGTAATACAGAAGGAGTGGGCACTGGATGCCCCAAATCTGCTTTCTCTGCACCGTGTGTTGAGATAGGAAATCATTTTAACTTCCAGGTTTGTCTCCTGTCCCCTAGACAAAAAGGCACCTGCTCCTTGATATCCTCTATCTAGGCAGGCCCTTCCAGGAGTCACCCTCCAGCAGAGCAACTTCTTGCCTTTCATCCGTCAATTCTGGTCAGTTGGCTGAGCAGTGTCCATCCAGACTCTCCACACTGAGGCAGGCACTTCTTTGGGTTTCCAGGCCCAAGCTCTGTGTCAAGTATGTGACTGATTATCTAAAAGCAAAGGTGGGTGACAGAGCTCCTCATCCCAGAACAGAGGCTCAAGTTGGGTAGAATCCAGGCAGTCCTTTTCCCAAATTCCTACCACCTGGTCAATATTGCCGGAAATGTGGCAGGACAAGGAATATTTTCCCGAGCAGTGAACACACACAGAGATTCTGACACCATGTGCCAGGCCACAGAACTTGGGAGCTCTGGAGGTCAGCTGGATGCTCTGGTTCTAAGTAGGGGCGCACTCAGGAACCTTCCCTGCCTGGCAAATGCACGCCCTGGACATGCAAGGTCCCACTGGAACACTCAGGGCACCTCTGGGCCAGACAGCCTCTCTGCCCAGCCTGGCCCTCCTAAACCCCCTGGTGCTGCTCGGGATGGGGACAAAAGGAAATCGGAAGTCAAAATTAGTTTGGAAACGGATGCAAAATTCCAGGCACGTTTCCCCCAATCCTCCTTGCTTTGGAAATTGGACTTTCAAGTAAAAGCAAGTTTTCTGAAATTACCCCTTTTGCTCCTCCTTGGGTGCAGGCCACCCTGGCCCAGAGCGGCAGATGCACGGCCAGCCAAGCCATCCCAGGGAATTGTGGGGGCCCCAGCCAGGGCATGGAGGCCTTGGGGCCAGTAGGAACATGGTTAGTAAGAGGTGGTGACTTTTTTGTTTTCATTTTAAAGTGTAAACCAACTCTGAAATGTCTTAGGGGCTCGAGAGACTCCAGCTGAACCCCAAAGATGGGAAGAAATTTCAGGGAGACAGATCGAGAGCCGTAAGGCAAATCACACTGTCACATAGACACACACTCAGGAGGTGACGAGGGGAGTCCATCCTGATTCTAGACCCTAAACTCTGCAAGCGACCTCCTCCCTCACTCCTCCTGCCTTCCCCACTCAGGCTACTGTCCCCCCCACCACCCCACCCCCCAAAAAGAAGACAAAACCTGTCAGATCTACTCGGGATGGATGCTGGGGTTTGGCGGCCTTGTATGTTTTTCCTTTTAAAAAACAAAGCAACAACAACTGAAAGACGCCCAGCACACCCCCAAGGACCCACAGGGTCTTGGCAGGCTACAATTCCGGCTGAATGCATACTGTGGTGAAGTGGGCCTAGCTTCTGACTCTGAAGAAACTGGCGGTAGCCTCCCGCTCCCAACCCTTGAACCCTCTTTGCCTTTTTGCTCAGGATCCAGCTTTGGCTCTTTTCCGGAGGGCCTGTTCTGGTCTTCCCAATGCCCTCAGGGGGGGAAAAAAATGCTGAGATCCAGCCTTGAAATTCTGCCCCGGCTCAGGTGAGCAGGAGTGGAAGTGAAGGCCGAGCACCCCGCGGCTGCGGGCCAGGGGCAGACAAAAACACCAGTCTCTGGGAGTGATAAGAAAATGGAGAATACTGTATTTGCTTTAGAAAGTTTTTACATATAGATAAACACGCAGTTTAAGATAACAGTAAAAGCGCCCTACAGGGAGTGAGAGATACCTCTGAAGCTGCTAAGAAATACTGGAAATAGCTTTTGCATAAGAATACTACAATCTCACTCTCCACTTTTGCTAGCGACGGGGTCCCTCTTCCTAACCCAGGCCACCATGCCCCTCCTTGACTGCCAAGTCGACACCAGGAGCACCGAGTGGGAGGAGAACCCCAAAAAGAAAAGAGACAGGTGAGCAGGGAGGAAGATAGAGAGAGGGAGAGGAGAGAAAGAGAAAGGGAGAGGAGAAAAAGCAATATCATATACAGGCAATTTCTACACATATATTACAAACTGGGAAAATGACCGATCATTAAGATATACATAATTCATATAAAATTTTGAAATAAAAATAAAAATCTGTTACAGTCATAACTATTCTTTTTCCACATTTATAACCAGTACCCACACAGGCAGTGACAGAGTTGAGAGAAAAAGGTGCTTACGAAGAAAATGATTGTCTGCTGAACAAAAAACAGAAGATTGCATTTTTTTGACCAATACTTGACTTAAAAACAGAGAGAAGAAGAGAAAGAAAGAGAGCGAGAGAAAAAAAAAGAGAGAGAGAGCAACAAAAGGCAAGACACATTTGCTATTTCCCTCTCCAGGAGTTCTTTTTTTTTTTTTCCCCCTGTCTTTTTTTTTTTTTTTTTTTTTTTTTAACAAATTCGGAACGGAGACGGCGATTTTTTTTCTTTTTGTCTGTTTTGCTTTTGTCCTCTTGTCCTCGTGGTGGTGATTGATTTTTGTATAGTCGACTCTTTAAATCATTTTTAACTAGAGAGAATATTTTCCCAGATACAAATAAATCGTCATGCAGGTGGGGTGCCGGGTCCATGGGAACCGAAAGGAGAAGCCGTGCTTGTCCTAGAAAGTATACAATTGTCACCTCTTTTATGTTTTCTGCCCGCAACATCAGCGTTTGACTGTCTGTTGGCGTCGGGGTCCTTTGGGGTGGCCGTAGTGGTAGATGGTGGTTGGGGGTTGTTGATAGTTTGCGGTTAATTTGTTATTTTCTTGTTTTTTATACATTTTTGGCTGGGGTGGGAGTGTGTGTGGACTTGTATGTGTGTATGGTTGGGTATCCTGATTTCGGTTTGTTCTGGGGATGGAGGAGGAGAAGGAAGAGGAGGAAGAGGAGGAGGGCTAGGAGGCGGAGGGGAAGGAGTGGGGGAGGAGGGGAAGGAGGGGGAGGAGGGCGGCCTTGGCTATCATACATCACATTCCGAGTCGCTGGAGGTTACCGAGAGGATGGAGGTGCCGGTGTCCGCGCGCTCCGTCAGGCTGGACACGCTGGTGGTCGGGCTGGCCGCCGTGGACGGCGACTCTGCCGAGCCGTGCGTGGGGCAGCCGGGCTCGGCCAGCGAGCGCATGCCGCTCGGTCCAATGGCCTGGTGCTGGAGCCTGCGGGAGAAAGAGAGCCGCGCCCGCCCTGACACAGAGGCCCGCCACCCGGCTCCCCCGCGCCGCCGCTCCCCACTCCGCTTTCGGGAGCGTCCCAAGTCTTCTCAGATAGAGGCTGGCCTCGGAGGAGAGGCAGAACCCGAGCCCGGCCGCTTGGGGAGGCCTGGGTGCAAGCGACAAAGTACGCCAAGCCCTGGAGAAGCAGAAGTCGGAGAGGAGCCGGGCGCTTCTTCCCTTCGCAGTCCCTGGGGCTCTTCAAACTGAGCCGGCTGCCCCGCGACCGGTCGAGTTCCCCTAGTAACCCCGTCCCTGCTCCTTCAAACACACACCGGGAGCTGCGGGTTCCTCACCGCCCGGCCAGTCTCCGGGTAGAACCGCATACTTTGCTCTCTGGATGCCAGCGCAGAGCGCAGGACCGAGGGTAGAGAAAATAGGAAAGCTGGCGGTGGAAAAGTGGGGAAAGAGCAGGGAGACAGAAAAGGGGCAAAGGAGAAGGCAAGAGAGGCGCACAGAGCAGTCTCCAGCTGCCCTTTCCCCCACCGGGAACCTTCTGCCTGGACCTGGTGTCTGGAATTCTCTCCACAGGGAGGCCTTGGCTTGACCCTGGGCGCTCCCCTCATCAGACGAAAAGTGGGCTCCACGGCAGGGGTGAGAGGGCCATGGGCTCAGGTCCCGGCCGCCTAAACTCGAACACACCTCCAGAAACTCACACCCAGCCCCCACCCACGGGCAGCTGTCAGCAGCTGGGGGTCCTGCTCCCTGAGGTACACCAGGCCCTGGGCCTTCCTGGCTGGAAAGAGAGAGACACAGGCTCCACATCAGGGCTTTCACCCAACTTCCTCTCTTCTTTCTCCCTTCTCTCCCCACTCCTTTCGCCTATCCACTTCTTTCCCTCTGGTTCTTTTTCTCCTTCCCCCAGGCCCAGCTCCTGTGATGTTGGTCAAGCCCTATACAATTTTGTGACTTTGTGGCCAACTTGCCGGCAACGAGGCTGCTCGTGCCCGCTTCCCAGCTTAGAGGACCAAAGGGATTCTCCTCGGCTGAAACAGGAGGGCGAGTACATGCACACGCGCGTGCACACACACACGCACACGCACACGCTAGGCCTCTCCACTCCCAGCCCGGCTCTCCTGCTCCCAGTCAGGCAACGTGCAGCGTTGCGGGGAAACAGGCCCGCTGCGCAGTGGCCTCCGGCCTTTTCCCCTTGTGGTAGGGACCCAGGTTCACTTTCCTCTCTCTGACGCTAGTGGATTTCTCTCGGGGTTTTGCAATGCACAGAAATAAGAACCAGACGGCAAAGAGTGCTTTCCTTCCCTCCCTGTCTCTAGGCTCCAGAGGATCGCCGAGCTGGCGGCAGGGCTGAGGAGGCAGGCACGGGTGCAGCGCAGGGCTAAGTCTCCCAGGGGCTGCGGGAACTCGGGTCGCAAGCAGACACTCTCTGCCCTGACGAAAGCCCCTCTTGGTCAAAGCAATCAATACACCCACAGCCAGTCCGCCCCCTCTTCCGCGCGCCCCGGACAAGCGGAAACTTTCTCCGACTGGCCAGGAGTCACGGCTTCCCTGGCTCTCAGCGGCCGCTCCGCTAGCCCCATCTCAACCCCTCTCCCCTTCCCAGGCCTCTGAGGCTGTAGCCAGGCCGCGGGCCCCGCCACTAACCTGTTCTTGGCCGCCGCGGCGCGGTCGCGCTGCCGCCGGTTCTTAAACCAGTTGCCTACTTGTGTGGGAGTGAGGCCGGTGGCCTGCGCCAGTTCGCGTTTCTTGCTGGGGTTGGGGTAGGGGTCCTGCAGGTACCACTCCCGCAACAGGCTCCGAGTCCGCTCCTTGAAGCAGTGCGTCTTCTGCTCGCCGTCCCAGATGGTGCGTGGCAGCGGGAACTTCTTGCGCACGCGGTACTTGTCCACCGGGCCGAGTGGGCGGCCGCGCAGCTTCTCGGCCTCCTGGTAGTGCGCCTCGAGCCACATGGCCTGCAGCTTGCCGTGAGACTCCTTGGTGAACTTGTGGTTCTCAAGGATGTGGTAGAGGTCGCGGAAGTTGCCCGTGTGGAAGGCGACCACGGCGCGCGCGCGCAGGATCGACTCGTGTTTGTTGATGGCCTCGCACGCCCCGGGGGCCACGGGCAGCGACCAGAGGAAGCGGCCCAGCCGCTCGATGTCGCCCGTCTCCTCCAGCGTCTCACAGACGCTGGCCACCTGCTCCGGCGAGAAGTTGAGGGTGGGCAGCTGGAACATGGACAACTCTTCCGGGGGGGCCCTGGAGCCGCCGCCGCCGCCGCCTGCTCCGCCAGCACCGCCGCCTCCCGCACCGTTCCCGCCGCCGCTGCCGCCTCCCGCGTCGCCGCCGCCTCCCGCACCGTTCCCGCCGCCGCTACTCGCCAGAAGTATGGAGCGGTGGTGAGAATCGGCGAAGTTTGGCAACAAGAAGTGGGAGGAATAGAGGTCTAGGGGGGAGCGGAATACCATGGACTGACCTGAGAGGAGAGGAGAAAATTCAGGGAGAGGAAGAGAGAGGGGAGGAAGAGGAGGAGAGGGGCGATGAGGACCAGGAGGAGGGAGAGGAGAGGGGGGAGGAGGAGAAGGAAAGGAGGGGGGAGCAGGAGGAGGAGGGGGAGGAGGAAGGGCGTAAGGGACACCCACACCCCACACACATCCACACACACACACACCCGCGCAGCCACATAGAGAGGGAGGTAGGAGAGCGGCCCGGTGCGCGCGCGCAGAGAGAGAACCCGAGACAGAGAGGGAGAGGGAGAGAGGAGAGGGAGAGCCAACCACCGCCGAGTCAAGATTCAGCGATTCCACCGCAATCGCCCTAATGACAACAGCCTCATAATATCTCCCCTAAATCCACAGTGAGTGCAGCATTGAAACATTTTGTTTCGCTTTTCTATTGGTCTGTGGCCTGTCGTTGTGGCGTTGCCACGGCAACCACTGCCAATCACTGTCAGCCCTGCCAATCAATACCGAGAACGTAAGGACGGTTTTACCACTTAGCCAGAGGGCGGGGGGAGGGGGAGAGCAGGGAAGGAGGGAGAAGTGGGGGAATAAAGAGAATTTTTTTTATCTTTGCAACTCTTAATCTCGCTACTTCCCCCTCCTCTCTTCTCTCTTCTCCCTCTCTCTCCTCTTTTCTCTACCGCTGTCTCTGAGCCTTCTTCTTCCCTTTTTCCTAAAGAAGTTGATCCAGAAATTCGAAAAGCCCTGGGCAGAGTTGTTGAATGGGATGTGCAATTAGAGCGGGGATTTTGTTGGGAGGCAAGAGGGTCCCCCAGGCTCCACATAGTCCAGGTCGGCAGGCAAGGAAAGACGGCTGACCAGCCCAGCGGGCGCGGTTTGCACATGGTGTGCACGTCGGGCCGCCTCTTTCTGCCTATGTAAGCACTAATAGTGGCAAGGAAGAAAGGAGAGATGAGATCATGGGGCCCACCAAGCACCGACCTTGGCCCAGCGGGCCGTGGCGCCAGCCAGGGATCCCGGATTCCGAGGGTATCTGGCGCCAGGGAGCCTGAGCCCAATTCCCAGGGTGCTGGAGGCCGCTCTTGCCTCCCCCATCGATGCCCATGGACCACATTCACCTCAACTCCCTCTTCATCAATTAGGCTTCTCTTTACTCCCCCCCCCCCGGCCAAGGAGCCTCGATTTCCCCCACCACCCTGTATTTTAAAATAACAGTCCAAACAGTACACTTCTTTCCATCTTAAGAAGCAACTCAACTCTTTGTTTCTTCCCAGAATTCAGCTGCCTCTCTGAGGAGTGGTGGAGGAGCTGCGAGAGCCGAGAAGCCCAAGAGCCCTCTGGACCCAGAAAAGTCCCACAGATGCCCACTCCTCACCACACAACAGAAGGAGCTCTGGTCCTGCCTGCCAGCCCCAGAGGGCACTCAAACTTTGGAGGCCAGCCACCCGGATGAAGTGAATAAGGCCTGAAAATTGCTTGTTTGCTCGTATTGTAAAATAATAATAATTACCATTATTATTTTTAAACTGTCTAATTTCTCTAGGGAAAGTAACATCGAAAGCCTAAAACAGACGCCAAAAGGCCCATAGAACACAGAGGGCCCTCTCTGCCTCTGGCCACCACAGCCCCTAGGCCAGGCATGGGTATTTATTCTTAGGTATGTTGCTTTTAAGAAGATGTAATCAGCATCTTGAGCCGGGCCTCCCTTTGTGAGGCTTCTGTAACTATGGAAGTGTGATTTACGCAGATTTGTCGGGGTCAGAGACGTCTTTCCCTGAGCACTGTGTATATTTAGACAGGACTCGGTTTGGTGTTAAAAAGTGTATATGTTGAATGGATTCACACACAGTAGCCAACAATGACCACATTGTCGGCCCGTGTACAACGCGTATTGAAACGCAGCGCCCAGACTTCAACTAATCTGCCCTCAATAAAGCTGAAATAATTATCCTAAGCTGCCTTTCCAGAAGAAAAATCATTGAGGAATTCAAAACTTTTTTTTTTTTTTAAAGATCTTTTCTGCATTCCGATGCAGATCTGGGGGCAAGGCGCCGTGTCCACACCACTTTGGTGATCTCAATGAGGGAAGAGAGAAAGAGAGGTTGAGAGAGAATTTAAATGGGAAACCTAACGTGACTGGGGCTGTGAGTGTCCCAGCCCCTAAACCCCGAGCTGAAGCCCTGCTTAGGCCTTGACTCCCGCAGTGCCAGGCCTCTGAGGGCCGGGGAGAAGAGCAAGCTGACAAGTGCAAGCCTCCTTGGAGGATTCCGGGCGGCAGGGAGGCCCTGGGTCCGGCGAGGGGCCAATACTGGCTCACTTAGCCAGAGGCAGCCGTGGGGTAGCAGGTCTTAAACACGACGACTGGGGCAGAAAAATATTCCTCCAAAGGGAAGACCTGCCAAGCCGCATTTCAGTGCTCTCGCCACTGCATATATATTTCCTCTCCTCCTGGCCATGAGTCCTTCTCCACGCAGCTGAGAAGCTCTGGGCGGTCATTCACTGAGGGCCCAGAAAGAGCCCAAAGGTTGGGACACAAAAACAGACACTTCATGTTTTCTTCCCGATTCCTTTCTCTTGTAGGGGAAGGATTATAGGCTGAAGGGTGGGAGGGGGAAGGGGCAGGAGGAGGAAGCGGGGGAGGAAGGAATGAAAAAGGGGAGGGGAGTGGGTATTGTGCCGCGTGTGGGGGGAGAATTCCTACGGGTGGGTTTCCGAATATTGTGTTCAACTTTTTGAAAGCAGCTCGTGACCCCGAAACTGCATCCCCCGGAGCCGGGGACCCAGGCGCCGGGCGGGCGGGTGAACCCGGTCAGTCCCCTCCCCGTCCCCGAAACCCCCGCCTCCGGGTGGGGGCGACCTGGCCTCTCCCTGCCACTGCCGGGCCAGCCCCGGAGGGAGGCTGGGCAGGTGCTGCGGGCTCTGCCGAAAGCGCTGAAATAAAAAACCATCGCCACTCAGGGAGAACTGAAGCAAGTGGGGCTGAGACTCTGGCGACACTCCCGCCCTCCAGCCTCTGCCCCAGCGCCTGCCGCCCTGCCGCCCTGACGCACCCCGCCTGCTTGGGTGGCGACCGCGGCTCCGGAACGCGAAGCAGGGCAGAGGGCTGCAGAGAGGCGTGTAGCTTTGTGCGCCGGGACCCGGTGGGGCAGGTGGCAGCCCCAGGCTGTCCGCGCCTCCCAGCAGAGCCGAGCTCGGCGCCGCCCACCGAGCCCACCTCGCGGTCCAGCCGCCGCCAGCGCCTCTCGGCTCTGGCCTGAAGCAGTACTCCCGCCGCCTGGAGCGGGTAAGTTGAGAGTCCGGAGAGCAGGGCAGGGAGGCGGGGCGGCTAGTCCCAGAGCTGAGGGCCGGACTGGCTCCCCGCCGGGCTGGGGGCGCAGGCTCCAAAGGATCTCAGTCGAGGGGTTCTGAGTGTGTGTTAGGGTGGGAAGCAGGGCTGTGGAGCGCCAGAGCTTCCCCTCCCAAATTCCCAGGCGCTGGGCACTGGGGAGTGGAGCAGAAGCAGAGGGACCTTGGGTTCCGGGGCCCAGCGGCCTTCCACGCTGGTGTGGGAACCAAGCAAGCCCTAGGGCAGTGCGAGGACTGGGAAGGGACCCTGGGGGACCGCTAGAGGAGGTGGCGCGTGGAGGGCGCCTGCACCCTGGGGTCGCTCAGAGCGGAGAGTCTCGGGTGGATAGGTCAGCTTGCAGATCCTCTAGGTCTCTTCTCTGCTCTCTGGCCGCTCTGATTGCGGGACCTGGGACTTGGCGCCCGTACAGGCCGGGTCACCTGTGCAGAACAAATTTGCTGCCATCATCCCCGCTTCAATCCTGGCCCCGGCGATCGAAAATATAGCCTTCAGGTGGGGCAGGGAGAAAAGATGTCTTTGGGGTTTAAATAGTGTTCTCCTTGTACCCGGACCAACTGGCATTTATTTACAAATGTCACCCGCAACCCCAGCACTGGGAAAGTCTCAACCACATCTGGAGAACGCCCGAGAGACCTCCCACTCTCTCCTTGTTTTGGGTTACAGGGAAAGCCAACGGGTCTGCAGGCCTCCGGGAGACGAGGATCCGGAGGGTTGGGGCAGCTGCACCCACTTGGCCTTGCTCAGCTCTAAACAGCCGACCAGGAGGCCGGGGGAAGGTTTGCCCTGTGGGGGCAACGCCCCTTCCGGCTCCCAGGATGTCGGGAGGCGGAGGCTGGCCGGGTGGCCCGTAGTCTGGGCCTCCCCGCAAGCTGCAAACTGAGGCGCTTGGCGCGGGCGGCCAGGGAGGGCGCAGGGGAGCGCAGCACGCAGGCGGGGAGGCCGTGAAGCCCTTCAAGGACCCCGATTACTTTCCTTTGAAAAACAACAACAACAACTGCTCCCTCCCCGCACCCCCGCCCCCCGCCTTAGCCTCCGGGGACTGGCGCTCCAAGCAATTGTCGCCCGGGACAGTAAACACAGCTCAGTTGCCTCAACTTTCTCCATGCATAAAAGTTCCTGGCGTGCGGGGAAATTTGAATATTTGATCAGCCCCTTTGAGTGACCCTCATTAGTCCGGCGCCCTGCTAAGGCCGGGCATTGCAAGAAAGCTGCTGGGCTCGGCATTTGTACGCCTTGTTAGCGCAGCTTAATGAAGCCGCCCCGACGGCTCAAAGGCGGCCTCAGGGGCCGGCGACGCGCACCTCTCGGCACCCTGCTCTGCCTAATGAGCCCCGCCGCCCTCTAAAGGACCCTCCACCCCCCACATTCTGAAACAGGGGAAGTTTGGCTCTGTCTTGAACCACGGCACCTCCCACTGCCAGGCCCAGGAGGGTGGGCACAAACCCAGCCTAGCTGCCTGCAGTTACCCATTCCCAAGAGAGAGGGGCTGGAGAGTTGGGAGGTGTGAGCCATACTGGTTGGGGGCAGTGCAGGGAGGGGGGCGGGTGGCGGGAGAGGCTTTTGCTGTCTCAGGATCCAGCCCAGGGAGTGCACTGCCAGCCTCTCCCAAGTGGACCAATTGCAAATCAATTAGTCACTCCAGTTCCTTAAAGGTGCATCTGGACTAATGCTGGGGTGGCTGAGGGTCAGCCTTCCATCCTCCTATCACCTTAGGTTCTCTTGGCTTCCACTGCCCAGAGGCCACACACTTCTTCCCAAGGTTCCCCTTCTGAACAGCCAGACCTGGTGTGCCAGGACTTGGATTTGAGAAAGGGTGGGCAGCTCCCCTCCCTAACCCATCATTGCCTCCACCATTCACAGAGCCCAGTCACATGTTATGACAAGTGGCAGTAGGGAAGGCAAGGGACCACAGCCCGTCCTGCACTCCCCCTCAACAGAGGTATCCCTTCTTTGGCTTCTAGTCCCAGGGAGGCCTGGCAAAAAAAAGTGCTATAGGCAAGACCACCCTGCAAGACTGGCCTGGCAGCCTGGCAGAGAGGCAGAGAGCCAGAGCTCTGGAAGGAAGGGAAACCAAAGCAGTCATCTACTTCACCTTTTCTTGGTGGGGCAGCTGACATGGCTGGCCAGTAAATATAAGACTCGCTCTTAAAAACTGTGCTTCAGTCCTCAGGAAGAGTAGCCTTCCTTCCCTTTCTGTCTCCCCTCTCCTCTGATACCCTTTTCCCTGGACAGTCGGATCTCAAGGTCCTTCACTCCCTCCTTGCATACACAGCTCTTGGGCCCTTAAGGGTTACTTTTGGGGGGAATTAATGCTCTGGGCTTGGGAAGCAGGCTGCTCCAAATCCACACTCAGGACTTTCTGGACCCCACCCCCCAACACACAAACACAAACATGCCCAGGATCCCTCAGACACACAGTGGGCCTGGTCAGGTTGGTAACCTCAGGACCCTGTGCCCGCGTGAGCGTCTCTGGGAGGTCGTGGGAAGGAATCAAAAGGCCAGGTAGGCCCTGGGATACAGAGAGCCCTCCAAGTCCGTCTGGTTTGCTTCTCTTCCTTTCTCTTTCTCTAGCTCCACTAGCATGCCCTGCCCCATTTCCCATCACATAACCCCCTAACTTAACCCTAAACTGGCAATCTTTAGGCATCACCTCTGAGCTGGGCAAAGGCGGTGCCCGGGCCTTGATCGACCCAGAGGGCTAAAGTAGGGGCAGGGAAGGGAGGGGTGGGCGCTGCTGGTGAGAAAGGGGACCTGAGGCGAGGGTAGAACTCAGCCCTGTGGCCTCGAGGCCAGGCCCACCGGCTGCTCAGGGGAGGAGGCGAGGGGAGGGGGCTGGGAGTCCGCAGGCATCGGTCGGGGCAGCAGGGACCTCAGGCGTCGGCGTGGGGGGCTAGATCCGGAGGAGAGGGGAGGGGAGGCGGGGGTCGGGGGATCGCGCAGGGCGGAGGAGGGGTGCAGCTCTTTAAGAGCCACACGGCTGGCAGGAGAGGCGCGCGGCCCGGTGCTGGTAGAGCACTGACCCCGAAGGGGATTTAGCGGGAAGAGAGTGGCCGGGCTCTGGGGGTTTTGTCCGAGGGGGCCGGGAGAGGCCGAGACACAAGAATAAGGAGCGGCCGCGGCATGAAAGGCGGCGAGGAGAGGCAGCACTGCTGCTCTTGACTTCTGAGCAGGGCTTAGAGAGCCTGCCCCGGCTTAAGCCGAGCTGCTGGTGCTGACCCTGAGCGCCGAGTCCGCGAGCTCTGAGTCCGGAGCCTCCCAGCCGTGGAGCCGTGGGATGAGGGGGGCGTTGGGGGACAGGGCAAAGTCGATCTTGGTTGTACAGCCGCCCGATCCTAGCGCGGAGCTGCGAGCCTGACCGGCCGCGTCTGGCATGGTCAGAGAAAGAATTTTCTTTTCCCAACTCCGGCTTTTGGTTTTGTGCGTCCACCTTGCGCAACTCCGGAGCCAGCCGACCCCACATGGATTCTCAACAGGTGGCCGGGTAAGTCCGTTTCAAGAATTCTGGTTATATGGTCAGCCCCTCCCCGACCTTCTTCCTTTTCCCCTCCCTCTTTCCCCTTTGGCTGGGCCGGGTTCCCCGTGCTCCTCCCGCAGGCGACGGCTGGGGTGGTGGTGGGGGAAGAGGCGCCCTTCCCCTGGGGGTCTCTGGGCTCCGAGTTGCAGCCCAGGAAGCCTGGCGGGCGGCCGCCAAGGAGTTCCACCCGGTACCCCCAAGTCCCGATCACTCTTAGCTCCTTGGTCTGGGCCCTGGCGCCCTGAGAGGGGGAGGGAGAAAGAACGCGCCGCAGCACCTCAAAAGCCGAAGTCCCCGGGAAGGGGGACAGGGGACCCGGTGGCCGGGCAGCCTTTGTGTGGGGGTTTACGGCGGAAACAGAACTATTCTTCTTGTATGAGAGGCCCGGGATGTGGCCAGGGGGAGCCCGCGCCAGCCGTACAATAGCCGGCAGAAGAGCGCCTCAGCAGCCGGGGTAGGAGTGGGGTAGGGTGGGGAAGACCTGGGTGGGGGAGGGGAGGGCGAGAGAAGAGGGAGGGGAAGCAGAGAAAGGCAAAGGCGAGAAATCCAGGGCGTCCGAGTGAAAAGTCGGAAAATGTTTCCAGAGCGCGCCACAAACAGGCGCGCGCGCGCGCTTGCGGGCGCATAGTCTGTCTCTCTCTCGCACACACACAAACACACTCTTACATGCTCACACTCATTCCACACATGGAGCCCACGCACGCCGTTCCTAGTCGTGCAGGGTCGCATGCCCGGGCACCCAAAGTGAACGCAGAGTAGAGCCGCCCTCCCACCCCCACCAACGGAGAGCCCTCCCGCCCAGCCACAGGCTCCCCGACTGGGGAGCTAGGAGGGCCCCCGGGGCTGGGGCACAGGGAGGATCTTACCTGCCGAAAGGTAAGGGAAGCCGGGAGCACGGAGCAGCGGCGGATAAATATTCATTAGTAAGTCTCTCCTTTTAAGCCGCGCGGTGCGCTCTCTGGCTCCTATCTCTCTTTCCCTCCCTCCCTCTGTCCTCTTGTGAGGCTCTCTCCCCCTCTCGCTCTGTCTTCCCCCCACCCCTTCCTGCGAAATGCCGGGTGGATCCCAGTATAGCTAACCTGTTGGGAAGCCTGAGCCGCGGGCAGCGCCTCCACAGCTGTTTGCTTTTGCTCTTGGGGCGCGCGTTTCCCCATCCTCTCCCCTCTCTCCTTTTGCCCAGCCCCTCTCCCCCTCCTAAATTACTACATCATTAGCTTTATTTGGTGGGGGGACAGCTCAGCCAAACGTACCTCCCTATAGCAGGGTGAAAAGCCGCTGCTCCCCGAGGCAGCCGCAACTCCACCCCTACCCTAGCCTCACCCATCTCCATGTCCCTACCCAGTTTTGTTTATTTTTCTTCTCTCTTTCCATCTTCACTTCCGTCCTGTACCGACCCAACTCCCTTACCATTCCTCCCTTCCTCGTCCCTGCCAATACGGATCCCAGACGGGGTCGGGGCAGGGAGATGCCAAGTGAGTGGGTCCAATATGCCAAGGTCGGGACTCCACCCTGCCATGGGCGTGGGGGTAGTTCTCCAGGTCCCCCTTTCCCACGTAGGCTTCCCACCCTGACCCTAAGTGGGTACCGGGGCAGCTTGGGCCTTGGGATCAGAGCACCAGGGCGCACAGCAAGGGCATCAGCCCTCCAGGCCTCAGCGACCTGGAGCCTGGGTCCTTTGACCCGGTCTGGGAGACTGCATGGCGGAGGGGAGGTGGCTTCACTTTGTACGAATGCTCAGGAGAGACACAACCACCGACCATCGGACTGACGTTCTCCCTTTTCAAACAAACTGACCTTAAGTCAGCAGTAAGTCTGCATCATTCTCACGAGAAAAAACATCTACAAGATTCTAGAAATGCACAAGGAACCGCTTCTAGTCGCGCGTGAACACGTGCACACACACCACACCCCTCACCCCCACACACCCGAGGCCACGGTTCCCGCTAGCCTCTGAAACCTGTAGGCGCGCAGGCCCGAAAGGCTAATTCTAGCGGAGGAATACATCGCAAAACCGCCCCAGGAGAGCCCTGGCCACTCTTGTTGGCCCCCATTCTTCCAGATCCAGGCCTCTAGGATGCCCCAGGGACCCTGAAGGATGGTGAGGCCCCAGGGTGCTTGGGGGTGGTCCGGGAAGCTCACTCTGGCAGCCCGCTGAGCGCTGCGTGTTGAGGTAGGAGCTGGAGGAGGAGCCAAGGGAGGCGGGCCCAGGCCAATTCCAAGTTACAAATACAGCTGCTCCTGCGAGGCCTAGGAGAGTTTTGCCCCAAAACGTGCATATCTTTCGCCCCGAGACGCCATGACCTCCCCAGACATAGCCCCAGGGCGCACTCGACCTCGAGGTGGCTTGGGTGATGGGAGCAATCGAGAGCCAGGAGACGACCTCGAGACCTCCGCCCGCCCATTCAGCCCGGCCCAGCCACAGTCCACCGAGAGACGCCCTAGATGATGGTCCTATCCTTCGCAAAGGGTGGCAAGGCGCAGGATCCCGGAGGGTCTCCCTCCTTGTCCTGAAAGGTTAAGAAATTGGGCAGATGAAGGTATTTAAAAGAGGCCTAGAGGGCCCTGGGGCCGAAAGGCCTATCAACCTCACACTCCACCCAAAGTCCCGCGTTTGCACGTGCACACCTCCTTCTCCCCATGCAGACCCAGGGGGTCGCGCACGTTTGAGCTCAGACTCAAGCTGAGTCACCTGACTATGCCCGGAACATACAGGCAATCGTACCGAATACACATGGGAGAATTAAAGGAACACTAACAGGAATTTGAGGAATAAAGAAGTGCCCACAGGCATAATTATTTGAATAAACGGGTGCACACCCTGTTGTCCAGATGCAGACAAAAGCCACAGTGCCTGCGAGGAGTGACCCCAACCACAAGGGCAGATGTACAGGAAGCCGTGAACGGGAGAGTTCGCCGAATGAGGACGCAGGCCGCAAGGCCAAGGGGGCTTCCTGCTAGAGGGACGTTGGCTCGGAGGGAGAAACTTTGTTGAGCCGACTGGGTGAAAGGTTTCAGGTCAAGTCCTGGCCACTAGAAAGAACCAAGGCCTCATCCACTCAGAGCCAACCTTTTAGCCTTCCTCTCAGCTCTGTTGGAGATACCCAGAAAAGGACAATCCAGGAAAGATTCATTTTGACCGAGATTGTTTTTATTGTTTATTTCTTATTATTTTTGACCTAGGGGTTTGCATTCTGAAAAAGGATTTGGGTGGTGTATGCAAGTTCTCACTCACTGCTGGGAGATTCATAATTCTTAATAGGAACATTTAGCTCTAACCATGGCCTGAGAAGCTGGAGGGCCCTTATTTTGCCCCTTTCACCCTTCTTATCCTAAACTTGATCATTCAAAAGGATCCACACCCTCCTGCCCCCATCTCCACCCCAATACCCTGTATGTCAGATACGTTTGCAGAAGAACACACTTCAAAGTAAACCAAATTACATAGTTTATTTAAAAAAAATTTTTTGTGATATATTGGGAAATCCTCACCCCCTGCTCCCCTGTCTCTGGCTGAGCACGGTGTCCGGGCGGAGTTGGGGGGATGCAGAGAGGAGTTTCCAGAGTGGCTCTTGGGCAAGGCCTGAGAAACGACTCTACATAGGCTTGTTTTTAGTGTGAGCTCCCTTTGCCTAACCAGTTCCAGTGGCTACCTCCGGGTTTCCTGCAGAAGAGGCAGGCTCCCTGGGAGCAGGGGCGCCCTCGCTTCCAGTTCACTTCCTTTCCCAACTTTCTCTCTTTTGAGCACATCTTCTGAGCCTCGCTCTCTCATCTGAAAGTGGAGTGTAAGTCCAAGAAGATTCATTTAGACAAAGAAGGTGGAAAAAAAGGACTTTCTGGGCCAGCAAGTCGGATGACCACCCTCCAAGGGGCAGAGGAGGGCCCATTTTGTGAAGAAGAAATCAACTACCCGGAAAACGCCACAGGAGGACATGTTTCTGCAGATGTAGTTGCCCTAGAAACAGAAGAGTATGGGGGTGTGAATGTCTTCTCTTTTGGGGGCAAACACTATGTCCTTTTCTTTTTCTAGATACAGTTAACTCCTGGAAATTTTAGCGAGTTTGTTCTTGTGGATGTTTTGAACAATAAAGAGTGAAAATCACTTTGGAGTCACTTAATCTTCGTTGGAAGGGCAGTTTCTTCCAGGGCCATTTTCTTTCACCAGATTTGTTTTTCCTCGTTCCCAAATGAGATAGTTTTAAAAATCAAAGTCCACTTGCTAACTCACCTGGGAAAGAGACTGCGACAGAAGGAAGAGAAATAAATAGACATCACTCTCAAAGTGTAACTTTCATTCCTGGCAGCTGAGATTCAGAACACAAAGAAACAAACTCGTTTACCTTTGAGTATTTCCTCCGTTTGGGTAATTTATCTAGAGCTTTCCCAACAATTAATCACAGCATCTTGAAGTTGGAAATGTATGCTATTATTTTCAGCCTTACAAGGTTCGTCAAACTCTGCTTCTCTGGTTTTAAAAACTGTTTGCTTCTACATAGCTATGCCCGTTGCAACATTTATCACTCAAGCAGAAAAGCAACTCGTTTTCTCATAGCCTCAAATGCCCCGTGTACAGTCACTGGAGCGAATTTATTTTTCTCTGTCTTTCCCAAATGCCCTTGTCACCTCTGCCAGGGCCACAAGACTCGGGGCAAAACTTCGGAGGTTTGAGACCTCTTGAGTGTGTGGATCGCTATTATTGTTAGTTTTTTTTGTTGGGAGAAATCGTGCTCGGTGATTGCGTGCGGTTCTCTCTCTCTAAGCCGACCAGGGTTTGCCTGCGCCTTCCTCAGCAGAAACTCCTAGATGAAGCTAACCATTTCCGCTGCCCGGGGCAAAGGACTGAACCGTGTTGTCGGGTCTAGGGTTGGGGTGGGAAAGTGAGGACGGTATGCGGGTGGGGGAGGGGGCAGTCATCATCTTCAACAATAAATTAAAATAACCTGATACCCCTTTAATCCCTTCCATCAACAGTGTCAACGCGCTAGAGAGGCCGTCTCACCTCCAAAGGTATCTTCACTCCCGGAGGGCCCGGGCTCCTAGCCGCAGTCCCACACTGGGCCCGCGCGCCGGATAGGAGGTGCTCCGACGGCAAAAATCCCATACATTTTTAACTACAGTGATTACTAAATTAATAGCAGGCACTAAGACAGATGTCAAAACGTCTTGAAAATGTTTATCTGTGAATAATTGAGAAGGTGGTGGGACGCATTATCTGATTGTGTAATGAAATATGTATGAGGAACAGCTGTTTGCAACAGTCCCCTCCCGCCGCCTCCTCAGCCAAGGCCCTTCTCTAGGAAGCAGGAGTCGCGGCGAAGTTGGTCGCCTACTTCCGTCCACTTGGGAGCCCTCGCGGCCCCTCCCCGGCTGCTGGCAGAATGGTGGCTCCAGCGCGCCCCATAGTAGTCTGGTTTCCCGACGGACAACAGCATGGAGTCCTCCTCAGCCTCGCTCTGTGGGCTCCGTGGCAGAGTGAGGCTCCACCGCCGGCCGCGCTGTCCCTCGCGCCTTCGGGGCCGGCCGCGGGCTCGGCCTGCGGGGACCGAGGGGAGCACTGGCCCGGGCAGCCGCGGAGGCCTGACGTGCGCCCACCGAGCGGTGCGGCCTGCTCGGAGGCGAGGCCCGGGAGCCCCGCGGCTCAGCGGGGCGGGCCTGGGGTCACCGAGGGGTGACGGGGCTCCGGAGAGGTCTTTGTTCGCGCTCTCGCCACACTGCGCACTTCCTTCCAGCCCCCTGCGGCCCCCACCCCAAACCTCCGCGCCCCCGCCCTGTTTGTTTTTCCAGCCCCGCGCCCTCCACCCCAACACGCAAACAGCCCTCGGGGCTGCGTCAGCGGCCTGAGGCCGTGGCCCAGGTCAGGCCTGAGTCCAAATGGGGCCAGCACGGCGAGCCCTGGCCCCGCAGGAAGCGGTGTGAGGGGGAGAGGGAGCTCCAGGGCCTTCCTGGCGCGAGAGGGGCAGGCGAAGGCCGGCAGGAAGGTGGTCCAATAGGGCGCACGGCCTGGGCGGGCGGCGAAGGCCCGAGGCCTGGGCTCGGAAGGGTGCGGGCGGCCTGCGCGGCTGCCCAGCCCCTGCCGCTGTCCCCAGCCCCAGCTGGACAGGGGAGGCGCGGCGGAGTGGGGGTGAGGAGGACGCCAGGAAGGGCCCCATCGGGCCTGGGCCTTGAAGGCAGTGTCACCCACATGGACAAACCCGGTGCCCCGTGCGGGTGTGGGGACTCCCTCGCCGCCTTCCCTGCGCTTTGCCCCGCCCGGAGACCGCGTCCCGGGCGCGGCGCTTCCCGAAGCTCCCAGCCGGGCCGTGGCTTGCCCGCGTCCTCCGCCTCCACGGCCTCTCGGTCCCTCATCTTCCCCAGCTCCGGGGACCCGTCCCTAGCCCCTGACGCCCGGGAAGCCTGGCTCCGAAACCTTCGGCCGCGTTGGCCCTTCCGGCGCCGCTGTCCCGACTGCTCTGGGGCCGGGGCCAGGGCAGGGAGCGGAGGAACCGAGTCCGGCTTTGCGGCCCCGTGGCGCCCCGACACCCTGCGCCTTCGCAGTCTCCCTAGGCTGACTCAGTCGAGATGCTCTCGGGCGTTATGTCTGGAGCGTCGCCCTTTTACCTAATCCCTTATGCTTTTATTCTAATCCTACACATTACAGTTAATCTGTAATGATACCGCTTTGGAGGAACCTGTTGCATACGAGGCTCGGCAATTTGTAACCTTGGAAACAGTTTTAAATAAAGATTATAAGAGTGATGTCAACTGTGTTTATTCTCCACGCGGGGGGTGGGTTGGGGGCAAGGCAGCCCCTCGGCGGAGAGGACAGAGTTTCGGGAGAAGGGGTCGAGGCGCGAGGGGCAGGGCGGAGCGGCGGCCGGGGGTCGGGGAGGCGGAGGAGCAGCCAGAGCTGGCTCTAAGTGACTCCAGCCCGGCGCCTGGCATCTTTTGAGTTTTTCTTTTTGGGAAATCGCGTGGTCTTAAACCGCGAGGCATGGGGAGAGGGAAAAGGATTTGCAAAACTGCGGAAAACTCGGTGAACTTGCGCTCCTGTGTATCCCAAATTAGCATTCAGCCGGGCCCTGCGCGCCTGGATCGCTGAAGCTGCGGAGAGAGAAAGGGCGGCTTGCAGGACCCTTGGGCTGCAAGAAGGCAGAGCTGCCTCGGTCCGGTTGCTTTGCGCTTCGAGCTTCCTTACTCTGCTAAGCGCACTGGCAACAGCAGCAACAACCAAAAATTGCCGGCACACCAAAAGCAAAATTAAACATAATTGCTTTTATTTATCTATTGCTTTTATATCATTAAAATATTTTTAGTTACATTGTGTAAAATGGCATCCACTCTGATTATTACCTGCCATATCTGTTGATCTGCTCCTTGTGTATGCAGCATAGCAATATTAACAATTAAGAAAAAAGCACATCTTATATATTGTATCTGTCAAGATATGTTACAATTTCCATTAACAAAAAAACATTATTCTTGTTGAAGAAGCTATGAAGCATATCTTTCACAAGCACTTTATTAATAATCATAGTTGTCAAAAAGAATTAGATATGCATAGATTGTAGATGCAAAGGAAATATTAGATGCACAGAATAAAATATACAGTGGGATTGAGGCATAACTATTTTTCTTTTTTAAAGTAAATTTTACCGAGGTGAAAAAAACCTGTGCTATTAAGCTTACTTAAAAGATGGCTTTGTTGGTTTAATTATACTGTAGTTATTTTATAAATATGTTTCAAAGGAAGCTTGCCATATTGCATGTCAATGAGGACTGTAAAGAAAAGCTCACAAAAGCTAATGCATACCAAATACCAAATTTTACTCATTAGCATTCCTATTTATTACAAACTAAAGGAACCTATTAACAGACAAGAATTTCTATTTAGCTAGCATTACATGTTTGGCTATTAAAATAAAAAGGGCAAAGTATATATGTATTTTTTCCCCCCTTGGAACTATATGTTCTTTTTTCCCCCCCTAAAAGCTTACGGAAAGATTGGGAGATGTTTCTGATTGGGGAAACTCGATTCTATTGTGGGAATGGGCCAGAGGGCCCAGAACACCTCGCTTTAGTGGTGCAGCTTAATGCTATTCATTCGGAAGCTAGAACCGTTCGGCGCTGGGACTCTGCAGCCTGCGGAGGGCTATGTAGTGCCCACAGCCTGTGAGTGGCCCTTTGTCTTTAATTTGTGTCATGAGCATATGCAAATTATTAATTGTTTTTCCTCGAAGGGAGGGAGTGGGTAGTGATGGTAATACTGCTTTTGTTTGGATATTAAAATTTCCTTAAATGCTCCCAAGGCGGGGATACTGCTCCCAAGGCGGGGATACTTCTCCCAATGCGGATTCCCCTAGTAGAAAATCCCACCGCTACAGTGAACATATGGGTATTAATTCTAGAAACATGCACATGTAGATTTGTATCATTTCAAAAACTTTCTTTGAACAAAGGTGGCATTTCTGCTCTCACAACAGAAGTAAATGAATATAGAAATTTATTTTTTCTGAATCTCAATTTAAGAGGGGAAAAAACTTCTCAGCTATCCTTACTTTTAGAAACTTTATATTTTTCTTCTTAAAATTGAAGCAGATTTTCCGCCCTAATTGGGCAGGGAAACAAATACATTTTAAGGAACTGAAATGAAATATTTGAAATAAGAAAGTGTTACTATGAATTATGTTAAGTGAGTTTTGTGTATTTTTAAGGGAAAAAATAGAGCTTGTTAAACTCTGCGCATTTGCCAAGTGACTCGAAGCACAGGTTCTTCTGGCCTGACATTTGGCTCTGACAGGATGTATTCTGCCTGCTTGGGGGACTCTGCTTTAAAAGATTGAAAATTTTAAAGATTCTTCCCTGAAAGGCCCACATGAAAATAATAGGCATCACGAGGAAGGAAGGGAATTTCTGAATCCCTGATTTAAAAAAGAAAATCTCTTCATCAAAAGTCATTAACATGTGTGGATCTCATGCAAAATCTTAGATTTCAATAGCAAAATTGGCTGTGTGGGGTTGGTGGGGCTATGTATTCTCTCCCCTGTGACCACCTGGGCAGAAACAAGAGAGGGAAGATAGAATGATTCCTACACCAAACTCTTCCCACTGGGAAATAGTATAAGTTACTGTAGTAGGAAAGAAGCTTGGATGCCTCAAGTCTGGCAACTGTAGAGCAAAATGTGAATGTTCTCCATTTCTCTCCCATTATATCTGGATGCGGTGTCAACTCCCAAATCTCTAAAGCATATTTGATACAGAGGTGGGGAAAATGGCTCTGCCAGCAGAGGCTGCATCTACACAATTGTTTGGATAATTCAGCTCCTATTCCTCCAAATTAACCAGTCTGATGTTGCCTGCATGGCACCCAGATTATCCGGATGGACTCATCCACTTCCTCCCCAACCTACATCGTTGGTACAACCTTCATTGACTGCTGAATCCAGACACTATCAGTAGCCAAGGAGGAGAAGGCTGCTTCCCATGTATTCACACCAAAGTCGTTTAGATCTCTATGTGAATGAGAGATAACCCAGTTTTCAGTGCCTTAAATCTCATTTTAAAGAGCAGACTAGGAAAGACTATCTCAGTGATGCAGAGATAAGATAGAGACCCTTTTTTCAAGGAACTAACACTTGTTGTGGAGAAAGATGTACCCAGTTCAGGACAGCACAGAACAATGCTGCTTTATGGATGTCTTGGTTGGAAGCACACAGGGAAGCATGGGAGAAACCTTAGAAGGAAGAGATGGGGTTTGAGCTGAGCCATAAAGAGTGTGATTCTAGATGGCAAAGAGTGTGACTTCTAAGCAAACTTGCTATCTAGGTAAGATATTATGTCAGGTCTGACATAAGGTAGGCATTTAAAAGTGCCTACTTGAATGAATGAATACGTGAGTGAAGTTATGTGGAAGTCTGATAATAAATTCCTCTAAACATTTCTCCTTAGGATGGCCTGCCTGCAGTGTTAACCTGAAATTTGCTTATTTATCTCCCACTTTAATGTATCTTTCCACTCCTTCAAGGACAGGGGAGCTCAGTTTGAAATTGGGAATGTCTAGAGCTGATTAAATGATGCCCATTGCTCCCATGCAGTGGGTGAAGTTTCTTGCTCAGAGGAGACTTTTCCATGGGCAAATGTTCCCTAAACTGATATCCTGTTTACATTCTTGCAAGAATGAGGGGATTACTGCAATTCTAAGCAGTTTTGTATTTTAAACAAATCTTCTTCTTGTGGTAGCAATTTAACATTTTGTTTGAAACATCCCAGAATGCAAAATGGTTAAAGCGGCCTTGTTAGGTTTTTAAATAGAGCAGAGAAGAATCCACTGTAAACAGCTTCTGGATTAAAAACAAGGAAACCTGCTACTGCCACTAATTAGTGGGTAAAGTAGCTCACCCAAATCAGCTTTGCTTTTTCTCACTGAAAGAGACAATATTGGCTACCCTTGTCTATATGACACAGTTTTTGTTTTTGTTCTTTAAAGACAAAACAATGGGAAGGTAGGTTTTTACATAGCTCTAGCCTCAAGCAATTACAGGATTCGTGTGATATTAATCAATTATGAACAGTTTCTTTTCACACCAGGGAACAGATGCTTATTAGCTTGAGCTTTAAGATACAAATTTTAAAATTACAGCAACTAAGAAAATAAAGAATACTGGCACAATGAGAAATCTGCACCCATATTGTCTTTTCTTTAGAATGTGTTTTTATGCTTTAGTAGCTTTTTGGGTCTGGGACATACATTCCACGCTGGGACGCAGCAGAGATTTGCTCTTCAGAAAGTGCCTTAACTGAGTAAAGTGCTGCCAGGCTGTATTATGGGTCCTGCCTCAAGCGGAACATTTCACATCTCATTCTCTCTGGAGGATGTCTTCCACTTTTCCCTCACCTCCACCTCTGATCCAGAGATCTGGCTTTCATCTTCTCCTTTTCTCTCTCCTAAACATGCCACTGTTTCTTCCTAAACTAAACTTGTTGACATGAAAGTCAACAAGTTGAGGGCAATTCAATTTCAATAATAAGCAGATGGCTTGTGAGTTCCCGAGACCCAAGTAAAGGCCCTTCCATGGGAAGCACCTAATTCAAAAGGAGGAAACACTAAGAATTAAGAACTCTGCAAGGAGTGTGGCTGAAGAGGAGCTAGCTTCCAACCCCTCCTTGCTGCACCATCCCTCCGAGTTCATCTGAGGGAAGCTCACTTTCCCAAGAGCCCATCTTTTCCTGGTTGTAAAATGTGTTCATTTCCAATGTACACAGGCTAAACATATGGCAGAACAGTGTGAAGAGGGAAGTGTGTCCATTAGCACATTCAGGGACGGAGTCTGAGATGTACATTCAACAAAGGGCTTCTTGTATCTGAGCCCTATACCACAGCATTGCACCAATGAAAGCCTAACTGACCTCAGTTTGTATGGGCAATGTGCGCGCGTGCGTGCGTGTGTGTGGGGTATATTTCACAAGGCCAGGAAAATTCAGGCTACTCTGTTAAAGTCTCTTGGTATAAAGGAGGAAAAAAGTATTGGATGACCTCGTATGTGTTAAAGAGGAGGAGGAGCCCCCAGAGATTAGAAAATGAAGAGGGGCTGGAATTTTATTTTAATTAATCTCACATTCCATGGAGAGCTTTTCTGAGAATATGATCTGTTTTCCCATTTACTTCTCTGCAGGAAAGTCTGGAGACTCACCAAGCTGAGGAGGAAGAAGGGAACATCTCAACCCAAGCGGAATTCTGAAGAACACTTGGCCCCACCTTCCAGAAATCCTAAATCACACAGAGGGAAAGTTTTGGCCAGGGCACCAAGAATGAACCAGAAGCTGAGTCCATTACTCCAATTTTCACATTAACCAGGAGACACACTGAAAATTGTTTTCTTGAGTGAGAGACTGAAATTTTGGCTCAAGGGTGTTTCTTTTGGGTCTTCTCTTTATATGGCATGTGAGGACTGCATCCCACGTCCCATCTGCAGCCACTCCCAAATTACACTGCAAGGGAGGGTAGATTAGGAGTGGGTAGGGAGTAGAGGGGTCTCTAGACACAGCAAAAGCAGCAAGCTGGTGTAGGAAAACCCAGAAAATATGTCTCAGAGACAGCCAGTGGCTGCACATACAAAAGGAAGGCACCTACCTGGAAGAGAAGGGGTTGTGAAGTTCTGCCCAGAGTCACAGCGTTGACGTCCTCAGAAGGTCTCCAGCCCTCTGTAGCAATCTATAGTATGCATCAGTATGGTTGGAAAAGCTGCTTCTATCAAGTTTAACAACTTTCTGGTGTAACTTCTGAGAGGGCTGATTGCTTATTCATGCGGAAGCAAGACGCCCAGTTCATTTTGCCCGTTTTTGCTACTCTTTGTTGGGTTTGGGAGGCTGTTATGGTAGCTGCAAATGGCTTCTCAAGTGACATTTGCTGACATTCAGTGAAGTACATTTATCAGTATCCGCCAGCTCACCTCTACACATGCAATCCATTTTGTCTTGTTCTTCATAGCAAACTCCTTTCCGACACCCGTGCCCTGAAAATGATAAATGGCAAGGTGGCATATTTCTGAAGCTGCACTCAAATGTCACTGTGAAAAATCTTTAATGGACTAAGTGTAGCTTTTCACGTTACAACTTGTCAGGTACTGAGAAATTCTAGAGTTTGTCTTTAATCCTCAAGTCTTTGGAACCACACTTCTGCAAGCAGAGACTAATTATAAGCTGCACCACTCAGACCTGGGCAAGCAGAAACCAAGGAGAAAACATTTGATATCAGCAAATTCTTTATTATTATTATTATTATTCTTATTATTATTCTCATTCCATTTTTGCTCCTTCCTTTCCTACTCAGGATATTTGAGGTATGAGCAATCTGTAACTCTAATTAAGGGGGTGACAGCCCCAAGCAGGCCTCCATGCAGGCTTATAATCCACTCATACACCCAGCTTTCTCCATAATGGCTTTATTCTTTTCCTCCAAGGTTCAAAATCACCATGACTTCTCCCCCGCAAAAAAAAAAAAGAAAAAAAGAAAAAGAAAACTGACTCTGAATCATAAATCCTGGCTCCCAAATATTGGCCATAATTGGGTAGGTGAGATGTATCTTGTATGTCTGGGTGGAAGAGGCTCCTTTCTCCCTGGTGATTCGTTTTCAGAACACATGGCCATCCTTCCAATGGCTTTGAGTTTCACGTCACCACCGGAAAGACCTGCCAGTTTCTTCCTGTTTGTGTGCCTGTCCACTGCCATCATGCTACTCCCAGGACTGTGGCTTCTGGGCACTCACTCACCCTTCAACATGGCTTGTTCACTCCAGTTCTCCCTTTCCAAATGTTCTCAATCCCCTGGGCTGTGCGCCAAGGGGGATTCAGCCGTTGCCCACCAGCTATGGTCTGAATGTTTGTGTCTTCCCCAAATTAATATGTTGAAATTTAATCACAAATGTGATGGTGTAATAAGGTGGGGACTTTGGGACTTTATTAGGTCATGGAGGGGGAGCCTCATAAAAAAGGCTGCCTTGCCCCCTCCATCATGTAAATCACCATCTGTGAACCAGGAAATGGGCCCTCACCAGACACCGAATCTGCCGGTTCCTTGATCTCGGACTTCCCAGTCTCCAGAACTGTGGGAAACACATTTCTGTTGTTTATGAGCCACCCAGTTTAAGGTATTTTGTTATAGCAGCCCAGATGGACTAGGCCACCACCATAGTCAGGGAAGAGCTGGCTGATTTGTGCATGTCTGCGCTGTGTCCCAATGAAAGCACAATAATCAATGAACATTGATTCTGCAATTGATGTTTGAAGGTCAAAGGAGTTGGGAAAGGGGGTCTCCTGAAGCCAAGGAAAAGCATTGTACCCCACAAAACTGTGCCAGCCAGGTTAACCTTTTGCGAGATGCTACAGATTGAGATGCTTTAGTTTTACTTCTGGCTCTTTAAGCCCCACTCAAGCTCTAATTTTGATATCTCGTTCTAGACGCCTTAGTTTGGGCCCCTCCCAGGCTCCCTTCTGTTTTTGTTCTTTTTTTCTAACATCATCTTTGGCTTTTCTTCTCCTTTAGGTTTGACCTCCTGTCTCTTGGGTTGAGAAACCATCCCCTCTGACTCCTGGCCCCCTGTGACCCCTCCAAAGCCCCCTGTACAGGTCTTTGGCCACACAGAGATTCAACAGTCTAATAATCTAAAATTGTAAATGCCACAATTTGTGTGTGTGTTTATTGTGTCTCAGTTTTGAGTTCTTTTTGAAATCTTTTAGTTATTCCAGAAGGGATAGGATAAAGAAAAGAAATCAGTTATACTCCCAGTGGCCAGGCATGGTAAGGCAGAAAGAGTGTTGACACTCACTACCCCTGCAGGGGGAGAGGGCAGAGGACCCAGGTTAACTACCCAGAGATGAGATGGATCCTGGTCTAACTCAGGCCCTGGGATACCTGCACCAATTGCTCTCAGCAGTTCGAGACATCACAGAAGAAGAGAAGACATGTCAACTCTCTACAATAGTGTCTTAGCCCTGGAGATACTATTGGAGAGTGACAACAGGCAGCAAACAGGGTTCTATTCATAGTGGCCGTGGTTTCCCCAAGCAGAGAACATATCCAACCAAAGGGACTTCAGCAAAGCTTTTCCTAAACTGTGCTCTGAAATGGCTAAGTAGAAGAGAGCTATCTAGAGTGTATGAGGATGTCTTTAAAGGCAACCTTGCAATAACTATTGCATGCAGACTGTAACTGTGGGCTAAAAGTGAAGGCTGTTTTGTTAGGTGAGACCCTTCCAGAGCACCTCCTGCATATGTACACACATTCTCTCTCTCTCTGTCACACACACACACACACCTCCCCCAACACACACACACACACACACACCTCCCCCCACAACCCACACACACAAAACCAACCCCATCCCAGGGAACCCAACAGTCATAGATCTCATCTGGAGTCCAACTCCTAATCCAGGTGTCGTGATCATCACATGAGAGATAGCAGAATCTCCAACAATTTTGGAAAGAACTACTCAAGTGTTTTCTAAAAGAAATAATGGAAAAAATTAAACAGCCAATTGAATTGCCAATAATAAAAATAGGATGTGGCTATCTCCTATATTTTGCCGTTTATATCCAAAATAACTTATGGACATGCACAAAACATCCATGAAAATAAAAACATAACCATTACCTTCAAAAATCACCCTGGACCCTGTACATTCTCACCTCTCTCCCTGCCAGCTATCTGGCTCACTGAAGTCTTGACCTCCGGGGCTCAAGTGATCCTCCCACCTCAGTCTCCTGACTAGCTGGGACCACAGGCACACGCCACCACGACTGGCTAATTTTTTTTTATTGTCTGTGGAGGCATGGTCTCACTATGTTGCCCAGGTTGGTCTCAAAGTCCTGGGCTCAAGCAATCTGCCACCTTGGCCTCCCAAAGTGCTGGGATTACAGGCTTGAGCCACCGCACCTAGCCTCTATCATAATTTTATTGACAGAGCACATGGTTGTTTAACCCAGTAAGAGTCTATATACTATCCTTGATTAGGCAAACTTTGGCTCATGGAACAAATTCATTCTCATGCTACCTGTTTTGTGAATAAAATCTTATTGGATCAGAGCCATGGCCATTCATTTATACACATTATACGTAGCTGCTTTCCTGCTACAACCACAAGGCCAATCGACAGAGACCATGTGGCCCATCAAGCTTGAAATGTTTACTATCTGGCCTTTTACAGAGTTTGCTAATCCCTGTTTTAGATTACAGAGGATGTTTGACTGGTCAAGTAGAGATGACAAACTGATGATTCTAGCACTAGAGGGGCGAGGCGAGGACTGCAGAAACAAAAGCCACAGGGAGGAAGCAGGCAACAGGTTCCAGAACACAAGTGAAGGAATGGGTCTTCATGAGTGAGGACACTTCATCCACTGTAACAAACAGCAAAGCAGAAAATGAGAACAAATGCAGACAGGAAAAGGATGGCATTTCTACCTCCTACCCGTTTTTGTTTTTGTTTTTTTTAAGACTAAGTCTCACTCTGTCACCCAGGCTGGAGTGCAATGACACCATCTCAGCTCACTGCAACCTCTGCTTCCCAGGTTCAAGCGATTCTTCTGCCTCAGCCCCCCGAGTAGCTGGGATTCAGGCATGTGCCACCACACCCAGCTAATTTTTGTATTTTTAGTAGAGATGGGGCTTCACCATGTTGGCCAGGCTGGTCTCGAACTCCTGACCTCAGGTGATACGCCCACCTCGGCCTCCCAAAGTGCTGGGATTACAGACGTGAGCCACTGCGCCTGGCCTCCTACCCATTGTTTCTATTAGCTCTGTCTTAATGAAGTGTGAAACAAGCTAAAAGTTTGGGCAGGGATTAACGGAGGTTTAAGGACCAAGGGGAAATTGTAGAGTGGGGAAATGAGCAAATGAGGACATTTTGTTAGGATGCTTAGGCAGTGCTGTGGTCATGAATTTAACCTGCACGCAGTGAGCAGCACCATGGTGTGATATTCTTCATCAATGTTTGTGGGCTCTGGTGCAAGCATACAGTGAGTCAGAAGTTGGGTTTAATCATTGTTGGGGTTTTGCCAGGCAAGTACAATAAAGGGAGAGAGGGGCAGTGGACTTAAATGGGCAAGGGGTGACTAATTATAAAGGTGAGTCATGGAATCTAAGCTGGTGAGAAGGGTAATAACGAAAGAGGAAGGTGAAGGACAGTGGAGAATGCGGTGGGGTGAATGAATGGGTTGGAGGTCTCCCTGAGAACAAAGCATTTTTGGAGAATAAGAGAGCTCGAAAGATAGGAGCTCAGAGAGTGAGGTGCCTGCCGTCCAGATTCCAGAGGTGGGGCAGTTTCTGGTAATGGCAGGGTCTGGGGGTATGACTGTGGGAGAGGAAGGCTGAGATAAGTGAGGGAGTCAAGGGAGCTAAGACACTGGGAGGCCACCCAGATTGTGGCAGTCTATATTGTGGAGAGGAAGTGAGTCAGGTCTAGGTCCTCAATAGCTAAGGACTCTGAAGGAGAGAGGAGATTGGTCTGGAAGTAGTAATGGGAACAAGACAGCCCCATCTCACCTCCAGACCCACTGGTTTAGGAGATATGGGAGATAAAATAACCTCCACGTGACAGGGTGGCAAGTCCTCAGAGAGAATGGGCTTCAGTTATGTGAGAAGAGGAGAAAAGCATGCAGGAAAGTTACTGAAGCAATAGGAGCTGTGTTGATTTCCAGTGTGCCTAGTGGAAGGGTTTTGAGGATTGGAAGACATGGGTAGAACCTAAGCCAGGTTAGGATGTACAAGGCTGTCTTGGGTGAGATCTGGCAAAGGGACTGGGTGGCTTGAGCTCCTGGGATTGACCAGGTTGATAAGGACATGTAGACATAATAAGATTCAGCTGGGAAAGTCTCTGCAAGGACTGGGGCTCCAAGGTGACCCCAATATCTACTGCAGCTCAAGATGGTGTGCAGTCAGCACAAATAGAGGGTTGAGAGTCTTCTCTGAGTGTCTGCCGGTGTAGGCAGCATGCAGGGATGAAGGAGCAGTAGGTGGGGGTCTTTGTCAATTGCCTGGCCCTTCCGCAGAGGGTAGGAGGGTCAGGGTTGGGAGTTCTCACATAGGAACGTGTGTTGATCATCCCTATCAACATCCAACCCTCTTCCATAAAAACACACAAACCTGGCCAGCTGTGGTGGCTCACGCGTGTAATCCCAGCACTTTGGGAGGCTGAGGCGGGTGGATCACCTGAGGTCAGGAGTTCGAGACCAGCCTGACCAACATGGTGAAACCCGTCTCAACTAAAAATACAAAATTAGCTGGGTGTGGTGATGCATACCTGTAATCCCAGCTACTCGGGAGGCTGAGGCAGAAGAATCACTTGAACCTGGGAGGCGGTAATTGTGGTGAGCTGAGATTGTGCCTTTGCACTCCAGCCTGGGCAATAAGAGCAAAACTCTGTCTCAAAAACAAAAAACAAAGCACACACACAGACACACAAACCAGATCACCACAACAGATTCCTCCCTTGAACTTGATTACCTCCTCCAGTTTCCAGCCCATTTACCTGCTTCCTTTCATCATAAAACAATTCCAAAGAACTAAGGATGTTGTCACAGTCTGCCACCTGCCCCCAACCCTCCCCTAAGATTGTTCTTCTCAAGGAACATGCACATCTAGCCACACAGGCCTCTGTTTCTGAACACACTAAGTTCACCCCCGACTCCAGACCTTTACCCAGGCCCTTCTCTCGGACGGAATGCTCTTCCCTCACATTCCAGAGCTGGCTCCTTCCTGTTCAGTTAGCTCAAATGGCACCTCCTTAGAGAGGCTTTCCCTGAGGAACACATCTAACTTGGCTCCTAAAGTCACTCTGCTTCAATAAAGCAGTCACTCTGCTTTATTGTTTTCACAGCATTTCTTGCCTTTGGAAGTTATGTTCCTCACTTATTTGTTAACTTGTTTATTTTCCATTTCCTTGATCTAGAATGTAAACCCATGGATGCAGGAAACTCATCTGTCTTTTTTCACCGTCAGCATCTAGAACATTGCCTTGCCCCAGTAGGTGCCCAATAATTATCTGTTAGTAAAGTTACCCTTTACAATAGAGCTCTTTAACTCAAGAACACATAAAGTTAAGAATCTGTCTGCAACTAGGAATCTCTTTATCCCTCTACTGGGAGCCCCAAAGAGCATGAAAAAATACAAAATATGCAGGGCCCAGAGAAGAAGTTGTGGGTTAGTCAACCACAAGTTAGGAATTAATAGCTAGCACTAAGGTATGAAATCATCAGCTTAAATCTTCCATGGGGATGGAAATGGCAGCTCTTACTGGTTGCTACCACCTGTAAGTGAATGAGTTTATCAAGTTCTTTCCTAAGGATAGGTCTCAGGGAAGTGTGGCAATAATTATGAAGGCATTGAGTATCCAAAGAGTTTTCTTTCAGCATTGGAAAGATCACTCTGCTCTTCTGTGGGGACTACAGGCATGTAGACAATCAAAGATAAGGGACTTGGGTAGCTGTATGGCATGAGAGCCATTTGAACTTGAGGTTCGAAGAACATAAGCTCTTTGAGTGGTTGGATCCATGTGGATTGATACTTTCAGTTGCTTAGTTAGTTCATAGAATGTAACAGGATCAGGGACCCAGGAACCTTCTCAGAAGCCTGTTACTCATGCCCTGGGAGATCTCCTTTTTTGTTTAAAAACTCTTGAACCCTGTTGGCCTTCCCCTTCTTCTCATTTCAGAGAGGGTCAGCAGGCCAGGGCTGGGGGACCAAGGCAGCCAGGGGTACGTCACCCAGATCCAGGCAACATGGCTCTACATGTCTGCAACTAAAAACTTTGAGGACTGACTCTCTCTCTCTCTTTCTCTCTCTCTCTCTCTGTCTCTCTCTCCTCTCTTCCTCTCCCTCTCTCCCTCCCTCTCCCCACCCCCTCCTCCTTGGCTTCACAGGACCCAGTAACTGAACCTGAAGACACACCTTCCTAGGAACCTTGCCTTAGAAATCTCTTTTTTCATGAATTGGATCTCACTTTAATTCTCCCCATTCACTCTCTGAGCTGAGCTTATTGGTCAGGGAATCTAAGGCCTAGGCAGGGGGCCTGATTATGCCTCAGACAGTGACAGGATCTATGAAAGCAACAGACACAATTCCTAGTGGGGCATGGGCTTGGTCAAACTACTGGTGCAGGGACAGTGAACAAGACTGGCCCATGGCTGGGGAGCAAGACCTTGGGGGTAGAGCTGCCATCCTCCTACAGGACAGGCCACAGATACAATGCTTCAAGCCTCTCACAAAGCAAGAACCAAGAAGCAGTTCTTCCCCCATGCCTCCATCCTTCCCTGGGGCAAGAGAAAGCTCTGGTGGAGTGAGTTAGGACTCAGAGATGTTGTTTCTAGTTCTGGCTTATTCATTCCCTTATTCATCTATTCAGCAAAGATTTACTGAGTGCTTACCACGAGCCAGGCCCTGTGTGTTGGGGGATGCACAGTGAGTGAAACAGGCACAGTCCCTGCTGTGACCAGAAGCATAGACTCTTTCCAGGCCCCAGTTTCCTCATTTGTAAAATGAAATGCTTGAACTAGATCAGTGGTTCTCAAGTTCAGCCTCCATCCGAACCACCTGGAGGGTTTGTTAAAACACAGCTTGCTGGGCCCTACCCCCAGAGCTTCTGATTCAGTAGGCCTGAGAATATGCATTTCTAACAAGTTCCCAGGTGTGGCCAGTGCTTCCGGCTCAGGAATACACTTGGAGAACTACTGAACTAGATGATCTCTCAGGCCCCTTTCGGCTGTGACAATTTGTGATGCAGACTGATGCGCAGTTGCTGGACTAGCCCACGCAGAAAGGGATTGTGGGGAGCCAGGCTGGACGCGTAAAAGTCCCGTGAGTTTCCCAAGCTTAGGGGCAAATGGATCAGAGATAAAACCCAACAGAGTCAGTAAAGCATTTGTCTCATTATTTTTTTAAAAAATGATTAAAAAGTAATTCCCCAACATGAAAGTTCAATCAGATGCTGGAGAAATTACTTCAACTTTCCATAGGGGAAAAAAAGGCTCCACTAAAAAGCTACAAGGGTATTGATGTCTATTAAATATTTGCTTTTCTCCCTAGCCCACACTAGACTGAGTAATTTGTATTTGGCAGAAACCAGCTGCAATTACATTAGTCAATCCAAAAGCCCAACTTGCTCATACAAAATGCAAACAAATTAGTTAAAATGGCCTAATTAGTGGACTGTAAAAATACAAACTGAGGCTGGCAGCCTGATGTGTATTAGACAAGGGGACTGTCTCCCCACACAGGGAGGCCCGGAGCTGAGCAGGCCATGGGACCCAGCTCACACCTGACTGTGGGGCTTCGGACCTTTAATAGCCAGCGACGCAGCTGAACCCAATGGTTTTGCCTTAGGTAACGCTGTCTTCTCCTGGCCCAAGTCATGGCCCTAGCTTTGGCAAAGTGGGTATAATGGAAAGAATGTGGGGTTTGGATCCAGAACCTGAGCTTGAATCTCAGCCTTAGTTCACCAGCTACTGCTCTATTAAAGTTGCTTAACCCTCCTGAGCCCCTTGTTTCCTTTGTAGAATGAAAATAATATAACCTGTCTTGGAAGGTGGTTGTAAGGATTAGCAATTATAGATGTATGTGCCTGGTACATAGCAGTTGTTCAGTTATTAGTTTAGGTTTGGTTTTCCTGTGCCTTAAAACACCAGAGTGGCCTCATAAGTCAGGATTCTGACTCTGACTAGGGGCACCAGAGGGCAATTTTGTAGAGATTGAGGGGGTCTGGGATAATGACTCTCAGAATGTTGACCAAGGTGAGTGCATTGTGTTCAGGGCATATGTGGTATGACTCACACAACTCATCTGTGCTGCATCCCAATGGGCTACAGGCTGCAGCCTTCTAGATAGGTGGGTCACAGAATCAGAGAACTGGAAAGGACTGCAGACATCCCCCAGGCTGGGGCTTTGAGCCCTCGCCATGCATCAGAATCCACTGGGGAGCTTATAAAAAATACCAGAGCCAGGGCCCCTCACCCAGAGATTCTGATTCCACCAGCCTGGAATGGGCCCAGGCGACAGCGCATTTGAATGTCTCTCAGGTGATTGTAAATGAAGTGGAATTTAAGAATTATTCCTCTGATCCAAACGCTTTATTTTTATGGAGAAAGGGGATAAAAATAAACAACAACAAAACAAACAAGCAAAACAACTGCAAATGAGAGATTCAGAGGGATGTGAATTCTTTCAGGGCACAAAGAATTACATTTTCCTAACTTCACTCCTTTTTCAAATTGTTGGATCAGACCATTGGGTCTGACAGGAAGGAATGTTTGCGGGATGCCAGGAGAGAGCTGGGGCTTTCTGCCAGGCTCCCAAAGGAGGCTAGGCTTTGGTGACAAACAGCATCTTGGTTTTTGTTTGTTTTTTGTTTTCTGTCTTTTGGTTTTGTTTTGCGATAGAGTCTCTCTTTGCTGCCCAGGCTGGAGTGCAGTGGCGTGATCTCAGCTCACTGCAACCTCCGCCACCTCCCAGGTTCAATTGATTCTCATGTCTCAGCCTCCCAAGTAGCGGGGACTACAGGTGCACACCACCACGCCCAGCTAATTTTTTTGAATTTTTAGTACAGACAGGGTTTTGCATGTTGCTCAGGCTGGTCTCGAACTCCTGAACTCAGGCAATCTGCCTGCCTTGGCCTACCAAAGTGCTAAGATTACAGGCATGAGCCACGGAGCCTGGACAGCATCCTGTGTTTCATAAACCTTCCCAGCAAAGCACATTTCTAGCTCAATTACAGTTACAACATCAGCCAGACTGAGACTGGGAGTCCCAGGGAAGTGTTGCAATTTGTTTCAAGATCACATAGCCAATCAGTGTCAGACACAAGACTTAGGTGCCCAGGGGAACGGGTGTTAAACAAATAGCCTCCACCAACTCTGGCCACCAGACGCTGTGAATCACGTCAGGATGATTCCCACCCACTTGTGGATTCCCTCCAAAGGCAGACAGTAAAGTCACATCCTTCTTTAGAAAGGACCAGAGACAGATGTTTTCCTGAGTGTAGTGAAGAGATGTTTAGTTTCCTTACGTGCAATCCTTACCTCAGAAAGGGAATCTCACCCTTTAAGGACAGCGCCTCATTTATATTTGTACTCTGCATTTAGTGAGTGTTCTGAATCATTCTGCCTCCACTCTCATGGGCCTCTGCTGGCTCCTGCAGAGCAGGATACCTGGGCTCAGAGAGGCCAGGACACAGGAAGAATATAAGAGCCCCTCACCCTGAGGGAAGAGCAAGAGGGCTCTACTTCTGCCCCCATTTTTCAAGTTCAGGTTCTCCTTATGTCCATCCTTGCCACTCCAATTCCCAGAACCAAAATCTTTGGGAACATGAAAATACAGTGTCATCTCTTACTGTGTGGGCTTCCATCAGTTCATCGCTACTTATGCTCCAACCCCTCTAAGTGCTCTTAGTTGCAATTCACTCTCAGATATAATTACCTCAGATTGTGGCAAGGACTCAGGCTGAGGTCAGATCCCTGGCTTTGCCCACCTCCTTGAGTCAGATGCTTAGCTCATTTCTAATATGATCACATCAGGTTAGAATTTTCCTCCTAAGAACTGCCTTGGCTGTGTCCCACAATTTTTGAGATGTAGAAGTTTATCTTTCAGGATTTTCTAATTTTCCTTAGTGAGAGTCTGTTGAAATAAAAATTTGTTTGTCTGGAAATGCATTGAAATATACTTTTTCTAAGTATAGACTTTCAGGTTGCCAGTCGTTTTCTTTCAGCACATTGAAGATACTATTTTTTCCATTATCTTCTGGCTTCCATTGTTGCTGCTGGGAAGGCAGTCACTACTCTAATTATCATTCCTTTGAAAATAATACTTTTTTCTCTCTGGCTGCTTTTTTTTTTTTGAGACAGAGTCTTGCTTTGTTGCCCACGCTGGAGTACAGTGATGCAATCTCGGCTCACTGCAACCTCCGCCTCCTGGGTTCAAGCAATTCTCCTGTCTCAGCCTACCAAGTAGCTGGGATTACAGGTGTGCACCACCACGGCCAGCTAATTTTTGTATTTTTAGTAGAGATAGGGTTTCACCATTTTGGCCAGGCTGTTCTCAAACTCTTGACCCGAGGTGATCTGCCCTCTTTGGCCTCCCAAAGTGCTGGGATTACAGGCATTAGCCACTGCACCAAGCCTTCTCTGGCTGTCTTTGAGATTTTCTCTTTGTCTTTTGTGTTCTGCAATTGCACTGTGATGTGTATGGGCATGTGCATGGCCCCTGAATTGAAAACATCAGCAGTAGGTTCAAATTGGTAGAAAAACCAGACACGTACATCACACAGATAATTCAGATGAGGTTTGCTTATCTATATGATACAGATAGGAGTCAGCATAGTGAGTACACAGCAGAGAAAGACAGAGGTGTAAGCTTCTGTGATGTGGCTGGGCTCTGTGTCCCCACCCAAATCTCAGGTTGAATTGTAATTCCCTGTGTTGCGGGAGGGACCTGGTAGGAGGTGATTGGATCATGTGGGCAGATTTCCCCCATGCTGTTCTTATGATAGGGAGTGAGTTCTCACAAGATCTGATGGTTTAAAAGTGTGTGGCACTTCCCCTGCCCCTCCTGCCACCATGTGAAGACACTGCTTCCTCTCCCTTTGCCCTTCCACCATGATTGTAAGTTTCCTGAGGCCTCCCAGTCATGCTTCCTGTTAAACCTGTGGAACTGTGCGTCAATTAAACCTCTTTTCTTCATAAATTATGCAGTCTCAGGTAGTTCTTTATAGCAGTGTGAGAATGGACTAATACATTCTGGAACCAAATTTTCACAAAGGAGTACACTGTTGTAGATGACAATTTCTAAGTGAGCAAAGGTCATATCAGACTTTCTAGAAAAACACCTTCCCCTTCTAAGACCAATTTTGTGTACAATCTTGGTGCTATACAATATGTAATATGACCACAAAGTTCAGTACAGTATAATATAGTCTTCTTGTGCATGAACACAATTCTTATTCATCACTCTCGGTTTGGTCTTAAACTTGTGATGTAAGACTAGAACAAGGTCAGAACCCAAATATCTCTGTAAGTCATACTAACTTGTAGGGCCTACTCTGCCATCTAATTTTATCTTTCATTTATCCCTCTTGGCATTCTGGAGGCTTTCAGAATCTGTGAAAAATTCTTATTTTTAAAACATTACCTCTGCCCTATTCTTCCTCTCCTCTCCTCTGTAATCTTCTTGAGATGCATGTAAGATATGTTCACTCTATCCTACATGCTTCTTAACATTTCTTTCACATTTTCCCTCTCTTTGTCTTTCTGAGAGCTGCATTCTGGATTTTCTTTTTCAGATCTATATTCTAGTTCATTCTCCTTTCAGTTATGTCCAATCTCCTGTTGAAGCCATGTATTGAATTTTTAATTTCAATGATTATATATTTTTTAATAATGAAAGCTCCATTTGAATCATTTTCCAATCTCCTTGGGCATTTCTATAGACTCTTCTTACACTTATCACTATTTTTTTTGTCTTTTTTTCCCCCCTTTTTGTGGAGAACGGGGTCTCGCTATATTGCCCAGGCAGGTCTCCAACTCCTGGGCTCAAGCTATCCTCCCACCTCTGCCTCCCTAACAGCTGGGATTACAGGCATGAGCCACCGTGCCTAGCTCAATAGACTTTCCTTAGTCATAGTTTTAATCCTTTTATTTCTTTAAATTTATTTTAAACATATTATTTTATATTTATACCTGATACTTTCAATATCTAACATTATTGTGGATCCAATTCTGCTGTCTGCTGGCTCTTGCTCATGGTGCTTTGCTTCCTTGAGTCCTTTAGGATATTTGACTATGAGTTATATCTTTGAAATTTTATCTGTGGGAACTCTTTGAGGTTTGGATTAAAGTTCCTTCAGAGAGATAGCACCTTATCCCCTAGATGCCTGGGGCGACTATTAACTTAGAGATTCTTTCTCAAATTCTTAATTTGAGGCCTCTTAGACCCAGGGAGTATGAATTGAGTGCAAACCCAAGGAAGGCCTGGTTTATGGTTATAAATTCTCAGAATAATTATCTTCCTCTATTTAGGGTCAAAGTCAGAGAGGCATGATTTTTTTTATAGTCCCTGTTGTGAGAGTACAGTCTGGTTTATTTCTCCTCCATCTTTACACTGATGGTGCAATAACTTTGGATATCAGCTTTATTTTTATTATTTATTTTTATTTTATTTATTTTTTTTGAGACAGGGTTTTGTTTTGTTTTGTTTTTTGAGACAGAGTATTGCTCTTGTTGTCCAGGCTGGCATGCAATGGTGCAATCTCGGCTCACTGCAACCTCCGCCTCCTGGGTTCAAGCAATTCTCCTGCCTCAGCCTCCCTAGTAGCTGGGATTATAGGTGACTGCCACCACACCCAGCTAATTGTTTGCATTTTAAGTAGAGACGGGGTTTCACTATGTTGGCCAGGCTGGTCTCAAACTCCTGACCTCAGGCGATCCACCCGCCTCAGCCTCCCAAAGTGCTAGGATTACAGGCATGAGCCACTGCGCCTGGCCAACAGGGTCTTGTCTTACCCCTCATGCTGGAGTGCAGTGACACTAACATGGCTCACTGCAGCCTCAACCTCCCAGGCTCAAGTGATCCTCCCACTTCAGCCTCCCAAGTAGCTGGAACTACAGGTGCATGCCACCAAGTCTGTCTAATTTTTGTATTTTTTGTAGAGAGAGTAGTCTCCCTATATTGCCCAGGCTGGTCTCAAACTCCTGAGCTCAAGCTATCCTCCCACCTCTGCCTCCCAAAGTGCTGGGATTTTAGGTATGAGCCACCATGCCCGGCCAGTGTCAGCTTTATGGATAGGGAATATCAGCTATACTCCCCCGCTTGGGTACATAGTAGGCTTTTTCTCCTTTCCCTCTGGCCTTGTGAACTTGTGAAAACTAAAAACTAAAGTTTACCTGATTTGGCAAATATCCTCAAGACCAAAGCAAACTTTAGTGCTCCACTTATTTCTGTGGATTTTCACTTTCATCTGGTTTCTGGATTCTGAGTATTTCTTAGTTTCTTTCCAATTTATTAGCACATTTAAAAATGTTCTTTTGCCTACTATGTTTCTGACCCTGGGCAAACAATTGATCTCTCCAAACCTCAGTCTTCTCACCTATAAAATTGTCTATTTTGGAGGGTCATTTGAGGATCAACTGAGATGCTCCACATGAAAGATTTTTTTTTTTTTTTTTTTTTTTGAGACGGAGTCTTTCTCTGTCTCCCAGGCTGGAGTGCAGTGGCGTGATCTTGGCTCACTACAATCTCCGACTCCCAGGTTCGAACGATTCTCCTGACTCAGCCTCCTGAGTAGCTGGGATTACAAGTGCCCGCCACCACGTCTGGCTAATTTTTGTATTTTTAGTAGAGATGGGGTTTCACCATATTGGTCAGTCTGGTCTTGAACTCCTGACCTCATGATCTGCCCACCTCAGCCTCCCAAAGGAAAGATCTCTTAAACTAAAAAGTATAGCAGTATACCAATATTAGAGTGTTTTGTGAAACTGTATCACGTTAAAATATATTTTCTTCTTCATTAAGATGAGTGAAAAAAGCCAGCAAAGGAGATTTATAATTCAGGTCAATATTCAGCCATTCTCTCAACAAGGATTTGCCAAGCACATTCTACATAGCACTTCCCTAGCCTGGGGTTACTTGGTTCCATTGTTTCCAGAGGTGTTGAATTCAATACAAAATTATGGTTTATTTAAACTTATAAAAATAAATCTTGTGCTGTTTGCTTATACAGCCTTTTTCTTTCTTCTAAAGGATTGACATAAAACTAACATATATTTTCTAGCATATCCTCATTTCCCTCGCTGGTTAAAAAAGTCTCAGTTCCTTTAGCATTTTTAAACAGTGTAGACTGAGAGGAAACCTGCATTCTAATTCCCCTCTCCACTTGGATATTTGAACTTGGGAAAGTCACACCCCTCAGCTCCAAAGACCACACATCCCATTCCTACAAAGCGGGAATATTAATCACAGGAGTATTGTGAGGGCCAGGTGAGGTAATGCAGATGAGAATACCGTGGAAATTTGGAAACTTTCTACAATTTGAGGGCAGGGAATTATTATTGCCCAGTATTAGAAATGATTTATTCTCGGCCGGGCATGGTGGCTCACACCTGTAATTCAGGCACTTTGAGAGGCCAAAGCAGGCAGCTCACCTGAGGTCAGGAGTTCAAGTCCAGCCTGGCCAACATAATGAAACCCCATCTCTACTAAAAATACAAAAAATAAAAAAATTAGCCAGGCGTGGTGGTGCACACCTGTAATCCCAGCTACTCAGGAGGTTGAGGCAGGAGAATCAATTGAATCCAGGAGGCGGAGGCTGCAGTGAGCCGAGATCACGCCCCTGCACTCCAGCCTAGGCAAAAGAGCGAAACTCCGTCTCAAAAAGAAAGGAAAAAGAAATGACTTATTCTCAGCCTCTCCCCCACTCATGATATCCCAGGCCAGAAAAAAATGTGCAGGGATTATTATCTTGGAAGCCACGGTCTGAGAATGCTCAAAACCGTGTGTCATCACAGGACACATCCCTGTCTGGCCGCAGGCTCTGGCTCCAGGGAAGAATCACATTTCTGCCGTCTCTGGCTGCAGCAGCACCTGTGTCCTTGCATCTCCTTAGCTGGGCTGTCCGCCTTTCTGGGGTTTCAGCTCCCTGGAGAGGAGAGCAGCCCTCCCACGGTGCCGAGGAGATCTGCCCCTCTGTGCTGGGTGCAAAGTGCCAGGGCTGGCTGCTCTGCAAAGGGCTGAGGCATCAGGGGTCAGTGTCAGGACGTGCTGACTGCAGAGGACACAGTGACAGGCTGAGCTGGGGCAGTAATTAGACAGTGAGAGCTTCCTTCAGCAAGCTACAATCAATAGGTCCGCTTACAGAGGAAAAAAGATTAAAGTAAAGCAGATAGCGGAAGATAATAACATCTCCCACTTAACTTGCATTTTCACTTGTCAAAGTACTTTCACCACCATTTTCTCATTTGGTCCTCAGAACCTCTTTTCTCAGATCCTCTGCTGGGTCCGATTTTACAGGCAAGAAAGCTGAGGCACAGACTGGCTGCAGACTTCCTCGCTGTAGTGGCTGGGACAAACACTTCCCTTCTCTTTTCGCTGACCTTCCTGACATCGGCATCTCAGAGAGTATGAACATACTAAATAATTTAACAAATTTTTAATGGGCACGTACTATGTACCAGCCATTTGTGGATACAGCAGTGAATGAGACAAAGTCCTAATCTTGTAGTGGTTCCCTTTTCTTTTTTTCCTTTTCTTTTCTCTTCTTTCCTTCTTTCTTTCATTGTTGTTATTTGTTTGTTTGTTTGTTTGTTTTTGAGACAGGGTCTCACTCTGTCGCCCAGGTTGGAGTGCAGTGGTGTAGTCTCAGCTCAGTGCAGCCTTTACCTCCTGGGCTCAAGCAATCCTCTCACCTCAGCCTCCTGAGTAGCTGGAACTACAGGCATGCACCACCACATCCAATTAATCTTTGCATTTTTTTTAAAGATGGGATTTCACTATGTTGCACAGGCTGGTCTCAAACTCCTGAGCTCAAGTGATCCACCAGCCTCTGCCTCCCAAAATGCTGGGATTATGGATGTGAGCCACCATGCCCAGCCATGAGGTTCCATTTTCTTAGGAGAAGAAGACAATACACAAGTAAATGGACAAGATAACTTCAGACAATAGTGTGTGCTCTGGAAACAATAAAACAGAATGATTTGATAGAGAGAAACCAGGAAGGCTACTTGAGCCTGGAAACAGGTGAGCAGGTGATATCTGAGCTAAGCTAAGACCTGAATATCAAGAAATTGCTTGAATGTCAAGAAGAGGCAGAAAAATGAAGGAAGAGCGAGGTACAAATGTGAAACGACAGCAAGTTGATAGTGCTATGGGTCTTTCTGGTCTCTGGGGATTGAAAAAAAGGAGCTAAGGAAGAAGATGTTTTCTTGTGAAGCACGGGGATATTGGCCTGAAAAGCTAGAACTTATTTCTGGAGCTCTTTTCCCAGGCTACCACCTTTTCTTTACTCCTGGTTCAGTGTGCCCATCTATGAAATTGACACAATGGTTGTCAGTCACTGTTACAGATACTTTTTTTTTTTTTTTTGAGACGGAGTCTTGCTCTGTTGCCCAGGCTGTAGTGCAGCAGTGCAATCTCGGCTCACTGTAACCTCCGCCTCCTGGGTTCAAGCGATTCTCCTGCCTCAGCCTCCCAAGTAGCTGGGACTACAGGCACCCACCACCATGCCTGGCTAATTTTTGTATTTCTAGTAGAGATGGGGTTTCACCATGTTGGTTGGGCTGGTATCGAACTCCTGACCTCAGGTGATCCACCCACCTCAGCCTCCCAAAGTGCTCGGATTACAGGTGTGAACCACCTCACCCGGCCTATAGACACTTTTGACTGTGGGCCCCCTGAAGAGTTGCAAAGTGCTAGAGATATGCTATCCAACCATATCAGCAAGGGGTTACAGGTTCTTTAGGCACTTAGTGAATATTAAATATTTCCTATTTTAAACGATACTACCAAGATAGCAAAAGGGTAAGCCAATCTAATCTATTCATCTGGATTAAACTCAATTGTTCTAGTTGCTACATGAGCTTCCTAAGGTCTCCTTTCAAGGACACCACTATCTCAACTTAATATGGCACATTCCACTGTGCCAAGTACTTTTATAGCTCTTACTAGACATTTACTAGATTGTAAGACTCTTGAAGGCAGGGACAATTTCTTACTCATGTTTATTTACATACTAAAGGTGCAATGCATGTTTGTGGAATTCACATGTGAAAGACAGCTTTATCTCCATCACAACCCTTCTCCTCAAACTCTGCTTCCAAGTGGGCACCTTCATTACTAGCATCCTAACATATATCAGGTGAGAAAACTGAGGCACAGAGAATTTAACAGACTTACAGTCTCTACCCAGACTCACTTGATTTAATTGGGAAAGTCTCTTGGTACCTATATCCACAGCAGCAGCAGAAGCATCAATCAAATTTTCAGAAACAGACACAAAAGTAGACATTTCTCTCTGCTTAAAAAGTCTTAGTCAGGGATTTCCAGTCTTAGGATCTAACTAGGATTTCCTAAAGAGAATTTACAGACCCCAGACCTCAGAAGTTCTGCACAGGAAGAGACTGACAAGACTTTGGCCTTGGTTTGAGAGCTACCTGGGCTTGTCAAGGTCATCCAGGTAGCTAGGTAATTATTTTTAGGGCGGCCATCACCTATCTCCCTTTACAAAAGGTCCCCTGTGGCAGGGCCTCAGGGTTTCATGTCATTTGCATTTGGATTGCCTAAGATGTCAATCAGTTCTAGCCACCTACCAAGAAAGTTAGAAGCCGAAGACTTTTTTTTTTTTCTTTAAGGAGGGGGAAAGGGAGCAATACAACGAGTCTGGTTATCTTAATGAGGCCTTAAAAATGCAGTCAGTAGATTCAGTTAGAAACACAGCACATTTTTGGCCGGGCACGGTGGCTCACGCTTGTAATCCCAGCACTTTGGGAGGCCGAGGTGGGTGGATCACGAGGTCGAGATTGAGATCATCCTGGCTAACATGGTGAAACCCCGTGTCTACTAAAAATACAATAAAAAATTAGCCGGGCATGGTGGCAGGTGCCTGTAGTCCCAGCTACTGGGGAGGCTGAAGCAGAAGAATGGCGTGAACCCGGGAGGTGGAGCTTGCGGTGAGCTGAGATCATGCCACTGCACTCCAGCCTGGGCGACAGAGAGACTCCATCTCAAAAAGAAAAAAGAAAAAAGAAACAGCACATTTTTACATCATTCATTTTACCAAAACACAGACTTCTTTTGAAGCACCCAAGATAGCTCAGGCTGCTGAACAGACACACCCAAAAGGAGACCAACCTTAAGAGCTCCTTGAAATCCCTTCTCCAATGCATTGGTCCTCAACCCCGGGAACACATTGGAATCACCTTGAGAAATTTATAAAGCACTGCTGCTTAGTTCCTGCCTCCACAGAGCCTGATTCAATTGTTCCAGGATGAGTACCGGACATTGAGATGATTTAAATCTTCACAGATGATTCTAAGGTGCAGCTAAGGTTGAGAGCAATGATTTCTAAAGGACTCTCCCAGGTGAGCGAGGGAGGAAGACGCTGATATTACATGGGGGAGACAACATCATCTCTTTGATAACTTGCACTATCTGTGCTGGGATAGTCACCTCTCAGGTGACCCCAATCCAGTTTGTTGTCCCAGTTTTAGCATGGAAAATCCTATGCCGCAGGAAACTTCTCAGTCCCAGCCAAATAAGGAAGGTTGGTCACCCTATTATTGCCCACCCACATTGGTTCAGTTCTTCTGCATAATGGAAGGAGGGAGGAGCTTCCAGGCATTTCAGGAAAGAGAACAGGAAGGAGCTAAGGGAGTGAAGAGACAAAACAGTAGAGGATGGGGCCTGTGGTCCCGCCATAGAAGTGTACAATTTAATGACCCTCCTAATTTTACGGAAGTTCATTAATTCAAAAATACTTGATACGAATAACTTTTTTCCTTTGGAAAACTGGACAGGTGAGTTTCATTCCAGGGTTGAAATAGTGTGGGATACTAGCAAATCTCTAGAGGCTGAAGGCTCCTTGAGATGATAAGCTCCCCACGAATTTGCAGATATCTTGTAAGAGGGCTTTGGAGTTGGCGGAACTGGTGTGGTTTGATGCCATGATTATCTTAGACCTTGCAGCAAGGCAGCTCCAGGTGACAGCTGAGCCCTACTGAGGAAGGAGAAAAAGGTCTGGAGGAAGGGAACCTAAGGCTGATTCATGCTGACTAGATATCAGAGGCTCTCCACTTTTCAGCACCTTCTTTTTCTGCAGGGCTGTTGCTGCTGGCAGTTGCAACCCCTCCTTTTTCTGTGTGGTAGTTGAAAAATGAAAGTACCTCTGATTGGTCCCCTCCCACAACCAATAAAACTGGTCGTGGGCCAATGGGAAACCTCTAGAAGATATTTAAATCCCAGAAAATTCTGTAACCAAGGCTCTTGAGTGGCTTGCTCCAGCCTGCTCCCACCCTGTGGAGTGCACTTTCCTTTAAAATAAATGTCTGCTTTCACTGTCTTGTTTTGTTTTGTGTGTTTTGTCCAATTCTTTGTTTAAAACGCCAAGAATCTGCACAGCTACCCTCAATTGGTAACACTACTGACATCCATCACACACTCAGCCTTTTATTGGACACCTGCTATTTGTCAGACTTTGTGCCCACCCTCATTTCCTATGGGGATGAAGATTGTGGGGGTGGTGGGGAGTACAAAGTTACTGCAGAGAAGGTACTCTTAAGCACTTCACTGGGGTAGGGGCAGGACTGGTGGTGGCTAGGCTTGCACAGATGGGGCCTCCGGAGAAGGGAAACAGGCTTAGCTAGCTTCACAGAGGGCAGGACCCCATTTTATATCACACTATAAATCATAAATCACGCCAGCTTGAAAAGTGGCTATTGGCCAGGAATCTGACATAATTAATTGTGCAGAAATCACTTACAAAATGAACTCAAAGGCCCCCAAGGCATCCCCAAAGTTGACAAGATTTGTGGTTGGAAGCAGTTTCATTTTCTTTTATTTTTTACATAAGCCTCCATTTCCACATTGCCCTTGCCTTCCCCAAGGAACCGAATTTGAAAAGTTCCTGATTGGCCTTTGGTGCTCTGATTTTTGAGAGGGAAGGAAAACACCTATTAAAAATGTTTGTTCCGGGCAGATGGTTGCTTCCAGCAGCCTCTGGTGCCAGAGTAATGAATCTAGAATCCCCATTCCTTGCCCAAATCTCAATGGCTAGTAATTAAATTTCCACTAACAGTTTGTTTTATCACCTCAGTTAGCTTGTTGACATATAATAGGTGCTGCTGAGAGGTACATCCAGTTAATGATTTTCTTTTACATATTGATATTAGTACCTGGAGTGGGAACATCTCCTCTTCAGAATATGATTACTATTTTGAAATCTTAAGCACAGGAGGAAAATCCGTTTCTATAAATTAAACAAGAAGTTCTGAGAACTTCTATCTTCAGTTCCCATCCAGACACTAATGCATCTCATTTACTTTGTGCTGTTCCCCCGAGTTATCTATGTCACACAGACGACTCTTCCATGTCACGTTAACTATCTATTGAAAAAAGCTCGAAGTGTGCTTGTAACAGTGCCCTGAGCCAGGATGCAAGGTAGGGAGCAGAACATGAAAAATTCATCACTGTTACATTTCAAGTTGCTTGGATATTTTAATTTGAAGAGGAAAGAACCCATGTCAGCTAAAGATGGAGCTATAATTAAACTGATATGGCATTCACAATTGCCTCCAAACCCGTTCCAGTTGTCATTTGTTTCTTTTCCCCATCTTTAAACTACATGAAATCAATTATCTCCACAAACCAGTGGCAAGGATTGTATGCCAACCACTTACTCCTGACGTGAATAAATTATTCAAAATTCATTATTGATGTGAATAACTCTTCAGAGAGAAAGCCCGTCCTACTATCTGGGTGTGTGGACTCAGGAAGGTACAACCCCTGGTCTCTGTCTTGGATGCCCAGGGCAAGGTCTTTCTGTCACAAATGCCTGGGCAGGGGGGAGGGCAGTACAAAGCAGCCTTCACCTACAGAGTGGCCACCCCTTAATGTGTGTGGCTTTACACATAGTGACAAACAGGTTCCCAGCATACCGGTGAATGACAGCTATAGGGTAATGGGGGACAGACATCCTGGTATGAAAATACCTCTTGTGCATCAAAGATGCCAGCCACCTGGAGCGGTGATAGGCACTGGTGTGTACAGGATCTGAAATGGAGTTGATGCGATGTCATTTTGGCTCTCTTATAATCTGGTTATCTCTTGCCAAGACTTCACGTCTGATTAGTCTACTTGGAGGGGACAGCAGACTTTATCAGCCTCACTTCCCGACACTCCCGTCAACTTCAGAAATGTGGTGAAGAAATTTAAGATGAGGTGTCACATCTTCCTATCAAATTCCTCTGTGAGCCACCCCTGAGTCAGGAGCCTTCTTTGGAAAACGTTAATAAAGGGGGAAATGAAGTTTTAGCTGGCTTCACTCAGGCAGTGTTGTCTGCAGTTACATCTTCCTGAGGCAGCATCTACTGGTTGGCAGTGGGCTGGCCCCCGTGAGTTCTCTTTGTCAGCCAGGATAGTAGGAGCTGACCACAGGCACTGCTGCTTTGCAGGTTGCCAGAAAGGAGAGGCCTGCTGGAGATGGACGAGGCTGCTCCCAAGGACACCTGGTCTGAGGATGGGGAAATCTTCCAACAAACTGCTGACAAGTCGATCCTCCCCAGCCGTTGCCTCTTTACCTAGTCTGGTAATTTTGCTGTTTCTAGCTCCAGGGTCCCTGGCAAGTCCTTGACCACACAGGGTTTTCTAGGGGCCTAATTCTGCCAAGCTTCCTGGCAAAGGAAGGTGCCAGGCTCCTGTGCCAGTTCACACTCTCACATCCACCCCTGAGTCCTCTACCCCAGCTGCCGTAACTGTCCCTCCAGCAGATCCATGACATTCTCCATCCTGAAGAAGGGAGATGAATGACAGCAGGATTTGCCCTTAGAAAAGTTATCAAGAGTGTCCAAGAAATATGGCATAGAAATTTCTCAGCAAGAGTCTTCTCAAACTCACCCCACCCCTACTCTGTAGGCATTGAGTGCTTCTATGATGCCACAGCCCTTTTATCAAGGACAAGATCATAAACTCATTTATACTGGCCTATTAGGAACTCAATGTATGGCCCTTGAACCTAGAAAATTGGTTTTAGAAGAACCTGTAGAGATCCATGCTTAAGCCAGAGGAATGAGCCTCTAATGGTGGAATTGGTAGACACTGAAAGATCTGACGTTTTGGAGTCTGGTGAGATATTTGTCAGGTTCCCTTGGATCATACTCTCTGAAGACTGGTGTCTTAATTGGTAAAATAGGGATTGTAACAACAGGCTTGTGTCTTAACTTCTGTCAGAGTTACAGAATATGATGATTGACTGAGGACCTGCAGATGAAATGCCACACAAATGGTAAAGTGCATAAAATCATGTCACTATTGTCTGTAAGGGGATGCTGATTTTAGTAAACAAAGTCCAGACCTTCCATGGATGTGGTCTAGGAAGGAAAATCTGCCAGCTGATCTCACAACACTAATTCTCTCCCGCTGAATTCGTTGTAGGCTCTGAGGAATGCTTCTGTCCTTTGATGCTGTCTTCAGCAGAAACATTATGTTCACCTTTACTTCCTCTATCATGCAGAGTTGAGTTACCCAAGAAATAAGACATTTTATATATTTTAAGCACAGTACTTGACACAAAGCACTTGTGAAACCACGAGAAGGGCTACAGGAGCTGGCACTGCCCTGGACTCCAGGATCAATTCCCAGAACACCATCACAGAACTGATCCACCAAGGAGCTGCTGCTTCTGCACATCAGGAGGGGGGAGGATCTGGCAGCCAGCACCAGAATCAGCACAGAACATGTCACCAAGGTGTGATCCAGGAATCAGGGAGCACCCTCCGACCCAGCTGCCTCTCACTCTCCTGCTAGTGCCAGGAGGAGGGAAGATGCCCCTCTGCCACTTCATCTTCTGTGTCTCACGACAGTGCACATAACTGGCAGAAACAAATTGGCACCTAGAACCCCAAGTGCAAAGAAATCTGTTGTTTTTGGTTTTCCAGCCTCTCCAGTTTGTGAAGAAAGAAATAGGAATGGATGCGGTGCAATTCACCATATATCTTCATGTTCTGTGCCTCAGCATATCTGAGTCAGGGAAGCACCCTAAAGACTTTAGTAAATTTGAAGAGGACCAAATGAAAATTAACATAGAAAGTGTAAGGAACTAAAACAGCCAACATAGCTTTCTTTTTTTCTTTCTTTTATTTATTTATTTATTTTTTTTGAGATGGAGTCTCTCTCTGTCGCCAGGCTGGAGTGCAGTGGCGCAATCTTGGCTCACTGCAACCTCCACCTCCCAGGTTCAAGGGACTCTCCTGCCTTAGCCTCCCGAGTAGCTGGGACTATAGGTGCATGTCACCATGCCCAGCTAATTTTTATATTTTTAGTAGAGATGGGGTTTCACCATGTTGGCCGGGCTGGCCTCAAACTCCTGACCTCAGGTGATCCACCCGCCTCAGCCTCCCAAAGTGCTAAACGGCCAACATAGCTTTCTCATTCACACTTCCAAGTAGGGCCCATCTCTTCATTTTTCCATAGGATAGCTATGCTTCTTCCTCAGGTGTTGCCCACCAGAAATGACCCATCCTTCAGATGAAACCCAGAAGTAAGTGCATAGGAAGCTGGGGTATATCAGCTAGGATGCTTTTGGTTGCAAGTGGAAAAAATAAGCCAATAGAACTAGCTTAAAAATGACTTGGATTTATTGTCTAATGTAAAGCTTAGAGCGGGTGAGCTTTAGATGTTCTTTGATTTCTATGTTTGTTTGCTTTTTGGTTTTTTTGTTTGTTTGTTTGTTTTGAGACGGAGTCTAGCTCTGTTACCTAGGCTGGAGTGCAGTGGTGTGATCTCGGCTCACTGCAACATCTGCCTCCCAGGTTCAAGTGATTCTCCTGCCTCAGCCTCCCAAGAAGCTGGGATTACAGGCACCTGCCACCAAGTCTGGCTAATTCTTTTTGTATTTTTAGTAGAGATGGGGTTCCTCCATGTTGGCCAGGCTGGTCTCAAACTCCTGACCTCAGGTGATCCGCCACCTTGGTCTCCCAAAGTGCTGGGATTACAGGTGTAAGGCACTGCACCCGGCCTAGATATTCTTTGATTAGGGCTTCAATCCCATTTCTCTGCATTTCTCTGGGCTTTATCCTTCTCTGTGTGTGGGTGTGGTATACAGGCTGGCTACCCTGATAGCCACAAGATGTCTGCAGAAACAAAGAAGGCAATATACTCTTCATTCACTCCAGGGAAAGGAAAGGGTAGCTTTTACCACTCAAAGGTTCTGAATTTCTCTCTGATTGAATCACTTCCTAACCAACTGTTGAGGTCTGACCTAGGCCTGCTGTCCTCTGAACTCCTTGTGCTGCGGATGCAGTCAACTTCACCCAATCTGTTTGTTTGCTACTCATTGGGGAGGGGTGGAATTTGGATGTGAATGCAACTCAGTGCATTGCACTTGCAGGGACAATGGCTGGGTTTAACCTTGCAGGCCTGGGAACCAAGCTGCACATTAACCGCACATTGAGCCTAACATGAACAACTACAGACGTGTGCATGGGCATCAGGGGCAGGACTGCCATCTACTGTTCATGGATAAAGCTGGTTTTGGGAGGCAGAGTCAAAAGTTAAGTTCATGGGGTTCCTAGACAGTTTGTCTCCTGGCCACCATCTGCCAGAAACACATATGACATCAGGGCACAGGAGCACAGGTTTCGATTTATGTGCAGCACCCCAATGTTAAACTTGAGATTCCTTCCCTTTTCACCCAGGATCACCTGCAAGAAACAGCATAGAGAAGGTATGTGTTTGTAGCAAGGTAGACTGAGGTTAAGTCTTCAATCTCTTAAGTGACACAGCCACTTAAGGCTTGAATCCTTGTTGATGTATCTACCCTTATAGCCTAATTACAAAATAACAAGTTTCCTAAGCCTCAGTTTCCTTATCTACAAAGGGGGATCATGGTACCTAGCTCATAAGATTGCTGTGAGAAATAAACAAATAATGGTCACAATGACCTGGAACAGTGTTTGGCATATTGGTTGTTTCTTAACCATCTCTCCTCCTCAACTCTCCAAGGGATCCAGATGGGTGCCAACCTAGTTGACATTATTTGGCTGCCTTTAATGCACCAGTTACCCTCCCTTAGAAATACAGGACACCTGCTCTTACTTGGAGGAATATGGTAAATATTGGACACTGAGCAACTGGTAAATATTGAACACTATTATATCTATTTAAGGTGCTGTAGGGATGGCAGAAGAATGAGAAATCAATGGTCTTTGCTTTGAAGGAACTCAGCTTGGTTGGCATAATAAGATTTATGTCAGTGAGGCTCCAGGGAATCCTGTCTTTGGGTCTCCCTGGCCTCCATAATCTTCTGGGTCAATGTCAAGGTTAGAATTGTACTGTCCTTGTAACTCTGCAGAGGATAGTCATATGTGAAATCGATAACAGTATATCCTTTGAATACTTCCTTCACACTGGACAGAACTGTAAAGCTGGCCAAGTTTGACCGCATGGCTTTTGTTTGAGATCCCCTGCCCTCAGATCTCTGCCTCCTGGGGGCTTCTCTTTCATCTGTTTTCCTCCAGCCTAGTTCCCAGTGAGCTGCTAACTAGGAAAATTATTTGAGCATCAAATTCTTGGACTGAAGTATCAGAAGTTGCCGGGCACAGTGGCTCACGACTGTAATCCCAGCACTTTGGGAGGCCGAGGCGGGTGGATCACGAGGTCAGGAGATCGAGACCATCCCGGCTAACACGGCGCAACCCGGTCCCTACTAAAAATATAAAAATTAGTCGGGCATGGTTGTGGGCGCCTGTAGTCCCAGCTACTCAGGAGGCTGAGGCAGGAGAATGGCGTGAACCCAGGAGGCAGAGCTTGCAGTGAGCTGAGATCGCACCTCTGCACTCCAGCCTGGGTGACAGAGTGAGACTCCATCTCAGAAAAAAATAAAATAAAGTATCAGAAGTCAAATACTTAAGGTGTTCTTTGCCTGTGATTTTTGGTTGAAAGATTTGAATCCTTGTTGATATATCTACCCTCATAGCCTCTGAGTTGAGAGACACTCTTGTACCTACAACACAGATCTAGCCAATAAAATGAGAATGGTGACAATGTTATTAAAATAATAGCTGACACGTATTGTATATGTGCTATATACCAGGCACTGTTCTAAGACCTTTATGTATATTGACCCTTTAATTCTCATGGCAAACTTAGAGATAGGCACTATTATTTTGACATTTTTTTGGGTGCAGAGAACTTGCTCAGGTTCACACAGGTGATAAGTGTAAGAACCTGGATATGAGTCTGACCTCAGAACTTCTGTCCTCTCCCCTGTCTCTAGATGTGGAGGAAAATCTACGGGGGCTTCTGGGAAAATATTCCCTCCCTGGCAAAAGAACAGCACAAGGAAGAAACCTTTTTGCCCCCTTCTTTCCTTTCCTTGCACGTCTTAAGAAGCAGTGGCAGCCATCTTGTAACGATGAGGCAATAACTTGAGGACAAAAACCAAGATATTCAAGACAATAAAATAAGGGATGCCAAAAGCCTGGTCCCTGATGACAGTACTGGGTTGTTAAACCAACCCCTAGACCACCAACCTCTGGACTTATTTTAAATAAACAATAAACATTGTTATCATTAAACTACTGCTAGATCTTCTGTTACTTGAAGTTGAAAGCTTACTAATGGATATGAAGGTCTCCCATGTTACACCTTAAAAACTCTCCATATGGGCCTCCACATACACTGTACGTTGCCAATAAAACCTGCCAACCGTGTTTGGTCATTAGGTTACTAATGCCAGTAAAGGTCCATTACTTTAGCAAGCTTGGCAACAATAATATTATCTTCAGGAGTAAGATAACTTTCTTGCTAATGTTTTCTCTAAGCTTCTGAGTCATTACCCAAGAGAGCAAGGCCAGAAAGAATTCTAAAGAACCCTGGCAAACTGGCTTTTCTTCAAATTTCAAGATTCTTATCTAAAGATTCACACTGTTTGGTTGAAAATGGGAATATTCACCTGCTTTACACCCACATAGAGTACAATCTCAAATTCAGCACAGTTCAATGAAATCCAACCAAACCCACACAATTCAATGCAACACAGTGTAACACAATACAACGGACCCAACAATAAAAACTAGAGCAGGTGAGCATGTATGTGTGTGTGTGTGCACAAATAAACCTTGTCATGGCTGCATGCTCCTTATTACCTGGGTGATTTTTTTTTCTTTTTGATGAAGTTTAGCTCTTGTCACCCAGGCTGGAGTGCAATGGTGTGATCTCAGCTCACTGCAACCTCCACCTCCCAGGTTCAAGCAATTCTCCTGCTTCAGCCTCCTGAGTATCTGGGATTACAGGTGCCTGCCACCATGCCTGGCTAATTCTTTTTTTTTTTTTTTTTTTTTTTTTTTTAAGTAGTGATGGGGTTTCACCATGTTGGCCAGGCTGGCCTCAAACTCCTGAGCTCAGGTGATCCACCCACCTCGGCCTCCCAAAGTGCAAGGATTACACATGTGAGCCACTGAGCCCGGGCCCTAGGTGATTTTTATTATCAGAAGATGACCACCTTCCCCATGGTTTTCTTCCCCCAAGGTACTAGAAAGAAGTTGCAGCTAACAGAAGAAGGGCAAGTTCTCTCCCAGTGGGCCCTTCCCAGGCTGGATTCCAGGACCTTCTCAGCCTGGATGTCACTCTGTTATAAGCTGATCACTCATCTTTCTATATAGACATTTTTAAAACATTTGACTTTTTACAATATAACACATCATTCAACCCCCTTTTTTTCCCATTAAGACTTTATTCTGGGAACGTCTCTTTGCTATTTTTAGGACCATTGATTTCTTTTTGATTCATTCTGCCTGCATTATTCGTGATGTCCTCAGACAATACTTTCAGTCTGACTCTTCTATCGACACCTAGCAGAGGCATCCTGCCGATCAGTCAGCAGACGCGGCAGGAGGGAGGGCCCTGGGGAAAGAACCTCAGCTCCCCTGGCTCCTCCTCTTCTTCCCCTGCAGAAATAATCACGATAACAATAAAGACACCACTGCCCTGCATTTATGTGGAACACTGCACTTTTCAAAGAGCAAGCACCTTTCAATGAGCAACACATAATATCTTTCAAAGAATGAGAACACAACAGTGTGTCAGAGGAATAATTTTTGATTGGGGTAAGGAGACTGGGTAGCAGTACGTGCATCCTGGGCTTTCTTTCTTACCAGTTCAACATCTCTCTTGAGGAAGGGAAATCTATTCTGTTGATCACCTCATTTACTTCCAGGCCTGGTCCTTTTGATTATGCCAGTACTCTGTTTTCCCTGACCTCAGTGAAGATATTCACCCACCAACCCTCAACACAGCTGCGAGCCTAAAATTTTCTTAAGGCGCCATACTCTTAAAGCAATAAATTTCTGTCCTTACTTTCTAGGTAACTTGCATTGTCATCAAATCCAGTGTGTTGAAACGATACTTGTTTTAGGAACTTTGGAAGAAGGTTTTTTTGGGAAGGTAGTTGTGGTATAGTAGAAGAGGAGCGGGATTTGGTGCCAGGCAACCTGGGTTCAAATCTTGACTCTGCCACCTACCAGCTGTGTGACACTATTAAGTGTTTGTAATGAAAATTAAAATGACACAATATCTTTTATAATGAAAATTAAATGACACAAATGTCTAAAAAAGTGCTTGGCAAATTGGAAAGTAACACATAAATGCAGCTTGAGGTAGAGAGAGCTTGGGTTTTTTAGGAGGCACTTTGGGCCTGAATCCCGGGGTGGCAGATTACTAACTGATATGGTTTGGTTTTGTCCCCACGCAAATTTCATCTTGAATTGTAGTTCCCACACTCTCCACATGTTGTGGCAGGGACCCAGTGGGAGGTAATTGAATCATGGGAGTGGTTACCCCCATGCTTTTCTCATGACAGTGAGTGAGTTCTCATGAGAGCTGATGGTTTTATAAGGGGCTTTTCCCCCTTTGCTTGGAACTTCTCTCTCCTGCTGCCATGTGAAGAAGGACGTGTTTGCTTCCCCTTCTCTCATGATTGTAAGTTTCCTGAGGCCTCCCCAGCCATGCAGAACTGTGAGTCAATTAAGCTTCTTTCCTTCATAAATTACCCAGTCTCGGTTATGTCCTTATGGCAGCATAAGAATGGACTAATACAGTAAATTAGTACCACAGAGAGTGGGGTGTAGCTATAAAGATACCCAAAAATGTGGAAGCAACTTTGGAACTAGGTAGCAGGCAGAGGTTGGAATAGTTTGGAGTGCTCAGAAGAAGAGAAGATGTGGGACAGTTTGGAACTTCCTAGAGACTTGTTGAATGGCTTTGACCAAAATGCTGATGGTAATATGGACAATGAAGTCCAGACTGAAGTGGTCTCAGGTAGAGATGAGGAACTTCTTGGGAACTGGAATAAAGGTGATGCTTGCTATGCTTTAGCAAAAAGATGCAACATTTTGCCCCTGCCCTAGAGATCTGTGAAACTTTGAACTTGAGAAAGATGATATAGGGTATCTGGCAGAAGAAATTTCTAAGCAGCAAAGCATTCTGCCCTTAGAAAACTGCTTAGGACAGTGATCACAATGACTTGAGTGCTATTAAAGGCTTTCAGTTTTATGCATTCACAAAATATAGTTTGGGATTGGAACTTAGTTTAAAAGGAAAGCAGAGCATAAAAGTTGGAAAAATTTGCAGCCTGACGATGTGACAGAAAATAAAAACCCATTTTCTGAGGAGAAATTCAAGCCAGCTACAGAAATTTGCATAAGTAATGAGCAGTCAAATGTTAATCACAAAGACTATGTGGAAAATGTCTCCAGGGCATGTCATAGACCTTCACGGCAGCCCCTCCCATCACAGGCATGGAGGCCTAGAAGGAAAAAATGGTTTTGTGGGCCAGGCCCAGGGCCTTGCTGCTTTGTGCAGTCTTGGGACTTGGTGCCCTGTGTCCCAGCCATGACTAAAAGGAGCAACATACAGCTCAGGGTCAATGTATGGCTCAGACCATGGCTTTAGAGGGTGCAAGCCCCAAGCCTTGGTGGTTTACACATGGTATTGGGCCTGAGGATGCACAGAAGTCAAGAATTGAGGTTGGGGAACCTCAACCTAGATTTTCAGAGGATGTATGGAAATTCCTGGATGTCCAGGCAGAAGTTTACTGCAGGGCAGAGCCCTCATGGAGAACCTCTGCTAGGGCAGTACAGAAGGGAAATGTGGTGTTGGAGCCTCAACAGAGTGGAGCTGTGAGAAGAGGGCCACTATCCTCCAGACCCCAGAATGGTAGATCCATTGACAGCTTGCACTGTGTTCCTGGAAAAGCCACAGACACTCAACACCACCTCATGAAAGCAGCTGGGGCAGGGAGGGGGCTGTACCCTGCAAAGCCACAGGGGTGGGGGCTGCTCAAGGCCATGGGAGCCCACCTCTTGCATCAGTGTGACCTGGACGTGAGACATGGAGTCAAAGGAGATCATTTTGTAACTTTAAGGTTTAATGGCTGCCGTATTGGATTTTGGACTTGCATGGGCCCTGTAGACCCCTTTGTTTTGGCCAATTTCTCCCATTTAGAATGGATGTGTTTACCCAATGCCTGTACCTCCATTATATCTAGGAAGTAATTAACTTGCTTTTGATTTTACAGGCTCATAGGTGGAAGGGACTTGCCTTATCTCAGATGAGACTTTGGACTTGGACTTTTGGGTTAATGCTGGAATTAGTTAAGACTTTTGGGGACTGTTGGGAAGACATGATTGTGTTTTGAAATGTGAGGACATGAGATTTGGGAGAGGCCAGGGACAGAATTATATTGTTTGGCTGTGTCCCCACCCAAATCTCATCTCAAACTGTAGTTCCCATAATCCTCATGTGTCATGGGAGGGACCTGGTGGGAGGTAATTGAATCATGGGGGCAGTTACCCCATGCTCTTCTCATGATAGTGAGTGAGCTCTCATGAGATCTGATGTCTCCTCAGCCATGTGGAACTGTGAGTCAGTTAAACCCTCTTTCCTTTATAAATTACCCAGTCTCAAGTAAGTGCTTATAGCAGTGTGAGAACAGACTAACACACTAACAGTTTGGCCCTTGGCAAGTTACTTAGCCTTTCTGAGCCTGAGTTTCCACATTTGTGAGAATGGAGCTACAAGACTGCAGGTAAGCAATGTGAGATGCTTTACATAGTGACCATGCTTAGTAAAAGATGGTGCTTTCATACTACTGTTACTCATCTCTCAAACTCTGGTCCAAATTCCCTCTTCTCACTAGCAGAGAAGAAAAATGACAATGACATGTCTATAATTAATAATTAAAGATTTTTCATATCAACTAATGTTAGGTACTACAGACCAGATAATACAGGAGCATTAGGCTGTTCATGAGGCATCTGCCCTTGGATACTACAGACCAGAAAATACAGGGGCATTAGGCTGTTCATGAGGCCTCTGCCTAGGAAAATTGCTTAGGACAGTGACCACAATGAGTTCACTAATAATGATAAAACATAAAAGAGGGCCTTGCTCCAGGGGGTAGAAGGTCGACCAACACTTTCACCTCGCTCTCCACCTACATCAACTTAGTGAGGGTTTGTTCAGCTTTGACCTCCTTTTATCCACTCAGGATTTTGTGGGTCACATTCAAAAGTTGGTTTTAGCAGGCCAGTTAAATCTCAGTGTGAAAAATGACTTTCTGCCCTGATTTTTAAATGGCTCTGAGTCTGATACAGCACAGAGACTCAGAATCCTGAATGTGACTGTGTGAGGGAGGCTATACATTTCCTGAGTATATGCTGGGCACTATTATGCCTAAGAAAAATTGGTTGTGGTTTCAGATATATGGAATAGAATAGAAGAAACATGGGAAGTCTTTGAGCAGAACGGCTGCTCAGGTACTAGATTGTAAAACTTGTGGAATCCAAAGGTATTTGCCTTCACCTGGGAATATAGGCATTGCTTGAATTAAGTGGCCACAAAGGCCCATTTCAGATTGATAAAGTTAACATTGAGTGAGTATACACCTGACATAAATGAGTTCTTATGTGAACAGGAAGACATGCATGAGAATATTTATAGCAACTGTATTCATAGTGGTCTCAAATTGGAAACAACCCACATGCCCATCAACAGTAGAAAGGGTAAATGAAAGGTGATGTATTCACACAATGGAGTATTACACAGCAATAAAAAAGAACTACTGATATATCCAATGACAAAGTGTTAAGTGAAAGTAAGCAGACACAAAAAGAGTACATACTGTGCAATTCTATTTATGTGAATCTCAAGAACAGAAAAAATGAATTCTTGGTGATAGAGGTCACCTTTTGGTGGTGAGGGGCAGTATCGATTGGAAGGGTACATGAGGGAAGCTTTCGTGGGACTGAATTATAAATATGATTGCCTTTCTGAAAAGTAATTTGGAAATGGAATAAATTTAAAGTAGCCAAACAGTCCCTCTAGTTCTGTGATTCCATATTTAAAGAAAGATTTTACTGTAGCCACATGAGCATAGGCTGTGAGAGAAGTCCAGTATTCTTATTACTATCCATTCAATCATTAGCCTCTAAAATTCTATGACCTTTATTGGCAGATAGTTGTTGAAAGAACAAATGAATGAATGCTTTTTAATTATTCATATAACTTTATAGTGAGACAAGTCATTTGCTGACCAGCCACTACTTTGATTGACACTTGAGTCAATCAAAATATTAGTGGTTCAGATTAAACAGCTTCTCAGAAGCTAAGGTGTCTGGGAAGACCCAGAGGCCTAGGGCTAGACTATTCAAGCATTCCAGGCCTTGGCTCCTGACTCCAGCTGAACTTACTCTGCTCTTTGGACTTGAGGCCTTTGAACTAAAGCGTGCCCTTGCAAGATTTCCCAGCTTCCTTGTTTGGACTGGAGAGGAATGAGAAACACCATTCTTATGGTATTTCAGGATCTTGTCTTCCTGTCCAGTCCCTAAAGGAGGAAGTTCAGAGAGGGGCAAAGGTTCAATCCAGTCTCAACATTTACGGACCATCCGGCCACCCCCTTGTGCCCCAAGCACGTCTCCTCTGAGAGTTCATTCCCTCCACCCACCTGAGCCCTCTTTGTAGTGTTTTTCCATGACAGTCAAGGCCTCTATCCCCCATCTACCCACCCCCAAAAAAGGCTCTTCAAAAAGATTGTTCTATCCTGGCTCGAAATTTTAGCATCTTTTTGAGAACAGATCATTATTACAATAATAAAAATCTTGGGCATTGAGTGAATCCTGCTATTTTCAAAATCTTTGTGATCCTATGAAGTAGGCTACAGCAGGCATTATTTCCTCCATTTACAAAAGTGCAAACCAAGTGAGGCTCAGAGAGGTTAACAGATTCTCTCAAGGTCTCATGGTAGTATCAGGGAGGTGCTGGGGCTGGAATCGGGGCGTTCTGATTGTGAGCCTGTTTCCCTCCTTCTCCTGGGCTCTCCTCTGCCTGACAGTCAGTTCACAGCTTCTAACCCTCACCTTCCACTTTGGAGGTGAAGACTTATCCTGAGAATGAGAAGGCCCAATGTCACCAGGGAGATGGAAGCTAAGAATGGGCTTCAGGACCTGCCAAGGGTCCAAAGTGGTCCCTGGTGCCTTTCCTGTATCCCCAGGGCCCATGATGGAACTTGACACCAAAGGGTCCTCAATAAAAGGTGCTGATATGAGCTAGCCACTGGTGCTGCAAGCTTAGTGCTCCAGGGATCCTAGCCAAAGCATGGCTAGGAGGTCAAACCATAAAGCAGGGAGGATTGACTAGAGGCACTCCTGCCCACCTGGCATTTTCCAATAATAGCAATTATTATTATTCATTGTGAGCTTACTGTGTGCCAATAACTTAAGAATTTTGACATGGGTTATCTCGATAATACAATGATTTTATAAAATAGGCAATTTTCATCAGAGTTTCATCGGAGGGAAAACCAAGGCTCAGATAAGTGGCTTGACCAGCATTACTCAGGCAGTATGTGGGGGTGTCAGGATTCATACTCAGGTATGTAAGTACAGACCCTCTAAGCAGGTCCCTCCAGAGAGAACTGGTCCCAAGGCCAAGGAGATTCTCAGTCTGCTGGAAGCTTCTGGTTGCCTGTTCCCTGGGCTGGTATGTCACCTTCATCAACAGATTTGCCTGCCTTAGGCATTTGGTAATTTTCCTTCTATTCCTTTCCCCTCTTCTCATTTATTTAATTTTCTCATCCTTCTTGTTTCCCGTATTTTAAAAGGTGTTCCCCTCTTTTTCTTCCTTTCCTTCCTCTCTGTCTCTAGCTTTCTTTTCTCACTTCTACAGATTGTTCCCCCTCTTCCTCCTCCTCCTCCCCACTACCTCATTTCTTTCCCTACCATCTTGTGGGGAAAGATCTTGAGATCTTTCTCTTGCAGCAATGTTAGCACAATCTTAAGTTAGAATAGAGAATCTTCTTGAGGAAGGCTTAGGGTGCCCCCAGAAGCCATCAGTTATTTCTCCCTTGCTGGATGAGTCAACCAGCCCAGGAGACCATCCATTCATTCAACACATATTTACTGGACACTGCTTGGTGCCAGGCACTGGTCATACAATGATGACTAGAAGCAGACATTAACCAATACTCACACTACAAATGTAAAAATACCATTGGGTTAGTACAATCAAGGAGAGAGAACTCTGCCAACAGGACAACAGTGGCCCCTGGGCTAGCCTGGAAGTAATACTAGCTAGGTACATCTTAAGGAGGGCCTACCTCTGTGTCTGACTATTGTAGGTGACATTAATCAATGTCTCGACGTGTTTAATATTCACAATAGTCCCATGAAGTGGTGCTATTTTTGGTCCCATTTTGCAGATAAGGAAACTGCTGCACAAAGAAGTGAAATGTTTTCCTCAAGGTCAGAAAGCCAGTGAGTAGCAGGGTCAAAATTCAAGCCTTGATGGTGGACCCTGATCCTGTGCTCTCAAAACCCAGGCTATGTTGCTGAGAAGTCAGGGAAGGCCTTCCCGAGCAGGTGACCATTGAGGTGAGATTTAAGGATAAGCAGAGCTGCATTCTCAATATATTGCTGTTCCCTCATGCCCCTTTCCATAGCAGAAATCCCTAACTGATTATGGCACCCCTTTTCTCCAATCAGGACTCAACTTCAGATTCCTCAAGAAGAGTACTCCAAGAAGTCCCTCCTGATTGATCCAAACTGGTCCAAGATTTAAAACCTACTTGCCACCCTGCGATTTGCTCATCTGAAATCAGCAGGCAACTTAAAACCACTTTGATGTAGCTTTGAAGTCCCTTCCCTGTGACAATGAGGCAGCAACCACTGATCAGGCACTTACTGTATGGAGCAGTGTGGCTTTCCCAACATGGTAGTGACTTATCTAGACTGGGGCTTCATTTTCTGGGAACAGAGTGACAGAGAAGGGCAGGAGAACTGGACGTTGTGTGACCTTCGATGGGGATTGTTTGGGGAATGAAAATCAGCTATGGACCATGCATCAAGCGGACGACTCACAGCCAGATAGAAATGATGCCAAGAACGGCAGTCATGGCCAGTCCCAAACATCAGCTTCCAGGCAGAGAATTCAAAACATCTGCTCAAGTGCTGACCTCCACACTGCATTCCTCATATTCCCGCCCTGCCCAGCTGTCTGTCGGCAGGCAGAGACCAGCTCCCTGTGAAAACCTAGAACAGAGGGCAAAGTGAGATGGGGCGAGGGTTGGGGGAAAGGAGGGCACTGTCGCTGAAACAAGGCTCCTAAAATCACTTACACCTTAGACTAGTTCCTCCATTTTACTTAGGTCCCACCATTGTTTCAAGCACTCACATTACGTATTGTCTTTTCAAAAAATATACATTTAATGTGGTTATACTTGTATGAATAGATCAGTGTGATATAAGTGATATTTAGTAACCAATAATTACTACATGTTAGCCATCTGCTATTCCTGAGGGTTTCACCAGACCCTTTCATAAAAGCAAAATGATACTCCACAGCCAAATTATATAACATTAACAGAATATTTTATATGCGAAATGCTGTATTTCTTTACTTTTCATTCAACCAAAAATGTACACAGTTAGTAACAAGCCATTTCAGCTGCATATTTATCCCAAACATTTCACAGGCAAAAAAAGTCAAGTGAGAAAAATAACAGTTCAGCCACATGAGGGCTAGGAAAACACATTAGAAAAGGGATCCTCATTACAATAATAAACGAGGGTCCAATTAAGGCTGCCACATGCAGGGCGGGTCCGTACTTGGCAGGGAAAGCCACGCTGAGAAGGTTTTGCCCTTGACTTGGAGAGTGTCCCCAGCACCCTCACCAGCATTCCCAGGCTGGGGCTGCTACAGCTGCTTCTGCCACCGAGACAACAGCCACAACTCCAGCCATTTTTCAGTCTCACATTTTGGAAACTGCTTCTTCCGTGTGAGCAGACATCACTTTCCAGGCATGTTTGGGCTGCCACTTTATCGTACAGTAAGCCTAACTACCCCAGAACTTGCAGCAGGCAAGTAAGCAAGGAGTAGGGGGGAGGGATGCCCAGGTGCCGAGTTCCCCAACACGGCCATGAAAGACACATCTCAATATTCATGAACTTGGGCTTGGAGGCCCCAGGACTGGAAGCCGGGGATGGGGACCCTGACTCCCAGTTGGTGGCACTTGCAAAATGAGTGTGATGTGCACAGTCCAGGGTCAAAGGCAAGTGCAGAAAGCTGGGACAAAGGTGTAGTGTCAGGCTCAGACATTTATTTACCTTCTCTAAACTTCCGTTTCCTCATCTGTAAAATGAGAGCATCATCTTTACCTTCTGAATTGTCTGAGAATTAAATAATATTATATTTGCCAAGTGCTAAGCACAGTGGGTGGTTCGTAAGAGTCACTTAATAAATGTTTGTTCTTCTTATTCTTAAGCTCATGGTCTAGTTGGGTAAGTAAATGAAATATAACCACATGAAAGAGGAGGGAATAATCACAGAACAACATGGCAGCAAATGCAAAACAGTCAGGTGCGGATTAAATGCAAGGCATTAAAACATTCGTATGCGAGGAGGTTCACAGAGAGAAAGTGGGGCTGAGCAACAAACGCTGCCTGGAAGAGGCAGGTTTCACATAAGAATTTCTGTTTCAGGCCGGGCGCGGTGGCTCACGCCTGTAATCCCAGCACTTTGGGAGGCCGAGGCGGGCGGATCACGAGGTCAGGAGATCGAGACCATCCTGGCTAACACGGTGAAACCCCGTCTCTACTAAAAATACAAAAAATTAGCCGGGCGTCGTAGCGGGCGCCTGTAGTCCCAGCTACTCGGGAGGCTGAGGCAGGAGAATGGCGTGAACCCGGGAGGCGGAGCTTGCAGTGAGCCGAGATCGCGCCACTGCACTCCAGCCTGGGCGACAGAGCGAGACTCCGTCTCAAAAAAAAAAAAAAAAGAAAAAAAAAAGAATTTCTGTTTCAGATCCTAAAGGGTGCTGGTCATTTCCAGGCACTGGCAAAGGTTGGGGTTCCTCTGGGGCAGATTTATTCCCTGTGGCTCCAACAATCAGGTCAACAGTGGGGACTATTTATGGTAACTTCGGCCCAATAGAATAGGCTTTCTCCCAGGGTGGATGATTGAGAAGGGTAGGAAATTCACAGAGGCACTGAATATCCCTGTGTCAGCAGTTTACTTCTAATTAATCTTCTCAGAATTGCCCTATCTGTGCTTGCAAGAGCTTCCATTATTTACCTACTGACTTCTTAAAGGAGCCAGGGCCTTTAAAATACATATATGAACATTTAAAAACCGCCCAACTAATAGAAAATCTATGTTAAGCACTGTTACATGGTTATTTCCCATCTCCCATACATAGTCACAGAGAGAGGGTGATGGAGAGGAGGGTACAAGGGTGAGGGAAAAGAAAAGAGAACAGAGCCTGGGAATAGAGAGAGGAGGACACCAGGAAAGACCAGGATAGGCAAGAGACAGGCAAGGAAAGAAGAGGGGAGCGTGTTCAGCCGGAGCCTCCCTTGAGGAGGCAATCCTGTTGCTGCAATGCTTGAGCAAGTGTGTGAGCAGTACCCCAGCTGAGCAGGGCCCCATTCTGACCCAGCTGCCTCCCACCTTTTTATCTGGAGACCCAGCTCCCCAGCGTTCAGGTCCACATCCCTGCCTCTAGCTGCCCATGCTTCTGGCCAGCCTGGGTTTGATGATGACTCTTCAAGTACAGTTCAGATTCAGAGACAAATCTGTTGGCCTCTGAGCTCCTAAAAGGATCCATTTTGTTTGCAAGGCAAGTGAGGTACAAGAGCACCCTATTCTCTACAGTTTCATAATGTGGCCGAAAAGTTCAATTTACATTCAAAGTGTTCAAATCCAATCTTATCATAACTATAGGAGCTATTTAAAGGAGCTCAGCTTTTAAAATGAATAATTCATGTTAGTTCATCTGGTTTAGGAAGCTAGCATATTAGAGTTTCTTAAAGTGGAATTTCTCTTATGTTGTGTTTATTATTAATACGGTCAATTAAAATGAGTTCTTGACAAAAGCTTGTATCACAGATTTCATAGTAAATTATGGAGGAGGGCTGGATCCAAACAGATGGGCTCGGTATTTATTGAGCATTTACTAAGTACCCATCCTATGCAGGAAGTCACAGGGGATACAAAAGAAAACATATTCCACCTGGACTGCCTTTGGTGTCCTCATCTACAAAATGAGGTGTTGGATGAATCATGCCTGACAAGACTGCTAGCCCTAGTGGTCTATGATTCCACAGTTCATCTGTGCTCAAGGGGGCCTCAAAATCTTGCAGGAACAAAAGCACAACACATACCTCTCAATGAAATAACAATGTCACAGTGACCTGAGGTCAGGGAGGGAGACACCATGGTGATTGAAGAAGGTCTAAAATGCTTTTCTCCAGTCCATGGGACATGGTGGGGTCTTCAAAGACGGAGAAAAATCTCCGGAGAGGACCAGTGGAAGGCTGAGTTAAGATGGACATGCTCGATGAGGGTTGGGGGCATGGTGAGGACAGCGGAGCAGTGAGGCCAGCAGGTACTGGGGGAGGAGTGAGATGTCACATAGAGAGGCACCAAGCCAGGCTGAGGAGTGAGACTTTTAAAGGACAGCAAAGGAACCATGTAGGTTCCCATCGAAGGGGTAGACAAGATGATTCCCAGCCTGGCAGCAGCATGGAGACAGGGCTGCCATGAGGGCGGCGGCTTCCCCCTTGACAGAGGGCACCCCTAAGAGGTTCCCACAATGCTGCTAAGGTCTTCCTTGTGGGACTTTCTCATGGCCTGGGTGACCTGAGGACATTTTCCTTGAAAATTAATTCGTTAAGCAAGCTTTTGCATCTTTGAGTGCAGTGTTCTGGTAAGATGTCACCTTGAAAGTATATAATGTTATCTCTTTAAGTTTTCCTGTTTGTTTGCTTTAATCTTTTTCCTTTTTTACCCCTCAAATAGAGGCTCCGTCTTTGCTGCAGTAAACTGGTTTTGAACTTGCTTGTCAGTACTAGCCCCGTAACCTTGGGCAAATTACTTAATCTTCCTAAGTCTCAGTTTTCTTATCAGTAAAATGGGATAATATAACGGTACCTGCCTAACAGGGTTGTTGGATGATTGAATGAGGTGAACAGTCTAGCATATGTGAAGAGTCTAGCATAGTGCCTGGGATAGAGAGAGCACTTATTACACATCCCAACAGGACTGCTAGTGAGTGACTGACACATTGGATTATCTCCTGCTTAAACCTTGTTGGTGCAAGGAGAGGAGGAAGGAATCTCAGAGGAGCAGCTGGAAAGGGCTTTGGAAGTGGAAACACAAGAGCAACTGGTCTGTAGGATGAGTGTCCCAGGAAGATGAGGAAGGGGGCAGGTCTGGCACTATGATTCATCTCTATTTAGTTGTTTTTGCACAACAACTGCTTGAGAGGTGCGTGTAAGCAGCAGCTTCAAGACCCTGGAGAGTTTTGTAGATAAGCTTTGGGTTAAACTGACTTCCCGGAACGCTTAGGAAGAACTTCATTTCAAAAAACAAATTTTGTACCTTTTTTGTCTTTATTATTATCAGCTGAGGCACAAAGTTGTTTATTGAACTGTCTGTGTTCTTCATGCTGTTCCCGAGAGGTGAGTGGGTCCAGAAAACACCAAGCTTCTGAAGATGTTTCCAAACTAAAATGCCAAGAGGCGTCTTTAAACAACTAGCCTGGTCTTCTATGATCAGCTCTCACAGATGCTCTTTCACTATGGATAGATTCCCAACCAAGGATATTCACACGGATATCTCTCTTCTCTGAGTTTCAATTAACAGCTTTGTTAACATAGCTATCATTTATTGAGCCTTTACTATGATCAGGTATATAGACAGATTATTAAATCATCTCATAAAATACTTTACATTGGTCCAATGAAATAGATCCCATTATTATGTCCATTTTTGCAGATAAGGAAACAGACTCAGAGAGGTTAAGTAACTTGATCAAAGTCACACAGCAGTCAAGTGGCAGAGTTAGGACTAAAATTCAAGTTTGTCTGATTCTGATTCTTAATAACTACACCCTCCTGCCCCCTAGATAATGAGGCAATTGGGTACCGGGAATAAAAAAGGCATATAAGTCAGATGGATAAGGAAAGAATGGAAGGGTTTTTACTGGTACCTTGTGAAAGATAAAGGAAGATAAGGGGAATAAACACAGCTGCAGAAACACACATCCTTAGCTTGTAAGGCAAGTGCAGGGGGCACACGCGTCAAAGGAGCTGGTGTCATGTGCTTTGGCAAGATGATACCACGAAGAGTCCACATTTGATAGTTCTGAGTATTTAGGAGCCAAGTGGAGTTAAGAAATGCTTAAACACAGGGTACACCCCCCCACTCCCTGCCTTTCCTGTTTCAAGCATCTGGATCCACTGGGGTCTTGGGGGAGGGAGAAGAACTCCTGCCTCAGGGGAGTCAAGGCCCCGGAGATAGGAGGCAGCTGCCAAGGACTGGAGAGTCCTCAAATAGGAAAGCGCTGGACATTTGGAAGGAGGACAGATGCAGAAAATAAAACCCCTCCTAGGTGTGCATTATCTGCAACAAAGTCAAGTAAATTTACAAGCATATTATGGAAACTGCAGGAGAGGGAAATCATAGAAAGTTTCTAGTGAACAAGGAAATTGGAAATGGAAATTGGAATCTCCCGGTACAGTGCTGATGATTATTAATTTGAACTGTGTAAAATGTTATTGATAGCGTCTTTGTTACTGTCTTCTTTCTGCTTTGTCTTAGTGATTACACAAATATTCAAAAGGCTTCCAAGGGTTCATTGTCAATCTCCTTGTCCCGATCCTATTCTTCCTATAACATCTTAAATTCCTTAAACCTCAGTCCTCCTCCATTGGAAGTTCTCTTCACGCCTGGAGCGAACCTATATGTGATGTGGTCCTGGCCAGCCACAACTGTGCTTTCCATCTCTGGAATCCCTACCAGGCTAAGGCTGGTCAAATAAATACGTGCTGTGTGCTGAACACTTCTCAGCTTTCCCTGCCCTGGTTGTGTGACAATTCTGCAATTCACATTGAAAGGCAGCAGGAGAAGGCAGTTGCTCCTGGTTTCTGCCAAGATGGGGCGCCGAGCAAAAGCCCGTCTCTGTGTGTGGGGGGGTCTACAGTGAGCAAAAGCCTGTCCCAGTGTGTGTGGGGGGGCCTACAGGGTGGGGGAAGAGCCTGCCAGGATTTGCCTTAAATCTCTGCATTTTCCCTGGGCGGCAAGAGTTTGAGGTGGATGTAGGTGGGGGTTATAGGAAGCCCACCATGTCCAGGACAATGAAAATAAAGAGAAGCATGCACATCCTGGACCAAGATGACCCCCTGCAAGATACAAAGATGGCTCAGGGCCTGCCTGGGAACAATTCCCTTGGTGTGGACCCCAAACTTGGGAGGAAAATTGAAGAGCAGAACAATTTCCATTCATGAAGAAAATGAGGAGGCTGAGTATCTTTTCAATGAGTCAGCTGTAGGCAAAGGGATTTATTTATAATATTATTATTTGGTAGAAAAGAACTTACTATGGCCAAATGTAAAAAGTATTTTTTTTGATAAGTTAAAGAGATTAAGAAAAATCGGGCCGATTTTGACAGAGAATGGTGTGTAAACGAGAGGTGTTATCAGTGAGAATCTGGCACCAGCTCCATTTTGTTATGGTGAAAAATATCAGTATTATTTACTAAGAAGATTAGGGTTGAATTGGAAGAGAGGCTGGTTGTTGTGTGCAGATGGAGATAAGATAAGGATTTTACCTTCTCTGCAAAGCCAAATGCAGCACACACAGCGCTGTTATCTCGGGGCTGGCAAGCAGGGGGATATTAAGATGTACGTTGTAATTACCAATGGCAGGAGCAAATTTCATAGCGACTATTTCAAACCCTAATAAAATGCCGGCCTTTAATTATACAGCTTTGAAATATTTTTTTCAGTTAATTGCAACCGGGGAAAATAAAATCAACCTCATATTTGAAACTGATTCTCACAGGGAAAGCCCTCGGCCTGGCGCTCCAGCTGCCTCTGAGCGCGGCGCTGCTGAGCGAGGGGCTGCCTTGGTTCTGAGTATGTAGGTTGTTTCATCGATCCTCTCCCTCCCTTAGTCTCGAGTGGGGAGAAGGAGTTAGAAAGGGTGAAGCCTTTCCGGGTAGAATTCGATTTCCCCAGGAAGACACATGCTTATCCCACAGGGAACGAAGCCTGATTTCTAAAAGCAGGAGGCAGGTGGGATGTGGGAGGGAGGAAAGGAGGGCTTGAGACCAGGGAGGGGCTTCTGCTCTGCAGAGGAGCCCCCAAGGGCTCTGGCCTGGGGAATATTCAACCCCACCACACCTCCCCACAGGGCACACTGAGGCTGTCCATCTCTGCCCCAGCCACCATCCTGTCTATGAATCTCCTATTTCTCAGGCTCACAGATCCTTAGTCTCATGTCATTAACCTCTGTCTGTCCTCACATTAACAAAAATAATAATAACAATAGCAGTGGTACTGGCAATAGTCATAATAGCTGCAACAGGCCAGGCACTGTCCTAAGCATTCAGTATGCTTTATCCCACGTAAGTGTCACAGCAGCCCTCTGAGGCAGGTATGTACCTGGTTCAGAGTGTAACTTGCCTGGGATCACGCCTGGGGTAAAGTAACTTGCCCAGGATCACACCTGGGGTTGCAACTCGGGTCTATCTCTTGATTACCAAGCATAAACTCACCTCTCCTTTACTTCCACTGTACCACGGCTCTTGCTTGGCCAGGGCCTCGTCAACTCCTTCCTCTGACATCATTTCACACCTGGCCTCTGTGCTGCCATCACCTTCTGAGTCCTCCTCCTACTCCACTCTCATGTTGGCAAACATCAAGACCCTCTCTATTACTTCCATAGTCTGGCCCCAACTACCTTTCCTCACTCATCATCCACTTCTTCCTCACAGGACCCTTCTGGTCCCAGAAGGTGGACCCGTGGCTCACCACACCCGCTTATCTTCTTCCCGTCTGGAACCCCAGAAGGCCTCTTTCCACTCAGCTGTTAGTCCAAGCCCAGTTCAAACTGTGCTGTCTCCTGACTCCCCCAGCCCCTGCAAGCCCTGTCTGTGCCCTGTCCTGTCCACCATCTAACCCTCTTTTCACACTTGCCTGCGGCCTTCTTTGGATAATTTAGAACATAAGCTCCCGAGGGCAGAGGAGTGGCACCTTGTCGTATCCCCAGCGACACATCATTCATGTGAGACTCCAATAATTTACTGAGTAATAATTGGTCAGCTACCTTTTAACATATGTGTGTTTTATTTCACCTGGGGACTGCAAACTGCCTGATAGCAGGAACTACATGTGAATTCATTTTACAATCCCAGCCCAGACTGCCTGTGATGGGAAAGGGTCTGGATGCATATCTTGGTCCAAGTGGTGGGAAAACCCCTAGCCAAGAAGCTGAGAGATTGCATAACCTTAACTAGTTTGTGTCACCTTATATCCCGTAATCCTAACCTCCTATGTAAAATGAGGCCAATAACCCCTACCTGCAAAGTGTGGGATGTAGGGATTCAGTGGTAACAAAGGATGAGAAAGACTTCCGGCATGATGGTAAATCACTACCTCCTCCCAGGGGCTGCTGGATTCTAAAGTCTGTTTCGTTGGCTGGCACAAAAAAGAAAATCTCTCACCCTACACCACTGGCCCCTGAGCTCTGGTCACACAGTGAGCTGCAGGCAGGCAAGAGAGCACTACCTCAGGGAACCATGGTTGGGCTCTAAATGAATTGGGAGGGTTCTTCCAGAATCTGGGGCTAGAAGGAGGCAGGGAGAGTGGAACACTGAAGATTTCCCCCATGGAAATGAAACAACTCAATCAGATATTCCTCTACTTGAATCACTTTTATTCGGGGCATCAGGACTTCATTTAATCTTTACAAGACCCTCAGAGGTGAGCAGTATTATTATCCCTATTTTACTGATGAGAAAACGGGCTTCGAGAAGTTAAGGAACTGTCAGCTGACTGTTGAAACCACTCTCACCCTAAAGCTGCGCTCTTAGCCACTATGCCTTACAGCTTCACGTGAGGCCAGCCTGCACAAAGTGTGTATCCACAAAAGAGATATTTGATTATGCAGATTTAGCGCACACTGGTATGGTATATGGGTATCTTTGCAGCAATCCCACGTGTCTGTCCCACTCCATTTCCAGCCTTCCTGACAGTTAGCAATGACCAGGGCTTTGTGAGTCTCCAGCTTTGAGGAGTTGGGTCCCACTCAGCTGCAGTGCCTGGCAGTAGCCTTTTAGTCAAATATCAGGAGTCAGTCAGCACGTGCTCATGGTCACAGAGCTCTGAGATTGTCATGGATGGCTGCAGCTGGCCCTGGGGTTGCAGTCTTTGTGGGTGCTGGATGGTGTTGGGGCTCTCACTGTCCCAGAAATGATTAATACCCTGATACTATCTTGATGGCTTTAGGAGACACCCCTCCGTGGACGGGGATGCTACTGGTTGATACAAAATGATATATTTTTTCAATCTATTTCACGGTGGCAGTAATTCAGACAAGGAAACATCTTTGCCTTCTACTGGAGCTTTATGCTGCATTTTAAAAATCGCAGAAAATGATGAAGGGAATTTTTCAGAGAATTTAATACATTAGTAACGAGGAGCTCAGAAAATGAAACACTTTCTAAATTTCTGATATTGAACAAATAGCTTTCCCTCCCTCCTGAACAACAATGATTATCTCCCCCTCTTCCCAAAGCCACGCCATCCAAGGGAACTACAGAAAGATAGAACACAGCTAGAGGAAGGTTTGACAATATGACACAGTTTTCCTGATTTTTCGCCCAGGAGCAGCTATTTATTGGTTTCCTTGAGAAATTACCCATTATTTTTGCAGCCTGTTTTGAAGGGATAGGATGCATAATTTTATGCCACGGACTAAAATTAATTTATAGAATGTGTTATATCTTTGTTCCTCCCACATTTACAATGTTTTTAAGATGCTTTGTCCCCAGCTAAGGTATATAATGACCCAAGCGGCTCTTTAAAAGAAAAACATCTGTTACTACTGTGGGCTTGCTTTCTTCATGCCATTTTTTGTCGTCCCTTGGCTGCACGCAACAAGCTAAGGTCACTGGTAATAGTCATGTTTTAAGAGATTCCTGAAGCTTCTGATTTTGCAGCAAATACAGAATTCAACAAAGTTTGAGCTACCCATTTGCCAGCGGGAGGCTGTGGTTTGATAGAAATGGCCAGCAAGTAGCTGGTAGCTAGTAGATAGACAGGTCTCAGGACTCACAGGGATTGGTGACAGGAAAACTGTGATTGGAGAATTAAGCTTGAGAATTTACTGTAAACCTTTGCAAAACATTATTTTTTATCAAAGTTAAACAGTACATAGTTTAAGAAGTTTTTTTTAAATGTGATTCTAGAAGGATTTACCCAACTCCCTTTTCACATTTTCCAGAGGCCACCATTTCACATTTTTAGCAGCTTCTTCTATTATTTACTTCCATATTGCTAAATGACATGCTTGTGCTGTTATTTCTAGAATTTCCTATTTTAGACACTGTCTGCTAGCTTCCTACTCAGGAAGATGAGGAGCTGGCTTTCTTACATCCCCTTACCACCCCATTCACCTCTGCTCCCTCTCTACCAACACCCTCTCTGGCCTGGTGCTTACAACATAGTTGTATCCTAATTTCCCATAGAGTCAATATTTATCATTTATATTGCTATGATTATGAAAATATCATTTCCTGTGGAGCTGTGTGTAGTCTATGATTATATTTCCTTTCTCGTATTTCCTTTCTTTGTTTCCAGTAGAGTTAATAATTCTCTCCCTTTTGCTCAGTTTTCTGACATACTTAACACTAATTCAACCCTAAACATTGTAAATCTTCTCTCAGTATGTTCAAAATATTTTATCCATTTTATTTTTTTTTTCCTAGAGACTTGCATCTCATAGCTCTCTCTGCTCCTGCTTCAATCTGGACAGGTTATTTCCTAACCTATTGTAGAGTTATTGTCCTGGAATTGTTCCTGGGATTATTCTGGTGATTCTATCAGCTTTTCTCTTGTATTAGATTCCCTGTTTTTGGCAACCAATGTCTTCTTTTTTCTTGGTTTATTTTTTCAGAAGCATCATGGTAAAAATATATGTAAGATAAGGGGGAGGTGAATTTTTTTTTGAGCTCTCATATGAATGAAAATGTCATTATTCTGCCTAAATACTTGATTGATAGTTTGGCTAGGTATAGAATTCTAGGGTAGAAATTATTATCCTCTAGCTTTTTCAAGCATTTCTCTATTTCTCAGGATTGCATACTAATTCTAAATATATTACACCAGTAAACTCAATATATTCATCCAGGAAACTCATATCAGTGATTATCATAGTAGTAACTTACTGATAGATTTAAAGAACTAGAGAAAAGTTGAATGGTAGAGATCACCACTTAATAGGTATAGACTGATTAAGATAATAGGAATGGTAGCATTAACTTACAGTCTTCAAACTCCCATGCTTAATGAACTTCAATGTCTCCTCCACTCCCCTGCCTAGAAGATCAAGTTCAGTCTCCCCTAAAGAGTCCTCTCGGTTCCCAAACACCTCATGCCTTCCCAGCATGCCCACTCCAGTCCAGTTCAGCTAAGCTATTCTTATTATCTCTATTTAATTTTCCTCTCTACCCACCAGGAATTCTCTTCCCTAAAAGAGTCCCTATTAAAACAAATCCTACACATTTTGGAGGCCTATTTCAAAGCCCATCTTCTTCATATGACTGGGGTACACTAATGTGCCATACACTCTGGAATGGCTCACTCAGCCTTCCCTCCAGCCTCCTTGTAGTTTGAGAGACTCAAAAGCTAAAAAATTGATTTCTGAATTTTCTTGCTAGTAGAGTTCTGGATTTGTTTTTGTTTTTGTTTTGAGACAGGGTCTTACTCTGTTGCCCAAGCTGGAATGTAGTGGTACCATCATGGCTCACTGCAGCCTTCGAATTCCTGGGTTCAGGTAATCCTCCCACCTCAGCCTCCCCAGTAGCTGGGACTATAGGTGTGTGCCTTCACGCCTGGCTAATTTTTTGTTTTTGTTTTTGTAGGGATGGGGTTTCACTATGTTGCCCAGGCTAGTCTCAAACTCCTAGGCTCAAGTAATCTGCCCACCTTGGCCTCCCAAAATGTTGGGATTACAGGATGAGCCACTGTGCCTGGCCCAGTTCTGGATTTGAATTAGGTTCTGCCTAACTAGATACACTCACACAAGATTTGGAATTGTATTGGACCAACTTGGAATTGGGAACTGATGTATTCACCGTAGTACCTGAAGAAAAAAAAAGTCGATAAGGTTAAAAGTAGAAGAAAAGAGTTTCCCTGCAACCCATCAGGGAATCCGTTTGTCACCCTCAAGGCTGACTACTTGGGTGAACCAGGATCTGTCTATTTCATACAGTTACTCAATACATGTTTGTTGAATGAAGAATTATTGATCCCTAGAAAGCTATTAGAGATCTCAAGGACTGAGGTACTTATGACTCCCACCCCTAAATTAAACCAAAAAAGAGAGAAAAAAAGAAGTAAAAAAGACAAGGAAAAGAAAATAAGTTCCCAGTAAACTAACCTTGCCCTCAGGAGTTCAGAGTAATCATCTACAGTGGTGGCCAAGGTGGCAGTGGCAGAAGTTGGGGGTGGATGGTTAATTAACTTGCACACCCCATCTATAGAATTCTCTGCCCAGTTCTGCCTGGCTGCAGGCCTTTTCATTTTGTTCACTTTGGAGGAAAGTTTCTCTCCCCCCAAATTCCCTCACTTCATCTGGTATCCAGTTCATTTTCTACTTGCAAGTGTGATGAGATTATCACTCTATGACAACACTTGTGTATTCTCCCAAATTGAGCTCTGTGAAGTCCTTCTTTGTTCTCCAAAGAACTCATGCATATCTGCCATTATGTTACTTCTGACACAGAGAAGAAAGGGAGGACTCCGTTGAGAGCAATTGACAAGGCAAAAACAACATGTTCCCGAGTCAGACAAGTTAATTTTACAGCTTGTTCATAAGGAGTTCTTTGGAAGATGGCATAAATCTAAATAACACCTCTAATTCTATCACTAAAGAGGCAACAAATAGATAAATAAATATTTCAAAACTATGTGCAGCAGTTAATGAAATGACCAGGGACTACCAGTGTGTTCAGCAAGAATCATGCAGAACCAGAAGGGACTGACGAAAGCAGAAGAACAAGAAACAGAAGCAATAACTAAGTTACATTAAGAGATACAACCATGGGCCGGACGCGGTGGCTCACACCTGTAATCCCAGCACTTTGGGAGGCCAAGGCGGGTGGGTCATCTGAGGTCAGGAGTTCAAGACCAGCCTGACCAACATGGAGAAACCCTGTCTCTACTAAACATACAAAATTAGCCGGGCATGGTGGCGCATGCCCATAATCCCAGCTACTCAGGAAGGCTGAGGCAGGAGAATCACTTGAACCCAGGAGGCAGAGGTTGCGGTGAGCCAAGATCGCACCATTGCACTCCAGCCCGGGCAACAAGAGTGAAACTCCATCTCAAAAAAAAAAAAAAAAAAGAAATACAACCATGATTGAGCATCTACTGTGTGCCAAGTGATTTCAAGTACATTATCTCACTTAATCCATAAGCTGTGAGTTATATTACCAATCCCAGGTGGCAAAGGAGGAAACTGAAGGTCAGAGAAGTTAAGTAACTTGTCCAAGGTCACACAGCTAGTGCCTCAGCTAGATTTTGACTCTAGGTACTTGATGCTGAGTCATGAGTTCAGTTCAGTCTTTATCTGTGCATTTATGCAGGTCCCAGAATGCAAACAGATGGTGAGAACCAGGGAAGGAGTTAGGAGAGGGACAATGTCTGTTAATGGTTTTAAGATGAACATCAAGGGGAAAGGTAAATGAATGGGAATTACTTGTCCTAGGAGAGGGAGTGTCTTATGATTTGTGGTCATCTCTTTACTATAGGGACATAGATGGAAGTTAGACAAGCAGAAGTTCCCGGTAGCCAGGGAGAGTCCTGTGAATTTCTTAGCGGGGGGTTGGATCCTAGAAGACATGCTCCAATCTGGAATGATTTAGGGAGGCTTCCAGAAACTTAGAGGCAGAGGTGGTATCAGTTTCTCCATCCTGGATCATCCTGGTTCAGAGCTTCTCCATTGTAATCAGTTAGATACATTGGCTTTTCCCTTACGAAACAGAGTTTGAAAACCAGTGGGGCACCGCACAGCCTTGAATCAAGTGTGTCATCAAATTTCTGTCATTTATTCACATATTCATTCACTCAGTTGGTATTTTTTGAATTCCATTTAAGTACTCAGTTCTGTTCTTAACCCTATAACTCATGAAAGAAAGAAGCCACTTACTCTACCTTGAAAAGCTTACCATCTTAGAGGAAAGACTAGAAACACCCGTTACAGAACAACCTAGAACAGGAATGATCAAATGCCCAAAAGAATGATACAGGCAACATAAATACTATTTTGTATTTATTTAAAAAGTAAATGAAATGGCTAAAATTACACATTTTATCTTACATATGTTTTAGACACATACACACACACACACACACACACAAAGTAAATGGAAACATTAAGTCTTTCATTGGAACCAAGACAGCAATTTTTCATAGAGACCAAGCTGGCACCATCAGTCACCCTAAAACCATCATAGACAAAAGACAATTTTAATTTGGAGTCCCACCACACATCATATCCAGCATATTAAAATGCAGTTTTACTCACATTACATGTGTGTTTTGTGTATGAAACATTTTTCACAAATCTTTTTTTATACTTTTAAACTTTTGCCTTTAAAATTATCTGGCTAAGAATAACTCAATTAAGTCATAAATGACAATTAATATGTCAGTTATGTCTGGCAATATGGTGTCTACTCAGGAATTCTGGAAAGGGGCAAATCTATTTTATGAATTATTTTCAAATATAATATTTTATGAATAGCAAATTTAACAATGACAAATAAGAAATATGACATAGATATTTAATCTAGCAAATATTTATTTTGATTTTGTGGGGTTTTTTTCTTTCTCTCTCTCTTTTTTTTTTTTTTTTTTTTTTGAGACAGGGTCTTATTCTGTCACCCAGGCTGGAGTGCAGTGGCACAATCACAGCTCACTGCAGACTCAACTTCCTGGGCTCAAGAGATCCTCAGCCTCAGCCTCCCAAGTAGCTGGGACAAAAGGTGGGTGCCCCCATGCCCAGCTAATTTTTTAAAATATTTTGTAGCGATGGGGTTTCACTGTATTGCCCAGGCTGGTCTTGAACTCCTGGGCTCAAATAATCCTCCCACCTCAGCTTCCGAAAGTGCTGGGATTACAGGCATGAGCCCACCACACGTGGCTTTGGCATTCTTTTAGAATCAAGAGCTAATAAGTATGTTTTGCATTTGATTGTTGAAAAGAAAACATGTAGACCTATCCAGATGCGCATGGATAAAAATGAACTGGATTTGGTATAGAGAACAAAAATAAGAGGAATTCTCTCATATACTCATACACACACACACACACACACAGAGAGAGAGACAGAGAGAGACACACACACATATAATACATATGCAATATGAAATGAAAGCTTCCTCTACTCGTTTTTTATTCCTCCACTGAGAATCACACAAAAAGTTAGAAGCACAAAAAGTATGATGGGTACTGATTTGCTCCACCTCATGTTCTTGGAACTAAGTTTAGGTGTAGCATCAGGGGGATGGATTTTGTGGCCACTGAGGAGATTGGGTGGTGCCCATACGAGTAAGGATACTAATAAAAATGGACACGCTGTGCATTGCTTGGTCATTACCAATGAGCCTCTAGTTTCCAACAAGAAGATTGGGCTCTCTTCTCCTCACACTTGTCCGTCAACTCTCCAACAGTTTTGATCCCCACTGTAATCAAACTAGTATCTTCTAAACACAAAATCTTCACTGTACCTCAGTAGCGCTTGGCAGCTGAAATCTTTTCTATTTAGAATATCCCACCTTTCTATCTTGGAATTTTGTCCAAGCTAAATGCCTCCTACTAATCTCTGCGTACCTGCGGGAAGACAATGTGGCTACCACATTGGCTACCAGGGCTGCAGGGAGGATTGTCTCAAAATCCTCTCCATTTATCACAGAAAGGGAGGTGGGAAGAGGAAGAAAGTAGGTTATGCCCTGAGGCTCAAGGCTACTGGATGGCCAATCTGGGCTAGGTTTGCTGGTCGGAAAGTAGGATGATATGTGCTGATATAGGAGAGAAATATAGGGTACAGTTTCTACCCTGAGGGGCTGTATTTTAGTTGGGGAGATACATGCAATGATTGGACACCACCACCAAGGATAAGGAAGTCCTGGATTGTGTGAAAGCCACAGCAATTCAGAGAGGAGAAGGAAAAAGACTCCGTGGAAATGATGGGAATTGAATCAGGCCGGGGTTTTCCCCCTGTCAGGCACACTGGAGGCTGTTTGCCTACCCTGTTGCATCTCTTGCCTTTTCCAAGTTTCTGTCTTGTTACAGACTCTTTCCTCTCTTCCTCCTCCTAGAAATATTGGCAAGCTTCTTTAGTCATTTGTGTTTCTTTACATTATAGGCCAGAGGTATATCTTCTCTGATAGATAATGGCCCTCAGTTAAGACTAGCGAAAGCTATTTTGCTTGCTGTATTAGCGCCCTATTTTAGAATAATCCTATTCCCTTGATTCTTCAGTATTTACAATTTTTCTAAGTACCGATTATATTTTCTAAGTCAAAGTGGGGTAAAATTAGTGCATTGTATCCTGTTGTTGCCGCTTTCTGGAGTAGTCAGTCTTACATATTTGAACAATACCACCCTGGTGTAATTTTAAAAAGTAAGAGCTTGATTCTTTAAAAAACACTTAGCTGGGCAGTGTGAGCTCTCTCTGAGGATCCTCACATTAGGAGTGTTTTACATTCTCACACAAAAGGAAAATGCGTTCTGAGGGGATCGGGGCTCCTCCGAGCTAAGAGCTGGACCTGATGAATTGTGACAAATGGGCCTGTTTCTGCTGGCTGCACGTTCTCAGTCAGGTGATGTCTGAGACTGCCTTCCAGTAATGGTTTGTGGTTTGGGGAGCCAGAGGGAGGCCCTGGACATACTCACTGGTGGGGAACAGGAAAAAGTCAGGCCCAATCAGAAATAGTAACTCTCCTCAGTGTTCCCCAGCTAAGTAAGACTATGCATTTACCATGCAGTCCCCATCCTAAAACTCATGAAATGAAGAATTAGTGACATACTAGGGGAGTAGTGGCTCGAGGGGTTCTGATAGTTCAGTAGAGGGAGAGGTGACTGTGAGCTGGAATAGTCCAGGTAGGCTTCCTTGAGGAGTGGGACTTCAGCAGAGCCTGAAAAGATAACCAGGATTTAGATAGGCAGAGCAGAGGGCACAACTTCTTGGCTGCCAGCTGCTTGCTTGTTGTGCCAGACTAATCACTTTGCTGAATTTTTTCCCATGGGTCATAGGCTCTGTCCAACTTGCCCATAAAATACACAGCAAAGCATAGAGGATAATATAACAAATGCTCTGTCATTCATTGCAATGATGGTACATGTCACCCCAAACAGTAAAATATTTTGTATTTTTTCCATATTAGATCTTTTTTAATAAGATGAATTTTTTACAGATAACATTGATTCTCCTATGTCCTTCTCCAGTTTTGTCCTCCCCATAGGCAACTACTATAATGAATTTGGTTTGTATCCAGTTAATGTTTTTATAATTTGTGTGTGTGTATGTGTGTGTGTTTTATTGGCCTATGCCAAAATAATTTCCCTTTTTTTTAATTAGGAAGTGGGTGCTGCAAGTATCAGACTCTAAAACATGGAATTGGCTGAGTGGAGGTGGTAGGAAAGAGGAGGCTGGGAAGTTGGGGACCCTTGATTCATAACAAGTGTCCCTCCCTGTTCCTTGGGATTTAGGCCACATACGTATAGGGGCTGTAGTATTAGGAAAAAATTCAGAATCGTGGTATGTGTGTTGCTACTGCTTACTGCTTTTGGTAAAGTCCTCCAGGATATAGATGGCCACAGGCATCCCTGTAGCAGAGAAAAGAGGAAGACTCAGCAAGAGTCAGAAAGCTCCCAGTCCTCTCCTGACACACTGGGTCTTGGCACTCAGGACTGTTTAGAATTGCCTTAAGACAATTAAGACAGAGGCCAATAGATCGAAGGACAGGGGTTGGACATGGCTAGGAGAAGGTATTATCAGGACCAAAGATTGTATCCAGACAAGATTTTGGCTTAAGATTATTAGCCCATATAACTCCCTGAAGCAAAAACATGAGAAACCTGCTAAAAGAACTGTATTGCCAAAGAAATGCCAAGACTACTCACAGCAACCCATGACAGTTCAGCCTCTTAGGCAATCTCTCAGCTCCTGATCTGGCACCAAAAGTAATGTGTTCTTAAAACTGTGCGGCCCCAATAAAGAGATACTCTCCCTAATGCCCATCTCAGATGTGGCCATAAGGATGAAGAACAAGAGAGATTCTCCAAGGGAGCAGAACTGAGGGCTGCCAGACTAGCTGACAAAGGATCTTACAACATTTACAGGACGTAGAGCCCAGCAGACCATGATGATATATGCTGTGGAACATGGATCAGTGATTACTGTGTGTGTGCATGTGTGTCTGTCTACCTTTTCCCCTCCTTTTCTGATTGGGAGTTTTTATTCTATTTTGGGTATTTTGAACATGGCTATCACTGGACCATAGTCACAACTGTTTGGAAGGTAGATATAATTCAGATGCAACCTACTTTGCAAATGTTTTCCAATCTCCTCTCCCCCAGTACCATCTGGTCCCACCATACTGGGACTTGATGGACAAGAATTTACCCCACTCAGAGATCCTGGACCTGGATCTGGATGCCGTAACTGAAGGAGATTTTGAGTCATCTCTTTCTTGTGAGGGGGATGAATGTATTTTATGTCGGCATGAGCATTTTTTATGCTGAATGTGAGGGTAGGCAAAGGGATGGACTGTAGTAGACATTATTTCTTGCCGTGAAGGACTAATCAATTGACACACAGCATCCATCCTCACCTCTTCCCACATGCCATCCTCTACTGCAAAGGCTGGAAAGTTAAAACTAAATCTCCAGGACTGTTTTGCAGTTAGGGTTCTGCATGAAAATTAAGTTCTACCAATTACATGCACTTAACGTGATATTTAGAAAATAATCCTGCAACAGCACCCATTTTCCAAGCTGTTTTGGCTCTTTTCTCATGGCAAGCAAGGTTGTAGAGATCCCAAGGTCCAGTATCCAATGTGTGTGTGTGTGTGTGTGTGTGTGTGGTGGGGGGGGCAGTACTGAAAGATATTTGCAAAGTTGGTGACAACTGGCAGTTGTGACTATGGCAGTGTTTCTGGATACAAGCTTCCCAAATCCTGGATCATAGCTATGGCTGTGTATTCTTGAATCAAGAGCTCCCCGGTGGCTGCCTGATGCCCTGCTTTTCTTTTTATGCCAGAGGTAGTAGCAACTGGACTATGATGTTCTAGAAGTCATTAGAGGCTCAACCCATAGCCTGCTCCCTCAACCCTCCAGAGATTTCATAAGCACCTATTTCTCTACAATAGATTTTGTTTCCTAATCTTTGGCCAATATCATTGCCTATGCATCCAAATTTCCCCCTTCTTCTATGAGGAGCCCCAATTTTGTTCTGCTGACCTTTCCCCAATGTAACCCAATGATCTAAGCCAGTCCTGGTGATCCTATTTCCCTTGTAATTGGTTTGGGAGACACAGTTCTGGCCAATGGAGATGTCTGGAGGGGAAGTTTACTGGGTGGTCTGGTTAAGAGATCTTTGCTTTATGATAGAGATGTACAGCAAAGATGTGCTCTTTTCTCTTTCATTGGATCTTGTTGTTTCCACATGTGGTGCCTGGGATTATGGTAGCCATATGGTGTCCAAAAGAAGGGTTAGGCTGAGGAGAACACATTTTAAATTGCTGAATGAAAATATGGACAATCCTAAGTCCTTGGTAAGATGTTTAAACTGCTGGATTAAATACCTTGGAACTGTCCTACTTCTGGATCTCTTGTTATGTCAAGATAATAAATCTCTTGATTATTGAAGCCATCTTGAGCTGGGGATTCTTTTACTTGTATTTAAAAGATCCTAACTGACAGGATATCCACAATAATTGTATGTTTTATTACACACATGTAAAGTCATAACCAGTATCATATTGATTTATATTTTTAAAAATTTACTTAAATGAAAGCATACGGTTGGTAGTGTTCTGCAAGATTCTTTTCTCCTCTATATTTTTTTCTATCCATGTTGATACCTTTAAATACAGTCAATGAATTTTGGCCCCATTATACATAGTAGTTTAAACATAGTACAATTTATTTATTCCTTTTTCTATTAATGGACATTTGGATTGTTTCTGGTTTTTTGCTATTACAAACAATGCTGAAATGAACATTCTTATAACATCTTGAACACCTGTGCTTGTGACATCTTCTTGAATGCATGTGCGAGTGTTTTTCTAGGGTTTTTGACTAGAGATAGATCTGCTGGGGCATAGGATATGCATATTATGCATTTTGCTAGATATTGCCTAGTTGATCTCCAAAGTGGTTATGCCAATTTGCATTCCCACCAGCATTGTTTAAGACTTCTGTTTCCCAATATCCTTTTCAACAATCAGAATTTATTTTCTGCTAATCTTATGTGTGTGAAATGATCTCTCATTGTGAATTTAATTAGTGCTGCCTTGATTCTAGGGAAACCAAGCTTTTTAAAATGTGTTTTTAGGCTATCCAAGTTTCTTCTTACATGAATCACACATTTTCCTGTTTGGTTGTTAGTAATGCTTCATTCTGAATGGTAATCTTTTGATTGTTACATATGATGTAAATACCTTCCCCCAGTCTACCGCTTGGCTATTAATTTTGTTTATGGTGTCTTTTATTCCACAGAGCTTTCAATTTTGATGGGTTTTTTTTGCAATCTCTCTTTTATGATTTCTTTTATGATTTCTCCATTCATGGTGTGTGTGTGTGTGTGTCTTTGAAAATAATCACTCCTGCCTACCTTCATACCATCCTGAACGCACCAGATCTTGTCTGAAAATAATCACTCCTTATTTGGGAATAATAAATGTATTTTTCTGTATTTTCTTTAAATAATTAAAAATGTATTCTATTTTATTTTTTATTAATAAACTATTTTTTAGATCAGCTTTAGGTCTATGGCAAAATTGAACAAAATGTACGAAGTTCTCATAACTCCCTTGTCCCCACACACCCACGACCTCATTTAGGATTAACATCCTGCACCAGAATGGTACATATATCGCAATCAAACCTATATTGACACATTATTACCACCCAGTGTCCATAGACTACATTAGGGTTCACTGTTGTTGTTGTGCATTCTATGGGTTATGACAAATGTGTGGCACGTACCCACCATTGTAGTTTCATATAGAATAATTTCACTGCTCTAAAAATCCTCTATGCTATGTCTATTCATCCCTCCCTCCTCCTAACTCTTGGAAACCACTGATCTTTTTTACAGTCTCCATAGTTCTGCCTTTTATGGAATGTCATGTTTTTGGAATCACAGTGTGTAGCCTTTTCAAGCTGGCTTATTTCACTTAGTAATATGCATTTAGTTTCTTCATTGTCTTTTCATGGCTTGATAGCTCATTTCTTTTTAGTGCTGAGTAATATTTCATAGTCTGGACATATTACAATTTATCCGTTCACCTGCTGAAGGACATCTTGATTGCTTCCGAGTTTTGACAATTATGAATAAAGCTGCTATAAACATCTACATGCAGGTTTTTGTGTGGACATAAGTTTTCAGTTCATTTGGGTAAACACCAAAAAGTATGATTGCTGGATTATATGCTAAGAGTATGTTAGTTATGTAAGACAGCCAAGCTGTCTTCCAAAATGGCTATACCATCTGGCATTCCCATCAGCAATGAATGAGAGTTCCCATTGCTCCACATCCTCACCTGCATTTGGTATTGTCATTGTTTGGGATTTTGGCCATTCTAATAGGTGTGTAGTGGTACCTTTTTGCTGTTTGAATTTTTAATTCCCTAATGAAAAATAATGCTGAGTATCTTTTAATATACTTAACATCTGTATATCTTCTTTGCTGAGGTATCTGTTTAGGTATCTGTTCATTTTTTAATTAGGTTATTTATTTTCCTATTTTTGAGTTTTAATAGTTCTTGGTACATTTTGAATAACAGTTCTATATCAGATATTTTTTACAAAATATTTTCTCCCATTCTGTGGCTTGTCTTATTCTCTTGACATTGCCATTCACAGAGCAGAAGGTTTTAATTTTAATGAAGTTCAGCTTATTTAATGAAGTTCAGGATTATTTCTTTCATGGATTGTGCTTTTGGTGTTATATCCAAAAAGTCACCACCATACCCAAGGTCATCTAGATTTTCTCTTATATTATCTTCTAAAAGTTTTATAGTTTTGTATTTTACATTTAGGTCTGTGATTCATCTTGAGATAAATTTTATAAGGTCTGTGTCTAGATTCCTTATTATTATTATTATTATTATTATTAATTTTGCCTGTGGATGTTCAGTTATTCCAGTATCATTGGTTGAAAAAGACAGTCTTTTTTCCATTGTATTTCCTTTGCTCTTTTGTCAAAGATCAGTAGACTATGTTCACATGGGTCTGTTTCTGGGCTATTAGGCCCCATTAATCTATTAGTCTATTTCTTTTCACCACACTGTCTTGATTACTGTAGCTTTATAGTAACTCCTGAAGTCAAGTAGTGTCAGTCCTCCAACTTCGTTCTTTTCCTTCAATATTGTGTTGGCTGTTCTGGGTCTTTTCCCTCTCTATATAAACTTTAGAATCAGTTCATCAATATCTACAAAATAGCTTGCTGGGATTTTGATTGGGGTTGTGCTGAATCTATAGATCAAATTGGGAAAAACTGAAATTTTAACAATATTGAGTCTTCCTATCCATGATCATGGAATATCTCTCCCATGTATTCTGTTGTTCTTTGATATCTTTAATTAGAGTTTTCCTCATATAGATCTTGTTCATATTTTATTAGATTTATATGTAAGTATGTCATTTTGAGGGATGCTAATATAAATCGTAATGCATTTTTAATTTCAAATTCCACTTGTTTATTGCTGGTATATAGGAAAGTGATTGACTTTCATATATTAATTTTGCACCCTGAAACCTTGCTATCATCTCTTATTAGTTGTAGGAGTTTTAAAAATTGATTCTTTCAGATTTTCTACAGAGACAATCAATCATACCATCTGTTCCCAGTCTGTATACCTTCTATTTCCTTCTTTTTTTGTCTTGTTGCATTAGCTAGAACTTCTAGTATAATGTTGAAAAGTAGCGGTGAGAGGGAACATCCTTTTCTTGTTCCTGATCTTAGCAGGAAAGCTTCAAGTTTCTCACTGTTAAGTGTGATTTTAACTGTAGGGTTTTTGTACATGTTCTTCATAAAATTGAGCAAGTTCTCCTCCATTCTTAGTTTTCTGAGAGTTTTAAAAATCACCTGTGGGTGTTGGATTTTTGTCAAATGCTTTTTATGTATCTATTGATGAGATCATGAGACTTTTCTTCTTTTATCTGCTAATGTGGTGAATTACATTAATTGATTTTTGAATGTTGAACCAGCCCTGCACACCTGGGATAAATCCCAATTGGTTGTGGTATATAATTCTTTTTATATGTCACTGGATTCAGTTTGCTAATATTTTATTCAGGATTTTTACATTTATGTTCATGAGAGATATTGATCTGTAGTTTTCCCTTCTTATAATGTCTTGGCTCACAGAATGAGTTAGGGAGTACTCCCTCTGATTCTATCTTCTGGAAGTGATTGTAGAGAACTGGTATAATTTCTCCTTTAAATTTTTGGTAGAATACACCACTGAACACATGTAGGCATGATGCTTTCTGTTTTACAAAGTTATTAGTTATTGATTCAATTTATTTAATAGAAATAGGCCTATTCAGATTGTCTATGTCCTCTTGTGTGCATTTTTGGCAGACGGTGTGTTTTAAGGAATTGTTCCATTTTATTAAGTTATGAAATTTGTGAGTATAGAGTTGTTCATAATATTCCTTTATTATCCTTTTAATGTCCATGGGATCTATAGTGATGTCTCCTCTTTCATTTCTGATAGGAATAATTCATGTCTTTTTTTTCTTTATTTTTGGAGACAGGATCTCACTCTGTCATCCAGGCTGGAGTGCAGTGGCGTCCTTCAATTTTTTGTCTTATGCTGGTATAGTCTTACCAGTTTCGTTGATCTTTTTGAAGAAACAGCTTTTGGTTTTGTTGATTTTCTCTAATGATTTCCTGTTTCCAATTGTATAAATTTCGAATCTAATTATTATTTTTCTTCTGCTCACTTTGCATTTAATTCTTTTTCTAGTTTCCTATGGTAGAAGTTTAGATCATTGATTTTAGATCTTTCTTCTTTTCTAATACATGTTTTCAATGCCATAAATTTCCCTCTATGCACTGCTTTCACTGCATCTCACAAACTTTGATAAGTTTTATTTTCATTTCTATTTAGTTCAAATATTTAAAAATTTCTCTTGGGATTTCTTCTTTGACCCATATGTTGATTAGCAGTGTGCTATTTTATCTCCAACTATATGGTGATTTTCCAGCTTTCTTTCTGTTATTGATTTCTAGTTGAATTCCACTGTGTTCTAAGAGCAGACATTGTATGATTTCTATTATTTCAAATGTGTTAAGATGTTTTATCACGCAAAATGTGGTTTATCTGGGTAATTGTTCCAGGTGAACTTAAGAAGAATGTGTGTTCTGCTATTATTGGATAAAGTAATCAATAGATGTCAATTATATCCAGTTGATTGGCGGTGGTGTTGAGTTCAATTATGTCCTTACTGATGATCTGTCGGCTAGATCTGTCTATTTCTGATAGAGGAATGTTTTAAGTCTCCAGTTATAATAGTGAATTCATTTACTTCTTGCAATTCTGTCAAGTTTTTGCCTCATGTATTTTGATGCTCTGTTGTTAGATGTATACACATTAAGGATTATTATGTCTTCATGGAGTACTGACTCCTTTATTATTACATATTGTTCCTCTTTATCCCTGATAAATTTCCTTGCTCTGAAATCCTCTGTCTGAAATTAATATACCTACACCTACTTTCTTTTCATTGATGTTAGAGTGGTATATCTTTCTCCATTCATTTATTTTTAATCTATATGTGTCTTTACATTTAAAGTGGATTTCTTATAGACAACATACAGTTGGGTCTTGATTTTGATCCACTGACAGTCTCTGCCTTTTAATTGGTATATTTAGACCCTTGACATTTAAGGGCATTATTAATATAGTTGAATTAATATCTACCAGATTTGTTACTGTTTTGTATTGGTTCTGCTTGTTCTTATTTTTGTCTTTTACACTTTTTCTGCCTTTTGTGGTTTTAATTGAGCATTTTATATGATTCTTTTTTATCTCCTTTCTTAGCATATCAATTGTATTTCCTTTTTCACTTTCTAATTCATTGTCCTAGAATTTGCAACATACATTTACAACTAAGTTCACTTTCAAATAACACTAAGCTGTTTTCAGGTAGTGCAAGTACCTTATAATAACAAAATAATTCTAATTCTTTCCTCCCCTCTTTTGTTATCATTGCCATCAATCATTTCACTTATACATAAGCATACATAAGTATATATGTATACATGAGTATAATCAAAGACACTGTTATCGTTATTTTGAACAAACTGTTATATGTTAGATTAAGAATGACAAAATATTTGTATTATACCTTCACTTATTCATTCTCTGATGCTCTTCCTTTCTTTATGTAGATCCTTTCTTTATGTAGATCTGAGTTTCTGACCTATATCATGTTCCTTCTCTGTGAAGAACTTACTTTAACATTTCTTGCAAGGCAGGTCTACTGGCAACAAATTTCCTCAACTTTTGCTTGTATGAGAGTCTTTTATTTTTCCTTCACTTTTAAAGGATGATTTTGCTGGGTACAGAATTCTAGGCTGGTGGTTTTTTAATCTCAATACTTTAACTATTTCACCCTGCTCTATTCTTGTTTACCTGGTTTCTGAGGAGAAGTTGGATTTAATTATTTTCTCTCCTATAAGTAAGGTGCTTTTTTACTTCTTTCAAGATTGTTTATCTTTGATTTTCTTAAGTTTGAATATTGTCGTGCATTGCTATAAAGAAATACCCGAGACTGGGTAATTTATAAAGAAAAGAGGTTTAATTGGCTTATGGTTCTGCAGGCTTTACAGGAAGTATGGTACTGGCATCTGCTTGTCTTCTGGGGAGGCTTCAGGAAGCTTATAATCATGGTGGAAGGCAAAGGGAGAGCAGGCATCTCACATGGTAAGAATGGGAGCAAGAAAGAGAGTGGGAAAGGAGGTGCCACACTTTACAACAACCAGATCTCACAAGAACTCACTCACTATCATGAGGACAGCACCAAGGGGATCGTGTTAATCATTCATGAGAAATCCACCCCTTGATCTAATTACCTCCCACCAGGCCCCACCTCCAACATTGGGGATTACAATTCAACCTGAGATTTAGAGGGAACACATATCCAAACCACATGAAATACGATATGCCTATGTGTAGTTTTTGGTTTTGTTTGTTGGTTTCTTTGCATTTACTCTACTTGGTGTTCTCTGAGCTTCCTGAATTTGTGGTTTGATGTCTGACAGTAGTTGGAGAAACTCTCAATCATTATTGCTTGGAATATTGCTTTTGTTCCTTTCTCTCTTTCTCCTTCTTCTGAGATTGTCATCATGCATACATTACACCTTTTGTAGTTTTCCCACAGTTCTTGGATAGCCTTTTCTGTTTTCATTCAGTTATCGTTCTCTTAGCTTTTCAGTTTTGGGAGTTTCTATTGTCATATCATCAACTCTATCCAATCAACTAATAAGCCCATCAAAGCCTTTCTTCATTTCTGTTACAGTGTTTGGGATTTCTAGCATTTCTCTTTAATCTTTCTTAGAATTTCCATTTCTCTGCTTACATTATCCATCTCTTTGCATGTTGCCTAATTTTTCCAGTAGAGCCCTTAACATAGTAATCATAAATTGCTATAATTCCTGGTCTGAAAAATCCAACATTGCTGCCATATCTGACTCTGATGCTTGTTAAGTCTCTTCAAGCTGTGTTTTTGCCTTTTAATATGCCTTGTAATCTTTTCTTGAAAGGCAGACAGGAAGTACTAGGAAAAAAATTAGTAAGCAGGCTTTTAGTAATGAAATGGTAAGGTGTTAGGGAAGAAAAAGTGTTTTATATGCATATAATTGGGTCCCAGTCTTTTGGTGAGCCTATGCCCCTGGACTGCCAACTTCACTAATGCTCCTCAGTACTCCCTACATAGCTGAGACAGATAGCAGAAGGGGACTAGAGTTGTGTACTCTCCTCCCCTACGTGGAAGCCTAGAGGGAGCTACAGCTGGGGCTTTCTCTTGCACCATGTGGAAGGTTAGAGTCACCTGGATTTGAATATCTTCCTTTCCCAGCAGGTTAGGCTCTGTTAAAATAATTTCTCTTGAGGGCAGGTCTTGTTACAAAGAACAGAATGTGCTGGCATATTTCAAAATGATTCCTTTTCCTCTCCCCGCTGCCAGAAGCACAAAGAGATTTTTCTCTATTTACTATAAGGAGCTGGGAGAGCTCTTGCAAGCAAAACTCAATAGTGCGCAGCTCCCCCTGTGACTGGGTCCACCTGGAGTTTTTCTCTCTTAAGCTTGTCCACACTGAGCCTCCAGCAATTTGTCAATTACGATTAATGTGTTTCTATCCCAGTACTGGTTCCCACAGAAGTTCCCACTCATAAATTTTGGCTCAAGTAAGTTGTGATTTTCTGTATCCACCTGTCTGTCTTTCCAATTTTGGGAGCAGTGGTTGCCCTGTGACCTCACTTCTCTGACAGATCTAAAAAGAGTTGTTGATATTTCATTAAGTTTTTACTTTATGTTAGGATAAAGTAAAGACTTCTAGCCTCTTTATATACTAGGCTATAAACTGGAAGTCTAGTTTTATTTTTAACATTTAGCTTTTTAATAAATCCAGAGCTTAATTTTGTGTCTAATGAAATAAAGATATAAAATTTTATTTTATTTTTATATGGTTAGCCAAGAGGTACAATACCAATTATTGAATAGTCTATTCTTTCCCCACTGATTGTTTAATGCTATCTCGTTAATAGATCAAGATCCTACACACACTTGAGTCTGTTTCTGAGCTTTCTATTCTACCCTATTGTTCTTTTCATCTACTCCTGTACAAACATCACACTGTCTTAATTACTATATTTTTGTAATAATAGTCCTAGGTTAATATGCTGGCAATCAATTTACTGAAAGCCAATTTTTCCCTTCTTAACAGCTTTATTGAGTTATAATTTACACGCCATAAAATTCATCCATTGCACATGTGCAATTCAATGATTTTAGTAAATTTATAGAGTTTTGCAATTGCTACAATTCAGTTTTAGAGCATTTCCATCACCCCATAAAGTTCCTCCATGCCCTTTTGCAGTTAATCTCCACTCCTCTCACCCCTCCCCCAGCCCTAAGCAACAACTGATCTGCTTTTCATCTCTATAAATTGGCCTTTTTTAGACAAATCGTATAAATGGAATCGCACACTATGTGGTCTTTTGCGTCTGTAAAAGCCAGTTTTAAGTCACTCTATCTAATGTTCAATTTGCTAAAGTTATTAAATTTACTAACATATCAAAAATTTTAAGACACAGCCTTCTCAAATATTTTAGAAGTATGACAATATTCTTAAGCCTATATTCACAAATAGGTTATATATATTCTAACTTGCATTTTTCTTAGCAGCACTGAACAAATCATTTATCAAAGGTTGAGTTATGAAAAGTATGTTTCAGAATATATTTAATGTAGTCTCGAATATATTCATGTATATATTTGATCTTTTCTCATGTATATTGCTTATAAGAATATGTTAATAAAGACTGTCTTATTATGAAGTCATTGGTTATACAGTCATGTGTTGCTTAATGATGGGGATAAGTTCTGAGAAATGAATCATTAGTCAATTTCATCCTTGTGCAAACCCATAGAGTGTACGTACCCAAACCTAGGTGGTATAGCCTACTACATACCTGGGCTATGGGCAATACCAAACTGTTCCTAGGCTACAAACCAGTACAGCATGCTACTGCTCTGCATACTGTAAGCAATTGTAAAACAATGCTAAGTATTTCTGTATCTAACATATCTAAACAATAAAAGGTACAGTAAAAATATGGTATTGTGATTTTATGTGGTCCATCATTGACTGAAACGTCATTATATGGCACATTACTATATTCATGAAGAATATATTTTGAAGTATATAGTCTTGAATAGATCCTTGGCTATCTATTATGTCGAATATATTCTTTCTTAGAATTTTGACTAAAGAAAAACTAGAAGTCAATATTACTTAAAACACATTTGTAGCTATTCAGTACATCTTGTAAATTCTGTGAATCAGTCATTTGTGAAGTTAATTCATTAGCAAACTGACTTTTGGGAAATTGGCCTTTGTCAAACTGGCCATTCATGGAATTGGCCATTTGACAAATTGGTGTTTGGTGAATTGGTCAACTTCATGATATGTCTTGATAGTTTATAGAGTAAATTGTTTATCTTTCCTCTTTTTCAGATTTATCTTGGTTACTTATGCCCTTATACTTTTATGTTTTAATCAGATTAAGTTCTGTAAAAAATCCTCTTGAACTTTGTTTGAAATTACATTGAATATCAAGTATTGGCTAATAGGTTATTATTTGTGTCTAGAATTTTTGTATATTGGTGCTGTACCCAGCAGCCTTGCCAAATGCTCTGATTAGTTTTAAGAGTTTGGTTTTTGGATTTTCCTTCTTTCTTTTTTTTTTTTTTTTGTGGGGAAAGGGGTCTTTATTCACACGGAAGGCTGTATGTGATGCCTGGGAAAAGCTCTCAGTGTGGTGTGTGCTTCTGGGTGGCTTGGGCTCCAAACTCTGCTTTCCAGTTTGTCATGGGTTCTCAGCTGTATACACCCTGTGCCCTGCTGGATGCCACCTTCTTTTTTTTTTTTGAGATGGAGTCTCACTCTATCACCCAGGTTGGAGTGCAGTGGCACCATCTTGGCTCACTGCAACCTCTGCCGTCCAGGTTCAAGCGATTCTCCTGCCTCAGCCTCCTGAGTAGCTGGTATTACAGGCACATGCCACCATGCCCGGCTATGTTTTTGGATTTTCTATGTAGATAATTATGTTTTCTGCAAATAATATTTTTTTTCCTTCCTTCTATCTACTTTTTCCTTGTGTTATTGCATACTCTAGGACCTCCAGTATAATCTTCTGTAAGAGGAGTAATAATGGGCATTCATATCTTGTTCTTGACTTCAAAGGAAATCTTGCTAAAATTTAAACATTAACGGCCAGGCACGGTGGCTCACGCTTGTAATCTCAGCACTTTGGGAGGCCAAGGTGGGCAGATCACTTGAGGCCAGGAGTTCCAGACCATGCTGGCCAACATGGTGAAACCCCGTTTCTACTAAAAATACAAAAAATCAGCTGGGCATGCGTGGTGGTGGGCGCCTGTATTCCAAGCTGCTCGGGAGGCTGAAACAGGAGAATTGCTTGAACTTGGAAGGCGGAGGGTGCAATGAGCAGAGATTGCACCACTGTACTCCAGCCTGGGTGACAGAGTAAGACTCTGTTTCAAAAAAAAAAAAAAAAAAAATACCATTAAGAAAGACATTATTGTAGATTTTTAGATCCTACTCTTTATGAAATCAAAAAGTCCCTTCTACTTCTAGTTAAATAAGCATTTTTCTTTCTTTTCTTTTAGTTATGAAAGAGTAGTGTATTTTATCAAATATTTTCTGCATCTACTGAGATGAGCATATGTTTTTTCTCCTTTAATCTGATAAGTGGTCAATTACATTGATTTATTTTCTGCTAATGAGTGATACTTAGATTCCTGGGAAGAATTCTACTTGGTCAGGACATATTATTAGCTTTAAACAACTCTGAGCTTAATTTAATTTAGTGTTTTACATCTACGTTCATAAGTAACATTATCATATAATTTTTCTATTAACCTACTATCCTTGTCCAGGTTTAGCACCAAGGTGAAACTAACTTTCTTCAATGAGTTAGCTTTTCCTAATTTTCTGTTTTCTCGTACAGTTTGTTTTGATAATGGACTTAGGTACTGCTTTAATTTATTTAACAATGATTATGATTACAAGGCCCTGAAAATGATCAATTTTTCCTAAGTCAGTTTTGATTTTTTTTTTTTTTTTAAGACGGAGTCTTGCTCTGTCACCCAGGCTGCAGTGCAAGTGGCGCATTCTCGGCTCACTGCAACCTCCACCTCCTGGGTTCAAGCAATTCTCCTACCTCAGCTCCTGAGTAGCTGGGACTACAGGCAAGTGCCACCATGCCCGGCTAATTTTTTTGTGTTTTTAGTAGAGACAGGGTTTTACGATGCTGGCCAGGCTGGTCTCGAACTCCTGACCTCAGATGACCCACCCACCTCAGCCTCCCAAAGTGCTGGGATTACAGGTGTGAGCCACCATGCTTAGTCCAGTTTTGATAATTTTTTATTTATCTAAGTTTTCTAATTTAATGGCATAAATTGCCAATAGATTATGATTTTAACATTTCCACTACATCTGTAGTTACGTCTTCTTTTACCACCCTATATTATTATTTAAAAACTCTATTTTCTGCTTAATCTATTCATCTGATAGAGGCATACTAAAATTTCCCACTGCAATTTTGGATTTATTTTTCATTGTAACTATGTCTGACTTTTTTTACTTTATATATTTTGAGGCTTTTTTCTCTTTTATTGATATATAATAATTTACATATTTATATGAGGCTATCTTATTATGCACATTCAATTCTATGATAAACGTTATCTTATTTGTGAATTGTTCTTTCCATTATGCAATGTCCCACTTCATCATATTTATGCTTCTTGTCTTAAATTAATATTTTGTCTGATATGGTTATTTTGATTAGTATTTGTCTTGTATACCTTTTGCCGTCCACTTGGTTTCAATATTTCTATCATTTCAGTTTGGGTTGTACCTGTAGGGGGCACATATTTGGATTTTTAAAATGTAACAGTCTCATGTTTTTTATAGTTCGAGTTTAGACTGCTTATATTTATGATTATAACTGACATGTGGAATTATTTCTATGTACTTTTTATTTTCCTTTTTTCCATGTTTTCCCTTGGGTTATTTTTCTATGCCTTTTCTGTCCACTATTTGATTGATGACATTTCCTTCATCCCAACTATTTTTGTTTTCTCTGCTAATTTGGAAATGACATGTTTTCAGTGTTGTAATGATTACTCATAAATTTAAATTTTTTATTATGAAATATTTAAAATATTTAAAATGCATGGACAGTTGTACATATACTCAATAATACACTCATCAATGTAATTATTTAGTTTTATCGAATGTAACATTTGCCCATGTTTGCCTCAGATATTTTATAATGAAATAAAGTATTACTGAGTGGCTAAAAACTCTATGTACCCAACTCTGGTCCCACATCTGTCTTTCTCTCCAGAGGCAAGAACTAATCTGAATCTGGCATTTATGATTTCCATCCACGTGACATATGTATGTTGCCATGACTCATATATAATGTTGCTCTGTGGTTTTAGAACTTTTATATAAATGACATATGTGTAATTCTACAACATTGTTTTCAATATCATTATGTTGAGATTTATTTATTTTAGCCTGTATGGCTCTAGATCCTATCTTTAATTGCTGTATAGTATCCATTGAGTAAATGTGCCACAATCCATTCTCTTGTTGATGGATATTTGGTTGTTTCCAATGTTTTACTGTCACAAATACCATTGGAATACATTTTCTTATATGTAGATCCTTGGGCAAATGTGTATGAGTTTCTTTAGAATATTTACTTTGGCTGGGCACAGTGGCTCACACCAGTGATCCTAGCATTTTGGGAGGTCAAGGCGGGCAGATTGCTTGAGCTCAGGAGTTTGAGACCAGCCTGGCCAACGTGGTGAAACCTCATCTCTACAAGAAATACAAAAAGTTAGTCCCAGCTACTCAGGAGGCTAAGGAAGGAGAATCACTTGAGACTGGGAGGTGGAGGTTGCAGTGAACCAAGATTGTGCCATTGTTCCCCAACCTGGCTGATGGGAGTGAAACCCTATCTCAAAAAAAAAAAAAAAAAAAAAAAAAGAATATTTACTTTGAAGTAGTATTTCCTTGTCTTAAGGTAGGCACAATTTCAACTTTATTAGATATTACAAAATTGGTATACCTAGTGGTGGTACAACTTACATATATTTGGTGTAGTTTTCAGCTTTTCTTGCATCTAGGGTTCCAGATATGATCTGATTCTGCCAATAAGATGCACTTATGTGAAATCTGGAAGGGGAAGTAAGGCAGAGGCCATGGGTCTGTTGCACCTGCTAGCTAGCAGCATTACAACAAATGGAGGCATTTGTTTTCTGCAGCAGCATTATCAGGGGTCCCAGGGTCTGGTCCCTTGTCTTCAGGGTACAGGGCATCCATTTGGCTGGTGTAAACCAAAGGGGCAGCTTCCTGATCATGGTGGCTTCAGATCATGTAAGAGGCAGCAGCTATCTTGGTGGCCCAATTTAGGGTGACTTTGGGGACTGTTTCTGAAAGCTCAACCTCGAGTCTGTTTCTTTAGTGCAATGATTCTGTGAGCTATTTAATACCCTCCAAGAAACTCCTTTCTATTGAACTTGCTACAGTGAATTCCGTTCCCTACAATGCCCTAACAAATAGATGAAATTGTTTTTATGGCTATTTCCCTAGAATCAGGGTACATTATGTTTTTAGTTTCCTTTCTGTAAAAGCCCACTTAAAAATGTTTACCTATCTTTAGTATGGATCATCTTAAAGTTTATTCAGTGCTTTTAAAACTGTTTTTGAAAAGGTAATAGATGCACCTGTCAAGCATTCAAAAGGCACTAACAGGTACACAATGGAAAGTAGATTTCCCTGCTTTCTATAGAAAGATCTCTGTCCTCAAGTAGCTCAGTTCCCCAGAAGCAAATTCTGCTATCAGTTGTGTGTCTGTATTTCGGGGTTATTTTATGCATAGGCAAGCAAATATGTATATCTTATTTTAGAAAATGAATGATATAATACAATATACATAGTTCTGCACCTACTTTTTGTGACAAAAGTTATTGGGGAAAATAATGCGCATATAAAATGCAAAAAAAAATGTATGTAGAGTTTAGTTAATAACTAAAAACTGTACATCTATGTAGCTAGCACCCAGATCAAGAAGCAGAACATTGTCAGCACTCCACAAGCTTCCTGTTTGCTCTTCCTTCATCATCGGTTCCTTCCTTGCAGAGAGAGCCTTATCTTGACTTTTGTGATATTAATTTCCTTGCTTTTCCCTACAGCTTTGCCTCCTCTAAATGTATCTCTAAACAATAAAGTTTAGTCGTATCTGGTTTAGAAGCTTATATTAATGGAATCATATTTGTGTATTCTTTTTGGTCTTACTTTTTAAATTTTTGCAGAATATTATAGTTTTAGGATTCATTTACGTTGAATAGAATGCACTTCACTCTTTTTCACTTACAAATATAGTTTGGAGATTGTTTCATAGCACTGCATGAAAGAACAATAATTTATTCAATCAATGTCAGGGATGAGCATTTAGGTTATTTCCCATTTTGGCTATTACAAATATGCTTCAATAAATATTCTTATATGTACTTGTGCAAAGAAATCAATAGAATAAATTCCTAGATACTAAATTCCTCAGTCAAAGAGAATGTTCAATTTTTACTCTTTATAGACATTTCCAACTTGCTCTTCATAAGGATTATATTAATTTTTACTCCCATCAGCAGAGTTTCTATTTCCTTAAACTTTTTCCAATGCATTTTCAACTTTTTTCCTATTTGATAAGTGAAAAATGGTAATTTATGGTCATTTTATTTCATATCTCTTCTATTATGAGAGCCATTAGGCCTCTTTTCACTTTAAAAAATTATTTATGTTTTATTTTTTGTTAGTTGGTCTTCTGCTCTCTGACTTATGGAAACTTTTCATATTAAGGTAATTAGCTGGTGGAACCTGGTGGCACATGCCTGTTATCCCAGCACTTTGAAAGGCCAAGGTGGGAGGATCACTTGAAGCCAGGAGTTCAAGACCAGACTGGGCAACATAGCAAGACCCCATCTCTAAAAGCAAATAACAGTAAGAACAAAAAAGGTAATTTGTCCTTTGTTTAGAAGATATGAATTGCAAATTTTTTTTCCAGCTTTCTGTTTGTTTTTGACATTGTTTATGGTGTTTCTTCCCATGCATAAACTTCAATTTTTATACAATTACATTTATCAATTTTTTTCTTTTTATAGTGTCTGGGTCTTATGGCATACCTAGAGATGCTTTTCTCACTCCAGGATCATTAAAAAACTTTTCTTGTTTCCTTCTTGCTCCTTTAAATTTCATTTGTAAGATCTTTGACCTATCTGGGTATCTGGATCTTTAAGCATAAGATACAAGATAGGAGTACAAATTGATTTTTATACATAGTTTCATTGGTCTGTCTATGTGCCAGTACTTGACTGCTTTAATTTTGCAGCTTTATAATATATTTTAATATCTGGCTGGGCCAGTTCCCCTCATCACTTTTATAATTTTTTCTGGCTATTTTCACTTGATTATTTTTCCATGTGAAATTTAGTGTCTGCTTCTCTGATACTCTCCTTGCCCTAGCCAAAAAAAAAAAAAAAAAAAAAAAGTCATTGGGATTTACAGATTAATTTAGGGAATATCAACATCTTTATGATGTTGAATCTTTCCTTACAAGAATATGGGGTTTGTCTGTTCACATCTTTTTTGATTTATGTTGCCACTCATTAGCATTTTAAATGATCCATCTCTTGAACCTTCCTTCGTTTGTTCATAGTATCATTTCTTGCATTATCTCTAACTTTTATTTAGAAATACCATAAATTTCTTTACATTAACTTTATACCCGGCCATGTTACTGAATTGTAGCAGTTTTTTAGTTGATTCTCTTATTGGTTTATTCCCTCTTGTAAAAAAAAGTAACATCATAAGTAAAACAAATGATAATTTCATTTATTTCTTGTCTCATTGTGCTGGACGGTTCTTCCAGGACACTATTAACTAATAGCAATCAAAAAGACCATTCCTGACTTGTGTTGGTTGGTTTGTTTGTTTGTGACAGAGTTCTCACACTGTTGCCCAGGCTGGAGTGCAGTGGCACCAGCTTGGCTCACTGCAACCTCCACCTCCCAGGTTCAAGCGATTCTCCTGCCTCAGCCTTGCAAGTAGCTAGGACTACAGGTGCGCACCACCATGCCCAGTTAATTTTTGTATTTTTAGTAGAGACGGGATTTCACCACGTTGACCAAGCTGGTCTCAAACTCCTGACCTCAAGTGATCCACCCTCCTTGGCCTCCCAAAGTGCTGGGATTATAGGCATGAGATGTCACACCCGGCCCCTGATTCGTTTTTGACTTTAATGAGGTTGTTCCTACTGCTTCATCCAACCACTTGAGGTTTTGCTCCAATAAGTTGGAAGAAACTGAGGCTAAGAGGAAAAGATGGTGGCAAAGTCCGTGACCCTCATTAACACTCCATAAGTTTGTCCCATTGGCCAGGTTGGGTTGCAGGCATGCCTCTGCTTTGCTCTGTTGCCCATCTTAGCCCTTCCTCCAGACAGAGGCAGAGAGAATCCTGGGACAGATGGAGACCAGGTGAGAGGAGCAGTGGATGGAGGACTTCAGAGAATCTGATGACTTCCTCCTAATGGCCAAAGCTGCCCATGGACAGTTCCAGCTGCAGAGGCACTGGCTATTACTCTTTCTTTAGTATCTCATTGGCTGTGTGTCTCCTTTCCACTCAAAGGGTTGGCTGGGAAGCTGCTTAGCTAATGTAGACAGGGAAGAATAAGAGGGGAAGGAACATTCACTTGCCTTTCCTCATAGTGTACTGTAAGTTGAATATTTTTGTTTCTTTGCTGTTAATAACATAACAACCTATTTATATTTATCATCACTTCTCCCACATTACAGAATCTCCAGCCCCTCCCCCAGGTCATCAGGAGAACATTAGAGTAATACTCTTTCCTCTGTTAACCTTTCCTTCCAGGATAGTTTATTTTCGAGAGGAAACATTTGATAAAGCTCAGAGTAATTTTAAATACATGATTTGCCATGTTAACACTTGTCACTTATCATATGCACTTCAGTCTGACCTCCCTGCCATTCTGTTAACCTTCCGAGGCACCGTTAAAGCAAGCCATTTGCAGTTGCCCTGTGAAAACTCGGCATTTAAATTGCTTTTCCTCCCTTCTCCAAAGTTTCCATAACTATAAATAAAGTTAATTACCATTCCAAGAAGTGTAAGCAAATCTTCTATTACATTTTTTTAATCTTTTATCTCCTTCTTGTCCCTCCACCAAATATACAGTTTATCAGGCAGCCACCCCGCATCTAGCGGCACTTGCCCCTCTTGGCTTCCCTCCTACTAATAAAATCTGAGTTTGCTTTCCCTTCTGTACAACTGAGTTTCCCAAGAGTTACAGCCCAACCCGGCACTCCAGAGCCTACCCTGCAGACAAGAGTGTTTCTGTAGAGGAGAGAGTGAAAAATCAGCATGTAGGTCTCCTAAGATGCCTTTTTGTGCCTCCCTCCACTGGCAGCTAAATGTGGCACAAACAAGGTGGTGTCCTCACCACATCAAAGTGCAGATTTCCTTCTATCATCATGAGGTTAGGTCCAAATGATGTCTTTTAAATGTTGTTCTTTGCAAAGCACCTTTTTTCTTTCTGATACAGGGCCTTGCTCTGTCACCCAGGCTGGAGTGCAGTGGTGCAATCTCGGCTCACTGCAGCCTCGACCTCCTGGGCTCAAGCAATCCTCCTGCCTCAGCCTCCCGAGTAGCTGGGACCACAGGCATGCATCACCGCACCGGAGTAATTTTTTTTATTTTTAGTAGAGATGAGGTCTCATTATATTGCCCAGGCTGGTCTCAAATTTCTAGATTCAAGTGATCCTCCCACCTCGGTCTCCCAAAGTGCTGGAATTATAGGTGTGAGCCACTGCACCTGGCCTGCAACGTGCTTTCTAATGCATTAATTTGTTCTTGGAAAAATCTTCCTAATATAAGAAAGGCAGCCATTTTTTTAATCCCCTTGATGCAGACGGGGAAATTGAGACACATTTCTCTCTGTCTCTCTCTCTCTCCACCCCTCCCCCCCACACACATCCCTATCTCTACCTCTAGAGTTGCTTCTTTGACTCCTACCCTCTACTCTTTAAGGCAATTTCCTTATTCTCTCCTCCTTCGTTAGTCACATCTCTAGTGCCACTGTGACAACAGTGGGCTGTTTAGACCCTTTATCAGAGCTGCTGGAGGCAAAGCAAGTGTGTCTGGGTCTACATCCCAGTCTGTGGAGCTTTCTGTGCCGCTGATCCTCCCTCAGTTCACCCACCAGATTCTTGCTGCATCTCATCTCCTCAGATTCCCAGACAGAGGGGCAAGGAGCCAGGCTCACTCTGCTCTTTCCCATCCATGCGCCCAGGTCCAACACCATGACTCCAGTACCGCCCTCCTTGAGCCCACCCAGCTTTCTGTCTCCAGCACCAGCCACCTCTAGACTTCTGGGACCTGAGACCTTTGGGTTGGTCCTTCCAGAATTGAATGGGGAACAGGAGGAAGCTGGACATGTTGCTCAGATGGGAGCACAAAGACTCAAGTAAGAGAAAGACTGAGAAGGCCCAGAATCTTCATTCCAGGCAGACCAACAATGGATGGCAGGGGAGGTGAGCCATTCCAGACCCTCCATCTGCTAAAGGTAGGCTGGGTGTAGGACAAACTCATGCAGGACATTCAGGGAAAGCTGCTAAAGTGGCTGCCTGCTCATAGCAAAGAAGAAGAGAGAAGACAATGGAGAAGAAGGGGGAAAAGGAGAAGGGGAAGAAGAAGGAGAACAGGAAGGAGAAGGAAGAAGAAGAAGAAGGAGGAGGGGAAGAAGAAGCCGAAGAAGAAGGGGAAGGGGAAGAAGAAGAAAGAGGAGGAAGAAGGAAGAGGACGAGGAAAAAGAGGAGGAGAAAAGAAAAGGAGAGGAGGAACTGCGTGCCAGCCCCCACCCCCTTGGTTCTTTATATGTAATAACTCAGTTCTCCAGCAACCCTGTGCCAGAATAAATCTTATTTTTCACATTTTACAGTTAGGAAAGCTGAAGCACAGATAGGTAAGCACATCATCTGAGTTCACACCGCTAGTAAGTGGTAGAGTGAGGATGTAAGCCTAGGGTCTTGGGCTCCAGAGTCCATGCTCTTAACCATTACACTTGAGAGTCAGTGACGGCAAGACCAAATTTAAACCTTGATTTGATGGGTTTATGACTTGTGAGGCCTTCAATTGCAAGTATCAGAAAACCCATCTCAAAGTGACTTACACATCCTACAATATAGATGAAGCTGGAAGACATGATGCTGAATGAAATAAGCCAGTCAAAGGAACAAATACTGTAAGATTCCTTTTATCCGGGGGACCTAGAGTAGTCAAATTCACAGTGTGAGAAAGTAGAATGGTGGTTGCCAGGAGCTGGGGCGAGGGGGAATAGGAAGTTAGTGTTTAATGGGTACAGAATTACAGTTTTCGAAGGTGGAGGTTCTGAAGATGGATGGTGGTAATGGTTGTACAACAATGTGAATGTACTTACTAAAGTACTGAACTATACACTTAAAATGGTTTAAATAGTAAAATTTATGCTACGTATATTTTACCACAATTTTTTTAAAACGTGACTTACCAAGGAAATTTAAAATAATCACACTTCACACAAGGTCCACAGGTAGGCCAACTGCATAGTTTATGCTTGGTGGCTACATCATCGACAACTCAGGTCATTTCATCTTTCTGCTCTGCCTTTGCTGAGTGTGTATCTTGCTCTTCTTGTGATCATAGGATGGACACTGCATTTGTACACACCACACCCAAACGTGACACATTATAGAGGTAAAAGAGACCCTTTTTTCCTGGGGAAAGAGGATGCTATGGTCTGAATTTTATTCCCCCACCCCCCACATTCTTATGATGAAACCTAACCCCCTAGGCCATGGCTCACACCTGTAATCCCAACACTTTGAGAGGATCACTTAAGCCCATGAGTTAGAGACCAGCCTAGGCAACAGAGTGAGACCCTATCTCTAAAAAAAAATTTTTTTTCTAGATGGAGTCTCGCTCTATTGCCCTTGTTGGAGTGCAGTTGGCCTGACCTCGGCTCATTGCAACCTCTGCCTCCCAGGTTCAAGTGACTCTCCTGCCTCAGCCTCCTGAGTAGCTGGGACCACAGGTGCACACCACCACGCCTGGCTAATTTTTTTGTATTTTTAGTAGAGACGTGGCATTGGCATGTTGGCCAGGCTACTCTCGAACTCCTGACCTCAGATGATCTGCCGGCCTTGGCCTCCAAAAGTGCTGAGATTACAGGCGTGGGCCACTGCACCCGGCCAAAAATTTTTTTTTAATTTAGCCAGGCATGGTGGCACGCATCTGTATTTCCAGCTCTCAGAAAGCTGAGGCAGGAGGATTGCTTGAGCCTAGGAGTTTGAGGCTTCAGCTAGCTGTGATTGCACCACTGAACTCCAGACTCCATCTCCAGATAAAGAAGGAAAGAAAGAAACCTAAACCCCAACGTGATGTATTAGGGGAGGCCTTGGGGAGGTGATTAGGTCTTGGGGCCGCCTCATGAATAGAATTAGTGCCCTTTTGCCCTTCTACGTGAGGACACATAGAAGGCACCATCTATGAGGAATGGGCTGAATCTGCTGGTAACTTGGTCTTCGACTTCCCAGCCTCCAGAACTGTGAGCCATACATTTCTGTTGTTTATAAGTTACCCAGTCTAAGGTATTTTTTAATAGCTGCTCAAACTGACTGAGACAGAGGGATTTCCTCAGGAGACAGGGAACATTTCCCAGAAGGCTTCCAGCATATCTATCCATGTTTCGTTGACCATTTCATTACATCACCCACCCAGGCCCAGGGGACCATATGACTAGCTTGAACCAATCAAGATTTGCCCTTTGAGGCTAAGATCAGAGCCAGCTTCCCCAGAAGCAGAAGGCCACGCTGAGTCAGGTGGACATCTGAACCAAATCATCTGTTAGGAAGATGGAAAGTAGTAGAGAGGATGCTGAAATGACCTCCTAGCATGTCTGCTATGACTTTGTAAAAACAAATTCAATAGGGTCATTTACAAGTCAAGCTCACCGTGGCAGGGGCACATTCAGCTATTTTAAGTTTCTTTTCTAATATGTTACAACACAATCTCTTCGGTAGCCCATTTGGCAATATCACCTTCTCATAACAGCTTTTAAATATAAAAGTAGCTGGGGTTGCCACTGCAGTTTTGATAACATGCCACCAAACTTCTTTTTCAGTAGTGAAAGTTTAGGGAAAGGGAAGAAAGAAGGAGGCACATGAAAGGGCAGGAGGTCACGGATTAAAGGAGTAATTTTCTGCTCCCCACCCAGCCCCCAAACACACACACACACACACACACACACACACACACACACACACACACGGACAGAAGAGCATAGTGGGCAAGAACTAGCCTTAGCTGCAAAGCCAGAGGCTTCGTTACAAACCTGACTTGGAGAAAAGACAAGTTACTTGACTTTGAGCAATTGACTCAACATTTTTGAACCTCGATTTCTTTATCACAAAAAAAGAGATGAAAGTAGCATCCACTGAATGACACATAAGGGGTTGAGTCATCCTGGACTTCTCCCTTTCCCTCCCCACCACATCCCGTCAGCTGCCAAGCCCTCCTGGCCCCTCTCTAACACATGGGGCCTCCATCGCTGCCTCTCCATCATCATCCTGCTCACAACCTGCAGTGGGACTAGCTGCAATTGCTCCCCAACTGGCATCTGGTCTCCAATCTTCAGCCCCTCCAATTCATTTGCCCTGCAACTCTCAACCCTTTTAGAAACATGCTTCTGACCATGCTGTCCTTCTGTTGCTGACAGAATGAAGCCAATGGCCCCACGACTGGCTCTGACTACCTCGCTGGATTGCTGGTCACACAACTGCCTATTCGAACCCTCAGTGGTTCCTGCACTTCCTAGGACATGCCTCCAACTCTTACCTACACTCCTCCCTTCACCTCAAATGCTGTCCCTCTTGCACAACAGGCAAACACATTGTCCTTTTTAGTGGAGTTTGGATCCAACTGGATCCAATTCTAATCTTAGCTACACTGCTCACCAGCTTTGACACCTGGAGCAAGTAGCTTTACCAGCCCTGGAGCCTCAGCTTCTTGATTGGTCCAATGCTGCTTGCAGAGTTGTTGTGAGAACCAGGGCCGGGCACGGTGGCTCATGCCTGTAATCCCAGCACTTTGGGAGACTGAGGCGGGTGAATCACAAGGTCGGGAGATCGAGACCATCCAGGCTAACACGGTGAAACCCCGTCTCTACTAAAAATACAAAAAAAATTAGCCGGGCGTTGGGGCAGGTGGCTGAAGTCCCAGCTACACGGGAGGCTGAGGGAGGAGAATGGCGTGAACCTGGGAGGCAGAGCTTGCAGTGAGCCGAGATCGCGCCGTGCCTAGGACAGTCCCCTGCTCCTAGCAAGTTCTCCAGAAAGATGGTTATTATTATCAACTCAGGCATCCCAGCTCAAGTATCATCTCCTCTAGGGAAATTTTCCAAGCCCCTTGGCTGGAACAATCCTTTCTTCTTTTCTACATGGACCCTTTGGGCAGGCCTCTTCCACCATCTGAAACATGTCTTTTACACTCATTTATGTTCAAGGCTTTCCTCCATCCTCCCCCCTGTAGAATCTAAGCTCCTGGGGCACTGGAAGTAGGTTTATTTATTTTTGAGTCCTCAGTACCTGCTCCAGGGTGTTTAAGAGGGCAAACATTTACCTAAATGTGTGCATCTGGGGCCAGTCGCCAAACCAGCAACAGCGTTCAAGGAATATCCCCTTGTGCCCAGCCCCGTGCCAGGCTCTAGCATGAAATTCTTTGGAAAGACCACAGAATCAGGGTTAGATATGGGGTAAAAGCCCATTAGGCACAACAACGCTGACTTCCAAGAGTCCGTGTCCCCTGGGCGGCCTTGCTGGGTCCCCCCAACATGCCTGGGTGACCCCATTGTCCTCCCTCACCACCCACATCCACAACTGGAGGGGGACTTATTTAAACGCACACACAAACACCCAAATTGCTTTCCTCTCTCTCCTTTTCTCTGGTGAACAGAAAGTAGCATTCCAGAGCCATTGTGTGTCCAAGATATCTCCCAAGTCAATTTGTCAGTCTCATTTTCAGATGAGGCAAGTCCTTAAGCACATGACTAGGCCTACAGAAAGGTCTCCAGCAAGGTGGGGTGAGAGGATCCGGCCACAGTGAGCGGGGGTCAGTTTGTTGGATGGGTTTCTGAAAATAGTCTTCATGTCCAGAACTTGTTTTTCTGAGCCTGTGAACAAGGCTAGCCTGAAAGTCTGGCCTACCTCCACACCTCCCCCAAAGCCCACTCCATTTTTATATTGCTCCGAGGTTAATAGCCATGTCGTGTGGGGTCATAGAAGACATCTGTGTCTCAGATAATATGCTTACGGTGATTACCACACATAATTGACTGACCTCCCCTCGTTCTTTCCCTGCTGCAGGCCGCGGCTGATAGGATGAAGCAAGCCACAAGAGTTTATTTTCCATCACACACCATTGTGCTGCTGAGCAAATATTTTAGCAAGCTTTGAATGAACCACCTTTTCAAGCTCTAGGTTTTCAGAGTTAAAGTAGGAAGCCATGACCAACCTGAGAGTATTAGATTTTAAATCAGCTTTGGGCCACCCTACTTAGAGCACTATTGTGGGCATCCCAGGGAACCAGGCTTGGGACATGAACATCGTGGGATGTTCCCTTCAACTTCATCTTTCACTTTGTCTTGCAGGGGGTTGGGGGGGGATTCTTGATACTACTCATTGCAGCATCTGGGTGTTTATAGGGAGGGAATAATTAGCCCTTGGTGTCCAGGCAATACCCCAAAGGGTAACTGGAGTCCAGGCTTTTGCAGTCAGCTCATCCCGTCACATCACTGGCCACACGAGATCCAGCTCCTAGCTCCCACATCCACCTGCCCTCACAGGGCCACCTGACCTTCACAAAGGACATATTAAGCTCCCAACAAATGGACCCCTCCTTCTGCAAAGACAACTAACACTCCTGATCCCAGAGAGTATGGAAAGTAGGAGACTGAGTTGAAAAATAATCCCCAAAGCAAACTTCAAAATGTTACATTAAGATTTTAAAACTTTTTAATAATGTTTTACCTTAGCTCTATTCCATCTATCTAGCAATTAATCCATCAGTCTTCACATAATACACACCTACAGGAAACGCAATTACACATCTCTGGGCTGGATTCCACTGTGAATTACTAATGTGTTAACACTAGGGAATTCCAAGCTCCCTTGACTTTCAGCATCCCCTCTCCCCATCCCATTCCTCCCAAATAAGCTCTTGAGTGTCACAGAGGACAAGCTGGGGTTCAGTGACTCCACCGGGGTTTTGGCCTAGCTGCAGAGAACCAACTAGATTCCAACTCAGTGAGATCACCTCACCCAGGTCTAAAATCTCAATGTTTGCACTCTAAAACTCACATCAACTCCCCAGGCTTCTATAGCGCTACATCTCAGGAAGATTAACGACAAGGCAAGTGTCAAGGAGAAAGTTTTCTGCTACAGTTTATCACATGAGTGCTCCTTCAGAATCATTTTAGTTTGTGCAATAACCTAAATTGGGTTCTATTTGTCACTTAGAGAGATCCACCTAGAATTGTCAATTCACCAACATTTCACGTAAGTCATCCATGTCTTCCGTTGCTGGGGGAGGGACCAAGGAAAAAGGGGTGGAGGGGAGGTTGCCACTGCTTAACAGAAAAATTATACATATTCTAAACATATGGGTGATCTTTAGAAAATCTCAGCATCACTTCATAATTATATACTACAAGTTTTAATTAACTAAAGCTCGGCAAATCATAATGCCTTATTAAAATGCAATTAATCCTTTGATTAAAAAACAAAAAGCACAAGTATTTACAACAAAAACACAAGTAGAATAATTACAAATATCATGTACCCATTTCTTTTATTTGGGTGTCACTTATGATGTTGCCTGCTCCCTTCATTAATTCAAACACACACATTATCTCGCATCCACAGCAGCGTGAGTGACAGTGGCCACCAAACACACAGCACTATATCCTATTGATTTCGGCAAATCCTGAACAATGCCATTTGCATGCTTGTTTCTGTAATAATAAAGATATGCCATTCAGAATTAAAGCCCGGCCAGGCTAGTGGCAACTAATTGTGTTGTATGTAATGAGTGCAATTTCAATTTGATATCACCCTCAGCTTTTCTTGCCGCACTCGCTAAGTACTTTCAAGTCTTTGTGGGGAAATAATTGATTTTTTTGTGCTGTGGGCACAAGAAAATTATTATGATCTTTTGAATAATGCCAAAGAAAAGACCATGAATGATTTAAATTGGTATATGAAGAAGGCTTTGCCGTGGACTACGGCTTGACTGACATCCTGCTAATGCAGTATCTAGATTAGCAGTTCTTAAGGAGGTAGCTAATATGAAACTGGTAAAACAGAAAAGGTCGCTACCAGCATTGGGTGGTGGTGGGGTACTGGTGGTGAGGATTGCTGCTCCATTTTATTTGTTATCCAGGGAGGACCAACAATCTGGGGATTTAAGGCATAACACGATTACATAATTGCCTGGCCCTCACCACTGAGGGTATGTTTCAACTGATAAATTACACATTTGAAATGGGCAGATAGGAGAGGGCTGAACCAGGATTGTTAGCATGGCTGCAGCTCAACTGGGTAGACCCACCTGCGGTGGGCATATCCCTATGTCTGGAACATGAAAGTTAGTTAGCGCCTCTCTTCCTGACATTCAACTCCAGGAAGAAATTGGGAGTAAGGGAGCTACTTTATTTATTCCTTAATCTCCCCATTAGCAACAACTGCTCAGTCCCACTGTGAGCATGGTTTAGGTCTTGCGGAAGAGCTAATGTCCCCTTTTCACCTGGGATGATAACAAGGAAGGAAATCTGAACCCAAGGCAGGTTTCTTTTGTGCCCATAAAACCTTGTGTCTACAAATCCAACCAGGACAACTGGTCTCCCTCTCGTTCTACTTACCTCCCCACTCCCCAGCTGAGCCTTCCATGCCCAGTGTGGCAGCCTGAACTTTAAGGATGAGGAAATAAACACCTTAGAAGGATGGATCACCAATTCAAAACACAATTCCACCTTAAAATGCATCCACCTTCCAAATCTCATTCTTCAGAGAAGGGAGTGTTGTTAATTTAGTTGGTCATAACTAAATAGTTTCTAATCTGGAGCAGGAGGCTGCTGGGAATATTGGACAGTTTAAAGGTTAATCACCATCGCCTGGTTACACAAGTGAGGCAGAACTAATTCCTCCAAAGGCAAATGGCTTGCAGTTTTATCAGCAGTGCAGATTAGAAGTGTTAATATACAGAACAGAATGGACGCTTAAGGGCCGGTTTTCCCCTTATCGGCAAACTTTGCAACAGAACTCAGCTCCTGCACAACCTCTGCACTTCTATAATAAGGCCCCTTATTTTGCCTCTCGAGCAGAACTATCAAACAATCCTGTCCAAACCACTGCCACCAAAATCAGGGTATTACAGACCACGGCTAATTGGAAGATCACTATAATGAAGGAAAAGATAAAATACTCTGGCTGTTGGCCTAAAATGTGGATCAACACAACATAGGAAGCTATCTTGCTATGTCACATTCTGAGAGATTTACATAAACAATAAACTCAATCCAACTGCCCCCCCCAAATACATCTTTCTTTACAGTAAATGCAACCTAAAGCCAGATTCGTGGAGGCGGGAGAGGTTCTTTACATAGGCAATATGATTAGGCCAGCAGTTTTGCAACTGTGCAGGAGAGCAGGACTGTGTGTATTTCCTCTCTTGCAATCAGCAGGGAGAAAATGGTTTTTAATGTTCTCCACGCTTCCTATATCATAGATATTTAAATATTTGGACCACTCAATATGCTAAAACGCTTGCACCAGCCACACACATTGACTTCCACGTTTCTGCTAGGGCTGCAGGTGCCTTTCCAGGGGAGGAGAAAATGGAAGGCATGGAAGAGAAGAGCTAAAAGGCTGCCAGAGGCTGGTACCCAAGCGCCTCAGTGGGTATTTCTTTGGAGACTGGGGGGAGGAAGGCAGTCGCAGGTAGAGAGGGTAGCGTTTTAAGAGAGGAAATTAGAGACAACCAACCTCATCCGGCAAGGACTGAAATATTTCTTTGGTGGGACATCTGCTGTTATAACCACAACCAAACATTGCAATCACAGGAGGAAAAGACATTTTAGGGGAATGCGCTAAAAGCAGGCCCATCCAGGTGATGTATTCTGGGGTCAGATTTATTATATTTCCAAGATATACCGGGAAGCCTGATGAGCCCATCTCCCAAGCATTGTTCAATGATTTTTCACTGCAGGCTGCTGGCTCTCCCCAGAGCCCCAAATATCTGTTTTTCCTGAGCCCTGGGATAGGTCAAAAGGTGGAATCCTCACCATCCTCAGCAAACTACCACAGGAACAGAAAACCAAATATCGCATGTTCTGGCTCATAAGTGGGAGCTGAACAATAAGAACACATGGACACAGGGAGGGGAACATCACACACCGGGACCTGTCAGGTCAGGGGAAGGAGAGGGAGAGCATCAGGACAAATAGCTAATGCAAGTGAGGCTTAAAACCTAGAAGACGAGTTGATAGGTGCAGCAAACCACCATGGCACACGTATACCTATGTAACAAACCTGCACGTTCTGCACGTGTATCCCAGAACTTCAAGTAAAATTAAAAAAAAAAAAAAAGGCGGGCTCCTATGTGGCAACAATAGGCCTCTGTCATTCTTTATCCAACCTCTCATTCTTTTATTGTGCAAACTCCTACAAGAAATAGCCATGTCTTTTGTTGGAATGGCCCACAGTACCTGGAAGAGTGTACCAATTAGAATATTTCACAATTTATATCAGTGGACGGATGCATTCCGCCATTCCACATGTATTTATTGACTGCTGTCAATGCCGTGGAAGGCACAGGCTGCCTACAAGGCACTAGCGAGCTTTATGCAGGAAGGCTAAGCCTGGCGCCTGCGAGTTAGTACACCATTGGAGATAAACAGCCACATAGGAATAGGGAAAATGTGACACGGAACTGTGGCTAAGTGTCACCTACCTAGCCAGGGCAAGAAGTGCTCCAGAAGTTCAGAGGAGGGCAAGGCCTGTGTGACCGAAGTGGTCAGACACTTTGAACTGGGCCTGAAATTCATCTATGTGTTTGGTCATGTACTCAGCAGATACTGATTGTGCTCCTACTATGTCTCTGGCAATGTCCTAGATAATGGGCATGCAGAGATGAGCAGAGCAAGGCCCCAGGCAAGTAGTTCATAGCCGGAGGTGAAAAGGACTGACGCATAACCAAATGACCCCGATTCATCAGGCCCCTGGCACCCCTAGCTGTAATATGGGAAGCACTGGCTCACATTATGAGTCAGCGTTAAGGCCCATGACACCCAGCTCGCAGCGCTAACCCTGAAGGCCCATAAGCCAGTATGTGGAGAAAGTAGGACCTGGCTAACTGCTAGTTTAGCTCTAAAGGCAAGCAGAGAGATGGAGCAGGAGCTGAGGGGAAAGTGGGACCTAGGAAGGATTTTTATTTTTGTTTTTGAGAGTGGCACCTCACTCTGTTGCCCAGGCTGGAGTCCAGTGGCCTGATCATGGCTCACTGCAGCCTCGACCTCCCAGGCTCAGGCAATCCTCCCACCTCATCCTCCTGAGTAGCTGGGACTACAGGTGCACACCACCATGCCCAACTAACTTTTGTACTTTTTGTAGAGTCGGGGTCTCCCTTTGTTGCCCAGGCTAGTCTCAAACTCCTGGACTCAAGTGATTCTCCCAAGATTTCCAAAGATGGGCAAATTCACGGCATGTCTATGTGCTAATGAGACTCATTAAGACAAGAAAGAAAAAATGGTAGTGCAGGAAAGAGAAGACACAATTACAGGAGCAGAGCCCCTGATTACATGATGAGGTGGAATCTAGTGTACGGGGGAAGGTAGGGTGACCAACTCATCCCCATTTGTCCAGGACTTGCCCATTCTTTGTACTGAAAGTCCCACCTCCCAGACAGCCCCTCAGACCCAAGGAAACTGAGATGATTGGTCACCCTAGTGGAGGCTCAGCCTTAGAGACCTGGGCTGCAGGGACAGGGGAGGCCGAGCAGATGACGCAGATGTGGGTGGGTTGGCCGATCAGTGACAGGATGAAAGGTGGTTCCCTTTTGATGCTTCTACTTTTTTCAGTGAAATAAACCATATATTAGCTGAGACTAATGAGCAAGGGGAAAGGATCTAAGGTTTGAGAAGAGCAGAGAAGGTAGGGGGCACTCGTTTGGAAGAAGGGAGAGGAACTCCCATGGAGAAATGTGTGAGGACTTCTAGACAGTGCTGAGCGCCCACCTGAGACTCATGGTGAGGAGTTGAAAGTGAGGCCAGTCAGCATGGCTATGTGCTTTGCTCCAACCAGATTCACAGGACCATGGAAGAGGGGACTGCATTTCTCCAGAGCAGACAACCCTTGGTGGAGAAACTGAGGCCCCACAGATAAGTAAATTTCAGAGCTAAAGCAGAGCCTGGGGCCTTGCCTCCCAATTCAGTGCTTTCTGTCTGTCTAGAATCAGCACCCAGGCCTCACTGGCACCTCAGCCAAAGGTGTTTCCATGATCTTCAGAGGCGCAGCCTGGGTGAGCTGACAGGCTACTCTGGGCAGCAGGGAGGAGGTGACAGAGAAGGAGTTCAGGGAACAGCAATGTCCAACTAGCAAGTGTCAACCACAAAGCAGAAGGACCTCAGGAACTTCTCCCTGTGGATAGGAACAGTGGTCTGCCAAGGAATTTCATCTTATGTGCCTATGAAAGCTTTCAAACATATAATTATGTAATTTACTTCTTCGAACTGGTGCAGTGACGATGAGATGGCAGCCTGCTCCATCTCCGCTGTGCCCCACAGCTTTCCTGGAATTCTTTTTCTGAACTCTCTAGCACAGGGTTGGCCATTTCTTGTACATCTTCTCAGCAAAAAGCGCCCAGAGACCCTAGGAACATCACAAGAGGGACCTTAGACAAGAGAATTTTACACTTTACCACAGGGAGCTGTGGGCCACCATTGAAGATGTGATCATTCAATCAACATTGATTGCCACTGTGCAGGGGGCTGTGGAAAATACAGGAAAAACCAAAGTTCACAGCTCACCATGCCAAGGGTAGGGACAGCTGAGGAGGATCGTCTGGATCTATTGAGAACAAAGCACTGGAGAGAGGCTGAAAGTCACCTTACCCGGGCTGGGTGAGTCATGGGCAAAAACCTAAGTCGCATCTTCACTTATCTACACTGCTGTCATGAGCCACTGGCGAATTCAGACGTTGATTTCAGTTTTCCTCAACCTGGGCTGGGTGAGTCATGGGCAAAAACACAAGTAGCGTCTTCACATATCTCCGCCACCATCATGAACCACTGGCAAATTCAGACATCGATTTCAGTTTTTCTCAACCCAACATTTCTGAAGAGGTCCATGACACTCTTAGTAATGAGTAACGGGGAAGTTATTTCAATTTTTTTTTTTTTGAGACAGGGTCTCACTCTGTTGCCCAGGCTGGAGTGCAGTGGTGCCATCTCAGCTCACTGCAGCCTCTATCACCTGGGCTCAAGCAATCCTCCCACCTCAGCCTCCTGAGTAGATGAAACTACAGGTGCATGCTGCCACTCCAGAGTAAATTTTTTTTTTTTTTTTTTTGAGATGAGGTTTCACCACATTACTCAGGCTGGTCTCAAACTCCTGGGCTCAAGCGATCTGCCAGCCTCGACCTCCCAAACTGTATTTCAATATTTTAAAAGCCAGGTAGAAACAATATATTTAACCACCTTAAGGAGAGTAAATAGCAAGCTTCTTTACTTTTGGCTGGAATAGAGCAAATCCAAGTGGTATTTCTTGGTGGTCAGAAGCTTGATTGGCAGTTCTGTATCTCTAATAATAATGGAAAAAGAGTTACTAAAAATGCCACTTCTCTGATGGATGACAGTATCTTTTAAAATATAGAGGTCAGGGGGTAAACTAATAAAAGGAGGGAGACAAAAGTTAGGAAAGCAATGATCTGTACATATGGCTTTTTGTATAACTTATTTATTTGACCCAACATTACAACTAGCAGTTTTAGTAGCACGGTAATGAAGCAAATTATTTCTCAGTAGTTTTATGTAAGTAAGTGCAATTGCATAATACATGTATCTCTTTTTATTTCCAGCTGCAACATCTCCTTGATCCCTCCACCAATTCAGCCTGATCCTCCGAGGCCTAGAACTTGGCTGCCCATATTGTGAGTGCACATGAGCGCTCCTCCAACTGAAAGTTAATGGTGACCTGTACTCACCTGTCTGCAATGATGAATGCTCCCAGGCCCTACCTGGTGTTGACCCCTCTCTTCTCAGCTGGATCCCTTCCTGCAAGCTCAGCATCTGATAGGACCAAGTCTGATCAGCAGGTAAGCTCGCTGAGAATCAGATACAGTCCCCATTGCTATTAGCCCAGCACAGACTCTGGGCTTCCTTCCTGCCTGGATGATTCTTTCGTCAGATATTTATTGTGCGACTCTTAGGAGCCAGGTACTGTGCTACGCACTATGGCTACAAGAATTAATAATTCATAATGCTCCCTTCCCCAAAAGAATCAGAGTTCTTTACACATTTGTAAAGAATTATACCACCAGCATGGTAAGGGTTCTAGTGCTAACAGAAACAGATCGTGAGGGAGAACCTCTGACACTCTAGATTTTCAGCAAAAGTTTCACTGAGGAGGTAGTGCTGGACCCAAGGCTGAAAAATGAGTAGATGTTCAACAGCTGTCAGGGTATTAGGGGGCAGGGCAAGTTGTAGAAAGAGTCTGTGGGGAGGGAGGATTGCAAAAGACACTTAGAGAAGCAGCAATAACATGTAGCAAGGCCCAGAAGCATAGGAGAGTACAAGAAATTGGCAGGGGTCCTCAATGTTCAGTTGGGCTGTCTAGTGGGGTCTTCTAAAGAAAATACATTTATTAGATGAACTGTTCAGGTGTGAATTATTGCACTGTTGGCTGTGAATTCACTGTTAATGAGGCAACAATATATACTAAATATGGCATCTTGAAGCAAAACACACACAAAATAAGGTTATGTATTGATCTGTTGGTGAAAATGTGACCAGAGGCTTGCAGGAACCTAACCCTATATTTCCCCTGGGAGCAATGGCTTAGTGTTTGCTAATTCAGCATTGGAGGCAACTTTATAGAACATAACTACTGCAAATAACAACAATAAACTAGAAGAGGATAGAGTATTTGTGGAGTGAGATAGAGGCCCCAGGCACTTTGGAGTTAGAGTTCAAGTCCTCCAAAGCTTGCAGGAAATGACTTGGCATTAGCTACCACTTTAAATAAAGACACCAACTCTGTGGTGCCTTTGGAGACACTTACAAAAATGGTATTTATTGTTTTTTTAAGAGTTTTTTTCCTATAAAGGTCTTTAAAAGATAACGCCCAAGCTCTTGGCCCCTGGTTCTGGTTATGGGATCCATCTGGGTGAATCCCTACCCAGTATGTCCAGAACTAGAACCCAGCTTTGACTTGACCAGTTCCCTTCTCCCTTCCTGCCCTTTCTTATCTCTCAGCCCAGGACCCAGTTCTCTGCCAATCTCTTTGCAGATGCCAATTGCTCATCTGCCCAGATTTCCATGTGGAACCTGCCCCTGATTTTGTTTAGTCCCTGCAACTGGCTGTGTCGCTCCAGTGCCTGTTCCACTTGATGGAGCATGTCCAGTGGCAGACTGCAACTCTCTCAAGTTGCCCCATCCTGCTACAATGGCTAAGATCATAGTTTGAGTCAGAGCTCAATGGTTGTGAGAAACAGAAACTTAAAGAAACAGATGATGACTACAAGGACATGGAACCAGGTTACAGAAATAGAAATAAAGATATGCCTTTCAGAAACTAAAGCTGGTAATGGAGAAGCCACAAGAAGCCAAGAAGATTTCTTTCCCTCCTCCACCACCTCCCATATCTCTGTCTCTTTGCATTTCTCTTTCCTTCTTTCCATCCTCTTTCCCGCTTCTCCCCACTTCCCATTTTTCCTCAACCTTGGCTTTTCTCGCCTGGTCTGCTTTATTCTCTTTGCAAACCATCTTGTTCCACTTCCTCTGGCCACCCTCTCCCCTCCAATTTTGTCTTGCATGTGGCTTGGGTTTTCCCTGGCATTAACTCTAACTCCCATTCTGTGAGGCCTTTCTCAAATGCCCACCACCAAATACTCTCGTTTTGCATATGCAAGGGAGAATCTGATTGGCTGAACTCACCAACTTATACAAGCTTCTCTGAAATCAGGTGACCACCCCTGGTCCAATCAACTGCAGCTGGAGGGGAGGGGAAAATAACCTAAGACAAGTCATGGCCATCTAAACCTGCCCTTGCAGAGGGACTGTGGGCAGAATTTAGTTCCCAGAAAAGGGGCCGGCCCTCCAAATATGTTATCTATGGCTATTTCATAACTAAGGCCATTTTCTGAAATAGGAGGGAGTCCTCTGGTTGGTTATTAGGGATCCTTATTAAATCATCTATATTGCTTATTGTCTAAAGGAGAGAGTGGGCAGGTCATTTATGAAACTTGATTTTGAGATTAGTTCTGTGTCCTGGGAACAAAATTTCATCCCTCTGGCCCAACCCCTCCTCTCCTCTCCTGTCTGATCTTCTCTTTCTCTCTCTCTCCTTTTTTTTTTTTTTTTTTTTTTTTTGAGAGGAGTTTGGCTCTGTTGCCCAGGCTAGAGTGCAGTGATGTGATCTTGGCTCACTGCAACCTCTGCCTCCTAGGTTCAAGCAATTCTTGTGCCTCAGCCTCCTGAGTAGCTGGGATTACAGGCACATGCCAGCAAGCCTAACTAATTTTATTATTATTATTATTATTATTATTATTGTTATTGTTATTATTGACGAGGTTTTGCCATGTTGGCCAGGCTGGTCGTGAGCTCCTGGTCTCAAGTTGCCCGCCTGCCTTGGTCTCCCAAAGTGCTGGGATTACAAGCGTGAGCCACCACGCCTAGGCCCTCACTGTCTTTCATCAGCACTTCAGGAAGTGTGACAAGATTGGCAACCAAGGACGATTGTCTCCTTGAGCAAGTTGAGGGTATCCCAGGGAGTGGCTACAGAGTCCCTGCTGCACAGACAGGTCAACTAGGGAGATGGAGAGACAAGGCTGAGCAGATCGACAGGCAGGAAGAAGATGTTGGGAAGTTCTCTCCAAGTCAAGGCAGGTCAATCAGAAAAGCAGAGATTAGGGCTGGTCTGGACACAAGGTGGGATGAATGAAGGTGTCTCAAGACTGACCTTCAGTCCTTTTCTTTCCATCAGCTGTGGCATTGCTGTTGAGAGAGGAAACTTGTCCCTCTCCTCCCATTGTTTCTGCCTCTGTCTGTATGGGGGACAGAACTTCTCTCAGCCCTCTTCCCCCCTGGGGTGAGTGTGGGAAACCATTCATGCTCCCATGTCCGGGCTCTCTCCCTACAGGGGGAGGAAAGACTGCCAGAGATGAACTGTCACTCTACATGAGAGATTCATGACCACTTTGCTCCTTCCTGTTTCACTCCCTGCCTTGCCTCTGCCTGACCATGGGGTTTGGGTAGCCCAGCTGGCTTATCTGCTCCACTTTGGAGGCATAGACAGGTTTACTGTCTTGGCTTGCTCTTTTTTTCTCTAGCAAATGTGCTTCAAATTGGCCTTTCCTAGCACCATATCCTTGGGTTCTGCGGAAAGAATAGGCAGAGATTTGGGGAAAAGGAGTAGCAGCTGCCACTTTGATGGGAAGTCTAAGGCCATGTTCTCCAGCCCTGCTTTTATCAGAGCCCTGTTTTGGGGGAAGCCAGTATTGGCCCAGAGTCTCTTCTTCTCTTATTTTTTATTTTTTTATTTTTTATTTTTTTGAGATGGAGTCTCGCTCTGTTGCCCAGGCTGACAATCTTGGCTCACTGCAACCTCCACCTCCTGGGTTCAAGCGATCCTTCTGCACGGGCCACCATGCCTGGCTAACTTTTGTATTTTTTGTAGAGATGGGGTTTCACCATGTTGGCCAGGCTCGTCTCGAACTCCTGACGTCGTGATCTTCCCGCCTCAGCCTCCCAAAGTTCTGAGACTACAGGCATGAGCCACCGCACCCGGCCCAGGCCAGTGACTCTTACAGCCACACTTTGTTTCACAATTGGTCACTAGTCCTTGGGCTGCTCTTTAGTCCATCAGAACCTCAGAAAGGAGGCATTTACTCTAATATGCTTGGGAGGCTTAGAATCTAAAGATGCAATATATGTGGAAAGGAACTATACATTTGTTCACCAATGATTTTATCCTGCACATCCCCTAAATTATCACAAGTGAAAAGGTGAGATGCCTTAAAGACTTGGTTTTTCCTTGGTGGATGAAAGAAAAGGTTAACAGGCACTGGGATCAAAATGTTTTGTTGTTGTATGGAAAAAATTTTTTTAATGCTTGTCGGCTTCATCACAAGATTTTCTCTGCTGGAACATCAGACAAATTTAGTTTATGCCATTTATTCTCTATTTCCCTCCTGCTGTTCCCACATTTCCCCTACCCATGACCTGGGCAGCATGGTGAGAGCCTGGGAGGGCTTCCGGGCTTCCTCTGAAGGCAGGGGGACAAGTGATTCAGGGTCCCTGCCCTGGTGGACTTTTTCCATCTCTAGAGGAAAGGGGAGGATGGTTCTGGGCCCCTGAGGATTTTCTGGAATTGGGTTGGTCCCTCTACCAGAGCTGCCTGCACTGTGTAATGAGACTGTGTCTCCTGGTGGTCTTTCGGGAAGGTGGATTAAGCCTTGCCTTCCTGGGCTCAACAATGAGGAACAGCAGAGCTAGGAGCTGACCAGCAATAGACCCAGGTTTTCCCCACCTTACCCTTTAAACACTGCACAAGTAAATATATCCTTATTATATAGAATGGGCATGCAAAAAGAAAAACAACCATCTGAAACCCTAGCACGTTGAATGGCCACGGTCAACATGTCATATGTATCCTTCAGACTGTTTTCATGCATATGTGTGATATTTATTTGTTTAAAACAAGAGGAATTACATCATGCAATGCTGTTTTGTAATTGGCCGTTTAAAATCCAACTTGTTGTAAATATGCGTCCGTGTTGACACATATGGCACCACAGCATCATTCTGAATGGTTATCTACTACTCCAAGGCATGGTTATACCCTCAGTTACTAACCAACGCTATTGGTGGATGTCGAGAGCTTTCCCAGTGTTCTGATGCTGTGATAATCAACAATACAAAAGCACCCTTGTACATTCACTTTCAAATGCTGTTTGATTATTTCCTGTGAATATATTTTTGGAAATGCAGTTGTTGGGTGAAAGCATTGCCTGTTTAAGGCTTTTGTCATGTATTGCCAAATTAACCCCCACCAGAGTTTACCAATTCATACTTTTGCAGCAGTGTAAGAAGGCCTGTATTCTCATACCAGAGGCAATGTTTCACCTCTGCTTCCATGTAACAGTGGCTGAAGAATCACACACATATAAGAGGAGGTGGGTGTGGACGGGGAATCGACTCCAGCCCTAGCAAGTTATGGCTCTCCTCTGGACACGAATCTCCCTTGCAGAAGAATCAGATGCGTCCTATAACAAGTGAGTCCTCCTGCAACTTGGGCCCATGACCGTGGGCCTACCCTAGAGGCCTGGCCCCACTCTGAGGGCTTGGGATCCTACAATGATCAAGGTTGGTCTCACCCAGTTTGCACCCCGTCTCCTTCCCTGACTCTTCTGGCCAAAGTCCCTGTCGCCCTCTGGGGTAAGCCAAGGCTGGCCAGCCTGCAGCAAGAAGCAGTCAGAGAGAGAATTACTAACACCTACATCTCAGCAGCTTCCCCAGAGAGCCAGGTGCTTTTAAAACACCCTTGTGGCTCTCTCCTTGGGTCCCAGCTGGCTTCCTTGGCAGGTTTATTGGAAGTTTGGAGCTTCCTTGTCAGTAAGTCAGAAAAAAAAATCTGTTAAATCACCCAGCAAGACACAGAGCTAATCAGAGACCCCAGAACCTAGAGCAGACGGAACGATGTAGAAAAGCAAATGGCCCCTACTGTTCCGTTGATCTGTTTCTCTCTTCATGCCGCTCTTTCTTATCTAGCGCCACAAAAAAACACTGTCTCTCTCCAGCTTGCAAGGAGGATAGCTTTCCCGCCAATCTACATATTATTGTCCACACAGCCTTGAGCCTCTGCAGAGAAGGCAGTTGATTTATGGGAAATGGATTTTCAATCAGCCTCATTCCAGCCTTCTGAGGCTCTCCATCCACTCTCATTTGGTTCCTAATTCATTAATCTCCCCCCTCCACTTGCTTGATCCGATTATTCTTGGATATAATGTATTATTTTGCTCCTTTATGTACCACTGACTACTCATTTGATCATAGGTGCTCCTGTACCTTGTACCAGGAGATGTGAAGGGGCCGTTATGGAGCCTTCTCCACTCCTGGGGTCTTGCCTGACTCTCGCGGATGCAGGTATGAAGCAGCAGAAAGAGAAACAACAGTGGTGGAGAGGCATACGGTCTCACCGGGGTAAGGAAGTATCTCGTTTTCTAGCTCTTTTTTCATTACAGAGAAGTTTTCAAGCTTCCCCCAGCCATATCTTCGGAAAGTGCTGTAACCGTTAGCAGTATCTGTGGGGTCTCTGTTCTTCTGTTAGGATCATGCAGTGAAAAATCCGCAGAGGGAAGCTGCTTTGTCTATAGAACATGCAGCAAACACTTCACTTAGGACACGATGACCAAGAACTTTTCCAGAAAACTGGGCCAGCATTCAGCACAAGTTAAATGAGATTTGCTAAACTCCAGAGCTGGAAAGGACTTGAAGATTATTCTTGTCCAACTGTCTCATTTTATATTCCCTCCCTCCCTCCGTTCCTCCTTTTCTTTCTTCCCTTTTTTTTTTTTTTTTCTTTGAGACAGAGTCTCATTCGGTCACCCAGGCTGAAGTGCAGTGATGTGATCTCCGCTCACTGCAACCTCTGCCTCCCAGACTGAAGCGATCCTCCCACCTCAGCCTTCTGACCACAGACATGTGCCACCATGCCCAGCTAATTTTTGTATATTTTGTAGACATAGGGTTTCACTATGTTGCCCAGGCTTGTCTCCAACTGCTGAGCTCAAGCGACCTGCCCACCTCGGCCACCCAAAGTGCTGGGATTACAGGCATGAGCCAGGCAGTGAAAAAAATACTGGCCTTAAGGTCAGGCACATTGGTTCACGCCTGTAATCCTAGCACTTTGGGATGCTGGGGCCGACGGATCCTTTGAGGTCAGGAGTTCAAGACCAGCCTGGCCAACATGGTGAAACCCTGTCTCTACTAAAAATACAAAAAACTAGCTGGGTGTGGTGGCACACATCTGTAATCCCAGCTACTCAGGAGGCTGAGGCAGGAGAATCGCTTAAACCCAGGAGGCGGAGGTTGCGGTGAGCCAAGCTTGTGCCACTACTGCACTCCAGCCTGGGCGAGAAAGCAAGACTCCATCTAAAAAAAAAAAAAAAAAAATTGGCCTTAGTGCAGAAACCAGGAGCTTGAGTACTGGCCATGTGAGTTTAGATGGGTCACTTGATCTCTGGTCTCAATTTCAGTATCTATAAAATAATGGTATTGAAACAGATGATCAACGACCCAGGCAAAAAAAGGGCAAAATCAAATTCTAGGAATGGACAGCACAATCATCTCCATTTTATACGTGGGGAAACTGAGTAATGCGGGTTGGTGGATAAGGTGCTAGGACCAGCCAATGTCAGTTTTCATATTGGTCCTGCTACCGATTGGCCCAGGAACTCAGGCAAAACACACATCTTCCAGTCTGGTGCTGTCCTGAGTCTTCTCCCATCATAGTATACGGGGAGGGTCCCAACAAGGCCATCTCTGTGCTTCACTGGAGGTGCTACAGAATCCCAGCCACCACTGGTACTTCTCAGGCTACACGGAGCTGGCACCTGGACAGTGGTTCAAATCTCCTGATTCTCAGCCTTCAGCCTCCCCGTCTGAGATTCTCCAATGGCCCAGGGGTCTAGGATGCAGACCAGGGTTAGAGAAAGAATAAAACGGAAGGAAGCTACAAAGTGAGAAGAAACTTTTGGAATCTTAGAAGGGTGGAAGAGTTATTTCCAGAGTTCACTAGAACAGCAGTTCCCAAAGTGTGGTTTGGAGACCCCTGGATGGGGGTGGGGGCCTGAGATCAAAATTATTTTCATAGTAATACTAAGATATTATTTGTTTTTTTCACTTTCATTCTCTCAGGAGTATACACTGGTGTTTTCCAGAAGCTACGCAATGTGCAATATGACAAAAGACCGACTACAGAAGCAGGTAGAAGAATCCAGCTATCTTCTGTTAAGCCAGACACTGAAGAGATTTGCAAAAGTGCAAAACAATGCCACTCTTCTCATTGATTTTTTCTTTTTTTTTTTTTGCTGTGGAAAATATAGTCATTTTTCATGAATACATGCTATTTGTACTAACACGTAATGGGCTTATTTGGCTATTCTTGGTGTAAATAAATACATATTTTAAATATTCTTAGTTTTACTTTCTAATGCAGTAAATATCAACAGATATAGCCCATAAAAACAAAGTTCTTTATTTTATTTTATTGAGTTCTCAATAATTTTTAAGAGTGAAAACGTGTTCTGAAATCTAAAAGTTTGAGAATATTTTCATGGGAACATAATATTATTTGCTTGCCAGGAGTCAGTGCCCCTTCACCCTACCCACTCAATTTTCATCTCTCTGTTATTCCTGGGGCCTGTGTTTGTGAATTTTGGGATTACTCTTAGCTCCAGATAATCCATAAAGTGTGGCTCCCAGCGGCCCTCAGCACTGGCATGCTAATGCAGGCAGACCAGCTGTGTGCAGAAGGGAGCTTAGCAAGGGTCCCTGGGCATCCTCCCCACAATATCCAGCAGGCCTTTCCTATTTCTTCTTTGTAAAGGCCTGTGAGTCTCTCTTATCACCTCAGAAATTACTTGTTTCATTCCACACAACTTGGCCAATCCAGCAACCAGGACTTCTCAGCTCACAGACCCTTTTTCCAAAGAAAGAGTTGAGGGAAGTTTTCTTCAGGATTAACTGAATCCCAATTTTCACTCTCCCTTGGAGATGGTGGGGAGAGTGGGAGAGAAGGAGTGAGGGAAAAGGGGATGCCCTTCTCAGAAAGCTGCCACTGGGGTGAGGGGCCTGGCGCTGCCAACCCCCACTCCACCTCCGCTCAATGACACAAACCCCAGAACCCCAGAAACCATCTGACCCAGGAAACTGTCTTAAGGCCCAGACTGAAGCATGGTTTGTCTGAGCTGGTGTTGCCATGAAGAGGTGGAATGACTTGCTGCCGGTATCAAATCAAGGAAAGCATTTCAAGGCCTGGAGGGTCGAGTCACAGAGGAATTGAGATTTGTCTGGAGGGCAGAAGGTAGAAGGAAGAACTCGATGGTAGAAATGCTACCACCCACATAAATAATAATAATAGTAAATGTTTATGATTAGCGCAAGCCCACTCACGCACTTCCCACAACAACCTAGGGAAGCAGGTACATGATTATCTCCCCTTTACAGATAAGGATGCTGAAACTCAGCAAGTTGAAGTAATTTGCCACCTAGGAAGGGGTGGGGCTGGATTCTGGCTCCAGAACCCTCGCTCTGCAGAGCAGCTGTTTAGAGAATAAGTGTTCTGGGCGAGGCCTCAATAGGCAGTTGGTTCTCTTTGTTAATTATTGCCACAGGGAAAGGAAATAGAGCAACTCTTCTGAAAGCCACATAAACCGATTGTCAAACGTCAGCTTCACACCTCATGCTGTCACAGTGGAGTTCATTTCCCAAGCAGTGCACCCAGGGGACACACCAGGAAGAGTGGGGCGTCTGGGCAAACATTCTCAAATTCTTTTTTGGCAGAATTGGTGGGGGTGGGGGTGGATATCTGGTTACGTCTGCGTTAAACATTTTTCAGGCTAGACTGTCCTGGAGTAGACCCCAGATGCCTCCATCACCGTATATTTGTGGGATAGAGCCAACTCCACACGCTTCCCAAAGACAAACCTGGTGGAGCCGTGAGACCCCCTGGGCTCCTCTTGAGAGGGGGTGGGATGGCAGTCTAGAGAGGCAAGCCCCCAATCTCCTGAGCTTCCACAAGGGTGCAGCCATGCCTGCTCCCAACTTGACTGTCTTATCTTACAAGGGGAAGAAGATATTGGTGACCTCCCAGGTGCCTGCCAGGCAGCACACCCTTCAGCTTATCACTCCTCTGCCTTTGTGGCAAGCTCAGCCAAAAGGAGGGATATATTGTTTGTACTTGCTTTAAGGATGCATGTCCTCTTTACTCTTTCAGGGGTTCAAAAGTCCACCCCTGGGCCAGGCTAGCTCAGCAGAGAGCTGGGGGTCTGCCCTACAGGAGTCGGGCTTTAGGGATTGAACCTTGCCGGATACCATTCAAATAAACTGGTCACTGGTCGGTGGCAAGGCTGTCAAGGGGAGGCTGTTCATGACATCACACAGCAGCAGAACCAAAGGTGGTCCCCACCTGAGCCTTTCTTACAAACAAGTTTAGGTGAAGAGATATACAAATGCAGATTCCTAACAAACAGCCCCGTCCTCCATGCACACATACTCCTGAACGCCCAGTGGTTGGCTTATACACCCTCCTGTGTGGACATTCTAGAGCTGCCACTGCTTCTAGGGTTCTTAGTACTAGGGTAGCTGGGTTCCCAAAGCCTGGATCTGTTTCCACACTGAAGACACTCATGACCAGACCTTGGGAATTATACAACTGACCTGGTTCCTTCCTTTATATTGGCTGTTAGAAAGCTTAGAGACAGGGCCAGGCACAGTGGCTCATGCCTGTAATCCTAGCACTTTGGGAGGCTGAAGCGGGCAGATCACTTGAGCCCAGGAGTTCAAGACTAGCCTGGGCAGCATGGCAAAACCCTGTCTCTACCAAAAATACAAAAAATTAGCCAGGCATGATGGCGTGTGACTGTAGTTCCAGGTACTCAGGAGGCCGAGGCAGGAGGATAGCTTGAGCCCAGGAGATGGAGATTGAAGTGAGGTGACATTGCACCATGGCACTCCAGCCTGGGCGACAGAGTGAGACTCTGTCTCAAAAAAGCAAAACAAACAAACAAAAAAACAGCTTAGAGACAAATGAGTGGCTCCCTAGAGCAAAGAAACACAGCTTTGAGATATTTGTTCAAATCTTTTTGTATTTCTTTCCCTTTTTTTTTTCAAACTGAAGAAACTTTTCAAATTCCAATATACAAAATAATACTATACTTGATCCCTGCCACACAAAATGGACAACTGTTACTATTTTATTTGCTTCAAACCCATAAAACATTACATGAAGTTGAACGCCATCTGTCTCCCTCTAAAACTGTTCCACCACACCCCTACCACCCCAGCAGCAACCACTATTGAGTTTGCTTCTAATATTTCTTTTTAAAATAACAAATATTTATATGTGCTTATAGAAATCTGTGGTTAGATTTTTTCTATGAGTTGTATACATGATCACAGTATGCATTATTTTGCAATGTGCTTTTTATTAATAATGTAACAATGTGTTTTGTTTTGTTTCTTTCCCACTCTTTATATGTATTCTCTGTTGTATTTTGTGGTTTCTTTTTTTTTCGAGACAGAGTGCCACTCTTGTTGCCCAGGCTGGAGTGCAATGGCACAATCTTGGCTCACTGCAACCTCCACCTCTCCACCTCCCAAGTTCAAGCAATTCTCCTGCCTCAGCCTTCCAAGTAGCTGGGATTACAGGCAAGTGCCCCCACACCCGGCTAACTTTTGCATTTTTAGTAGAGATGGGGGTTTTACCATGTTGGCCAGGCTGGTCTCAAACCCCTGACCTCAGGTGATCCACCCGCCTCAGCCTCCCAAACTGCTGGGATTACAGGCACGAGCCACCACGCCCGGCCTATGGTTTCTTATTAGCCACCCTATATCCTTTTTGGAACAAGGCAGAGTTCAAAAGGAATTAATAAAATAATAGTTTTAGGATGTGATAGTTGTCATAAGAAAGATCTATTAATCTGCTATCAATCTTCATGAAAGCCTAAAACAAACAAACAAAAACAAGTCAATGTTGCAGCAGTAGAGACTTGAGCTAGATTTCAGGAAGCCTCCTCTATAATGGATGGCTTTGCCTCTATTTTACCTGGAGTCAAGGGAATGCATGAAGTCAACTGATTCATTAGATTTTAAATCAAAGAACAAATACTGGCCTGGAGCTGATAGACCAGCTATGAGACTAAATGCTGGGGAAGATACAAGTGGTCTAGAAGGGGCCTTCTGGGGTTCTACCATCTTGTTGGGGAGATAAGGCTGATCATGGGTAAGACAGTGCAGAAGCAGGTGGGCAATGTGCTCGAGAGGTTAAGGGCACAGAGTCCAATTGCCCAGGTTTGAATCTTTAGTCTGCACTTCCCAGCTTTATGAGTTTACTTTGGGCCTCTATTTCTTCATCCATAAAATGGGAATACAAGGTTATGTGAAAATTAAAAGTACTAAAATATATAAAGCTCTGAATAGAATGTCTCGCACTTGGTAAGCACTACATGATGTGTCTTTTAAGTAAAAATAAGTGTTATTTGAATGGCAGATATCATAAGCTGGAATGATCTAGAAATAGCTTTGAGATGGAGATGATTAGAAATGGCTTTACAGAGCAGGTGTCAGAGAGAGCATGATCAAACGCCTGCACAATTTGGATCTCTTGGCAGAGGAGAACTTCACCAACGCTTGCCCAAAAAGTTATGTGTGGGGCACAGTGAGGAAACAAGTCAATCAAGACACAAAGAGAACAGCAGAATCTAAGATGAATGGGTGCAGGGAGTAGGGCTTGATATCAAGACCAAGAGTTCAGGATTTATCTTGTAAGAAATAGGGAGCCAATGAAGGTTCTGTGTGGCAGTGACGTGTCACAAGGAAATGTATTAATCAGGATAGGTTGTGGAACAAACACTCCTCCCCCATTTCTCAGTACTAAGCCAACAAAATTTATTTCTTGCTCAAGTTACAGGTCCTCTGCCTGTCGGCTGAGCCTTTGCCCCATTTAGTTTCAGTCTGGGGAATCTATCTCGAACAGCATTGTCCAATCTTTTGGCTTCCCTGGGTCACATTGGAAGAAGAAGAATTGTCTTGGGCCACACAAAGTATGCTAACACCAACGAGAGCTGATGAGGGAAAAGAAAAAAAAAATCACACACACACACAAATCTCATAATGTGTTAAGAAAGTTTATGAATTTGTGTTGGGCTGCATTCAAAGCTGGTCACAGGTGGCCAGCCAGCCGCAGGTTGGACAAGTTGGATCTAGAATATTGCTGTGCTATTATTGCAAAGGGACAAAAAGCATATGGCAAACCATGTGCCCCTGGCTCTTAAAGCTTCCGCCTGGAAGGGACACGTACTGCATTGGCCAAAGCAAGTCAGAGAGCCAAGCGGGCTGTCAGTGGGGCTGGGATGTATGTCTTCCCCAGGCAGGGGCAGCAAATATTTGTGAACAATAATGTAACCTACCCTAGGGCATTTTAGGACCCTGCCTAAGATTACCACACAGCTTTCTGCTATGATATCCCCTCAGCCCACTAACATTGTTTATCACTCATTATTACAAATTTTTCTTTAGACCTTGATGCTTTAGAATTTGCCTTGAAATCAACATGGATCTCACCCCCACCTCAGGAAGTCTCCATTAGCTGATTAAAAGGAAAGAGTTCTTCTAAGACCTGTTTTTTTTCCCCAAGCTTGAGAAATGAATATAATGTTTCTGTTTTTGAGTTACTCAGGCATCTTGGTTGAGGTGAGCCTCTGTGGTTCTCCAGTTTGCCTAGTTTTATAATTTTGTAGCCTGCTGCGATTTCTGGCCTATTGATTAATGGGTCTCTCTCTCTCTCCACCACCAGCGACCTTAATCTTTTCTTAATTGCTTTAATGGCTGTTCGGCTTCCCTCTCGTGCCTTCCCCCACAATGTTGTTGTTGCTAAGCTTTTGTGTCTTAACTTCATTCTCCAACCGAGGACTTTGCAGGCGAGTGAAAGGTGAATTCTCTCTTTGTTTACCCTCTTTTCCTTGTTTTTCTCTTTTGCTTTATTTCTTCTTCAGCTGTTTTCACATTTCTTAGCCAGAATGGGGGCATTGTCTGAGGTAATTGGGCAAAAACAGAAAAATAAACAAAAATATAATGAGGGGAGGTCAAGGACAAGGTCTCCCCTCAACCCTCCCAAGTGACCCCTGCACCTACTACATCCGCATCCAGTCTGGTCACTGCGCCTCCCTCTCTCTCTCCTGCCCCTCCAAGGCCAGCTCCTCCCCCAGGCAGAGGGTGTCCAAGGTCTTCCTGGAAGCCAGACTGGGATGGGCTGACTTTCACCTGACCTGGTTTGGGGCTGTCTCCTTCATTAGGAATAACTTCTCAGAGCTTCTTCAAATATGCTTTATTCGTTTCTTCCTTCATCGGTTTATTTGCAAAGACTTATTGAATGCTTACAGTGTGCCCGGCATGCCAAGTACCATGGGAAAGAACAAATGAAGCTCAGGCCTTGAGCTGCAGTCACGCACAGGTCAAACTAGCAGAGGGGAAAGAGTACGGAACCCAGCAATGCATCAGGAGCTTTCGAGAGCTCCGAATAGCAAATACTGTGGGAGTTCTGAGGTGAGAGGCCACTGTGGGCTAAGAATCGGGGCAGGCTTCCTAGAGGAGGTGGGCTTTTAAATAGGCCTTAAAAGATGGATAGAACAAAGGAGACAAAAGAGAAGGCATTTCTGGAAGTGAGAGGCACATGGGTGCCGGGGAGAGTAAGGGCTTAGGGGCAGGAGCACTGACTCCCATCTGCCCTGGGCCTGGCCATCATGGCCTTCGAGGTGGGGTGTGGTGGGAGGAGGGCTTTGTATGCACACCATGCCCAGGGTCTGTGTGCACTGGCAGGAGCCCCCTTTCCCATTTGATTCCCCACTCTTCTGAGAGGACAAGGATGATAGGAATGGTTGGTGGGTGCTATTTTAAGGGGAAGACAAGGAGGAGGAAATACTCTTTCAATGAGGACTCAGAAAACAAAATTTCTGGAAGCTTCCTGGGTGGCTCCACAAAGTCTAAAAGGACCCATATGGAGCCCATGCCTCTGCATGACCCTAGGCCACTGTCTTCACACCAGGCCTGTTGAGATGTCAAGGTTACGTTTAGGCATCTTGTCATATTCTGTTTGCCAGCATATTATGTTGCCTTTTTTTTTTTTTTCAAGACAGAGTTTCACTCTTGTCACCCAGACTGTAATACAGTGGCACAATCTCAGCTCACTGCAACCTCCACCTCCTGGATTCAAGCAATTCTCCTGCTTCAGCCTCCCAAGTAGCTGGGATTACAGGCGCCCACCACCATGCCCAGCTAATTTTTGTATTTTCAGTAGAGATGGGTTTTCACCATGTTGGCCAGGCTGGTCTCGAACTCCTGACCTCAGGTGATCCACTTGCCTCAGCCTCTGAAAGTGCTGGAATTACAGGCATGAGCCACCGCACCTGGCTGTTGCATTGTCTTCTGATGGACCCTATGGTGTCAGTGAACCCTGGGGGCAGGCCTGAGTCTTCTTCTGTACATGAATGGACAGAACCCAGGAAACTGCTGAGGACTGGCTGAGCAAAACTGCTTGACACCAGCAGGGCCTGTGGGAAACACTGGGTCCCAGGGACTCACTTCTACTCTTGTTTATAAACTCTCAGATGAGACACAAAGAGAAAGACCATTAATTGAATACTTATGTCAATAAATTAAGGGAGACATAAGGTGTGTAGTTATGAGTTTATCTCTGGGGTCTGATGGACTTGAGTTCAAATCTAACCCTTGAAATCTGCCTCTTCCCAGCTGGGTGATCTTAAGAGGTTATTTAATCTCTTTTTTCTTAAAATGTCTCAGTTTATTGACAAAATATTTCAGAGAACTATGTAACAAGTATTTATATATAATCTTTACATTTATATATGAGGTACTCATGTATTTTCCACTAGCATTAAAGACATAAACATTGCATTATAGTTACTTCCTATCACCCTTTTTTGAAAGAAGAAATGAAAGGTTAACAATTAGCTAAAACAATCCTCTTCTCTTCCCCTTCCTTCCTCTCCAAAGGTAACCAGTTTCTTGAAGTTGGTGTTTATTATTCCAGTGCATTTTGAAAAACATTTACTGAATATGTGAGTATCTATAATAAAACCAGGGGTCCCCAACTCCCAGGCCACGGACCAGTACCAGTCCATGGCCTATTAGGAACTGGAGTACACAGTTCATACATGAGTATCATACATGCAAGAGGTAAGTGGCGGGTGAGTAAGTGAGGCTTCATCTGTATTTATAGCCACTCCCCATTGCCCACATTACCACCTGAGCTCTGCCTCCTGTCAAATCAGTGTCGGCATTAAATTCTCATAGGAGCTCAAACCCTATTGTGAACTGTGCATTCGAGGGATCTAGGTTGCACACTCCTTAGGAGAATCTAATGCCAGACGATCTGTCACTGTCTCCCACCACCCCCAGATGGGACCGTCTAGTTGCAGGAAAACAAGCTCAGGGCTCCCACTGATTCTACATCATGGTGAGTTGTATAGTTATTTCATTATATATTACAATGTCATAATAATAGAAATAAAGTGCAAAATAAATGTAATGTGCTTGAATCATCCCCCCACCCCCTGGTCCATGGAAAAATTGTCTTCCACGAAACCAGTCCCTGGTGCCAAAAAGGTTGGGGGAACCTCTGTATAAAAATATATGCTGCTTTCACAGGCTTAAAGTTTTATATGATGGGTACCATATTTTATAGATCCTTTTGAAAATTCCTTTTCTATTGGATTGTAGATCATTTCCTTGTGGATTTGTAGGGGTTCTTTTAAGCCCCAGTTTCCTTATCTGTGAATGGGAGTACTAACAATCCCTGCATCACAGAGTTGCTGTAAGGATTAATGTAAATGAGTATCCTACATGCAAGTGTTTTGGGCCCTATCACACAGAGTAAGGATAAGCAGAAAATCAAGTTCCACAGAATTCCTCTCGGTGAGAGCCTTGTGCCTGCTTGGAGGAAATCTGCTAGATGACATCAAAAGGCTAGATGACATCAAAAGGCTAGATGACATCAAGAGGAGGGTGAGGCAGGAAAGGAAAACTCAAGAGCAAAAGCTGGCTGCTAACTGGCTGCAGAGTGTGAAGTGCCAGATTTGCATCACCACTGCGAGGGAGCAGGAGAGAGAGGCTGCCCACCACATGCAGAAGGGGGAAGAGTTAATAAAGAGAGAAAAAGCAATAAAGAAACCTCAGAGTGACAATGGAGGAAACATAAGTCTCCTAGAGTTTTGAGGTTGGTTGCAAAGTAAGTGGTATCACTGTTTCTCGTAATGCAGTCTCCACTACTCACAAATGGTGCTAGGAAAAGCCTCTTTGGGGACTGTGAGAGGTGCCAGGGTTTGCACTTGGGTTGGGATGAAAACAGACAGCACCTGTGCACATAAATCCCTGAGTTGGAGTGGAGAGCTGTCAGCTCAAAAGCTGTTTGCAGGTTTAATGACATCAGCCCCATAATTGGCCTTTTCTTTTTCTATTACTTCACTTAATCCTAGCAGTGGCCTCATGAGGCCTTACTATCATTTCCATATTACTTAAGGGACATGAAGCTCAAATAAGTAAAGTTACTTTTCTAGGATCATGCAGGCAGTAAATAGGGAGGCAAAGATTGTGTCTGGGTGTGTCAGACTCTAAAACTTCTGTTCTTGGAGAGAGAGATTGGGGGAAGGGAAACAAAGGAAGAAAAAGACAGGAGGCAGGGAAAGGAGCAGGAGATGGTGGGGGTGAGGGGCAAGGATAGAAACTATTGCTGATCTTCACAGAAGCCTCATGTTGAAGGAAAGGAAGGCCAAGCAGGGCCCTGGAATTCCAAGTTACTCACAGCTAGAGTTGCCAAATTCAGCAAATGACAATACAGGATACCCAGTTAAATGCAAATTTTTGATAAACAGTAATAATTATGTTCTACGCAATATGTGGGACATACTTATACTAGAAATTCACTTGCTGTTGATCTGAGATTCAAGTTTAATGGCGCCTCCTGCATTTAATCTGGCAAATCTACTCACAGGGCATCCCAGGCCAAGCGCAGGAAGAGACGAGCAGCAGCATCTGGAATAAGGCACCAGAGCAGATCCTTCCTAATGCTTGGATGTCACAGCTCACAGCTCACACATCCTGGGTAGCGACTGCCTCCTTTCAGAGCAGCCTCCCCTCAACCTCCTGAGCGAACTAGCCAAGCATGGCAGAAAAGAGAAGTGTCCGGAAACTGTAGGCAATGCCGTGCACACAGCATCTCTGTGACCCACCAGGGCCTTGAGGGACAGATGGACAAATTGGGAGAATGGAAAAGTTTACCTCTGGAAAGTTTCACTTCCTATTTCTTCATCCTTCTCCCTTCTTCCAGCACGCACTCTCCAAGCCAGGTTCCCTGAGAGTCCAGGCTGCTCTGGTCCTGCCAAAGTATTTGATAAAATAGTCCACAAGAGGTTGCAGTGATTCAATGTGGGGCTCCCCTGGAGAGCCTGCAATGGAGAGGAAGAGCCCCAGGAGGGATATGTTTCAGCCAAAGGCATAAAACTCAGATGGTAACATTGATGAGTGCTGGAGGGGAATTGGGAACAGAAGGGCTCTTTTGGTACCCCCCTCCCCTCAAATATCAACTATGAACCACCTACAGTCCATCTGCCCTATAATGCCAGCCCTGCCTGAATGAATCAATAAATCAACACAGTGATGTAGCATCAACTCAACACGCTATTTCAGGCTGATTCAAACCTACTGGGGTTGTCCTGCTTCGGGCTGCTTCCTCCTGCCCTGGGGGGCTCTTGAAGGGCTGAAAAGCTCTCTTTGTACAGACATCACCAGCACTGAACACCTGAGAGGGTCCCTAGCCCCTCTGGTTCTCACTTCTGTTCTCTTCCTGTCCTTAAGTGGCTTCCCACACTAAGAGCAGACTCAGAGGCCAGCTCCCAGAGAAGGGGGCTCCAGACCAGCGTCTCCACATTTACCCCGTCCTTGGCTTGCTGTGGCTACCCCAGAGTGTCAGGCCGGCCACCCAACTGTCCCACATCTCAACAACCTCCGTGTGCTGTTTCCATGACAACCGAAGTCATCGCTGTCCTTCTACATCTATAACACAAATCCCCACACACAATGTTTTATCCCCACGCCCAGGATTCTCACTAAGACCCTCTTATGGTCCCGTGGAGCATATGCACGCTCTGCCTAACAGACCCCCTTCCTGTCAGCTTCTAAGAATTTTATTGCCAGGAGTGGTGGCTCACACCCGTGATCCCATCACTTAGGGAGGCTGAGGTGGGTGGATCACCTGAGGTCAGGAGTTTGAGACCAACCTGGCCAACATGGTGAAACCCCATCTCTACTACTAATAAAAAATTAGCTGGGCATGGTGGCGCACACCTGTAATCCCAGCTACTCAGGAGGCTGAAGCAGGAGAATCACTGGAACCCGGGAGGCAGACGTTGCAGTGAGCCAAGATCATGCCACTGCACTCCAGCCTGGGTGACAGAACGTGACTCCATCTCAAAAAAAAAAAAAAAAAAGAATTTTATTAATACTCCCATATTTACTCAAAGACATCCATGGAAGGCCTTCTCTTTAAAGAGTATTTCTTTAAAAATGTGTGGTAAAAGTTAAAAATGAACAGGGTGTGGGCAATTACAAAAATCCTGGGTAGCACTGAAGCTGTGATAGGAGCTTCAGAGATGTGAGGGAGAACTTGGCCCAAAGGCCTGTATGTGGAGATGTGATTATTCTTCAAGCAGGAGTTAATGGGGAGGCAGATCTCCAAATATTTCGTACACAGATTATGGCCAATTATCAGATTATACAAGAGGCCAGCACCCTGGCTCCCCTCTGGCCATCCTCACATCATCAACGCACAAGTGGCAAGGAATAAGGGGATCTGGGAGAGAGGCCCGGGCTGAGGGGAATGAGGAGTGGAGACCTCAGGGAGTGATCTGCTCCCTTCCTCAGCCCCCTGCCTCCTCTCCAGTTCCACTCACAGCAGCATCCTGAGGGGCCACACTCCACCTCACCCAGGTGGCCCCCCAGTCACAGACGTGGCTTGCTCACAGCCCCCCTCCATACCAGCCAGACCTTCTGTCCCATAGGCCACCAGCAAAGCCACTCCTGATACTAATTTGGAATGAACATAACATTCCACAAAGGGCAGAGGATGGAGAAGTTGGGATTATAAAACCTCATCATCTGATTTCTTAGACCTTTGCAAAATAATCACATTTTGTTGATCCGGTCAGAGAGGGTCCTGGCTGGGAAGGGACCCTGAAGTCCAGGAAGAGGACAGGGGTTGTCTTTTGGATTCAGGCTTCTGGAGGACTGAGACCTGGTCCATTCTTTGGCCCTTCCTGAGGGTTCAGAAGTCTCTCGATGATTCCTGTGTGTCTACCAGGAGGCCCCTCCTAATGGGGCAAGGGCTGTGGGGCTTAACAGTCCCCACAGAACCTACCCTGCCTTCTCCCCTCTTAGTGATCTTCCCTCTTCCTCTCTGCCCCTTCCTTGTTGACTAGGTAACCAGGGGGCAGCTCACATGTCAGGTCTTCTATATAATCCGATAAGTGGTTGTAATCAGGGGGTGAAATCTCCATGGACGTCCTTTTTGGGTCTCTCGTGATAGCAAAATTAGTTTTTTCGGTCACAGATTCTAAAACCCAACCTAGGGCTACTTTACCCCAGATGACTCTCCCCTCCAGAGATGGGATGGAATGGGATATCGGGTGATGAGTTCCCCATTGAGTGCTCTGTTTCAGCCTCAGCCCTGGTGTTTGGGACATTTAGGGATTTTGTGACAAGTCCCACAGGGCAGGCTGATTTCTCTGGACTGCCTTGCCCCACATCAGTCAGGTCCCACCAGGTCCCCTCAAATGAGTGACAGCCCAAGTATAGCTGGGATTTTAAGTTATAAGGCAAATTCCATTTCCTGGTTCCAGAGGGGAGCAGAGCTCTCACAGAATAACTCAACCTTCACGGCACCACTGTACATCCTGGCCTTCCCCCACCCCATGCATGACTCTGGAAGGGCATTCTCCACCTTGTTCACTTTGTACCTATTCCAACTCTACTTTGGATGATACCTGTCTTCCTAAATATGCAAAATGCCAGACCCTCTTGCAGTTCCTGCCGTGCCCCCTCACCCTGGCCAGACCACAGTTGGGAGATTGTCCTCTACACTTGGAGCACAAGGGAAACTGAGGCCCTGGAAGAATGCAGACTTCTCAGTCCCTTAGCCCAGGAACTTTCTAAGATCAAGATACCAAGTTTGGATGTTAAATAACAGGGACATCCCCAGGTTGTGTGATCTCTCTGCCCTTTCCCCACCCCACCACTCTCTGGGTGGGACCCCAAACTTCTGAAAGTGCTCTGAGTTGCAGAGCAGCTGCAGTATCTGCTGGATCCATGCTCTTGGCCACTCCATTCGCCTGGCTGCTGTTCACAAGGCCCTGGGTGAGCCACCGCCACCTTCTTTCCACCACTCCCTGACCCCAAATGTGTGACTTTTCACTAGCCCAGCTGCTTCTAAGTCTGAAAAGCTAATGTTTAAAAAATAAAGTCCCCAAATCAGCAGACGCATAAGTAATTGCATCCTGGCAATATTAAATTAGACGAGTTAGAAAAGCAGCAGGGAAGGGTGATCATTCACTACTTAGGAGGATACTCCCTGAGTAAACAACAATGCAAGAGTCTTATTTCCTCCCTTGGGTCATCCTGACAACCCTTTCTGCCACCACCCTGAGTCTCAGCCCCCTAGATCCCCAGCCCCCAAAGACACCAACCTGGTCAAAGCAACAGTGACTGTACACCTCACCTAGATTCCTTCACCTCCTTCCTTCCCAGATGTCTGAGACATATGCAGTGAGAAGAACTGATCCCAGGGGTCTCGGGTGAACTTGAGAGGACCCTCAGGGAGATTAGGCAGCGTCTCTAACCAGTGCCACAATTTAAAACAGGCTTATGGGGGAACCGAGTCAGGATTCTAATTAAGTCTTGGTCAGGAAGTTCTGCATTATAGAACAGACAAGCCCAAAAGATCTTGCAGAAATTGGAGTGTAATAAATTCCACATGTCAGAATAGTAGTGAGTGGAGGGGGATCCCTGTGTGTCAGCCTTCAGGGAATGTCCCAAATAGCCACAAGCAGGCACCTTCCCAGCATGAATGGCTTGGGTGCCAGAATTAGCCAAAGGCATGGCAGACACTATTTTGACACCAGAGCGGAGCTATCTGGGAGGCAGCAGAAACTGCAATTTCAAATGGGAATTAAATCACTGCAGGTGTAGGATTATTTTCCATTTAGGAGAAAATGCCCCCCCCATCTGCATTTTGTAAATTAAAAAGTAGTTAGCAATTCAGCTTTGGAAAGCCAGTTTCCTATTCCTCCTCAGCAGTTCTGAGGATTTTGGTGACGTGACAGTAAGTAATACGTACCTAGTGATTAGGGCTGCCAGTTTAGCAAATAAAAATACAGGATGCCCAGTTAAATTTGAATTTCAGATAAACAATGAATAAGTTTTTCATATAAGCATGTATTATACTAAAGAAAATTATTCATCAGTTATCTGAAATTCAAGTTTAACTGGGAGTCCTGTATTCTCTCTGATAACCTTCCCACTGACGGTGGAGGTCACTGCCAATGCAAAGACATCAGCTCCACCTCTGTGTCTGGGGCAGAACAGAAAGGTGCCATGAAGCCCTCTGGGGCATTCCTCCCTCTTTTCACCTCCCTCTCCATCAAGAACCCACTCATTCACTTATTCATTCAACTGACATTTATTGCGAGCCTATTATGTATCAGCCCTTGCACAGTATGGGAGAGACAATCATGACATAGCCCCTGTCCTTGAGGTTGGCAGCCTGGCGAGGGAGTCAAGACACATTCATAATCATGGTGACTTAAGGGTTACTCTAGCATTGGGATAAAGCAATGAGGGAACACTATACGGTAGCATGCAGCCCTGGAAAACTTATGGTAGCACAGTTACACAATTTTACTTTGAGGTAAAGTCCCCATCAATGTGTTCTGTGACTCATAAAGTCACTGAACCTCTCTGAGCCTCACTTGCTTCACCTGAGTAAAGATGATGTTAATGACAGTACTTGTCAAACAGGCTTGTTCTGAGAAGCCAATGGACCAGCCAGCACTTGGTAAACCATAAGGTGCCATGTGAATGTGAACTATCGTTCACTCTCAAAATGATTATTGTTTGGAAGCTCCTCAAAAAGTTAAATATAGAATTACCATATGATGGAGCAATTCCACTCCTAGGTATATACCCAAAAGAACAGAAAACAGGGATTCAAATTTGTATACCAATGTTAATAGTAGCATTACTCACAACAGCCAAAAGGTGGAAACAACCCAAATGTCCAGCACATATGAATGAATATACAATATGTAGTACATAGACACAAAGGAATATTATTCAGCCTTAAAAAAGAATGAAACTCTGACATATGCTACATGATAAACCTTGAAGACATTATGCTAAGTGAAATACAAGGCCAGATGTTGTGGCTTACATCTGTAATTCCAGCACTTAGGGATGCCAAGGTGGAAGGATTGCTTGAGCCCAGGAGTTTGAGACAAGCCCAGGCAACACAGTGAGGCCCCATCTCTACAAAATATTTAAAAATTAGCTGGGCATGATGGTGCGAGCCTGCAGTCTCAGCCACTCAGGAGGCTGAGGTGGGAGGATCACTTGAGCCTGGAAGGTCGAGGCTGCAGTGAGCCATTAGCACACCACTATACTCCAGCCTGTGCAATAGAGTGAGACCCTATCTCAATTTTTTAAAAAGGAATATGCTAGACACAAAAGGACAAATATTTTGATTCCACTTATATAAGATCCCTAGAATAGGCAAATTTATAGAGACAGAGAGCAGATTAGAGGGGACTAGGGGCTTGGGGGAGTGGACGTAAGTGTTTAATGGGAACAAGGTTTCTGAAGGGTAGATTTTGTGTTATGTATTTTTACCGCAATTTCGGAAAAATGATTGTTATCCAGAGAAGGCTGGAAAGGTCAAGTAAGGCATCACGGAGGAGGTATGACTTGAGTAGGATTTGGCTGGGGGAGATGGAGGAAGAACTTTAAGCAGAACAGGCTAACAGCGGGAAGGGCAGGGCTCCAGGAGCCTCACAGGCACAGTAGCTCCGCAGGGGACGCAGGGGACGTGTGGGCCTGAGGCTGACCGGCTGCACCGCCACCTGCTGTGAAGCTGTCCTGCAGGCCAGGAAGAAAGTGCCCACGCTGCACAGAGTAGCATGGGACAAAGGCTTGAGTGGGAAGTGGGTGGCGGGTGTCCTATCACGGAGCCACCACCCCAAGAAGCAATGGGCTGGGAGGGGAACTGCAAATCACAGGAGGAAGTGAGTCCAGTGAAGTCAGAGGAGCAGCCCACCTGGGGGCGGGAGGGGGCGCTGCATTAACCAAGGTGTGGAGGGAGTGTGGCCATCTGGAGAGGGAGGGAAGGCGCAGTGTAGTGGAGACATCCTCCAAGTTCTGGAAGAGTCACACAGGAAGGGTACTTGTACAGAGTAACCCAGGCAGAACGGACTACATCCAATCTAAGATGGCAGCCACACCAAGCAGGGACCCTTGTAATTATTCCAAATCTCTTCCCACATCTCTTTCCGGATCTCTTCTTGTACCTCAAGGGAGACTGCTCCTGTACCCAGCCATCCCCTGGGCCAGAAAGTAGACATAATATCAGTTCCCTAAGGGCAAAATTTCATCTGGGTGCGGTGGCTCACGCCTGTAATCCCAGCACTTTGGGAGGCCGAGGCGGGTGGATAACCTGAGGTCGGGAGTTCAAGACCAGCCTGACCAACATGGAGAAACCACGTCTCTACTAAAAATACAAAATTAGCTGGGCGTGGTGGTGCATGCCTGTAATCCCAGCTACTCGGGTGGCTGAGGCAGGAGAATCGCTTGAACCTGGAAGGCGAAGGTTGCGGTGAGGCAAGATCTTACCATTGCATTCCAGCCTGAGCAACAAGAGCGAAACTCCGTCTCAAAAAAAAAAAGGGGGGGGGGCACAAAGTTTCAGTGCCCCTTGCTCCTCACTCACCCACCTTCCCACCAACACACACAGAGGAAATCTAGTTTTCCTCGGAGTCAGGTCAATTTCAGCCAATTATAAATTCTGCAGATAGACTTCTTCCCATTTTGTAACCCTCAAACCTCTCAACCTCATTCCCAGAAAAGGGGTTGGTATTGGGCATCTTACATCCTTTTGCAAATTCAAACTTTGGTGTTCCTTTTTCCAAAAATATTTGCATTTCAGTCAACTCTACCATTAAAAGATCTTGAACATAAGGGAGCAGAGGCTGTGGAGGATTTGAGAGCCAGGGTGGTCTTTCTGGCTCCCACGCAGCAGTCACTCCTCCTCCAACCTATACGAGACACTCTCCTGATGAAGGGGTCACCTCTCCCCACTCCTGGAAGATTGTCACCTCTTCCTTAAGTTAGTGTCAGGCATTGGCTAAACAGCAAGGTTTACGTTTAATAATAAAACATCTTAACAGCAAACAGAAAATTCTCTGTAAATAGAGATCATTTAAGATGACAGTGGATTAACATTTTAATTAAACATGGCAATTCCAATCATTTTTATCATTATAGAAATACCCAACATTTTGACACATTTCAGGCATAAATTGATGGTTCCAGTCTGATGGCAAATTGATGTAATTTTTCAGGTAGTATTTGTAAGCTTTCAGTGGCAGCAAGAGATGGTATTCAACAGAGGTATAGATTCTAACATTCCCATTCAAAATACTAATTCTGAAGCCTCCATGCCTCCATTCATAGTCATACACACTATGAGAAATTAATTTGATGTTTTATGGTTTGCAAAACTCACACCAAAAGGTGCTTTGCTTGTCCCGGTGGAATGTTCTACTTTGTTCTGTCATTGAAAGGCATGGCAAGCAGACCTGGTATGTGTATTTGTCTCAGCAATTACTGATTTATTGAGAATGGAGGATGTACTTAGCATCATACTAGTGCTGATCCTCACAGGGGACCATGCAAGGCAGCTATTACTGTCCCTCCAGATGAAGAAATTGAGGCTCAGAGCAGACAAGTAATTTGCCAAAAAGTACCCAACTAGAAAGTGGCAGAACTAGGACTGGAACTCCCAACCATCGAGCTCTTTTCACTACTGCGCTTATTCCCCCAAATGAAGCTACGCAAAGCCTTTCCTGAAAGGCGACTCAGTATTTGTCCATTTGTTATTTTCTTCCTATATTGGAGGCCAAAGAAGACCCTTCACTAACTGATCACACAAAGTTGTATCAACTAGCCTTAATGAGACGAGGTCTTTGTCACGTTTCCTTTGTGCCAACTCCCTTACCTCAGGACCAGCACCACCACCATCATCAACATCATCATCATCATCATCATCAAAATTCAGATTCTACTTGAAGGACAGATACCTTCAAGGAAAAGATAAACGCTTTAACAGAGCATTTTTTTTAACATTAAACAATTTCAATCTTTAAAAACTAGTTGCGGCTAAAAATATTCTTGGGTTCATTACCTATATTACTACTCTTCTAGTGTGCTGAACCATTTGCCTTAGAGTCCCTTGAGAAACATGCATGGCTTTTCCAGCAAAGTTAAGTGACTTCTATCGTCTTGGAGCCTCCTGCTACCCTCTTTCAGCCATATAAGCTGGAGTTTGACAAAAAACTACACAGAAATTTTCACTTTGAAATAACAGCCCTACCCAAACAAAGTCAATGCCCATCAAAGCAAACATACTGAACCAAGTCCAACTTACGTATTATAAGTTTTGAAAACTCTGGAATGTGTCAGAGAAAATAAAATCACTCTGAGAAATATAGTACAGTAAATATTCTCAACTCTTTGTAGGTAGTTTAATTATATTGGCTATTGTTGCTGAGAAATGTTTAGCAATATTGTGATGTTTTAGAACGATAAGACTCTGTGGGGTCAAATAATGTTTATTAATAAATTCAATAAATATTTCCAGACTAAAGTTGTTGATGCCTTTAGCACAACCTCTCGTACATTAAAAAAAAAAATTGAGGATATGATAGTCCTTTTTCATTTTTATAAACCCCATAGGGCTTAGCCTAGTGCCATTCTTGTAACAATTTGCTCAATAAATGTTTGTTGAATGAATATTAATATTTAATAACAATTCTACAAATACTTGTTGGTTATTCTGTAACTAAAATTATAACTAGAAAGTAAACTACAGATAAACATTGTGAATGTACTAAATAACACTGAATTGTACATTTTAAAATGTTTAATTTGATGTTATGTAAATTTCACCCCCATTTTTAAAAGAACTGCACAGACCAGGAAATAGCAACCTTTCATTAAATTCAACAAGGCATATTCTCATTTTTTCATATCCACTGTAAAGTACAAAACAGCCCATAAACATTTTTATGTTTTTTATTTAAAAAATTTTAAAAACATAAAGTAGGAAGTTTTTTATTTAAAAACAAAAATCAGTATTTAATAGATAAAATTTAAAAGTTACAACAGAATTTCCAGAAATTGTGATGCAAATAATAGCCTGAAATATGTGAAGCACTCATGGCTTAGTGAGAGGTGTTTACAGGGCTTTGCAGACCCCTCCCTGGCTGCTCCAGTTTGCGCCCCCCACCATGTCCCCATCACACTGTAAAGGGAAGGAAGAGAAAGAAGTCTCCAGGTTTCTTCCCCATCCGAGAAATGTTCCAAGTGCCAGAAGACAGACGTGCAGTCTCTCCACTCCCATCCTTTCACCAACTTTAATCACAGTTCCAGATTCAAGGTGGTATTTCTAAGGACGTCAAACTTGTAAATAATTTCCAAAACGAGACTTCCCTCCTTTTATGACAATGTGATGACAGGCTATTTTTTTTAATGCAGTAAAGAAAAAGCCTCTTAACAATCTCAATTCAGTAGTTCAGTAGGGTTGAAAATATAAATGTCGTTTCTTCCAGTTTAGGCAGCAATCTTTTCGTTTCTGATTATTGGCAAAACAGTTTTTCTTTTCCGTTAAAGGGCTGTTTATGGAGATAAATGTTTCCTTGCACACAAACATTCTGAGGACATTGTACAAGGTTTTCAAACTTCATTTTTAGTCGTTAAAGGCCAGTGATTACACACTTGTTCTCAAAAAGTTAATACATTCCGAGTAACCTGCAGCCTGGAATCTGGTGTGTATGAAATTTTCCTTTCTGCTTTCTGGTAAATCACAATGTGACAGCCGAGGAGCCTGCCTCCCTCCTTAGGTCTTTAAAAGAAAATGCAAATCCTCATCTCTTCATTAACCCATCTTAGAAAATAACTCAGATGTTCCTAATTTCTCGTCTGATTTATCAGACTGGCCTCTGATAACTTTTGTAAGAAGTCTATTCAACATTCTCAAGGACAAAGGACGCTTTATAGAAATAAATAAAAAGAACTCCTGACATCAACACAAGAGGAGAAAAACATTGGTAAATGTTGCTTGCTTGCTTGAGAATTACTTCAAGTTCTACTCAAACCCACAGATACATAATACTGAAAATGCTTCATTCAAAAACTTCTCTGATATAATCTATGAAAATAACCAAAGGACTCTCCGCATCACTCTACAATATGGATGCTTGGTGAGCTAAAGGAAATCAACAATCTTTCCGTTCAGAGAAAATAACAGCAGCAACAAGTAGGGAGAGATCATAGAATCTGAATGAATCAAAATACGTTTATTCTTAACTCCTGAAACTCTTCTCACCATGTGATTGTATCTACATATATTTTTTAAAAACCTCTCTGAAATTAGTCTTTTTTTTTTACACATCAGCACTGACTAAATCCTAGGGTCTTCTCAGAATGTCTCCCCGTGATCAGATGGCTTTAAAAAGAATTCTATTTACCAAAATCATTATGCCACTGTTCATTTTCCTCCCTGGGGGAGTGGAGGGAGGGCAGGAGGGGAAAGAGAGGACGGCAGGTGAGTTTTTGTGTAAGAGGTGACCCTATCACGCAGATAAACAAGTGAATTTCTTTCGGGATATCTATTATCAAAGACATCTCCAACCCTTAACTGTGTTTCTCAGTTCCTCACCAGAAATAGAAAAAATAGGTGCAGGCACCAGAGATGATGAACTAGTGACCCCAACAAAAGTAAATGCGGATCTTTCTCCTCCTGCCCAAGACACAGCAAAAATAAGGGTGCTTGTGAAGAAATAATTTTCTTGAACACTGCACCGGGCACATTCTCAGCCACTTGGGCACAGTCTGGGCACCTCTCTCTCCACCTTCTCCCTCCCTTCGGACAGATCGCAAGGACGGACCCCCATGCTCCCCAAAATTCCACCATCCATCTCATACTTTTTTTTGTTTGTTTTTCTAAAGTTCTCACTATTTATAGGTCTCCAAGTTGGGAAGGGGGCAGGGTGGAGCTCTTCCCAACAAAGCCAAACTCCAGTTTTCAATAACAAAGCAGGGTGGGTCTGTGCGTGTGGGACAGATAGGGCAGGGAAAGGGAATGATGTTTGGTTTGTTTTTCTTAGAAGAATGAAATGGAAGGTAGGCAGCCCAGATTCCCGAAGTCAGATTCTGAGGAGGTCAGTAACACTGGGGAAGGAAGCGTTTGAGAAGCTCCCTGATGGAAAATCAGGGTATCTCCCTCCTATCAGAGGGAGAAAAGAGAGCGTGAGGTCTTCTTTAAGAAGGGCATCCAAAGGGCGCTTCTGCACAAATGTTTCCTGTCAGCATCCAGAAAGATTTAAAGACATCCCTCAGGTGGGAGAGCACTGTCTCCTCTCCTTAGCTGGAGGGGCGTTGGTCCTCTCGGGTAGCAGGGTAACAGGACATTGGAGGGAGGAGAAAGGCCAGTCTTCCCCAAGGGCCCACAGGACTGTATCTTTGCTCGCTGGAGACTGTTTTGCCTTCACTTCCACCTGGTTCCCCGCAGGGAGTCCTGGCCCTCCTTTGGGGGGGCCGTTGACTAATGCAACAGTGAAAGCATAGGTCAGCCATCAGGCAAATAATAAACATATTTGCCTCGCACGTCTGTTAAGCCTGTTTAATGGGTCGTCCCTACATGTAAATGGGCTTCCTACCCCAGCCCCCATCACTCCACCTGTATCAACAACAATGCCTCCGCACAATTATCTTACCTTAATGAACTTAATCTTTAATTTCCCAGCTTGGCCCTGGTACTCAGCCTCCTAACAAAGGAAGTGGAACTGTTTGAGTCCCAGTGAGCCGCCTTCCTCCAACAGCTAGGGAAACTTTAGCCACGACAAGGATTTTTGCCCCTTGTGGAACTGTCAAAAGCAATAAATATTTTTCTTTTTATTCCATCATTAGACCCTCCTAAGAATGCCTCCCCATTGTCCACTGTAATTCCCAGAGCTCTCTGGGCAGGGGCGTTATTGTGGAAAATGAATCCTGAAGTGTTAACAATCCTGCCAAAGCAGCTACACTTTTTTTCTCCCCCCGCGAGGGCGTAACCGTTAGGAATGTGTCGCCTCACCATAGCCTGCTCGGCGAAAAGAGCACTTGTGTTTTTTAACACTGGTCTTTGAGAAGGATGCTCAAGTTAAAGCATTGTGGCCACTGTAAATAGATGCACTCAGCAGAATAGAGCTTCTTCATTCCTAATTAGGGAAGTAACTCTAGAAAGACAGAATGTCACTTGCTGGGCTGTGCATATTGTTGAGTTTGTGCTCGCCTCCACAATGTGAGGTAATTGGAGTTGTACCTTTTAGAAAGCTGCTAATTTCACATAGGAAGTGCTAACAAGACCTTTCTGGGCCATGTTTTCCTTCTTCCTTTTTAAGGAAGTTACAGACCTTCAGTAGTGGGAATGGCTGAGCCCTGGCCTGGCGGAGGAAACAGCAGTAATGAACCACTTCAGCCCACAGTTAGAAAAAGGAGGCCTCATTTTGGAGTCCTGAGAATACTAGGCACAACAAAAGGTTCTGTTTAAGCTTGTTATCCAGGACATTCTTACAGGCTACACAGCTCTCCCTGCAATGACCCTCTTCAAACAAGTGCATCAAGTTTGAGCAAATAGAAACACGCAACTTTCAAGGTTTGGAGTTATAGTTTTCTTTACAAAGCCATTTATATAATGTAAGCTGCAATTAGCATGGGACAGAGCGAGGAGATTTAGGCTGGAAAGTTCTTTTAACAAAAGGTAGAAATTAGTGGAATAAGTAACAGTTAAATATCAGCTTCAGATAACTAGCTGAAAAGACCTTTTAAATCATTTACTAATAAAAAAATGATTTTGCCTCAGACCTTGTTCCAACCAAAGTGTGGTCTTTTAAATCACTGAACTGATTAATCTTTCTAATTTTAAATTATCCAGCAAGAATGGACCCGAGCAAAAAAAAAAAAAAAAAAAAAAAAAAGTCCACATATCCCCAAATGAAAAGCACTACAGCTTTTAAGCCTGACAATTTCATCAGAATGTCCATAGGAATTACATAAAAAATTCAGACCATAATGAAATAAATTGCTACTTACATTATGAAAAGTCTGCAAAAGCTTTTTATAGACTTGAAATGCAGAAGTTATATAAACTGCACAGTAAAAAGAATTAGAAATTGACCTTTACAGATCAAGGGCTAAAATTAACAGTCTTCAGGGGAAAAAAATTCCCAGTTCACAATGGCTTTTAATGCCATTTTTTCCCCTACACTCATTTATCTAATAACCATGGCAAGGTTAGGATAAACAATGAACAGTATGTTTTCACATTTTCCACCTTTTGTGTCCTCCCTATGAATTTCTAAAACACTTAAGAGAATAGATACATAAACCTGTGACCTTCAAATGAGCTTTTTGATACTCTCAACATTTTGAATAAAAAGATCAGAAAATGGAGCCACTTTTACACAGTAATGAATTCCATTCTGTTGGGTAAACAAAGCTAAATTTTAAAACAGAGACCTGACATTTGTACAGCTCAAGAAGCTATTCTGTTCTTTTGGGGGTGGGCAGACGGAGGGAGGGGACATTGTCAGTACTTTATGTGGGCTAGATAATGACCAAATCTACAATCCACGTCAGGAAGAGACAATCCATTTGGCTGCGTTCAGCAGAGAGCCACCGTTTCCAAGACAAGGACAACAAAAATGCCCAATTTTTACAACAATTTCCCCCCACCCCATGAACAATTGGTCCATCTCACAAAAAAAAAAAAAAAAAGCGTTGGGGGGGAATTGGTGGCGGAGGCGCAGCCGCCATTATGGGGCTGACGCTTATTGACGGCAGCTACAAGGGCCTCCAAAAGTTACTCCAATTTCCGTCGAGCTTTTGTGCATCCGTTGTCCTGTCTGAAAGGCTCAGTTAGGTATTGTTGCAAAAAAAGTCTGCATCCACATTTGTTCCCCTCTAATTCATACTCGGCATTGTGAAGTTTTCCTATTCAGGGGCTGATTGGACAACAGCCCTGACAATGGCCCAGCGATTAGTCTCTCAGCATGGGCTGAGGTTGCGGGTATAAACCTAGGGATGGGGCTGGAATGCACTGGGGCATTCAGCTTCCTCTCGGGGCCTTCCTGAGAGGCCGCGCCTCCTTTGCTGCAGGTAATGCATTCCTTCAGAGCGGGGAAACCGAATCCCTGTAATTAGCGGGTCCCGGACGGGGCAGCCGCCCCCTCCCCGCAAGGCGGCCCTCGGGGGCCCCCGAAGCTTTCTAAGGAGCTCAGCCCCTGAGACGCTGCAGCCCCATCGAATTGAAAACTTTCTCGGGCGGCTCGGTGGGCCTGAAAATCAACACGCAGGGGAGGGGAGCCGGGAGGGCCGCGAGCCGCGCCGCTTAACCCTTGGTACGCCGCGGCGCCGCAGCAGGGCCTCCCCCGGCCCGCGAGTCTGCGGAGGGACCGCGCGGGCCCCGCCACCGCGGCTGAGCGAGTAGCTAAGTGTACAGATGTCAGTCTGGCGTTTTACATGTCAGTAACTTGAATTCATTTACATTTATTTTCCTATTGTTTTATATCACTTTATGACAATGTGCTGCATAATATAATTTAAATCTTTAATGTACAACTAATTCTCTACCATTAATTTGTCAACATGATTACTGGATACGCCACCCGGAAAAGCAGTCTGACTTGAAGTCTATGTAAGACGTTCCTGTGTTGTTTCCTGAAGGTTTACAGAGGAAATGACAAAGACGTACCGAGCTGTTTTTCTTGGACTGTCTGTAATCTTAGGAAAACTACAATTTCAGTGGGAGTCCCACTTACACTGTGAAATTCCAGACATCAGTTGGGAAGGAGACGCACGCACAGCCCCCTTAGAGGAGAAATTAGTTAGGCAGCGCCTGTCCTCGCAGCAGTGGCCGGAGACCGGCGGTGGCCCAACCCTTGGGCCCCGAGGGATCTATCCCCCCAGGACTGGGCCCGGGCGGCGCGGGCCCTCGCAGGGAGAAGAGGAGGAGAGTCGGCGCCGGGTCGCACCGACGGCTTTGGGGAAACTGACAAAGGAAAGGGCGGTGGCTGTGGGCAAAGCGTTTCTGGGCCGTCCCGACTTCGGGGTCCCCCTAAACTGCCCCCAGACCTTGGCCTCGCTCTCGCGCCGGCGGCCAGAGCCCGGCTTGGAAACGCTGGTCCTTCCCTCCGCGCCCCTGGAGGACGGGCCCCCTGCAGCCCCAGCCAAGGGATCACGCCCAAGCGGCCGCACCGTCACAATTAAAAGGAAGCTGCTGCACCCCAAACCTTATTAAACATTCAAATAGAAAAATTAAGATATTCTGGGCAAGAGAAGTGTTTAGACAAAGGCTGTCTGCTTCAATTTCCCCGTTAAGCGGGGAGCTGGCTGCTCGGAGAGAGTGTGACGGTGGATTCCATAAATTAACTGAAAATCCCTCTTCTCCGGAGCCTAAGTTATCTCTCCTTTGCCTGCAGCTCTGATTTAGAATGGGAGCCGGCTTGTTTACCGGTTTAATTAATGCTCCTTTTCAAGCAGGGAGGAGGGGAAGGGAAATGAAGCGACTTGGTGATAAACAGGTGTAACCGGGCCTAGAGCGGGCTCACGAGGGCCGCGGCCGCCTCCTCAGGCTTGACTGGGCCTGACCCGGCGGAAAAGGTAGATGGCCCAGTTGGAAGCGCAGTAGGTGAGCATTATTTTAACTGCGAGACTGTGATTGAAATGGCTTAAAGGGACAATCAGCGCTTGTTTTTTTTTTTTTTTCCTTCTTCCTCCAGAATGCATTCTCATTCTTTCACGTTGCTGAGCGGAGAAGAAACAGATCTTGGCGATATAGGGCACAGGCCTTTTTCCTTCTCTGTCACCTCTTCTTCCTCAGCCTTCACCTCCAAATGTAAGGGAAGAGTCACTTGAGGAGGCAACCTGGCTTCCGCGTCACGCTGGGGACCGGCTTTCTGCTCTGAAAAAATCCCTGGGCGTTCTCTCTTTATTTACTTATTTCAGCTTTTAATTCCGGGAGCCTAATATCTGGGATTGGACTGTCCGCGGCCTATGTGTTTCTGTGACCTTACAGATAACAGGGAAGCTTGGATGGAAAATGAAATCCAAGCGCCAGCTAATTTTAAAAACATAACGAAAAACTCATTCCCGAGGGGGGAAATGGCAGTTTCTGTAAGCACAGGCTGAAGATGTTTTTAAATTAATAACTAGCCCTGGTATTTGCTAAATGATGGCTGTATCAGGGGGAAAAAATTAGTCATTAAAAACCGCAGGTACCCAAGGTGAGAATATATGTTTCAGGACTGAAAGTCACCTGTCTGCGTTGCCTGCTGCCTTTCTGGGCGCCAGCATCTCCAAGGGCAGAAGTAAGGCCAGAGGCTGGTCTGTCAGCCATACTGGCCTTCTGGAGAAAGGAGTTTTGTTGTTGTTTTGTTTTGTTTTTAAACTACCATTTATTGAACGCCTCCTTGATGCCTACGACGTGTCATTGCTAAAGCTTTCAGCTTCCCGACAAAGTGGTTGTGCCCGTCCACATTTCTCAGAGAGTTTAGACAGCTCTCATGATTTGCCTAAGACCACAAAGCTTATCAAGGGCCAGCGCAGGGATGAGAACAGGGGTGTCTCTGAGCCCAGGGCCTTTTCCCCTCTTTTTTCCACCCTTTGTGAGGTAACAGGGACCCTAGGTACCTACAATCTCTAGAAAAGGGGATTCCATTCTAGATAAAGACTGGTTAAGTCCGTGGTTACAAGAGAGGAGCTCTTTTTGCCAGGGGTGAATTCTACCCACATTCTGGTTCAGGTCTGCGGGGACCCAACACACATATAAGCACAAAGTACCTTGCAGAACAGAGAGAGATTTCTTTCTGGAGAGATTTCTAGACTGGAAATTAGGATCTTTCAGCATCAAGGCTGGTTCAGTTGCCCATTAATGTGTGACCTCAAGCAAGTCACCTACTACATCTGACTGAAGGCTTCCTTGTCCCTGAGTGGCCACATTGCCTATCCTACCTGCCTCATAGTGTGGGGTGGGGCCAAAGTGAATGGAAGTGGGTTCAAATGCATCAGTCACTGTGAAGAGCTGCACAAATGTAGTTTTATTGCTGACTTACCAGAATTATGAGGTCCTAATGTAAGATTATATGTGCATGTGTTTTGAAGGGAGTGACTTACTGTAGAAGTGTGAGGATTTTTCTTATTAAAGACGAGGCTTTAACTCCTGATTTCTAAACATGAAAACTCTGGCTACATTAAGAATGGTGCTAAAAGTTTGAATGCAGGCCGGGTGTGGTGGCTCATGCTTGTAATCCCAGCACTTTGGGAGGTCGAGGCAGGCGGATCACCGAGGTCAGGAGTTCGAGACCAGCCTGGCCAACACAGTGAAACCCCATCTCTATTAAAAATACAAAAATTAGCTGGGCATGGTGGCAGGCATCTGTAATCCCAGCTACTTGGGAGGCTGAGGCAGGAGAATCGCTTGAACCCAGGAGGAGGAGGTTGCAGTGAGCTGAGATCACACCACTGCACTCCAGCCTGGGTGACACAGCAGGACTCCGTCTCAAAAAAAAAAAAATTTGAATGCATCCTAAAATAATAGAATTTTGATGGAAGAGACCATTCGTTATAATAATAATAATGATATTAATGGTGGCTATATGCCAGGCACTGCTCTACCAGATATGCACCAATTAGTTCTCACCATAATGCTATGCCATAGGTACTGTTATCATCATACCCATTTCACAGATGAGGAAACTGAGACACAAGGCAATTTGGTCACATAATTCATGAATAGAACTACCATTTGAACCCAGACAACCTAGCACTGGAATCCACATGCTTAATCATTGTGTTACACTGCATCCCACGAGAGAGTGTCTGTTAGCCCTGCTTCTCCAATGCACATTTTGAAGATGAAAAAAGTGACGCTCAGAATGATTAAATAATTTGCCCACATCTGTTTCATGGCAGAGGTGAGAGTAGAGTTTGGATCTCCTTATGTCCATGGGTGGTTCTATTTATGATGTAATTGTTACCCACTTTATTCAGCCTTCAAGCCCTCTCTGGAGATGAACTGCCTGGGTTTAAACCTTGGTTCTGCAAGCTCCTTACCCTCTCTAAGCCTAAGATAATAGTATCTTCAGATGTCTTAGAGGAAATTTAATTTAAAAACCTCATTGTTTGGCAGATTACACGAAATAATGTACAAAAGTATTTAGCACATTTCCTAGCATATAGTAAATGCCCAATAAATCCACCTCAAATTTAAAATCCTGGCTCCAGGAAAAGAAACATGAACAGTGGGAAGGTCTTGAATTGGATGTGACTGTCCCTACTCAGTGAGCTGGCTCAAGCTAAGTTGAAGGAAGAGACAAAGGACAGGCCAACAAGCTGGTACATGGCGGGAAGAGGGCCAGAGCCCACCACTTGTGGAGAACTCGCAGGCCAGCCCCCTCAGCTATGAGACGGTCTTCCAGAGTGATCCCTGAGGAGATGGGACAGTGAAGTCTTTGGCCAGCCTGTGGGACAGAAGGTAGGTACTGACTGAGGAAGACAGAGGGAAGGGAAGGGGAACAGTATGCGGGGCTGGAGGAAAGCAGGCTAGGGAAGCCAGAGGAGGAACAATGGCTGTCTAAGCACCACCCATCATGGGGTCTCTTCATGAGATGCTCCCTGGAGACGTCAGCCATGGCTGTTTCAGCCCCATGGGAGGAGGAGGACGGTGGCACAGTGCTGAGTGCTGAGGAGGAACCACAAAATGCCTGGCTGACGGAGGCTGTCCAAGGAAGAGAGACAGCTGGAGTCTCTCTTTTACGGGGTGTTTATGGGGTGGAGGAGGGGCAACCTAGCTGAGGTAAGAAACCCTCCAGCAACCCAGGGAAGTGGGAGCTGGGGCCATTGCAGTGGCGAGGTGGCTGCCTGTCAGGTGCCTAGGGGCCAGGTCCTAGAATGTTTGTTGCCCTTGGGCAATTGGGTATTGCCACATGGAAGACAGCAGCAGACCAAGGGGGTGCTCAAGTTCTGCTTTGGGGGCCTCCAGTGAAGGTCATGGGGAAGATGTTCTTGTCCCAAGCATAGGTTCCCTGCCCTGCTGAGTCTTTCCCCAGAGGGAAGGACAGGAATTGCAGGAGTCAGAATCAATGGGGCCTGCCCTGTGATTTGGTATCTAGGAATGAGCTAAGGTTCCTGGGTATGGGCAGGGGCTAGGGCTGTGGTTTTTTCCTCTCTAGGGAGTTTCTAGTTAAAGGGTCTTCAGATTTGGGGCAAAATATCCCATCTGATTTTGGAAAAATATCTGAAGAACTGGAAGTAGGAAAAATGTCTGGTATCTCTATCTCTGCCACCCTGGAAAGTATGACAAACAGCAGATGCTCAACAGCTATATGTTGAATAAAGAAACAAAGTGGTGCCAGGAGTACTTCTTATTGAGCACTCAGAAAGGTAAAATATTTTGTAAGCCATGAAGGTATTTCCTGCCACCTTTAGGTGTCCTGAGAGAGGAGGGAGAACCTCTCTCCAAGTCAGCCCTTCGTGTGCCTTTGTCTTTCTGTTTCCTCATCAGTAAAAATTTCCTAACTGCCCAACTGGAGTATTCCAGGGATCACAAGGGTAATTTGATATAAATGTAACCCATACATGCTAAGCAAGTCTAAGGGACTGTTATCTATAGAGAGAGCAAGGAATATTAAGTGAGGAATTTTATTATTGACAATTTTAAACACATACTAAAGTACAAGAATTTATAGCCAATAGTTTTAACACACAACCCCCTGCGGCAAGACCACATTGGATTATACTAAATTAATTCTCAAATATGTAGATATAAGTATTTCCGAATATTTAAAGTCTCCTTTAAAAGCACAACCATAGTTCATTACTTTAAAAAATTGACGGTAGTTTCTCAATCCTACCAATATTGAGGCAATGTTCAAATTTCCTCATTTGGCTTAGAAATGAACTTTGGCAGATGGTGTTTCAAATCAGGATTCAAACAAGGTTAACACCTCGCACTGAGTTGATCAGGGAAGGGACTTTTCCCTAGGGGTTAGGCTCATCCTCTCGGCCCGCCAGGCCTGGGAGACCTCTAGCCAGGGTTTGCTTAGACCCAGCCAAAGCAGTGGTTCCCCATCACCTCTTGACCATTGATTCATCACTTTGGAAGGGCTCTTGGACATTTATCCACTGGTTGAGTAGCCTTTTGAAGGTTTGGAGACCCACAAAAAGTGGGTGCTCGTTGGGGTGCATTTGGGAGAGGTTGGGGGCAGGCAGACAGCTAATGCTTTGCTAAGGTGTGGTTTTTTTTATTTTTTGAGATGGAGTCTCACTCTGTCACCCAGTCTGGAGTGCAGTGGCATGATCTTGACTCACTGCAAACTCTGCCTCCTGGCCTCAAGCAATTCTCCTGCCTTAGCCTCCCAGGTAGCTGGGATTACAGGCGAGCATCACCATGTCTGGCTAATTTTTTATATTTTAGTAGAGACAGGGTTTCACCATGTTGCCCAGGGTGGTCTTGAACTCCTGAGCTCAGGCAATCCACCTGCCTCGACCTCCCAGAGTGCTGGGATTACCGTCGTGAGCCAACACGCCCAGCCCTAAGGTGTGGTTAAATCAGGGTCTTTAAAAGCAGGCGCTAGAATCGCTGCCTCTTCCTTTTCCAAACCCTCCTCCTCTTCCTCTAAGCCTCATCTTCATCACCAACCCTGTTCTGCTTTTCACCTGCTCCCTCAGCTCAGCCCCTGTAGCACTTAGCAGTCACCACCTTTACCACCATTTTCCCACAATCATCTGACTTCAATAGAAGCCAACCTCCCTTAAAGAGTTAGCTGTTCTGTACACAATATATATCTTGTCTCTTCGCCAGTTCCTAGACTCAGCAACCTCCCACAGCATCTGGCACATACTTGACCAAAGCACCTAAGTCCTGTTGGTGCCTGACAGGCTTACAAATGGAATCCTTGCAAACTAATATTCTTTAAATACTTGCTTAAAATGTATTAAGTGGGACAGGGCAAGGCTGATTTAATAAATATGCCTCTTCCTATATATATTCAAAATAAGGGATTGATTTCCTAAATGCACTGAACACATCTGAAATTTTTTATTCTTATCAAAATAATGCAAACCTACAGTTACAGATCAAGTAGTATATACTTTTTTTTTTTTTGAGACAGAGTTTCGCTCTTGTTGCCCAGGCTGGAGTACAATGCTATGATCTTGGCTCACCGCAGACTCCACCTCCCAGGTTCAAGTGATTCTCCTGCCTCAGCCTCCCTAGTAGCTGGGATTACAGGCATGTGCCACCATGCCCAGCTAATTTTGTATTTTTAGTAGAGACGGGGTTTCTCCATGTTGGTCAGTCTGGTCTCGAACTCCCGACCTCAGGTGATCCACCCTCCTTGGCCTGCCAAAGTGCTGGGATTACAGGCATGAGCCACCGTGCCCAGCCTGCACACTTTTGATTTTTAGTTCCTCTAGTGGATCTAGGGTTGCCAGACTTAGGAGAAAAAAAAAATACAGGATGCCCTATCAAATTCAAATGTCAGATAAACAATGAATAGATACGTCCCAAATACTGCATAATATTATATTTTATCTGGCCCTAGGTGGATTTCCCCATATAACATATACACATTATACTTGTAATATACTTTTATTTCTACGTTTTCATTTACCAATTTTTCAGGTATCTGTGGAATTCTGAGTGTGAATTTCAATGTTCAGTATTTAGATATTCATGTCTTCTATGGTTTGCCTTTGTAACTTTGATAAAATGTTTAAACCTATATTTATGGATCTGTCAACTTTCCCCAGTGCCTCTTGACTATCTGCTTTGCAAGTTGAGGATATTATTACAAATATCCTCTCCTCTAACCTTTCTTTTCCTTTCTACATCCTACCTTCTGCCACTACAGTTGTACTTTTACATTATTAAGGTTAAAGTTTCTATTCTGTCCTGCCACACACCCTAGTTTTTAAATTTTTTTATTATACTTTAAGTTCTATGGTACATATACACAACATGCAGGTTTGTTACATATGTATACATGGGCCATGTTGGTGTGCTGCACCTGTTAACTCGTCATTTACATTAGGTATATCTCCTAATGCTATCCCTCCCCCCTCCCCCCACCCCACGACAGGCCCCGGTGTGTGATGTTCCCCTTCCTGTGTCCAAGTGTTCTCATTGTTCAATTCCCACCTATGAGTGAGAACATGTGGTGTTTGGTTTTCTGTCCTTGTGATAGTTTGCTCAGAATGATGGATTCCAGCTTCATCTATGTCCCTACAAAGGACATGAACTCATCCTTTTTTTATGGCTGCATAGTATTCCATGGTGTATATGTGCCACAATTTCTTAATCTAGTCTATCATTGATGGACATTTGGGTTGGTTCCAAGTCTCTGCTATTGTGAATAGTGCTGCAGTAAACATACGTGTGCATGTGTCTTTATAGCAGCATGATTTATAATCCTTTGGGTATATACCCAATAATGGGATGGCTGGGTCAAATGGTATTTCTAGTTCTAGATCCTTGAGGAGTTGCCACACTGTCTTCCACAATGGTTGAACTAGTTTATAGTCCCACCAACAGTGTAAAAGCGTTCCTATTTCTCCACATCCTCTCCAGCACCTGTTGTTTCCTGACTTTTTAATGATCGTCATTCTAACTGGTGTGAGATAGTATCTCATTGTGGTTTTGATTTGCATTTCTCTGATGGCCAGTGATGATGAGCATTTTTTCATGTGTCTATTGGCTGCATAAGTGTCTTCTTTTGAGAAGTGTCTGTTCATATCCTTTGCCCACTTTTTGATGGGGTTAATTTTTTCTTGTAAATTTGTTTAAGTTCTTTGTAGATTCTGGATATTAGCCCTTTGTCAGATGCACACACCCTAGTTTTCTAAGCTTTGTTTAAAGGTTGAGTCTTAAAATGGGAAACTGATCACATTGGCTTCATTGTATTATTATGTAATTCTTATTTACTAATAGTAATGTTAGGATTATACTTCCTGCTCTTCAAGTTCAGTGTCATGATCACTGGACCTCTAAAAAGAGTGTATTTCCAGCACCAAGTCAAAAGGATTCTCATTCCTTATACTTCGTCAGTTGCTTCATATCATGTCTCCTAGTTTGCTTCATATTCAGAGCTTGACTTTTTTTTAACCCAATTTTTCTCCATAGGGTTTCCAGATGCCTTTATTCTTGCTTGCATTATTTGCTATTATGTTAATTTTCTTTTCATTTTTGTTTTTTTTTTTGTGTGTTTTTTTTTTTAGAGACAGGGTCTTGCTATGTTGCCCAGGCTGAGCTTGAACTCCTGGGCTCAAACTATCATCCCACCTTAGCCTCCTGAGTAGCTGAGACTACAGGCACATGCCACCATGCTCGGCTCTGTGTTATTTTAAATCTGAATTTTAAATGAATTATGTTCTCTAATCTACTGATAATTGCCTTTCCCCTGTTCCTCTTAAGTCTTCTGTGATCCCACAGCAGTATGGCTGGCTGCTCTCCAAGGTGCTGCACAGCTGTCCCCTTGAGACTCTTTATGGCTTTCCTAAGTTCAATCTCAGATTTTCTTCTCTCTCCCATCTTATGTCCTGCTTTTGCAGGAGTAACTTGCTCCAGCAACTTCCTAAGAAAGGGCCTGTTGGAGGTAAACTTTCTGTACCTGTTTGTTTGAAAACTCTCCTGTTGTCCTCTTCTTGGTGGATAGTTTGTGTATAGGATTCTAGACTGAAAACCGTTTTCCCTCAGCACCCATTATTTTCCAGCATCTAGTGTTGCTGAGAAGTCTGATGCCATTCTGACTGCTGCTTATTTGTAGGTGTCCTGCTCTTTTGCTTTGGAGACTTTTACAATCTATTGTTTTTACTTCATGTTTTGAAATTTTACCTGGATTATGTCTAGTTGTGGATCTTTTTCATAGGACTATTCTTATTCAGCCCTAGGAAATGTTCTTCTGTGCTTTGAGAATTCTCTCCCCTTTACTTCTTTTTTCTTTCTAGGATGCCTTTTAGATCTTGGATTATTACATATGTCTTTTATTATTTTCCCCCTCATATTTTCTCATTTTGTCTTTCTGCTCTATGCTTTGTGATATTTCAACTTTTTAGTCCTTCTACTATTTTATTTCACCAATTGCATTTTTAATTTCCAAGAGCTCATTTTGTTCTCAAGATCCCATTTTTAGAATGTATTATCTTCCCAATTCTGTTGGAGAATTCTAAAAAAAATTTTTGAGTAATCTGTTCTTTAAGTTCTGTTTCCCCAGAAGTGATATTTTTCTGTTTTTTTTTTTTTAAGAGATAGGGTCTTGCTACATTGTCCAAACTGTCCTCAAACTTCCAGGCTCAAGTGATTCTCCTGCCTCAGCCTCCAGAATAGCTAGGACTACAGGTACATGCCACTGCACTGGGTAACTGCTTGTTTATTTTCATATATTTCATTCATGCAAATGGTTCTCCTCATTTCTCCATTTATGCCTCCTCAGTCATCACAGTAAACCCAAATTTTGGAAAATAAAAGCACTACAGATGGTGTGGATTTACTGTGCAATTGTGTACATACCTTTCCTGAATCTTTCTGAGGTTTCCTGGGTGAACCGGCTTCCATCTTCTCTGTTGCCCCTCCATGGAGCATTTTATGTGGCCGTCATCAGCTGTTTCCTCTAATAATGTCTCCCATACACTTCACGTATTCCAGAAATCTGCTTACATCTCTTATCTGTGGGTGACCTCCTCCTCCTCTCCTTAGTATTATGGGTTTATGTCTTTTTGGAATTCTAAAACTATTTCAGCAAGATGTCTGGAAAGATGGGAGGCAAATGTGTGTACTGGGTTTACATCTTGAACAATAAGGAGATTCAGAAAACTATCTTTTTGAACATTGTTTTTTCATTTTTAATTGCTTCATCTTTCAGCAGCTTGGTGCCCAGGTCCAGGAGGTTCACCTGAGGTTTAGGGTTTCCTCAGGAATTGTTTACAGATTCTCGGCATCCCGTGGCCCTCTTACAAATGATACACATAAACTAGGAACACTTCCCGGGTTCAAGTGATTCTCCTGCCTCAGCCTCCTGAATAGATGGGATTACAGGCACAAGCCACCATGCTCACCTAATTTTTGTATTTTTAGTATTTCCCAGATTCCCTGCTTTTCCCACATTTCTTCTTGTGCAGGCTTGTGATCCCCAGGAGTCAGAATGAAGGAGGCCAGCTTCCTTGTATACAACTTGTACACATCTTGTTGAGACACTCTACCACACTGGTGGGCTTCCCTTCACCCTGCATTCCCTTCTGCTCCCATCGTCAGCCTGGCTTAGCCCTTTGGTACCCTTCAGATCTCTGCTGTGGCTCATTTCCTTAGAAAAGTCCTCCCTGTTCCCCTTGACTCAGTGAAGTCCCTGTATTGTATGGGCTCATGGGACAATTATTCTCTCCTTTGCAGCACTTAGCTCAGTTTGTGGTCCTTGTGAAGCAAGATCATGTCTATTTTCTGTTTCACCTTAATGTCCTGAGCATTTGAACACAGTGCCTGGCACATAGCAGGTAGTTGATAAATAGCTGCTCAATGAAGAATGATCATTGATATGGTTTGGCTGTGTCCCCACCCAAATCTCATCTTGAATTGTAGCTCCCATAATTCCCATGTGTTGTGGAAGGGACCCAGTGGGAGACAACTGAATCATGGTGGCGGTTCCCCCATGCTGTTCTCGTGGTAGTTAATAAGTCTCATGAGATCTGATGGTTTTATAAGGGGTTTCACTTTTGCTTGGCTCCCATTCTCTCTTGCCACCGCCATGTAAGAAGTGCCTTTTGCCTTCCACCATGATTGTGAGGCCTCCTCAGCCACATGGGATTGTGAGTCCATTAAACCTCTTTTTCTTTATAAATTACCCAGTCTTGGGTATGTTTTCATCGGCAGTGTGAAAATGGACTAATACAATCAGGAAGATGGCCACAGAGAAACATTCCTTCAGCTCATTATAATTTCAGAAATAACTCACACCTACCCCACATACCCCCCACCTTAGAGGCCTGAAATTCAACAGGGCACAAACATCTGGGCCCTCAGCAGCTTTGACCAAGGCTGGATCACAGACTTCCCAGGACTCTTTCGTGAAGCCTCAGCTCCATCCATGATGAGCCCACAGGTCAGGGAGGCGGATTCTGGTGCAGCCCACAGGGCTGGAAGCTCATATGGCCTTCTGACCACCCAAGCCTTCTGCAGGGACTTTGTTCAGGCAAAGTTGTGACTTGACTCTGGACAAGGCCGGTGAAGCTTGGCAGGAAGGAAAACAACAGACTCCCCCCAAAGGGCCAGGAGGAATTTTCTTAGCTGAGGCCACAGACCCCCAGGGGGGTGGGCCCAGAGGCTGCTCAGACAACCAATGGCGACATCCCTGGCTGGGAACAATAGAGCCCCGCACCTCAGCTACCTTTTGGGCTCTGGCTTCCCAGTGGTGAAGCCTTATTAAATTTGGGATTACCATGTGTAAAGCACAGTCTGAATTTTGTTTGCTCTGCCATGTAACTTGCCTTTCTAAACACTCAGTCAGAGCTGCAGTTAATCTACTGACCATGGGCTTAACCGGCAGGTGGCCAGGAGGCCCCCACCAAATTCCTCCTGACCCTTTGTTACCTGGCCTGGAAGGGAGAGACTTCTTGTTTGGGAAGTGTTTCTCCTCCCCCCGAACATTTTCAGTATTAAGAGTCTTTTGTCACCATAAATCTGGAGCGGGGATTATGACGGGCAGGCTGTCACCCAGATTGTTTCCTCCAGAGGATAATGGGAAAAGTTTGCGGGCTGGCCTAATGAAACCTTTCTTCCAGGGACAATGCCATTTCCATTAAATTAAAGCTCAAGCCTTAACAATGCCCCAGAACAAACCCAATTTGAATATTTAATTTGGGATGGAAGGAGCTGGGTAAACACCTCACTCCCATCAGCCCCTTTCTGGAGACCCCTTGCAGCAAACTCAAGGGAAGAGTCCTGGGTTGTTGATGTCAGGTTAGCACCTGTCGTTGCCAGTATCAAAGGTGGAAAATTCCAAATCATTAATATTCAATTGACAATAAAGAATGTTAGTCCTAACTGAAAAAAAAATCTAGGAAGTGAATACTGATCAGATAAGCAATGAACTAAAATCTGTTTGTTCTGAGCCTTGCAAGCTACAAAGCCTTTAGGATGGGAGCTCTCTCCCCCAGCCCACTGCTCACGACGCACAGGCAGCCCAGAGGTCCTCTGAGAATTGTATGCTGCCTCACACCGCACCCAAATTCCTCCCTCTTTGATCCTTCAAAGAGAATGTCTAAAAGGAAGAAATGTCTAAATGTGCTTGATTTAAAAAAAAATTACTGTAGTGACGTCAAGTGCACTGTAAGGGAACAGAATTTTTTGTATCTTCCTTCTCTACTTGGCAACCAGGCAGCCAGGCAACCAGCACCTGTGAGACAGAGTTCTGTGTGGGCTCCTCTGCATCAAGAGTCAGAATTACCCAGGAATAATTTATCCGCAGATTCTCTGTGCAGTTTTCTTGTCCCTACTCACAGCACATCAGCTGATTGTTGGGCTTCTTTTTGTCCCTTGCTTCCTGGTGAAGACCCATCTTTTGTTCTGTCCTCCCGAAGATGGAAATCAGTCCTAACATGTTGATGTGCTGGCTCTATTTCCTTAACACTTCTGTTTTCCTGAATTTTCGTAGTCTTTACATCTAGCACAGATGATCAAAAGCAGCTTAATCACACTGTAAGGGGGTGAATCACTGACACATCTAATTTCTCTGTCAAAAATTTGGTTTCTACCTTGCCAATGAAGAATGGAAGGAAATATGGGAAAGAAATATCTTTTGGCATTGCTGTCCCGGAGATTCTAGAGCCTCACTTTGGTCCTACTGTGCAGGCCGCAAGTGACCCCACGATGTGGGTGGGTGCAGCTGCTGGAGCAGTGCTGATGTCACAGGAGAAATTCTACCCACGCTCCCAACACCTGTTTCAGGGGTTGGCAATCAAGTCCCAAGGCAAAAGTGACATCTAAGGTGATTTTAGAGATGGCCACCAGGATCACCCAACCATTGGCTACTGGTTGAGGTCTTGGGAGGCCAGAGCCTAAAGCCCAGGGAAAGCTTCTTTTCAGGCAGGGTGTGGGTGTGGGTGTGGGTGTGTGCATGAGCACCATGTGTGAGGCAGGGAATGAAGGCTTGGCATGCCACTTTAGATGGTGGCTGAGAATCAGATGTGCCTGCATCTGGTGGGATAGACTGTCTCACATCTGCCCAACTCATACACATCACAGCCCCAGCTCTAAGAGCTCATTGCTCAGAAACAGTTTTCAACTCTTCGTTTGCTTTAACAGTGCTACCAGGCTGAGAACCAAGCATGGGTGATGCCACCCTTCTCTTCCTTTGCATTTGAATTCACCTGGAAGCCTTCTTTTTAGGTGAGCCTTTCCTCTGGGCAAGAAGGTCACAGGCAGAGTGGCCAGGATTCATCTGGGCAGAGGTGGCCAGGCAGCCAACTGGCCTCTCCTTGGGTAGGTTGCCTCACCTCTCTGAGCCTCATTTTCCTGATTTAATACAGTTAGGTGCCCAATGAATCTGAGCTCCTATTTCCCTTGGGGTCCTTCCAATCCTCAGCCAGTGTTTTCTGTCCTTTAAATAGTTCCATGATTATAAAATATGTGACCTCCAAAGACAATTTTTAGAGTTGCTCTTAGGAGGCTTGTGACATTTCACCAACTCCGGAATGCAGCTCAGAAAAGAGGGTAGAGATGGAGCCAGAGATATGTCTTGAGTGGGCACTTGTCCAGCCTCCTCCCTCTGGCCTTCCCGTCAATCAGCCATGCTGTACCGACTACTCACCAGGTGCCAGTTGCTGCCACACCTCAGCGAGTGAGGCACTGACCCCACCTCCGGGCAGCACATCGGCCCTGGGCTCCAAGGTCTAACAGAGAGCCCTAGGAAAGTCCTGCACTCCTGCACTTGGCACACACACCAAAGACAGACCTAGGACTGTGCTTCCACATCTGCACCCACCAGTGCAGGAGCATCATCACTCCAGGTCCTTGGATGGGTGACATGAGGTTAGCAGCCCCCAGGGCCCCCACTGCTCCCAAATAAATTCCAGCATTCTCACTCTCCTTTCTCACTCCCCAGCCCTCAGCTGGCTCTGTGTGTCCTCCTGTCCCCACCACTACCTGCCAGAGTGGCTGGAACAGCCTCTCACTGGGCCTTCTTCCTCACCCATTCTCCTCACAGCAGCCAGAGTAAGTTTCTAAGAATCAGGCCGGGCGTGGTGGCTCAGGCCTATAATCCCAGCACTTTGGGAGGTCGAGGTGGGTGGACTGCCTGAGCTCATTGCCTGGGCAATATGGTGAAATCCCATCTCTTCTAAAAATACAAAATTAGCCGGGCGTGGTGGCATGTGCCTGTAATCTCAGCTGCTCAGGAGGCTGAGGCAGGAGAACCACTTGAACAAAGAGGTGGGGGGTGCAATGAGCCAAGATCACACCACTGCACTCTAGCCTGGGCAACAGAGTGAGACTCTGTCTCAAAAAAATAAAAAATAGTCCAGGCGCGGTGGCTCATGCCTGTAATCCTAGCACTTTGAGAGGCCAAGGTGGATGGATCACGAGATCAGGAGTTCGAGACCAGCCTGGCCAAGATGGCGAAACCCTCTACTAAAAATACAAAATTAGCTGGGTACAGTGGCGGGTGCCTGTAATCCCAGCTACTCAGAAGGCTGACGCAGGAGAATCACTTGAACCCAGGAGGCGGAGTTTGCAGTGTGCCGAGATCATGCCACTGCACTCTAGCCTGGGTGACAGAGCAAGACTCCATCTCAAAATATAAAATAAAATAAAAAATAAACATAAGAATCAGACCATGCCACTCCCCTTCTTAGGATCCTCCAGTGGCTTCCCATTGAAATGAAGTCCAGCTTCCCCTCCATGGCCTACAAGGTCCTGCACTGCACAACTGGGCCTGCACACTCCCTGGCGGATGCCTTGCTCTGCTCCCTGCGCATCTGCAGGTTTGCTCCTGCCTCAGGACCTTTGCACTTGCCACTGCCTCTGCCTGGAATGGCCTTCCCCTCAATCTTGAAAGGTTGACTTCATTGTCATTTAGGTTTCAACTAAAATGCTGCTGCCTTAGAGACAGCTTCCTTGACCTCGGATCCAAAGGAAGCCCAGTCACTTTCTAAAACATCACCTCGTTTTATTGTCCTCACTGCCTCTATCCCAATTTGAACCAGTCTTATTTGTCTAAATTTCTGTTGCCTTTCTCCCCCTACTGAAGTGTTGGCTCCTTGAGATCAGGGACTTTGTCCATCTTGTTCGCTGCTCTCCCCGGACTGTCTGACACCTCTTAGGCATTCAGGGAGTATCTATGAGATGAGTGAATGGATAATCTTTACCCCATTGAACTCCACATTCCTGCCAAGTCAAACATTTCCTGAAATCTTCCTGTGGGCCTCAGCTCATAAGCTTCAAGCCCCTGGTATGCCCTTTCTTTCCACTTCCACAACTTTCGAAGGCTAATACCAATTCTGCCTCCTCTCCCATAAGGTAGTTGCTCCTTCTTCTGATCTCTAACAACCCTCAGCCAGTCCCCTCCTCTTCCATTGATCTGGCATATTTGAGGACATGCTCTGTCTGCCCTACTAGATTATAAGCACCACATGGGCAGGGCCTTCCACCTGCTTTGTTCTCACATTCCTGTGTGCAGGAAGGACTTGCAGAAGGTGTGTACCAGGTTGAATGAGGACAGCCCTCCTGGCCCCAGATCACTCTGTGAAGCTGATGAATGTTTGTTTTGTTTTGTTTTGTTTTTGAGATAGAGTTTCACTTTTGTTGCCCAGGCTGGAGTGCAGTGGCACAATCTCGGGTCACCGCAACCTCAGCCTTCTGGGTTCAAGCACTTCTCTTGCCTCAGCCCTCCCGAGTAGCTGAGATTACAGGCATGCACCGCCATGCCCGGCTAATTTTGTATTTTTAGTAGAGACAGGGTTTCTCCATGTTGGTCAGGCTGGTCTTGAACTCCCAACCCTAGGTGATCCACCTGCCTCAGCCTCCCAAAGTGCTGGGATTACAGGTATGAGTCACATGCTCGGCCAGGAGTGGTTTCTTCACACTAAAATTCTCCCATTTCTGTTCCTTTGCCAGTTATTGGGGTCCCTTTACTTCATCTGGGTTCCCAGTGTCCTCTGCTCCCCTCCCCCACAGTGAGGCCTATTCTCAGCTCGTGTACACAAAGGACCATGAGAGTATTACCTCTCCTGAGGACAGCCTAGCTCACAGCAATCCCTCACTAGAGCTAAGGGGCAGATGTTCTCTTGGTGGAATTTTCACATCAATGACACATTTTTCCCACCCAAGAGCTTTCCTGTGCTCCTGAAATCTTGCCACATCAGCAAGTACTTGCTTTGCATCTCTCCAGCAATGTGGGGTGCCACGACCTGGACAGAGGCCAGCCCTGGCCTCCATGGGTCTTTCCTTGAGAAACCCCAAGAGCAGACATTTCCACTGCAGTGCTGGATGCCCAGAAAAACAATGTGAATCAAAGCCTAGGGTTTCTATCTATGGAAAGAGCAGAAATGGACTTCTTATTCTGTGGCCCCAACCTATTTAGCCACTGCCACCTCCCTCTCCGAGAGTATAAGAGGATGTTAGACAGGGCCCATCTCGGGGGCCAAGAAGGCAATGGGATACAAAGACCCCCCACCCTCCATGTTCCCAAGTGCTATGAACTTGCAGCCTGTGCAGCAGAAAGTGGAAGCATGTGGAGGGTCCATCCCCTCTCCAGGGCCCGTCCTCTCACGTCTCTGCCTATCCCAGGCCTTAAGGTGGGGTGGGGTCGGCTGAGGCAGATCACAGGCAAAGGGACTTGAATTCCTACAGCATTAGGTGCAGATAAGGCTGACCAACCTTATCTTCACCTGAAACTTTGAGGAACCGCCAGCAACTCCTCTTTCTTTGGGGTCAAACACACTTAGAAGTGGTTTGCTCCCCTTTCCCCATTGTCACTCACGTCGCCAGTCCAAGCTGCTATTTTCTCTCACCAAGACTACGTTATAGGAGTCTCCTAACTGGACTCTCCACTTCTAGCCCACTTTCCATCCAGCATTCAGAGTGACCTCTAAAAAATGTGCACCTCGTTATGTCATTCTCATGACTATGAACCCTTCAATGGCTGCTCGGCCTCCAAATAAAATCCAAACTCACTAAATCCTGCACATTCTGGCCCTTGCCCAGCTCAAGTCCCTCTGCATGGGGCCCCCACCACCCTGGCCAGCTTCCCATGCCTCAGAGGCAGTAGACTCAGCTCCCCCAGGGCCTCCACCACCCACTCCCTCTGTCTGGGCTCCTCGCCCCACCACCATCTCTTCACGGGACTGGCTCCTTCTCACCAGTTGAGACCCTCGTCAGGGAGGCTTTCTCTGACCATCCTGTCTGAAGTAGGGCCCCACTATTATTCTCTCCCAATAGGACCTTATCTGTTTTTCATAGAATTTATCATACCATTTACTAATAATTATGATTTTTTGAGATAGAGTCTCACTCTGCCACTCAGGCTGGAGTACGGTGGCTCAATCTCGGCTCATTGCAATCTCTGCCTCCTGGGTTCAAGCGATTCTCCCAGTTCAGTCTCTGGAGTAGCTAGGACTACAGGCGCACGCCACCACAACCAGAAAATTTTTTTACTTTTCATAAATACAGAGTTTTGCCATGTTGCGCAGGCTGGTCTCAAATACCTGGGCTCAAGTGATCCACCTGTCTTGGCCTCCTAAAGTGCTGGGATTATAGGCGTGAGCCACCACACCTGGCTGGTAATTTATAATTATTTTATAAATGCACTGGCACATTTCAAATGCAAGCTATGTGTGGGCGGTCATTTTGTCTTTCTCACTTGGCTTCAACATGTAATAGGGTTTTTCGTGTTCAGTATTAGATTCCCCAGGGTGCCTAGCACACAACAGATAGAGGCATACCTCAGAGATATTGTGAGCTTGATTCCAGATCACCACAGTAAAACCAATGTCACAATAAAGTGAGTCACATGAATGTTTTGGTTTCCCAGCACACAGAAAACTTATGTTTACACTATACTGTAGTCTATTAGGTTTACAATAGTATTGTCTTCAAAATGTACATCTGTAATTAAAAATAGTTTATTGCTCAAAAATGCTAACATTCATCTGAGCCTTCAGTGAGTCACAGTCTTTGCTGGTGGAGGGTCTTGCCTCGATGTCGATGGCTGCTGACAGATCAGGGTGGTGGTTGCTGAAGGTTCGGGAGGTTGTGGCAACTTCTTAAAATAAGACAATAAAGTTTGCTGTATCAGTTGACTCTTACTTTCAGGAAAGATTTCTCTGCAGCATGCAATGCTGACTGATAGCATTTTACCCATAGTAAAATTTCTTTCAAAATTGGAGACAATCCTTTGAAACCCTGCCCCTGCTTTATCAACTCAGTTTCTGTAATATTCTTCATTCTTTGTCATTATTTCAACAGCATCTTCACCCCGAAGTAGATTCCATCTCAAGAAATGACTTTTGTTCATCTCTAAGAAGTGACTCCTCATCCACTCAAGTTTCATCATGTGATTATAGCAATTCAGTCGCGTCTTCAAGCTCCACTTTTTATTTATTTATTTATTTATTTATTTATTTATTTTTTGAGACAGAGTCTCGCTCTGTCGCCCACGCTGGAGTGCAGTGGCACAATCTCGGCTCACTGCAAGCTCCGCCTCCCGGGTTCATGCCATTCTCCTGCCTTAGCCTCTGGAGTAGCTGGGACTACAGGCGCCCACCACAACACCCGGCTAATTTTTATATTTTTTAGTAGAGACGGGGTTTCACCATGTTAGCCAGGATGGTTTCAATCTCCTGACCTCATGATCTGCCCGCCTCGGCCTCCCAAAGTGCTGGGATTACAGGTGTGAGCCACCGCACCCGGCCCAGGCTCCACTTCTAATTCTAGTTTTCTTGCTATTTCCACTACATCTGCAGTGACTTCCTCCACTGAAGTCTTGCATCCCTCAAAATCATCCACAAATGCTAAGATCAATTTGTTCCAAATTCCTCTTAACTTTTATATTTTTACCTCCTCTCATGACTCAAAAACGTTCTTAATGGCATCTAGAATAATGAATCCTTTCCAAAAAGTTATCAATTGACTTTGCCCAGATCCATAAGAGGAATCACTATCTATGGCAGCTATAGCCTTGCTTAAGGTATTTCTGAAATAAGACTTGAAAGTCAGAATTACTCCTTGATCCATGGGCTACCAAATGGATGTTGTGTTAGCAGGCATGAAAACAACATTAATCTCCATCAGAGCCCTCAGGTGACCAGGTGCATTGTCAATGAATATTTTGTCAATGAGTATTTTGAAAGGGATGTTTATTTTGAGCAGTAGGTCTCAACAGTGGGCTTAAAATATTTAGTAAACCATGCTGTAAACAGATGTGCTGTCATCCAGGCTTTATTGTTCCATTGACAGAACACTGGTGGAATAGATATAGCATAATTCCTAAGGGCCATAGGGTTTGCAGAATGGTAAATGAGCACTGGCTTTGGCTTAAAGTCACCAAAAGCTGCATTAGCCCCTAAAAAAAGAGTCAGCTTGTCCTCTGAAGCCAGGCATTGGCTTCTTCTCTCTAGCTATGAAAATCCTAGGTGGTATCTTCTTTCAATAGAAGGCTGTTTCATCTACATGGAAAGTCTGTTGTTTAGTGTAGCCACCTTCATCAGTGATCTTAGCTAGATCTTCTGGATAACTTGCTGCTTTGCCTTGCACTTTTATGTTCTGGAAATGACTTCTTTCCTTAAACCTCATGAATCAACCTCCACTAGCTTCAAACATTTCTTCTGAAGATTCCACACCTGTCAGCCTTCATAGAACTGAAGAGAGTTGGGGACTTGCTCTGGATTAGGCTTTGGCTTAAGGGAATGTTGTGGCTGGTTTGATATTCTATCCAGACCACTCAAACTTTCTCCCTATCAGCAATAAGGCTGTTTTGTTTTCTTATCATTCCTGTGTTCACTGGAGTATCACTTTTAATTTCCTTCAAGAACTTTTCCTTTGCATTCACACCTTGGCTAACTGGTACAAGAGGCCTAGCTTTCAGCCTGTCTCAACATTTGACACGTCTTCCTCATGAAGCTTCACCATTTCCAGCTTTTGATTTGAAGTGAGAGACATGCAACTCTTCCTTTCACTTGAACAGTTGAACGCCATTGCAGGGTTATTAACTGGGCTAATTTCAATATTGTTGTGTCTCAGAGAATAGGGAGGCCCAGAAGAGGGAGAGAGACAGGGAACAGCCTTTCATTGGAGCAGTTAGAGCACCCAGAACATTTATTAAGTTCGCCATCTTATCTGGCTACAGTTTGTGGTGCCCTAAAACAATTACAATAGTATCATCAAAGATTACTGATCACAGATCACCATAACAATTTAATAGTGAAAAAGTAAATATTGTGAGAATTACAAAAATGTGACAGAGACATGAAGTGAGCACATGCTGTTGGAAAAATGGAGCCAATAGACTTGCTCAAAGAATTGTCACAGACCTTCAATTTGGAAAAAAAAGAAAAAATGCAATTATCTCCTAAGTGTGATAAAAGTATGTCTGTATTGATTAGATCAGTGAATAAAAATGGAGGAGTTTGGGCCCCCACCGCTCCTCCCTTCCCCCGCAGTGGTACCTGAGGTAGCCCTGCAATGTTCAGCCTGGGGCAGAGGAAGGTGAAACATTGGGATCCACCCCAGAACCTCATGGGAGAAAGTCCCCTGCAATGTATTACATATTCTCTAGGGCCAAGCTAATGTCTGACAACTCTCTGACAGTACCAGAGAATTCTAACTCCCTGAGGTGGCCAATATCTCTGGTCCTCCTAATAGAATGTTTTTTATCTCAAATACTTCAGAAGTTAGCATGAACTGGGAAATCAAATTATGTCGTTCAGCTCTCCTATGTTACAGAAGAGGAAACTGATGTCCACAGAGATTAAGCAGCTTGCCTACAATCACCAGCTTGGTACTGGTAGAGTCCAGGCTGGACTAGGTATTCTGATTCAAGGTTCATTGTTCTTTCTCCTGTAGCCCACTTTCTCTGGTGTCCTCTCTCAGTAGCCTGAGAGTGATGTGCCTCTGTAATAGGTTGAATTTCTGAAGGGTAAATGAGGCCTGTGGTACTTGCATCCTATTTTTGTGTTTTTGAAATGTTAGTCACTATGTAACTCACCACATTTTAGGCAAAACACTGTATCAAAAGTTAAACGTAAGGACGCAGAAAAGTACCCCCAGAGAATAGATCTGGAACTGCATGAGTTATCGGTTGCTCATCACTTAGTTAACAGACTGCCCCAAATGTAGTTGCTTTAAAACACCACCATTTTTAGCTCATGTTCTGTGAGCAGGCAATTTGGGTTGAGCTCAGCTGGGCAGTTCTTCTGCTGGCTCACCTGGCCCACTCACACAGCTGCAGCCAGAGCTGCATCTCCCAGGGGCTGTTTGGTCCTGGTTTTCTGTTCACTCCCAGGAAAAAAGAGTTGAGCCTGCAATACTTTATCTGGTAAGACAAGTCTGTGACTGAGACTACCAAGCAGGCCAACCCTCGCTGTTCCTGGGAGAGCCACTGCCGTTCAGTGGCTCATGGCTGAATAATGGGGGTGACTAGGCCACATGTCTCCACTGTCTAGCAACACAGCCTGGGTTTTTTCACATGGTAGCTGGGTTCCAAAAACATCAAGATAGGACAAACCTCAATGCACAAGTGATTTCCAAACCTCCGCTTGTACTCATGTTTACTAATGTCTCCTTGGCCAAAGCAAGCCAAGCCAAGTTCAGAATCAAGGAGTGAAGAAAGAGTCCATTTCTTGATGGAAGGCGCTGGAAAGTACTGTTGCTATTCCCCCACCCCACCAATCTACCACAAGGGTAGAGCTGGATAAATACCTACAGTATCATATTCATATTGAGATTATTGTAACCACTGATGGTTTATCTAGTCTCTTGGGGGTGAGGGTGTGTGTGAGAGGACCCAGAAGCAGCACCTGGCTGTGAGGTGAGGGAAAACCACTAACAGCTGGCAGAAATGCAAGCTGGAGACTCAAAACCTCTGTCACCCAGCCCAGAGCCGAGGTTCTCATCTTATGGGGCAGAAGGTGGGCCAACCAGGAGTATCCCTGGAGAGAGGAAAGATCTCTGGACACTCAGAAGCTGTGAGCGGCTTCATTCTCCTCCAAGCTGCTTCATACTTGCTCTCGCTTGGCATCATGAGATGCTGCTTGAGAGAGAGACAGAGGGACAGTGAGAGATCCACTCAAAATGTAGGCTGGATCAGGGATGTGGCCTCTGCTCCTAAAAATAAAGCCTGTGGAGGAAAATGAAGGCTAATGTACCTGGAGGTGGAACCATAGGTCAGGTGGGCAAAGCTTTTAAATGTACTGCCTTCTGGGTTGGGAACAGCATGGTGACATTCCCTCAAGCTCAAGGAGAGCTCGGCCATCAGAAGGCAGACTGCAGATCAAGACAGTGATGGCCTGAGCTCACTTTCCGACCTAGTCTGACAGTCACGTCGTGTTCAGCTTCTACCTTTCTCACATTGGTAGGCTGCAAACCATCAAAAAGTAGAATTTCATATACAAAGCCGAGTCCTTATTCTAGATTGCACAGGTGATGCCCAGACAACAAGCCAACATTTTCAGATCCCACCGCCCAGCTTTCACCATGGACCTGGCCTGGGATGGTGCGGCCTCGGTGCCCACCGGGAAGGCAGAGTGGCCCAGCGTGGGCGGCAGAGGTGAGGGAGGGAACGCTGCTCTGAGGCCTTTTTCTTGTAGCTCCAGACAAATTAAAAACCTCCTTACCAGCCATTCATTCTGAGGAGGCCTCTTCCTTCCTCCACAGGGGGGCTGCTGTGTTGGAAGCCGATGGGATTCAGGGAGGCTGGGCCTCCCGGAGCTCTCAAGGAGGGGGAGCGGCAAGAATGGAAAGAGAGAGGCCCTAACCCTGAAGAGATTGGCAGGCAGGGAGTGGGGGCAAAGTGCAGCCCAGGTCACTGGGAAAAAAGAAATCTCAAAGTAAGGGAGTGGGGGAAAGTTCCACTTTCAGCCTAATTATGAAAGAGGCCTCGGTAGAGAGGGGCGGGGGAGCCCAAAGAAGAGAGAAAAGGGAAGTGAGATGTTGCAGAGAGCAGAAAGAGATTCTCAGGGGGCACAGGCTATTGAAGGAACGCAGGCAGGGAAAGGTGCCGCCTCTTCAAACGTGGGTCTGTTATAACTGATTTTGAGAGACCTGGAAGCATGTTCGCCTGGGACTCCCAAAGAGGGAGGGCAAAATGCCCTATTAAGGGTGGGACGAATTGATTTCCCAAAGAAGCACAGCACCATTTCCTCCAAATGCCCTCTGCAGTCCTCCTTAATCTGCCCTGGAGGCAGCAGGTGACCTCTGCACAGGCCCCTGGAGGCGCCTTTGTTCGGGGGCATTCTGCGGCCCGCCCCGCCCCCTCCCCTTGCACCTGGGCAGCAGCCTCAAAATGCACTTGTCCACCCTTGGCCGGCTCCCGTGGTGGGATGGCGGATGCCTTTGTATGTGAAAAACCACGAGCCCTCCAACTCCTGTTTTCCCTTCGGCTTGACACATTCACTAATGTATTTCCTGTTCACTCCCAGGAGAAAAAAAGAGTGCCTGCAATACTTTATCTGGTAAGACAAGTCTGTGACTGAGACTACCAAGCGGGCCAACCCTTGCTGTTCCTGGGAGAGCCACTGCCATTCAGAAAGCTTGGCTCTGCCCTCGAATCCCCAAGTGTTCCCTGCCGGGTTCTAATCCAAGCCCTCTGAGGTTTGCTAATTTAATTGTGTAATGGTCCACACCTGAGACATTCCCTGAACTATCTTTAGGACACTACTTAGCCTAAAAGAAAGACAAATAAGAGTATTAAGACAGGGACTTAGACATTGAAAGCTTTTACCATCTCCAAAACATCTGAGTCAAGCAGAAGAAAACGGGGTGGGAGGATGAGGGGTGGCCTCAAAGTCAGACCAAGCAACAAGAAGTAAATAAAGTTCTTGCTAAGTGAGTCTGAAATATGTATTTAGCCCTTGTAAATTAAGTAACACTGGTTTTTAAAGAGTGATTCTCCGAACATCTATTATTCACATCAGTAGGACAGACGATAAGCCACTGTAAGATTTATAGAAACTAAAAGACTTCCCATGCTAAAGGTTAATGAAAGTGTAATTTGAATCATGAAATCTTTATGTGTCGGCTCAATTTACACCGAGGGCTCATTAAGGATGCGTTTGGTACAGCGGGCGGCAGGTGACGTCACATTAGTATTTAAATGGGCGGGGCCAGGCTGCTCTGCATGTAATCCTTTAAAAATATAACAGCCTCTCTCTTTCCTTCTCTGTCTCTCCAGCTGTAACAACTTCACCAACTGTCTGGGTTCCACCCCGAGGATTTCACTGAGAGAACACGTTAGAGGGAATCAGGAAGCAGAAAAAAGGTCACAAATAAGCACCTCAGGAACAATGAAAGCTTTTCTCTATGCAGCAGTGGGAGAGTTGCTAGAAAAACTGGAAAGGTATTAATCAGAAGTGGCTATAAATCCTCTGGAGTTTTGCTCTTATAAAACTCCTCAGAGAAAGTCTTGAAGGAAATGCAGGTCAAAGCCCAAAAAAGCTCTTGATCAGAGATTGCTGGAGGAAAATCTTCCCAGACGCCGTTTAATAGGCAGCAATCACCCCAGGAGTGGGGAAGCCAAGTACGCTTGAAACATGGTTGCAATTCCTAATAGGTCTTGTCACACTTAAGGCACTGCAAGCTCCATCCAACGAACAGCTGAAGCTAGCTGGCGATTCATAAAGCCAACAGTTTAAAGTTTATTATGATGAAAGCACTTAATGACAGCCATCGCTAGGGGCCCATCATTTATAAAGCTGTGCTGAGTATTAGACATGTAGCATGACCACCAATTTTATGTCACAATTGCTACCATAAAATGACCTTTGGTGATTTTTGCTGCATGTGGTGGACAGCTCTTCCTTCACATTAGTGCTCTGTGGCTTTCTTTGCAGACTATTATGCTGTCTAAAGCTTATTTGGCACTGTCGTGAGCCTCAACCCTTGTTATTACCCCGAAGGCCTGTCTAAAAAAAAAAATCTCATGCTCTATTACGCCACTCCAATAATTTACAGTTCTTACCAGCCTTGGTTAGCGTAATATTTTAATGCAAATATGCTTTACCATTGGATTTTATTTTAAGCACACACACACACACATACACACAATTTCCCATGCTTCTGGCTAGCAAAATATCCATTTTATGGGAGTTCACTGAAATCGGCCTCTTATTCTCTGGTCAGGTCTCACTGATTGAGCACTGTTTCCTCTGGGTCAGTTAAAACATCACCAGAAAAAAAAAAAAAAAAAAAAAAAAGGGTTACTTAAACTTCTGTTGAGATTTTTTTTTTTAAAGATCCTATACATGATAAACCCACTTAAGGCAGAAACACCAATTCTTATTTCCCTGCATCCAGTCGCAATGCAAATTTACATTTGAGTAACATTATTTAATTAGGCTTCCATTTTTCCACCTTCTTTGTGTAGTTAGGAAATGTTTGAATACATGCCACTTTACTGCTCCAATGTAAACTGCTGCTAAGAAAGTGGTCTGTCCACGCTACACCACCTTTAAATTGTGTATATAATTTTATAAATGATATAAAATCTGCTTCTAGCCCTGAGGAAAAAAAAAACTATAAGCATGGCACACTGCAATTTTGGAAGGATTTAAAATATGTGATTTCTGCTGGTACCTACTGTATTGGGTTTTATATAAAGCTTTTTTCAATAAGGTAAATTGTTACATGACAAACTCATCTTCCACCATTATCATCTGCTGTTTGTGTTTAACAACAGGAGTCCCGCTCTAACAAAACTGTTGTAATGGCTGTACAAATTACTCAGCTGAAAGCTTTTCACCAAACAAAACAGTATTAATCAGCAGTTCTTATGAAGGTGCTAATTAAAAACAATTTTCTTCCTCAGTTTGCAATACTAAAGCCATCTTCACTTGCACAGTTTCCAATATACAGCTACTGTATTTGCTCACACTTCAGGCCCTCTATTAACTATTGAATCTCCTATTAGCCATTTTATTACATTTCTGTTTACAAGCTTGTTGACATTTTAAAAGTCACGGTATGATCTGTTTTATCTGTTAAAAAAATGTATTAATTGAAGAGTCAGGGGGACAAAAAAGGCAAAATACAGATTCCAAATGCACAGACTTCCAGGGCAGAGAACACTGTGAGCATTTAGCCACAGCCTGGAAGGTAAGCTCTCTGGGTAAAATGAAATGTGAGAATTAAAAGTGGCATTTCAGGCTTAATGGTTTGATAAACACTAACAGGATCCTTCCTAATTTGGAAATAGTCCACTCAGGAAAACATATTTACCCTGCCTAAAATCAGCCTGACTTTCAAATCCATTTTTTCTTTATGGTATACAATCAACATAGTTATGATGTTTCATACAGCCTGAACTCAGGGGATTTTGATCTAGGGTGGGGATGTACCTGGAATCTGGCGGCTGGAGCCCAGATCTCGGGTCTAAATAGCTTAATCTTTCCTGTGAGTGTGTGTGTGTATATGCTTGTACATATACTTTGACTCTCTCCCCTGTGTGGGCATTCTGCCCCACCCCCAGAGTCCAGTGAGAGGTTCTTGCCAGACAATGCTAATGAATTGTCTGGCATAGATTGGAAACAAGTCAAATGCTGACTAAGCACAAAGAAAATCCATGGAAGCTGGGTTCCTATTAAAAAACAAAAACCACCTAACCCTCATGAGAAGGTTGCCCCACTTTGGTAGCAGAGAGATGGAAAAAAACACCACTACCTCCTGCCTCTGGTATTGAAACCAGGTTCTTCAGCTGTCAAAAGCAGTTAACTAGTTTAGGACAGACACCTGGCTGTTGAAATAGGGCTCCGGAGGGCAACTAATCCTTCCATTCACTCAGTTAACTGCTGGATCCCCCAAATTGATTCAACAGGTATGCAGTGGTAAATTCAGCCCATACTGAAGCCAAAGGGAAAATCAGCAAGGGGCGGGCAGCTCTTCTCTGAAAACACCCGAGGAACTAGCCAGAAAAGCTTTCATGGCCCTGACAAGTTTTCTGCTGAATACTGAGCACCTAAATTACCCTTCCCTAATGGAAGTTACATTTTCATGCTCAGTCAAAAAGCCAACAAAATACACAATTTATACAAAATAGCATCAACCTCTTAGGTAGTCTTTTCTAGCACTTTTATCCCAATTCATGGCATATGTCTTGCTATAAAGTAAAATATATTTCTTATAACCAACTTGTATGTAGCTATTCATCTCACAGCATTAGAACTGACCACGGGCAATATTAGAAACATTCTTTCATCCAACCAAATCTACTTACTATGACAAAGGAAAATCATGAGTTTTATCAGAAGATAAAGGTACACAAAGAAAAGAAATATTATTCTTAGGATTTCCTAAGCAGACAGGCTTCCTTTCTGAAACAAACACATGCATAATTACATAGGCAATTATGGAATGGGCCATTTCAGTTGCAATTGACGCATAGAAATAATCATAAAGTTCAAAAGAAATGTAAATGGACAAACTTCCAAAGCTGCTCTATTTCACTTTTCAGTATCGGCATTCCATTAAACTTTGGGAAAATAAAAACTGTAAAAGTATTCAATAATATAGAACATTTCTTACAAACTTTCAAAGAACCTGGACTAGAGAGATTTCCAGGTGAGGATCCCATGAAGAGCAGATCTAGGAAACCCTTAACATTGTATAGGAGATTCTCTAGGTTTTAATTACATAATAAGTGAATTTCCTTACTACGTATCTCTTGGTAGCAACAGTTCAATTCTGAAACACTGTTCTCAGATATTTAAAAAAATACATTCCTAGTTTACTTTTTAAAATATAGTATCTCCCAGAGACATAAACACTGGATTTCTCCACCCACAACACACAAATGCAAATTGAATTCTTGCCAATTCACGTATTTTCTTGAGAGAAAAAAGAAAATATTCTCATAGTCCTGCTGTTCCATATTTAAAAAGAAAAAAGAATAGACCATCTTAGGTGCTACTACAGGGATGCGTTTTCTTTGTCTGGCAGAGTTAGTTGCAGGTTTTACAGAGGAAATAATTTTGCCGTATTTTCACCAGTATAAATGGAATGGCTTGTGTTGCCTTTTAAAACATGCCAAATTCTAATTTTTAAACAAGAAAATATGAAGCCAGTGTGCAACCTATACAGTCACCAAAGGAGAGCTGCCACTAGCTGAACTACTCAGCTAAATGGCTGGTTTGCATTGCCCTGGTCTTTATCTAGCACTGAGAATAGACTGCTGTTTTATCCAAAGAGGAATAAATTGCTGTTATTGTGATGTTAGCCCATCACTTGGCATTGCAATTCAAGTTTTTGTGAGAAAGAAATGTATGATCTAACTGCGACTTGACCTATGCCTTCTGAGATCCATCTAGGTGCTCTAATGGAGCAGAAAAAGTGGTGAATACAAGGACATGCAAACTGATGGTGAAAAATTTGTTTGATGATAGAAGTGAGCAGAGAAGACATTTGAGAGTCGCTGCTTTTATGACAGCTAAGTTTGTTTAACATGCAAAAGGATGCACCCCCAGTCTCTCACCTATCACTTTAATTGTATCACACTGAATACATGTTTTTGCCTCTACTAAAGACATGAGGATATATAGCTAACCTACTAATGACATTACTGCTAAAGTGGGCACAGATGATTCCTTACAGATAAACATCTGAATTTCTACAAAAGGCATTAGAGCATCTCATGGATGCACGAGGCAAGGATAAGCTTGGGTTCCCTGCAGAAAAGTCATTCTCTCTTAATCCTAGGTAGCACCTATTAAATGTTTACCATACACTTGAATCACAGCATATAACAATATATACTTATTTTAAATAAGATAATTGTGTGATTGAGTTTTTTAAAAAACTCCCCCTGGTTGCAATCTGGTTTATCAACCATTTACTCAAAATTTCTCTGGGAAGGACCTATTTTGAAAGAGGCCTGGAGAACAGCAGCAGTTAGATTTAAGCCCTGATAAAGGCTCACTTTTCATTCATAGTCAGAGCCTAAATGTGCTCTTCTTGTACCTAAACAGATAATAAGCACTCAGCACACTCCCCCTCCTTGACACAGCACACTGAGACTAATCACACATAATTGGGGAGGAGGAGCAGAGGGCTGGCCACGCTATTGTGTCCAGAGGACAAACGGTCAGTTTATGAGGCTTTGGGCTGATGAAGTCATTTCTTATACATCTATAGGGAAAAAAACATACTGTTTAAAAGGAAAAAAAGAAGGAGAGAGAGGGACAGAGAAAGGGATGGCGGATTTAATACAATTAATTGGAGGGAGATAAAAAGATACGCTTTATTTATTTTTTTAACCAGGAAAGAATCATGATATTTGCTGGGTTTACTGATTAAAAACTACCACCACCAAAACAGAACAAAGACCAAAAAAAAAAAAAAAAAAAAAATGAAGGAGGGATGGGTATCATCAAAAGAAATTCTGTCTCAATTACAGGGAAAAATATTTAGTTTGTTCACCAAATTCAAGTCACAGACAGGCAGCTTATACATATTTAAAGACAAACAAAGGTTTAGGGCAGGACGAGCAACAAGCAGAGTGTAAAAAGAGGCGGGGAGGGAGCTGGAGAGGGCAGCTGGGGAATAACGTGGGTGAGGACAGGTGGAGTCCATAGCCCACATGTCAAATGCTGCAAAGGGCGCAGGCAGGCGATTATACCCCTTACAGATTTCCGTTTTTGTAAAAATATTCCCTGTGCACTTGATATTTTTCTTCGTCTTTGAGAAGCTTAATCTTCTATCCATGTTTGGTTAAAATAAGCAGAAGCGGGTAATGAAGGTTTTCTTCATATATGTCCGGGTTTTCCTTTTTCAACTGAAAACAATAATAGAAAGAAAAAGGTAAGGGGACTCCAATTAGGGATCTTTACCAGTCAATATTAATGTTGAGTACCATGATGACTTTTACACCAAAATATATAGTTCTGGAAAAATAAATCACAGAAAAGCAACTCAAAGTAGTTCTCAGTGGCACTAATGTGACAATTCTATACATTAACATGGGGATTGTTTTTGGTGGGGGTGGGTACGGTTTTTTTCATAAATACCCAAACTGCACTTTGACCTCTATAAACTGTGAGGTACTTGACAGAAGGCAGAGCTGGGGCTCATTCATCATCACCTGACTGGGCATTTGACATAGAAGTTTCTGCTCTCTGTACCCTCTGCCTCTGACCAATGCCACACTATTCAGGCAGGCGGGCATTTCAGATCACTGCTTGGAGTCCGTGGCAACATCTGGGCACAGGGAAAGGCTTGTGGGGCCCAAGACACTGCAAAGGCTCTCCAGGTGCTTCTTAGGGGTTTTAACATTAATAATAAGTCACTCAAAAATTCTTTTCTCTGAGGAGGAGAACATACTGCAACAATTAGACTAGCACCATTCCTGTTCACACTGTGCAGGGAAGTTCTGAGGATCTTTCTGTGATAAGATTTTAAAATCCAGTTAGGTTTCTCACATATGAAGTACACTTTTTCTTCATTCAGCTGGAATAGTTTTAAAGTTATATTTATATTTATTCTAGCAAATAAAAATTTGCCATTTATAAAGACAAAATTAATATTTTTGAAGTTGGAATTTATGAGCCAATTGTTAATTTCTTTTTAGATTATAAGAATAAAAAAATAAATATTTCTTTAAATTATACAGGGAGTCAATTCCTTTATTGTTTAAATTAGTCCAACACCACCCACTCCACCCACCCTAAAGCAAAATGAATGGCCTCAACATCACACTCTCCCAGGTTGGTCCCTCTGGGGCATGTTAACTTGAATCTTTTCGAAGTGCATGTTCCTTCTAAATCATATTCCCAAACCATGACATGGACATGCTGTCACTATTAAGGACAGGAGTCATGAGCCCAATTCCCCTTTTCCGCTGGGGAACATAAAGCTAATTCAGCCTTTAATTTCTAATCCACTTTCCAATCCACTTTCCCAAGAACTGATGGTGGTACAGTCACTGAGGTGACTTCATTCTGTTTTCTTAGACAGAGTTTGTTCTGTGTACAGATGATTTGTTATCTATTTAGGAAGATCCTTGTGGATTTTTGCTGCTACCAAAGTAGCGAGAGTGTTAAGCCTAAACACAGGTCCTCCAACCTTACTATTTAGTCTAATTTTAGAAAATGCTGAGAAAATGGCTTCACCAACTTCCCAGTCCATACCCACTGACCGGGACTTACCACTGTAAATACTTTTGTTGCCAGTTGCCCTAGTGATAGAGGGAGCTCACTGAAGTATTTTATAGAGGGAAGAGAGGACCAAGCTAGCTCAATTCTTTCCTTGGGGATTGGGGATAAGGGAAAGTTGATTACTCAGTGGCAGTCAGCTGACCTACTCACTCACAATGCACTAATATACAGAGACTCAAATGAGCTCTTTATCAAGTCCCTGAGGTAATATGTGGGATAAATAATTCTTCTGTAAATATGGGTTAGAAATCACTTTTAACTTGGATTCTATGCTGACCTCTGGAGGCCAAAGTGGAGGCTTCGTTGCTGAAAGGGGCCAGGGGCCAGCCCCATCTTGCCTGTGAGACCTTTCCACAATGGGGAAGAGCTGACAACCCTCAAAGGCAACACTATAACCCAGCCCTGGATCATTTCTGAATCAAGCAAGTCTGTTATGTGAGGGTACTTGAACACATACAAAGCTCTTAGCCAATACTTGCTTCGATGGGGGAATGTTATGAGTTTTAAGAATAATTCCATTTACCCAGGCTGTACTTCCTTGCCCAATTAATAATTACAATTTTAACAAATATCAAAAGGCACCTTGAAAGAAAATGAAGAAAAAGCAAATCATGAATAAAACAATTTTCCAATTTCATAGGTTAAAACAGGGTCTTTGAGGACTAAACTAAATTATATAGCTGCTATTAGTAGCATTATGCTTTACTTCATAATTGGATGTAACACGCTCAGCCTTACGACGGCGTGAACAGCAGCAGCAGGAGTGGAGTTCAGACTGTTTACCCTTTACAGTATCCACAATTATCAACAGCACACCACACAGATTATAAGCACCAGCCACTTGTAATGTGGCATTTTGAATAGATAAGCAGAAGTGCAATATGGCCGTGTTTTTAACACAATGTACTGACTTCCCAGCCCAGCCCAAGCCTATTTTCAGAGCTATGTACAAAAATACAGAAAAATAAACACTTCAGGGTGGTTTTGTGAAAGTTTATAAAAAAAAACCCACGGCATGTAAAATTATATTTCAAAGAACATTTGCATGAATGAGAGTATTTTTACCAACTAGCATCAAGCCAGCTGTAATCTCGAAGTCACATCTCTACCTTACAAAACGATTTGCTATCTTACTATCCGAAAGGTTTTGAACCACACTATGAGGGCAATGAATTTGATTCTCAACCTTGAGGAGACCAAAAGGCTGGGGAGGAGAGGGAAGTGTTTTATTTTTCTTCCCTTGCAAGGATGGACTGAAAAGCAATATTTTTAAAACATACTACACCTTTGGCTGCCTGGTTCCTGAGCACACTGGCTGCATGGTGTGGGCACAGTTTAACAAAAGCACTGGCAGAAAAGTGCGGAATGGCACCGTTTTGATTACAGGCTTGCTTTTTAACGGAAATAAAATTTCACAGTTAACAATGAGAGGTGAAAAGTTTAAGAGGCAAAGCTGTTCCTCCTGATCACTGACTGTTAATCAGCTTCATGGGTGGTTGCCTAAATCTGTAGATTTTTTTTTTTTTTTTTACCTTGCACTACTGCCAAGTAACTAATTTTTTCCCCTGTTGTAAGAGGAGGGGTGAAAAACTCGGCTTCGAAGGCAGCTGTGTATGAGTGACGCGAGGCACTAATGCAGAGGGCAAAATTAAAATTCATGAATCTCTTCACGACCATTTGTGTAACAAGATTAAGACGGGACAGCGGAAAAGAGCGGCATTATCAGGCGTCTTACAGTCCTCCAGCTGGTTACGCTCTATTCCAACACAGTAGGGCTAAGAGGATAACACGCAGCCTGAAGGAAAACGCCGCTCCTCCATTGGGGAGCAGCGCGTCCCAGGGACGAGGGGGCTGTGGCCAGAGATGGAGAGGAAGAAAGCTGATTGCCGCTCAAGATGGAAAACTTTTAAGCCCTGGCTATTAGCACGCGGCCAACAAAAGCCGCCAGGGTGGAGGCTCCCGGCGGCCGCGTCCCGGAGCCCCGGGCGGGCGGGCGGGCAGGGCTGGAGGGGCAGGGGTGCTGCCTTGGGCCTCCGCCTTCGCGCCCTGCTGCAGGGCATGGGGATGGGCGAGGAGCAGCGGCGCTGCCCGCTCCCTCCAGCGTGGCCCCCGGCTCACTGCTCCGGCCTCTGGGCGAGCTCCTTCTCCTGCAAAGGAGCACAACTGCACGTGCCAGCCCGGTCAGCACACAGTATCCCCGCTGCTGGGGCAGGTACAGGAGGGACCAGAGGCATTCTTTTGCTAGAAGCAGAACCCCACACCAGCTGAAATAGCTCTCATTATTAAAAAAAAATATATCTATCTATCTATCTATCTATCTATCTATCTATCTATCTATCTCATGGGCGCCCGTTTATACCTTTTATCCAGGATGTGCCAACTCTGCAGAATATTCTCCTAGGGTTCTACACTCTCCCCACCCCCAACAACGAAGACAACTATTTCTTAGTCCAATGTACCAATGTCAGCAAACTGTGAATTTGACTTTTCAGCAATTATGACCAGAGAAAAAATAAGGCCACTTATTTATGTGCTTCACTTAGCAGGGTAGTGTACAACGTTGGAAATAAAAAGAGGAGGTGTGCTGGCCACCAGGCGCTAACACTCTAAAGTTCCAGACAAAGGAGAGGTGGGCGTGCCTGGCATGTCCCAACACTCCTCAGATCTTTCAGGGAGGAGACAGAGGGTATCAGGCACAATGCTGAACATCTTTGCTGGTGGAGAAACCCAAGCCTTTGCTCTCCTGAGCTGTCACTGGGAAACTAAAAGCATTTGTTGTTCTAGGGGGAAAGTGAATGGCACGACATTGAAGCAGCTGTCAGCTGATCCTTGTAGTTCCAGCCCGACCCTGGAGAGAAAGCCACATTATTCCTTTGGGTGGAAGAGTCCAGGGAGCCAGGAGGGACCCTTTTCCTACCAGGTAAAGACCCGCTTTTTTTTAGGGGGAGGGATTGAAAAGGGGAAAACATCATTCTAGAGAGGCTGGTAAGATCTGAATCACATACCATCCTGTTTTTATTTTCTGATCGTGAGCAATGGGCCTGACTCCACCAGTGAGAGGATGTAATTTAACTCTTTCAGTTCACAAAGCACCATTTTTCCCCCAGAGGCTAAATGGAACCTTAAAGATTCAAATAAATAAATTCATTTTCAGAAAGTGAGAATTTCTTTCTCTTGCTTGGAAGATCAGATTAATTTTGCATATATTTTTCCAAAAGCCAACACACTTCTACATTATATTATAGTCCTGGGTAATAAAGGATGCTGTTCACATTGTCCCAGGAGAAAATTAAGCTCGGGCCTTTATTTTTCTGCAGTTACAACTTGTGAAATCATGACAAGTTAAAGTCTCTTGCCAAGGTCAGACTAGCTCAGTGAAGGGAGATTTCCGTAAGGCACAAAATTACTGAAATAATACATGTTATACTAGTCACTGTGACATGTACTACTAGCAAACACGAGAATCCTAAAAAGTTTTCAGTGAAACACTCGCCTCTCAGTGTCCTATATTGGTCTATACCTATAAATAATAAAAAGGCTGATAACATTGCTTTATGTAAGCAGGCTTAGAAATCACTCTCAGATAAGTGCTTTTGACCTAAATCTTGTAGTGCCTCCATCTGACATATAACCCCACAACTGTGAAATTCTGTATGAGATTTAACAGTCTCAAACTGCCAACTGACCCAGCTATAAAGCAAGCAGAGATAAAGATTTACAGTCCAACATGATACAATTAGACATTCACCTTCTATTTATTTCAGTGTGGCTAAGCATTTAACCTACTTAAAAGCTGAAGGTTTTTCATTAAAATATAAATGCATGTTATTCATTCTATGCCACCTCCCCTTACATCCTACAAATTAGTCTATTATGAATGAAAAGATTAGTTTGTTTCAGAGAAAAGAGTAAACAGGAATGGTTTCTGTAAAATCCTTCTAGACATGCAAAGATAGAAGATGGCTTTACCACACAAAATAATCAGATACAAATAGCTGTTCAGAAGCAACACACCTAAGGAGTACTTTAATCAAATATTTAGGTTACCTGCCAAAAAGACCATGATCTCTTCAAAATGCAATGCGGATTAAAGTGTTATCTAACACAAGCAGAAAACTAACCTTGGAGTGGAAGTTTGAAATGTGTTCATCATAATTTTCATGTCTTTGGATACAGAAACCAGCTTTTTCAGCTAGATTGCAAAACTGGTTTAAAGTATTCCCTCGGCGTGGGGCAAATACCATTGCTTTCCCCTAGAACAGTAAAAAGGAAATTCACACATTTTAAAACTGGAAGGTAACCAAACATAACAGACATTGGTCAAAGCATTTAATGTACTGCTCTCAAGTAGAAAAACTCAATTGTTCTTGAGATGTCTATGCAGGATGGACATTCACAGTGAGAATAATTTCCAGGAGAGATGTATATCATATAAGAATCGATTTCACATCCAAATGGCCAGTTGCTGTGTTTTATCTTTTTCAAATAATACTTATAAAAAACAAAATGTGGTTGAAAGCCGGTGTTCCGAACAATATGCATTGTCTCAGGTCCAGTGGGTTAAGCCATTGACTAGATTTTAGAGTAACTGGTCCAGGGCAGTGCCATTCACCTTGTGACTCCTTAGCACCTGCCAACGCTTCCCCAACACAGTCCTGGGGCATGTGACAACAGACGCTTACATCTGTTAGTTTTTTGCGCCCTGAAAATTCAGTACCAAGAAATCCTTCATAGAGACAAGTAACCACAATTCCTCTTGGAGAGTTTTCATATTTCAGTCCTGCCCTAGCCTTTTCTGTGACCACGCTGTCAGATACAGGCTCCAGGATCTTGGTTTCCAACTTTATTGAATCCCTCATGATGGTCATCACTATAGCAAAGCAGTTCCTCATAGTATTCACATGACTGCTTTTCAAAGAAAGTGGTATAATGAGTGTAAACAGGCTTTTCTAAATAATCCACACAATCTTATGTGATTGTTGCAGTGGGGAGAATGGGAGGAACTGAATAAAGTATGTACTGGATTTCAGAAGACCATCTGACATGAAACTTCACAATGACCATTTGCTAACTATTGGATGCATGCGGATTTTTCCTCCCTCTCAGATGTGTACAGAATGGCCAAACTTCAGAATCTTCTTTTTTTTTTTTTTTTTTTTAAATAAAGATGGCTATATGCTTCTGTTACTCTCAAGGTTACACTTCACCTCTGTGAAATGCCTCTTTAGGTTTTGAGGGAATCATGAAAATATATCTGAGTTTCTTATGAAGGGTGGTTTATCATTCACACCAGCCAGCCATTTCTTGAGCACCTGGTAGTCAGACACTGTGCTAGGCATTCATATGAATATCCTCTCCTTTAGTCTTTAAGCCACTCTATGTTGTAGGTATAGTGTAGTCAGACACTGGGCTAGGCATTCATATAAATATCATCTCCTTTAGACATTTTTTTTTTTGAGACAGAGTCCCACTCTGTCACCCAGGCTGGAGTGCAGTGGTGCGATCTCGGTTCACTGGAACCTCTGCCTCCTGGGTTCAAGCAATTCTCTTGCCTCAGCCTCCTGAGTAGCTGGAATTACAGGCACAGTCCACCACGCCTGGCTAATTTTTTTTTTGTATTTTTAGTCGAGATGGGGTTTCGCCATGTTGACCAGGTTGGTCTCAAACTCCTGACCTCAGGTGGTCCTCCCACCTTGGCCTCCCAAAGTGCTGGGATTACAGGCATGAGCCACCGTGCCCAACCCTCCTTTAGTCTTTAAACCACCCTATGTTGTAGGTATTATCAACTCTGTCAGTGAATGATCAGAAGCCCCAGCACTGATGCTCTCTCCACTACACTACATGTCTCCTTATTAGTAACAGTGATGACAATGATAATGATAGCTACCACTGTACTAGGTGCTTCACAAATCCTCCTTTAATCCCCTCAGCGATCTTCTCAACAACCTGTACAGTAGACATTGCATTTTACAGATGATTAAACATACAGTGAAGGATTTGAAGAATATAAGGAGGAACTGTGGCAGAAAGGACTGGACTTAAGGGGAGTCTCCACCATTAAACAGCTGTGTCACCTCAGGACAATCAGAAAATAATCATAGAACTTTTGAGTTAGAGGGAAGCTTGGAAATAATGTAGTCCAATCTCTCCATTTTGTCGATAAGAACCTTAACCCATCCTCGCTGATCCACTGAGTTTTCTCATCCATTAAATGGGAAGAACAAAGCCTGCCCTGCCTTTTCCCCCCCAACAAATTGTGAGGATCAAATGCAGAATGTGAAAATAATTAGAAAGATTATACTGATGTAAGATTAGAAAGATCTACACCACCTAACAGTACTCTAAAAATGCTATCAGTTCTCTCTCCCTCTCCCCTTCGCCCTCACTTACCCGTAAGAAAATACGTGGCTACACTGTCCTGAGCATCAAGTGTGTTTTCATACTGTGTTTACATCAGCCTGTACACACTCAGGCACATAATTATAGCAGCACCAATCATGCCACTACACTTAAGGTTCTGTCAGCTTTTTCAATATTAATTGCTATTTTCAGGCAGTTTTCAAACTTAGCAGCAAAAATTCATTTTTATGTGAAACTAGATATAATACATGGTCTCAGCAGGACAGCAAAAGTCTCCATTAGAAAAAAAAAAACAACAGGGAATGCTGGTAGGTCATTTTAGTCATTTCTAAGAGCTGGTTGCCATTCTGGATTTTTGAATAATGGAAGCTGTTTTATTTAAAAGTCACCTGCAAAAAATTGTCTCACAGTAACACTTGAAGAGTCGGTTTTTAACAGCTATTATCTAAGCTGCATATCATCATGTTCACAAGGCTACAGGTTTCTAGGTTGGGCTGATCCTTGCATTGACAAAGCAATGCATCTCCACATGCCCTGGTTGGGGTAAGCTGTAAGGGATAGCAGCTAAGCATGTGACAGCACTCTCTGCCTAAACATCCCTTTCCTCCTTCAGCTCTCAGTTTACCTGTCCTTCCCTAGCCACCCTGTTCAGAACGCAGCCCCTGCCCCATCACTCTCCAGTCCCTCGCCGGGCTTATTTTTGTTCTTAGCACTTACCACCAGGGACACACATTGTATCCTTGTTTGTTATTGCCCTGTCTTCTCTGGCTGGAATGCATACTCCGTGACAACAGGATCTTCTAATGTTTTATTCACTACGTTTTCTCAGTGCCTAGCACATAGTAAGCACTCAGTCAATATTTGATGAGACAATAAACTAAATCCAGAAGTTGAGTAATCTAAAGAATTTGAGTCTTTGGGAATTCAAAAGCCACGTTCTATTGCTTATTCCTTTGAAAAGATTTTCCCTAGAAGCTTTTACAGAGTCAGCTGCCATGATGGGGTTTTAGAGAGCAGCATTCTGTGCACAACACTGTACCCACGAGAAAGAGAAAGACTGGGCAGTAGTTTTAATCTCTAACTACTTAGGAGTTTTGTTTTCTTTTTCAGTTCATTGAATACAGACACCTTTGAGGTGTGGATTAATAGTTAGGATGGAAAATAGCCCATCATCCATTCATTCACTGAGCCCTACTGAGTGCCAGCATCTCCCCCTCCCCATAATGAATGGGTTCAGAAGACCCCAGTATCCCCAGGGGAGAGAACACGTCACAGGTGGAACAGTACCATCAGAGGGATATGCTTTACAATTTCAGCTGCACAAATCAAAACCAGAAAAGGAATATGGATTTCAAATTAGCCCATCACTTTAGAAAAATTATTTTCAATTTGCCAAAGCACAACTTTCTAAGCATTCCGTTGCAGAATTATTTTAAACTCAGAATGAATACTCAATTGAATGTAACACTTCGACTGATGAGCAGAAATTTAAGATAATTCATTTATTCCTGGAGAGGAGAGGGAGAAGTTCCACTAAACCACAGAGATACTGCTTACCTTGTGAGCTCAGTTGTTGTTATTTTGCTAGACTAATCTATACTTACACATTAAAGGGAGTGTACTTCTGGAAAAAATTGGTATGCTTCAGATTTATTTTTATTTGATTTTATTTTTTATTATACTTTAAGTTTTAGAGTACATGTGCACAACGTGCAGGTTTGTTACATATGTATACATGTGCCATGTTGGTGTGCTGCACCCACTAACTTGTCATTTAACATTAGGTATATCTCCTAATGCTATCCCTCCCCACTCCCCCCAGCTTCAGATTTATTTTAAAAGGAATACGCTATGCCAATAAAATGCATTAGGGGAGGAAGACCAAGACAGAGGAAGCACTATTCTCACATTTAGTTTGTTCCTTTTTCACTTCCTAGCAACCAAACTATTAAATACCAATTCTATGTTTAAGCTTATGCTGATTTTCTATTTCTTTGTTGTCATTTATAAAGACGAGGTCTTGTTATGCTGCCCAGGCTGCTCTTGAACTCTTGGCCTCAAGCGATCCTCCCACGTTGGTCTCCCAAAGTGTTGGGATTACAGATGTGAGCCACTGTGTCCAGCCTATTTTCTTTACCTGGTTTCTGAAATGCAGCTTTCACTTGCTTCCTCTCCTGGCATCTCTCTCAGTCTCTCTGTCTCCTTTTGTAGCTTCTCTTCTCTGACCTGTCTTTTAATTGTCAGTGGTCCTCAGGGCTCTGCCTACTTTTTCATCACGTTCCATCTAATTCTTGGCAATTGTACTGATGTCCATGGCTTCAGCTATCACTTATAGACCAATAACTCCCAAGTCTATAACTATAGCTTTCACCATTGCCCAGGGCTCACACCTACATTTTCAAGTGCCTACTACATCTCTGCATGTGGGTATTCTGAAAATACCTTTAATCCATTTTGTCCAAAATAAAACTCAATATTCTTGACTGCTAACCCCTACCCTTCCCAGGGAAGGATCCATCAAATGCAGCACACACACACGCATACACTCAGATATGCAAGCTGAGTACCTCTTAGGTACCAAGCACTTCCGTATCTGTCACTTTCGAAATAAAGCTGGAAACTTGGGAACCATGGCATTGCCCTTCAAGACCTCTCAGTGCCACATCCCTCTACCTGCATCACTGTCACTTACTGCAGGTGGTTCTCAAACTGTGTTCTGAATTGCTTCAGGGGTGGCCTGGAGGGATAAGAGGAAGACCAAGACAGAGGAAGTACCAGTCTCACATTTAGTTTAACTAAAGCTGCATCATTTTTATCTGTTTTGTAATTGGGGTGCTGGCTAAAAAATTTTGACCAAAGCATTCTGCCATTTAAACAGGGTTTGAAAACCTTGACTTAGGTCCCACCTTCTTGGGATGGCAGGCAAAGCCCCACGTGACAGGCCCCATGCCTTTATCGCAGCCTGGTCTCCTGCCACTCCCTCATACACATCTTGGGCTCTAGTCAGGCCAACCTCATCACATCCCCCATCTGTTCTTTTATGTATCCTGTGTGTTCAAACATGCACATGCTCCCCTTGAGTGGAATGCCTCTCTCACCTCCAGTTTTCTGTCTGCCTGGTTACTCTTACTCATCCCTCAGCACCCAGGTTAGACTCCCTGCCCTTGTGACGCCTTTGCTGACTTCTCTGGCCTCCCTACTGTGCCTCCTCCCCAGTTGGCCACCTCCACTCCCTGCCCCCAAGTGTTGCCCACACCTCTGCTGTGCCAATCACACACCACCAGGTGATCGTCCCTTGCTTGTCTCTAGACTGTAAGCCCCTCCAGTGTAGGGTTAGGTCACATCTAACTCTATCCCCGGGGCCTGGCACAGTGACTGGCATCTGAGAGGCACTCAATAAATGTTTGCTGAGTGGAACGCTCAGTGAATATCCATTCATTGTCCTCTTCTCCATTTTCAGGTCTTCACTAGCTCCTAAATGGATGATTCCAGGTGGATATTGGTCCACACTGGACCTCTGAGGAGCTTCATTGCTTTCAAGCTCTCCCTTACTCCAATCTACCCTTTATGCTATGGGCAGAGTGATCTTTCTAGAAGGTACACCTGACCACACCACTGCTCAAAAACTTTCAATGGCTCTCCGTTACCCATACAGTAGAGCCTGGTCTCTTCATCACAATGTTCTTGGCCATTCCTAACTCTTTTTTTTTTTTTTTTTGAGATGGAATCTCGCTCTGTTGCCTAGTCTGGAGTGCAGTGGTGCAATCTCCGCTCACTGCAAGCTCCACCTCCCGGGTTCACACCATTCTCCTGCCTCAGCCTCCTGAGTAGCTGAGACTACAGGCGCCCGCCATAAGGCCCGGCTAATTTTTTGTATTTTTTAGTAGAGACGGGGTTTCACTGTGTTAGCCAGGATGGTCTCGATGGCCATTCATAACTCTTTAACTTCATCTTCCTGCCCTTCCCCAACCCTAACCTCAAAACCACAGACACTCTCACACTCCAGCCAGAGCAAACTTCTTGTTGATCCCAAAACACACCATGATTTTTCTTACTCCACACACTCAAAGTGCCCTTCTTACTATTTAAGACCAAAGTCAGACACCACTGCCTCTAGGGAAACCTTCCTCAGGCAGTCACTCTTGGTGCTTTCTCCTGGTACCTCTTTCCTGGCACCCACCATATTGCACTGTAATTCCTGGGAGTTCATGTGTTCATCTGTCCTGCTAAACTATGAGATTCCCACAGTGCTCCTAGTGCATATTCATTCTCCTAGCCCACATTCCTCAGCGCATAGGAATGGCGTCAGTGCCAAGCAGATAGCAGTTGCTCAACAAATGTTTGTTGAATCAGGACAGAGTCCAATACTAAGGCGTAAATTCGAAAGATTCACCAAACAAATAAAAATAGCACTGGGCTGTATTTTACATTGTCTGCTATAGTTCTTCCTGTGTGTATGTTATATCTCCACAACCAGACTGCAACGTCTTTGGGGGCAGAGATTCTACCTCATGTCTTGGTATTCTCTGCTAAGCACACATTACTGTATGTGCTGAACAGCATCTGGGTAGATATTAGAAAAGGACTTCTCAGGGCTGGGCCCCTGCACTGAGGGTCTTAAAACCATCTGAGGACTCTCTATAAGCTACAACCCTTGTGTCAAGGGCAATCCTACAACTGTAGGAGCTAACTTCTCACCAAGCACTGGTGAGGAGTCGCTGGGTCTCTGACTCAGTAAGCAGATAAGAACCCAAGTGTCTCAGCACCATTTCAGTTCACGGTACTGATCCCACATACACAAGGCAATTTCCCTGAAACAAGCAAACAAAAAGGTTTGTACAGAAGTGGGCAGAGATGTTAGACTTTAAAAAAAAAAAAAGATGAGAAAGTATCTGAGCAAAAAGAACTTGGCTGGGCATAGTGGCTCATGCCTGTCATCCCAGCACTTTGGGAGGCCAAGGAGGAGGATTGCTTGAGCCCAGGAGTTCAAGACCAGCCTGGGCAACATGGCAAAAGCCCATCTCTAAAAATACAAAAATTAGCCAGGCATGGTGGTGCATGCCTGTAGTCCTAGCTATTTGAGAGGCTAAGGCAGGAGGATCACCTGAGTCCAGGAGTTTGTGGCTTCAGTGAGCAGTGATGGTGCCACTGTACTCCAGCCTGGTGCCCAAGTGAGACCCTGTCCTCCCCCCAAAAAAATTGCTTTTATAATATGAGAGTTTATGATTTACATTTATAGCACACCTTGGAGATAGGCAGGACTCTGGGAATCTGGTGATCAGGTAGGGCCAATTTCTGAAGAAGGTTAAGTGAATTCCACAGTGATATTTCTGAATTCTTGACAGTTGGTTAGCAGTGGTAACAAGCTGGATTACTGTCAATATTCTATCCTCTGGTCCTGAGTAAACTCATGCTGTCTGGTTGGCTTGGCTCCCCTCCCTGTACCCAAAGTAATTTCAGAGGAATATTAGTAGATACCATTTGTTGGTTGTCATTTCTGGATGAAAGTTCAACTTGCAGGCTGCTGCGCCTATATTTTAAATTACGTTTGGGTCCTCTGATACTGGACACTGCTGTTGTCATGGACTTTTAAGGAATACAATGACAGTGAGTCACCCTATCAATCATCAGCAACAAGAAGCCACTCACCAGAGGGAAAAGTGAGTGGGGGGTTGAGGGGGACATTGCTTCTTGGAATGGGTAAAATGTGCTGATTTCATTCCTTTTTCATGCCTATTCTATTGTTTTCATCTATTAAGTTTGCTGGAGAGTCCCTTGTAGTGTTATGACAGGAGTTAACTATCTTTACAGTTTCTTTAGACTAGCAGGTTGAGGAAAGCCTGCATTTCAGGTGGTAACAAATATTCCCTGCTAAAATTTGGGGCCTCCTGTAAAGACTTTTCAGGCACAGGTGCCTGTTTGATTGAGAATCTAAGCTCAGCCTGGGATCTGACATCACCCCTGGGCCAAGCAAGGAGCCCACCCTGGTGGCTAAGGTCTCTCTGGGGACCTCTCTTCATTCATAGCTTCAGTATAGAAAATGAAAGGCAGGGAAACTCCCCCTCTCCATCTACTTTCTTTGCTTCTGGACCCTCTGACTCCAGAAAACTGATTTGCTCAAGGTAGAAATCAACCATACTCCCCTAGATGGCAGAATTCATTTGTTCCCACAGCTTGACACTTGAACCTTCATTTTGCAGTTACTTCTGTCTTGCCAATGTAGAGTACTCTCCCCCACTCCGTGGGGACCGTCTATAGTAAAGTGTCATCTTCGTCCAGGTAGGCAATCCTCCCAGAACCAGTACAGGGCCTGCTACAGGTGTTCAGGATACATGTGCAGGGGAGATGCAGTGTGCCAATTATGTGCAGAAATTCTCAAAGTCCAGGTCAAGAAAATCATGTCTTCCCCTCCCACCAGCATTTCTCCAGGAAAATGCTTGGAAAAAGGCCCCCATAAGGCCGGGCGTGGTGGCTCATGCCTGTAATCCCAGCACTTTGGTAGACCAAGGGGTCGGGGCGGGGGTGGATCACGAGGTCAGGAGTTCGAGACCAGCCTGATCAACATAGGTGAAACCCCATCTCTACCAAAAATAGAAAAATTAGCTAGCATGGTGGTGCGTGTCTGTAATCCCAGCTACTCAGGAGGCCCAGGCAGGAGAATTGCTTGAACCTGGGAGGCAGAAGTTGCAATAAGCTGAGATTGCACCACTGCACTCCAGCCTGGGCGACAGAGCGAGACTCCATCTCAAAAAAAAAAAAAGCCCCCATAGTCTGTATTTACCAAAGTAACCAGAGCTAGCCTCGAATAGATACTCAGAGCCAATCATGTGCATTACAGTGCATCAGCTTTTTCACTCCCCATTTTACAGATGAGAAACTGAGGCTTCCAGACATTAATTCAGTCAGTGGCAGAGATCAGATATGGGCCTAAACTTTCTGCCTCCGCAGCCCATGTATACCTTCTCTCTGCGAGGAGAATGCAGGATTTCAGAGCTGATAGAACTCTATGAGAGCACAGGTGAACTCCCTCATTTTCCCTCTTTGGGGAGAATGGAGCAAGAGGCGGTTCCAGAGCCTGTTAGGGCCACACTAGGCCTGGAACTCAGGCATCCCATCAGCCAAGCCAGCATCCCCCTGGATAAACATCTCATGTGGATTAACCTTGATAAGTTCTACAGCAATAAAAGAGAAGCAGCTCCCCTTAAGGAGCACCTCCTGTAAGCCAGGCACAGATCAAGGATTTATACGTATGTAAATATTTCACACCAATCCACAAGGTGGGCACTAGCCTTGCCTTTTGACACGTGAGGAAATGCAGGCTCAGAGAGACAAGGTAGTTAATGTAGACTTGGTGTTTGTATGCAGATTTTTCTGACTCTTTCCACCCACTACACTAGACCTTCAGAAACCGGGGCCACACTATGAACTTGAAGCATTTGCTGGAAGTGCAGTGTTTGCATTTGCTGGAAGTGCACGGAGAACTTGCTGTATCTTGCATTGAATCATCAAGAACTCAGGATCCACCATGTAGCCCCTGTGTTGTTTCTTTGTGGGCTTCTTTTTTTTTTTTTTTTTTTTTTTTTTGAGACAGAGTCTTGCTCGGTCGCCCAGGCCAGAATGCAGTGACGCGATCTCGGCTCACTGCAAGCTCCGCCTCCAGGGTTCACGCCATTCTCCTGCCTCAGCCTCCCGAGTAGCTGGGACTACAGGCGCCCGCCACCATGCCTGGCTAATTTTTTTGTATTTTCAGTAGAGACGGGGTTTCACCATATTAGCCAGGATGGTCTCGATCTCCTGACCTTGTGATCCGCCCGCCTCGGCCTCCCAAAGTGCTGGGATTACAAGTGTGAGCCACTGTGCCCAGCCATCTTTGTGGACTTCTTGTGACACCTTCAGCCTCTGGGCCACAAAACCATGGAGTTGTTGTCTGGGCTCAAGAGAACACTAAAACCAGCTCTAATTGTAATGAAATAAAACCTTGACCATTTTCTTAGTCTTGGACTGTATACTCAGAGGGGGAGGTCCTCCAGAAGCCAAACAGCCAGCCCTGAGAGCTAAGAAGAAAAGTCCGGTTTTCTACTGGTTGCTCCCATGCTCTGGACAGCCTCCTAGCCCATCAACACAGGATGTGGGACTGGGCTCTTCACTGGCAAGCCCACATGGTCCTTCTGTGGTCCATTTGGGTGGAGGCTCAGGGAGGACAACTGCCCACTACCCCAGACCTGTTGATGGGGATGAGGTTCCTGGGTGGTAATTTCAGTAAGTCCATGTGCCATCCACAACTAGGATTTCCCCTCTGATGGTGGGCTCCTTACACTTTAGGCTAGAATACCTGGCAGGCTTGAGTATCAGCCATTCCAAGAGGGGCCTAAGTGAGGCCCCCCCCCACTGCCATTCTAATGCTACGGGTTAGTGTGAGCCCCTCTGACTTGGCCTCCCTGTTCCTCTCATAGCAGGAGTAAGTGCCACCTCCCCTAGGGCCCTGCCTCACCCTTCTCTAGGCTAAGGGTGAGTATCAGCTGTTAGCAGGAGGACTACTGTCCTTGCTCAGAGGGGGCTGCTGCGTGTGGCCACGATTCAGATGGAGGGAGTGTGTTCAGGGTTTATTAGAGGGTACAGAAGAGCTGCTGGATTCCAGTCTAATCTGCGTTTAGGTCTATTCATAGCTTGGGCACTTTTCTATTGTAAATCATGCGAATGATTTACAATAGATCCTAGGTAAATCATGCAAATCTGCTGCAAAATGGAGTATTTGCCACAAATGGGCTTTGAAGGGGTATTGGTGATGAGTGAAGTACTATTTGTACAGTGTGAGATTCAGGAGTCCTTGAAAGCATTATATTTATGTATGATACATTTTCATAGAGGCCTTCATATTCAAGAATCTTGAGCCGCCCCTGAAAATCCTAGTCTTGCAAATGCCCACAAGAATCACCCAAAGCCGACAGGGGTGGGGGGATGCTGAAACCCAAAATTCCTTCTTCTGTCCTCAACTTGGGTGACCTATTCAACCATGCAGTGGCCGTCAATAGCTTGGAACATGCCCCTTCCTTGCCTCAAGATCTGGTGCCCATTTCACAGGGGAACTGAGGAGGCCAATTGAATTGGACTGACTACCACTTACGAAGCTATGGCTACTCCTCCAAGACACCTGTTTTAAGTTTCTGAGCTACATAGAGATAGCAAAATAAAAAGCAACAGTGTATGGCAAAGGATGATTATCAGATTGCTCTGGGAACCACTGAAGGTTATGAAAAAGATATAAAAGAGAGGTTGAAAGGTATTGGTCTGTAAGTCTCACTGAGTCAGAAGACTAGAGTGGACCTTTTTAAAAAAATACTTTAGAAACACACACACACTTCAGTGTTCTCAGATAAATATGCGTTCCTATCTTCGACTGTATTAATACTGTTAACCTATTTTAAACTCCTATGGCACAGCAAGAGTCTTACATAGTTATAAGGTTTTTTTTTTTTAATGCATGAGCTTTAAACTCATTTTCTTACTTTAAATAGATGTATATTAACTCTCCGTTTAGGCTGCAGGACCTCCTAGCTTAGTTTAACAGTCCAACAAAATAAGAGTGGATACAAACTCTGTAATTTACTCACAGGCATAAATGGATATATAAATGTAAAAATGTGCACAATATTTTATGCCATGCTTGGCTTCATTGTGACCTAATGTTTATAATATGTAAATAATGGCTTCCTTTTAAAGCAAAGAACTATTAATATACAGATTCATCTGAAGTCCTTTTTCTTTAATATAAACAGAAATAAAAAGAAAAAAGTATTCTTTTGCAATAAATAAATAACCAATGAGAAAGGTTGCCATTGAAGGAATTGAAAATGACAGAAGTCAACAGAAAACTTTCAATATCATACTTCAACTTTAATATGAAGATATTGTTATCAAGGGAAAAGACTCAAGAAATTCTTTGATAAAAATAACCTCACACTATCTTTGAAGCGGCTGCATTTATTTCACTACCCACTGTGTTTCTTATCAGAAGGCCAAGGGTAAGAAGTTTCCTAGTTATGATTAGGAAAGAATCTAATAGATCAGAAGACCCAATTGAAGTTGGACATAATAAGTATTAAAGTATTACATGACATTAATCCTGCCATTCCATTACTCTCTCCATCTTTGTGCACAGACTAATTATTCTGTAGCCAGTGTTCAGGAGAAAATAGAAACATACTTACCCTGGGCTGGAGTAATCTCTTTATTGCATCAACAAGGCTGGCTCTGTACTGGTCCAGAAACAGGCTGACATTGAGAAGAGAGCAGAATCCAGATTAAACTGGGTTTTCAAGTCTAATGATACTAATGGAGATAAGTACAAGGCTAATTACACATGTTTACCCAACGCTAAAAAAGAGAAATTGTTTCCTACCATTCAAGTGTCTCACTGGAGGGGGTGGGAGGGGAGAAGATATTGTGGTCAGTGTTATCCAACTAAAGCCAAGTTGTCAACATGCAATGGGCCAGGATTCACACGTGACTGGGCCATGTGTTAATGTTACAGGGACAATTTCCAAACTGCTGTTTGGGGTAGCCATCTGGTTGAGATGAAGCACTCTGGCAACTTCCTGTCATTAGAGCCTAGTCTCCCTTAGACCTGGGCCCTCTGCCCACCAAGGGTGCTGTGTGGCTGCCCTCAGACCACAAACCACCAGCCCTATGACACCCAAACCATGAAATATATCTCAGGAGGTAATAGAGTTTAGTGACTAGAAACAGCACTGAGGTTAGATTCAACGTCTGACTTAGGAGTGAACAGCTACAAAAACAAAGAACAAGCTCAGACAATATATCACAGAGACCATGGCAACTTTGGATTTTCCTCTCTGGGCCTCTACATTGATTTTTTGTTTTTTTTCTTTTCTTTGTTTTCTTTCTTTCTTTTTTTTTTTTTTTTTCTTTCTGAGACAGGATTTTGCACTGTCATCCAGTTACTGCAGCCTCAAATGCCAGGGCTCAAGCAATCCTCCCACCCCAGCCTCCCAAGTAGCTGGGACTACAGTTGTGCACCACCATGCCCAGCTAGTTCTTTTTTTTTTTTGTAGAGACAGGGTCTCACTCTGTTGCCAGGGCTGGTCTTGAACTACTGGGCTCAAGCAGTCTTCCTGCCTCAACCTCCCAAAGTGCTGGGATTACAGGCACATGCCACTGTACCCAACCCAGGTTCATGTTTTTATAGTTCATTTTGATTTTTCATTTTCCATCCCTGATCTTTAGAGAATTTCTGTTCATGCAGCTCTGTCACCCCTTTGCTTGGGTCAGTCTGACTCTGTCTTCACCAGTTATTATCTTGGAAGCTTGAGACAGTTTCCTTATCTGAACTTGCAGGTCCCAGACCTTTGAGTTTGGGTTGCTTGGCAGTAGGTGGCAAGTTACTTAACTTGGCCATGCCTGATGCTATGGTCTGAATGTTTCCCCCAAATTCATGTGTTGGAGACTTAATCCCCAATGCAACAGTATTGAGAGGTGGGGAGTTTGGCTCCTTTTTGCCTTCCTGCCTTGTGCCATGTGAGGACACGTGTTCTTCTTCTCCAGAGGATGCAGCATTCTAGGTGTCATCTTGGCAGAAGAGACCAGATGCTCACCAGACACCAACCTGCCCGTGCCTTGATCTTGGATTTACCAGCCTCTGGAACTGTGAGAATTACATTTCTGTTCTTTATCAATGACCCAATCTGTGGTATTCTGTTATAGCAGCAGAAAATGGACAAAGACAGCTGGATGTTTATTAAAACCAAGGAAAGGATTCTGTGGGTGGGGTTAGGGTGGGGACAGGTGAAAGCATATTGTGCCGAAGGCATGCAGAACAGAGCTGGCTGCCAAACACCAGGGGAGTTGTCCAGCCTCTGCAGAAGGGCTCCTGGGCATTGCTAGAGCACTCTGCCAAGAGAAAGCAAAGCTGCTAGAGGCTGCCAATGATACCTATTGATAGGGACTTTTTTTCTGAACCCCATATTGGGATACGTGATCTGATATTATGTTGGTGCAAAAGTAATTGCGGTTTTTGCCATACCTTTAATGGCAAAAACTGCAATTACTTTTGCACCAACATAGTAACTATGAACTGAGGTCATAATAACCGAGCTTAGAAAGTACAGCTGAATCTTTGAAATCTGAACAGTACTGGAATATCCAGGATGCCAAAACCATGGGGCCCAAATTGTATATACAGCACCGAAAAGCAGTGATACTGTTTGGATGTTTCTCCCCTCCAAATCTTGTGTTGAAATGTGATCCCCAATGTTGGAGGTGGGGCCTAGTGGGAGGTATTGGGTCATAGGGGCGGATCCTTCATCCTTGTCTTGGTGAACTCCCCGTGGTAATGAGCTCATGTGAGATCTGGTTGGTTGAAAGAACCTCCTGTTTCTCTCTATTGCTCCTTCTCTCTCACCATGTGACTGCCTGCTTCCCCTGTGCCTTCTGCCATAAGGCAACTTCCTGAGGTCTTCACCAGAAGCAGATGCCAGCAATATGCTTCCTGCACAGCCTGCAGAACCATAAGCCAATTAAATCTCATGTCTTTATAAATTACCTAGCTTCAGATGTACCTTTGTAGCAGCGCAAGATGGACTAATACAAGTAGTAAAGAGATAAGGAAGAAGGGGGCACTATGCCTGTCCTTACGGAGGTTACAGTATAATAGGGAGGTAAGCCAGGCACAAGGACACATGTTTAATACAAATGGCAGAGACACACACGTTTTAATAACAAAACAGTTAATACTCACTGAGCTGAGTACTAGGTAACAGGTACCTTCTAAGAGGTTTTCATAGCTCATTTAATCCTCACATCAATCCTATGAGGTAGTTTTTACTGTTAGCATTATTATTATTGTCCACATTTTACAGCTAAGGAAACGAAGGCACAGAGAGGTTTGGAGTCACACAGCTACTAATTGGCAGGGCTGGGATTCACCTCTGTACCATATTGGCTTCAGAGTCTGTGCTCTGAGCCACTGCTCGGTACTGCCTCTCACATCTAATTGTAATTACTCCTGAGCATGAAATAATGTACGGAAGAGAGCACTGACTGGTTTAGGCAAAAGAGGGAGGTCATCAGATGACTAGAGTTAGGCGGGGTTGGTCGAGAAAGCCATCCCTGTTTACTTGCATCCATAGTGATCTCTCCCTTTTCCAAGCTCAGTACAAGAAGTAGAGAATTTGGAGGTTCTCCCAGGTCCCTGCATTTCATTGTTGTCCTCTCATTCAGCTGTCCTCTCATTCAGCTGCTATGCTTCTTGAAGGCAGAGAGCATCTGCATTTCTTTTTTTTTTTTGAGACTGAGTCTCACTCTGTTGCCCAGGCTGGAGTGCAGTGGCACAATCTTGACTCACTGCAACCTCCACCTCCTGGGTTCAAGCGATTCTCCTGCCTCAGCCTCCCAAGTAGCTGGGATTACAGACATGCGCCATCATGCCCAGCTAATTTTTGTATTTTAGTAGAGGCAGGGTTTCACCATGTTGTCCAGGTTGGTCTCAAACTCCTGACCTCAGGTGATCTGCCCACCTCAGTCTCCCAAATTGTTGGGATTATAGGCGTGAGCCACCGTGCCCGGCCTCACCTTTGCATTTCTTTGCCTCTCTCATAACATTTGGAAAACAGCTGAGGACACAGTAGACGAAAACGTTGATTCCTGGGGAAGAACAGCCGTGCTGTAGAGGTAGTCACTATAGTGATAGTGTATGGCTTGAGGAGTGTATGAGACATACATCTTCAGCTTTAGAGCCATCAGTTCTAGGCTGTGTCTGTTGCAAAGCAATAAATAAATAAAAGGGCTGTCTTCTACTTAATAAAAATTGACAACGATGTCTTTTTAAAAAGCAGGGACAGCAGACAGGGCACGGTGGCTCAAACCTGTAATCCCAGCACTTTGGGAGACCAAGGTGGGTGGATCATCTGAGGTCAGGAGTTCAAGGCCAGCCTGACCAACATAGTGAAATCTCAACTCTACTAAAAATACAAAAATTAGCCAGGCGTGGTGGTGTGTGCCTGTAATCCCAGCTACTTGGGAGGCTGAGGCAGGAGGGTCGCTTGAACCTTTGAGGCGGAGGCGGAGGCTGCAGTGGGCTGAGATCGTGACATTGCATTCTGGCCTGGGTGACAGAGTGAGACTTTGTCTCGAGAGAGAGAGAAAAAAAAAGCAGTGACAGCAAAACTACTTTTGAAACCTCTTAACCCATAACAGCATTTCAAATGCATTTGTTTGGAAAGTAATATGGAAAACTGTTCCATTCACAACTTGAATTTCTTCTCTAACGGTGAGTCCCTTACCTTAAGCTAGAACACTCAGCAACCTTGTGCATCAGCCATCTCCATGAGGGGCCTAAGTAAGGCCCCCTACTCCCATTTCTAATGCTGCAGGTCAGACCCCTCTGATTTGGCCTCCTGTCTCTTCACACAGCAAGAGTAAGCACCACCTACTCTAGGGCCCTGCATCATTCTTTTTAGCTAAGGGTGAGTATCAGCTGTCAGTGGGAGGGCTGCTGTCCTCGCTCAGAGGGGGCTGTTGCGTGGAGCTGTACTTCAGACAAGGGAGGAACTTGGTTCAGGGTTTTAAAGAGCTCTGGCTTTGATGTTGCTGCTGTGTGACTTTGGGCAGGTCACTTCATGTGAAGCCTCAGGTTCCTTGTCAATAAACACCCACCTATATGACTATGTGGACATCAAATTAATAAGATATGTTAGTTGATAAAGGTTTGTTGAGCATCTACTATATACTAAGGGCAAATTTAGGCACTGGGGATGAGCTATGAATAAGACAAAGTTCCCATTCTCAAGGAGCTTCCATTCTGTCTTCATTTCGCTTTACTATTAATAGTTCCAGCACAGCCTACACACAGACTGGCAGTTACTTGTGGACAGACTGGCAGATCATCACAGTCCTTGGAATTGAGGAGCTTATGTAGGGTGTTAGTTTCAATGTCCCTAAAGTGGGTAGTACACACTCCTTTACTGATACTGTCAAGGATGAATCAACTTTCAGGTAGGATATTTCAACAGACTAGGTTCTCTTCCAATCTGATGATTTTCTCCTCTGAGGAGAGCAGCTTATAAGAAGTTTCCAAAAAGTCATTGCTTGAGTGTCTTTGGTCACCACAGGTTCCATGGAAGGTTCTTCTATGGAAGGTCACTTTGAGCAATGGGAAAAGAATCCTCAGATGAGCTAGAAACCACGTCCAGAATGGAACCTCATCCCATTCCATCCATCACTCATGATGACCTGATTATTACCCATGGAAAGACTTTATCTTTCCCAAAACTACATTCTCAAATCTTGGAGCACAGAATGTATGTAAATTAAGTGCTACACAAATTTGCCATTAAGTCATATTAAACAGTAATTAATAACCATTAAGAATTAATGAGAAAGGAATCAAACTATGTCTTTAAAATATTCGCTCTTCAGGACTCTCTATTTTATTCCTTAGTGAGGTAATAATATCTTGAGCGATCTCGGCTCACTGCAAGCTCCGCCTCCTGGGTTCATGCCATTCTCCTGCCTCAGTCTCCCGAGTAGCTGGGACTACAGGTGCCCACCACCATGCCCATCTAATTTTTTTTTAATTATTTTTAGTAGAGATGGGGTTTCACCGTTAGCCAGGATGGTCTCGATCTCCTGACCTCATGATCTGCCCGCCTCGGCCTCCCAAAGTGCTGGGACTACAGGCATGAGCCACTGCGTCTGGCCCAATATCTTGAGTTTTAATAATTAAGCATTCTGGATTTTTAAAAGAAGATTATGATTGTAGGAAAATATCTCTGTCAGTTACCCAGGCCTACGGGAAACCTGGCTGGTTGGGACATGCAGCATTTAAGCAAAGGACCACACTCAGTTTATATCTGTGCATCCTAAAACTGGTAAGATTGTTAGAAAAAAAAAACGAACAGCACCTTAAGAACTGAGCTTCAAACATGCCCTTATAAAGTGCTATTTCTCCTTAAAGTTGGTCAGGATTACAAAGATGTTAACATCACAGCTTAACACACGGCACACATTCCAAACAGACTTATTTGAAAGGTAATGCTGTCTACTCCATCTCTCCAAATCAAATTTCCCAAAATTAATTCTTTGTAGTTCTCTAATAGATCTTTATTCCAAGTAAGCTCACTTGCTACTTAGCTCTGATGCAGAATTTATAACACTTTGTAGAGTATGTCATCTGAGCAATTTCAATGTGTTTTAGAGGGAATGATATATAATCTCCTGAAAATTCACCCCTTAAATAAGTCTTAATGGGCTGAGAGAACAGCAGTAGCTTAAGTGGATCTATTAAAAAAGGCTGAGTGGGTCAGTGATGGGGACAGAGATACCATTTTAACTCTCACTTCAGTTACTGATCAAAATACATTGGCAGTCTAGTTTGACCATTAAAGGGCACCCACGCACACACACACACAGACACACAGACCTCTATATAATTCACTTGTGGATCAACACTTGCTTTCTTCCATTGATCTGAATCACAGATTTTCCAACAAAGGAAAGGTGCCAGACCATTTTCATCACCTCCCTTAGAATCAGTTTCATGCAGACTGCAGAGCATCTGTAATTCCTCTCATAGGGAAGTTAATTAGTGCAGAGAACAAGGAGACATTTTTCTCTGTCAATAGCCACAGAAAGGAAGACCCCTATGTAATTTTCAATGTGAAATGTGCTGAGTTAAAGTCACTGTTTTAGATTTAACTTCAGCAAAGGAATGACCTCTTTCAGTATTTACCAACTGATTTTTATGAGAGCTCAGAATAATGCTGTATTCTAATTTTACTTGGCTCTATCCCTTTAGTTGAGTAATCTTGGGTGATTCATGTATTTTCTCTGGGACTGAGTCTTCTCAGGTGTCAGGTGAAAGGGCTGACTATATTTGGGCGAAAGATATTTTCAGGTGTAAACTTCCGTGAGTTGTGATTTGGAGCTGTCCATGATCACAGCATCTGAAAGAAAACAAATTCTAGAGCCTACAGTATTTCCATTTTGAGGGAAAAAAATTTTCACAAAATCAGCTTAAAAATCAAACATTTTTCATCATTTAGAGTAAAGTAAAAAGGACTAAAAAAAAAAAGAAACAATTTAGAGTATATAGCAAGTGCAAAAACGCTGAGAGAGCAATCGGGGTGGGTTGCTACAGGCCAATGTACTTTCCCCTATTTCTTTCCAAAGTCTCGGGCTGCAGGCGCACAGATGTGCTGATTGTCCTGCATACCCAGCTCAATGGGCCGGTCAGGGTATGGGTGGCATTTCAGATATGCTTTCTAAGCCTTTTGAGAATTCAAATGCACAGAGTCATTTCTATTTTTGCAGAGCTACAATAAACTGGAGGGCCGTCAAACACTGAATGAAAGCGTTCATTGGATATAAAACATCTTACTTCCAGACCCTTAGATTATATTGTGATTGAACAGGAGTCTGGAAAGGCAGGCTTAAAATTAACAATCACTCACTATTCTAACTCAGCAAGGACCAGGCTGGACTGCATTCCAGCAGAAAGGAATCCTTATATTAAACTCAACATTAAACAAGTCAACTGAGGAAATTAATAGGCAGGTTTTTTTCTACACCTGTGGTTAAATATTCTAATATTTTGATGTTTGTCAATAGCATCCTTTTGCAGGTATGGCTGCACCTCAATTTTTCCTTCTGTTTATTTCAAAGTTGACATTTTACAAGTTATTTAGGAACTGCTGAACCATGAAACTATTTTTCATTGTCAAAAATGCTGAATGGTGAAATAATGACTAGCTTTCACAGTTTGCCTCTTTATTTTATAATCTAGTTGAGCTACTAAATTTAGTTGTGAACTAACAGACTGTCTCTTCTGGGAAATAAGTTATTTCCCCCACTGCCTATAGGTTTTTGAATGTTTGAATGTAAATATCTGAATATATGAATGATTTAAGAACATAAACATATCACCGTTTGTTGTAATCATGTGCATTTTACTTGAACCACAATGTGGGTTTGGAATAGGTTTGTGAATAGAGCTTGTTTTCATGTAAATGGGATCAAGCAGTACCACTGGTTAGCTATTCAGGGAATCAGACAATGCCACCCTTGCTGGAAACGCTTCAATAAGATTTTAATCCATGTACCTAATATTTGAACTCCGACTCTTGCTTCATATTCCTGTGGCCTAATCCAGATCTCATTGCTGACAATGACTGAAGGATGGTGTGAGACTTAATGTGATCTATTTATGTGTGGCACCTCTTCCTGACACTGAGGATTTCAGGTTTCGTCTTGGAGGTAGTGTCTAAAGAGAGCTTTCTTTTCCTCCCCAGTGACATTCTTAAAAATATGTAGCACGGTTTGCCTGCCTGTCTGCCTGCCCCTAGAAGCAGCATCCATGCAATAACTCTTACAGAGAAACACCACACCAACAGGACATAAAGAACTCGTGGAATCCTGTGCTTCACTGCTACATGCACAACGTGCATATTAGAAATATTACTGTACTTTCTAAGTTTCTAAGCAGCTTACCCATCCCCGCGAATATGAAGAGAGACCATTACCAAAGCATTTCTTTTGGAAATACTATCAGCATCACAGTGAGAGTAGCTTAATGTTTCACATTTACAAATGGGAAACTATAAACAGGCTGACATTCTGGCATTTACAACACCCAGGGGAAAAAAAAAAACAATTCATGCATGGAAAAGCCATTTATAAAATGAAGCTTGGTGTATTTAGTTCATTTGAAGCCATAAATTCTCACACAGCTACCAGATGTGTATCTATGTGTGTGTGTATACATATAATATTATGTTATGTGTGTGTAATGTAAGTCTTAAATTGAATATGCATTATGTATATCAGTGTACGTGACCCTGTTGTCGGCTAGGGAAAAAAGAATGTTTTCCAAACATGTTGTGTGGCTATTTTTAACCTGAGAACATTAATCAGAAAAGAGCTTAAATCTTACTTCCTCTGCTTTTCCCTCTGGTACAAATAGGATGACATGGTGAGAGTGTCCATAACACAAGGTATGACAAAGCCAGGCTGTTTTGATATTTGTGTAAGGGACAAATTTAACTCTAAATCTCTTGGCCAGACCTGCCTTCCCCATATAATCAGAGCCCATCCACGTGTGACCCTTGTCTAAAGCTTCAGGAAGATGCTGCCCCTTCCCTCTTGCCGCTGCTCTCTGATCTGACTTTCATGCTTAATCTGATCTAATCCTGCCAGCATTATCTTCATCTGTGCAATGAAACCTGGAGGATTCTTTCTCATATTTGGTGAGGAAAGGCATTTACTAAATTACTTGCTCGAATCATACGGTGAGGTTTTAGCTCCTTATTTTTGATTAGATGAGGGCTGCAGCATTGAGGCACATTATCATTGATTAGTCAGAAATCCAGGTTTCTCCTATTTTTGGAACAAGATTTCCTGAAATTGGGTGCAAAAAGACTAAAAGGGCTATGAAAAACTAGAAACTCTCAGCTAAGAATAGACAAAATATTTATTTTTCATGGAGAAGTATTTTTTTTTCCGAAGAAAAAAAGCAAACCTAATTCCAATGACTTTTGTAGAAAAGTTATCCATTGAAAATCTTATTAAAATAATAATAATAACAAAACCCACTTCCTGAAAATTTCATTCAACTCTCCTCTAGGGAAAGTCTTCCCTGAGTTCTGGATCTTATGATTGGCCTTATCAATATAACAGAACTTCTTCAGAATCTGAACTTAATGTGTTTTCAAATCTAAAGTGTCCTAATAAACATCATGATAAAACCTCAAACAAGATCTTACTCTTAACAGGGAAAATACTTGTGAATTGTCAATGTTTCCCATAAGCTGAAATAATTATTATTCAAACTGCATGAAGAAATACATAAGATTAGTTGAAATAATTATTAAGGTCTGATGCATATTTATCCTGTAACTTACGATCAGACTTTCATTAACAAATAAGTAGATTGGGCTAAAATAGAGGGCAAAATACCGAATGTAAATTATTTTTAAAAGGCAGACACCTGACAGAGATTGTCATGTTATTATTTGCATAAGAATAAAATGTAATTTTATAATTTTTGTTTTAGGTATAATTAAATATTATAATTGAATACACTGAAAACATTAGATAGCAAACATATATTTTAAGAAAAGCGATTTCCCCAAAGATATTCCACAGATATGTTTATTTGCTAGAGAGTATGTGTGTGTACACACACACATATATTTTCCCTTATATCAATAGTCAGATCTCTCCTAAGAAGTAAGCTAATTGAGCTGTTTGTGTTGATAAACTCCTTTTTCTCCAGACTATTCCTCTCCGAGCCATAATTATTTGCAATTTGCCTAAGTCGTCCATTTACTGATACGTCAAGCATGAAACAGAGGCAATTCCAGAAAATGGAAATGCTTCTCAAAATCAATCTTTGGGAAATAATGTGGTAGAAGTTACTGTGTGATAGAAGACTACCTTATAACTGTCACATGGAGATGAATATTAATTTGTTGAGGTTAAGGTGGCTTTGTGCTTCATTTGTTGACTTTGCTTAGCCGTCAGCTAAGCAACACAGCCCAATTACTCCAGCAAAGCTATTTTTTTCTAACAGGAGTTTTGTGATTTTTATGTACTTACCAGTCAGCACACATAACAATGTCAAAATGTCCTTCCAGTTGAGAGACATCTGTCTCATTATCCCATCGTAAAACGCTTGAGGAGAAAAAGATTTTAAAAATTATACATAGGGTTTTTTTTTAATTTTGATTTTGAGCTATTAACATTATTTTTTGTGGCACTTGAAATTATTTAAAAGGTATATACAAATTATTTCAAAAGGTATAATAAAAATAGGATGTAACTGTCTTCTGTGTTTTATTTAGTATTTATTTATTTATTTAGTATTTAGTTTTATTTAGTATTTAGTATTTAGTATTCAAATCTAGAAGAAGAATTCTCTACTTAAATAAAATAGTTAACCTTTTTGCTAGTTTTTATAGGTTTTTGTAGACAAACTAGAGAAAAATATCTTATCTTTACCGTAGTCATTATAATGATTCTAGACCCTTAACATCAATAAGGTACATATTGAAACCAAAGTATTCCACATTTGACTGGAATACAAATTTATAAAAATAAATGATGTGAGACAGCTTATATCTATACTGCCTGGCATATCAGTTGCTTTTCATATTGATGAAATGAGCAATTTGGTAAGATGGAAGAAAAGAAGAGTCAAATTTCATTTGGTAGTTCTTGGTTTTTAGGCATAGTGAAAAATTCACCCACACTGACACTTAGTCTCCCAAAGGGGATCAGGTTTAAAACTTCACATTAATAACAATAATTAGTAACATGCATTTGAAAACTTTACTAATGCTTATGAGGCCAACCAGAGGTTTTTAGTTACTCTCAATTAATAACTGTGATGATTAGCATTTTACCATATTCAAGTATTTTAATGATTCGTCTTACCACAGCACCAAAACTGTGATTTACAGTACTATTTTTCAAAGTAAAATTCTGTTCCTATTTTCTATTTTGATTCTTTAAACCTAACCGGATTGAACATGTCCTACCCTGCCCAGTTATATTTGCTTATTTTGGTGGATTCATTTCTTCTATATCTTCCCTAGGTGAAAAGTCATGTGTCTGAATATAATAATAAGTCTTATACTAGTCAGCCCAAAAGTTCTTTTCATATACAATACATTAATATATATTAATGCCAGTAAATTTCTCAAGGTAGAAAAGATTAAAGACATCACCACAAAAATACCTACACAGGCTGGGCAGCAGTTGTTCATTGACTTGTCCAACTCGTTCCTACTGAGCCACTCCTCACTGTGTGTCAGGTCCTGTGCTGTGCCATAGACCATGCCTTCACAGGGGCAGCTTGATGGGCCATATGGACACAGAAACCCCCAATTCCTACGCTGTATCCTATGCATTGGGTGAATATACAGACTTGGAGCATGGGAGGGCTTTCCAGAAGCAGTGGGTTACCTCAGGGTTCACAAGTCCAGTAACACCCAGATAAGCTTTACAAATTAACTTTAGTGTTGCTGTACTTGCTGAGGCCTACTGGATAGGCAAGAAATGAAGGAAATTAGGAAATCCTAAGAGATCAATGCTTACGTTGTTTACGGATTTCTCAGAAACTCCATGCACCTGGGGAGAGCAGGAAGCAACAAACACCAACTTTTCTGGAAATGCTGAGGCTCCCAGTGTATCTGGGACTCAGGCTCAGTGAGAGATGGGGCCTTCCCAGCCCTCATCACAGCCCTGAGTTTTAGAATCTAAGACTTGAACCATGAGCAAGATGGTTTAAAGTATACATCTATACTAGACATTCTCTGATCAGAAAAGTAATGTATCTATCCATCATATGAATTTTGAAAAAAAAAGATTAAAGTATTAAAATTACTCATAATCTTACCATTCCATAAATGTCTCTTTAGAATTTGCTTTTAATACATATGCAATTACTAAAGCACAAGAACAGACTGCAGGAAATCCTGTGGTGATAGTGGATGCTGTATTCCTGAGATGCTTCAGCCCCTTGGTTCAACAAAGACAAACTGGAGAGATGGGGGTCTAAGCAGCGACTGGGTATGGATTCCCACAGCAGCTGTAATGAGTCGTGACTCTAAAATAAATTGAAATGCCTGGCTCGGTCACATGGACCATAACACATTCCCAAAAGGTATTTTTCCCCAGTTCTCATGAGGCTTATGGCTGTGCTACATGCATGTGACAGAGAAAGAGAGTGGTATTGTGGACAGAGTTCAGCTTTAGCACAGCAGACAGACCTAGGTTCAAATCTTGGCTCCTCCCCTTAGTAGCTGTATGAGTTTAGGCAATTATTTAACCTTACTGAGCTTGTTTTCTGATCTGTAAGATGGGGATAACACTAGCTATCTCCTTGAACATTCTAAGAGCACCATTCATACAGTACCTGGACTTGTATTGTTCATGTAACATACAATGAGAATGGTGCTTCCTGGAGCTGTGCAGTCAGGCAGCCTGCTATCTTGGAAGACTAGAGATGATGGTGAGTTCACTGTTCACTCCTCTCCTCCAGTGACCTTGTCCTCCACCTTTGGAGATACACTCCCATGCATGCTCGTGAGAGCATGTGCTTCCACTGTGGGGGAGGACCAGACTGTGTTTGTATCTAATCTGTTGCAGACCAATACTTTTGTAAAATATAGTCACAAAAATGAGATTAAAAACACAAAGACATTCCAAATACAGGTCCACTGATCATATGCTTGGATGTCGCAGCAGTGTTTCTAAACATTTATTTTCAATTTCTGAACTTATCTCCTTGCAGATCAGTAACACACAGTTCACAGACTGGCACCAGTCCATGGCCTACTCATTGAGTGGCACTCCTCCAAACCTATCTTTACCAGTTACTGCAACTCTAGCCAATCTCTGACCAACCCCTCCTATCTTTCACAGCTCATTCTTTCTAGAAGGTACTCTTCAGTCCCACTGGCCCACACTGATCTTATCACCATGTCACTATCCCACTTCCCTAATATTTATCTTTCTTTCTTGCTCAGCTTAAATTTCATGACTTATCATTGTAATTACTCCCTTGCATACACCCTCAACTTCCTTGTCCCTCTCTTACTTCCTCGTATTTGTTAAATCCAGCTCTCTACCTGGTCCATGACTGCACCTGTGCACCTGAATGTGGCTAGAGACAGCACACAAGCATCCTCACTGGCTTTGCTTTAAATTCATGACTATGAACCTCAAGTGGACCCTTAATGACATCTGGCAGTTATACTTACATTTCCTTTGTCCATTTAGTTTCCCACTATCCTAGGTCATTATTTTGCACTTTCTGCTCTCCCTTCAAAATTCTGACACTATTCCCCTCCTCCTCACTTTCAGCTGATGACCCTGCTTCTTGCTTTACTGTCAAAATTGCAGCAATCAAGCCGGGCACGGTGGCTCATGCCTGTAATCCTAGCACTTTGGGAGACCGAAGCGGGTGGATTGCTTAAGCCTAGGAGCTCGAGACTAGCCTGGGCAACATGGCGATACCCCCTCGCTGCTAAAAATACAAAAAATTAGCTGGGTGTGGTGGCACACACCTGTGGTCTCAGCCACTCCGGAGGCTAAGGTGGGAGGATCATCTGAGCCCAGGAAGTCAAGGCTGCAGTGAGCCATGATCTAGCCACTGCACTCCAGCCTGGGTGACAAAAATGAGACCCTTTCTCAAAAAAAAAAAAAAAAAAATGCAGCAATCAGTTAAGAACTTCCATAAACTCCTACCACCACACTTATGCTCCTAATAGCATCTGCATCTACACATTCTGCCTTCCTGCCCATTACCATAGATGAACTATCTATACTCCTATCTACAGCCAGTACCTTCTCTTATGCCACCTAGATCCATCCCCTTTGATCTATTCTAGGACGTGCTCTAGCAATTTCCCTTCTGTTTCCTATATCAGTTCTTTTCTCTCTCTGGATTACTTCCATCAGTATTCAAACATGGAGTTATTTCCCCCTTTGTAAAATATCCTCTCCTGACAGTTATTGCACCATTTCTCTATTCCTCCTTTGCAGCAAAACTCTTTGAGAAAATTGTTTGACACTCTGTTGCCAATTCCTCTCCTCTCATTCTCTTAAAATTCACTCCAGCCAGGCTTTTGTCCCCACTGTTCCACCAAAAATGCTGCTGTCAAACTCACCAAAGATCTCCACATTGCTAAATTTAGGTCAGTTCTTAGTCTTTATCTTACTTGACCTATCAGCCTGAACCTCTCCCATGAACTCTAGATTCATATATCCAACTTCCTATTTTAATATTTCCACTTGGGTATCTACTAGACATCTCAAACCTAACATGTCCAAATTTGAATTCCCAATCATTTTCCCTAAAACTCACTTCATTCAGTCTTTTTTAAATCTCGTTATTGGTAATTCCATCTTTCCAGTTGCTCAGGCCAAAGACCTTGAATATATCTTTGACTCTTTCTCTTACAGTCCACATTGAATATGCCACAAGTGCAGGTCATTCTACCTTTGAAATATATCAAAATCTAACCACTTCTCTCTATCTTTACTGCTCTCCCCAGTCTAAACTACTATCATCTCTCATCTGAATTATTTCATAGCCCCCTAATTGGTCTCCCTGCTTCCATCTGTCATCCAACAATCTCTGCTCAAGAGAGCAGCCAGAGTGATTCTTTTAAAACATGTATCAGATCATGAGCCTTTTCTCTCTTCACTCAGAGCAAAAGCCAAAGTCTTTACAATGACCTGAAAACCCTTACACAATTGGGCCTGGTTACCACTCTGTCCTCATCTACTATTACTCTCCTCCTTGGCCTCTTTGCTCTAGTAACACTGGCCTCCTTATGCTTTCCTGAATACACTAGCATGGTTCTGTTCTAGGGTCTTAATACTGGCTGCTTGAGCAGCCAAAATGCTCTTCCTCCAGATATCTCTATAGCTACAGCTCACTCCGTCACCTCCTTCAGGTCTTTGTGTATATGTCTTACCTTCTCAGGGAGGCCTCCCCTGACCATCCTCTTTAAAACTGCAATCATTTATTTTCAGTCCAGCACTTCTAAAACCCCCTTATCTTGCTCTTTATTTTTCTGTAGCAGCTATTACCCTTTAATGTGCAATATAACTAAATTATTGATTTTGTTTCTTCTCTCTTTCCCCACTAGAATATAAGCACCACCGGGATACAGATTTTTAAAATCTGTTTTGTACAGTGATGTATTTCCAATGTCTAGAATAGTCCCTAGCACCTAATAGCTGTTCAATAAATATGCCATATGGATGAATTGTGTGTGAATGTACCTAGCACAGTGCCTGGCACGCAGAAGGCCCTCACGAAATAGAGGTTTCTATTGTTAAATTGCTCTTTGAATAGAATGTGTGGATTAGCTAGATATGAAGTCCACTTAAAATGCTTTCTAAAGATTTCTGCTTCCAGCAAAGATGGCGTAACAAGGCCCTCATTTAGCTTTTTGTCTAAAACAACAACAGAAAACCTACACAAAACATATAAAACAATAGTTTTCAAGACACTGAACATCAGCAACACAGGACAGTAATCCTTAAGAAGACAGAAATAAATGAAATGAGCCCTACCTTTACCCCAGCTTACTGCCTTGAGAGTTTCCAGGCCATAGCATAGATGGAGGAAATGAGAAAGAAGCAGGTGGACTGCCTGAGTTAAGAAGATGGGGCCAGGCATGGTGGCTCATGCCTGTAATCCCAGCACTTTGGGAGGCTGAGGCGGGTGGATCATGAGGTCAGGAGTTTGAGACTGGGCTAGCCAAGATGGTGAAACCCCGTCTCTACTAAAAATAAAAAAATTAGCTGGGCACGATGTTGGGCACCTGTAATCCCAGCTACTTGGGAGGCTGAGGCAGGAGAATCGCTTGAACCTGGGAGGCAGAGGTTGTAGTGAGCCTAGATCACACCACTGCACTCCAGCCTGGGTAACAGAGCGAGACTCCATCTCAAGAAAAAAGAAAAAAGAAAAAAAAGAAGATGGAACTGAGAGTCTAAGAAACTTGAGTTCCCAGGATAAAATACTGAATAGGAGAGCACTGGAGAGAGAGAGAGAGAGAGAGAGAGAAAGAGAGAGAGAACTCTGGAGATCTGTGGATGGTCCCCCTAGAATATTCTGTGGATGACTGATCATGCATGTATGTGAGAAAACTATCTGAAGTTGGGGAAAGATCATGTCAAAAAATTGAAGGGGAGTAGGTCAGTGCTCACACAGGGCCAGGAATAGTGCGTGTTCCACCAGCCAGATTAGAAAACCTCATAATTTACAAGCATTGTGTAGAGTCCTCAGAAGGGTCTTGTCTCAATAGTAGGGAATAATTAGCCCTAGACTAAATGCTGCTCTGGTTCTGCCTAACAAATCTTAAAAGCAAGACCCAAACATATCAAACTATTTCAAAGTAATTTAACTGTATCCCAGAACAAAACTCAAAAACACACTTTGGGCGGTCAAGGTGGGAGGACTGCTTGAGGTCAGGCGTTCAAAAACAGCATGGGCAACATGGCAAGATCCCATCTCTACAAAAAATACAAAAATTAGATGAGCATGGTGGTGCATGCTTGTGGTCCCAGCTACCTGGGGGGCTGAGAAGGGAGGACCACTTGAGCCTGGGAAGTTGAAGCTGTAGTAAGCTGTGATTGTGCCACTCCACTCCAGCCTGCATGACTGAGTGAGACTCTGTCTCTAAAACAAACACAAAATCTCAAAAACATTTACAGAAATATAAAAACATTCAGATCCCAACAAAGTAAAATTCAAAATACCTAGTATATAATCCAAGATGGCCAGACATATAAAAAATTGAAAAAATAGAAACCATAATGACAAGACAAATCAAACAACTGAACTCAATCGAAAACTGACAGAGATGTCAGAATTAGCAGACATGGGCATTACAATAGTTATCATAATGGTCTTTAATATATTCTAAGAATCAGGTAGAGACATGGGAGATACCTTTTAAAGCCCCAAATCAAACTTCTAGAGATGAAAACTACAATGCCTGAGAAGAACAATACATTGGATAAGATTAACAGCAGATTAGACACCGCAAAAGAGAAGACTAGTGAACTTGAAAACATAGTGATAGAAACTATCCAAAATGAAATATATGGAGAAAAAAAGGAATAAAATAAAGAGTGAGCTGTGGGACAATTTTAAGTGGTCAATACATGTGAAACTGGACTTCTCAAAAAATAGGAGAAAGGAGACAACAGAAAAAATATTTGAAGAAATAATGGCTGAAAAATGTCCTAATTTAATGAAAACTGTTAACTCAGCAAGAAATTTCAACAAGCCCAAACACAAGAAACATGAAGAAAACTAGCAGGCACATAATAATAATCGAATTGCCTAAAAGTAGTGATAAAGAGAAAATCTGAAAAGCACCCAGAGGAAAAAGATGTTTTATATAAAAACAAAGATAAGGATGACAGCATATTTTTTTGTGTGAGGAATAGGCAAGTTAGAAGACAGTGGAGCAGCATCTTTAAAGTACTGAAAGGAATAAAAAACAACTGTCAACCTAGAATTGTATAGCCAGTGAAAATATATTTCAAAACAAGGTGAAACAGATGTTTTCAGACATACAAAAAGCTGAAGGAATTAATCACCAGCAGACCTACGCTGCAAGAAATGTTAAAGGAAATCCTTAAGGCAGAAGAAAAATGATATCAGATGGAAATGTACATGAAGGAATCAGAAATACTAACTATATAGGTAAATATATATATGACTGTTTCTTATTACTTAAACCTCTTTAAATATAATTGGTTAAACAAGCAAGTATTGTGGGGTGATAATATATGTATAGATAAAAAGTAGGACAATAGTAGCATAAAGACTGGCAGGGGACCAATGGCAGTATACTACTGTAAGGTTTTGTTTTGTTTTGTTTTGTTTGAGACAGAGCAGGCTCGAGTACAGTAGCATGATCTCAGCTCACTGCAGCCTCCGCCTCCCAGGTTGAAGCTATTCTCCTGTCTCAGCCTCCCGAGTAGCTGGAATTACAGGCACCAATGACCACGCCTGGCTAATTTTTGTTTTTGTTTTTTTTTTCAGTAGAGATGGGGTTTCATCATGATGGCCAGGCTGGTTTCAAACTCTTGGCCTTAAGTGATCCACCCACTTTGGCCTCCCAAAGTGCTGGGATTATAGGCATGAGCCACCATGCCCAGCCACAGGTTTTAATAATATACATGAAATGGTATATCATTTGAGGATAGTCTGTGATAAGTTAAAGATACATACTATAAAATCTAAAGCAACCACTAAAATAAAAAACAAAGAGTTACAGCTAGTAAGCCAACAAAGGAGATAAAATAGAATAAGAAAATAAACTCATTTAATCCAAAAGCAAGCAGAACAAGATGAAAGGGGGAACAAAGAATAGATGAAACACAAAACAAATAGTAAAATGACAGATTTAAATCTAACCCCATCAGTAACTGTACTAAACAAAAATGGTCTGAACACTCCAATTAAAAGGCAGAGTGTGTCAGACTGGACAAAACAGCTAGACCGAAGTACATGTGGCTTGCAATAAATGCATTTTAAATATACAGACACAACTAGGTTAAAAGTAAAAAGATGGACAAAGATATACCAAGCAACACTAGTCAAAAGAAAGCTGGAGTGTCTATATTCATATCAGACATAGTAGATTTCAGAGCAAAGAATGTACTAGGAATAAGGAAGATCACTTTACAATGTTAAAGGGTCAAGAAGCAGACATAACAATTCTAAATATTCACGCACTGAATAACAGAGCTTCAAATTTATGAAGCTGAAATGGATAGAAGTACAACTACAAAAAACCACAGACGAAACCAAATTACTGTCAGAGATTTCAATACTCCCCTCTCAGTAATTGATGGAACAAGTAGACAGAAAATAAGCAAAGCTACAGATGACTTAAACAACACTATCAATAACTTGACTTAATTGATATTTATAGAATACACTCAACAATAGCAGAACAGATGTTCTTTTCAAATAGACCATTTACCAATATATACCTATTCTGGGTCATAGTGTAAGTCTCAATAAATTTAAAATGATTCTAGTCATACAAAAAATATGTTCCCTGGCTGGGCATGGTGGCTCATGCCTGTAATCCAGCACTTTGGGAGGCTGAGGGGGTGGATCACTTGAGGTCAGAAGTTGAGACCAGCCTGGCCAATATGGTGAAACACCATCTATACTAAAAATACAAAAATTAGCCTGGCATGGTGGTGCATGCCTGTAGTCCCGGCCACTCAGGAGGCTGGAGCAGGAGAATAGCTTGAACCCAGGAGGCAGAGGTTGCAGTGAGCTGAGATTGCACCATTGCACTCCAGCCTGGGCATCACAGCGAGAACCTGTCTCAAAAAAAAAAATAAAAAAAAAGAATGTTTCCTGACCACAATGGAATTAAACTAGAAATCAATAATCTCTGTAAAATTCTCAAATATTTGGAAAATAAATAACATACTTCTAAATAACCTGGGGTCCAAAGAATAAATGAAAACACAAACTGACAATTATTTTGCATTGAATGAAAATACAACACATCAAAATTTATGGGATGCCACGAATGAAGTACTTAGAGGAAATTAATAGCACTAAATGCCTATATTAGGAAAGGTCTCAATTAGTGAACTCAGTTTCTAGCTAAATATTCAAGAAAAAGAAGAGTAAGTTAAACTTAACCAGAAAAAAAAAGAAGTAATAAAGATTAGAGCAGAAGTGAATAAAAAGGAAAACAGAAAAATAATAGAGAAAAATCAATGAAACCAAACACTGATTCTTTGAGATCAATAAAATTGATAAACCTCTAGCCTGACTTATCAGGAAAAAAGGGAGAAGATATAAATCACCAAGATCATGAATATGAGAGGTGCCATCAATACAGAGTCCATAAATATTAAGAGGATAATATTTATGCAATATTAATACAACATATCCAAAGTTGTCCATAATATACATATGAACATACATATGGCAATGCATCATGATCAAGTGGGGCTTATCTTAAGAATATAAGACGGTTGGTTTAACATTTGAAAATTGATCAATATAATCTAGTATATTAGCAAGCCAAAAAAGAAAAAACATATGATCATCTCAATAAAGGCAGAAAATGCTTCTGACAAAGATTAATGTCTGTTCCTGCTAAAAACTTCCAGCAACCTAAAAATAGAAAGGAAATTCTTTGGCCTGAAAAAGGTCATCTATGAAAAACCTATAGTTAACATCATACTTAATGGTGAAAGACCTGATGCTTTCTTCCTAACATCAGGCATAAGAAAAGTATGTTTTCTTTCATTCTTCAACACTGCACTGGAGATTACAGTCCCTTTCTGTATAAAGAGATATACAAAAATAAGCTTCTAGAACTAATAAGTGACTTTAGTAGGATTGTGGGATACAAGATCAATGTACAAGAATCAGTTGTATTTCTTCATAAAATCAACAAATAATTGGAAGTTGGAATTTCCAATTTTATACTGTTTACAACAGCATTAAAAAACCATTCTGTTTATAATAGCATAAAAATATGAAACACTTAAAGATAATTCTGACAATGGATGAGAGAAATTAAATAAGACCTAAGTAAATGGAGGCAATTTGGTGAGCAAAGGATGAAATGATGTTTTAACAATTGAGTCTCCATTTTTTAAAAACAGAACTTCAATCTATATCTCACACCATATGCAAATATTGATGCAAAATGAATCATAAACCTAAATGTAAAACCCAAAACTATAAAACTTGTAGATGAAAATGCAAGAGAAAATCTTTGTAACCTTGAGTTAGGTAAAGATTTCTTAGACACACACAAGAGTCTTGATCCTTAAAAGAACAAATTGGTAAATCAGACTTTATTAAAATTAAAAACATTTGCACTTTGAAAGATCCTGTGAGGAGAATGAAGACGAGCTACAGGCTGGAAGAAAATGGCAAACCATATATAGTATCTGATATAAGCTTATATCCAGAATATATAAAGAACTCCCAGAGTATGTCAATGATAAGAAAAACAAGAAACCCAATTTTTTAAAAAATGGGCAAAGCATTTGAACAGACACTTCACCAGAGAAGATACGTGAATGGCAAATAAGTACATGAAAATATATTCAACATCGGCCGGGCGCGGTGGCTCACGCCTGTAATCCCAGCACTTTGGGAGGCCGAGGCGGGCGGATCACGAGGTCAGGAGATCGAGACCATCCTGGCTAACACGGTGAAACCCCGTCTCTACTAAAAATACAAAAAATTAGCCGGGCGTGGTAGCGGGCGCCTGTAGTCCCAGCTACTCGGGAGGCTGAGGCAGGAGAATGGCGTGAACCCGGGAGGCGGAGCTTGCAGTGAGCCGAGATCGCGCCACTGCACTCCAGCCTGGGCGACAGAGCGAGACTCCGTCTCAAAAAAAAAAAAAAAAAAAAAAAAATATATATATATATATATATATATATATATATTCAACATCATTAGTCCCTAGGGAAATTCAAATTAGAACTCCAAGCTGGGCATGGTGACATGTGCCTATAGTCCCAGCTACAAAACTGTTTTTTAAACAAACTGAACAGAAAATGCTTTCTGAAAAAGAGCAAGGCGCATACAAGTAGGACCCTTACCTATATAAGTTTTACCATCTAAAGCATAACATTCATGTGCGAAGACATGTAAAGGATGGTTCTACCAGACATCAAATCATGTCAACATGTTGCTTGTAATTACACTGACACCAAAGTAAAATTTATATTCTCTCCATTTTATTTCATCACAATATTAAAATCTTATTTCCATTCAAAATTCATTACAAAGTAAAATACAATTTTGTAAGCAGAAATATCACAAAATCAATAATCATTATAGAATTCTCCATGTTTGAGAAAAATCTTGGCTGGGCACTATGGCTCATGCCTGTAATCCCAGCACTTTGAAAGGCCAAGGTGGGAGGATTGCTTGAGGCCAAGAGTTTGAGACCAGCCTAAGCAACATAGTGAGACCCCTGTCTCTACAAAAAAAATAAAAAATTAGCCAGTTGTGGTGGTATGTACCTGTTGTCCTAGCTACTCAGGAGTCTGAGACAGGAGGATCACTTGAGTCCAGGAATTTGAGGTTACAGTGAGCTATGATCTTGCCACTGTACGCCAGCCTGGATGACAAGGTAAGATCCTGTCTCTAATTTTAAAAATAAAGAAAAATCGTAACAGCTGTGGACATGCCAAACCTATGAAGTTTAACAGGTATAGTATAGCAGAAAGAATGCATGGGCTTTGTAGCTAGATAGCTCTGAGTTCAAACGCAAGCCAGTGAAGATGAGAGATGCTGAATATCAATGCCCTCATCTGTAAAAAATGAGACAGTAAGAGTTGCATCACAGGACTCATTAAGAATTGAAAGAGATGGAGTAAATGAAACCACATTATAGGTGCTTAAGAAATATTAGTTTCCCTTCCCTTATTCTTGTACTAACTTATGTCCTTTCATTCTGGCTTTGAGTTTGGGGTTTCAATCTGAAAAACAAAACCAAGTCAATTTCTGATAGGATTTTTACCTTGTGATGCAAAACTCACACTGAAAGAATTTCTCAAACAGAGAGTCTCTGTTTCAAGTTTGTAATAAAACCTAATGTCAAATGGGTTCACCCTAATTTGTATTTCATTGCAGTGATCACAGATAACTCTCCCTATAGAGATTTAAAGAATTTATTTTCTCATATTCTCATGTTTAGTATTTCTTTGTTTACCTTTACATTTTCAGACTCCTGGCTGTAGGGGAGTGAGTCCTGTTGTTTGTTTGTTTGTTTGTTTTCTGAGACAGAGTCTTGCTCTGTCACCCAGGGTGGAGTGCAGTGGCGCAATCTCAGCTCACTGCAACCTCTGCCCCCTGGGTTCAAGCAATTCTGCCTCAGCCTCCCTAGTGGCTGGAATTACAGGCATGTGCTACCATGCCCAGCTAATTTTTGTACTTTTAGTAGAGACGGGGTTTCGCCATGTTGGCCAGGCTGGTCTCAAACTTCTGGCCTCAAGTGATCAACCCGCTTCAGCCTCCCAAAGTGCTGGGATTACAGGCGTGGGCCACTGTGCCGGCTGAGTCTTGGTTTTAAACTCTGCTGTTAAAAAGGTAGTTTCTTGTGTATTTGTGAAAGTAGTGCACTGATAGAATTCTTGATCATGCTTGCTAAATGTAATGAACTTCGAAAACAAGCTATCTTACCAGCAGTAGGGAAGGCAGCCATGTTCTTTGTATGGCTATTATAGGCATTCTTTACAGAGGATTCCAGTATCCTTTCCCACAGTTTCTTTTATGTCACTTCTCAAAGTCTATGTTGGCACAGCTCACTCTTGTAGAGGGCCATTTACAGTGTTTACAGTGTTCAAGTCATTTACGGTGTTTACCCAAACCAGTGAATCACTTCTCTTCTTTCAAATGATTTCCTATTTGCCACTTTCTCCTCCACTTTTCCTTATCTTTTATAGAGTTTTAAACTTCCATATCATAGAAGCCTCTCTAAGAAAGTGTTTTAAACACTTAGAGAAAAGGACACCATCTAAATCTGGAATTGAAAACTCAGAATGAAAGGGGATATTGATCTGTTGACTTCCTAATTTGGGAGTCGTCTGTCTATAAATGTTATTGAAACCTCAGTGGATGCTGTGAGCAGCAGTATAATGAGGACATGTTCCTCAAGTAACAAAATCATAATCGTCAAAAGGAACATACAGTCATATTCGGAAGACAAGACATTCAAATGAAACAAAAGAATTACAGATGGCCCTATGTAAGTAAGGTACTACCAAGGGAGTAATCACTGTGGACTGGACAAGTTGGGGAAGGTATCCTGAAGAAGGTGGAACTGCATGTGATCTTACACACAGGATCTGGATGGGGAATGAAGAAGCAAGAGGACATATCAGACAAAGCCTAAAGAAGAGGCCAGGGTTTGGAGGCTGGAATGAACACACTCATGCTTTAAGCTCCCCAAATATCCCAAGTCTTTGTTCTCAGCAGGTGACCTTACAGAAAGCCTGAGGCTATCTATCTGATACCATCTTTCTCCTCTTCTTCTTTTTCTCCTTTCCTCTTGTCTAAAAGGAAGTAGGGTCACTCTTCTCATTAAGGAGAACTTCTCCATCTGTGTGCTGGATAAAGCCACCCCTTCCTCTTCCCTAGTGGTTTTCAAACTTCGGCATACATCATAATTCTTAGACAGTCTGTTGAAATACACATTCCTGAGCTTCAACTCCAGAGTTTCCAATTCAGTAGGTCTGAGGTGGGGCCTTGGAATATGCATTTCCAACAGGTATACAACTGATGCTGATGGTGCTGGTCAGGGGGCCACACTTTGAGAAGCCCTGATCTAGATCTTTGCCTCATCAAACATCTCCCTTTCTTGTCTCCACTTCTTTCTTCTTTCTTGGCTGTAGTGGCTTGCCTGATCACATGCTCAACTCTTCCACCTCAGCTTCCCCTTAGCACACACACAACTTCTCTCCCTTTGCCACCAACATTCTTATGGGAGTGGACACTCCCATTGCTTCACCTGCCCTGATGATATGACCTTTCTTCCAACAGTCACAGAACTACTTTGCAATCTGCCTGATGTACCTTCAGTAATCTGCAGCAGCCAACCACACTCTCCTTGAAATGCTTTCTTGGACTTCTTCCATTAAGAAGTGGTATTATACCGTACCACCCTGAGCCATCAACCTTGCTCTCCAGTCCCTTCTTAGTATCCCTTTCTGGCTCTTTTTACTACTCCTGACACACAGACATTTTCTAAGATTCTGTCCTTGGCCATCTTCTCTTCTGACTTTCCAATTCCCGTAGTTATGTTCTGATCACTTGATTTTGATCTCCAAATCTTCTAGCACAATATTTTTCTGAGATCTGAACTTTTATTTCTAACCTCTTGTAGTTACTGTCACATATCTGTTCTACTGCCATCTCAAATGTAAATTTCCAAATGGCTATCTCTTACTCTGCCTCTATTTTACATTCTACATACAGTCACTTCTCTGGAATGACCCCATATTTGCTCACCATTTTCCACTCTCATTCAGGCCGGGGCTCCCTCTTTTTCTGTCTCTGGTACTACTGAAATGGCTTTTTTTAAAAAAACAAAAGACATGCTGTTTTGTGAAATAAGACACAGTAAACCACATGGAATAAATACATGCCTTAACTATTATCAGGCAAACACCCTTCTAACCACCACCCAGATTAAGAAATAGAAAATCCATACAAAAGATCAATGAAACCAAGAGTTGGTTCTCCAAAAAAAAAAGGATAGACCCCCCTAGCTATCTTAACAAAGAAAAAGGAATAAAAGATACAAATAAGCACAATCAGAAACAACAAAGGTGACATTACAACTGATGCCACAGAAATATAAGAGATCCTCAGAGACTACTATGAACAACTCTATGCATACAAATTAGAAAATCTAGAGGAAATGGATACATTCCTGGAAGCACACAGTCTCCCAAGATCGAATCAGGAAGAGATGGAAACCTTGCATAGACCAACATCAACTTCTGAAATTAAGTCAGTCATAACCTACAACAAAAAAAAAGCCCTGGACCAGATGGATTCACAGCTGAATTCTGCCAGACATATGAAGAAGAACTGATACCAATCCTACTGAAACTATTCCAAAAAATTGAGGAGGAGGGGCTCCTCCCTAACTCATTCTATGAAGCCAGCATCAGCCTGATACCAATCTCTGGCAAAGACACAATGATAAAAGGAAACTTCAGACCAATATCCCTCATGACCACAGACACAGAAATCCTCAACAAAATACTAGCAAATTGAATCTAGCAGCAGATCAAAAAGTTAATACCCCATGATCAAGTAGGCTTTATTCCTGGGATGCAAGGCTGGCGCAACATACACAAAACAGCCAGGTGCACTGGATCACGCCTGTAATCCCAGCAATTTGGGAGGCCGAGGCAGGAGGATTTCTTGAGTCCATGAGTTCAAGACCAGGCTGGGCAGCAAAATTAGACCCCGTCTCTACAAAAAATAAAAATAAAAATACCCTGGTGTGGTGGCACACACCTATAGTCCCATCTACATGGGAGGCTGAGGAAGGAGGAATGCTTGACCCCGGGAGGTTGAGGCTGCCGTGAGCCATGGTCACACCACTGCACTCCAGCTTGGGTGACAGAGTAAAACCCTGTCTCTAAAAACAAACAAGCATATGTAAATCAATAAATGTGGTTCACCACATAAACAGAATCAAAAGCAAAAACCATATGATCATCTCAATAGATGCAGAAAAAGTTTCTGATAAACTCCAACATCCCTTCATGATAAAAAAACCTCAACAGACTAAGCATAGAAGGAACATACCTCAAAATAATAAGAGCCATCTATGACAAACCCACAGCCAATATCATCCTGAATGGGCAAAAGCTCAAACCATTTCCCTTGAGAACTGGAACAAGACAAGGATTCCCAGTCTCACCACTCCTATTCAATATAGTACTAGAAGTCCTAGGCAGAACAATTAGCAAAGAGAAAGAAATAAAAGGTATCCAAATAAAAAGTCAAACTATCTCTCTTTGCTGTTGATACGATTCTATACTTAGAAAATCCTAAAGACTCTGCCAAAAGGCTCCTAGAATTGATAAATGACTTTAGTAAAGTTTCAGGATACAAAATCAATGTACAACAATCAGTAGCATTTCTTTACACAATGTCCAGGCTGAGAGTGAAATCAGGAACACAATCCCACTTAAATAAGCCACAAAGAAAATGAAATACCTAGAAATACAGCTAACCAAGGAGGTAAAAGATCTCTGCAAGGAGAACTATAAAACACTGCTGAAAGAAATCAAAGACAACACAAATAAATGGAAAAACATTCCAGGCTCATGGATGAGAAGAATCAAGGTTGTAAAAATGGCCATACTGCCCAAAGCAATTGACAGGTTCAAGGCCATTCCTATCAAACTACCAATGTCATTCTTCGCAGAATTAGAAAAAGGTTATTTTAAAATTCATATGGAACCAAAAAAGAGTCCGAATAGCCAAAACAATCCTGAGCAAAAAGAACAAAGCCAGAGGCACCACACTATTGACTTCAAGCTATACTATAAAGCCATAGTCACCAAAACAGCTTGGTACTGGTATAAAAATAGACACATAGACCAATGGAACAGAATAGAAAGCTCAGAAATAAAGCCGCACACTTACAACCATCTGATCTTCAACAAAGCTGACAAAAACAACCAAGGGGGAAAGGACACCCTGTTCAATAAATGGTGCTGAGATAACTGGCTAACCATATGCAGAAGAATAAAATTGGACCCCTACCTATCGCCATATACAAAAATTAAATCAAAATGGATTACAGTTTTAAATGTAAGACCTCAAACTACAAAAATCCTGGAAGACAACCTAGGAAATACTCTCTTGACATTGGCCTTGGCAAATAATTTTTGGCTAAGTCTCCAACAGCAACTGCAACAAAAACAAAAATAGACACGTGTGACCTGATTACACGAAAGAGCTTCTGTATATCAAAAGAAACTACCAACAGGGTAAATGGACAATACACAGAATGGGAAAACATATTTGTAAACTATGCATCCAACAAAGGCATAATATCTAGAATCTCTAGGGAACTTAATAAGCAAAAAACAATAACCTCATTTAAAAAGGGCAAAGGACGTGAACAGACACTTCTCAAAAGAAGATACACCAAGTGGCCAACAAACATATAAAAAATGCCAGCATCACTAATTACCAGAGAAATGCAAATCAATACCACAGTGAGATAGCACCTCACACCAGTCAGAATGGCTATTCTTAAAAGGTCAAGATACAACAGATGCTGGCGAGGCTGTGGAGAAAAGGGAACGCTTACACACTGTTGACAGGAATGTAAATTAGTCCAACCACCATGGAAAGCTGTCTGAAAATTTCTCAAATAACTTAAAACAGAGCAACCATTCGACCCAGCAATCCCATTACTGGGTATATACCCCAAAGAAAACAAATCATTCTACCAAAAAGGCACAGGAAACCAAATACCACGTATTCTCACTTATAAGCGGGAGCTAAACATTGAGCACACATGGATATAAATATGTGTGAACAATAGACACAGCGGACTATTAGAAGGTGGGGGGCAGTTTTAAAAAACTACCTATCAGATACTATGCTCACTACCTGGGTGATGGGATCTGTACTCCAAATCCCAGCATCATGCAATATTCCCATCTAACAAATCTGCACATGTACTCCTTGTATCTTAAATAAAAGTTGAAAAAAAAAAAGAAATAGAACTTCTCTTGGAACCTTAGAAGTCCCTTCATGTGCTCTGTCTCATTCATCTCCCCTTTTACCCCAGTGTGATGATTTCTTAACTGGTCTTTCTGCCTCTAGCCTCTCTCCATTTATCACAAATAGCTAAATCTTCCTGGACACATCTTTTCTACTTCTACGTCTTATTTCCTCCCTGCCTTTTATACCAGGAATGCCCACTTCAACTTCTTTCCTTTCGTTATCTTTAATTTGCTAGATCACAGCTCAAGGTCCACCTCCTTCATGAAGCTTTCTCAGATCCTTCCACCTTGAATTGGCAGATCTCTTTATACTCACATAGCATGGTTAACTCAATTAGAGCAGACTCTGTCTTGTAACTTGGTAGCTGGGGAAATGTCCATCTCTTGTCTGGACATCTTGAGCTTACTAAAGGCAGAAACCTCACCTTAATCTTTATAACCCATAAAAAGCCCAGCATAGTACCTTACACATAGCAGACACTAAATTATATTTCATTGCACTGAACTGAATAATACAAGTTGGACTAGAATAGCAACTTAGTAAAATATTTTAGGCAAAAAACTTTTATTCATTAGAAAAATCAATTCCATGCCCTTATTTAAAGAAGAATGTATGTAAGACCGATATAGCACTCACATGCATACAGGTACACACACACACACACACACACACACACACACACACACACACACGCAGAAAGCAAGACAATGCTATAAAAGAGATCCAGGCAATATTTTTGGATCTCCATTTCTCATCTAGTCTGGAACTAATATTTCTCAGCTGGGATAGTCTTGAGGAACAGGACAATTCTTCATTGTGGTGAACTGTCCCTTGCATTGCAGAATATTTACAGTTGCTGCTCTTCCCAGTACTATAATAGCACTTAGCTATTGTGACAATAAAACAAAAATGTCCCATATGATTACAAATAGTGCAGAAGTGGACACACAGTCCACTTCTGGTTGAGAACTGTGGTTGGACTATCCCCTCAGGCCTGTCCACCTCCGATATGTGCTTCTTGTTGAATCCCAACAACTAAAAGCTGTGATGTAGACAAGAAACGAATCAGAATTACTTTCTTATCTATACAACTTTCCCCTTTCCACTGAGGTCACATCTTCACTAAGATGATACCATAGAAATTCAGAGTCCAACGTGGGGAGTAAAGCTCTCACATGAGAGTAAAAAAATGCCTCTTCTAATGACAAACAGAGGCTATCCATGGATTCACTCTCACGCTTTCAGTTTATTCATCTGAGCAACAATCCAGGGATATAAAATGGGCTTCTCGAAGCATGCTCTGTGCTTCAGATATATTAGAATCACCTGAGAAGGTGATTCAACTGTCAGATTGTTCAAATGTCGGGTTGTTCAAATGAACCTCAACTCTATGGAGTTTGCTTCAGCAAGGTTTATGTGATGTCTGGAAACCTGTTTTTAAAATTAGCACTACAGGTGATGATGGGTCATGAACCACTTTGAAAATCTTGTTTCAGGCCAGCCGCCCTGTCCGGGAGGGAGGTGGGGGGTCAGCCCCCCGCCCAGCCAGCCGCCCCGTCCGGGAGGGAGGTGGGGGGGGTCAGCCCCCCGCCCGGCCAGCCGCCCCGTCCGGGAGGTGAGGGGCGCTTCTGCCCGGCCGCCCCTACTGGGAAGTGAGGAGCTCCTCTGCCCGGCCACCACCCCATCTGGGAGGTGTACTCAACAGCTCATTGAGAACGGGCCATGAAGACAATGGCGGTTTTGTGGAATAGAAAGGGGGGAAAGGTGGGGAAAAGATTGAGAAATCGGATGGTTGCTGTGTCTGTGTAGAAAGAGGTAGACATGGGAGACTTTTCATTTTGTTCTGTACTAAGAAAAATTCTTCTGCCTTGGGATCCTGTTGATCTGTGACCTTACCCCCAACCCTGTGCTCTCTGAAACATGTGCTGTATCCACTCAGGGTTGAATGGATTAAGGGCGGTGCAAGATATGCTTTGTTAAACAGATGCTTGAAGGCAGCATGTTCGTTAAGAGTCATCACCACTCCTTAATCTCAAGTACCCAGGGACACAAACACTGCGGAAGGCCGCAGGGTCCTCTGCCTAGGAAAACCAGAGAACTTTGTTCACTTGTTTATCTGCTGACCTTCCCTCCACTATTGTCCTGTGACCCTGCCAAATCCCCCTCTGCGAGAAACACCCAAGAATGATCAATAAAAAAGAAAAAAAAAAAAAAAAACCCATCCTGAAAAAAAAAAAAAAAAAAAGAAAATCTTGTTTCAGAAGATCTCTACCTGTATGAATTTACATTTAGAATATTCTTTTTAAAAAAATTTTAAGAGAGGGGATCTTGCCGTGTTGCCCAGGCTGGAGTACTGTGGCTATTCACAGGCAGGATGATGACACACTACAGCTTTGAACTCCTGGCCTCAAGCAATCCTCCTGCTTCAGTGTCCCTAGTAGCTGGGACTACAGGCACACGCCACTGCACCTGGCTAGAACATCCTTTAGCCACAGGCCTAGGCTTTTTAGTCCCAAGCATTTAAAGAAAGTGCCATTCCAGAGAAGTGACAGTTCCCCTAAAGACAGACTTGATTAAGAACACTTCCCTTATCTCAGAGAAGGAAGCAACATCACAGATTAACCAAAACAGGATTTCACATATGTAAATTCCTTGAAACAGATTATCTGATCAACTTGATTGATTTTATCATGAAACAAAATTATTTTACATTTCTGGACTAGGAATAAGGCTGGGAGAAAGGCGAGGGGGAAGTAAAATTAGGTCTCAATGAAATGTTTACCTCAGAAGACCTATAAGATTAATTAATTCCAAACAAATGAGAGCTGACTGTAAGTCAGGTCCTTTCCTTTCTTGTAAGTGCATAACATCTACGAAATAAGCAAGAAAATACAGTGGATGGAAGTGGCTTCAATGAATGGAAATCTGAACAACTTTATTATTTTATTTATTTATTTATTTTGAGACGGAGTCTTGCTCTGTCTCCTGGGCTGGAGTGCAGTGGTGTGATCTCTGCTCACTGCAACCTCTGCCTCCCAAGTTCAAGCAATTCTCCTGCCTCAGCCTCCCAAGTAGCTGGGATTACAGGTGCCCGCTGACACGCCTGGCTAATTTTTCTGTTTTTAGTAGAGGTGGGGTTTCACCATGTTGGCCACGCAGGTCTCGAACTCCCAACTTCGTGATCCACCCACCCTGGCCTCCCAAAGTGCTGGGACTACAGGCATGAGCTACAACTCCCGGCAAGAAAATTTGAACAATTTTAAAGCAATGGAACACTGCAGAATTGAATGAGAAGCTCTCAGCGAGAACTCTAGTTTGGTGGTCCCCACGTGAGGGCTCCAGACCAGGCGTCAGAGTTACCTGTTAGAATGCAAAACCCCAGGCCTGCCTCAGTCTCTCAGGGTGTGGGGATCAAGAATGCGTCATAACAAGCTCTACAAATGATTCTGAGAAGAAAGTTTGAGAACTGTTGTTCCAGCTTATCACTTACATTTTTCTGGACTGACTTTAAAACTGATCCCAGCTCTGTGTTTTTGTTTGGAATTTAGCAGAAATGAACTTATTTCAGAGTCCAAAAGAGGGATATTTTCCTAACATTCAGACCCCCCTCATGCTGGGGACCAGTATATTCTGCACTGGTTAAAGAGGACTAGAAAGGGTTTCAAGACCTTGAAATGAAAGGTACTAATTATTTTACTAATTATATTTTCCATTTCAAGTATCTCTGATCCTATGACAGCTGATTAACTTACATAGTAGCAAAACAAAGTGACAACAAAATATTAGAATGAATGGACTAGAAAGTACAATTATATACCATCTCAGATGAAATCACAAAATTATTTATTGCTTTTTGGTGTTTTCATTTATTTTTCTTCCTTTTTTAATGTTTCAAACTTACATACTTTCAAGTGCAGTGCATTTTTTAATGTAATTTTGTTCTTTCTTGCCACTATATCTCCAAATATCACGTACAAAATAATGGGGTAAAAATTGTTCTGATCTAGAATTATGGTAGCAGTGTAGGGCAACCCACTAAGAGGTGGTTCAAAAGATAAGACAAACTTCCAAATTCTTTTAAATAGCTATTATGTCAGTGCTATTTAAAATCAGACGAAGATTGCACAATAAAGAAAATTCTGGACCAATTTTACTGATGAATATCTAAGCAAGCAGCTCAGAAAACATCACATACTTTTTGGTAGAAAATTTAAAGTGGTTCAGCCACTTTCAAAAACAGTCTGGCAGGTCCTCAAAAGGTTAAATATAGTTACCATGTGACCATATAAACCCAAGAGAAATGAAACTTGTCACAAAAATGTGTACACAAATGTTCATAGCAGCATTATCCAGAATAGAAAAAAAAAAAAAAAAGAAAAAAGAAAAAGGAAACATCTCAAATATCCATCAGCTGATGAGTGGATAAAGTGTGGTCTATCCATACAATGGAATAGTACCAAAAATGACAAATGCCCTGATATATGCTACACATGAATAACCTTAAAAACACTATTTTAAGCAATAGATTCCAGATGTGAAAGACCACATATTATACACTTCCATTTATGTGAAATGTCCAGAATAAGCAAAGGCATAGCAACAGAACATAGATTAGTGGTTGCCTAGCCCTGGAAGGGAGGAGGGAGGAGTGAGGAAGGGGCATGAGTATGAGGGCCTCCCCTTCCCTCCCCTCCCCTCCCCTCTCCTCTTCTTTTCTTTTCAATAGATGGGGTTTCACTATGTTGCCCAGGCTGATTTCAAACTCCCAGGCTGATTTCAAACTCCTAGGCTCAAGCAACCCTCCCACCTCGGCACCCCAAAGTGCTGGGATTATAGGTGTGAACCAGCACATCTGGCCAAGTATGAGCTTTCTTTTGGGGGTGATGAAAATACTCTAAAATGATTGTGATGCTTGCACAACTCTGTGAATACACTAAAAGCCATTTAATTATATATGCTTTCAGTGGGTGACTTGTATAGTAAGTAAATTATATCTCAATAAAGTTGTAATTTTCAAAAATCTCAGATAATTTGTTATTAGAACACAGAAGCATATTAAAAGAAGAATTAAGACACTGTGAACAAGTAACTACTAGAAATGCAGGGATGTTTCAATATTAGGAAACCTTTTGATATGATTTGTCATAGTTACAAATAAAATAGGGAAAGCAATTTGAACATCTCCATAGGTGCTGAAAAGATATCTGCTAAAGTTCCATATTTACTTGTGATAACATCTCTTAAGAAATTTTAAGAAGATAAAAAATATCATATTTATCTCAACTCAAAAGCTAATGCATACTTAATGGTGAAAAATTAGTAGATTCCCAACAAAGTCAGACTCAATGATGCCTATTATTTAATAATCATGGTGGAAATTTTTATCCAATAAAATTATACAAGAGAGAAAAAGGAGGTATGAGAATTAGAAAGAAGTTACAATTGTCATCATCTGCAGATGATGTGATTGTTTGTTTGGAAAACTCAAGAGGATAAACCTGCAAAATATTCAAAACAATAACCCACTGAGGTGACTAAACGTTTACTATATCAAACCCCATAGTAAAACATAATGGAAGTAGAAAATATAATAGAAGAAAAAACCCTATTTGTAAGACCAACAAAAAGTTTCTAAAAATAAACTTAAGAGAAATAAAAATGCTAGTGAAACACCTTTAAAAACTTAAAAAGAGAATACCTGTTCTTGCATAGAAAGATTCCCAGTTTTTAAAATGTCAAGTCTTAGTAAATATGAAATATGAAAATATATTACAAAGTTACAGTGACAAAAATTATGCAGTTTGGTAGGGTTGTACAAATAGACACAATCCACTTCTGAAAATTTGTTGTGTAGACACACTTGCAAATGTATAATTTATGTAAAGATGTGTCTCACTGCAGCAGTTTATAATAACAAAATATTGAAAACAAACTAATGTCCATTATTAAGGTAAAAAATAAATGATTGTTTAACAATGATTTATCATGTGGCCATTCTCTAAAATAATTTTTTAAGATGGCTCTATTTTTAAGTGAAGAACTCCTTTGAAAACAAAAATATTTTTATTGATATGTAACTTCTGCGATATAAAATTCTGTGAAGGGAGAAGGATTTCTCTCTTAAAACCAGAAGACATTTTCACAGAGAATACAGTAGTCTGACTTGCATACCTAGCTATCAATACAGCACCTGGCCTATTTTTGGTAGTGAGATTTTGACCTTGGTAAAAAGTAGAAGTGGGCAAATCCAAAGAATCAATACAATGTTATTCTAAAATAAAAGGCCTTAATTTTTAATTGACTGTAGTTTAAGAGGGTCCCTAAAAATACAGCATCCTCCTATTTTAAAGTCTGGCTCATTTTAATACAAAAAGGATAACTCTATCAAAAATAGCTGAACCGGCTAACGTTCTTATGGGAGTTGGTGTCTTCAGTGCAAAACACTAAATAGTAGGGATATGAGCCCATCTATAAACTTGTTAAGCAAATCAACAGTGTTATGTTAGTAACAGAAAGTACACATGAGAATTTCATTTTGTCATAGCCAGGATAGCAACAGAAGGAAACAGGAGTGTGGCATCTCTAGAATTCTCAGCGGTCTTCAGGATTCTGTTACTATAATTCTAGCAAAACTCATTAACAGGTATATTTTATCAGAAAATTTCTTAAAGAGAGCCTTCAGCTTCCTTATCTCAGTTACCTTCTACTAACCTTCCTCTTCAACCTGACAAAGAACGGATAAATGCCTACTCACACTGTCAGTTTGTCTACAGACACTACATGCGCATGCCTGAGAAGAGGCCAACACTGAAATGAAAGTCAGCTATCTGATGTAGAAATGGATGTCTGATTCTCTAGAGCTTGACTTTCCTCTACTAAAAATGGTTTGGTTCCATAAGCCTTATGGATTCATGTCTTTCAAAATGTTCTCTAAATACCAATTTTAAAAGCTTTCATATACCAAGGATAAAGTGTACTAATTGCTTCAGGGAGTACAAAAACATATTAAGCAGAATTCTTGCCTTCAAGAAAATGATCTGTTTCCCTCCCTAGGACATAAACTCCAAGAAGGCACGGCCTTTTCCATCTTGTTTACCACTCCATCTCTAGCATCTAGAATAGGACTTGGCAAACAGAAGGTGGTCAAAATATTTGTCAACAAGTAGATAAACCAGTGAACATGCAAACAAAGCCAACATGCTTTGAACAAAAAGAAACTATGCCATGTTCAACTGTGGTACTATTCTAAGGGCAGCAGAAATTAAAAAGATTAAGGTAGGCTGAGAAGGCAAGGGGAAAATGGCAGTGGAGCCATCCTAGAAGGAAGGATTTAGATGGAGAAGAGGAGAGAAACAAGAATGGCAAAGACTAGAGATGGAGAGATCATATCTGTTGGAGGCAAGTGAGGGGTCCTGGGTAACCAAAAGAGGAGGCAGCAGCTAGATGAGATGTGGATATAAAGGCAGACTGCAGAAGGCCCACGAAAATCAGGCACTGGATTCCACTTGGTTGGAACGTACCTTTCAAAAATCATTTTCCACATCCCCATTTTAACCTGTAAAGGAAACTGAGTCTCAGAGGAGGCATAAATCTTTAAAAAGCAATAGGGCAATGGGACCAATAACCAATCTTGGGGGCCCACATAAAGGTAAAGTTTGGGTTATAAAAAAAGTCTTAACACAAGTTCCATAGTTTACTAAAATTCATGGTTTATCAAAGAATAATAAAGGTCATAAGCCTGAATTCACTAGCAACTTTCACACAAAGATACATACACTCTTAAGTGAAACTTACTTACATCATCACAGCAGGGTAAATTTAATAGATTTTTTAGTAACTCTCAACTAATATTAACCAGAGAATGACGCTATTCACTAATTCTGGAAGACCTAGAAATACGTAGACGTCGAAAGCTCCAAATGGTTCTTTGTTAAACAGTCACAATTTTGAAGACAGCTTTAGATAAACCCAACAATTGAGATACTGTAAATATCCTTGCTCTTTCATCAATCTCTAGCTATATTTAGTAGCATGGTTTCCTTTGTTCAAGAATTATTTTTGATAACTGCATATTTATATTCTCAAAAGCAGAGTACTTTGGACATACTTGTTAAGTGAATGGATGGCTGCATGGATGGACAACAAATAAACCAAATGACTGCATTAAGCTGAGATGTAATGAATATAATGCTTCATATATGTGGATCTTAGATTCAGCCAGGGCTAAGGCTTCCAGACTTTCACCAGCATGTCTTTCACATTTAGCTACAATCAGACTATGATTAAAATGGATAGAGGGAGCAGGAAAGTTTGGTAGCTAAGAGAAGAGTTACTTTAGGCAAGGATGGTGGTGCTTATGACAGCAGAGGTGGATTGACTGTGAAGCTAATGAAGGTTCAGCGTCAGAGCCTCTTGCAACGCCCCTTCCAAGGCCCTTGGACAAGCCCTAGTAATGTGTTCACATGGTCATATATTTCTGTAAAATTTATCAAAGTAAGGTATAATAGAATTCATTCTTCCTAAGTGGGCCCTCAAAATAAGTTTCAGGCCCCACACAACCTGGGTCTGCCCCTGTGTAAGAGGTAGGAAGAGGTTGGTAGCAGGAGAAATGCTGATAGTTACTGAGAACATCATCGGAGTAGTGGGAATAGGAGCTTGGGTGCCAGTCAAATTTCTGGGCAGCTTTTTTTTTTTTTTTTTTAAATACCATTTCTTAGGCTTATAGTTCTCATACCACGACTTTCCTTTCAGCTTATACATCTTCTTTGTAAATGAAGTCACAAGAGACATTCAGCTGTTACAAACTTCATGTCAAGCTTTGAAGTGCTATTTAATAGCAGAAATATTTGGCTCACATGTGGGCTTTATAGCTATGGTAAATACCTCTTAGTTATCTGTCGCTACTCTTATTCCACACCTCCAATTTGGAGGAGAAATTCTGCATATGCATTGAGGCACTAAAAAAGAATATTGAACTCTATCTTAGCTCTTTTGTGAATGGCTTCCTTTTATTTCTTCTCTCATGGAACTAATACTTTCATCACATTGTACTGGTTATGGGTGGGAAAGCAGTGGATGGAGGGAGAATACTGATTATTACATCAGTGGTTGGCCATTTCTCTTAGCTTCTTGACAGTTAAGTGATCAAGTCACTCCTTAATATAAGATCAAGGCATTTCAAGGACTAACTCATCTACCTGTTCACTAGAAAGTGCTTTAGTAGACTTTGAACAAAATGCTTGCGGGGTCAAAAGAAAAGAAACTGACCACAATTAGTATGAGATAAAGATGACAAAAAAAGCCCACCCTCATCTTGGAGGTTTCTATATGACTATTATTGACATATAGTCTATATGTCCAGGTACATATCAGAGCAATATATCTAGAAATAGCATTTTTGAGAACAGAAAAATAGAAACAAAGGCCATGTATTAAGCATTTGGTATATGTCCTTTGTTGAATAATGACATTTTGCTTGTTTATGTAACTTAATTATTTTATGAAGAGATGACAGAAAATACCATTGCACTCCATAAGTTAAACACTTGACATTTTTATTCCTCAAAATGCAACATTTTAGAAGTCTAGATATGTTTATTAATTAGTGATTATTAACACCCAGTAAACAACATTATGTCTTGTAAAAACACAATCTCTCTTCACAGCATGAAGCTGAAATCTATTATTCCCTGATTCCATATGCTGAAATACACTCAAATGGTCACAAATGACCTTAAACATTAAATAAATGTAAATGAGGACAACATAGAAAATGCACTTTTGATTGATAACTAAAAGACCAGGTTGAAAATCATGTCCAAAAATGAAGTCCTCTCCAGAAGGGTAAGGCTGTCTGCACTGTGAAGGAAAGGCTGTCCTAACAATGAGGACCCCACAGGTAACGGCCGACCCTTTCTCTTTCTCTCAACCTACCCCAGGTTTCTGGGAAACAGAAGTGGTTTGTTCATTTATATGAGAAACACAGAATATGCTGTCCCCTGTGCCACCAGCTTACTCCCAACATTTTAAACAGGATTTAAAAATACACATATGGGCACTTCATTACATTCACCAATTAATATAAGAGAAAAAAATTATTGCTATTCCATAGCCTCACACCAATATGTGTCATCACTTTGGTTTTTAAGCATTGTAGCTATTTCCATGTCCGAAGCCAGCACACCAAGATCACGGGCCGCCGGGGCTGTATTGTGGGTGTGTCCAAGAGAAATCAGTCTGTAGGCTTTGTCTGTTAATGAGTAGTTTATATAACTAATAAAAAAAATCAAACTGGGAAGTTGGGGTGGGAAAGTATCTTCACCATAGGGAAAATTCAAAATACCAAATGATGACAGCTTCACAGTAATAAAGAAAACAATTAATTTAACAGAGAGTTATTCTAATAAAGTCTGTGGTTAAATGAATGACAAAAAATGCACAAATACAGCTATTTCATCTGAAAACTATGAAATGATTACTCACTTCTCTAGATCCATTACCAACAGGGCAAAAATAAAATGTAGCATCACAGACACACCATTGTTGTAGCTAAGAGCAAGCATTCCTCCTAGTTTGTATAAGAATTAACAGAATCTAAAAGCGAATGGACACCTAGACTATTTTAAAATCATGAAACAGAGCAGGGTTTCTCAGTGTTGGCACTATTGACATTCTGGGCCAGATGTTTCTTTGTTATATGGGGGTGTCCTAAGCAACATAGGATGTTCAGTGGAATCCCTGGTCTCTACCACTAGATGCCAGTAGCAACATTCCCCGCTCTCCTACCAAGTCATGACAACAAAAAAAAAGTCTCCAGGGAATGCCAAAAGTCCCCTTGGGGGCAAAACTGCTCCTAGGCTGAGACTCACTGGAAGAGAGCCATTTAAGGAGTTCCCAGGCCTGGCTTCTCCCAGCCTCATACTGTATAATCATAAATCATCCCCAACCCAGTGTTTAATATACTTGTTTTCTCATCTATTAATTGGAGCTAATGAGAGTGTCTGTCTGCCTCATAGTATTCCAATGAGCATTAAATGAGATAATACTTGTAAAGTGCTTAAAACAGTGCCTGACACACAGCAGGTGCTCAATAAATGTTAGCCATTATTATTTTTAATAACCATCCATAGTATCAAGAAAAGCAATTTCAATGGGAATTTTTAATGCAGAAAGGTATCTTACCAGCTTGATATTTTCTGGGTCTTAAACACACCAGCCTTCTGATTCCTTGTGATGATGTCTTGCACATCTACAGGACACAGTTAAGAAAACATCTGCAGTGATTGTGAACTGACCAAAAAAAAAGGTCCAGAAACAGTTATTTTATTTTATTTTTTTTTTTGAGACAGGGTCTGGCTCTGTTGCCCAGGCTGGAGTGCAGTGGCGTGATCTCAGCTCACTGCACCCTCTACCTCCTGGGTTCAAGTGATCCTCCCACCTCAGCCTCCCTAGTAGCTGGGACTAAAGGCATGAGCCACCACACCCAGCTAATTTTTGTATCTTTAGTAGAGATGGGCTTCACCATGTTGGCCAGGCTGGTCTCGAACTCCTGACCTCAGGTAATCCACCTGTCTCAGTTTCCCAAAATACTGGGATTACAGGCGTGAGCCACTGCGCCTGGCCGATCTTTTTATCATACATGGGATAAGCACAGCGAAAGGAGAAGAGCTGTATGTGAGGTGTGAAGCAGGATGCTGACTTGCCACAGGCAAGCTCTTTTACTTCCCTGGGCTGCATTTTATCACCTGAGATGGATCATCATGGCAAGCCCCAGAGTTATGAGTGCTGGTGGGAAATGACTGTCCCATAGGTGCCATGTCCTACTTGCTTAAAAGGGCAAGGAGTCCAAAGGCAAGCCTCTCTGTCAGCAGGGAGAGCAATGTCAGTCTCCTGAGACTTTCCAGTGTGAAGTATTTCCAATCTCCTAAATGCTGCTAGGGAGGGGTGGAGAGGAGCAGCAGGATGAGACTTGGGAGGAAGTGAGAAGAAAAAGATGAAGAAAATCTTGGAGAATCTTTGAGAGAAAATGAATTACTGAAGAAAGTCAGTTGAGTGAAAAGTCCCCTGAAGAACTGTCTTTACAGACTTACGCTATGGCCTTTGGCATGGAAGGACTTGTACAAAAGAGCCACATTTATGGAAGCCATGTTTTCAGGAGCTGGTTCATTACATCACCCAGCGCCATATTTACAAGGGCCCGTTGGAAAAAATAGTCAGGTTTCAGCACCAGGAAAGGCTGGTCTGCAGATCACGGGATGTTGCTTCCACTTCCTGGCACTATAACTCTTAGAGTTGATCCTCTTTTTCTTTGCTCCAGCACCTGTGCAACTCAGAGCCAAATGTGTGGCCTAACTCTAACAACCACAAAAGACCCTGTTGCATATGTTTTCTCTACTGACCTCTATTCCTGGCTTCATCATATTTTCCTGGCTTTCCAATTTCCAACTGCCCTCACTTTCCCATTCATTTTATATGGTATATTCTATGTGTCACGGTAAGAAGCCTCAAAATCCCTCTTTTGGAATAAGGCAGGTTTAAATAAACAAGAAATAAAATAATTCCAGTGAAGGCTGCAAGTTGAACTAAATTGGGCCCATGGGGAGGACACCAAGCAGACAAGCGATGTTCTCCTATTGCTCAGAAAAACAAATTTCCTGAATGCTCAAAGCAAGCATTGACCAAGATCTCCCTGCAAAAACAGAGCCACAGGACTTTTTAACCCAAATCTCTGCTTGAACCACCAGGCACACCCATTTCTTCTCTGAGTGAATAAGCAGGTACTGTGATAGCTTTCTTCCCCCAGGGGTGGGTAGGAAAAATCAATTAGGTCTGCTAATGAAGGGCTTTGTTGAGGTTTACAAAAGTGCTATAATGCAGACTTTTTTTTTCCTGGGTGAACTTTCCTGTATGCAAATTAAATACCGTTAAATTACATTCATTAAAAAAATAAAAGAGACTAATTTGCCTACTTGTTTTGATTAACTAAAATGACACATCGGCCTACAGTTCTGTCTATTTCAGGAAGAAATTATTTCAGGAAAGTCTTCTAAATGAAATGTCTTGCAGAAAAGGACAGCTGACATCTTTATTCTGAGAAGAACAAAATTAGTAAAGAGTCAACTGACAACTGTTTTTGATTAAGTTCCCCCACACTCTGGCCACACCCTCCTTAGAGTTTCCATGGCATCCAACCGCATGCCATAATGTGCCCAGTACACCTGTAGAGTCGTATGAGTACATGACTAATCTATCAAGCAAAACATATTATTTTGTTAGTGGAGGTAATACTTTTTATAAAATAGTCTCAGGGAAGTTAAATTATATAACTCAGAAAACCTATTAATAATTTTTAGTAAACATCTTAACACTATATACTTTTATACAATTTATAAACCTGTGACTCCAGGTGGTCAGGCTGAAGCAAACATATGTATTTATATTCTAGAAGCAATTTTTTAAATAAAAAAATTCAACAGCAGTATTTAGGCTGCTTTATTTTTAGAACTGGACAGGAAATAAGTTTTGTGGTTTAAGAGGTTTTTTTAAATATTAAAATGAGCATGAGAAGAAAAAATGTCAACAGTATATTAAAATATTACCTTAAGAGATAAATTCAGATATCCTGCTCCCCACCCCTTACTTTAGGTCAGATTTTGATGGTTCTTCTGGATGGCACTGTGTTGTCCAATAATAGATTTTATCATTCTTCTGTGTCACCTCAGGGTAATAAAGGAAATCCAATCACATTGAGTCAATATGTCCAGGATAGCGTTCAACACAACGGGCCAAATCGTGTTCTCTGAACCGCACCCACCTTCTGGAGGACTTCAGTGGGAGGGACTGGGTGCAAAGAAAGCCTTAATGTGATTTCTGATTAAATGAATACAGAGTAATTGCCTCCAATCCCCTTGTCTAGGCAACTGGACTTCCAGAGCTACAGGATATATGTTTGTGGCTAAAAAGAAACCGGAATTCTATCTCTAGGTTTTCTTCTCAAATAAAGCCCTGTTCAGAGGTAGGGCTCCATTTCAATTTTGTTTCAGTTGATTTTTATTCTTAAAAAATATTTTTATATAATAGTAATTTAAACAAATTATATACATGTTATATGTATGCGTCATATTGTTAAAAATATCAGCCTCCTCCTGCAATTAGCAATTATTTATCAGTAGTTATATATATATTTTGAGAGTTGGCATGTTGTTTAAGCAAGAAAATATTTCAAAAATAATAACACTGTGATTCACAAAGCACCACTTTCTTGGTTTATGTTATCTTTATTTTCGCTGGAATACCAAAAATGAGGGTAGGAAACTATGAGATTATAATATAAACCCTATTCATTTTGATCTCTCAAGTTTTTTTTTTAATGCTTAATGTGGCAATATTTGCTAATTTAAGGCTGCAAAATATTCTTAAATGTGCTTATTACTCATATGAATTGAGAAGATACCATAGAGGTACTATAAACTCTGTTAGCAATGCCAATTGTTATGTTCATGGATGAGAGGCCTTTATTTCCAGAGCATGTAAGGAAATGCAAGATGACGTTCACCAAATCATTTTAGTTTTTGGTGACCCAGAATGGTTTAAATCGAAAAAACATAAGCTTTGAAGTCAAATGAACCTGGCTTCTAGGGCTGGTTCTAATATTTGGGGGCTGTGTGTCCTGGGGTAAATTAATCTCTCTGAGCTCCATCTCTAAAACAGAAGTAATGATACCTATTTGTTAGGCTTCATGGAGTATCACGTGTGATGGGCCTGGCACACAGTAGGTGCCCAATTCATGTCAATTCATTATCTTAGTGTATAATTCAGGCAGAAGCTTTGGTAGGGTGAAGAGGTGGGTAAAGTAACTAACATGAGGTTTGGCAGTTACACTTTATTTTCTTTTCCTGCTGCTTAGAATTAATTACCTGAACCGGGCACAGTGGCTCACGCCTGTAATCCCAACACTTAGGGAGGTGGAGGCAGGAGGATAGCTTGAGCCCAGAAGTTCAAGACTGCCTGGGCAACATAGCAAGACCTCATTCTCCACAAAAAGGAGAAGAAAAAAAGTTAGAATTAATTATGTGAACATTTATACTGTAGAATTTAAATAACCAAAGTTATCAAAGAACTTCTGCCCTTCATGTATATAAATGTATTCTAGCCAAGGCAAAATCTGTGCCCCACAAGGATAGGTACTAGACCTATCTTGTCCACTATTGGATCTTTAGCACCTGTAATGACATGCCATTAATATTGGTTGAATTAATTTTAATTTAATTCCAAAAAATACATATTTGTTGTGCTGCTACCCAATGTGAGGCACATATAGTTTACTTATGACTCATCAGTAGATGGAAGTACAGCTGGCATTGGAAGAAGAAGCCTGGACACAGGAAGATGGCCCGGGATTTCCGTGTTGTTAACCATCTATGGTACAGGCTGCACAGCCCACACGAAGCTTCACTTATTAGTTACTCAAGTCAGGGATTGTATTAAATAAAAATAATGTTAAACCAGGGGTGTCTCCTTTAAAAAGCACAGGGGATTTACCCATTTTTGGAGAATCCTAAGTTCAAGATCATGATCCACACTGTGCATACTATGGGGATAAGATGCTTACAGAGAAATGGGTCACCAAACATTGGAATTTTCTGCATAGAACTGCTAGATGTTTACTAAGGCAGCGTGCTTGTGCTGGGCACATTAGTGATTGTAGCCAGAGAGGGTTGCTCACCTTCAGGAGTTCTACTTTTATTCATTATAATTTAGAAGAGGCTTAGCATCAATAATAACTCAGTATACCATGTCTCTCTCCTATTCCTAGGTCATTGTTATCACAAGTTACAAACCTTATGGAGTAATTATTATATGTGGGCAGTTGAAGATTTCTTTCTTGACACTAAAGGGGCATTGCCAAAAAAAAAAGAAAAGGAACATGTTTCACACTATTTTAGAATAAATTTGAGAACTGGACAAACCAAATGATCCCATTTCTAATTTATCCTTTGTTCTCTTGGGATACAGATAAAATGGCATCTGTAGGGAAGAGCAGCTCTCAGGTGTGGGGGCTTTGAGTTCGTAGACCCAGCAATGCAGTTTAAGGATCAAGGAGACCTTAGGGAAAACTACCCATGAATCTAAGAAAATATTTGTGACTTAAAAATTTTTACCTCAAGTCTTAATATCTTTCCAGACATTTCTGTTTAATAAATCTCAGATCAACATCTAGCTTTTCAGAGTCAAGTTGGAAAACTCAAGAAGACATAGGCAATCCATCTGATACATTTTAGGGAGATAATAAATAAACTCAAAACTGGTTGACATGCTTCTGTGATATAAAGATTCAGAACCAATCCATTCATTGCCTCACATACTAAAACAAATAGAAATAATGTAAAATTAAAAGGAAATATCAGGAAATACTGTTTTTTTTTAAAAAAAGGTAAAAATCAGAATCTTAGAAGCTTAAGAGACTAAGAAGATTCAGTTGGATTCATTAAATTCAGAAGCCAAGAACAACAAAAATAATTTTTAAAATGATAAGAATAATATACAGGCCAGTACTCAGATGCGATATGCCATTGCCAGGCCAATTTTCAATTACACTTCACTGATGTATTCATTTGTTTCTTAATGTGCTCATCTTGCCCATTAAGAATAATTAGCAGCTTTACTAACAGATTTTCTGGCTTCTGGCAATGTTTCTCCCCCTTTTTTTGTTGACATCCACTTTTACTTTTTAGAAAGTAATTTTTGAATAATATCCTACAACTGCTATATAATTTAGACTTCCTAAAATTTTAAAGGAAAGATGTAAACAGTAATTTTTAAATAAGTTTGTTTCAATCTATATGCATCAATAGTATGTGATTCAGTGAATTAGTTATTCTTACAGAAAGTGGGCATGCAAATAGAAAAAAAAATCATTCATATTAACCTCAGTCAGTAAAACAGATGACAACGAATGCCAGTTGTAAGCTCTGTTAGCAAATCAAGAATAACATTAGTATTAAAAGCAGGAAAAACACATTGCCAATTTTAAGGCTTTATGCATGCTTTTTCTCTTAATTAAAAAAAATTAGATCTGGTTACAACAGAAAAAGGCATACAAACACAGAACAACTGCATGGTAAAAACGGAACTCCATCAGGAAAGTCCTAAGAGATGAAATAAAACACACTACCAGTTTTGGTCTGCATCCTGAAAAGACCTACTTTATCTACTTTGTAAAGTTCTTCCCCTCCTGCCCTTTGGCACCCCGCTATATTAAACCCATTGTAAAACCCAGCACAATAAAGCACTCTCAGGGCTGAGCTTCTGAGGACCAAATGTTAAAAATCCATTTTCTTGGGAGGGGGCTGTACCAATCATTTCTTTGAAAGGCCGGCAGAATGAATACAGAATCTGAGATTTCCTCTCTGATTTCAAAAGCTGGCATGGCATCTTTGTTGTTTAAAGCAAAGGTGTGTTAATTAATGACATTAGCATTGCTTCCCTTCTTTGGAAGCTCTGTAGTTTAGCTCAATAATAATTTTAGAACAATTAGATTTACATACTGACTACAGATGTTTCCCATAGTTTGATAAAAGTTCTAATTGGTTTCTGATGCTATTAAATAAGACACCTGCTGACTTGAAAAAAACCTTAGGTTACCGGGCCCAAGCTGAAAGTTTCTGTGGCTAAAATAATCTTCTCTTGTCCAATAATCCTGCTCCCCCCACCCTCTAAAAATCCTCTGGGGCTGAGCTGGCATACCTGAGCTTCCTCTTGCTCTGTATTCCCTGACATAAGGAGGAGGAGCACAGTGAAATGATACATGGATACATGCACGAAATAACTCAGAATAAAGCAGAGTGAATGAAACAACATCCGCTCATCTTCAGGAATATTTTGAAAAACTTGAGACAGTCTCAAGAATGTGATTAAAATCCTGCATTTAAAAAAAGGAAGCACCTTTTGTGATCTCCTTCCCTTGTGTGAAAGGCCAAGATTGTGATTGGCTGTTTTTCCTTCCTGAATTTTTTTTAAGTCTGTCAGGCAATTAGCTGGGTGGGGCTCTGTAGAGCATACAAATGTTACTGAACAATATTAGCTACTGTGCTTCTCGTTCCTCCTTTCTCCTGTTTGAGCAGCTTGATGAAGCTGCTGCATATTTTGAAAAAATCATATGGCAGAACTCGAAAAGGAAAATCAGAAATAGATTGTATGTAAGATGCCACAGAAATCAAAACTGCTTTGGCAGTTTAGGAGCTTAAAATTCAAATAAGTAGATTGTCTCCCTCATAATGTAAATGTAAGGCACACCAAAAAAAAAAAAAAAATCCAAAGCAAACATATCTTCCACTTTTCCTCTCAGTTTCTAACAGCTGTTAACTGCCCCTGAACAAATCAGCTCGACTGCTAAAATAGCTACATTTATGCTTGCTTTCTTAGTTAAAGTACAGTTCAATTTTCATGAACTCTGTGTACATATTAGTAAAGCATAATCTAATGGAGTTTGAACTGTAATAGCATAGCGGAAAAATAGAGATAGCTTGTATAATCCTAAATAAAATCCTAAATAAAAGGAAATAATGAAGAACTGACAGCTGTTCCAGTGGGGGAATATAGGTACCCTCAGCAATTAGAGCAGGCACAATATTACACAGTACATACAATATCAAGTGCATAAATGTAATAACAAACATGAAGCTGGAAGTTAATATTTGCCAGCAATATCCAAATACAATAAATACCAAATAATTTATTTTACACTGGCAAATTCCAATGGAAATAAAAGAACAAGAATGCTTGAAAATTATTATGAAACAAATTTTGTAGGGTCCTTTCATGAGAGATGTCTATAAAAATCTATGGAAAGAAAAAAACCCACGGAGTTGTATGCAAGGAATTCATATATTTCTACTTTTTCTTAATTACTTATCATGTATGTAGGGGGGAAACTCTCTTTTAATACCCCATGCTGTCTTTCTTTATATCAATTGTTACTCAGCCGGGAAAAAGGAATGAGCACAACAAACCCGTTTTCTATCTGAATAAGGATACTTCTGATGGCCTTTTCATTCCCATCAGTTAACAGAACTTCTTTGACATCTGCAGAAATAGCAACCTGAAAAAAAAAAGGGAGCACAGCAAACAATGAGCAAATATGCTTGTCTGTGTGGAAGTGAAGACAGGAGTGACAAGCCTTCAGTATCATGCTTCCTCACCTATTTCTCTGTAACAATCTTCAATCTTTTTTCATTTTATGTCTGCATTATTTTAATCATTCAATCAAATCAGTCAATACTTTTATCATTCCATTTGCGGGAGCCTCTATCTTGCTATCATTCTGTTCGGTAATTGCATTGTGACAGCGGATGATGGTATTCTGAGAGGCTTTCATTTGTGGGCTTCTGTTTATCTAGTAGAGCCATCATACAAGGCTGTCACTCTGCCTTTCAGCTTGCTTCTGTCTGACTGCCTGATGCCCTTCATATAACTTTGCATTGCAGGCAGATGGCTTTGTGAGGGTAATTTTTTTGTGAGCTTTGACATGCTCGCACATTGGGCTGTAACCTCGACACATTGTATAAGAGCGACAGGTTTGTCAAATGCCAATCAGTGTAACAATATGCTTTTATTTGTAGAGACATAAAAACTTGTCTAATGCACTGTGCTGCTACATAATATCTCCTGAATACATGACTCAGAACCCAGAGAATGGGGAACGACGTTCCTGAATGGCCAATCTAATTCAAAAGAATCTAATTACTGAGCGCTCTGGATCATGTTTGTTGGTGTAATAATGCAGGCAAAACATTAGCAGCTATATCATGGTGCTCCAACTGTGATTCGCCGGGCTATTCCTGTATCTTAGCAAATGGGACTATAATCTGAAAAAAAAAAAAAAAAATGCTTTCGCTATGGCAAAGAAAGACTGTGCGAGGCCTGGAATGTCACAACAAGCAATATTGACTACACTGAGGTAAAATGTTTCTGCTCATCGAGGCAACCATAAAATCAATATGATCCGAAAGTTAAGTCAATCTAGAAGGTCTCTCAAGACCCGGCAGCTTGACCGCAGCTGATGCTGTTGACGGTTCTCTGACCCAGCAGTTGGAGGCCCTGGAACATTTTTCCTTTTGTTCCTCCCTCTGAATGGGATTGGAATGGAGAAAAGACCTACCATGAGCCCAGCCAAGCATGTCATGCCACCCCCTAGCTCACACACAGCAAGGGCCCTGAAAGAGAGAAAAGAAATGGTAGAACCCATACAAATTAGATGAAAATGGTCAGAGAGAGATATATGTTACAAGAACAAATTGCCATCTGCAGTAAGAACGGCGCTACCAGGAAGTTGTAGAGACATGACTAGGCTACCTCATGTCGTTTTGCGTTTTAAAAATAATTATGAAATAGAAAAGTCACAAAGCAGGCAAATCAGTGGGGGTTCCCTCATTAGTGTTCACTGCAACATTACCACCGCTGAGCTGAAAAATCTGAGAAGGTTCCCTTTTTTTCCGTTGTCAATGGCGCTGTCTTTTAGAACTAAACTAGCTAGAGTAGCGAAAGAGAATTGTTAGGAAAGGATAACACTGTTAATCCACATTCATTCCTTCAAAAACAGTTAGACAAGTAAATGAAGAATATATATGAGTGTGTATATACCTATATTATAGTTACATACAAACAACACACACAAAATAAATAGATGCAATCCTGAATTAAAAAAAAAAAATTCTTAAACAAACTGAAACATTTTGGAAAGCTGAACAGTCCCCATAAAGAACAATTACACAAAGAGCATTTAGCAATTAACACTTAAATCACAATTGACCCCAACACAACACAGTGAATAAACAATGCAGGGACATAATATGGTTAAGCCAGCAAACCCAGGCTAAAGTAATGACTGGGCTCTGACTTCACAGCTCAAAAGTAAAGCAGCTCAGAGTTAAAGCTGACAGTCTAGGGTGGCACTCTGCACTTACCTTCCCCTTTGTGCCTAAATATCAGCCCTTAACGTGTGACATTCTCGCCCTGGCCCACTGCTCGCTGATTGGAGCTCCAGTCAAGCTTAAGCACAGCGAGATGAGCAAATGCCAGACTTCCAGGGCAGCTCTGCAGCCCACATTCAAAATTGCCCTGTTCTTATTTATATGCTTAGACTCTTAGGATTGTTTCCTCTTCCCAGTTTGGGAAGTTTATTACCTCAAGAGGAGAAAAAAAGCAAAATTAAAAGGGAGGGAGAGGTGGGAAGAGGGGGAAAGGGAGGAGAAGAAGCCAAGCAAGGACATTAATATTTCAAAACACACTTAATGAGTGTTTGGTTGTTTAAAGCAATTAAAGACTGGTTGGTAAATATGGACCCATAGAGCTTAAAAAAATACATATTATTGACCCAATCTTGTAAGTACATACGGTTAAAACACACGCTATGATCACTAGTGGCTTATCTGCTATCATAATGAGCTATTCAGGAAGTATATATTGAATGACTTTTATAAAATGAGAATTAAAATGAAAAACCTATATTTTCTGGGTCTACCAAACATCTTTAGAATTTTCAAATAAAGTTTTTTTTTTTTTCCTAAATTCCATCCATGGGTTCGATCTGTAATGCACACTAACAGTTGAAAACACTTATTTCCATAGCATGAATCCGTAATGGTAATTTATAGTTCACAAATACATATTGTTAGATATATAAAAATACCTTTAAAACCAGGGGTGGGATGGCATCTTTAAATAATAGCTGTGAGGTATTTATTTATCAGACATTCTGTAGTGACTTCCCCAGCAGAAGTTTAAAGAATGTCTTTATTGGTTTTTTTTTTTTTTTTTTTGACCTTCACAATCAGTAAGGATTGATTGGAGCTTCACTTTTGTTTCCCCCAAATCAAAGTGAAATAAAATGCCTTGAGTGGAAATCAAAAGCCTTTGACATATAGCAAAAATCTTGCTGTGCAATATTAGTACCCAAGGCAATTCAGATTTCACTTGAGAAGCAACATGTGTTCACTGTGAACTTTTCCCCCTCTTTCTGTTTTCCTTTTCTTCCTGTTTTTCTTTTTTTATATTTTTTTCTAACAATTTAATTTGAAGAATATAATCATGGCAATTTTTAATATGTTGATTCAATATCCATGATGGGCTAAAAAATATCTTAAGTGCAGCTCTGTACCTGAATATATTATTGTGCTTGAGGCAGTAGTAAGCCAAAACCTCTTCAGATGGCCAGATGCCTAGAAAACACAAGAGGATAAACCTTTTGATTATAGAAATCATTCTTTTAAGAAATGGCTTTTAAAAATAATGTTCAGTACAAGCTATTTCAACTTCAATCAAACAACATTGTTATTACTTATAATACGTCATGTCACGAGTGTCTTTTATTGTTGTTATTTTTATAGTGGTGAGATTTATAACTCTTTCCCAAGGATAATAGAAAAATATCCTAAATAAATTATACTAAATTTTGATCACAAGATAGCCAAAACAGTAACAACCAAAATCACAAATATCAAGTTAAATTTTGATGGTACTTCACATAGATCTTCATCTTGTGCACATAAAATTAATTAGTATCAGTTGAAGACTTACTTATATATGCAGCCCATATTAGGCAAAAATAAATGGGACGATCACACACAGGAGCAAACAAAACCACTGACGTCACTACACTTTTTTGTTTGATTCCATGCTAATATTTTTAAACATGCACAATTCTGTCTTTTTTTTTTTTTTTAGAATCTTGCTCTGTCGCCAGGCTGGAGTGCAGTGGCGAGATCTCAGCTCACTGTAAAGTCTGCCTCCTGGATTCAAGTGATTCTCCTGCCTCAGCCTCCTGAGTAGCTGAGATTACAGATGCACACCACCACGCCCAGCTAATTTTTGTATTTTCAGTAGAGACTGGGTTTCACCATGTTGGTCAAGCTGGTCTCGAACTCCTGACCTCGTGATCTGCCTGCCTCGGCCTCCCAAAGTGCTGGGATTACTGGTGTGAGCTACTGTGCCTGGCCACAATTATGTCTTTCTTCAGTTAAATAAAATCAAACTGCTGTGTAAGATTAAGAAATTTTAATTTCACCAACTTTGGTACATCTTTAAATTTAACAATAATTCAACCTGCTAAATTGCATGGATGGACATTTTCTAAAATTGTCATCCATAAATCACTGATTTCAAATACTTAGTCTTCATGAATGGATATGAATTGCTTAAAGAGAAGACAAACATGCTTGGAAATTGTAGTTTCTAGTTGTTATCACAGGATGGTAGGATTATAAGTGTTTTTAATTTTTTTCTTTATGCTTTTTTGTATTTTCCAAAATTTTTACAATAAGCATATATTACCCTTATAATTAGAATAAATTATAACCTTATAAAAATTATGTTTTCCCCCAATTAATCAAACTCAAAGATCAGGCAGAGCACCAGGCATCTTGCACTTCCTAAGGCTGAGAGCACCATGCAGTCCTGGGAACGGGTGGCAAATGTTCTCTAACTCAACACCAAGCACTCTGCTGATGGTCTTAATGCAAAGTTGAAACATCTACAAAAGGCTTAATTTTTTTCCCCTAGATGAACCTCCAACTTTGAGGAGTAAGAAATCCAAACATTTCAGAGAAGAGGGTGTTAAAGAAATGTTAAGTAAACTCCTAAGAGATTCAGGGGGTAAATATATAAACAGCAAAGAGGTGTCTCCATAGAGCATTTGTTGCAGGGAAGCCCAGTCAGGTGTACACACTACCTCAGCCTCTCTGGCATTTCTGGTAGGAATGACAGCTTGAGGGAGAAACAAGGAAAACCAGCAAGAAGTGTTTGCAGTCATATTTAGGAGGAAAGTAAGAGAGGCAGTGGAATGTGGCAGTTAAGATCACAGATATTTTGGAACCAGACTTATTGGGCTCCAGTGCCAGCTCTGCCATTCCCCTGTGGAGTGACCTTGGACAGGTTACTTAACCTGCCTATCCCTCACGCTCCTCATTTGTAAAATATCATTGCAGTATTGTCAACCTCACAGGACTGGCCTGAGAGATGAGTAAAATACATGCCTATGTTTAGAATGGTTCCTAACACATAATAAGATCAAAGAAAAAGAAAGCATTGTTAATGTTATTCTCCAGCAAAGAGGGATGGAAGAGTGGAAGAGAGAATATGTGAATCCAAAATTAGTATCCCAATAACCAGAAAAATGGAAAACCATTTTGACCTGTTACCGCAAATCCTAATACCTGTCATATCTCCACATAAAAATAACTCTCTTAAGACCAAAGTATAAATAAAAGTCTCTGAAGGAAGAGCATAAGACAATGCTGTATACCAAGTGAATATAATCACCACTATAATGAATTTCTTTATGCCTTTAGCTTGAGGTTTTAAAAAAATGATAGACAAAGAGTATCTAACTAAAATTTAAGCCTTGATTAAGTACAAAAATGCGACTTCTAAAATGCAGTATTTTGTAATAGTTTTATAATTGTCTCAAAAAATTATAGAGGTTGATTTTTAACAAAATTACATACAAAGAACAAAGTAAAAAAAAAAAAATCACGTAAAATGTGACCACTAGGATATAATCACTGTTAACATTTTGGACGTCATCTCAAAAGATCTTTCTAGGCAAACAGATATTTTACACCAATGGGATCTTTTCATGAAGATATTCAATAACCTGATTTTCCCTCATTCAATATGCGGTAGATAGCTTTACTAGAAAATAAAAATGTACTTTGCCTGCATCATTATTTATAATGATTGCTTAGACATTCTATGTGTGCATCAGAATTCATTTAACCAGTTTCCTCTTGATAGACATTTAAGTTAGTTTCAAAGTTGTTGATATGATGAGATTATTGTGTTGATGCAAAAGTAATTGTGGTTTTTGCCATTAACATCAACAGTAGTACAATATGACAACCCATCTTTTCCCAACCTATGGTTTTCTCCTTAGGTCAAATACTAGGAAATGGGATATCTGGTCAGAGGTTACATATATTTTGCATTTAAATATATCAAACTGACCTCCATAAAATGTGTACCTAGTTACACTCCTAATCAGAGTGTTTGTTGCCTCAAAGCCTTGCCCAGATAGGATTTTTTCAACATAACTAATTTTTGCTAATCAAAGTTTTTAAAAGTTATCTCAGTGAAAATCAAAACCTAAATGAGATACCACTTCACACCCACTAGGATGGCTACAATCAAATAGTCAGGTTATAACGAACGTTGGGCTGGTGAGGATGTGGAGAAATTGGAACCCTGATGCACTGCTGGTGGGAATGTAAAATCATGCAGCCACTTTGGAAAATTGTGTAGCAGTTCCTTAAAAGGTTAAATGTAGATTATAATATGACCCAGCAATTCCACTGCTACCCAAGATAAATCAAAATATGTCCAACAAAAACTTGTACACGAATGCTCATAGCAGCATTGTTCTTAGTAGCCCAAAAGTGGAAACAACCCCAATGTCCATCAACTGACTAACGGATAAATAAAATGTGGTACGTCCATACAATGGATTATTATTTGACAATAAAAAAAGAACTGATACATGCTACAACATAGATGGGACTTGAAAATGTTATACAGGCAATACTCCATTTTATTGCAGCTTTCTTTATTGTGCTTTGTAGATGCTGCATATCTTCAGTTTTACAAATTGAAGGTTTGTGGCAACCCTGCACTGAGCAAGTCCATTGGTGCCATTTTTCCAACAGCATGTGCTCAACTAGTGTCTCTGTGACAGATTTTGGTCATTCTCACAATATTTCAAAATTTTTCATTATTATTATATCTGATATGGTGATCTGTGATCAATGACCTTTGATGTTACTATGGTAATTGTTTTGGGGCGGCATGAATTGCGTCCATATAAGATAGCTAGCAAACTTAATCAATAAATCTTGTGTGTGTTCTGACTTCTTCACCAGTCGGCATTCCCCCATCTCTCTCCCTCTCCCCAGGCCTCCCTATTATTAGGCTAATTAATAAACTTACAATGGTCTCTAAGTGTTCAAGTGAAAGGAATAGTTGCATGTCTCTCACTTTAAATCAAAAGCTAGAAATGATTCCACTTATGGAGAATGCATGTTGAAAGCTGAGATAGGCTGAAAGCTAGGCCTCTTGCACTAAACGGACAAGTTGCGAATGTAAAAGAAAAGTTCTTGAAGGAATTTAAAAGTGTTACTCCAGTGAACACACGAATGATACGAAGACGAAACAGCCTTATTGCTGATATGGAGAAAGTTTTAGTGGTCTGGATAGATCAAACCAGCCACAACGTTCTCTTAAGCCAAAGCCCAGTCCAGAGCAAGGCCCTAACTCTTCAATTCTACGAAGGCTGAAGGTGAGGAATCTGCAGAAGAAAAGTTTGAAGCTAGTGGAGGTTAGTTCAAGAAGTTTAAATAAAGAAGCCATTTCCGTAACATAAAAGTGCAAGGCAAAGCAGTAAGTGCTGATGTAGAAGCTGTAGCAAGTTATCCAGAAGATGTAGTTAAGATCACTGATGAAGGTGACTACACTAACCAACAGATTTTCAATGCAGACAAACATTGGAAGCCTTCCATTGGAAGCAGATGCCATCTAGGACTTTGGTAGCTAGAGAGAATTCACTGCCTGGCTTCAAAGATCCAAAGGACAGGCTGAGTCTCTTGTTAGGGGCTAGTGCGGCTGGTGACTAAGTTGATGCCAATGCTCTGCACCATTCTAAAAATCATAGCGCCTTTAAGAATTATGCTAAATCTAGCCTGGCTCAGTGGCAGGTGCCTATCGGGCTACTCAGGAGGGTGAGGAAGGAGGATTGCTTGAGTAAGCCCAGGAGCTGGAGGCTGTAGTAGGCTAGGATTGAATATGTGAATAGCCACTGCACTCCACCCTGGACAACATAGTGAAACCCTGTCTCTTAAAAAAAAAAAATAAGAGAAAAGGAATTATGCGAAATTTACTCTGCTTATGCTCTATAAATGGAACAGTAAAGCCTGGATGATAGTACATCTGTTTATAGCATGGTTTACTGAATATTTTAAGCTCACTGCTAAGACCTACTGCTCCGAAAAAAGCACTTCCCTTCAAAATATTATATACTGCTCATTGACAATGCACCTGGTCACCAAAGGGCACTGATGGAGATATGCAAGGAGATTAATGTTGTTTCCATGCCTGCTAACACAGCATCCATTCTGTAGTCCATGGATCAAGGAGTAATTTTGACTTTCAAATCTTATTATTTCAGAAATACATTTCATAAGGATATAGCTGCCAAATATAGTGATTCTTCTGATGCATCTGAGCAAAGTCAGTTGAAAATCTTCTGGAAAGGACTCACTATTCTGGATGCCATTAAGAACATTTGAGAGTCATGGGAGGAGGTCAAAATATCAGTGTTAACAGGAGTTGGAAGAAGTTGATTTCAGCATTCGTGGATGATTTTGAGAGGTGGAAATAGCAAGAGAACTAGAATGAGAAATGGAGCCTGAAGACGTGACTGAATTGCTGCAATCTCATGATCAAACCTGAAAGGATGAGGAGTTCCTTCTTACGCATGGGTAAAGAAGGTAGTTTCTTAAGATGGAATCAATTCCTGGTGAAGATGCTGTGAACACTGTAGAAATTACAACAAAGGATTTAGAATATTACATAAACTGAGTTGATAAAGCAGTGGCAGGGTTTGAGAGGATTGACTCCAATTCTGAAAGAAGTTCTACTGTGGGTAAAATGCTGTCAAATAGCATTGCATGCTACACAGAAATCTTTCCTGAAAGGAAGAGTCAACCAATGCGGCAAACTGCATTGTCTTATTTTAAGAAATTGCCACAGCCACCCTAACTTTCAGCAACCATCACCCTGCTAACCATCAGTTAGCAGCCATCATCAAGGCAAGACCCTCTACCAGCAAAAAGATGACAACTCACAGAAAGCTCAGATGATCATTAGTATTTTTTAGCAATAAAGTATTTTTAGTAAGGTATGTGCATCTTTTTAGACATAATGCTATTGCACACTTAAGCTACAGTATAGTGCAAACTTTTATATGCACCAGGAAAGCAAAGAATTTGTGTGACTTACTTGATTGTGATATTCACTTAATTGCAGTGGTCTGGAACCAAACCCTCAATATCTCCAAGGTATGCCTGTACTGAGTGAAAGAAACCAGTTACAAAGGACCACATGTTGTATGTTTTTATTTATATGAAATATCCAGAATAGGTATATTCATAAAGATGGAGTGTGGCATGGTAACTGCCCAGGGCAACAATGGTTAGGTGTAAATGGAGCATGACTGCCAATGAGTATAAGGTTTCTTTTGGAGGTGACAAAATATTCTAAAATTGTGGTGACAGTTGCACAAGTGTGTGAATACACTAAATACCACTGGATGAATTGTATGGTATGTGAATTATATCTCAATAAAGCTGCTACTTTTTAAAGTTTTCTCATTCTTATTTGTGGGAATAAAATGGCCTTTCAAAAAGATTTTCTTTTCAAATTAGTTATAGAGACACATAGTTTAAAGAGCCATTGGGATCTATTAGAATGGCTAAGACAAACAGTAGCACCAAGCCCCTTTCCCCAGTATTTCTGCTTCCCCAGAAACTATTACTTTCAACTCTTTTAGCTAATTCTTCTGGTAATTGTGTCTATATTTCTACATAATAAGTTTGTATTGTTGCTTCTTGATTTTTCAGTTTCAAGCAAAATCTACTGACCCCTCACTGTGCAAAATTAGCATTTTTTGCTTTTAAATCTATTCCTCTTCCCACATCACATATGTGCGCCCCTTATCCACCCCACGCCATCTGCTTAATATTATATTTTAATATTACAATAATAGTTATAATGCTAAAATTTTGGTAAGATCACTCCCCAGGTGATTTTATTATGACTAGGAAATAAAACAGCTATGTAGTAAACTATGATTGTTTTTTCTTTCATGCACACATTTTTGTTTTCTCTGGAGTTTATAAAGGTCTTTTCCCCCCTCATTTGCTAAGATTTTTAGGCAACCTCAAACTTCAGTTGTCAATTTCTCCTCTCAATACATTCATTCACAATGGGTGTTCTATCAACCTTATGAGGAAATCTCTCCTGGTATCTTCTAACCTGCCTTAGTCTGGACTGAATGCCCTCTATGCTTGGTACACAGCTGACAGCCTAATCTTCACTATCATCCCAGGCTCCTTTTGCCTTTCTTGTGTCAATCTCTTGTTTCCTCTACCCATTGTCTTCCTCTTTCTTGGTTTATTCCCTCATTTTAGTGTAACACATCCTCCAGTAGTTTCTTGAAAAAGGGGGTATGAGAGGTAAATGTTTAAGAACTTGCATGATTCAGTGGGTAATTTCAATCCAGAAACTCCATGTTCTTCAGTTCTTGGAAAGTTTCTTACAAAGTATCATCGATTATTTCCTTATCTCCATATTTCTCTGTTCTCTTCTTCTGCAACTGTTATTATTTGGATGTTGAATCTCCTGAACTCATCCTTTTATTTTAAAAAATCTTTTCTTTCTTGCTTTGCATCTCTTATTGTTTTCTACTTTCTTGGAAATGTCCTCAACTTTATCTTCTAACCTTTTTATTGTTCTTTTAATATATGCTATTGTTATTGATGGTCATTCTCTGAATGTTTCTTTTATAAGCATCCTACTCCTGTTTCATGAATGCAATGTCTTAATTATTTGAAAGTATTAATTATAGTTTCTTTTAAGTTTTCTCATCTTTATAAAGTCTGTTTTCTTCAAGTTGTTTTTTTCTGTTTCTTGGTTTTGTTGTCTGTCACATTAAAAGCTTCCCTCAGGTATCTGGTAATTCTGGAAGTAAAGAAGGCTGAGTGTAGGTGAGTGGGGTGAGGGTGTGGGGCTCAGCATTCAGTCTGCATATGTTCACTTAGTCACTCCACCTGGCTTTTCGTATTCTCTGCTTTCGACTGTACCTGGTGTCTCCCAAGCCCAAAATCCCCAGTTTAACCCTCTCCAAAGAATAAACCTCCAGTTTTTTGTTGGAGTAGAGGGAGAATAGTTGCCCAGTCGCCTGAAATGGGGATATAACTACATCTTAAACAACTTTCAATCAATTCTCCTTAGTTTCATCCCCTTCAACTCCTTCTTTTAGAAGTACAACTGCCCCTCAATATTTGTGGGGGATTAGTTCTAGGACTCCTCCACTCCATACCAAAATTTGCAGATATTAAAGTCCCTTATATAACATGATGTAATATTTCCATGCATATCCAATATAAGTGCTATGTAAATATTTGCTATAATGTTTTTAAACATTTTTGGCTGGGCACAGTGGCTCACGCCTGTAATCCCAGCACTTTGGGAGGCTGAGGCGGGCAGATCACTTAAGGTCAGGAGTTCAAGACCACCCTGGCCAACATAGTGAAACCCCGTTTCTACTAAAAATACAAAAATTAGCCAGGCATGGTGGTGTACGCCTATAATTCCAGTTACTCGGGAGGCTGAGGCAGGAAAATCGCCTGAACCTGGGAGTTGGAGGTTTCAGTGAGCCGAGATCACGCCACTCCACTCCAGCCTGGGTGACAGAGTGAGACCCTGTCTCAAAAAATAAAATAAAATTTTTTGTGTTATTTTTAGTCTTTTTTTTTTTTTTTTTTTTGAATATTTTGGATCAGAGGTTGGCTGAATCCTCAGATGCAGAATCCATGGATACGGAGAACCAGCTACATCTGATGCCACCAATTTTCGATCCTTTCAAGGCTCCAGAAGTTTAAATTGGGTTGATTCTCAGCTTTGCCAACTGCTGGCTTTCTCATATCTGCTAAGTCAATGCATTTGCCTTCCAGCTTCCGAAATTTTATTGCTATTGCATGCTGCCCCTTAAAATGGCCATTGTGTCATTCACGTGGGTTTATGCCTTAAAAAACATCCCTATGTAGAGGTTTAGTGAGGTTTTTTAAAGGAGTGCATTGTTCAGTCTCCAAGTTTACCTGAAACCTAGAAATGCATGGTCTTTTGAATACAGCTTTGTAGGACAGTTCTGGAATCCAAGACATATTCTTATCTCTTCCAGAGTACATTTTAGCATCAATGCTTTAAGCTCAGAATGGTGGGGTTTCATTAACTCATTCTGGAAGAATAGCGAGTAGGGGGACTTCATAGACTAGAGAGAAATTCATTGGAAAGGTGGTGAGAATAATTTTTAGGAGAAGGACGTACAAGACAAGAACACTAATGATGAGATCCCAAGGTTCTTATGTTCCCTTAATAATATTATACTACTATGGTTATTAACTGGGTGATGAAATAATCTGTACACCAGACCCCCGTGACATGCAATTTATCTGTATAACAAACCCAAACATGTACCCCTGAACTTAAAATAAAAGTTTAAAAAAATAGATTATAATGCTTATCTGAAAATTATAGCACTTCTGCTACATTATTGACGTCACTCAATGAAGTGTTGCAGAATGCCCAAAGTGGCATTTATAGTAGCTAAAGTGTTAATCGAAAAAAGCATCCCCAAACTTTAAATTAATAGTTTATTCTAGATAAAGTATTCTCTAAACACGTTATAAATGTTATTAAGAAGCATATCATTTCCTATTCTTTAGTGCTTTCTGTATAAATCAAATGAGTTTATTTCATAGGAGGAAAGGCCTCCTTCATCCTTTGGGCCTCCATAAAAGCATTGGCTAAACAAGAGTTCTGTCTGGAAAAGGAAGAGTACTACACTATACTTGCATATCGATGGTCATTTTGTTTTATCACATTTCTTTTGAACAAAGGCTTGGTTCCCTGCAGTTGCTTCTGTCAGAACTGGGCCTGTTGAACTTGTCAGACTTTAGAAAGCCTATAGCCAGCCAACACTAAAACAGCTGTCTGTGTAGCAAGAGTGAGGTGGAAAACTGGCAATGTGATCTACTTAATATAAGCAACCACTTTGTTGTTGTTATTGTTAGTGAAGTAGCTAGTTTCGAATTATTTTATTTTATTTTTGGAGACAGGATCTCACTCTGTCAGCCAGGCTGGAGTGCAGTGGCACCGTCATGGCTCACTGCAGCCTTGACTTCCTAGGCTTAGGTGATTCTCTCCCAAGTAGCTGGGACTACAGGTGTGCACCACCACACCCAGCTAATTTTTCTATTTTTGGTAGAGATAGGGTTTCACCATGTTACTCAGGCTGGTCTCGAACTCCTGGGCTCAAGTGATCCTCCTGCCTCAGCCTCCCAAAGTGCTGGGATTACAGGCATGAGCCACCACACCTGGCCGAGAATTATTTTAAATGTCAAGTTTCATAGTTAATCTGGAAACAAACAGCACAACGATGATTAACCTGATGACTGAGCAAATCCTAAAATTCAGTAACCTGAGGATCCAGCTAAGCTTGGGGCCTTCTAGATCAGTTCCATTTGCGAGCTTTTCACTTCTCATAGTTCGTCCTGGAGGACAGTCCTAAGGCTTTGATCGACAGCATCCAACAAGCAGCACTGCTGGCTCCCTCCTACCCACCAACTGCTTGTACTTGCTCCATGATGACAACACATCTAGCTCTCACAGCAGACATACAGCTTTTCTGTGATCAGCTGATGTCCATCGAAGCAGCACCTTTCTCTCTAGCTCCCTCAAGGGAAGTGATCAAGCCTATCACACAGAGTCAGTAAAAAAAGGCCTCTCTCAAATCTGAGACTCAAGTGGAGAGGCCAACACACACTTAGCTAAGCCATCAAACCTTCTGGAAGAATAAATGCACTGGTAGATGTTACTAAAAAGAAAAGCTGCTCATGTTGGAATGAGTATGGAAGCTTCCTGGGCTCATTTCAGTGTTTGTACTCTGTCTCCTTTTCTTTTAATCCAACTCACATTTCTGCTTTGTCACTGATGTGTCAACCCAGTGCAGAAATCCACAAGAGGACTACAGAATGCTCCTCAAATATTTATTGGGCATCTACAATGTTTCGGGCCCTGTGGATCAACAGGGATGGAGACAGCATGGTCACTGGGGCTTCAGTCTATTTTGAGACCCAGAGGGGGAAGAACCCAATAAAGAAGGAAGAGGAGGACAAAGTGGAAGAAGTGGTCCACAGAAGGGGAGCTCCATGAAACAAAGTCTTAAGAAGAGGGCTTAATGTTGTAGGAATGGAAATAAGGTCAGTGGAGCTCTAGAATAAATGAAAAAGGAAGAGAGTAATACAAGATAAGACTGGAGGAGGGGTGGTTAGGGGCCAGACCCCTCAGGCCCAGAGGCCATGGTAAGAATTTTAAGTCACACCTTAGAATAAATGATATGTTTTAGGCAGCATCGTGGTATGACCAGATTTATAATACTGTTTAGAAGATAATTCTGGCTACTCTAAGAAATTAGATGAAAGGGGGCAAGAGGAGGCAGGGAGAAACTAGGCAGGAGGCCACTACTAATATCCAGATGAGAGCTGGTGGTGGCTTGGGTGATGGTTAGCAGAGATGAAGAAAAGTGGAAAGATGTGAGATATATTTAGAAGGTACACTGACAAGACTTACTAGTTAATTAGATGAAGGGGGTGGTAACGGAGAGGGAAGTGTCAAGTATGACTTAGGTTTATGGCATGAATAAGTGGGCGGATGATGTACAGCAGACGCATATAGGATTTTCCTTCAATTTTATACGAAATGAGGAGGCTGAATTCATGGTGCAAAAAAACACTACCTAGGGATCTGGGGTCTGATTCTGGCTCTGCCACTAACAAACTGTGAGATATTAGAAAGTAATTTATCCTTTCTGAGCTTCAGTAACCTCATCTGCAAAATGATAGCCTTGGGTTAGATTATGTCTGGGGGGTCTTCAACTATAAAAAGCTACAGTAGAAAGTCAGCTCTCATCTTCCTGAGTTACAGTGCAGCTTGAATACTGGCTCTTATGGTTCTGTGATCTTGGGCAAGGTATTTAAACTTTTTAAGCCTCATTTACTCATGCAACATACAATTATCAAGGCAGCCAGGCCTGTTCTAGAAGCTGAGGATACAGCAGTGATTAAAACAAGGCCTTTGCCTAAATAACTTTCATAGGGAAAATAGACACAAGTAAGATCATTTCAGACAGTGAATAGTGCTGTGAAGGAAATAAAACATGTTAACGAAATAGAGAATAATTATGGGAGTGGGACAGGTGGCTACTTTGGCCAGATTGTTGGGTAATGCCTCACTTCTCTCATTTGTTAAGTACAAGCAATAAAAGTACCTTCTCATGGGGTGCTGTGGGGATTAAATGAGATAATGCATGTAAGACATTTAGAAGTGTGCCTAACATAGAGTAATTTTTTTACTATTAAAAACAGAAATGATGCTGCTGCTATTACTGTTGTGACAAGTTTCTATTCAGGGAATTTTATCAACCAGAATTACATTTTTATGGTACTTTCAGGGATATTATTATTCCTCATAGATAACCCACAAAATCAAAACAAACTGAACTTTGGATAAATGTGCCCTTGTTATGGGAGCTTTGAAAATGGATCCAAAACAATCATTACATGTATATGGACAATACATGTTCTATACTTGTCCTCCCGCTTTGACCCATTAGCAGACTCACTCTGTACAATATATGATTAAGTGCAGGCCTCCCTATATTTGTGGAGCCAGGTCACAAAGAACATCTGAGTAGGAGAGAATGTCTGAATAGTCCAGAATGGTGGGCAGGTGGGCAGGTGGAGGCCTTCCTTGTGACACTCTACAATTTATGGAACGTTGATGCTGCCCAGGGACTATGAGGCAGAGGAAGAAATCAAGGCACAGGGAGGTTTGGAAACCTCCCCAGTCATACAGATACTGGGTCACAGAGCTGGAATTTGAGCCCAGGCAATCTGATTATAGACCTGTTATTCTTAACCTCTGGGATCTGCTGCCTCTCACTAGATTACAAAAACAAGGGTCCAATCTGATTGCCAACTGACCTGAGCTGAGAGAAGGGCAGATAAGGAGCATGTGGAAGCAGGAGAAATGAAGGGGCATAAAAAATTACTCAAGTATTTCAACAATAAATTCTTCTAGGACTATAGGATGGCCTGTTTATTATGGGTGTGATTTGATTAAAAATGCATTAAAATTTAAAATGTCCATTTTAACTCAGACTATTAATGTGACGATTAGGAGGTAAAGAAAAGATGGACAAGGTGCCAGCCACGTCCTGACACTGAAGCAGGGAGGGGAAGACAGCCTTCAGGCAACATTCCCCGAGGCCCTGGTCGTAGGGCTGATAGTCAGTTTTCCAGCAGATGCTGAGAAAGCAGCTGAGTGACAGATGAGAAATGGAGACAGGACCAGAGGATACGGAAGCACTGCTGAGAAAAAGAAATGCACGGCAGCCATAGCCATCGCCGCAGTGGCTTAGAGCGTGAAGACATGAACTTGGAAGGCACCTCTCACACTTAATATCTTTGTGACCTCAGCAAGTCATTTAACTTCTCCTTCCCCGATTCCTTATCTGAAAGTAATAATACTACCTACTCCATACTATAGACTGGGGATTAATCAGAATAGGAGCTAGTAAGTGCTCAGTTAGTGTTTGCTAGTATTATTATTATCATTGTTATTTTTTTTTTGAGATGGAGTCTCACTTTGTTGCCCAGGCTGGAGTGCAGTGGGGCGATCTCGGCTCGCTGCAACCTCTGCCTTCTGGGTTCAAGTGATTCTCGTGCCCCAGCCTCCCGAACAGCTGGGATTACAGGCACACACCACCACACCCAGCTGATTTTTATATTTTTAGTAGAGACGGGGTTTCGCCATGTTAGTCAGTCTGGTCTCGAACTCCTGACCTCAGGTGATCCACCCACCTCAGCCTCCCAAAGTGCTGGTATTACAGGCGTGAGCCACCACACCCAGCTATTATTATTGGCAGTGGCAGCATCACTTGTTGAACACTTACTACTTGGCAAACACTGGGCTGTGTACTTTACATGGATGATCACATTTAATCCTTAAAACAACCCCTATAAGATATGCATTATCCTTATGACCAGCTAAAAGGCACAGTGAAATATAGCATAAACAGAACAGCAAGCTGAAGCGGCACAGCCAGGGTTTAGGCCCACATACTCTAACTCTAGAGCCCAGTCTCTCATCACTGCATTCTGTGCCCCAACCCTGATGGCTGGTCCTAGAATCAAGAGAACTAGTTGCTAGTTCTCATAGCTCTGTCAATAACTAATTTGGGGACTTTGGACAAATCATATTTGGGCTCTCACTTCAAAAATAAAAATGGAAGAGTTGAGTTGATTTCTGAGGCCTCCTCCAACTCTAAATCCAATGACTAGAGATCATTATATGTGTACACTTCCAAATGAAAACTATAAAATTACCAGTGGGCTCTAGCCTGTGACATTTTAAAGAAATTAGATTGGTTAAAATATTTTATTTTCACTATAATCTCAAATTTAAACCTCTACCAAGAAATATTTTAGATGGGTTTCGAAATGGTCCTAGAAGTTAAATCTTCATTACATGTCTATTTCAATGGAATTAGAACTACCTTTGTTAATTAAATCTCAGAGCTTCAGAAAATAACTGCCCTACACCTATATACACTAGATGTGAATGCTTATTTAGTTAATCAAGCATATTAATAACAGAAAACATCTTCAAGTATGATTTTCCCTCTCCAATACTGAGCACAGCTCTCTGCTGTAATTTTTTCCTCAGAAGAATTTCCTTCTCCTCAGTGTAACAAAACTACCTAAGGGCAGAAGAGATTTTCCTGAGGTCTCAAAGCACAGGTACAAGAACATCTCCTGATGTGAGCTATCTGGGCCTATGTGAGAAAATGCTCCATCTCCATTGGTCAGAGAGGATGTCAGAAAGTGAGAAGAAGCATGTCTAGGACAGGTGGACCCAGAAAATCAGACCACAGAGTTCCTAGCAGGAGGGAAAACATGACATGGATTTCCCCAGAAACACCACATGTCCTTCCCACAGTGGAAAAACGAAAAAGAGAAGAAGAAAAAGGAAGACTTTCATTGTCAGTTTTATTCCTTTACGTGGGGGAAGTAATGCCTTCCCCCAAGGCCCTGCTGTGCTTGAGTGTCCTCAGGGTGGGATGAACAGGCCATCATTCTGATGAGATCACCCTTTTCCCTTTTAAAACTGTGCCGTGTTACAGGGAGGCTGAGGCAGGAGAATCGCTTGAACCGGGGAGGCGGAGGTTGCAGTGAGCCAAGATCATGCCACTGCACTCCAGCCTGGGCAACAGAGCGAGACTCTCCCTGTCTCAAAATAAATAAATAAATAAATAAATAAATAAATAAATAAATAAAAATAGTGCTGGGTCATGTCTTGAAAAGTCATGTAAGAGCAGCAATGTGCCAATGGAGTGGAGGAAATAAAGTATTAGGAATAATTGTTATTGTTCCCTGTCTTAGGTGTTCAGCCACATCCCGAACACAGACACATACTTGTTACAGGGCATACCAAAATAGCAAAAGTGAGCTTCTTCCCTGGAGTTACCTGTGATTCATGAATTTGATTTCTAAAGCATTTTCCTGCCTCGGGGTCCAGCTTTATCTCATTTGCAGGTAAACACTATGGCTAAATTCCAAACAAATTGAAAGCCATGTGTTCCATGTGGAATGCATGCTCTACACATTTATGCAAGCTTTCCCGGAGAGTAAATAGTATTTAGGAGGTGCATGTTCCAGATGCAAGAACAGAACACATTCATTAAACAGTCCTGGTATCAGGCTGTTAGGCAGCATAACTTATTTTAGCAATGTTGTTTGGAAGGTGCACGTCCCAGCATATCACACTGCATTTATTCCAAGTTTCCTCTCTTAGGTCTTGAGGAAAGAATCATTTCTGTGTGGGGAAGGGGGAAGGAGGAGAACTGCCTCCCCTTCTAACAGCAGGAATTGCCATTAGCAAGTTCCAAAAGGTAAAACACTACTCAGCAAATTGACATGGTAAGTAGGGCAACATCTCATTGGGGTTTAGTCTAAACCTACTTTAAACAAACCTCACTTTGCCATGCCATCTGAAATTAAATATATGACATTCAGATTGCTAAAATATATATATATGTATATATATGTATGTGTATATATACACATATATATGTATCAGAGCTGGCTGAGAATCTCAGCTGTGCAAAATGGCCAGGACTCTGTCCTTCCTGTATCTCCACTCATCATTATTCATCGATATGAAGGAAATGTGACAGTCTGCTTTCCAAAAATTTCTGCTGCTGCACTAACTTGGGCAGCTCACTGCAACTAATGTGGAAATGTAGTGCTAAGCACGTCCTGGCTGTAAACACAGCGGTCTTGCTCTGTTGGGGCCATCTACAAATGTCTCCAACCAACTTGTATGATTGTCTTTAACACCTTTTTTTTTTTGTTAAAGAAATGAATTTGATTTCATTTTCCTTCCCCAGTTTTCAAATAGTCATTAAAAATTAAACAACACTGGGAAAAGCCTTTTGTGATTATAGCCTTCATTCTCCTGCAACAAACTGGATCTATAAATTTACGTACCATTGTAGATGTAAATTACAAAATTTATATTCAACTATATTAAAACATCTATTCCAAAAATGATTACCAGTTGTGAAAAGCAGACAGGCTTATCACTTGCTGTCAGTTGTTCATGTCTAGTTAAGCAATAATGTGCTAAAACTGCTCTTTTGTTTTGTGTAAGAATTTTGGCAATAGAAGAAATGAACACTCGGTTAATAAAAACTCAGGCTGCTTTTTGCTTTGATGGAGGAAGCAGCTGCCTGTTTTCATTTGCTGCAGAGCAGCAAAACCCATCAATATAATAAGCAGCTTAGATGCATCCATCCACAGCATCTGTAAGGATATAGGGCTATTCGCTCAAAACCAATCCCTGGTTTAATTTTAACAAAGATGTGTCTGACATATTTGAAGATGCATTATAATAGGTTTTGAAACATGAACAATTTCTCTTTCTTTTAAATACTTTTTGCAGATTTGAAAGGTTAGTATATGTAGCTGAATGATAGCAATGATAAAAACCAGGCCAAACTGTGAGGCCACCCTAAAACAAGGGCAGTGAAGAGAGCAAATTGACTGGCAGCTATTTGGTTCCCTTCAAAGGAGAAATAATGCATTTGAATGTGATTTCATTCATTTATTCATCCAAACAAATATTTACTGAATCCTTACTATATGTTGCACTGGGAGAGATACTAACACCACAGCCCCTTCTCTCAAGGAGTTCACTCTTTAAGGGAAAAGATGAACACAAAAACATCAGTAAAACAATATGGTAAGCACAGTGATACAGATACACATTTTTATATTTGTCTTTTATTGTAAAAACTCAAATGGGCATACAACAGTGGAAACCATTTAACATAAAAATTAAAAATCAAATACTGTCTCCTCTATTATACAGTCACACACTTCATTAGACATACCTTTAAGAAAAGACGATCTGATAAAAAAATTGAATTATGTTTAAACACATGTCAAACTGTTTACTAGTGTAGCCAAGAATTATCATACATTGGAGAGAAAGTTTCAGGATTTTAAGTTTTGTTTGGACAGCCTCTAATTTTACAGTAACCATTAGACACTTTTACATGATCACCATGCAGCAAGCTTAATAGAAAATACAAACTTTAAAGCAACTTACAATGTGATACAGTACGTTTTGGCTAGTAAACATGCTAAGGGATTATTTTATTTTAGTGCTAGGTGCCAGTCCAAGAAGTCAGCTAATTTTAAATTCTCCTCTCTTTCTGACTCAACATTGGATAAGTGAGCATTTCAGCCTGATCAGCTAGTGACCTGTCTGGTGGTATACACGAGCATAGGGTTAGTCATCAGCTTCTCAGGATATCAAGCTCCAATAAGCGTTCATTTCCAGAAAGATTAAGAAAATGCTCCCATAAATGTAGCACTGAGGGCTTTCTTATTCAAACGTGTTCATGGCAAAGCCCATATACATGGTTGCATTTTTTTTCCTTAAATAAGCTTTTTATTCTGGAATAATTTTAGATTTACAGAAAAGTTGCAAAGATAGTAGAGTTCCTAGCATTCGCTCAGTTTCTCCCATTGTTAACATCTTATACTTCTCGAAATTAAGAAACGGACATTGGTTCATTACTATGAACTAAACGAGGGTTTGTTTTTTTGTTTGTTTGTTTTTTGTTTTTTGTTTTTTTTTTGAGGCAGAGTCTCGCTCTGTTGCCCAGGCTGGAGTGCAGTGGCATGATCTCAGCTCACTGCAAGCTTTGCCTCCCAGGTTCACGCCATTCTCCTGACTCAGCCTCCCGAGTAGCTGGGACTACAGGCGCCCGCCACCATGCCCGGCTAATTTTTTGTATTTTTAGTAGATACGGTGTTTCATCATGTTAGCCAGGATGGTCTCGATCTCCTGACCTCATGATCCGCCCACCTCAGCCTCCCAAAGTGCTGGGATTACAGGCGTGAGCCACTGGGCCTGGCCAAGGGTTCGCTTTTAATAGAAGAGTCACTGTTCAGATGAGAGCTGATGAAGGTGTCTGTCAGAAAGTCATAATTTGAACTTAAAGGACAATACTATCATCTATCATATATTGCCTTCCCTTAATTTTATTCCATCTTCTTAAGTTACTCTAAAGAAATGCGTATCAGATTGAAGTGTTAAAACAGGACACAAAATATATATACCTCAGAGTTAAAAAAAAATCTGACCTCATCAAAAGAACTGTGTAGCCAGGTGAAGCCTTGGTTTCCTGTTCCATTGTTGAAATGGGCAGAATATTATTTCTAAGTCATTATTCACAAAGAAATGCTGATTGCTCCTATTCAATTAATACTTTCATATCACAGTGTGATATGGACCTTATAACCAATCTTGTGGCAGCATGAGTTGAGAACCACAAAGAAGTCAGAGGTCATTATTTCCCCCCATTTAGAGTGTTTATAAAGCATTCACTATGTTCCCTCTCCTCTCTGTGCCTGCTTTCTTCCCTTGTCTGCTGCACTGTTTTAATGGCTGAGCATAATGCTTCTAGAATCCTGCAGAGATTCATAGGCTTTGTACTGGTTAATGGTGGTCTCTCCAAGAGCAAGTTGGAAAGGACACCTTTGGGGAGATTCTCTCTAGCTATAACTGGTGGTCAAACCTTGGTGCCTGATGTTTGGGTGCATACTCCCTCTCCAGCCCAAATGTATTCTAAGCTGAAAGAACTCCCTCCCTTCACTTTGCCCATTGCTTTCTCCCTCCCTTGATTCCCTCAGTTTTCCCTCTGTCCATCTCATTCTCTCTCCTTCTTTTCACTTTCATCCTCACGTCTGTTTTAGTGCCCACTTTTTCTATTTGAGAGAATTCATAACATAAGAGCAAACCTTTCTTTTAAAAAGCAAAAATCAATCATACTTTGATAAAGAAAATTTGCTGATCCCACCTTCAAGGTTTCATTAAAATACTTTGATCTCTTTCTTTATGTTGTCTTTGAACATAAACTGCTTGAGGACAGGGACCTCATTGTTTTCTTCTCGGGGGCATATTTACACGATGCACATGAAGTTATGCTGTATTCATGGAGAATAGCAACAAATTGTTCTAAACCTAGAACTCAGCAATAAAAAATGAATCCCTCTTCTTTTGCAAGATCTATTTGCTGAGCTTTAAATGCTGTCTCTCTACTCCAGACCTGATTCTACCTACAAATGCAATCACAGGTCAATTCTTGTGTGGGTAAATTTCTAATTGCACTCAATCCACTTTCACTGACTTTCTTATCTATATCCACAATCTGTAGACCTTGCAGGACAATTATCACCAGTAGACAGGATAGATCCTCTGGGGAGGAGGACTGCCCTGGGCCTGAAAGGTGCATGCTTACCAGTTTCCAGGCCAGCAACATGGAAGAATCCACATTCAATAGGCCATCTTTCTCTAAATCAATCCTTTTGCTTTGTTCAGCAGAGCCCATGTCATGGGTGCTCATATCTGGGGCTTATCTGGGGATATCTACAAACATGCAGGTCTCTAATCATAGGAGCCTGGAATGAGTCGTAGAATGGGCCCTTTAAGTGACTTGAGAGAGAGAAAATGATTCTGTCTGGGTTTTTTTTTTTTGTCCCCTTCTCTTTGCTATGATAAAATTCGTAACCTTAACCCATATAGAAAATTGTTTTCTCTTAGAATCACAACTCCTCGAGAAAGGTTTTCAAAATACACTATTTAAACCGAACTCTTGCTCTGAACTTGACACCACAATTATCCTTCTGTTGGGAAAAATACAAAAATTCTAGAGCTGTTATATTGTTATCAGCCCTTTCACACCAGGACACACGAGTGTTCTTAAGTTGAGATCAAAGTGCACAGGCTGAGTTGTTGAGAACGGAGAAGTCATCACGGTCTCTATGGACTCATGCTGGACTTCTCAGGACGGAAAACAGATTTCCTTCTCTCTCCAGCAGTAAAGAGTTCATGTTATTGTGAACTCCATCATTTCTCCTCCTTGGCCCCACCCTCAACAAATGATTGAAACAATGGCTTCAAACCCAGAACGTTGTATTTAGGCTAGAATATGTTTCTCATTTGTTTATGCTGCCCAACAGCACTGAAGAGATTTTGGCTGAGCAAATACTATGGTGGAAGTCTACATTCATACCATTAGTGACATGAAAAACAATAACCTTTTGGAAGAATATAAAATCGTGTTTACTTATCAGGAGAGTAATTCATTACTATTTTTCTTTTCTTTTTCTTTTTTCTTTTTTTTGAGACAGAGTCTCGCTCTGTCGCCCAGGCTGGTGTGCAGTGGCATGATCTCGGCTCACTGCAAGCTCTGCCTCCCGGGTTCACGCCCTTCTCCTGCCTCAGCCTCCCGAGTAGCTGGGACTACAGGCGCCCGCCACCATGCTCGCTAATTTTTTTGTATTTTTTTAGTAGAGAGGGGGTTTCACTGTGTTAGCCAGGATGGTCTCGATCTCCTGACCTTGTGATCTGTCCGCCTCGGCCTCCCAAAGTGCTGGGATTATAGGCGTGAGCCACCGCGCCCTGCCTCGTTACTGTTTTTCATAGGTGCTTTAGAGACATTGCAATTTATGAAGTAAGGTCTAAAGGATCCAGGGGCTTGCTTAGCACACAGAGTCTAGCTAGTTAATGACCAAGTTTGGGCTAGAACCTCAGTCCCCTAATACCTCACTATGGTTCTCTTTTCAGAGTATGAGACTTTAACTATAGTGTGGGAAAGACATGATTTGAGTTTGCATCTTGTGGAGAGATTTTACCTTCCAGGTGGATATCAGTGTTTGAAGAAATGAATCGTACTCATCCCAATTTCAACATATTCACAGATGCTTAGCAATTAAATTTAAATCATTTTTTTTTGGTTTCTATTTCTCAATAAACAGTTTTATAGAAACCCTGCCTCCTTTCCATGCTCCAATACACTGGCTGGTGGAAGAGGCTAGAGATACATTCAGCTGCAGCTTACCTAATATCAGAATCTCTGAATAGAGGCCAGGAAGCAATATAAAATCTTTAGAAATAGTGACCTCCTTCTCCAGAATTATAATGATTGTGTGCCTTGCTTTATATAATTGGGCTTCTGTTTGTTTTCAGGAAATTTATCATCTACACGGTCATTAGTCTTACTTATTCAGATGTCTACATGTAATTTGTCTTGCAATTAAGAGTTTGTAGCAGATTCCAACAATTCTTTTGATTACCAGCATTCCAATCATAATAAAAGAGTAATTTTATTTTACATTGTTGTGTCTAGGGAGGGACAATCATGTAATATATACAATTTTCACAAACAACAGTGTTGAGAAATGTAATTTTCTGTGTATTCTCTTCTAAGAATATTTTCAACGTTTCTCGATTGTCTCTGCACTCAGGAACAGGATTGAAATCTCCACTTTGGTATTTATCTGAGGCTGTGATAGCTCGGTCGTCTGCCGCCAAATGCCAAGATAGGGGGAATCTCATCATCCAGAGACCAGCTGCATGATGGGCAGTTAATAGATATATCAAACCTTAGGATATATGCTAAGCTGAAGAGATGATTGGTTGGTTGATACACTGATTGATTAGCATAGGGAGAATGGGTTTCTTCTTGACAACCTAAGATTATGCTTCAGCTAAGCTCAAATTGCTTACACCTCTTCTATTGGGTTTAAAATTACAGTCCTGTCATCTAAAATCTCTCTTCAATGAAATTTTTACCATATATAAAAATTAAAGGGAAAAAGAAAGTAGGAGCACTGGATAAGAGTAAATGGAGTAGATACATTTCATGCTACTGTTGTTGATTCCACTAGGAAAAGTTGATATGTAAATCCCCTTGAAAAATGTTACACATTTCATAAACGATTACTGAATATTATACAATAATTCAGGGGAAAAAGTTCAGTGTATTTGTCAGTGAACACATATTTTCAAATACATTACAGTTAGATCTCTTCTATGTAAAAAAGGGAATTAAAGGAAAGCCCTCTATTAATCAGGTTTACACTCTAAGGCACATCGACCCCATCTTTGGACTTTTAATATTTTTAACTGCTGGCATGCCTTTCAGGGGCAGAGAAAAAAAGGGCAGACTTATCGAGACCGAGGATTAGCTTTGTATTTGAAGCTGCTTAACACAAGTAGTAACTTCTTTAATTAGCAGTAACGATTCTAAAGACAGTCACATGTATATCTTGAAATATTTTAATATTGTGTCCGTTTCCCACGTATGCAGAATCAGATATGCTTTAAAATGAAACAAAAACCAGATGAATGAAGGAAACATAACCCTGTTCTATCAAACTCTAAACTGATATTTAAGTGGTATTAAATAAAATCATCAAGACTTTGCACAAAGGGCCAACATTTAGGGCTCTGCAAACATCTGATCATCTTAGTTTACAACAAATTCATTAAACATAAGCTTGGTTTATGATGTCCTGTTTAAAGATTCGATCTCATTGTACTCCAAATTATCAGAGACTGGCTGAAGAAAGGACCTTGCTCTTGCTTCTTCTTCCCCATTCCCCTCCCCCTCCGAAAAAAAAAAGCTGGTAAGAGCTTTAATTCAGCACTTTAAGAACACCCCCTCCTCTGCCTGAGCAAATAAGGATTTGGTTGCCGAATCACACTGGATAAGTGGTTCATTGAGAATGTTAAAATCTGCATTAATAAATAGGACTGGGCTTCTCGGATTTTCCTCCTTCCTATCAGCTATGAGCGGTAGGGGATCAGCTGCGACTAAAATCCCCAGCTGAACAACCCACATACAACTCAGTGAGCAGACTTAAAACAAGGCCATTTATTGGTGACTGTTATGCAAACAAAGCGTCCAAGTCTTAGAAACAGATGTCAACTGAAGCATATGCTTACTGTAAACTGGAATTTGATTCTCTTTATAAAAATAGACATAAATGGGCCTTCAGAAAGTAGACTGCCTCTTGTTGTCTACCACTGCCTAACTTGATTCAGCCTAAAGCTTTTAAAGAGATGAATAGACTGATATGTGAGGGCAAAAGAATAAGAGTTTAAAAAAAATTAAATTGGAAATAAATGATAACATGTTGGAGCAGTTCCCAGAAGCAATTTTACAGATTTTTCTCTAAAAACACAAGACAGGAAGTTAAAAGCTTAGCGCAGGTCACCCATGGCATGTCGAGTTATCATTTCCTACCACTTAGGGTGGAAAAGAAACTGCACATTCGGGTGGCAAGTTTAGTCGCGCATACTTTTTACCCTCCTCTCTCTTTCTTTCTCTCTCCCTTACCTCTTCTCACATCTTGATGTCTTTTAAATGTCACTTATTTTACATGAGGCAGTTGGTGGAGACATGAGTCAACAGCAATCAGAACCATTATCCCCTGCAGCGAGTCCTGGTCTTAATGCATTGTGACACCTTTGCTGGCCAGCCACCGATTTACCTTTCTGCTTCTTAGGGAATTAAGTGGCATCATGTGAAAATGGTTGTGATATGAACAGCATGGGCATAACTGGTATTAAATTTACCTCTCAGCCTAAGTGAATTTTCCTCACATGTGACTAATCAAAATGAAAGCCTGTGGACCCAGGCTGCGCTGGCCGGCACTTCCCCACCCCTGGGACCAGGGCTATTTTGTTTTATCTCTTTGTACAAGCTGGCAGAAGTTTAAAGTGAAGGGGATAATCCAGTGCTGGTGTCCTTATGAAATAACATCCTTACATGAAGAGGCTTTTAACTGTCTGTCGCTGTCCTCTCAAAAAAAGAGTGTGACAATCTCATTTTGCTGAGCACACTCCCATGAAAAGGGAAAATAATAGCCATGGCCGCCATGGCTAGCACTGACCTTACATGATCTATTATCCACTAAACACTTTAAAAGTCAGTTTTGCATACACTGCAGGAGGAAATGAGGGAAGTATCACAATCATTTTCACTTTAGTGAATTTGCCATCTATTTGAAGTCCGTCACTTGATATCCCAACACATCCAGCCAGTGTCACAGTATCATGAAAAAGAAAACACCGCTGATTAAAAGATGCCAAGCACAGACACACTGGCACCCTGCTATTTCAGACATTTGCTAGGAGTAATGGCAGCCGTGGAATGGCTTGGTGTGAACTTTCTTCAAACTTAAACATAAGAAAAAGAACAATCAAAGATGAAGTCCTTCAAATTTTTAGAAGTGCTTGACATTCCTTCAAAAATATGTTTTACTAACCACTTAGCGGAGATCAGTAGGTGCCAAAGGAAGTGCAGGCAGAGCAATTATCATCCTGCACAGTCAGCCTGATGCTTATTCACAGACAAGAGTGGCTTGCATTCTGCCATGAACCAACTGTGCATGTTGCTGATAATAGAGCAGAGGTATTGCTAAATTGGTACTGAAATAGCACACCTCGTTTACTTCCAGCAACTTATTTGTGGAAGGCAATGAAGGCTGGAATATTTTCTCATAACTATAAGAATACTCAACTCATTGTTAACGTTAAAATTAGTTTTCTGACATGGCGCAGGCTATGCATTTACTTTTCCTTAAATAGGAACTTTCGTGCCAAGGGTATAACATTAATGGCATTTCTTTCCCCTCGTGGAGAATGCACTGCTTCATTAATAAACCATCTAGAAGCCTGACTAGTAATCAAATTCTTGGTCACTTTACAGTTCTCCACTCAGAAGTTCAAAGACTGTTTCCCTTCATTTTGGTAATGCATTTATTCTTGAACCCTTCACTCAGAGGCAAGTACTCAGAGTGGAAAAAAATGAGGGCAGAGATCCCTGAGAGGATGGCTGCAGTCCAGTATCAAATATAATAGTTGTCAAGTTTTGAGCCACATTTATAAAATTTAATATCACTATGTTGAGGTGCTGGGCAGGGACAAAAGAGAATAGGCAAATAAATGGTCACAATATTCTTCAAGCATTGATTCACCCACAGGCCCCAAAACACTGGAGTTTGACTTTCTGAGTTAATACTTCCACCCTGAACTCCACGACCCAACTCTAACCATCAGCTTAGAGGAAACCAGGATGGTTTATTCAAAAGAGTTTGGGGAATTCGATTCATAAGAGTAGAAAGAGGATTTTGTTAAGGTTCTTTTGGGACAAAATCAACTTAACAACCAGTCTGCTATTGGGTTCCTGGGGATTTTCAACTCAATGTAGAGAGAAGAGAAGCAAATTTCTCACTTAGAATGGGAGAAAAATAGGATTTGGGCCAAGATAGTCAATTATGAATAAAGGAAAGTGAGTAGCAGAGTCTGCCATTTTCACAAAACATGTACATGGAATACCAGGGGCTCCTACTTTCAGGACTCATAAGAGACAGACTGAGAAAAGATGAGAAGGAAGGCTATCAGGAGAAAAGAACACTCAGAAGACAATATACAAACATTCACAATTACAGTCTTACTCATGAGATAAAAAATACAAGCACAAAACATAACATGGCTTCTGAACTGCTAAGTTATCCATTGAGTAGTATTGTCCGTTTTTTTGCTGAGTAAAACCTGCTGTAGGAAAAAAAATATGAATATCAAGCAATCGGTCTTTAGAATTTGATTATGCACTTCAGGAATGAGGCAGGAGTAATGAATTCAGCCCAAGTGTTTGGAGAGATTGGCCATTTTAGATATGCCTGAACCATTAGCTCGAAGCTGGAGTGTGTACCAAGGGTGGTCATGCTGTTCACTGATGAGTAAGCAGCCTCATGATCTCAGGTAGGCTCAGCAGCAATCTCAGTGAATACGCAGTCACGTTTAGAGAAGTACAGACATGGCTAGACCTGGATGTCTAACACAAGATGAAGAACTAGCACCATCCCCATTTCACTACCTATTTACTTAACATTTCAAAATGTTAACGGAAAGAATTAATCTGAAGTGCACCATCACAAGTCTACTTTTTTCACGCATTTAAAAAATTTTTTTCCAAGCTACTCATAAAGATTGTTTGGGGTTTTGTTGGTGTTTTTGTTGCTAATGGGTCTTCGGAAACGCAGCAACCCAGCTAGGTAAGGAACACACTTACTTTAGGATTCATACATGGAATTCCTTTTTTTTTTCTTATTGAAAAAACTGTATTGTAAAGAGTTATTTCCCATTGTAAAATTTTCGTAGTACAGAAAAGTTTGTCAGTTCTCTCTTCTTTATACATCCTCTAATTGTACTCCTTAGTGACACCATTAACTGGGTGTTATGCATGAGTCCAGCTGTGAAATACACATACACATTGACTCTCACACACACTTGTGTTTTATGCCAGACGTTTTACACACACACACACACACACACACACATACCCCAAGAGCAAGGAGATTGGAATGGAGTATGCCAGGTGCGGGCAATAAGGAGGTGCATTGTTATAAGAGAATTGTAAAAAATAACACAACCTTCTGAAAGTAAATACGCTTTTTTTTTTTTAGACGGAGTCTCAATTCTGTTGCCCAGTCTGGAGTGCAGTGGTGCGATCTCGGCTCACTGCAACATCCACCTCCCTGGTTCAAGTGATTCTCCTGCCTCAGCCTCCTGAGTAGCTGGGATTACAGGTGCCCGCCACCATGCCCAGCTAATTTTTGAATTTTTAGTAGAGATAGGGTTTCGCCATATACATGGAATTCCTATCTCCAGTGTGGCTGGATGTGGCCTGGCTACTCTGGACAGCTCTCCTGAGTACAGATTGCTGATGAGGAAGTTGGGATTTAATTGCTTGCATGCCCTTACTCCACAAACTGAATGCAATCTTCTACCCAGATATCCCTTCTGCTGAAAAATGCACAAGTTTGCCTATGTTCTTGCAAAATAATACAAGGGACAGGGAAGAGATGTTTGGTGACTCCTCTTATCCCCGTTAAGACTCCTGGCACACTCAAAGTTAGGAATAAGCTCATGCTGCCTCTCCATTAATCCCTCCGACTGCTCTTAATCATGAAAATGCTATTCCACTGACTTTATAGCAGTCCTTTAAAAAATGAGGTTGGGCTCAATAAATTTTGTAGGTCACAATTGTTTATAAAACAATATTGATAAAGCAGTTCAGGAGATGAAAATTCCCTTCAGGATTGTTGAAACACAAATGTAAAGGGTCAACACAGTCACTGTCCTCTGATTGGTATAAAGAATCAAGGGCATTGTAATATAAAACATAATGCTAAAATACAGTGGTTTGTTTCCTGCAGAGAATTCTGAGAGAGAGAAAAAAAATCCTTATGAGGGAAGAAGGCTAGTGAATTAGAAGCAGAATTTTTTTAAAAAGAAGAAAAAATAACCATTTACTTAGCGTCTACTAAATGCTGGGCATTGTGCTGAACTATTCATAAATACTATTTCATTTAATGATCAACATACCTTGCTCATTAGGTTGTCTCTCTCAGATGAGGAAGCTGAGGCTCAGTGAGGTCAGGTGACTAGCCAAACACCTTCCATCCTCTCCATGCCAGTGAGTGGCTGGGCTGGGACTTAAGCCCAAACCAAGCTCTTAGACCCACCAGACTGTAGGACCCCTTCTGCAGGCACAGCAAGGCTAGAATGGGCATGAAGATGATTAGGGAGACCCAACTGACAAGACTGACTTTAGGATTTACGGAATTTGGGAGATGTGGAGAAAGAGACTTAAGGATGACTCAGAGGTTTAGGGTCCAGATGACTGGGAAATTTGTGGTGCCATTAACAACAATAGGAGTGTGAGAAAGTCAAGCCTGTTTTGAGGATCAGATGATAACGCACTTGGATTTTATACATAGTGAATTGAAAGCAATATGGGAATATTCTGGTTGGATCTACTGGAAATATGGAACTAGATTCAGTACCAAGGATAAATTTGGGATATACATTTAAGAAACACCCACACGGATGGAGATTAAAATTAAAAATATGGGAGTAGATCAGCAAAGAGAGGGAAGAGAGAGCGAGTGAGAGAGGGAAAGAGGAAATAAGACTAAGGATAGAATTTAGAAGAATGCTTCCCCAGAGGGAAAAGCTGTGCAACCTCAATGAGTTTACTGCACTAGTCTGAGCCACAGTTTCACCATTTATATGTGGATGATTGAAAGTTGGGTGGATAAACAAAATATGGTATGTATATGCAATGGAATATTATTCGGCTTTAAAAAGGAAAGAAATTCTGGCACATGTTACAACATGGATGAACCTTGGGGGACATCATGCTAAGTAAAACAAGCTAGCCACAAAAAGACAAATACTGTACAATTTTACTTATTTGCGGTACCCAGAGTGGTCAAATTCACAAAGAAAGAAAGTAGAATGATGGTTGCCAAGGGCTGGGGGAGGGGAGAATGGAGAGCTATTGTTTAATGGTGACAGAGTTTGAGTTTGGGAAAATGAAAAGAGCTCTGGAAATTGATGGTGGTAATGTTTGCACAATGATGTGAATATAATTAATACCATTGAACTGTACACTTAAAATGATGCAAATGGTAAATTTTACATTATGTGTATTTTACCACAATTAAAAATAAATAATTTTTAAAATGGAGATAAGAATATCTATATCCTAGGGTTGATGTGACAATAAAAGACGTTTGAAAACTTGGCACAACATCTGACATATAATTTGTCTTGTATATCAATAAATATTAGTTTCTTTTCCTCTCTTACCAGAAAGGAAGAAGGAAAAGAAAGAAGGAGAACAGGGAGGGTGAGGAGAGTAATAAGAGAAGGAAGAAGAAAACCAGAAAGGTAAGAATGTCATGGAAGTCATAAAAGCCCCTTTAATAGTTCTACCAAAGGGGCAGGTCAACCATGTGAAAGATTGCAGAGATGAAGAAAATAAAGATTCCGGAATCTGACAATTAAGAATTATTTATAGCTTTTGAAAGAGCCTCATTAGAGTGCTGAAACCAGGAGAAGTGTTTAAGGGAATAAAAAGCAATCAGCCGTCAAGTTGAGGAGACAAGGAACACAGATTCCTTTTCCAAGAGGTTAGGGGATACAGAGGAGAAAGATGGGAGAGAATTAAGGGAATGTAGAGTAAGGGAAGATTCTCCTACTATCATTTGCTGGCTTGCCTTTTTTTTTTTTTCCCTTAAGGTTGGTAAATCCCGAGCATGTTTGCAAACAGAAAAGAAGAAATTCATGGAGAGTGAGAGGTAAAAGATGCAATAGAGAGAAGGATCAAGACCACAGGGAGAGGATTTAGCTTAAGAAAGGAGGGAGTCACACCTTTTTCAGGATGGGAGACAGGAGGAGAAGACTGATAGTTTTGTGTGTTTTTTTTTTTTCCTTGTGGGGAAGAAATCATTACATGCCAAGAATGAGAGGCTATTAGCAGGGTAGAGAAACAACAAAGCTGTATAATCAACTCTTAATTATCAGCATTTTGGTTTATCAGCTTCAAATCTTGCTTGCAAGCAAGTTAGCACTTACTCAGCTTAATTACTTGCTTTGTTAGCATTTCAAACTCAATGTAATATAACTTTGTATGTGGCCTGCAGCCCAGCAGGGTAGCATTTTGACACCTGAACACTTAACCACTTCCGTTATTCTGGGAAAAGATTTACAGTAGGGCACTTTGGTTGAGGTTGGGGGCTTCGCAGCAGTCTGAGAGACAAGCAGTTAAGCTTTCCAGGTGTTACTGAGTGTTTTCATTGTGTGGAGGCATTACTTTGTTTGCAGTGATTTCTCAGATCAGATACATCTTTTTCTTCATTTATTTAACATTTTTCGAACCCCAGCTATGTGCCAGAGACTGTGCTCTAGGTTTTGGATACTAAGATGGTCCCTGCAGTCAAGATGCTGATAGTCTAGTGGAGGAGACAGATGGGTTAACAGATTGTTACAATACAAAGGGGCAAGTTTATAATATCAAAATACAAATGCAAATAACCAAGTATAAATCACAGGGGGTTGCATACCCTTTTGGATTATCAACCTTTCCTTCTTACATCATTCAAACAATAATGAGTTGACTATATTCTAGTTGACTCTTACATATAGCATGATGAAGTAATGAGGTATCCTGATAAATCCAGGACAGGAACGTCAAATTTAGTGAGCCCTGTCAGACAATAAGTGATTCCACACAGACTTTCATTACAGGGGAAATTAAGCAAACTTTTTTTCTTTAGGTAATTTTGAAGGTTTTGGTGCATGAAAATAGCAAACATGATTCAAACTTTTCTTCAGCAAGAAGGAGATTTGCTATGAAGAGCAGTTACTGGGCTAAACTGGTATGAAGTGAGGTGTCTGGAGCTCTGAGGGCTGGGTGTCCTAAAAGACTGCTCCATTATGCTCGGCTGTTTGTTCCCACCCTGAAGAAGTATTTAATCTTTCCCAAATTCTTTGTAACTTATGCTGTCACTTTCTCACATCAGTGTTGAAATCTTCACTTCTCTTTCCAATCATCTCTCTTCTTTGTCCTGCAGTCTTCATATTTTCTTCTTCCCCCTTTCCTTAATGCTCATTTTGCTTGGCTCCTTTATTTGTCATTTTCCCATGTTCCTAGGTTTTGCAGCAAGTGCCTTGGTTTAGATAGCTACCGCCACCAAATGAGAACCCCTCTTTGCCTTTTGATAAGCAAGCTGGTCACACTCGTCAGGGATGATGTTTAGGTTTTTGGGTGTATAGATTTCTTCCTTCCTTCCTTCCTTCGTTCCTTCCTTCCTTCCTCTCTTTCTTTCTCTTTCTCTCTCTTTTTTTTTTTAAACAGGGTCTCATTCTGTCCCCCAGGCTGGAGTGCAGTGGCGTGCAATCATGGCTTACTGCAGCCTTGACCTCTGAAGCTCAAATGATCCTCCCACCTCAGCCTCCCAAGTAGCTGGACCCACAGGTACATGCCACCATACCCTGCTGACTTTTTGAAATTTTTGTAGAGATGGGGTCTCCTTGTATTGACCAGGGTGATTGCAAACTCCTGGCCTCCAGCAATCCTCCCATCTCAGCCTCCCAAAATGCTGGGATTACAGGCATGAGCCACGTCACCCAGCCTATGTTTTTAAAACCATTCATTGCCCCAAAGTTTCTTCCTTTGCCCGTAGTGCCAATTAAAAAAATCAAACAAAATCATATATACGGAGGAATTCTGTCATTTACCAAGAAATACACAATTAAGATCATTACTCCCTATTTCAGTGCTATTCCAGTGTCTAAAGTTGTTGTAAGAGAAAATTACAGATAACCAAGGCATTGACTTATTTTGATTAGTGCTTATGAAATGTCTGTTTATTAGAACTGCTACCTAGAAAAATATAGCTAAAAATAGAATTCATCTAACCCTCAAACTAATATAAAACATTGTTACTGCTTAGGCTTTTTTTTTTTGGATGATTAATAAGGTACTTGTACATCTTACAGTACTTCAGGGTAGTTGGTATTTATCTCAGCTAAGACAAAACTAGAAATGTACAAAAGTGCCTGGTACCCAGAACTTGGTTGATATCTGGTAAATAAGCAACTCTGAGTTTCTGAAACTGGGAAGCAGACACAAAGCTCCTTACACTCCCGAGGCATAGTCTCTGGCTGTGTCACGGTGTTCCCTTTGAATGAATAGGTGCTCTGCTCATGTAGAAAGAGACTGAATTGGAGAAGGTCCCTAAATGCAACTAAAAAGGAGCAGTGGCCTAATGGTACAAACAGTTGGGGTACAAATGGTCTTGTTCTGCAAAAGTAAATTCAAGAGGGGCTCAGCAAATGTCAAATGAAGAGCAGCTGAAAAAAAAACCCACAAAATTATTTACTATTTTAGCCACAAAAACTAGAAAAGTGGCATTTCAAATTGAAATTGTAAAAAGCTCTGCCCACTCCACTTGTGAGCCGCATTCAGTTTGGGCAGGTTGTTCTGAGAGTGGAATGCACTCTTCCCGAGTAAGTATGTATTGCTGCCATTCACCAGACCTCCTTGCTAGTCTGCAAGCAGCTATCTCCCCATTATACATCCAAAGAGTAATCAGGGTGAAAAGGACAGTCAGTGTAAGAGGAAATAATTGCAGCTTAAACTACTCTTACTCATTAAGAAGCAAGACTATTTGGGGAGTGAGGCGGGTGGGGAGGGTCAGGGAGAATGGTATTGAGTTTTCATCATCCTGTCAGGGCAGGTCAAGTTTTAGCTCTAGCAATTTTGGCATGATTTGCTATAATCGCATTACAGTTAAAAGTATATTAATCACAGTAACTACCACCATCCTATGGTGAGAGTAATACTTGCAGGAAGGGCAGGAAAAGAATCTGAAGTGTGTCCTAGGGTCTGCTTCTGTGTGTTTGGTGGGAACTGCCCTTTGTCTTGGAGAAATGTGGTTGAGAATCTGTTTTTAAAAAATCATGAAAATACAATGCCCTCTTTTAGCCAGAAACAAAGAGAAATATATGATAAAAAAGAAATGGAGAAGATTAAAAGGGCTTGGGGAGTTGAAATTTTAAAAGGCCCAAACCAGCTGACAATATTTCACACCAAAAAAATCCCTGAAAATTCAAATAAGGCATGAGATGTCTCTAAATCAGTGGTTCTCAACCAGAGGAGGTTTTTGCCCTCAAAGGACATTTGGGGTGGCCACACGGGGTGAGGGTGGAGTGCCACTGGCACGGTGAGTGGAGGCCACTGCTGCTGCTGAACACCCTCAGTGCACCGGGCAGGCCCAGACAACAAAGAGTCATCCGCCCAGAAGGCCAACAGTGTCACTGCTGGGAAACCTGGCTCTAAATAAAATACAAGGAAGGCTTAAATATTGTAATTTAATTTTTACAGTGTATTCCTGTTACCCATCTGAGGCTTTATTATTAAGATGTTTGAGGTTGTTATTCATGTCCCAGAAAAATACATGGGTATCACAAATAGGACTGGGGATTTAGGGGACTAACTGATGACAGGAAAGGATGCAGATCTGAAGTGCAATTTTGAAGGAAAAAATGGGGTAGGATTTTGGGGAAGGAGACTAGGTACTGGAGCATGGAAGGACAATGAGTTTGATTCATGACTTAACGTTGTATCAGAATAACTTCAGCACACTTATACTCCTAAAGGAGACTACAAAGTCAGCTAATCAATAATACTAGGCCATTCTAAAAGCTACCTGTTAACTTTGAACAAAAAGGCAGCATTTATTAATATTGCAAGCATTCCTTAGGCAACTAGCTATCTGTACCCAGGATTGAGAAGGCCTGGTAAAAAGTCAATTAAGGTGACCCAGGGCCCAAAAATTGATAGGTCAAGAGCAGAAGAGATGGATTATATTTTAGGCAATAGAGTGTAATCTCTAAGGAACCATGGAGAGAGGATTGGCGAAAGATGTTCAGAAGACAGACCTGGCTGAGGCAGGGTTTCTTAAAGTGTAGTTCCTGGATCAGCAGCATAACCTAGGGACTTTCTAGAAATGCAAATTTTAAGGCTCCATCCCAGACCTACCGAATCAGAAACTCTGGAGGTGGGGTCCAGCAATCTGTGTTTTTTAATTTTTATTATTTATTTATTTATTTTTTAGAGACAGGGTCTCACTGACACCCAGGCTGCAGTGCAATGGCATTATCGTAGCATGATCATAGCTCTCTGCAGCCTTGAACACTGGGGCTCAACTGATCCTCCCACCTCAGCCTCCTGAGTGGCTAGGACCATAGGTATGCACCAGCATGCCCAACTAATTTTTATTATTATTTTTAGAGAGAAGGTCTCACTCTGCTGCCCAGTCTGGAGTGCAGTGGTGCAATCACTGCACTCCAATGATTTTTGTAGAGATGGGGTCTCCCTATGTTGACCAGGCTGGTCTTGAACTCCTGGTGTCAAGTGATCCTCCTGCCTCAGCCTCCAAAAGTATTGAGATTATAGGTGGAGCCACCACACCCAGCCCAGTCTGTGTTTTAATGAGCTCTCCAGGAACCACATGGAATAGTTTGTGTAAGTGAAAATCATCACATATAAGCAATTTCTTATAGTTCAAGAAATTTCTGTTCATTAAGGCACCATAACAACAGTAAACAGACAAGCTAAAAACTGGGAGAAGATAATTGTAACACATAACTGATCAAGGATTAGTATTCAGAATATATAAGACATTCTTACAAATCAATAAGGGAAAGACAATTAACCCAGTAGAAAAATGGGCCAAAAATACAAATAGGCATTTCACAAGAGAGAAAACATGAAAGCCTATAATCATTGAAAAGTAGCTGATTAGTAAATAGGGAAATACAGATTAAAACCATAATGAGCCAGGCACAGGGACTCACACCTGTAATCCTGGCACTTTGGGAGGCTGAGGTGAGCAGATCACTTGAGCCCAGGAGTTCGAGACCAGCCTGGGCAACATGGTGAAACTTCGTCTCTACAAAAAATACAAAAATTAGCCAGATGTGGTGGCACACACCTGTAGTCCCAGCTACTTGGAAGGCTGAGGTGGGAGGATCACCTAAGCCCAGGAGGCTGAGGCTGCAATGAGCCGGGATTGTGCCACTGCACTCCAGCCTGGGTGACAGAGCGAGACCCTGTCTGAAGAAAAAGAAAGAAAAAAAAAAAAAACATAATGAGATGCCATTAGTTAACGAATGGACTAGCAAAATTTTTAAAAGTCAGATAGCACCAAGTTTTGACAAACATATGGTGGATGGGAACTTTCATCCAGTGCTTATATTAGTATAAATTGATACAACACTTCAGAGGATAATCAGGTAACGTCAAGTAAAGGCAACCCACTAATTCCACTCCTCAGTATATGCCCTACAGAAATTTTTGCACACATGTGCTAGGAGCCAAGTACGAGGATGTCCATAGTAGCTTTGTCTGTAATGGCAAAAAATCCAGAAGTGACCCAAGTGTCCATCAACAATACACTGGAAAAATTAATATCATACAGTAGAATATTATATTGCAGTGAAAATGAATTATACACCATATGAAGTTTTAAAAAATCTAAAGGTGAGCAACATAAGCAATTCATAGAAGAATATATAATAAGATTCCATATACATAAGTCCAAAACATGCAAAACAAAAATGTATTATTTAGGGATACATACGTATATTGTAAAATTATTAAAAACAAAAACAAACAAACAAAAAACAAGTGGGGGTCAGGTGCAGTGGCTCACTCCTGTAATTCCAGCACTGTGGGAGGCCGAAGTGGGTGGATTGCCTGAGCTCTGGAGTTCAAGACCAGCCTGGCCAACATGGTGAAACCCTGCCTCTACTAAAACACAAAAAAATTAGCCAGGCGTTGTGGCAGGCACCTGTAGTCCCAGCTACTTGGGAGGCTGAGGCATAACAATTGCTTCAACCTGGGAGGCAGAGGTTGTAGTGAGCCAAGATTGCACCACTGTACTCTAGCCTGGGCATCAGAGTGAGACTCTGTCTCAAAAAAAAAAAAAAAAAAAAAAAAGAAAAAGAAAAAAGAAAAGAAAAGAAAAGCAAGTAAATGATGGCAAAAATTCGAGAGAGTGGTTACTTAAGCAGTGGAGGTAAGGGCACACTATTTGGAAAGGATGCACAAAGTGTTAAAAACATTGGTAATATTCTACGAATTATATATGCTGTCTTGTATGTGTATTTCAAAAAAAGTAAAGAAAAATAAGAGTGAACTGGAGGTGAGGCAGTAGAACACTATAGACAACTCAGGGTACTTTGCTGTGAAAAAGAGCAGAGAAACAAGATAGCTAGAGGACACTGTGGAGTCAAGAGGGGTCTTGTCTTTCCTTTTCTGAAGATGAGTGATACTGCCACATGATTTTATGGTGATAGGAGTCAATCAGCAGAGAGAGGAATGTGGTAATGAAGGAAATGGAATAATTTTAGGAGCAAAATACTTAAGCTGGCGAGGAGAGCTGGGGTCTGAAGCATAAGAAGAATGCCTAGCCTTAGAGAGGAGCAAGCGTGGTCCATTCATTCACTGTTACCAAAGGAAAAGGAGGACACGACACAGACACAGGTGGACAGGTGGCTCTAGTGATGGGAAATGAAGTAGTTCTGGTGTAGTTGCTTCTGTTTCCTCAATGCAATATCAGCCAGGTCATCAGCTGAGAATAATAGGAGAGGAGATATTGGAGGGGTTTGAAGAACAAATTTACCAGGGAAATGTGGCAGGATTTCTCAAATGCTGATTTGAGATCAGTGGTCATTATTCAAACCAAAGCCATTCAGCATGGTTGATTGCCACAGTCAGCTGCTCAGGGACAGGCTCAGAGTTTAATTAGAGCTGGATTGTTGAAGTGAGAGAGGAAGGGGCATAGAGGCCGAGTGTCGAGGATGAAATACCTAGTCATGGGCATGGAACCTAAATAGGGAAGAAGAGAAATGAGAACCTGAGGCAGGCAGGGAGGAGGGAGTGATGGGCAATGAAAAACGTAAAGGGTGCTGGAGTGGAGGTCCAAAATTAAACACTGTTGGAGTGGAGCTATCACAGTACCTGAGCTGTAGAAAAAGAAGTCGGGGATCAGAGAATGGGACGCTTGACCTGGAGATTTCAGAGGTGGTGTGGTTATTGGTGATGACAAGGTCTGGGGTATGACTGTGGGGGTAGGTAGCTAAGAGGGTGTGCAGGGAAAGAACTATGGAGATAAAGGGGAGGAATAACAAACTACAGATAGATGATCTATCTATGTGATGTTGAAGACTTTGAGAATAATGACAAAGAGGAAGATAGTGAGCCAAGTTCTAAAATCTTCAGCAAATAAGAGGGAGTGTCTTAAACATTAGCGGATAATAGCAACTTGTGCTTTAAAGGGTCTACAGTTCTTGAGACAGGAGAAATGTGTGAAGGTGGCAATGTGGAGCCACAGTAGGAAGGATGAAAGAAACCTCTTCAGCTGCTGAGAGGGCTGCAAGGGAAGCAGGGTCCTCAGGAGAGAGCTGGATGGGGATATCATCTGCTGGTGATAGAGGTAAATAGGGGGTGGATGGAGTGAGTCAACATAGTCCCTTATGGGAAGATAGGAAATCAATCCATTTAGTCAGGAGACTTTAGCTAGAAGCTAAGGCCCTTAGGGAACTGTTGGATCCTAAAGCTCCCAGCGATGGGTGGTCTGAATTGGAGGCTCTCTTTCCAAGAACACAAGCTGATACAAAGGTCTCTCGGGTTTTGCCTCCCTGCAGCTAAAATGTCCATTTCAGAACATTTTATCAAATCCCTAGATGAGTATGGCTATATCTTTAGATTCAATATATGACCAGACTGCTGTACAAAGATTTAAGGTTTATAAGTGCAGAAGGTTTGGGGGTAGGCAAATTGGTTACTTCTCCTTCTGTATGGATTCTTAACAAATTAAGAACATGGCTGGGCGTGGTAGCTCACACCTGTAATCCCAGCACTTTGGGAGGCCGAGGCGGGCGGATCACGAGGTCAGGAGATCAAGACCATCCTGGCCAACATGGAGAAATCCCATCTTTACTAAAAATACAAAAATTAGCCGGGCATGGCGGCTCGCGCCTGTACTCCCAGCTACTCAGAGGCTGAGGCAGGAGAATCCCTTGAACCCAGGAGGCGGAGGCTCAGTGAGCCAAGACTGTGCCACTGCATTCCAGCTTGGGTGACAGAGCCAGACTATGTCTCAAAAAAAAAAAAAAAAAAGATTCCAGGAGCCAAAAGGAGATCAAAATACAAGTTCAGTTTTATTACTAATAAAATTGGACTGGAGAACGTGGTGGCTTCTCCTTCCTGAACTTAGATCTTGGTGTCTATCTGTTCGCCCTGTTTGCAGGAGGGGAAGTTAAGGACACCAGGCCGGGCTTAGGCTGCTTATCGCATTCTGGAGGCCAAAGGGCTCGGGGGGGTCCTGGACTTTTTCATCAAGCTGTGAATAGATAGTGCAGTGGGAAAATGTTGATAAAGAAAAAGCAGAATTTAGTTATGTTTCAGGTAAAGAACAGAAAGCCCCAAATTATAACAGTATTTATTTTTTAGAAAATCAATGACTTGATGAAACTGTCTGAAGTTTTGCTCAGAACCACTACTTTCCATCTGCCTATTCAGGTCGAACAATTTTTTCCCTCACATTTCATTTTTTCCTTATCTATGCTTAAGTTATAAATGTAAATCTCTTAACCTCTTTCCAAAGATCAAACCTACATTTCCATCTGCCTGAGAAACAGCTCAATCTGGATGTATCTCTGAAGTTTCAATGCAAACTATTTAAAATCTATCTTCTCCTAAATTCACTGGCTTGCTTATTTCTTTCATTATCTCCATGTTTTTCCTAGTCCGCTTTAACTCTGAGTCAGTTTGACGGGTGAGTGATTTGGCCACCTTTAAAGGACAAAATAGAACCACTTCTTCTGCAGCAGGTATTATGGGTGTCTTCTCTCCATCCCTGCTGCCAGTGTTCTTACCCAGGTGCTCATATTGCAGCAGTCTACTGATTTGATGTATGGACCCCAAATCGAATTGCAGCTCTGATCCTTGACTAATTCATTCACTCATTCAACAAACACTTACAGGGAATATAAATGTAAGACAATATTAGGTACTGAAGAAGACGGAAAGATGAGTACAACCCCCTTTTCACCTTTGGTATGCTTATAGGGCATATAAGAAATGTACCCAAATCACAGTAATACAATGAAGACAGGAGCATTGAGGGACAAATGCCTTAAAAATCTGATCAACCATCCAGGAAGTTCAGAAGTGGTCCAGCTATCATTGCCTGGTTCAAGGGCAATGATTTCCTAAATTAAAATCAAACTCCTTAATCTGAAACAAGGCCTCTACAATATGGCCTCAATATATGGTTCTTGGTTGATCTTAAACCTTTCCCCTATAATATACTCCGGGCTGAGGTCTCAGCCCATGGCTGCACGTTAAAACCTCTCTGAGGCCGGGCATGGTGGCTCACGCCTGTAATCCCAGCACTTTGGGAGGCAGAGGCGGGAGGATCACCTGAGGTCAGGAGTTCAAGACCAACATGGCCAACATGGTGAAACCCCGTCTCTACCAAAAATACAAAGATTAGCCGGGCATGATGGCGGGTGCCTGTAATCCCAGCTACTCAGGAGGATGAGGCAAGAGAATTGCTTGAACCCGGGAGGCAGAGGTTGCAGTGAGCCGAGATCGCACCACTGCACTCCAGCCTGGGCAACAAAGCAAGACTCAGTCTCAAAAACAAAAAACAAGCAAACAAAAAAACCTCTTTGAGAACTTCTTCTTCTTTTTTTAAAATTGACAATGTTTAAGTCCCATCCTAGACCAACTATATCAGAATTCCTGGGGGGTAGTAATGAATAGCAGTATCTTTTATAGGGCCCTTCCAGTATCTACTCTACAGCCAGAGCTGAGAATCACTGTGACCCACACTGAGCCACCTGCCAGTTTCTTGCATTCTGAAGGCTATTTTCCATCCACTAGTTTCTGCTCATTTTCTGTCTGCTCTTTTTTTTTGAAATCTCCTTTAAAACCCTTTCAGAAATTTAGGACACAGTTCCAATGTCACCTCTTCTTAAAACTTTCTCTCCACTGAGGAGGCAATCTCATGTGAATACCAATATCAATTTGTGCCTGCCTCTCTTATGGTATTTGTCTTTACTTTTATCTTTACATTCTAGCTTAATTTATGTATTTGTTTTATTTCCTCTATTAAATTATAAACACCTTAGGGTTGTATTAATATTCATAGCACCTTATATACAGAGAGTGCTAGTAAATGTCATGTGACTAAATTAATGAAATAAAAGCTGAGCCAATAATAGGACACTGATTACCGAACATGTCTATTACACATCTATTCTATACCCAGCACTGAGCTTAGCTCCTGTGGGTGACACCAAGAGGAGACAATAGGATTCCACATAGAGGAGACAATAGGATTTCTAACATTTGTTAAATTTAACATTTGTGAAATTTCTAACATTTGTTCCAAGCAATGTTAGATGCTACATCTTTGCTATTTCATTTAATCCTCTTAACAAACCTATAAGGCATCATTAGCCTCATTTTATAGATCATAAAAGTATAGTCTTAGAGAGGTTACATATTTTATCCAAGTTTACATGGCAACTAAATGTATATTCAAACTTATGTCTAATTTCAGAACCCAAGTGCTTTCCACTCTGCTGCTTTTAATAAACAGATTATCATGAAACAATTATAACCCAATTGTTTAATTGAGATTAACTACTTACAGACTGAAGAATTCAGAGAAAGCAGAGTTCCGAGGCTTTGCTGCAGTAATGACTTAGCAACCTTCCCTGGCCACCCTACTTAAACTGTACCTCCCCCATCACTCCTTATCTCCTTTGATTATTTTTTTTTCTCCTTAGACTTATTACCATCTCACTTACCATAAATTTTATTTATCTTATTTATCTTCCCCCACAAGAATGTAAGTGTTAAAAGGCAAGACTATTTGTGGTTTGCTCACTGCTGTACTCCCAGCACCTAAGAACAATGTTACCACATAGAAGGTGACCATTTGTTATATGAATGAATGGAAAGATTCATGAACAAGATGGTAACTTGAGAAATAAATAGAGTTTAGGAGGCTGAAGAGGGTGAACAATAAAATGTTATAGGCAATTGAAACCCCATGAGAATAGGCATCAGGGCATAACTGACATGGGAGTCTCAGGGCAAAAGGACAATCTAACAGCCATGCCACATCTGCAGGAAGGAGAAGAAAGGCTCACTGAATGCAAAGCTTCTGAAAATGAACTTGAGTGGAGAATAATGAACCTTTTAAAAGTTATTGCTCTCTGATGTCCACATTGAAATGTCCATAGTCAAGATACTAAACAAGATTTCGCAGAAGGGGAAGCTCAAAGATGAACAGACTGATTTATTTGTTTTGGTTTTGCTTGAAGATGGTAGTGGAATGTTTGCGAATCAATGATGTAGAAGCTATGGACAAAGGAGTGGGTAATCCACACAGCTACTATCCAATTTTTGAAGGATAAGAACATCTCTTCTCAGGTGGAGAAATTAGCAGGTATATGAATGAAATGCATGATCCTAGATTGGATTCTGGACCTGGAAACCCTCCCACTTCCAAAAACACTATAAAGGACCTTAGTGGGATAATTGGTGAGACTTGAGTGTGGATCATGGATTAGATAATGGTATTATACCAATGTTAAATTTCCTGATTTTATAATTATACCATGGCTGTTTAAGAAAATATTCTTATTCTTGGTAAAAATAAACTGAAATATTTAAAGAGGCATGATAATCTGCAATTTACTCTCAAATTGTCCAGAAAAAACTTATATGTAATTATTTATATGTGTATCTAATCTATATTTATTCATTTAGAGAATGATAAAGCAAATGACATATAGGAATCTTTTGAACTATTCTTGAAACCTTCCTGTAAATTTAAAATTACAGCAAAATAAAAAGTTAGGCCAGGAACAATAGATCACACCTGTAATCCCAGCACTTTGGGAGGCTGAGGTAGGAAAGTCGCTTGAGCCCAGGAGTTCAAGACCAGCCTGGGCAATATGGCAAAATCCCATCTCTACAAAAAAATTAAAATTTAACCTGGCATGGTGATGCATACCTGTAGTCCCAGCTACTCAGGATGCTGAGGTGAGAGGATTACCTGAGCAGTGAGCTATGATGGCACCACTGCACTCCATCTTGGGTGACAAAGTGAGACCCCCATATATCTAAAAAAATTAAATAAAATGTTATTTCCACTGACAAAAACAGAAAACAAAAAAGAACACTTTCTTGTGAAACTTCAATGGATTCAGTTTTGAATGTGCACGTACAATTGCACAAATGCAGGATGAGGAAAATATAGCTTAATAGTTTGATGTGACTAAGACACAATTTCCATTGACAGTAAACACAGTACAAGTTCCTGTGATACAAATGCCAAAGAAGCCAGATCTTCAGCTTCATTAGCAGACAATGGCAGTAACAAAGCAGTTGGCCCCACTCTCCTCTATTATAGTCGTTCAATATCAGAAGCACTGATTGTCATTCTAGGCATCACACTTTTAAGACGGACATTGAAAACTGGAACAGGACAACAGGAGAGAGAACAAGGGTAGGAAAGGGACTGGCAACATTTTCATATGAAGAACAGAGCTGAGGCTGGAGATGAGAAGGCTCATGCAGATCCAAGAGTAAAACATGGGAACTGTCTTCAAACGCTTGAGGTACTATAGTGTGGACAACAGTATCTGTTAGTCTCTGATTAAGTTGGGAAAAAAGCTTTCCCAATAATTACAGCTGTCCCAAATCATGAGGGTTGCATACAGTGATAGATATAGACTCATATGGGCAAGGTATTTTTTAGGTGAAGGCATAATCTAATCTTCCATGAAAAGTCTGATGTGATATAAAGGAGATTCACAGGGCCCAGCAAGGACTCATGTAGTCACTAGGGATAGTAGTTGACACTTCTTGACCTTGTCTATTTTACCACCACCTGTCTGAAACCCAAAGAAATTTAGTTGGGTTGTGTCTACTAAGACTACTTAACACCTCTGCCACTTCAAAATATCCTAAACCTAACTCTAATGCCACTGTTGGGCAAGTGATCCATTTTCTCCTGGGGAAGTGCTTGATATTTAAGATTGTTCTTTCATGGAAAGAGAAACAAAACACAAGTAATTAATGAAACTAGCAAAATCACACTGTAATGGAGATTCTATCACACTGAAAGTGCAGCTGCCATCCTTAGTCTTATAGCAATACCAAGGCTTAAAGTCTGCTCACCTGAGGTCAGGAGTTCAAGACCAGCCTGGCCAACATGGTGAAACCCTTTCTCTACTAAAAATACAGAAATTAGCTGGGCATAATGACGAGTGCCTGTAATCCCAGCTGCTAAGGAGGCTGAGATGGGAGAATCGCTTGAACCCAGGAAACAGTGGTAGCAGTAAGCTGAGATCATGCCACTGCACTCCAGCCTGGGCAGCTGAGCGAGACTCCATCTCAAAAAAAAAAAAAAAAAAAAAAAGGCTGCTCACAACCATTATTGTTATTACCTAAATAAAGAAAAATAAAATAGAGCAAAATAAAATGTGTTATTCTTCTGTACTAACTCATTCTGAACCTAATGCCACTCTGTAAATTAGGCAAGCCATCTACCTTTCATTATGAACCATCTCACAGCAGGAATAAGAGAAATCAATTTGTTCTACTCTCATTCTTGAATGGTATAAAGATGATATAACAAGCAACACACACAAATAAAAATAATGGTTTAATAAAGCTAGCTTTACCACTATAGATTGGAAGGGTAAAAAAGCTAAGTTTTCTTATATACCACAAGTAAAAGGATCATCCCTGTTCAATACATATATTTAAAAAAAAACTATTCCCAAAAACATAACATTGATGCCATATATTGCTAGTACCTTTCAAAATACACTGGCCTGGCCAGGTGTGGTGGCCAGGTGTGGGAGGCCAAGATGGGAGGATCACTTGAACCCAGGAGTTCAAGACCAGCCTGGGCAACATAGTGAGACCCTGTCTCTACAAAATACACAAAACATTTGCCAGGCATGGTAGTATGTGCCCATAGTCCCAGCTACTCAGGAAGCTGAGGTGAGAGGATCACCTGAGCTGATGCTGCAGTGAGCCATGATTGTGCCACTGTACTCCAGCCTAGGCATCAGCATGAGACCCTGTCTCAAAACAAACAAAAAACCAAAATACATTGGCCAGATCTTCAAGGAAAAAATCTAAACTTTCCTGTCAACCATAGTTTGACCTTAATGTTTCTGTAGACTTTGGAAGAAGGATTAAGAGGCATATTTTTTAAAACTTTGTAGCTCTTTGAAACCACTAAAAATTGAAATGTGAGCAAAATATTATTTCCATTTCTTATGTTGCAATACGCATTGGCTATCTTCTATACAGCAGCAGTTCTCAAAGTGTAGTCCAGACCCTGGAGCATCCCCTTGACACTTCCAGGAGATCTATAAGGTCCAAGCTATTTTAACGATAATAATAGTAATGATACATATTTGCCCTTTTCACTCTCATTCTCACATGAGGCCACATAACATACGTTATGGCAACAGACTAAATGCAGAAGCAGATAAGACAGTCCAGCTGTCTTCCACTAAGACAGACATTAAAGAGGTTTGTAAAAATAATGACACTCTTCTATAAGAATGTTTTGCCCATTATTGTTGTTTTGGAAAATATAATTACTTTTCATAAAAATATGTTATTTATGTTAAGATATAGTGAGTTTAATGTTATTTTGAATGAGTTTGTAAATATTTTTAAAATTTCTCAGTTTTAATTTCTAATACAATAAATATTGATAGATATAACTCATATAAACAAAAGTTCTTTGGGTCTTCAATAATTTTTAAAAGTGCAAAGAGGTGTCCAGGGATCAAAAATCTTAAGAATTACTGTTCCATAATAATATGATGAGAGACAGCAATGTGTGCTATTCTTCAGATTTTTGCTAAGAAAACAGAAATAGTTTATGTTGAAATAACTCTATAGATGAGTATTTTAGGTAAAATATCATCTTAGTGTTATTGTCATATTTCCCCAAGTAAGTGATACAGTAAAGATCTAATACTACCATGAATAGACAGTATAAATTAAGGAAAAAAAGTAACTTTGCCACCTACAGAAATAAATACTATAAAGTACCATAAAGAGAATGGAGCTTTATTATTTCGTTCTTATTTTACTTATTTAATTTCCATCTAATTTTTCTTTTTTTCTTTTCTTTTTTTTTTTTTTTTGTAGAGATGGGGTTTCCCTAAGTTGCCCAGGCTGGTCTAGAACTCCTGAGCTCAGAGGATCCTCCCACCTCAGCCTCCCAAAGGGCTGGGATTATAGGCATGACCCACTGAACTCCGCCCTCCGCCACTTTTTCTTTCTTGAAACTGGGTCTTGTTCTGTTGCCCAGGCTGGAGTGCAGTGTTATAATCACAGCTCACTGCAGCCTCAACCTCCTGGGCTCTAGCTGTCCTTCCACTTCAGCCTCCCAAGTAGCTGGGCCTACAGGCATGTAGCCACCAAACCTGGCTAATTTTTTTATTTTTTATTTTGTAGAGATAAGGTCTCACTATGTTGCCTAAGCTGATCTTGAACTCCTGGGCTCAAGCAATCCTCCTGCCTTGGCCTTGAAAATGTTGGGGTTACAGGTGTGAGCCACTGTGCCCAGCCTCACCTACTTTTTCTAAATGATTCAAGATAATCATTTTACCAAAAAAAAAAAAAAAAAAACCACACACACACACAAAAGTGGTTTTATAATAAAAACCACAGGATCACTAGGACCAACAGCTAACAACATGGGATGAAAGACCAAAATTTAGCAGTAAGGGGGAATTGGAGGAGGGAATGGAGTGAGAGCAAACTACAGTATTGAAACCCTATTTGAGGAAAGCCACAGCAATTAAGCATGAGTACTTAGCTCCATGTTTGCTAGCAGTCCAAGTAAAGAGTAGAGCGGCATGAATCAAATGGCTCCCACTGGAAGGAAACAGACTAGTTTTAGAAGGCATAATCTTTCTTGGGGACCTGAACTCTGAAGACAATTAGAGTTATCTGTTACAAGACTCTCTTCATTAAGAGTGGTGAGGAGAATAAATGCAATAGTAACCTTGTGGAAAGCATTTCACAAGTTATCCTATCTTATAATTGAGGAAATGGAGTCGGCCAGAGGGTAAATAGATTGTCTACGGTCATACAGCTGTAAGTATAAAAGCCAAGATGTGAACTGGAGTCTGTCTGACTCCAAAGTATGCATCTCAACCGCTTTGCTAATTCTGTCAAGGTCTTCACGTGACGTCACGTTTTTGTAAAAAATTCTTCAGAGGGTCAGCATGCAACTGTGCAGAGTCAGCTCTACTCTCCAGCCAATTAGCCCACTGTGTAGGGCGGTGGTGAGCCACTCTAGCACACCCAGTGCCCCACCCCTTTTCATAACAACTATCTTGTATTTTCCTTTGCTCTCCTGAAATAAAATTCATAAGTAATATCAACTACCTACAAAGATATTTTTAGTGCTCTAAATGGACATTGAAACAGGAAAGTAATTGATAATAAATAATGTGTATCTTAATACGTAAATTCTCAGCCGCACTAGAAGACATGGAAGCAGTCAAATGCTCACTCCTACGTGTAGAATCACCCTGAATACAGTGATGACAACTACAGAATGACGTCGGTGCTTTACACAGGAGGCTCAATGACCACAAGTGGCTTTGCTGTCAATTGACATGATTTTCTGGAATAGAAAAGTTCTGAACAAAACAAAATACAAACTTTCTTTGATTTAAAAGGATCTACATTTCTGGAAAATTCAGGAGAGTAAATCTGTGTGAAAAATAATTTGAGGAGAGAGATACCATTATTTTATATAAAAACAGAGTATGGAGGAAAATGAGACATTTATATGAATTTTGAAATGAACACCTAAGATGTTAGATAAACGTTAAGTATGCCATACTATTTTGGACTCCAGCTCTAAAGGGGTACAATCTCATTTTCCTTCTTTGGTTAGCAGAAATGTTTGAGAATCCATCATTGTCAGTTATTCGGTTACCAAAATAAGCTTTTTTTGGTCCTAAAAATCTACAAAGTAGTAAGCATGTACCTGGCAAAGATGTATTTTGAACAACAGAATGCCTTGCTTTTGCTGTATTAGTGAAGTGATAAGCTGCTTTCAGAAGTGGCCCCAGGAACACTTGTAGTCAGGGACACGAATTGTTCAGAAAAAAGTTCTATGTCCATCTATTCATGAACTTGAAGACTTAGTTTAATTCCAGACTTACATACCATAAAGCATGGAAGGCATGACCTTGGCCAGAAATATCTTGATGGCACATGTAACCAAATTTCTGATCTGCCAATCCTTTCAAAGGGAGGGTGGAAGAGTCATTCTGAACTTCAGGTTCACAATATTCATGGGGATCCTCAATGCTAAGACTTTTAAAGCCCTCTCCAAATGAGTCAGGTTAGACATTGATATGTTATATGTAACCACTGAAAATCAATTAACTTGTGCAACACTCTTCTGGCATTTCTTTATTCTTTAATGTACCAGGAACCTCAAATTGAAGAAGTTATCTGAATCTTCTAAAATTCAACTCTGAGAGGTCCTGACCTCTCCACGGGATGGCCTTCATATGGCTCTCATACAAATTGGATTTCAGGTGGGGCTGCACTCTGACCAGCACATTAGAACAAATTAGCAACTGCCTGTATCCTCAGATATCTGAAGGATATCTGAAACAACCTGTTAAACACATTAATTTGACCCAGTCTGGATTCAGAATGTCCCTGTCAAAAATCAATCATTTTAGTTTTGTGGTTCTTTCTGATAGTAGGTGCTTCTTGAGAGCACTTGTGGCCCTGGTGTATAAGGAGATGCTTATCTTCCTGCTTGCAGTGTCAGAAAAATATTTATCCAGTGTATTTGAGAGGGATCACATTGTTCGAATATAAGTTTAAGTGTGCTACGTCATTTAAAATAGGAACTTCTTTTCTGTCAGAAGGTCATCTCTGCCCACTTTGACTCTTGCCATAAGTTTTTTTTCTTAATTTGGGAATAATAATGAGGGATTTGTTAGTGACCAATAAAAAAAAGGTGGGGTGGGGGGGACCTTTTCCAGAGGCCTTTAGCATCATAATTAGAGGGCACAATGGGTTTCAGCGTGCTCAGTGAAACAGAGCGACTGTCATAGTGGAATGGAGAAGGGAGAAATAACTCACCTAGAATGTCAACAGCTATTTGTATTTCTATAATGTGTTTCATTACAGTCATGTAGCCATGGCCCAGAATTTACATTTATTATCCACACTCTTATAATTAAATTCTTTTTGAGAAAAGCTGTAATGTACCTGAGTTTACATTCCTTAACCACTCTTATTGAGAAGCCAGGGCCTTCTAAACATACTTTCAGAAGCAGCATTATTTTTGTTCATTTTTTTTTTAAAAAAAGAAAAAAAATTCCTTTTGAGAAAAGTTTCTCATAGGATTTAAATGTACTGTCTTATGAATGAAGAAATGATTTGGTAAAACACACATTCACCTCTTCCATCACAGCCTTACATAAAGACAATTAAAATATTTCCAATAAATAACATTCCCTTACTTTCTTCAAGCCAAAACTACTTGTAGATAACTTGAAATCATTTTGGGAATTATGCTTCTCTGACGCTTCAGAAAGAGCTCTTTTCACAAAACATAATCTTTACTTTTCTCATAGTGCTATAATCTCTTTTCACTCATTAATAGATTATTTTCTCCATAATATCACTTAAAAGAAACTAATGTTTTGCCTACCCTCCCCACTGCCCCACTTAAATCAACAGAACTGGAACAGAAAGCCTTCTGACCTATTTTTAATTTCATGTCTCTTTTAGTTAGCACAAAATATTGTACCAGAAGAGGCTGATGTTTGCTACATGGTAAATGAGGTCCTACTGGCTTCTCCAGATTCCAAGGCCATTAACTTGAATGCAAAAAGATAAAGGTTATTGCAGACTTTATCATGAAAACCATAATGTCATCAAGCTGAACAAGCTCGGTAAGCATGGCCTCATTCCCCGCCTCCCCTGTCTCCTTTTCTAATTGGATAGCTCTGCTCTTACATCCTATCGCGTGCAAAACTGGAGAAGACTCTCTGCTCCTTGCTTTAAATGCTTTTCTAGAGTGGTCTTGCCTGGATAATCATATTCTCATTTGCGTATAGATAATGCAAGGCCTATTTAGGAGATAAGTTCAGATGGTTGAAAAGCACCTGTAATGAGTCACTTTCACTTAATTAAAAAGACAACACATTATTGTTTATATAATCAGCCTAGAAGTGGGTAAAATCGGGAGGGGGAAGGGAGATTAGTTCATGGTCCAATGACATTTTGCCTCCAGCAAGAAACTGCCTCATGTCAACTAGCCAAACAAAGCATCCAGGCTTTGAAAATAATGAGGAAACTGATAGGCATAATGTATCATTATTATTACTAGAAGAATACCAGCATTTAAAGCATTTAAATGTTTGAAAATCATCTAAAACAATGCATTTGGGAGCTTATCATTTATCAAATACAATTGTATTAATACATAATAAAAATGTGTTTATTATTGCCATGAAGAGCCAAAATTAAGTACTAAGTCTCTAAAAGCCAGCATTTCAAAGTCTACATGAAAGTGATCTCTGACACCTAAAAATTCCTATTTTCCACTCTTAAAACTGGATATATTTTAAATTCAGCAATTGTACTCTTCAGAATGCATTCTAAGAATATCACTGAACACGTGAGTCAAGATATATAAATAAGAAAGTTCATCACAGCATCATTTATAATGGCAAAAAAATGGAAAATAACCTAAATATCCAAACGCAAGGGGTTAGTTAGACAAATTATGGTACATGTACATAACAGGATACTCTGCAACCATTAAGAATGGTTCCTAGAAATATTTATTGACACTGAGAAATATTCCTAAGACATGAAAAAAGTTGTTTTAAAATGGCGTGTAGGCCGGGCGCAGTGGCTCACGCCTATAATCCCAGCACTTTGGGAGGCCGAAGCAGGTGGATCACTCGAGGCCGGGAGTTTGAGACCAATCTGGCCAACGTGGCGAAACCCTGTCTCTACCAAAAAATACAAAAAATTCACCAGGCATGGTGGCACACGTCTGTAGTCCCAGCTACTCGGGAGGCCAAGACACAAGAACTGCTTGAACCCAGGAGGTGGAGGTTGCAGTGAGCCAAGATCATGCCATTGTACTCCAGCCTGGGTGACAGAGTGAGACTCTGTTTCACAAAAAAACAAAAACGAAAAATGGTTTGTAGCATATGACTCCATGAATATGTGTAAAAAGGTCTAAAGGGTATACAACTAATTGTTAACAGTTAATCTTTGGCTTCTAGGATTAAGAGTAGTTTTTTTCTTCTTCATGATTACCTATATTTTCTAATTTTTCTCTACCATGAATATGTATTATTTGAGTAATGTAAAAAACTTAAAGAAAACAATAGAATTCAATTTTGCCTTCATGTAAAGGTTCATAAATTATATAATTCTAAACCTAAATTATATGTAAATTACATAGAATTACATTCCCCCACAACTGGATTTGGAAATGTTATCTGATGTTTGAGATTCACCTTGGATATTTACAGGAATCCTATTTGAAATGTTTAGGCTAAGATCATAAAATGTTCAATGGACATTTCATTGGTAAGTGACAGGGCACTAGCTTTCTCTGGTAATTTACAGCATCCAAAAACAGGTATTTATAAGTTCATTGTAATTCATGGCTGAATTATTTGTCCAGAGTCAATTAAAATACACGGCAAACTAAGAAAATTTTAATTCAAAGAAAGACTCTAACAATTTTCATAAATAGGTTTGATTATACTGGAACTGAAAAATACTCCTAGTCCTTAGGCTAAAATGTGACAGTTTTGGTTTCATTCTTTCACTCAACAAATATTAATTGATGTCTACTATGTGTCAGTTTTGTTCTAGGCACTCGATGAGATCTTTTCAATTCTTGTTTTAGATCAGTCATTAAAATGAATAAAAATAACTCCAAATTATTGCTATTATATCTATAATCCCAAAAGATTAATTCACTTAAAAGGGGGATAAAATTTTTCATTAATCTTGGTTAGTCACCTGTCACTAATATAGACTCCTCCTCCTGGGAACCTAACCTAAGCCACTCCTTTTCTGCATACCTTCTGCATAACTCCATTCCTTTATAATCCTTGGATGACTGGAGTATAAGAGAAATGGGCTCTAAGGAGGTGAAGTCTAGTCCTAGCTCTGCTACAAATGCTCTGGGTGACCAAGGACAAGTTACTTCACTCCTAAGGGCCCATGTTTCTCTATCAATGAGATAAAACTATATCTAATGTTCCTTCCAATTCTAAAAGTCTGCGATTCTCTTTTGGTTGATTTTTACAGCAAATGGCACTTCAGCTTACTTCTCCTCTCTGTTGTGACTTTCTTATTACTTATCTGGTTGAAATGACAATGAACAGTACTTAGCCAACAACACTTGTCCCACACCTGCCTTGTGAAGAGGAGCTCTCTGGGCCAGTTGAAGAGGATATTAAAAGCAGAGGAGATGTCCCTTGCTTTAAAGGAGCTCACGAGCTAGTGAAGTGAGAAACAATAAAAAAAAAGACTCTTATGAAGCCAGGATCAACAAGCACAAGACTGTACGTTAGAAACTAGCCAATGTGTCCTGGGAGGAATCAGAATATGCCAAGTGACCAGATTTGACCAGGATGTGCACAGAATAAGCTTAAAGGGAGGGTTGATAGAGGTAATAGAAAAGGTTTGGCAGAAATGGACTGAGGTATTTTGACTATTTTCCATGTGAATAAGAAGGGAAGCAGGCAACCGGCCAGATGGCAAAGGAGGAGAAGCATATGGCCTGGATAATCCACACTTTAGATGCTCGGTCTCTGAATAACTGAGGGCAGGCTGCATTTCACTAGGGAGTCAGTGGATGTCAATTGTCCAGCACTGCTTTGCAGGGCTCCTCATTGTCTAGTCTTTATTTCGGAGACATGGATTAACTCCTTTCCATCATCACTCCCACTCCCACACTCCTCCCACTAGACCCCGCCTTTTCTCTTAAAGGATATGTTGATTGTTTCACATTAAACCAGTGTGCAAGAGTGTGTGTCTGTACACACGTGTGCGCATGCGCTTGTTACTTTGGAGAGGGGGAGGCAGTGGTGGTGAGATGCACTACCACCCAACCTTAATATTCAGGTAGTAAATTCAGACCAGTGAATTCAAAGCCTAGTCAACCATAGAGGCATAATCAAGCTTTACCTGTGGAGACCCCAGAGGGGTTGTCATCCCTGGTTACTTCTCACACCCCCAAAGAAAGTCAGCACCTGTGTTCCCTTGGGGACGCTGAGCAGTTCAGCAAGCCTAGGAAACATGCTAGGGGTGCCCCACCAGGAACAAGGAACAGGGCTAATGATCATGTTTTTACAGTTCTCATAAACTCTGACTCTGAGAAGCGAGGGGCAAGTCCTCTTTATAAGAACACAAGTAAAAGGGATTGCTAAAATAGTATCAACTACATTGATCACCTGCCATTAAATCCACACTATTAAGTCATAACTAGAAAGTCAGAAGAGATCATTTGTCATGGTGAAAGTAAAACTATTTCTCTCCAGCCTGTGGGTAGAGTTATTTTATTTATAAACATAGCTTTAAAATCTCAGCCACAAAACAAAACTACAGTGAATGATGAGACAGGATTAAAATAATTACTTCACCAGTCAAAAACATCACGATTAATCATATAATGCACATATACTGTATTAAAAAGCTTTCTTCAAATGTCACTTTTTCACATTAGAATAATCCCACTACTTAGTACAGACTTTTCTATGACAGAAAAACATCTGGTGTGATTTACAATACTACTGTGAGCAAAATTATTTTTTCTCCCAGAAAGCTCATTAAATTCTTCTTTCCTTCTAATGGTTTCATTAACATGCAAAAAGTACAGGAGGATTTTAAACTCATTGTAAGTTGAATACATTTAAATATTTTTTAAATTATACGAAAGTTGGGAAAAGGATTCGTAATCATTCACCTTAACACAACTCCAGGCTCCCTAATACCTTCTACACACTTCACTATCTCACTGTTGCTGACTTTTTCCACATGCATACTTTTAAATTTACCATAACTGCAATCATAGATGCCACTTTCTAAAAACATGCAACTTTACTTATTTATTTAAGACAAAGTTTTACTCTGTCACCCAGACTAGAGTGCCTTTTTTTGTATCTTTAGTAGAGACAGGGTTTCACCACGTTGGCCAGGCTGGTCTTAAACTCCTGACCTCAGGTGATCCACCCGCCTCGGCCTAGCAAAGTGCTGGGATTACAGGCCTATGCCACGGCATCTGGCTAAAAAACATGCAACTTTAAAACACAGGTATTTCTTCATGTTGCCACAGGTCATTACAAGACCTTTTGATGTCTGCATATTCCAAAAAAAGGATGCGTAAGTCAGTTGACTATTCTGCTTTCAGATAACTAGATTGCTCCCAAGTTTTCACTTTATTACAAATGGTTCTGCAATTAACAGCTTCATAAACACAGCTTTTTTCTTCTTTAGCCTATTTAGTTAGGGTAAGTTCCCAGAAACATCAATTGAATGAACATTTTATAGCTCTGGATGTATTTGCCAAATGCTTTTCAGAAGGATTATATCAATTTATATCACCATCAGCAATAGAGTAATTTATCAGTCACACTTCACTTTAAACTGCGCTTTTAAACTATTACTGAACATTTTCCCATATGCTTGCTTAACAAACATGGTGTTTTTAGATTGGCCACATCCTTTGACCAGCTAGCTATTGGGGTCTTAATAGTTGTATGAATTGTTCATGTCTATTGTCTGAATTATTCGTCGTAATGTTTCCAGTCTGTCATTTCCCACTGTTTTTTTTTTCTTGTGCAATAAGTTTTACAACTTTATACAGTTAGGACTTATGAATCTTTTATAATCTTTACTGATTCTTATAACCACACAAATATTCAAAAGACCAGTTCCTGCAATTCTATAAAATATTTAACTCTTTAACACATGTGTACATTTTTTTGGCATACAGTATAGTCTGGATTTTTAAACTTTCTTCTAAATTTGTAACCAGTTATTTGAAAATGGTTTATCAAGTAATCTTTCATATTGCCACAGTTTTGTAGTTAAAGTAATTGTTTCTCAAACTAGGAATAAAAATAAGGCTTTTAAAAGTTCATTACTAATCCTAGGTATAAAGAAACGTCACTTGGAAATAGAGCATTTCTTATTTATATACTAAGCACAAAGCAGTGATATTATGGATTGATCTCCTTCTCTCCACCTAACCCACAATACCTCAAAATATGACCTTATTTGGAAACAGGGTCACTGCAGATATTGTTAGTTAGGTTAAGATGAGGTGACACTGGAGTACAGTGGGCCCCTCGTCCAATATGACTGGCCATGTGAAGACAGAGAGACACCCAGGGAGAGCACCAGGTGACGACAAAGGTGGAGACTGGAGTGATGCAGCTGCAAGCCCAGGGACGCCAAAGATTGACAGCAGAAGCTACAAGGAGGCAGTGACGGACTCCCCTAGGGGTTTCAGATGGAGCATGGCTCTGCACCTTGATTTTGGACTTCTAGCCTCCAGAACTGTGAAAGAAGAGTTTTGTTGTTTTAGGTAACTTAGTGTGTGGTACTTTGTTACAGAAACCCCAGAGAACTAAAACAAATGGCTACAACTATAAAAATAAGACCAAACCAGCTAGGAATGATGGAGAAGTTGTATTTCTTGCTCCGGCAGGCACTGTAGTTTGCTAGATTAATTGTCAGCCTCCTTCACAACTTATGGTGGCTGCGTGATACCATTTTGTCTAATAAGACATAAGTGGAAGATTTAGGGGAAAGACTTTCCTTCCTGATAAAATTACAAAGCTTCACAGGGAGAAGGCCTTGGCTAAAGGTACAGTGACCTGCTTGATACTAAGAATGAAAGCCACAGGGTAAGGACAGGAGAGCAGGAATGGGTGAGTTTGTTCTACCACATCTCTAACATATTTGAATAATTACTTGTTCGGTTTTCCATCACTACAGCCAAATGTTGGGAAAAAGAGAAGCCAAAATTTACTGTCATTTCAGCTTTATGAACAGTCATGGAAAATTTCACAACCCATATCAAGCAGCGTCTGCATACATCCTATGAAGAGGATTTCTACCCAGCAGATGCCTGTCTTCCCTTCAAGCTCCAGTTCAGACGTTTCTCCCTTTAGGATGCTTTCTCTGGCTCCCTCAGACTGACCTCAGTATGTTTTTCTGCTTGCTCCATTAATGTCATTTACAGACCTTTATTTTTAATCCAGATCACATCATATTGCAATTATCCAACTTCCTTCTCTTTCTGACTAGAGCCGTCTGAGCACAGAGTCCCTGTTTTTTCATCTTAGTATGGCCAGCACCTAGGACTGAACCTGGAACTCAGTAGGTACTCAATAAATGGTGGCCGAATTAACAAAAGAATGAGAAAAGTCACTGAACCTCAAGGGCAGGAAAACTGAAAGGAAACAGGATCCAAGAGCAACAAGAGTGTGCTAGGCTTTTAATTATCAAACCATTTTCCCCCACTCACTGAAGGGAAAACCTGTTCAATGTACCCCCAGTTAAAATGTCATCTCACTTATAACATGATTTAGTGGGATATGTGTATGTGTGATTTTTGTTTCATTAGTATTTACTATGTGCTAGGCATCACGCTAGAAGTCTTATATTAAATATCTCATTTAATCCCTTCAACACCTTCTGAGGCAGTGGCAGCTCTAGATGACTTTTTATAAAGGAAGGGTTTATAGTAGTAATTTGGTTAGAAGTGGATGACTGTAGTACTTGCCTGGAAGCTGTGTTCACCTAGCTGGCTCATGTTTTTGTTTTTACTTAGATTGTATATTTATTTGGGGTAGTCTAGGGGAGAAAGCTGATGGAGATTATAGAAGGGTTATGAAGCAACGCTAACTTCACCTTGAAGATATCACTGCTCTCAAAGGCAGCATTAGTCTGATTACTCATTTCACAGATATAAAAGCTGAGACCTAGAAAGGTTAAGAAATACACCCAAGGTTAGTAAGTGATGGTGAAGGAGTTAAGACTCAGGCATTCTGACTGAAAGCCCTGTGTATGGTCTTTATAAGGATTTTACATTTCTTATAGTTTAAGAAATGATTTTATTGCATCCATTGGTCCCATATCAGCTGTTCAATATCTTTCAGAACAAATGTAATCTTTCTTCCAGTGACGGCCCTTCAAATGTTTGAAGAATGCCATCATGTTCTCCATGACAGGCAAAATATCTTAAATGGTTCCTCATATGAGATTTTAAATTTTTGTACTTTTTTTGAAAATTTAACAAATAATCATGCATTTATTGGGGAAAAAATTATTAAAAAGTGTGAGAATACAATTTGAAAGTCTGCCCACCACCAAACTCCAGTCCTCAATTTCTCCTCTGCAGGAGTAATTGTTGCTGACAATTAGGTGGGCCTTCCAGAGCTTTTTCTATCAAACCTAAATATAAAAATAAACAAATATACATAAATATTTCTTTTTTATATACATGGCATTATACTATACATAATGTTCTACAACAAGCTTTTTTTTCATGACATGTCATTGGACACCCTTCCCTGTCAATACATATAAGATTGACCTCATTCTTTTTAACAATTGCATAGTGTAGATGTGCTAACTTTTACTTAACTGTTTCTTCATTCAGGTTTTTAATCTCCACTTTTTCCTAATACAGATAATGGTGTAGTGAACATCCTTATACAGGCAATCGTTGCTGTTCATAGTTTCTTTTTTTTTTTTTTTTTTTTTGAGACGGAGTCTCACTCTGTTGCCCAGGCTGGAGTGTAGTGGTGGGATCTCGGCTCACTGCAAGCTCCACCTCCTGGGTTCACACCATTCTCCTGCCTCAGCCTCCCGAGTAGCTGGGACTACAGGCGCCCACTACCACGCCTGGCTAATTTTTTTGTATTTTTTTAGTAGAGACGGGGTTTCACCGTGTTAGCCAGGATGGTCTTGATCTCCTGACCTCGTGATCCACCCGCCTCGGCCTCCCGAAGTGCTAGGATTACAGGTGTGAGCCACTGCACCCGGCCCATAGTTTCAATATTCACAAATTTCAGTTATCACAGTTGTCCCCCGAGCAACACAGTTCAAGTTTCAGTTACCACAGTATGTTAACTATGAGTAACTGCATGAAGTACAAACTTCACTGCTTGATCTCCACAAATTGCTATGTAAATAACACATGCGCATCATGATCAGTGACCAATCACATCACTTCTTTTAAAGTCTGTTGGTGATTGTTCACTGCACTTCATTATTCAGTCCATGCACAGACAGCAAAGAATGTAGTTGTGCTTTTCCGTGTCTCCCAGTGATAAACCAACGTGACACTTGACAAAAAGGGGTAACTGAGATAGGAAAACTGACCAACAAAAAGGAAGGTACAACAAAGAAACTAAAAGTGATAACAGTAGAATTAAAATTTGAATTGAATGTCAATGGAGTTATTGTAGTTGACCACAGGAATGTTGACAATTGCTGCCACTGGGGAGACTCTAGCTAGCTACGTAGCTAAAGGAACTTAGTAAAGGCAAACTTATTAATATAAATGAGGAAAGTGGTGGTGATAGAGAGGATGAAGAGGTCCCAGAGGAATTAACACCAGCAAAAAACTTCACATTAAAAGAATTCTTGAAGATTCAACATCAAAAGTGCAAAGGGTAAAATGTTAGAAACGGATAGAAATTTAGACAGGAGTATGACAATTCATTAAGGCACAGAAAAGATGCTTCCTTTATATGGTAAGCTATATGATGAGACTATAAAGGCAAGCATTGCTCAAACTACTCTTTTCTAATTTTTAGATTTTTTTGTATTCTTTATTGATCTATCAGAGTTTTAAATATTTTGGGGGTACATGTGATATTTTGATATATGTATACAATATATAATGATTAAAACAGGGTAATTGGGATATTATCACCTCAAACATTCATCTTTGTGTTAGGATCATTACCAGTCTTGTCTTCTGGCTATTTTGAAACATATAATAAATTATTGTCAACTGTAATTTCCCTACTGTACTCTCAAATACTAGAATTTATTCCATCTAATTATTTTTGTACCCATTAGCCAACTTGTCTTCACCCTTCTGCTTTCCCTTTCCCTTGCTGTTCAAACTGCTCTTGATAACTTTTTTGCAAAGAGATAAAATACTTTAATTTTCAATGTTTCTAACATTTTAAATTTCAGTGAACTAAATATTAGTTTTACTATTTTCCCCACTTTCCTATACATTTATAACCAACAGTAAGAAAGTTTTTAAGTGTTTTTGACAAAAATTTTTAAAGATCATAAAACAATCATAATTTTTTCCACTGATTATTAAGATTGCTTTGCACAGTTTCAATTGGCAGTGTCGTTTTTACAGTCCCATACTACTGTGGAAAATGAGGATGGCCTGTACTTACATTCATGGACATTTAATGTGAACATTTCTGTTGGATAGATTCTTAGAAGTGGAATGTTAAGTGAAAGGGTGTGTGCATTTTTAATTTTGATAGGTACTGTCAGATTGTCCTCTAAGTGGTATTCTCATCCAGGGGTGTATTAGTCCATTCTCACACTGCTATAGAGTAATACTTGAGACTGGGTAATTTATAAAGAAAAGAGGCTTGGCTGGGTGTGGTGGCTGACACCTGTAATCCTAGCACTTTGGGAGGCTGAGGTGGGTGGATCACTTGAGGTCAGGAGTTCAAGCCTAGACAACATGGTGAAACCCTGTCTCTACTAAAAATACAAAAGTTAGCCAAGAGTGGTGGCATATGCCTGTAGTCCCAGCTACTCAGGAGGCTGAGGCAGGAGAATTGCTTCAACTCAGGAGGCAGAGGCTATAGTAAGCCAAGATAACGCCACTGCACTCTAGCCTGGGTGACAGAGTGAGACTCCATCTCAAAACCAAAAAAAAAAAAAAAAAAAAGAAAAAAGAAAAGAGGCTTAATTGGCTCACAGTTCTGCAGGCTGTACAGGAAGTATAGTGGCTTCTGCTTCTAGGGAGGCCTCAGGAAGCTTCCAATCATAGTGGAAGGCAGAGGGGAAGCAAGGGACTTCACATGGCTGGAACAGGAGGAAGAGCGAGAGTTGGGAGGTGCCACAGACTTTTAAACAACCAGATCTCATGAGAACTCACTGTTGCAATGACAACACCAAAGAAGACGGTGTTAAACCATGAGAAACCACTTCCATGATCCAATCATCTCCCATCAGGCCCCACCTCCAACACTAGGGATTACAATTCTCCATGAGATTTGGGAAGGCACACAGATCCAAACTATATAAAGGGGGTATCATAGTCTCCTTTTGTCCATATCATTAAAAACTGTAGCTCAAGGAATTTAATATTGCTTGCCAAATGACATGGAATTGCGTCCTTTTACTGCCCTAGTCAAGAAACTTTGAAAGTGGTTATCTATATCTCTTGCAAGGTGTGGCCCTCGGAACTGAAGACGATACCCTTAAGTATGAGCTAACTAGGACAAAATAGCAAAGAAATATTCTGAGGTTAATACTTTGATTAATATAGCTACAATGGTGTTATCTTTTGACATGTTACCTCAAACCCTTCAATATTTTACCCATGCTGTTATAAAACACATATTTGTCATGTACTAAGTCAGCTCTAGGGGCCCTAGTTTCAGGCCTCACATTTATGGCTTTTAAAATTTAATCTTATTATGTTTAGTCCTTTGCTCCACTGTCTAATCTAGGATTCAGGTTCTGCCCACCAATGCGTTTTCTCATTATCTGTATATTAGATGAGAAGACCTGTATATTTTCAAATCATCATTAATAAAATTTTAAATTAGAACAGGATGGAAGATATAGTAAAACACAATGCAAGAATCCTCTCTTCAGCACCCCCAGGTACAGTAATTACTTGATAATACAAAAATAACTAATAATGTAATATTCATGTGGGTACCATTTCCCAACACTTAAAATGTATGCCAAGTATTGTGCTAATGGTTTTCAGGTTATGTATGATTTAATCTTTACAACAATTCTATGAAACAGATACTTTTACTATTTCTGTTTTACAAATGAGAAAACTAAAGCTCACAGAGATTAAGTGACTTTCATTAAAATCCTACAACAGCCAGTCCCAGTGGCTCACACCTGTAATATCAGCACTTTGGGAAGCTGAGGTTGGGGAATTGCTTGAGGCCAGGAGTTCAAGACCAACTGGGCAACACAGCGAGACCCGGTCACTTAAAAAAAAAAAAAATTTAGCCGAACATGATGGTAAGTGCCTATAGCCCTAGTTACCAGGGAGGTTGAGGCAGAAAGATTGTTTGAGCCCAGGAGTTAGAAGTTACATTGAGCCACTGCACTCCAGCCTGGATGATAGAATGAGACCCTGTCTCAATCAATGAATCAAATAAAAATCCTAGAACAAGAAAGAGGTTGAATTTAGATTTGAACCGAGGTCTACTTTTGGGACTGCATCTTTGAGCCACAGTACTAAGCAGTTATGGATCTAATTCTCTCAGATAGAGACTAGACTCTTCGTGAAGCTCTTGAGGCTTAAGCTTCATGGACCTTCACATGCATGGGCCCCTTCTAAGAGCCTGGGAGAGGCGATGAAGCTTAAGCTTTCCATTAGCTGTCAAAAATTGAGAAGACATTTGCTCATTTTTAGTGTTGGGGCACCTCTTCCATTCTCAGTGATTTCGTAAAGATTTTGTAAAAGACGAGTCACGTGGGCTCAGTTATCACATTGCTGCCTGCACTTCCTAGTTCACTCAAAGGAATGCTTTCTACCTTCACCTCTGCATTAAACACTAAGATCATCAATGATGTCCCAAAGAGCAAATCTAATGGCCGTTTTTCAGTCTTCTTTCTACTTTGAATTATTTGCAGCACCTGATGTTGTTCTATACACTTTGTAGCTTAAAATTCTCTCCCTCCTTTATTTCTGAGAGAATTTTCCTGCTTCTCCTCTTCACATGGTTGTTACCATGTTCAGTCTTCTTATTCTCTCTTCTCTCTATCTCTCTTTTCTGTCTTGGCCAGGTAGTCTTTTTGTGCTCTACTGGCTTCCAGCTGGGAAGTGTGCTTCCCAGGACCCCGTCTTTCTCACTTTGTAGGTGTTCCCTGAATAAAGACATCCTTTCCAAATATTTCACTATGATTTTTTTTTTAATTTTATGGGCATATAGGTGTACATATTTATGGAGTACATGAAATATTTTGATATAGCCATGTAGTGTGTAATAAGCACATCTGACTATGATTTATTTACCAGTGAGGGCCAAAGCTTTATCTCTAGTCCAGAACAAAAGCTTCCAAGTGCTTACAAGACATCTCCACCAAAGTATCCTAAACTCCTCAAATTTAACTAGTCCAGAACGAATGCATCTTACCTTCATAGTCTCCCATATCCTCTTTATAAACAAATGGTATCACTATCCACCAAGCTGCTGTCATCTGTTACTGCCATCCCCTTCTAACCAGCCACCAAGCTCTAGAAGCTCTGCCTCTGAGACCCTCTCATCTCATTCCCTTTGCCCTGCCTCAGGTCAGGCCTCAGCCTCTGCTCTGGGCTGGGGAGAGAGCCTCCTCACCAGACTCCTTCCTGCTAGGCTTCCTTGTCATTTGTCCTCCATATGTCCAGTGGAAGGAGATTTCCAAGTCCGGATTTGATGAAGTCCTTTCACTGTTTGAAAATCCATGGCATCCCAGGACCAAATATCACTTCTCAGACTTCTCTTCTGCTACTCCTCTACCCAAACTGTATGCTTTAACTCCTACTGAACTGGCCCTTTCTAAGTCTATGTCTTTGCCTGGAATGCCTTTCTAACTTTTCCCACCTACTCACCCCTTTAAACCCACAGCTTGAGTGTCACCTCTTTATAGCATCTCCCAGTTTTCCCAGGCCAAGGAAACTGCGTCCTCCTTTGTGCTCACATGGCCTTTTGGATACCACTCAGTTGTAGCGCTTTTCACACTTTGAGTTCCTAAGGGGCTGGATTATGTGCTCCTTCCCATGTGTGGTATCCAGTACAGTGTCCAGTGCTAAGTAGATGCTTAATAATATCCGTGAAATTAATGAAAAAAAAGAAAAAATAATACTATCGAGTCAGGCACTGTGTTAGGTGTATACATATATAACATTTAGTTTTAAACTCTAAACATTTTAAGTTAGTATTACTTTCTCCTTTTGATGGATAAGGAATGTAAGGCTCTAAGGGATTAGGTGCTCAAGGTCAGATTTTGCTTACAAAATGCACTCTAAGACTCAAACTCAGGTCTATCTGACCCTAATGCTCAGGTTCGTTCTATCAAGGCAAAAGCTCTGATAATCCTTCTCAACCAAAATCCAATGGTGGATATCATTTACTTTCACAGTAAGAGGCATGAAGCAGTAATATGATATGTATAGATGAACTATTCATTGCAATTAAGTATAAGATAACTTGAGGAATACTTTTTTTGTTTTTTTTTTTGTTTTTTTTTGTTTTGAGACGGAGTCTCGCTGTCTCCCGGGCTGGAGTGCAGTGGTGCAATCTCGGCTCACTGCAAGCTCTGCCTCCCGGGTTCACACCATTCCCCTGCCTCAGCCTCCCAAGTAGCTGGGACTACAGGTGCCCGCCACCTCGCCCAGCTAGTTTTTTGTATTTTTAGTAGAGACGGGGTTTCACCATGTTAGCCAGGATGGTCTCGATCTCCTGACCTCGTGTTCTGCCCGCCTCGGCCTCCCAAAGTGCTGGAATTACAGGCGTGAGCCACTGCGCCCGGCCAAGGAATACTTTTAAAATATACCATTGATAAGAAAAGTAAGCAGAAAAATATACTTTCCCTAATAGCCTTTTCATATCACTTTCACCTTCCAACTGGAGAAGAGCACAGACCCATTGGCTCTCATCCTTCTTTCATCTAAGACATGAACCATCGTTTACTAACCAGAGACAACATGCAGCTCTTTAAAAAGCACTAATATACCTTCCTGGAGAATCTAGTGTCTCTAAAGTCTTTGGCTTCTCACTAAGGAAACTTGGGGGCCTGGTGGTGGTTTTCTTTGAAGCAATTTGAATAAAGTGTTTCCAAATTATAATCAATGTAAGATTATTGAGATTCATGGTTTTGGGGAAAAAGGGTAGAAAGTTTCTTGTGGGAAGATTTTCTAGGCTAGCTTAAAGAACGGGCTGGGCAAATGTTCACCTTAGTATAAAGTGCACAGATTTGGTGAAGAGATTCTGACAGGACTTCGCACATCTAAGCAGTGAAGATTTGAAATAATCTACTAGGTTTTATTGCAGTCAGTACTAATTCAGCTTCAGAATCACTGGATGGAATTGTAAGAAGTTTGTTGAACTTTCTCTTTCCCTCAGGCTCATATTTTTCTGTAACGTTATGAGACAGGTAAACTAGCCCTCCTATTAAGGTGACCTTCAGAACCAGTATAGAATTCAATATTATTTTTGAAAAAAACAAACAAACAAAAAAAAACAAAAACAAAACAAGATTTCTAGCAATGCCTAACAGCCAATCTGAGTTGAAGTATTCTTCTGGTAGCTGGAATCCATATTCTCACACAAACTAGAAATGCTAAACTGTTAATAGCTTCCCCTTGATTTGTTTTTTTGCCTTGATGCCTCCAGTGATTTCATCATAATTTTGGCAGACTATTATAGCTCTATTAATGTTCACCAGCACGAAGCTCTCTGACTGTTCTACAATCAGTTTTCTTCTCAATCTAGTTCTCAATTTTTTTAAAGTAGAGAAATTATTAAACATGCAATGGGAACACATGTAGGGTTATAATGGTCATAAGTGTTGCTATAATGTTCACAATGCTTTATAACAGAATAGTTCAACACTGAGCAAAGATAATTTCTTTTTCTGGCCCTTCAGTAGGACACTGTCAGTCTTCCTACCCTTTGGAAGAGAGTATTTGGGAATGATTATCTTAGACTTAGATTTTGACTCCTCTTAGATTCCTTTTGAGATGGAGTCTTGCTCTGTTGCCCAGGCTGGAGTGCAGTGGCATGATCTCAGCTCACTGCAGCCTCCACCTCCCTGGTTTAAGCGATTCTCCTGCCTCAGCCTCCCGAGTAGCTTGGATTACAGGCACCTGCCACCATGACTGGCTAATATTTGTATTTTTAGTAGAGATGGGGTTTCACCATGTTGGCCAGGCTGGTCTTGAACTCCTGACCTCAAGTGATCTGCCTGCCTCGGCCTCCCAAAGTGCTGGGATTATAGGTGTGAGCCATTGTGCCTGGTCTAGATTCTTTTTGCTAATTGATTTTAATAAGGACCTTTTGGTTTTGTTTGACACTACTTTTCATCCTGCCATTCTAAAACCTCTCCAAAACTTCCTAGAGCCCAGGGCTATGCTACTTTCCCCTTCTCCTTGGGCTCACCCTCACACTAATCCTTGCCCTAGCCTCTCCACTGTGGTTTGTATGTGGCCTGAATGTGCTGCTGGGTGGCATTCTGAGAAAAGATGAAGCTAGAACAAATATGCCATCTTAAAACTCTCCATGTTATGTGATGCTACGAAGGCAGGAGCAGGGGTAAAAGTTCATGTTTAGCTAATGGTTACATTATTCTTGTTTCCTTCTGCTTTTACCCCGGCCTCCTACTCATCACAACCTTCCATCTACCTTTCCCAGCCTTCTAGTTTCTCCCAAATCAAATCTGGACTAAGCTTGGGTTATCTGTTTGTACTCCTACTAGAACAATGTAATGCTGGGATTGTACAAGATGTAAAAATAACATAGACATGAACCACTTTTATCGATGGGGAAATAATGTTAGAATAAAGCAAGCTTTTTTATATCTTTCAATACAAGTCTGTTTGAGAGAACGACAGAACTCTTGCTTCTCCAACTCAGGGTGAGTTGGTAATTATATATTTCAGAAGAATACCACATACAATTAAAAAAATCATAAGAAACCACTAGCATAAAAATGTGACATGACATGAAGCTCAATATAAAGTTGTTCAGTGCACATACAGTAATTGCACCAATTACATTTAAAATATTTATTTGCTTACCAAAAACCCCAAGCTATAAAAGGCTAATTATAAAAAATGACACCAGTGAACAGTTTTTACCCAAGCTAACCAAAAACAGAATAATATTAACAGTGCAAAGAAATGAAAAGAAACTTCAGTTTACATTTTGAATTAAGATGTCAACGAAATAAAACAGCAAATTCATCAGCCTTGTTGTTCACATACATGGCTTTAACATTTGAAGAAAATACAAAAAGCCTTTTCAGCTTTGATAATCACTTTTGACTCTTTGGAGTTGATTGAGAAAGGAAACTACATCAAAACTTCCATATGTCAATACAGGTTAAATGCATAACTTGAAAACGTGATAATTTTTTAGAGAACACACAAGCCAAGTTGTTACCATTCCATCTGAGTAACATCTATAAGTTGATAAAACAACTTATAGACTTACTTGTTGTAGGGTCCATTTTCATTTCCAAGCATGGCATAAAATGTTTTAAATGGGACAGTTCTTTTGGTACATTTTACACAAAATTCCTTTCATAGTTTTTTGGGCCTAAAATTAAAGAATTATACAGGATGACCCTAAGGGGGCAATTTACTGAAATGACTGACATTCTCCACTGACAGCTCAAGACTGGATTCAGATTCCTCGGCACTTGTACAATTTGATTTCTGTGAGCAATTAGATAATGGCACATAGATGATCATAGTCATGTTAGTTAAAAACATCTCTGCCTACATTTATGCTTTGACTTAAAATGAAGAAATATGAAGATATTGTCTTTTGTCACAAGGTGTAATCACTATATGAGTGGATTGCTGCAACTCTCCTGCAATGGACAGAGATATTTCATCAATACCACCATCTCAACAGTTTGTCGCTAACTCTAATTAGTCTGTTTTATTATAATGTATTAATATCAATCATATCGACACACTATAAAAATGTTAATTGATCTCAGGTATGATACCAGCATCTTGTCTTTCCAGGCTCACAGGGAAAAGATATAACTAAAGTTGCAATGATATTTAAATACAGAAACATTTCTGAGTCACACCAGAAAGGCTAATGGTCACTTTTAAATACAATATTTAATTTTTTTCTGAGAAAAATACAGAATATTTCTACAATTTTTTCAAACACCCAAATTCCTTTGGAAATATTTTATTCTTTCCCAACTAGTAATAAGTAAGAATGAGTATGGCTTTTACTATTAAAATTTTAAAAACAATTTTATAGGTTAGTTATTTCCTTTAGCTAGAAAACTCATCTCATCTTTACCGATCTAGCTCCTACCTGTCTTTTAAGAACTGTTCAAGCTCTTTTTCCTCCATCTAGACCTCTCTCACTTTTCCAACCTATCACAATATTCCATTCATTTGGATAACTTCAATATAGTCCATTCATTATACTTGCAAAGAATTATGTATCTTTTCATGTTATTTGTTAGTAGTTCCATACAGTTTCTTTAATGTTTCAATAAATTAATTTGAGTTCCCTCATCTCTCACCCTCTCCATGCCTTACACAGTGCTCCTGAATTTACTTGACTAATTGGAAAATCTTATTTTCATTAATGTTTCTGAAGGAATATTAAGTAGCCAAACTTTTACAAATAAAATAGAAGAGCTTTCAATATACTCATAGACAATAATTTAATTGGGAGTTTTTTAAAAAGTATAATGAATGCTAAAGAGACATGTCACTAACTGATAAAATAATACTGATTTATAGGGTTCTATGTATGTGTTTCCTGTCAGTCTGCCTACCCCTCCCCTATTTTACTGTCTTTGCCTTTAGAGTGAGGATTAGGTGTTCTTAATTATCCATTAGGCTTACAACCATGCCATAAACACAGCGGACACTCAATATGAGCCTTTACCTGAGAATCATCCATGAGTAATTGTATGTTCTATCTTTATTCAGACAAAGAAAAATTAACCATTTCATACCTTGGATGAAGTCATTTACCAAGCCCTCCCTGAGCCTCAGAGTGGCTGGGTCCCAGGGTGTCACTTCTTTTTATGCTCTGGGAAGGCTGGACCCAAGGGCACCCCCTCCCCACCCTCACAATTCTCTCCCCCAGAGTAGTTTAGACATGTTCACCGGGCTTGCCAACACCCCAGCCAGGGCACACCTTATCTCACAAGCAGGAGGAATTGTGTAGAGAGAAGGTCAGATACTTCTCATAAAGTCACACACATAATCACAGACACACAATGCAGAGAAGCAGAAGGAATGCTTCCTGACAACCAGTCTTCTTTTCAAATACCTGGACCATGTTCACTCCCTAAATTACAATAAATGTGTATGAAAGACCTGTGCCCCGTTCAGCCGCAGGAAGCAGTGGAGATCAGGAAGATACTCAGCTTAGACTCAACACAGCTGCCTTATGGCACCAGTGCCACTAGGAAGCACTTGAGACACTTTCAGAGGGCACTTTATTTCTTTCTACCAGATGAGCCTCTGTTTTCTCTGCTCCCTTATCTTCTCTCCACCCATTCTTTGCTTATCTTTTAGGTTTGTTCCCATCTATGCCCCAGGCCTGCCTATACCATCCATGGCACTATTCAGACTGGCAATCAAGATAACAAATAGTTTCCACTAATTATTTTTATATAGGAGGCAGAAAAAATATAAAATAGCATATTCATTACCATTTTACTATGTCTGTATGATAAAATACAAACAAATAAGGTAAGAGGTCTGGAAACAACACAAGCCTTTCAGAATAGTAAGCCAGAGAAGACTTTCACCCAAATTTCAGGATGTCAGGTGGCAAGATGGGTGAAGACAGCTCAGTAGATGCTGGGAAATGTGATAGTTAATATTGGCGCAAGGATGGCATTTCTCTTCTAAAGTCCTGGTTCATGTTGAGGATCAGATAAAAATACATCAGAGCTGGGTGCGGTGGCTCACGCCTATAATCCCAGCACTTTGGGAGGCTAAGCCGGGCAGATCACTTGAGCCTTGGAGTTCAAGACCAGCCTGGGCAACAAGGCAAAACCCCATCTCTACAAAAAATACAAAAGTTATTTTGGTTTGGTGACATGCACCTGTAGTCCCAGCTACTCAGAAGGCTGAGGTGGGAGGATTGCTTGAGGCCAAGAGATGGAGGTTACAGTGAGCCAAGTTTATACCACTGCACTCCAGCCTGGGTGACAGAGTGAGACCCTGTCTCAAAATTATATATATATATATAAAATATCATAAAAATTCTGAACAATGGAACTTGGCTCTATAACAGCAACAAAAAATGATTGTCACATGCATGTGTTTGAGTCTACTGCCTTAGGTCTGGGGTTGGGTTTTTGCAAGACTAGGATTGTTATCATCTCAGCTGGGAAAACTGCTGTTCCTAATACATAGAAGGGATGTTTGCCCAAGTCAGGAAGACTGAATGGGTGCATAGGACCGTCTTTCTCTATAATTCTTTGAAAGGAGCTTAAAAAGATGTACATTAGAAAAAGAATAGGCAACCGTAGGTCATCTACGCTAGAATCTAGAAAAATTAGAAATGATGATAGAGAAACAACCACTGCCTTACTCTTGAATGTCATTTTACTGGGGGAAAAGCTGCCATTTAAGAAGATATTATATATCTATACCATTACTTGAAAGATTCTTTAGGCTTAGAAGATAATGTGTGAGATAAAAGGGGGGCAACAGGGATTTATAAAAAATCACTCGGTGTGTTTGAAAGAGATCAAAAGTGATATGTTCACCAAGTCTGTAACATAAAAAGGAGGGAGGCACCACTTCATGACGCTGGAACCAAGTGGCCTTGGTCACTCTATGTCAGTTTCTATATAGCCCAGGAAGATCATGGAACTCATGACTTCAAGAGGCAGCACTAGCTGGACATGTTTAGATGTTCGAAAAGGCTTTGGGAAAATTCATGGCTGGTGGATTAACATTGAGATATTAAAGAAGCTTGAGAATATCTCTAATCTTTTCAATAGCAACATTACAGAGGGCATGCTCTCCACACAGTACTTTTTGGTGATTTTGTTTGTTAGGGAAAGAAACTTGGTTGAATAATGACATTATTAGTAGTAGTACTAATAATAGCAAAGCACCAATAATAGTAATAGTAAGTAGCAGTAGCAGCAACTAATTTTTACTAACAATTGGGCAGTGTGTGGTGTGCTTCATTTATATTGTTAATTCATTTCATTCTCACAACACTGTTATGTATGAGGAAACTGAGGACTACAGAGGTTAGGTAACTTGGACAAACCATACAGCCAGAGAGTGGCAAAGCCAGGATATGAGGACAGGCAGCATAATTCCAAAGCCCATGTGGTTAAATTATGTGCAACCCAGTGTGTATTCACAGACATTCCTATGTTTTGCACCTGGAGATTATCCAGGCAGAGGAGCTCAGTCTCTCAAATACTCAAAATGCGACCTTTCAAAATAAAACTCTACATAAAAGGGGAACAAAATCATAGGTGATATTTCTTTATATTGTATTGTTAAAACCAGTGTTTTTTAAGTATTAAGAACTAGTGTTCATTTTTCTAATGATGCCTCTATTTAAAGTACTCCTTCTATTCCATTTTACCAAAAGTCATATTATTGATAGTCATCTTCCTATTTGATGACACATCAATAGTAAAATAACTCAAATTATCTGTTGTTTAATGTGAATATTCAGAAACCAGGTATTAAGTGCAAGGATATGTGTTCCACAAGAAAAGCTCAGTTTTCAAGCAGGAGGGAAATGGGTATTTGCTGGGTACTTGATAGATGCTTCCTGCCGGGCAAAAACCCAAGACTGCTATAAATTCACATGCATTCACTGGGTCAACCAAGTTGGGGTCAAGGGTAGCTGTTCTGACAATCCAAAACATAAACCAATCCCAAATATTTACAAATGCATTATGTGCTTTTAAGTTACCCTGATGTCCTTATATAATTCATAAAATTAGCTTGTATTTCCAAAGCAACAAATCAACTTTTATTAAATAAGGCACCCTGAAAAATAGGTTGAATAGAATAAAAGAAACCAGGCTTGACATACTCCCCAAATGTCCTCAAAATATCCAGCATCCAACCACAAAAGATAGGAGCTGGTGCTGAAAGTTGTTCCAATGACATGTATGTCATATATAAACCACCCACTGCTACTGCTACACTTGTATAGTGCTTTCCCAATATCAGGCACTAAGCTAAAGTGCTTTCATACCTAGCAAGTCACTGATTATAACTCATTACAACCTTATGAAGTAGGTACCATAATTATCCCCATTTTAAAGATAAGGAAACTGAAGCGCATAGATTAATTTGCCCAAATTTACTAGAAAGTGGCAGAGTTGCGATTGAATCCCATGCAGTCTGACTCCAGCATCTGTGCTCTTAACTGCTATGCTAAGCTGTCCATAAGAACTGAATATAACCCCCCAGGAAATCTGAAAGATGGCATTTGCTGTTTGTGCAACAGGCAAACCATAATCTGGTCATATTCATTACCTTGATATAAGCTCATTGGAAGTTCAGATGAACACAATAAATTAATTCCTTGCCCACTAACTAGTTATTTCTGTCAGATATCCTGACCTGAATTAACTTTGTTAATATTCCAAGCTAGCTTTGTCAATATACCCAGACTATTTCGTTTTGACTGGAATAGTTCTTAAATACTAAAGAACTGGTCTTGGTTCATTTTCTTATGTCTTGTTTTCTCCATGTCAAAAAGCCAAAGGAAATCGATGTAACTCAAGATGCAATGAAAAGATCAAACCTGCTGTGGCACAAACCATTTGGGGAGCCAACTTGGCAGTTCAGACAACCCAGAAATAATCTTTTTCCCCACTTGAAGGCTTAGTCTTGCCAGTGGCTACAAAAGTGTCGGTTCTGCCCCTCTGCCAGCAAAGATAGCAAAACTGGCAGTCCAAGGCCTCTGTCACTGACAACACGTGCTGGAGCAGACAAAGGTCAGGGAATGTCAGAGGCAATTAATCAGATGGTATCTGAAAGAATGGTGCATGCCTCCTACTTGTCTATTTTTCTTCTGGACCCAACAATATTCCTCATGGGAGGACCTACACAGTTATAAACAGGTGGCCAAAATACCATGTAATTTTACTCATAAAAGAAAACAAATCACAAATTATGTTGCACCCTACAATTTTATTTTAGAGTATTTCCTTTCCCTTGAGAAGCCTTGGCCCCATTTGAAAGACAATAGATACTCTGAGGAAGTATTATAGAAGAAACACACAGTTTTTGCCTTGGGTTCTCACTAGGAGAGTTTTCACGTAAAGCAGATGGCAGGATTTTAGACTTCTTGGTAATTTTTTATGACACTCTAAGGTAACTTCAGTTTCTTTCCTTTTGTTTTTAACCTGCAATAATGCCTGCAGTAAAGGGAAGGTTGCTTTTAGATCTTACGAGGGGGAATCTCTGTGTATTCTCTTCAGATCTTGGGAAAAAAACACCCTATTTCAAATAGAAACTGAGAAATATTAACTGATAGTCTAACTTTCTTAACACTCCCCTGAATGTTGAAAGAAACAAGAGAAATAGTTGCCAAAGATACAGTTTCTCCCTTCCAGAAGATGAAACCATAGTTGAAAAGAAAGTATATATAGTTTCATAGGCAAAACATAAATATTCATGTAAATTTAAGAACACTTTAATTTGGTGGCTTTTCTTTTTTCTTTTTCTTTTTCTTTTTTTTTTTTTTTTTTTTTTTGAGATGGAGTCTCGCTCGGTCGCCCAGGCTGGCATGATCTCGGCTCACTGCAACCTCTGCCTCCCGGGTTCAAGCGATTCTCCTGCCTCAGCCTCCCAAGTAGCCGGGACTACAGGCACGTGCCACCATGCCCAGCTAATTTTTGTATTTGTAGTGGAGATGGGGTTTCACCATGTTGGCCAGGATGGTCTCAATCATTTGACCTTGCGATCTGCCCGCCTCAACCTCCCAAAGTGTTGGGATTACAGGCGTGAGCCCACGTGCCTGGCTGGTGGCTTTTCAAATACCTAGGAAACTCTGCAAACACATGGGAAACTTACTATTATTTTAAACGACCACTGTCATACTGGGTTTAGGATTACTAATAGGCTTCTTAACAATGCAATCACACCTGACATAGGAAGAGGTTCACCTTTTCTAATACAGCTTGTAGTAGAGAAGCCATTGGGTAGCCCAGAAAAAAAAAATTAAAATTATACATATTTTTAAAATTTTGAAGGGAAATTTGCTATTTTAGGCTGAAGTTAATGGTGGCAGGGACGTGAAGTAAAGATTAGTTTCCTAGTAAAAATGTAGACTGATGAATTTATTTAAAACTAAACTAACATTGGGGAAAAGTCTGACTTTAGAAAATGGATAATAAAAAAACTAAAAAGCATTCAGTGCAAAAAATTCTTCTGACAGACTAATAAGAACTTTAATATGATAATCTGGTGTTTATCTGCACTTTGCTTGTGCAATTGCAGTTTTCTCAGCTATTATTCAAGAGCTGTAAAATGAAGAATACCTAATTGCCTCCTGTAGAAAAGCATTACTACTGAAATGACTTAAGCAAACATGTTCTGAACTAACAAAGTATTCTAAAATAATTTGAACTGAAAAATGAATGAAAGCTAAATGACTGTCATTAACTATTCTACAGGTGCCTCTAGCCATGGCCCATTTTGGTTTTAGCGAACACCCACTAGCCTTAGGACAGCTTTCAACAGCAGTATGTCAAATCAGTAACCCATTTTTTTTCCCCTCTTACCTGCTATAATGCTTGTCAAGTTGGAGTACTGTTCTATCTACTGCCAAGTGAACTCAGAATGAGAATGTTCTTGGCTTGTGATGTGATGTTACCTCAGTTGTTTGAGAGAGGTGAGGTAAAGTGGGGCAAGAGAAAGGTGCATTTGCTACAAAGCAATTACAGTATTTAGACAGGGAACAAAATCAAAGTTGGGGGGAAACCGACAAAAACAAACCGAACCGTCTCCTACCTAAGTTTTCTTGTCATAGTTTTCCAATTGGTAAAATGAGTTTATGTATTGTTGCTCTTAAACTGCAAAGGAAATGTATACATAAAGACACAGTTAATACATTCTCATGTAATTTAGGAAGAACACTTCCCTTTATTCTATGAGAGAATATTTTTAAAACCATAAAAGAACCGTTGAAAGTTCAGAAATAAGTAATATAAATGTTTCATTAGGAAGATGAATTTGGGGCACACTGACTTCTTGCAAACCATCTTTCTTTCAGCCTTTTTGTGTCCCATTCCAGTCAGGTTCTCAGCTGCACCTAAGTTACCCTGGTAACCACCTTAGTGTTTGCACAGAGACCTGCTGAGCTGAAGCAAGCCGCCTCTTCAGTCATTGAGGTTTTCCTCGGGACTGGTTCTTTACATGCATTCTCCAAACTCTTGCACATCTGGGTCCTAACTCTGGTAATTGTGTCTTCCTGATTTGGAATAACTCGTCCTAATTCTGTCTTCCCAGTTACTAGCCTTCTAAACAACCTGGCATCTCATCTGCCTTATGTCTCTGCTATCCTGTACCACTGATTTCTGGGACCTCTAAAACTGCCCAGTTCTGCTCCCTTAGTCCAGCTTTTTGGATAGTGTGCCCCACCTTTATTTCTCTACTTCCAGGTATAATATGGATGAATCAAAAAGTAATTTGCCAAAGTTTATTGAGGAAAAAAATATTCCTGTCAGATTTATTACTTCCATTTAAGAAGCACTGCCTTATACAAATCAACTTCTTTGGTTTTGTGTTTTTCTAATATAAAAAAGCATGGCCTATCTATGAAAACTGACACCTAGCCCACTGAAATATCTATATAGGAAACCAGTTGGATTGTTTGCTGTGACTCATTTATTTATAAAGTGGTGACTTGCAAGTAACAAAGTCAGTTTCACTGCAGGGAATACCAACTCCATATTGGATAGTCTATTTTAAGTCACTTGGTTAGTCTTGTGTATTGTATCTTAATAACACAACTAATCAACAACACTAGGTTAGATTGCTAACCTCTTCTAAGGAGCACCCCCAGCTATAAAACCCTGGAACTGGAAGGAATCATATGAGCCCAGCTTCTCCTATGCTTTTAAAAACATTATTCAGCACAACTAAAATAAAAGTCATATTCAGAATCTTTATGAATCAGAATTCTGATCAAATCTTTTTGCTGCAAAAGAAGCTTGAATGCTTCCCATTTCCTGCTAGTTTACAAAGTAAGGTGCGTGAACCCAAGATATGCAAGATGGAGCATGGAATGCAGGAAGAGAATACTAGCTTGTCTATTTATATTTAAATTATCCCATTTATATTTTTTGGTGTATTTTACAGTGTATATATCAGTACAATAATATACATTATAGAGTTTATTAATAAATGTATACATATGTTGGGGTAAATATGTGAAATTTTTATAGGCTGGATATATAGTCAGAAAACTTTGGAGGCCAGTAGCTTTCATAACAATAACTAGCCCCTTAGGGTACCATTTAAGGTAGCTTACAATCTGCCTTCTACTGGCCATTCCTGCTACCTTGTCCATAAATAATATCCTTATCTAGACACCTTATGCTCCATTCACACTAAACAGTAGACTGTATGCTCTATGAAGGCAGAAGTCATGAACATCTTACTCACCCTTTGGATGCTCAACACTTAACACCTTGCATAGCATCTAATATTTCTTCTTTTATTTATTGTTTTTGAAATAGTGTCCCACTCTGTCATCCAAACTGGAATGCAATGGTGCAAGTATAGTTCATTGTAACCTCAAACTCCCAGGCTCAAGCGATCCTCCACCTTGGCCTCCCAAAGCACTGCGATTACAGGTATGAGCCACTGCACCCAGCCCTACAGACACATTTATTAAATGAATGATTAATTAATGAAACTAGCTTTATAAACACACTGTGCTATTTTATAACTCTGTACCTTTCCATTTATTGCTCTGTCTGACTAGAATGCTTTTTTTTTTTTTTTTTCTTTTTGGCTAGCCCTCAACCTGGAGAATACCTATAAAACCAGACTAGTTGCTTCATAAATACTTCTACCCCACACCATATAGTTACTTATGACCTCATTTAAGCTCCCAAACACCTTTCTAACTATTTATATTACATGTTTGTCCTCTCTAATAGACTGTGAGCTTCCTTGAAGATAGAAAGAGTTATTCCTTTGTATCCCCAAATCCTGGCATGGTACCTAGCACATCGTAGGTACTCAATAAATCACTGTGGTATGATGTATAAGTAAATTTCTAAACAATAAACTATTATATTTAAAAGGCATTAAAATGCTTCTGCTTCTAGTGATGACTGAAAGCTGGTACTAGAGTGGACCTCCAATTATAAACAATTGGAAAACTGGACAAAATATATGGAACCATTGTTTTCAGCTATTGGACAACAGGCAGCAAAGGACTGCGATCTCTGAGAAAAGGGAAACAAGTGAAGTGAGCCTTAAGATCACTACAAGCAGAAAGTGGATGACTCATTAAGTTGAGGAGGTAGAGATGAAATTAGGGGAGGCTGAGGTGGCTGGAATTTTCAGGGCACAATACCAGAGAAGAGGGAGCTATGCATAAGTAGAGTTTCAGAAACCGATGCAGAGTCCTCCTTGAATCTTTGCCTGAGCACTAAGCTGTGTGTTGCAGTGTGAGACTCCATGAGGCTAGGCAAAAAAACAATAGTCTGTAAGATGTTCCAGTTACTTCTAGCCATAGTAGAGAGATATTATTAAATAACAGAGGCATTCAGTGAAAACACCAAAAGGTAAGGCTTTAATAGTAGGGTTAAACTAGCATAAAGTAAAGGTCACACTAGACATGTCCTCCAAAAGCTTAAAAAAACCCCAAAAACCAAAACCAAAAATAAGTGTTGAAAGAATCAAACTGATCCACAAGTAGCTTAACTGACTACCAAAACAAAAAATAAATTCAGACCCTCAACAATGTAATGTTCACAGTATCCTGCATCCTCAAAAACTTACTAGATGTTTAAAGAAGAAAAAAAGTATGATAAAGAAACTCAAGAAAATTTAACCATAGAAGTGGACTCAGAGTGACAAAGATGATGGATTTAGCAAAACAACAAGTATATAAAAGGATAATACAAACATATTCAAAGATTAAAGGAAAATAGAAACATAATGAAAAGAGAAATAGAAACCAAAAAGAAAGAAAACAAATGAACTCTTAGAGTAAAAAATATATAATATCTGAAATTAAAATTTTGTCAGATAGGCTTAACATCAGATTAGTCAGTGCAGATGTAAACATTGGTAAGAGTGATAGAAACTAACCAAACTGAAAGAGAAAGAGAAAGGGGTAAAAAACGAAAAACAACAGAGCCTCAGTGACATATTGAATAACATCTGCCTAACATATACATAATTGATGCCCCACAGGAATGGGGAAAGAAATGGCACAGAAATATATTCAAAGGAACAAGCCCAAAACTTGATGAAAATCATAAAACCAAAGATACATAAGGCCAGCAAACCCAAAGCAGAGTAAATACAAAGAAAATAACATTAAGGCACATCATAATCAAATTACTGAAAACCAGTGATAAAGAGAAAATTTTATAATCACCACTCCCCAAAGACAGTACATTCAAAATAACAAAAATGAGTGTACTTTTGACTTCTCGTCAGAAATAATAGAAGCCAGGGGACAATGGAATGAAAATTTTCAAGTATTAAAGAAAAAAATCCAAGTAAATTCTTTACGCAGTTAATAAAATTGTACTTGTGTTAGTCAGGGTTCTCTAGAGGGAAAGAACTAATAGGATAGATATATATATATATAGAAAGGGGAGTTTATTAAGTATTAACTCACATGATCACAAGGTTCCACAATAGGCCATCTGCAAGATGAGGAGCAAGGAGAGCCAGCCTGAGACCCAAAACTAAAGAACTTTGAGTCTGATGTTCCAGGGCAGGAAGCATTCAGCATAGGAGAAAGATGTAGGCTGGGAGGCTAGGCCAGTCTAGTCTTTGTATGTTTTTCTGCCTGCCTTATATTCTAGCCACACTGGGAGCTGATTAGATGCTGCCGACCCAGATTAAAGGGAGTCTGCCTTTCCCAGCCCACTGACTCAAATGTTAATCTCCTTTGGCAACACCCTCACAGACACACCCAGGATCAATACTTTGCATCTTTCAATCCAACCAAGTTGATACTCAGTATTAACCATCACTGTACTATATTAGGGATTTTTGTTAGATATGTAGGACTTTAGTTGCTCTTGTGACACAAAAAAAGTGACTGTGAAATTATAGACATGTTAATCTGTTTCACTGTTGTCACAACTTTACTATCTATGTGTATCTATAACATCATGTTGTAAACCTCAAATACATACGATGAAATTTATTTTGAAAAATAAACTAATGCCTCAAAAAATAAAAAATAATTTATCCAGAGAAAAGTGTTTAAAAAATGACATCAACTCAGTATTCTATGTTCATTGAAAAGTTACTACAATGATAAAGGAAAAAATAAAAATTTTCCTGACAAACAAAAGATGATATTACTAGCAGACTTGCACAGTGAGAAATAATTAAAGAAGGTCTTCAAGTGAAAGGAAAATGATATTAATACTACATAGAAACTCAGGTATATATAAAAATCAGTGAAGAGTGCTGAAAATGGTAAGTACATGGGTAAATACAAACATTTTTCTTTTTTAAAGTTGCTTTCAAGGAAAATTAACCATTTAAAGAAAAAATAATGCCAGTGTATTGTGAGGTTTATGACATCTGTAGAAGTAAAATGTATGATAACAGCATAAAGGAGAGGGTGGGGAAGTGGAAGTATATTCTTAAAGCTTCTAACATTATATGTGAAATAGTATAATATTATGTGAAGGTGAATATAAATTAAAGTTATATAGTTTAAACCTTAGGGAACACCTAAATTCTAAACAAAGAGGTATAGCCACTAAACCAAGAGTAGAGAAAACTGAAATAATAAAAAATAATACAAAAGAAGACAGGAAAGAGGTAAAAAGAATAATGAACAAATAAGACAAACAGAAAACAAATAGCAAGATAGTAAACTTAAACATAACCATATCAATAATTAAATTCAGTTCAATTAAACAGTACAATTAAAAAGAAAAACTTGTCAGATGGGCTCAAAATCCAAGACCCAACTATACAACTGTCCGCAAGAAATGCATACACAGCTGGGAGCAGTGGCTCATGCTACTAATCACACTTCGGGAGGCTGAGGCAGGAGGATTGCTTGAGTCCAGGAAGTCAAGACCAACCTGGGCAATAAAGTGAGACATCATCTGTACAAAAAAAATAAAAAATTGTTTTTTTTTCTTATTTAAACTCTTTGATTTGTATTTCCTTTCTTTTTTATTATTATTATTATTATTATACTTTAAGTTTTAGGGTACATGTGCACAACGTGCAGGTTAGTTACATATGTATACATGTGACATGCTGGTGCGCTGCACCCACTAACTCGTCATCTAGCATTAGGTATATCTCTCAGTGCTATCCCTCCTCCCTACCCCCACCCCACAACAGTCCCCAGAGTGTGATGTTCCCCTTCCTGTGTCCATGAGGTCTCACTGTTCAGTTCCCACCTATGAGTGAGAATATACGGTGTTTGGTTTTTTTTTCTTGCGATAGTTTACTGAGAATGATGATTTCCAACTTTATCCATGTTCCTACAAAGGACATGAACTCATCATTTTTTATGGCTGCATAGTATTCCATGGTGTATATGTGCCACATTTTCTTAATCCAGTCTATCATTGTTGGACATTTGGGTTGGTTCCAAGTCTTTGCTATTGTGAATAGTGCCGCAATAAACATACATGTGCATGTGTCTTTATAGCAGCATGATTTATAGTCCTTTGGGTATATACCCAGTAATGGGATGGCTGGGTCAAATGGTATTTCTAGTTCTAGATCCCTGAGGAATCGCCACACTGACTTCCCCAATGGATGAACTAGTTTACAGTCCCACCAACAGTGTAAAAGTGTTCCTATTTCTCCACATCCTCTCCAGCACCTGTTGTTTCCTGACTTTTTAATGATTGCCATTCTAACTGATGTGAGATGATATCTCATTGTGGTTTTGATTTGCATTTCTCTGATAGCCAGTGATGGTGAGCATTTTTTCATGTGTTTTTTGGCTGCATAAATGTCTTCTTTTGAGAAGTGTCTGTTCATGTCCTTCGCCCACTTTTTGATGGGGTTGTTTGTTTTTTCCTTGTAATTTGTTTGAGTTCATTGTAGATTCTGGATATTAGCCCTTTGTCAGATGAGTAGGTTGCAAAAATTTTCTCCCATTTTGTGGGTTGCCTGTTCACTCTGATGGTAGTTTCTTTTGCTGTGCAGAAGCTCTTTAGTTTAATGAGATCTCATTTGTCAATTTTGGCTTTTGTTGCCATTGCTTTTGGTGTTTTAGACATGAAGTCCTTCCCCGTGCCTATGTCCTGAATGGTAATGCCTAGGTTTTCTTCTAGGGTTTTTATGGTTTTAGGTCTAACGTTTAAGTCTTTAATCCATCTTGAATTAATTTTTGTATAAGGTGTAAGGAAGGGATCCAGTTTCAGCTTTCTACATATGGCTAGCCAGTTTTCCCAGCACCATTTATTAAATAGGGAATCCTTTCCCCATTGCTTATTTTTCTCAGGTTTGTCAAAGATCAAATAGTTGTAGATATGTGGTGTTATTTCTGAGGGCTCTGTTCTGTTCCATTGATCTACATCTCTGTTTTGGTACCAGTACCATGCTGTTTTGGTTACTGTAGCCTTGTAGTATAGTTTGAAGTCAGGTAGCGTGATGCCTTTGGCTTTGTTCTTTTGGCTTAGGATTGACTTGGCGATGCGGGCTCTTTTTTGGTTCCATATGAACTTTAAAGTAGTTTTTTCCAATTCTGTGAAGAAAGTCATTGGTAGCTTGATGGGGATGGCATTGAATCTATAAATTACCTTGGGCAGTATGGCCATTTTCACGATATTGATTCTTCCTACCCATGAGCATAGAATGTTCTTCCATTTGTTTGTATCCTCTTTTATTTCATTGAGCAGTGGTCTGTAGTTCTCCTTGAAGAGGTCCTTCATGTCCTTTGTAAGGTGGATTCCTAGGTATTTTATTCTCTTTGAAGCAATTGTGAATGGGAGTTCACTCATGATTTGGCTCTCTGTTAATTAGCCGGGCATGGTGGTGTGCACCTGTAGTCCCCGCTACCTGGGAGGTCAAGGTGGGAGGATTGCTTGAGCCATTGTGGAGGTGGACGTTGCAGTGAGCCAAGATTAGGCCACTGCACTACAATCTGGGTGACAGAGTGAGACCCTGTCTCAAAAAAAAAAAAAGAGAAAAAGAAAGAAAGAAAGAAATGCATACACAATGAGATAGGTAGGTAAAACATAAATGAACGGTAAGAGATATGCCATGTGCACACTAATCATGAGGTTAGTGTAGCTGTATTGATATCAGACACAGCAGACTTCAAAGAACAAATATTACCGAGGATAAAGAAAGACATTTCATAAAGACGTAGGAGTCAAATCATCAAAAAGACAACATAACAATCATAAATATGTATGCAACAAATATGAGCTTCAAAATACATGAAGCAGAAGCTGATAGAAATAAACAGAAATATAGACACATACGTATATATTATATAGGAGATTTCACTACTCTCCTCTCAGTAATTGGCAGAGCAAGTAGACATAAAATGAGTAAGGATGTAGAATATGACAATAACACTATTAACCAACTTGTTTTACCTGATATTTACAAAACAGGACCTCAAACAAGGGCAGAATATATGTTTTTTCAAGTGTACATGAAACATTTACCCAGATAAACCATTTGATGGGCTATATAACAATTCTTCAATAACTTAAAGACTGAAATTATCCAGACTCTATTCTCTGACCAAACTAAAATTAAGTTGAAAATCAATAACAAAAAAGATGTCTTGAAAACTCTCAAATATTTGGCAATTAAACAATATACTGTTTAAAAAATGTATAGGTCAAAGAATAAATCATAAGAAACATTAAAAATATGTTGAACCAAACGAAAATATAGCATATCAAAATTTGTTGGAAGAGTAGGGCTTACAGGGTCAATTTGCAGCTTTGAATGCTTACATAAGAAAAAAGATTTGACTGAGGCAGGTGGATCACTTGAACCTAGGAGCTCAAGACCAGCCTGGACAACATAGTGAGACCTTGTATCTAAAAAAAAAAAAAAACTTAGAAAAAAAGGTTTGAAATCAATGACCTAAGATTTCACTTTCAGAAACTAGAAAAATTTACGTTAAGCCCCAAATAATTAGCTTTTGGAAGCTAGAAAAGTCTATATTAAACCCCAAGTAATTAGAAATAAGGAATTGAAAAGATAAAAGGAGAAAGAAAAGATATAGAAAACAGACAAACAATAGAGAAAAACAATGAAACAAAAAGCCAGTTCTCTGAAGAAATTAATAAAATTGATAAACCTTAAGCTAGAAGCTAGACTGCTCAAGAAGAAAAAGAGAGATGAAATACAAATTAATGATGGGCACGGTGGCTCATGCCTGTAATCTCAGCATTTTGGGACCCCAAGGTGGGAGGATTGCTCGAGCTCAAGAGTTTGAGACTAGCCTGGGTGACATAGTGAGATGCCATCTCTACAAAAAAATTTAAAAATTAGCCATGCACGGTGGAATGTGTCTGTAGTCCCAGCTACTTGCACTGTTGGGACTGAAATAGGGAACATTGATTGCTACAGTTCCTATAGACATTAAAAGAATAAAAAGGGGCTAGGCATGGTGGCTCATGCCTATAATCCCAGCACTCTGGGAGGCCGAGAAGGTGGGTGGATCACCTGAGGTCAGGAGTTAGAGACCAGCCTGGCCAACATGGTGAAATTCTGTCTCTACTAAAAATACAAAAATTAGCCAGGTGTGGTGGCACGCATCTGTAGTCCCAGCTACTTGGGAGGCTGAGGAATGAGAATCGCTTGAATCCGGGAGGCAGAGTCTGAGATTGCACCACTGCACTCCAGCCTAGGTGACAGAGTGAGACTCCATCTCAAAAAAAAAAAAAAAAAAAAAAAGGATAAAACGGGACCATTATAAATAAGTTTATGCTAATAAGTTTGGAAAATTACATGAAATAGACAAATTCCTTGAAAGATATAAATTGTCAAAACTGACACAAGAAGAAGTAAAAAAATCTGAAGAGGCCTATGTCTATTTAATTGAATCTGTCAATGCAACTTTTTTTCCCAAACACACTCCAGGTTCAGATGGATTCACTGATTAATTCTATCAAGCATTAAGGGAAGTATTACTAGCAATCTTCTGTAAATTTTTTCACAAAACATAAGAAGGAAGAACATTTGCCAGTGTATTTTATGAGTCCAGCAATACCCTGATACCAAAACCAGACAAAAAGAAACTATAATAAAACTTATTTAAAAAGACTTTAACTAGTATGAACATAGATGACATCATCCTTAATAAAATCATATAATCCTAAACAAAATAGCAAATCAAATCCAGTAATATCTATAAAGGATAATACCTTATGATAAAACAGTATTTAATCCCTATTCTGTAAGGTTGAATTAACATTAGAAAATCATGTAATTTACCACATTAACAAAGTAAAGGAGAAAAGCTATACAATCATCTCAAAAGAAGCAGGAAAATAATTTCACAAAATTTAACATACATTTATGAAAAAATTTCTCAACAAACTAGAAATAGAAGGACATTCTCTCATAAAGGACATTCACCAAAAAAATCTATACTTAACATCTTAATTAATGGTGAAACACTAAATCCCTATCCTAAGATCAGAAACGAGGCAAGGATATCCACTGTAAACACTTCTCTTCAGTGCTGCACTGGATCTCCCAGCCAGTGCACTAGAGCAAGAAAAGGAAATCAAGACATATAGACTAGAAAGGGTGAAGTAAAATTGTCTTTATTCATACAGGACATGGTCTCGTGCAATGTTCTGAATGTTGTGTCCCCCCAAAATTCATATGTTGAAATCCTAACCCCCAAAATGATGAGTTTAGGAGGTATGGCCTTTAGGAGGTGATTAAGTCATTAGGGTGAAGCTCTCATGAATGGAATTAGTGCACTTATAAAGAAGACCCCAAAGAGCTAGCTAGCCCCTTCTACCGTGTGAGGATACAGTCGAGAAGGAATGGGCCCTCATCAGACACCTAATCTGCTGGTGCCTTGAGGACTTCCCAGCTTCCAAAACTGAGAAATAAATTTCTGTTTTTTATAAGCTACCCAGTTTATGGTATGTTGACATAATAGCCCAAATGGACTAAATCACTGTTATACATAAAATATTCTATAAAATCCTTTAAAAAGCTATCAGAATTAATAAGTGAATTTAGCAATGTCACAGCATTAAAGGTCAGTATAAAAATCAATTGTATTTCTATATGCTAGCACTAAACAATTGGAAAATGAAATAAAAATACAATACCATTAACAATAGCATTTAAAAAGAAAACAAAATAATAGGAATAATTACGCACATCAGAGTGGGTGTACAAGATCTGTTCACTGAAAACTACAAAACACTACTAATAGAAATTAAAGAAGACCTAAATAAATGGAGTGAGATATCATTATTATGGATCAAAAGACTCAATATTATTAAGATGTGAATTATCTTCTCTTTAAATTCATCTATGAATTCAATGCAATCCCAATTAAAATCACAACAGCCTTCTTCTTTTGATTTTTTAGAGATTGCCAACCTGATTCTAACGTTTATATGAAATACAAAGGACCTAAAATATCCAAAACCAATGTGGAAAAAGTAGAACAAAATTAGATGACTTACAGTACCTGATTTAAAGACTTGTAAATCTACAGTAATCAAAACAGTATGGTATTGGCATAATGGTAGACATACAGATTAAGGGAATAGAAAAGACAGTCCAGTAAGAGATCTGGACATTTACATCAATTAATTTTCAACAATATGTAAAAGTAATTCAATGGGGGAAAAGATGATCTTTTCACCAAGTAATGCTAGAACAACTGGATATCGGTACGGAAAAAATGAACCTTGACCCTTACCTCACACTGTATTAAAAATAATATTCAAATATATCACATTCCTAAACATAAATGCTAAAGCTTTAAAATATCCAAATTAAAACATAGGAGAAAAATCTTCATGATGTTTGTGTGAGCAAAAATTTTTAGAACACAAAATGCACTAGCCATAAAAGAAAAAAAAGATAACTTAGATTTTATAAAAACTAAAATCTTCTGCTCTTAAAAAGACAGTATTAATAAAATAAAAAGGCAAGCCAAAGACTGGGAAAAAATCTGCAATACTTACATTTAACAACTGATTTGTTAAATATATGTATTTATTAAATGTATTTGTATAGGTTATATACAGAATTATTGCAATTTAATAAAAAGAAGGCATCCAATTCAACTAAAAACTGTACAAAAGATTTGAACATGTCCCAAAAAATATATACAAATGGTCAATAAACACATGAAAAAAATTCAACATCAGCAATCATTAGGGAAATGCAAATTAAAATCACAATAAGATACTATTACATAGCCATTGGAATGGCTAAATTTAAAAAGACTAATCATACCAAGCGTTAGTAAGGATGTGAAGCAACTGAAACTCTCATACACTGCTGGGGGATGTAAAATGGTACAATCACTTTAGAGAACAGTCTGGCAGTTTCTTACAAAGTTAAACATATACCATACATACCATAAAACCCAGCCATTCCGGCAATCATTAGAAAGTCAGGAAACAACAGGTGCTGGAGAGGATGTGGAGAAATAGGAACACTTTTACACTGTTGGTGGGACTGTAAACTAGTTCAACCATTGTGGAAGTCAGTGTGGCGATTCCTCAGGGATCTAGAACTAGAAATACTATTTGACCCAGCCATCCCATTATTGGGTATATACCCAAAGGACTATAAATCATGCTGCTATAAAGACACATGCACACGTATGTTTATTGTGGCACTATTCACAATAGCAAAGACTTGGAACCAACCCAAATGTCCAACAATGATAGACTGGATTAAGAAAATGTGGCACATATACACCATGGAATACCATGCAGCCATGAAAAATGATGAGTTCATGTCCTTTGTAGGAACATGGATGAAGCTGGAAACCATCATTCTCAGCAAACTACTGCAAGGACAAAAAACCAAACACCGCATGTTCTCACTCATAGGTAGGAACTGAACAATGAGAACACATGGACACAGGAAGGGGAACATCACACACTGGGGACTGTTGTGGGGTGGGGGCACAGGGGAGGGACAGCATTAGGAGATATACCTAATGCTAAATGACGAGTTAATAGGTGCAGCACACCAACATGGCACATGTATACATATGTAACAAACCTGCACATTGTGCACATGTACCCTAAAACTTAAAGTATAATAATAAAAAAGACAAATAAAATTTTAAATAGAAAAAAGAAAAAAAACCCCAGCCATTCCATTCCTAGATATTTACCCAAGAATAATGAAAATTTATATTCACAAAAAATCTTGTGCACAAATGTCCCTAACAGCTTGATTCACAATAGCTTCCAGCTGGAAACAACCCAACTCTTTATTAACAGTATTCATTTTTCTCCCATTCTGTAGGCTGCTTACTCTGCTGATGGTGTTTACTTAGCTCTTTAGTTTACTTAGGTCCCACTTGCCAATTTTTGTTTTATCAACAGTTGGGTGGAATGGATGAACAAATCTGTGGTAGTAAATTCATACAGTGGAATACTACTCCAAAATTCAAAAAGACTAAACTACTAATAGAAAACAAACAACATGAATGAATCTCAAAAAATAATGATTTGAGGGAAAAAAGGCATCCATAAAATATTACATACTGTATAATTCCATTTATATATAATTCTACAACAGTCTAAACTATAGTGACAATACATGGATCTGTAGCTTCCTGGGGGTGGAGTAGGGGATTGCCTGAAAAGGGACATGTGGGAATTTTCAGAGTAATACAGCAGAAACAATAACTTGATTGGAGTAGTGTTTACACTGGTATATCCATTCATTAAAACTCATTAAAATGCACACTTAAGACTAATGGAACAGAATAAAGAACACAGAGATAAAGCCACACATCTACAACCATCTGATTTTCAACAAAGTTGACAAAAACAAGCAAGGAGGAAAAGACTCCCTATTCAATAAATGGTGCTGGGGTAACAGGCTAATCATATGCTGAAGAATGAAACTGGCCCCCTAGCTATCACCATATAAAAAAATTAACTCAAGATGGATTAAAGACTTAAACAGAAGACCTCAACCTATAAAAATCTCAGAAGAAAAGCTAGGAAATACCCTCCTCTGTATCAGCCTTGGCAAATAATTTATGGCTAAGTTCTCAAAAGCAATTGCACCAAAACCAAAAATTGGCAAATGGGACCTAAGTAAACTAAAGAGCTTCTGCACAGCAAGAGAAACACCATCAACAGAGTAAACAGACAGCCTACGGAATGGAGAAAAATATCTGTAAACTATACCAACAAAGGCCTAATATCTAGAATCTATAAGGAGCTTAATTCAACAAGCAAAAAACAAATAATCCCATTAAGAAGTAGGCAAAGGACATGAACAGACACTTCTCAAAAGAAGACATACAAATGGCCAATAAACACATGAAAAAATGCTCATCACCACAAATCATCAGAGAAATGCAAATCACCGACATACCATCTCACACTGGTCAGAACAGCTTTTGTTAAAAAGTCAAGAAATAACAGATGTTGGTGAGGGCTGCAGAGAAAAGGGAATGCTTATACACTGTTGGTGGGAATGCATATTAGTTCAACCATCATGGACAGAAGTTTGGAGATTTCTGAAAAGAACTGAAAATTGAACTACCATTTGACCCAGCAATCCCATTACTGGATATATACTCAAAGGAATATAATCATTCTACCAATAAGACACATGTACTTCTATGTTCATCACAGCACTATTCACAGTGGCAAAGACATGGAATCAAACCAGCCCATCAACAGTGGACTGGATAAAGAAAATATGTTACATATATACCACGGAATACTATGCAACCATAAAAAATAAATCATATTCTTTGCAGCAATTAGGATGTGGCTGGAGGCCATTATCCTAAGCAAATTAATGCAGGAACAGACAACCAAATACTGCATGTTCTCACTTATAAGTGGGAGCCAAACATTAAGTACACACAGATTCAAAGATGGGAACAGACATTGGGGAATATAAGAGGAAGGAGGGAAGGAGGATGACAGGGGTTGAAAAACTGCCTATTAGGTACTATGCTCACTTTCTGGGTGATGGGTTCAAGTGTACTTCAAACCTCAGCATCATGCAATATGTCTTTGTAACAAACCTGCACATATACTCCCCAGAATCTAAAATAAATGTTTTTAAAAAGAAAAAGTAAATAAAAAATAAAATGGGTGCATTGATTATATGCAAATTTTACCTCTATGGAGTTGATTTTTTAAAAGCTAAAAAGACACCAGACATAAATAAGTGGAAGTTTTCCTCAAGATTTACCAATCTATGAGGAATGAGAAGCCAAGGCCATTTTTGAAACCAAAATGAGTAACTTTGTAGTTGACCTTGTATCATTCCTTACCACTACCTTTGGGTGCCTGGAGATTGTTGACTCTCCTAGAGAATGATTTATGTAAATTAAACCACTATCTGCCTTATTGTTCAAGCCAATAATTTAGAAGTTATACTTGATTCTTATCTTTCCTTCAACATCCCTCACATCTAATCCATCACCTTTTACCTCCAAATTACATCTTGAATTCATGTATTTCAATCCATTACTATTGCCACCACCACAATCCAAATGACTATCACCTCTAACTTAGAATAATGCAAGAGTCTTTTATCAACTTTTCCCCGTTTTACTCTTGTCCTAAAAATCTATTCTCCATGGAGCAAAAAGAATAATCTTCACAAGATACCAATTAGATCATGCTATTCCTTTGGTTAAAACCCCCAATAGCTTTCCACTGAACTAAGAATATAATCCACACACTTTACTCTGCCCTACAAGGCCATATATGATCTGGACCCAGCTTATTTCCCCAACTTCATCTTGAACCATTCTCACCCTTCCTGCTACACTTCAGCCATAATTAGTTTTCTTTCATTTCCTCAAACATACTAAACACATTCCTTCTTTCAGGTCCTTTGTATTTGTTTCCTCTGCCTAGAATATGTTCTCCCAGCTTTCCCCTTGACTGGTCTATTCTCATCCTTTAGATCTCAGTTCAAATGTCGCTTCCTCAGAGAAGCCTGCCAGGCCATCCAATGTAAAGCAGCCTCCCCCATCCCTTTCTTGTATCCTACTTTTCACAATCAGGAACACAGGTAGAGCCTTGGAAAGACCCTGAGTCAGGAACATGAGTAGAGTTTTGGAAATATAACTGTAACAACAACTGTTACATGGGTTGTGCTTTCTTATGCTTTTTTTTTTTTTTTTTGAGATGGAGTCTTGCTCTGTCGCCCAGGCTGGAGTGCAGTGGTGCGATCTCGTCTCACTGCAAGCTCCGCCTCCCGGGTTCGCGCCATTCTCCTGCCTCAGCCTCCCGAATAGCTGGGACTACAAGCGCCCATCACCACGCCCAGCTAATTTTTTGTATTTTTAGTAGAGACGGGGTTTCACCGTTTTAGCCAGGATGGTCTCAATCTCCTGACCTCGTGATCCGCCCGCCTCGGCCTCCCAAAGTGCTGGGATTATAGGCGTGAGCCACCGCACCCGGCCTGCTCCAGGCTCTGTTCTAAGAATTTTACATATATTGTCACTTTATTTTGTTAGCAATCCTAAAGACAAGAACTGTAATAACTATAATTTTACAGATGAGAAAACTGAAGCACAAAGGAGTTGAATAACTTGCCCAATGACACATAGCTAAGAAGGGGTGGAGCCTGAATTCTAAACAGGCAATCTGGCACCAGAATCCATGGTATTAAACATTAACTTTTTTGGAAGAAAGAATCTGTTTGTTTTGAAACAGAGGGTAGGAATTAAAGATAAATAAATATAGAGTAAGGAAGAAGTTTGAAATAACTCACAACTATTGTCCTTTCTCACAGAATAGATGTTCAAGTCATCTATGATGCCTGATGAAATTGGCTAGAGGCCAAGTTGAGGAATTAAAGAGGTATGGATTTGAAATAGTTCCTGTTTCAATGGGGAATGGGTAAAATGACCACCAGGTGGTACAAAGGGGCCACCTGAGGCTGAAAATCATAAATGTGTAATGGTGCCATCAACAGTTATGCATTTTTCTTCAATAGCTTTTGACAGCCCAGGCACAGAGAAAACCAATTTTAGCTTTATGTAGGGTTAATGATAGGATGAGTAAGCATAAAAGAGGGTCAACGGGTGAAAGAATTAAAGGTAGTGATAAGAGTGTGGTTGAAATGTCCAACAGTAGGGTCCTGGCTGGGCAAGACGAAAAGGAGTTTAAAAAAAAAAAAGTATCAAAGGACAATAGGATAACAGATTTGGGAAGAAAAATAGGTGTGTTTAGAAAAAATCTATCACAATCTTAATCACTGGTAATTCTGAATAACAATAAATGACATCTCAATACTAATTCTATCTTAATTATATTAAGAAATTATTGCTAAGTCTTTTTAGATGTGTTAATGGTATTGTGGTTATCTTTTAGAGATAGACACTGAAATATTTGTGGAAAAAATTATATGATTATCTTGGGTTTGCTTCAAAATAATACAAAAGAAGTACTGAATGGGATTTTCAGCGGGCAAGACTGGGCATGGGTTGTCACTTACTGGGACTGGGTGATGATTACATGGGGTTCTGGCCAAATGTGGCTATCTTAAAAAGCATCTAGAAGAATCCACTTTGAAAACATGAGTCTAATGTTGAAATATTTATTTCCTACATATCATCATTGCTATCCACAGCATTGTATAGGTATGAAACCATAGCGTCAGAATTCTAAATCCAATGTTAAGTGCATACACCAAGAATGCCCTGTTTATAAATCAAGCTCTTCAAAAAGGACGTAACCACTGTAGGTTGCCAAGGAGCTAGCTATAAAATTTCAAGTCTAGCTTAGCAAAAAGTACTCTCTAGTAGCCTGAAAGAATTTATACTGTAAAATATTTTCATTTTCATGCCTTTTGGAGGGTCAGCAATTGCCAAGTGATAGCACCAGCATGTAACTGTAGAAAATGTAGAACTTTGTTACAAAACATGAATTATTTATATATACACACACATATGTGTTTGCAGATGCATATATATATATACACACATAATCAGCTAAAATTATTCTCACTTATAAAAATGTACAAGAGTAGGTGCAATGAATTACAAATTATTATATTTAAGTTATTTGCCAGGTAACCCTACTAAATACCAAAAACTTTAAATTTGAGAATTTAAAATCTCAATTATCTATATAACACAGAAGTACACTCACAACAACTTTCTGATATTAGTAGATGTTAAGACTATTCAGTAATCTTTAAGTTCAAATGCAGACTTGAGTAATGGTGTTTTCAATACCTCAAATAAGTATCCTGTAGAACTTTTTCAAGGTCAAAAATGAAGCTTCTCAAAGATATCCTGTTTCCATCGTTTAAGACAATCTTACGTGTATTAGTACTACACGTTTCCATCTATGTTTCCATCCTTCTGTTTATATCCCTTCCATGAAAATCTGCCTCAGTCTTCTTGGACCAAAGGTCACAGAATAAAAACAATAGTGCCCTTCCTAATCCCCAGTGATTTCCAAACTATTTATGAGTAGATCTGAATTTACAGTAGTCTGGGAGAAATGCATGATGTCAGAAAGGCTTTTTAAGTTTATCATAAATGAAGTTATCAATAATTACATGAAACATTGTCATCAATTATACATGAAATAGAATAAAAGGTAGTTGTACAAAATAACTGCTTAGAGAAGCAAAAAATAAAAAATAAAAAGTAGGTAGAAGCACTGAGAGCCTTACTGCTGAACTCTGCAGAAGGCGCCTTCAAATAAATATTTCAAACCTTCATATGAATATTTTAAGCATGACAACTACACATAAACACACAGCCAAAGTGCTCAAATCCACTCAAGAAAGACTATTAAGTCATCAACTTGCTCCTGACAGGATCCACTGAATATGGCAACAGTGAGAAGTCAGGAGACAGTTGGAATCATTTCAAGACTGCTAATTTAACTTGTCTTAAAACCAACCAATGCTCAACGTGTCATCATCAATGTCATCTCATCGCAGTCTGAAAAGCCTTCGACCTAAAGCAAAAAGGTCCCCAAGTGCCACCCTTCTTGTCTACTGGTTGAAAATCTAATTGGTTCTGCTGACAGGCTTGGGAATTGGTAGGAAGGCTGTTCAGTTAATCTCCAAGGGCCAGCAAAGAGCTCAGTATCCATCTCTGAGCTTTGCTCCCTGGCTGTCGTAAAATGACTCTGATGGCAGTGCAAGCTCTTATGCTTCAGCTGTCTTCTGAATTCTGTTAAGTCAAATTCAATAAAGTTTGTCACTCAATAATCTGAGAGCTACCCAACAAAACCTCTTTGATCAATAACAGCTTGCCTGCTTGCACTTGGGAAGGTGACCTATTAAAGATTAAAAACACACCTGCTGCTTGAAGCAGAGAACATCATTTTTTACTTTTAAATGAAAATCCATCCATTAAAATCAGTTTAACTACTAGAAGTGTATACAAAGAAACAGGAAGGAGATGAAAAGAATAGCTCATATATGATGCTTTCTTGATGTCTGAATAAAGTTTGATAGTTGTATGCTTCTGCTATATTTGGCTCTTACATAAGCCATCTATATCCTATTTTTTTCATTTCAGTATCACACACTCATTTATTTGTTGCCTGCGAACAGACAAAGCATTGGTATTGTAATATTAATTCAATCTTCAATCAAAACAAAGTAATCTGTTGTCCAATATCATCTACCTTCCTGCAGAAGTCATGAATGCTCACTCAGAGAAAATGCACTATATTCTTTAAAGCCACACTCTTCATTTAAGTGGTTTTCCTTCCTCACTCACATACATCAGGCAAGCCTGTGACCAGGTGGAACTCCAGGTAACTTCAAAGTGAGGAAATATGGCTCAGTGAGCCCATCATGCAGTATAAACTATTGGATAAAATTAGATAAACATCTGTGCTTACATTCCCACATTCAAGCCTCCCATCTTGAAGATTAGAGCTTTTATAGTTTGAATTATTCCAAAATAATTTACAATTGAATCAGTATCATCAAGATGTTGTGACTGTTTTTAAGAAAAAGATTACTGGATAACTCTTTTTTAACTTGTTTCCAATAGCAGAGGACAGCATACATGGGGTCTCTTCCCTTACCTAAGGAGTGTGTGTTTAGGATGCATTTTGTTGGCAATTCAACAATAATAATCTTGAAATGTGTTATCATATTACAAAAGACACTACATAAATACAATGAGATTAAAAACTCCTGCAGAGCCACAGTTATGGGTCAATATTAATAAAAGTTTCTGCTAGAATGTGACTTTGAGTTTCCTGATTATCAGCTGCTCTCACCACATAGCAGATGAATTTCCCTGTAGAGACAAATGTGTCCACCTCTGAATGTATGTGTATCAGTCTCTTGTGTGGGTATTTTTCACAAAGTTTAAACATGTTTATTTTGTAAGGCACTAATTTTATCCCATGACATTCACGGCACTATCACATAGGACACATGTGACAAGGAGATATGGATTACATCTCCAACAGCCCCTAATAATTTCATCATAGTCTCTTTGAACTCTGCAGCTTTTTTTCCTGATCTGAATTAATCACTTCTCCCCTTCATTGGCTATTATCTCCTCAGTTTTGTGCTTTTGGTTTTCTGGTTTCTATTTGAAATGTCTTCATCAAAGCAGCTGCATATAGAAACATGAGTTCATTTCTGCTTTCGTTTTCTCCTGATTTGTGTGATATGTGTAGATCAAGGTTTTTAACTCCTGTATGTAGCAACACATAAAGTTCAGAAAGGCCAACCTAATCTAATTAAGGCTTTCTGACTAAAATAAGGTAATTCCCCATGTCAGTTGAACCCTGAGATGAGGTGACTCAGTTCAGAGGATATCTAAGTTTGTTCAAATATATAGTTACAATGAGGTTGAGCTGAGGACAAGAAACCTTACTGCTTGTGATCAAGAAATGATCACCTTTTCTGGTTAATCAAAAAAAAAAAAATATTGTTAAAGGTTGTTCTATTAGTATATATATGGCTTGTAATAAAAAGCTTTTAAGTCATCCAAATCAAATGACAATTGTAAAAAAAAATGTGGGTTTTGGAATATTAAAATTAGAGACAACAAAGGAACAAAGTAGTCACTAGAGCTCTTCTTCCATGGGGAACAATTGCTTGGCAGATAAATGCAATTTTTAAAGGTCTAAAAGTTGGTACGTGACTAACTATCTTAGGATGTGTTTGTAAAAATACATTGCAACAGGGAATGACAGGAGCAAACTTGTGTTTTTCAAAGATCACTCAGCTGAATATGGAGATTGGGTTGGAAGAGCACAAGAATGAAAGCAGGGCACCAGCAGGGGGCTGCTGCACAGTTCAAGAGACAGAAGATGGCAGCTAGGACAGAAGGGAGGCAGAGTGACAGTCAGATTTCAAGGACAATCCACAGGACTTATGACTGGAGGTCGGGGGAGAAGAGGTGTCCAGGCTGACCTCTGGGTTTTTGAAGTGCACGGTTGGCTGGATGGACAGTTTCCACCCTGATCTAGGGAAACTAGAGGGAGAGCAAGGGACAGAGAATAGGCTGTAATTCAGTTTTCAGCATTTGCTGAAAACATACTGGATGTTTTGGTGACATGGGATGAATGCCTGCATGTCTGCTGTGCCTCTGCCTGGAGTCTTCCCTAACTGCACAGTTGGCATCTCTCATCTTTCAGATCCCACTAAAAGGCTACTGCCTTTGAGAGGCCATCTCTCTATGGGTCCCCCTATTATTCTTATTCTGGAGATCCTATTGTTACTTAAATTATAGGGTGTGGTTAAAAAAACACATTACAATACTTTAAAAATATTGACAAGAAATTAATCTGTATGGTATACCAACTCAAATCATGCCCAATGCCCCTCAAATGTAATATTCCCCAAACCACATCCATCATCTCACCTAAATGCCTCCAAAACTGTACCCTCCTCAGTGAACTGCATCATCATCCTGCCAGCTACCCAAGGCAGAAACCTGGGAATTATCTTGCGTCTCCATTCTCCTTTGGTTACCATATCCAAGCAGTCACCAAGTTCTAGTAATTTTTTTCCTTCTAAATCTCTCTCAATCTGTCTACTTTTCTTGATTCCCCTGGCCATAGCCGTAATTCAGTTGCTAATCATCTTTAACCTTGATTATTGCTCTTCCCCGACCCCAAATGGTTTCTCTGACTTTGGACTTACATCTTTCTAATTCATTCTCTATATACCAGCCAAATGCAAACCCCCTGATGTGAAAGTCATCTGGCATGTTAATGGAATAGCAAGGAAACCAGGCAGGGCATAGTAATTCAACCTGTAATCCCAATGCTTTGGGAGGCTGAGGTCGGGGGATCACTTGAGGCCAGAAGTTTGCCACCAGCCTGGGCAACATAGCAAGACCCTATCTCTAAAATAATTTTTAAAAATTAGCCGGGTGTGGTGGTGCACCTGTAGTCCCAACTACTCAGGTGGCTGAGATGGCAGGATTGCTTGAGCCCAGGTGAGCTATGATCTCACCACTGCACTCTAGCCTGGGCAACAGAGCAATACCCTGTCTCAAAAAAAAAAAAAAAAAAAAAAAAAAAGCAAGGAGACCAAAGAGCTGGTTAGAGTGAATAAGGGTCAGTAGTAGCAGACTGGGTGGTGCACGGGACAGTAGCAGCAGACTGATGATGCAAAAGAAAAAGAAGCAAACTGCTGGTGTGTGTGAAGCATACTGAGACAAGACTCTGGAGGGGACACAGCTTTCTGCTTGGAACATCTTTCACTCTAGAGTCACAGGACTTGCTACCTCTTTGTGGCTTTCAGCATTTTATTCAAATGTTTCCTCAATGAGGCTTTTCTTGACCTCTGTATTTAAAATTGCAACTCATTTCTCTCAACTCCAGCAGATTTCATCCCCTTCCTTGCCTTGTTTTTCTCCAATGCACTTATCACCATCTGTTATACTCTATATTTTATTTATTTATGTTCTGCTTATCTTGCTCATAAGAGTATAGCCTTCATGAAGGCAGAGATTTTGGTCCATTTTGCTCTCTGGTGTATCTCCAGCATCTTCCATGTGCCTGGAAAACAGACACATTCAATAAATATGTGCCTTCGACAAATATGAAGAATGCAATGCAACTGTTCCCCAGTCACAGTATCATTACTGTTGGTTTACTTCTCCGTCATTCTCACCAGACAGGAACTGTATTTCAGTCAGTTTTGTGTTCCTTGCACTTAACACAGTCCCTGGCACAGGGAAGACACTCAAGTTTCCATAAACCCATCTCTCTCTTCCCCTGTGAAACACTTACTGGTTCATGCTATCCTCTTTGCCCAAAATGCCCTCTCTTCTGTTTTTCACTTTCAATATCTAGTCCAAATACAACCTTTTAAAAGAAACTATATGTGATTTTTTTTCTAAGAATTATTTTAATTGAAAAGGAGAAATGGGAGAAAAAAAAGCATTATAGGTTTTCTGGAAACAAATTATGTATAGCCCCTTCTACATTTGTATTTATCTATTTTATAGGGCTTTTCATATTCTGCCTTGAGTTATGCTTATGATTTCTGCCTTTAATTAATATTTGTCTTATCACTGTTATGGAATAACAGGTTTTTAAGACTGTTAGACATCATGTAATTGAACCTCTTCATTCCATAGAGACGGACGTGAAAACCAAGGGGATCACATGACTAGTGACAAATTAGAACTCCACGTGCTTCCTCCAATACTCTTTAAGGAGTCAGACTGGCTGATATGGACTTAATCTCCCTATACCTAAGATTTCTCCTCTGTAAAAGAGAAAATAAACTCCTAAGGATATCATCAGGGTTAATGAGATGATATATGAGAAGTGCTTAGAACAATGCTGCTAGTAAGTGCTCAGTAAATGTCAGCCGTTGGTATAATTATTACTACTGATTCATCTGTGAGCTCCTTGAGAGCAGGGGATGTGACTTATTCACCCTTTTATTTCCTGATGAGTTAAACACAGTGCTTTGCATATAGCCAAAGGTAATATTAAATATTAAATATTTTAACAACTGGCACAGCATACAGTCCTGACCAATCAGAATGATGTTGCCCTGGCACTAGATGAGGGTCCTGAAGTCCTGCTGCTGTGCTATTCATTTTCCTTTCATTTTCTGGGTCACAGGGAGATCTGGAGGTTTCTGGAGGAGGATCTAGGACTTCCAGAGCCTGAGAGGTGGGGTATGGCATTCAAGAAAGTGCCATTTCTCTACCAGTATAGAAATATTTCAGCATTTTAACAACTGGTATCCTTGTTCTGCTGTATACCAGCTGACTGCTGCATATAGTAGACAGGCAAATGCTAATTACATAAATAAAAAACAAACATAAGAGTTAAAATTTTCTGTCAATGACATTTCCATGTTACCAAAATAATGTCAAATACAGAAATCTTTTACTGCTCCCCAAAAGACTCATTGAAATCTCATGTAAATTTAAGAGAATACCATAGATTCCTATATTCTTCTACCCATTCATCTTTTCCTTTCACCATTACCCATATTGCCAGACAATGTATCTGGAAGAAATGTGTATGCAGACAACAGAAATTGTAGACTGGCAAAGACCTATGCAAGTCTAGAGAAAATCTTGACTTAGGCTTTAAAAGTCAATGACGTTAATGAGTGAGAGAGAAAAAGAGGAAGGAAAGGAGGGGGATTGAAAAGTAAGCTTAACAATAATTAAAACAGTCTTACTAGTTATCAGTTCAATGAGTTTTTATATCACTTTTGAGTCCCTGTTATAATTTAATAAACATGTTACTTAATAAACTCTGCATTTAAACTCCAGAATCAACCTTTCATCTGCATTTGGCCAATGTTGATTTTTTGGTGGGCTGGTCCAAATGCAAGTAAGCCATTTTCTATTCATGGACCTTTTAATGATAGGAACTAATAAAGTATTGTGCTGTATTTCCAAAGTTATATAACTACTAAATAAGTATTTAGTCCTAAGAATAGGGAAATATCCATAACTGTAATATTATTCAGAGTGAGAGGAAATTACTACTACTGAAATTCTGTAATCACTACTTCCTCGAAGTTAACTCTCCTTTTTGCCTTTTCAAAGTGCTGCATTTAGACAATAAATACACCATTTCTGACAACTAAAGCTATGGTGATGAGTGTGATGCTATCTTTATTGATTGGCAGGGAGATACTGAAAATTTTCTGGAAACCTTTAACTATTAGTAACACATGTTGACAGCTACTCCCCTTTAAGACAGCAATATATGCTGGTTATTCTATTGCCTGAATGATTATTCCCATAAATTAACTTTCTCTTTTGTTTACTATTATCAGGTTTTGATCATTCTAATGATAACGGCTTCCTGTTAGGTTTAAAACACAATTCCAGTGCATAAAAGTTAAGTAAAAGGCTTTTAAAATTTAAAATTACATATGGTAATTACATTTGACATCACATACATAGTTTATTAGAAAGTTACCGAGATGATATAGTTTGGATGTTTCCCCACTGAAATCTCATGTTGAGATCCACAATACTGGAGGTGGGGCCTGGTGGGAGGTGTTTGAATCATGGGGGCAGATCCCTCACAAATGGCGTGGACCATCTCTTTGGTGATAAGTGAGCTCTTGCTCTGAGTTCACACAAGAGCTGGTCATTTAAAAGTGTGTGGCACCTCCCCCAACCTCATTTGCTCCTGCTTTCGCCATGTGATGTGCCTGCTCCCCTTCACCTTCCACCATGATTGGAAGCTTCCTGAGGCCTCTCTAGAAGCCAAGCAGATGCCGGCACCATGCTTCCTGTAAAGCCTGCACAACCATGAGCCAATTAAACCTCTTTTCTTTATAAATTACCCACTCTTAGGTATTTCTTTATAGAAGTGCAAAAATGGCCTAATACACCATGCTTAAAGGGCTGAAGAAAATATTATTTAAACTCCCTTTTGTGGGTGTTCCAGAACACGAGTTCTTAAATTAAAACTGCTAGGAATCATGTGACTTACTTTGTAATTTCTTCATTTTTTCACTATTAATTGTAGTCAAAATTGTTCTGTATTCTCCTAAAAGTATCTGGGTAGATACTTTTTTTTTTTTTTTTTTTTTTTTTGGGACAAAGTCTTGCTCTTGTCCCCCAGTCTGGAGTGCAATGGCACGATCTCGGCTCACTGCCACCTCCGCCTCCCAGGTTCAAGTGATTCTCCTGCCTCACCCTCCCGAGTAGCTGGGATTACAGGTGTGTACCACCACACCCAGCTAATTTTTTCTATTTTAAGTAGAGATGGGGTTTCACCATGTTGGCCAGGTTGGTCTCGAACTCCTGACCTCGGGTGATCCACCCACCTCAGCCTCCCAAAGTGCTGGGATTACAGGCATGAGCCACCATGCCCAGCCCTGAGTAGATACTCTTTAAATGGACTCAGCCTAACCATAGAATATGCCTTCAGGAACATATTGGGAATAAGAAAACCCAATCTCAGATACTATCTTGAGACTATTATCCTCCCTGGACCACTCCTGCTTTTGCTCTGATAAGCCCTTCTCTATCTACTTCTCTTTATTCTGCCCACTAACACTGTTTCTTGGGCCCAATTTGTGAAATGTCTATAGCTTTAAGCCCTTCCATTCTCATGACTTGAGGGAGATTAGAAAGTTTGATTCTGTTTTATTCTTATATGTCAAAATTCTCAAAAATTGAGTCTATGGATCCATTTTAAAGGGTCCATGAATCCCTGAAATATGTACAATATTCTGTATGTAAATATAAGTATTTTTCAGGAGAAGAGTTCTATATCTTTCATCAGTTCTCTACAGACTCAACACAAAAAGTTTAAGAACTCTTATATATTTTTAACTTCATTTAAACAATGACACAATTGGGGCTTACTGCTGATACGTATTTTTACTTTGAGATATTTCATTTATTTTTGGCAAATATGTCGCAAATGTAGCTTGTCAGTTTAATTGAAAGGGTTACATTATTTTGGTCATACTGACAGTTTTTGTCCATCGAAACTTTAGATTTTGATAATATTCTAGCATGAATCACAAATATGGAGGAAACTTAGAGGTTTTGGAGAGGGTCATCCATTCCACTTCACATGATAAAAGTGCCACCTCCCAAATAGGAGAGACCCCAGACTTCTTCAGAAATCCTATTTGGTCCTTATTCTTCCCTTTATTCTGCTTCCTTAAGACTTTATCATTCCAAATTCTAATGCTTAATCTAATAGTATCTTTCATTTTTATTTAACTCTTTTAACCCTATATGCCTTTCTCTTCAACTATTAATAGACTATAAGCTCTCATGGAACCAAGAGACACTTTACACTTTTATTTCCTTTTTTCCTCAGAGACTTACACAATGCAGTTAAATAGATGCTCAATAAATCTCTTCTCAATGAACACATTTCTATATTCAGAAATGTAGCCTCTTCACTAATAATCAAGGTATATAATATAAACCTGCTTCCTTAGTGGGGAAAAAGAGGTCATTATGTTCTGTGACCTTTTTATTTTCTTGACAGTCAATGCCTTAGGCTAAGATGCCTTTGAAAGTCAACTAGGTATATTACAACTTTATACAGCAACTTTCTCATGAAAGTCTTACAGAGACTCTTGACAATGGTTTTCAACTGTTTTTCCACCCCAGCACATCTGAAAGATGTTTTGTAATTCCATCAGTAGCAGTGGGTCACTGCAACAGTAATCATCAATTCAGCAGGAGGCGTTAAGAGCCCTATGAGTGATTCCAATCCACCCTTCTGGAAATGAGCCATTTCTCCTCCATCCCTCCATAGCAAGCAGAAAAACACTAAATTAGAACAGTTATGAAGAGGAGAGAATGAGTTCATCAGAACAAAGTTTGTAATTTCAGAAATCAAATCCTATAAAATTGCAATGGTCAAGAAGCACTTAGTAATGAAGAATTTATGACCACATTAGGAGTCACTTTTGAAGACTTTTACCCACAGGGATTAAAATGGCCTTTATATTCCTTGTAGCAGTCTATGCCACTCACATGTCGCATAACTTAATAAACTAAATTTTTTATTGATTAAGCTCCTATTTTTTCTGTTAAAAAGTGTTTTATTTAAAAATTGACAGGAAATTGTGTACATACACCTATGGAATAGTTAGCTAATTAACAAACGGATTACCTCACATGGTTATCATTTTTGTGATAACAGCACTTAACATCCACTCTGCATTTTTCAAAAATACAATATATCACCATTAACTATGGTAACCACACTGTACAGTATGTCTCTTGAACTTATTCCTCCTATTTAACTGTAATTATGTGTTCTTTGACCAACATCTTCCCATTCTCCCTCCACATTAACCACCCCAGTCTCTGGCAATCGCCATTCTACCCTCTACTTCGGTGAGATCAACTTTCTTAGGATACGAGCTACAGTATATGTCTTTCAATTAATCTCTCTTTGAGGTCTAGGAACAAGTGGAAAAGCAATCTTTTCATGTGCAATCTTCTTTTAAAATACTGCAAATGTGATTGACTGGTATGGCAAGAAAAAGGTAGATTTTGGATTGGACTTGAATAGAGATTTAAATTACTTGAATAGAAAAATGACATGTTGAGATTTACATTCAAAATAAAAACTGGAAAATAATCTTAAAATACTGAAACTAACAGCTTAGAGGCACCTATTAGCAATACCCACAAGGGAATATAATCAGCAAAATCCAGAATATGGGAATTTTACAGGACAAATGACCCTGTTTTCTTCAAAAATGACTGGTAAGAAAATAAAAGAGGGAGGAGGAGGAAACCTAAGTTTAAGGATTCAGGAGAAATATCAGCCAAATACAGTGGATTCTGATTGGATCCAGATTCAAACAAATTGTCAAAAAGAGAAAGAGAGAGAGATAATCAAGAGGGAGGAAAACTTAACTCTTTGAATATTTGACGGTATGAAGAAAATATATTTTATAATACATTATATAGTTTCAAATGGCTAGAAAGGGATACTAAATGTTCCCAACACAAGAAAACGATAAATGTTTGAGATGATGGATATGCTAATACCTGATCTGATTACTATACATTACATGTATTGAAATGTCAATAGGTGCCCCATAAATAAGTACAATTATTATTTGTCAATTTTTAAAAAATAAAACTTAAAAGTACAAAAAAGGAAAATAGGCTGGGTGCGGTGGCTCATGCCTGTAATCCCAGCACTTTGGGAGGCCGAGGTGGGCGGATCACGAGGTCAGGAGATCGAGACCATCTTGGCTAACACGGTGAAACCCCGTCTCTACTAAAAATACAAAAAATTAGCCAGGCGCGGTGGTGGGTGCCTGTAGTCCCAGCTACTTGGGAGGCTGAGGCAGGAGAATGGCGTGAACCCGGGAGGCGGAGCTTGCAGTGAGCTGAGATGCTGCCACTGCACTCCAGCCTGGGCGACGGAGCGAGACTCCGCCTCAAAAAAAAAAAAAAAAAAAAAAAAAAAGGAAAATATATTTTAAATATCTATTGGTATACAGTTTACATATGAAAGTATTTAAGGATAAAATGATACCTGGTATGTGATTTTACATAATCTAGTGGTGGGAGAAGGGTGGTGAATGGAGATATAAGTGGAATAAGATCAGTCATGCTAATGGGTATATTGGGTAATGGGTATATTGCTCTCACTATACTATTTTCTTTACTTTTTTGAATCGTTTACATTTCATAATAAAAAGTTTTTTAAAAATAAAGTACTGAGCATATATAACACTATAACTTGGAAAAAAGTAGAGGACAAAAAATCAGAATATATTCAAATTATAATTACATATGCAGAAATACAGACTTCATTTAAAATGCCAATGAACCACCTAATTGCATCAATTACACATTTCTGCACTTAAATCACTGTAACCAAGTGTTTACCTATTTTGGTTTTCATTATGGTACATAAAACACCATATTTCACTAAAAAACATATCAATAATTCATAGTATTTCCTAGTCTTTCAATATAGTATAGGTAGAATTGAAAATAAACAGAAAATATCTTTTTTTGAGTAAATCACTGGTGCTTTTATGTTCACTACTAGAAACCATCGTATATGCAAATGCGACACATGCAAGAGCAATTTAGTGTTCAGTTAAATAATAAACACTGGTACTGATAATTAAAAAAATACTTTTTAGACATTCATATACCAACCTTCCTTCCCCAAATTAGCTTCCTAAAGAGAAAAACAGAGATTTCTCTACCATTTCCACTGTGATAAACATTTTAATGTTATTGGAGATGATAGAAAACATGAGGAAAATGTTCTTAAGAGTTAGAATGATCTCATCAGCATTACTGGGGCATTCTGAATGTAATCAAAGAGGTAAATGGGAATAAAAAATATTCTTTGACAGATGAGCCTGCCCTGTCATGGGAATTTGCAGCCTGTCTGCACAGAATGCATTTCCTATTGTAGCAAAATGTTCCTTCTGATCATAAAGGAACTGCTACCAAAATAACTTCTTGAAACCACAGAATAGTGCAGTTAGAGGTGCTATGTGACAAATCACAATGTTAATTATGAGCTACTAATACTGACAAAACAATTCAGACTCTACCTAAGCAGCCTGAGCTTCAATGAAAGGTTCAAGACGGTCATGAAAATGGAAGGGGGGGTAGGGAATCACTGCTTAGAACCAGCTGCAGTAAACTTTTAATGATAAACTATAGATAAACTGAACTCTCACAGTAATCTTGGTGGGGGGGGGTCACATTAAGAAATTTCTAAGTCATTTATTCTACTTTTATAAAATAACTCAAATTCTATAGCAGGCACTTTGTTTATATTCTGAAAGGGTAGAACATTGAATTGGATGACTTTTTAAGTTTGGGGATTCACCTTTGCTAAGGTAAGAACATGATAAAAACAAACAACAAAAAATATCTATTATCACTACCATTTCAAAAATGATATTTAAATAATAAAAAGCTGGATATATTTAGTTTTCTAATAAGCTCACCATATCATCTTCTTTTTCCTCATTTCACTACTGATAGGCTAAAATGCTGTCACAGACTCCTTCTCATAGGCTAGTACCAGTCTGTGGATCTGGTGTTTGAATGCCATCACTCCAGCCTCTTCCAACATTGAGTGGGAATCATAAGGTCTAAAAGAACTTTGACTCTCTAAATGTTAGATTGACTAGGTTATTTAAATGGAAAAAGATATTTGTCATTTTGAGAGGTAATCGTTTCAGCCAATCCATTTCTCTGAATGATCATATATTATCACTTAATTTCCTCATGAGCTGTTTTCTTTTCCAAACAAAATAGGTATTTCAGATACATAGTTTGTGACAGCAATGGGGATCACTTTTGGCTAATACTTTAGTGGCTATTTTAGAAGTCCAGATTGGGGAAAGTAGTAGACAGCTGATTTTGTAAAAGAAACATGCTTGAAAACAGAGCCACAAACACTCACAAAACACAAAAACATTTAAATGACGTTCCTGGAGTAGTTCATTTTGAACAATACTCAGGAATTATTAGGTGCAGGCTCAAATTATTCAAATGGTTCATGAACTATATAGAATTCTTACTTTCTTTAGTATTTTTCTGATTGAAAGGAAATTTTGCCTATAGATTATTATAATTCTATCAATAGAATTTGGAGCTTTTAAAATATTTTAAAGAAGCTCTATGTATGAGTGGTTTTTTTCCTTCTATGCCAACATAATAATTTCTTAGGAATCTCTACATGCAAGACTCTAATCTGTATTCCCTCAGCACTCACTCTCAAAGGAATTAGGACAAGCAAGATATGTGATCATCAACAAAGAAACTGAAATCTAAGGAGTTCTCAATCACTGCCCATGAGACTTTGACAAGTCATTTTCTTGTTCTGTGTCTTAGTTTCCTTGAGGTATTGAAATAAATGACCTCCAAGGCTCTTTCAGTTCTTTTTGATTCTTAAAAATAAAAAATGTTGTCCCCAAACACTTAGGAAACTACACTTTTTCAATGATATACAAACTCTGAGTTATTCTCATTACTTTATGTATGTGTGATGATATACCTGTGTGTATATGAACGTGTATATGTGTAGACATATTATGCAGTGTGATTCCATCTGCCAAAATCACCAATTTTGATTGTAGATAACTTGTTTACAAAACAAAACTCACCCTCAAGAAAGACATGCCACCACCAAGTATGTTCAAAAAAATGTGCTACAGTTTGTAAAGGCCATAACAAAAACATACTTTGAGCAACAGCAGCACAGTTGAGCTAAGATAAAAAATGTGAAGAGGGCAACACTCATCTGTATGGATAAGTGCCACTATATAATAATAATTTCTCAACCTTGATTTCCCCTTAAGTGAAATTCACTTTTATTTACGGCTTCTTCATCCTCAAGAGTTTTTGTCTCCCTATTACACAAATAATTAAGAAAAAGAGCAGGCAAATAAAGGAGAAGAGAACAGAATTACTACCATGAATTTTTGGAAGACAGACAGAAGGTGAGAAAAAGTATATGAGGGCCTGGTAATTGCATGTCCTCAACTTTTTAGCTCAGTTCATCAGGGACTGATGGCACTCCATTTGGAACTAAGGGAAAATAACACGTTGAAATAGGCAGAAAGAAATACTTGTTCAGGTTGGTTAATGAAAGTGAGCCACAAACAGCTTATTTGTTCAGTTTTCTTTGACTCTGAGACCATAGTGGGAATCAGATAATGGAAGTCAACAACTCTGTGTCATAAAATTTCCTGGAGGACTGACAATTACATTCAGGAAAAAAGCAAAAACCTTTAGTATAAGCACCCTCAGCAACAAAGCAATCTGAACTTCTAAGCATAGAGTGGAAATCAAGGAAGATGGAGATCCTGAAAGTTTACAGTGAAAAAATAGTAAATGTATATTAATGGTTCAGAATCTCATTGTAACTATTTTACTATGTGTATTTAGGGTGCCCAAATTGATATTTTACTTTAAAAATGTAAAAAAAAAACAAACAACAACAACAAAAAAAACCAGATTGGCTTTCATAGGTTTGCTTATACCCACAACCCTCCCTTAACTATTTCCTCCAATATGTTGAAAATCTTCCTACTCTGAATTACCCTACTACATGGGGTTTTCAGATAAGGGTTTCTGAATTTGTTTGAGAAAATTGGTTGTTTCCCTTCTAGTCACACCTTGCATGATAAAGGATGGTCAGAAATTAAAATATGGTAGTGAAACAAGCACTTTGGCAATCTTAGTTATGAACTCAGTAGGGAAATATTTAGCAGATAGTCTTGTGTTTATAGTAAACAAACAAGAAAAGTAATTTCTAGCCATACATACAAAATAAAACAGATTTTAAGAAAATGATTACTAAATCTGTATTCCTTTCCTTGTTCTAATTCTAAATTGTACCTCTAATTCAAGGGCCATATCAAGGCCCACCTCTTTAACAAAACCCCTCATCTAGAGGACTTTAACTCAGAGCTTCTCTTAAATTCAGTGATAAACACTAAACAATTATTTACTGAATACTTATTAGATGTCAAGTAATTAACATATCCTGTCCTGTGAGAAGAGGAGAAAGAGGTAAGCAATTTGACAACTGTACCAGGTCTTATAATTCAGTTTGACCATCTTATTAGTGTTGGTGTTATCTACACAACTAGATTATAAATTCCTGAAGAACAGACAATATCTTGTATTTCTTTCTCTTGTATCCTTCTCAATACCTAGCCAAGAGATACTCAATATATTCATTAAAATGAATCCAGCCAGCATCTCAAAAAATTACTGACTTTGAATTGAAAGAATGCAAATAGAATCTGGGGCAGGGGAATACATTTTAAATAATTAAAGAGGGCAATTTGACTATGTGTATGTATACCTTTTTATTAAGTAACTCCAATTCCAGGAATTTATCAAGTGAGACCATCTTTCTCCATCCAGCCTTGGTGGAATGGCCAGATGACTATTATTGCATGAAAAACTCTAGTGAAGTAAGCAGAAAAATCACTCAGCTGACCTTAGCCTATGTTGCTGACCCACAGAATCAAAAGCAAATAAAGTATTTGTTTGTTTTCAGCCACTAAATTTTGGGGTATTTTGTTGTGTGGCAATATATAGCTGATCCAGTTATATTAATAAATACATATAATTAATAAATGTAAAAGAATCCTTTAAAATATAGGTTGGGGGTCCAGTTGGTGGCTCATGCCTGTAATCTCAGCACTTTGGGAGGCTAAGGTGGGTGGATCACTTGAGGCCAGGAGTTCAAGACCAGCCTGGCCAACATGGTGAAACCCTGTCTCTACTAAAAAAATACAAAATATTAGCCAGGTGTGGTGGCACATGTCGTAATCCCAGCTACTCAGGAGGCTGAGGCACGAGAATTGCTTGAAGCCAGGAGGCAGAGGCTGCAGTGAGCCAAGATCATGCTGCTGCACTCCAGCCTGGGTGACAAAGCAAGTCTCTGTCTCAAAAAACAAAGATATATATAAACACATATATATATGTGTGTGTATCTATATATATAAACACATATATATGTGTGTGTATCTATATATATATGTGTGTGTGTATATATAGGTTGGGTACATAAGCACATACTGAACTCTGGTTAATGATGCTTAAATACTTGGGTGAGGGGAATATACTAATGACTACAACTTACTTGGCAATACACAAAAAATAATGGAGAGATAGCTAGTTTGAATGGTATGTGATAAAACAGATGATACGATTTGTCTCTGTGTCCCCACCCAAATCTCATGTCGAATCGTAATCCCCAGGTGTCAGGGGAGGGACCTGGTGGGAGGTCACTGGATCGTGGAGGCGAATTTCCCTCATGCTATTCTCATGTTAGTGAGGGAGTTCTCATGAGATCTGATAGTTTAAAGTGTGGCACTTCCTCCCTTGTTCTCTCTCTCTCCAGCTCTGCCGTAGTAAGACGTGCTTGCTTCCCCTTCACTTTCCGCCATGATTGTAAGTTTCCTGAAGCCTCCCAGTCATACTTCCTGTTAAGCTTGTGGAACTGTGAGTCAATTAAATCTCTTTTCTTCATAAATTACCCAGTCTCAGGTAGTTCTTTAGAGCAGTGTGAGAACAGACTAATAGCAAGTATAATAAGATGTTAGTTGTAAAATCTAAATGGTGGATATATGTGTGTTTACTATAAAATTATTTTAACATTTTTGTTGTTCTCTTAATAAAAATGTTGGAAAACAGGTTGAGTAAATTATGGTGCATTCACACTATAGAATACTAGGTAGTCATTAAAAATAATAGGTGGAGGAATGTTTATTATCAAAATTGGCTAATAAATTTTCTAAAAGCAGGGCCAGGCATGGTGGCTCACGCTTGTAATACCAGCACTTTGGGAGGCTGGGGCAGGCAGATCACTACAGCTCAGGAGTTCGAGACTGGGCAACATGGTGAAACCCCATCTCTACAAAAAACACAAAAATCAGCCAGGTGTGGGGGTGTGCACCTGTAGTCCCAGCTACTAGAGAGGCTGAGGTGGGAGGATCGCTTGAGCCTGAAAGGTGGAGGTTGCAGTGAACTGAGATGGCACCACTACACTCCAGCCTGGGTGACAGAGTGAGACCCCGTCTTAAATAAATAAATAAATAAATATATTTTTAAAAAGCAAACTACAATATAGTATATGCAATATGGTATCATTTTTGTAAAACACAACTTAAAAAGTACAGATATAGAGAAAAAAGAATCAAAGGACATATGCTAAGCTATTACCTCTAGACATGGAATCATGATTACTTTTCCTTTTAGCTTTGTGTTTTCCAAACTGTCCTTCTTAGTAGGAAAAATTAAAAAGTAATTAAGAGAATTGAGAGGAAATGTTTAATATTAAGTTTAAATCTTCTGGTTTTAAAAATAACTTAAAAAAACAAAGGTATTCAATGTCTTAGAGCAAGAAAAAAATAAAATAATGAATGGAATTTAGAGAATAGTAAGAAAGAGTTTATTTACCTATATGGAATTATTTGATAACAAAAGTCACTACATGTTAGAACAGAGGCTATAGCTTTCCTCTTTCCAGAAACATAGTATCTCCAAGAAAATAAATTATACTAGCGACCTCTTTAGGTTTCTTCCAATTTTATGATTTTTTAAAATTTTGTTATTTATTATTTATTTATTAATTATCATTATTTTTTTGAGACAGAGTTTCACTCTTGTTGCCCAGGCTGGAGTGCAATGGCACAATCTTGGCTCACCGCAACCTCCGCCTCCAGGGTTCAAGCAATTCTCCTGCCTCAGCCTCCCGAGTAGCTGGAATTAGAGGCATGTACCACCATGCCTGGCTAATTTTGTATTTTTAGTAGAGATGGGGTTTCTCCATGTTGGTCAGGCTGGTCTCAAACTCCTCACCTCAGGTGATCTGCCCATCTTGGCCTCCCAAAGTGCTGGGATTACAGGCGTGAGCCACCATATGACTTTTTCTAAAAAAGTAATGGCATACCTTTATATATATTAAGTAAAACATCTGGCTATATTTTGGTACTTTTTAATTGATATTGGTTATATTATATGTATCAACTAAAAAGTATCAAAATATAGCTAGATGTTATACTTAATTTGGAGATGAATATTATTCCCTCCCTAAATTTAGGATATGACAGAAACCTGGTAATTAGAAGAAGAAAAGACAATATCAAAGAAGCCTCATTGTCTTGACACACTCTAATGTACAGTTATCAAAATTGTTAGCCACATCTTACATAAATTCCCGAGTCTACTCAACATTGTAATATAATTGTAGTAGTTTTAATCTCCATCTGATAGAAAAGAAAGGGAAAACATTTTCTAAAAGTCACCATAAAACTCTCTAAAGAAATTTTAAACATTAATTTTGATACCAAAAAACTATGGGAATAACAAACCAATTTCATCTAACAACCTAGGAACAGTTTGTGTGCACAGACACATATGTGTGTGTGTCTGTATCTGTATATGTTAACTGAACAACCTTGCCCAAGTTGAGGTACCTAAATATGAAAGTGCAAAACATTTACAGAGAAAAGGTTTCTGTCAAAAACTTGATCTTGGCCAGGCACCATGGCTTACATCTGTAATCCCAGTGCTTGGGAGGCTGAGGTCAAAGGATGGCTTGAGCCCAGGAGTTTGAGACCAGCCTTAGCAACATGGCAAAACCCTGTCTCTCTACCAAAAATACAAAAATTAGCTGGGTGTGCTGGTGTGCACCTGTAGTCCCAGCTACTCGGAAGGCTGAGGTGGGAGGATCACCTGAGCCCAGGAGTTTGAGGGTGTAGTGAGCTATGATGGTGCCACTGGACTCCAGACTGGGCAACAGAGCGACACTCTGTCTCAAAAATCAAAAAAAAAAAAAAAAATCTTGGTCTCATGATAGTGGTGGTATGTAATGGAATGGTGAAGCTGAGAAGAATCTCTTTTATCATCTGTTATTATGAGCAGAGTTTTAAACTCTGAATCTGAAAAAAAGATCAATATCTTTTCCCATTTCAATTCAATGATAAATGTAAATTTCAGAATACAGAAATAACTAACAGCCTTTCTAAGAAAATTATTCAACCAACATGGGTTTTTATGAAGTAAAGATAGGTTAGAATGAGAACATTGGAAAGTTTCCACAACTTTTATTCATAAACTGCAAAATAAAGTACTTTAAAATCATTAGTTATTCAAAGTCCATAGAGTACCAAATCGTTTTGAAGAAAAATTCATAAAAATTCCCACATTGGAATGAATTGCTTCCTAGTTTCTTAAAGCAAACAACAAGAGAAACATACAATTTTTTTTTTTTTTTTTAAACCTTGCCAAGGTGTCAACTCCACTGTTAACATAAAATCCTCTCAGAAATAGCCCAATCCAGGCTTGGTTATTAGACTAAACATGTTAGAACCCAGATTAGAAAATAATAGCTAAAAATGTTTGTGGAATCTAAGCCCTAAGTTCTCATTTCTGAGACTCTTAATGATTATGTTTGAGGTTCTTTTTTTAAAAAGCTGTGGTTTCTTTTATTTAAGAAAAATTTACATAGATTGATCTTTAAATTTAAAAAAATGCTTCTGACAAATTACTTTTCATTCTCACAGAAGATAATGGCCCTATCAAACAAAATAATAACAGGGCATGTATTAAATGGGCTCTAAAGGAATACGATATTGATGTATCTACATTTTTTCCAGCTCATTCATTGAAAGGATTAGCTGTAACCAGTGAAGTAGCTATAAAATGTTGACAGAGGTTGGTTCCTAAGAACTGCCAGATGGTCAGAAGAAAATATTGTACAATAGTGTTACTGGAGCCCTTCAGGCAAAGACAGATATAATCTAGTTTTGAAAGCTGCCAGGTATTATGAAGTGTCACTTTCCATTTATAAGTAAACTATGAGTTATGGTCACAGTATTTGAGAAATGGAAAACAGAAATTTCTAACAAAGTTCTAAGGCTTCTCATACCTAGGCAATTCACATTAGGTTTAAATGTTTTTCCCATTCCATCTTACATGTTAAAGCTAATTGTTTAGTAAATAATGATCAGGAACTTACATATGTCAAGATCCACAGAAAATATAGGATTTTACTCTCTACCTTGCTAACAGATTTATAATTGGTCAAAGTTTTAAAGACATACAAAATAGGTGAGCCCTGCACAGACAAAAATGCTATGCTTTTCTTAGGTAATTACAGCTTTTTACCGACACGTGTGATTACTCAATCTAATCATGCAATTCCAGTTAGCAACTTGTAAATATGAGGTTTGGTATATGTACTGAACACCTGTGATGGTATATAGCCTTTTTGAACTTCACATTGTGAAACCATGACTTTATTTATTCCTTCCTTTCATTTTCTTATATCGCCTTACAACCACCTCCCCACCCAGAGCCTTTAACAAGTAAGTTGCTAAGACAAGACCCAAAGGACCTCTGATTTTAAAGGTCCTAAGCTTGCTGCAAATTAGGTTCTTCTGAGCTAAGATTTCATTATAGTATATAAGTTTCTCCTTTAATCATTGTATTTCTACTTTGTGCTAACATTCTAAGTAGGTTTCATAGATTAAAAGTGCTGTATGATTAAGTCATACTTGTCAGGCTGTTCATTAGTGACTCATTGAAGAGGACAATGCTAATTCCAGCAGGAAGTAATGGAAAGTAAAAAAAATGCACAGTGTATATATCTTAATGTTGAATAAAGCCTTTCAACCAATTCCACGAGAAAACTGGAACTTCATTTCTTTTCTCCCATATTCCCTCATAATCTATTTTTGCATAACTTGGTTTTTGTGACTAAAATCTAAATTTTCATTAAAAATTAACAGAAGGAAGGCAGAGGTTCTTAGGATTCATAGAAAGAATTCAGGGGGTCCATGAACTTGCAAGGAAAAAATATTCTTATTTTTACTAAACTAACCAAATTTAGCATTTCCTTATATTACAAGTGTAGGCTATGAACAGTAATATTTTCATCTAACATTATAATTTTTGTCATTGTTTGCTTGGAAATGATATTTAGTAGCTCATTCTTAATGAAAAATTATAATCATTATTAGAGCTACAACTAGATCTTATTATTTTATGGCATTAATAAGGAAGCATAGGCTGGGTGCGGTGGCTCACACCTGTAATCCCAGCAATTTGGGAGGCCGAGGCAGGTGGATCAAAAGGTCAGGAGTTCGAGACCAGCCTGACCAACATGGTGAAACCCCGTCTCTACTAAAAACACAAAAATTAGCCCAGCGTGGTGGTGCATGCCTGTAATCCCAGCTACTCAGGAGGCTGAGGCAGGAGAATCGCTTGAACCAGGGAGGTGAAGGTTGCAGTGAGCTGAGATCGCACCACTGCACTCCAGCCCAGGTGAAGAGCAAGACTCCATCTCAAAACAGACAAACAAACAAACAAACAAAAAATAATAAGGAAGCATATATGTTACTATACCACAATTGTATTTTAAACATATTTTGATAACTGTATTTCAATGTAATTGCTTTTTGGATTTTATTTAATACACTTGTAACATTATTTTGAGAAGGGATCCATAAGCAGAATCACAAGATACCAAAGGGGCTCATGACACAGCAAGGGTTAAGAACCTCTGAGCTAAAGGGATTATAATATGCATACTTACACACCATCTACCACATTTTTACTGGAATGTAAATTAGGATTAACAAAGAGTTCAGAATGTGACATCCTCCCTATGTAAGTTGGTATATCACTGGCTGATGTTATTATTAATTGTGGATTCACTGCAGATAATTATGGACAGATTTCTTAAATGATTCTATATTTAGTAAACCAAAATGGAGGTATGGAGGTAGCTAAGGGAAATTCATTATTCACAAATTAATCCATCTGCCAAGGACGGAACTTAGTTATATATAGAGTTAACTAGTCTATGTGGAAGTTGGACCTGTATAAAAGCAGTCATATCACAGTTTATCAAATCTTTTGTGGCTACATCAACCCAACAACCAACATGCACTTAGGGGATTGCCACTACTGACACCCCCAGACAGAAAGCTGTCCCCAAGAAGACAACATGACGAACTTGAAACTACACTGCATAATCAACTTCTAGGGTGACTTTATCAAAGCAAATTTTGCAATTATTGAAAAGGATTTTAATCATTCCAAAATTTAACAGCTAAGATCTAATTAGTAACATGGAATAACTCATTTTCCTTATAAAAAGATCGTTTTACTATAAGTTTTGATTTCATGAAGGTTGAAGCAAACGTTCAATTTTCTATTGGCAATGAAAATAGAAAGGAATCTATTATATATGCATAATTTTAATGACTAAGTAAACCTTAGAATTTTTACAACCAGTAGTCTCCTGACAGAGTTTTTTGCCTGGGATTTTCTCGGGGTGAGATTTCCACGGTTCACTGGTGTAGGTCTGTGATGATGCAAGCACAATTCAAAGTTGAAACTGAGAAACTGATCATGACCTCATTGTCTCTTGAGAGATGCCACTGCCTTGGCTGCTTGATGAATTGGACTGGACTTTAAGAGATTACATTTGATCAAATCAGTGGTTCTAAAATGTGTGTACTACAGAATCAGATGGGGAGCTTGTTAGAGATTTCTGGATTCATCCACAGACTGGGTTTCAGTAGGTCTGTGATGGATATAAGAATTTGTCTTTTTCTTTCTTTTCTTTTTTTTCTTTTTTTCTTTTTTTGAGACAGAGTCTCGCTCTGTTACCCAGCCTGGAGTGCAGTGGCACATGTTTAGTTCATTGCAACCTCCGCCTCCAGGGTTTAAGCAATTCTCCCATCTCAGCCTCCCAAGTAGCTGGGACTACAGGCACATACCACCACGCCAGCTAATTTTTGTATTTTTTGGTAGAGACAGGGTTTCACCATGTTGGCCAGGCTGGTCTTGAACTCCTGACCTGAAGTGATCCACCTACCTCGTCCTCCCAAAGTGCTTGGATTACAGGTGTGAGCCACTGTGTCCAGCCAAGAATTCGTCTTTTTCTTTCTTTTTTTTTTTAAATTATAAGTTCTGGGGTACATGTGCAGAACATGCAGGTTTGTTACATAGGTATATACGTGCCATGGTGGTTTGCTGCACCCATCAACCCATCATCTACATTAGGTATTTCTCCTAATGCTACCCCTCCCCCAGTCCCCCACCTCCCATCAGGCCCCAGTGTGTGATGCCCCTCCAGCCACATGTCCATGTGTTCTCACTGTTCAGCTCCCACTTACGAGTGAGAACATGCAGTGTTTGGTTTTCTCTTCTTGTGTTAGTTTGCTGAGAATGATGGTTTCCAGCTTCATCCATGTCCCTGCAAAGGACATGAATTCATCCTTTTTTACGGCTGCATACTGTTCCATGGTGTATATGTGCCACATTTTCTTTATCCAGTCTATGATTCATGGGCATTTAGGTTGGTTCCAAGTCTTTGCTATTGTGAACAGTGCCACAATAAACATACATGTGCATGTGTCTTTATAGTAGTTTTTTAAACTTTAAAGTAGCTTTTTCCAATTCTGTGAAGAAAGTCAATGGTAGCTTCATGGGGATAGCACTGAATCTATAAATTACTTTGGGCAGTATGGTCATTTTCACAATATTGATTCTTCCTATCCATGAGCATGCAATGTTTTTCCATTTGTTTGTGTCCTCTTTTATTTCCTTGAGCAGTGGTTTGTAGCTCTCCTTGAAGAGGTCCTTATAAGTTGTATTCCTAGGTATTTTATTCTCTTTGTAGCAATTGCCAGGCATGGTGGCTCACGCCTGTAATCCCAGCACTTTGGACGCTGAGGCGGGCAGATCACCTGCAGTCGGGAGTTCATTTATAATCCTTTGGGTATATACCCAGTAACGGGATGGCTGGGTCAAATGGTATTTCTAGTACCAGATCCCTGGTGAATTGTAACACTGTCTTCCACAATGGTTGAACTAATTTACCCTCCCACCAACAGTGTAAAAGTGTTCCTATTTCTCCACATCCTCTCCAGCATCTGTTGTTTCCTGACTTTTTAATGATCACCATTCTAACTGGCATGAGATGGTATCTCATTGTGGTTTTGATTTGCATTTCTCTAATGAACAGTGATGATGAGCTTTTTTCATGTTTGCTGGCTGCATAAACGTCTTCTTTTGACAAGCGTCCGTTCATATCCTTCACCCACTTTTTGATGGGGTTGTTTTTTTCTTGTAAATTTAAGTTGTTTGTAGATTCTGGATATCACCCCTTTGTCAGATGGATAGATTGCAAAAGTTTTCTCCCATTTTGTAGGTTGCCTGTTCACTCTGATGATAGTTTCTTTTGCTGTGCAGAAGCTCTTTCATTTAATTAGATCCCACTTGTCAATTTTGGATTTTGTTGCCATTGCTTTTGGTGTTTTAGTCATAAAGTCTTTGCCCATGCCTATGTCCTGAATGGTATTGCCTAGGTTTTCTTCTAGGGTTTTTATGATTTTAGGTCTTACGCTTAAGTCTTTAATCCATCTTGAGTTAATTTTTGTATAAGGTGTAAGGAAGGGATCCAGTTTCAGCTTCCTGCATATGGCTAGCCAGTTTTCCCAGCACCATTTATTAAATAGGGAATCCTTTCCCCATTGCTTGTTTCTGTCAGGTTTGTCAAAGATCAGATGGTTTTAGATGTGTGGTGTTATTTCTGAGGCCTCTGTTTTGTTCCATTGGTCTATATATCTGTTTTGGTACCAGTACCATGCTGTTTTGGTTACTGCAGCCTTGTAGCGTAGTTTGAAGTCAGGTAGCATGATGCTTCCAGCTTTGTTCTTTTTGCTCAGGATTGTCTTGGCTATACGGGCTCTTTTTTGGTTCCATATGAAATTTAAAGTAGTTTTTTCCAATTCTGTGAAGAAAGTCAATGGTAGCTTGATGGAGATAGCATTGAATTTATAAATTACTTTGGGCAGTATGGCCATTTTCACAATATTGACTCTTCCTATCCATGAGCATGGAATGTTTTTCCATTTGTTTGTGTCCTCTCATTTCCTTGAGCAGTGATTTGTAGTTCTCCTTGCAGAGGTCCTTCACAACCCTTGTAAGTTGTATTCCTAGGTATTTTATTCTCTTTGTAGCAATTGCCAGGCATGGTGGCTCACACCTGTAATCCCAGCACTTTTGGAGGCTGAGGCGGGCAGATCACCTGAGGTGGGGAGTTCGAGACCAGCCTGACCAACACAGAGAAACCCCATCTCTACTAAAAATACCAAATTAGCCAGGCGTGGTGGTACATGCCTGTAATCCCAGCTACTTGGGAGGCTGAGGCAGAAGAATCGCTTGAACCCGGGAGGCAGAGGTTGTGGTGAGCTGAGATCACGCCATTGCACTCCAGCCTGGGCAACAAGATCAAAATTCCGCCTCAAAAAAAAAAAAAAAAAGGAAGTTGTCTTTTTCAAAAGTTCCCCAGGGAGACTTCTGCTTTTATTCAAGTTGGAGCAACAGTGACCAGATTTACTCCCTCACCTAAAACAACTACAAATCAAATATAATAAATGAAACTATGGTATTCAAGACAGTGGGCAGCAGACAGGAAGGGCAGTTATCCCTGGGAGACAGAATACAAATGAGGTGAGTGAGTCCAACAATTATCTCAAGTTTAAGAGAGATTCCGGGCTGTGGCACTGGGACAGGGAACCCAAGTGGAGCCCTGCAGAGTACCAGAGTTGAAAGTCTGGAAAAAACAATGTGGCTAGAGTTCAAAGGACAGAGTATCAGAGAGTAGAGAGCTGCAAAGAGATAGAACCCAGCATATCTGAAAAATGCCTCCCTTTGAGTATTCATCAGAGTATTGATAAGCACATGTATCTGAGAAAACTACAGGAGGCCAGGGAAAGACCTATCAGAATGGATTAAAGGAAATAGTATCCAGTGTTCACAAAGAACTGGAAATTGTGCATGTTTCTGCCAGTCTGACAAGAAAAACTTCTTAATGCATTGAACATTGAGTTGAGTACACAAAAGAGTTTTGCCTCAGTGGTGTGGAAAAATTTGCCCTACATAAATATTGCTGGTCCCACCTAACAAATCTTAAAAGCAAGATCTGAAAGGATCAAGCTGTTTCCCAGTAACACATCTGCTTCACAAAACAAAACTCAAGAATATTTATTATAAATACTTATCATTATAGTCAGAGATTTTAACATGTTATAATTGATATAACAAGTATACAGAAACCAGTAAGGACATAGAAGGCTTGAATAACATTACCAACCAACTTAATTGACATTTATAGAACACACCACCCAATAGAGCTGAATACAGTATTCTGAAATGCCAGTGGAAGCTTTACCAAGCTAGACCATATTCTAGGCCACAAAACAATACACTTAAAAAGATGTAAGCCATGCAAAATATGTTCTCTGATCACAAAGTACAGTAGTCCTCCCTTATCCTTGGGAGATACATGCCAAGGTCCTAGTGGATGCCTGAAATCGCAGATAGGACTGAACCCTGTATATACTATGTTTTTTCCTATACTTACATACCTATGATAAAGTTTACTTTAAAAATTAGGCATAGTAAGAGATTAACAATAATAACATAATAAAACAGAACAATTATAACAATATGCCAGCATCGTTGGTCTTGCACTTTGGGGCCATTATTAGTAAAATAAGGGTTACTTGAACCCAAGCACTGAGGACCATTAATCTGATAACCAAGACAGCCATAGAAAAGACAAAAATGACCAATATAAGGAATAAGAAAGATGGCATCACTATAGATTCTATAGATGGTAAAAAGATAATAAAGGAAAATTATAAATAACATTATGCCAGTAAGTTTGACAACTTAGATGAAATGGAAGGCACAAGTTCTTTGAAAGACACCAACTATCAAAGATTATTCAAGAAGAAATAACCTGAATATTGCAGTACCCATAAAAAAATGAATTCGTAGTTTATTTATTTATTTATTTATTATTATTATACTTTAACTTTTAGGGTACATGTGCACAATATTCAGGTTAGTTACATATGTATACATGTGCCATGCTGGTGTGCTGCACCCATTAACTCGTCATTTAGCATTAGGTGTATCTCCTAATGCTATCCCTCCCCCTTCCCCCCACCCCACAACAGTCCCCAGAGTGTGATGTTCCCCTTCCTGTGTCCATGTGTTCTCATTGCTCAATTCCCACCTATGAGTGAGAATATTCGGTGTTTGGTTTTTTGTTCTTGTGATACTTTACTGAGAATGATGATTTCCAATTTCATCCATGTTCCTACAAAGGACATGAACTCATCATTTTTTATGGCTGCATAGTATTCCATGGTGTATATGTGCCACATTTTCTTAATCCAGTCTATCATTGTTGGACATTTGGGTTGGTTCCAAGTCTTTACTATCGTGAATAGTGCTGCAATAAACATACGTGTGCATGTGTCTTTATAGCAGCATGATTTATAGTCCTTTGGGTATATACCCAGTAATGGGATGGCTGGGTCAAATGGTATTTCTAGTTCTAGATCCCTGAGGAATCGCCACACTGACTTCCACAATGGTTGAACTAGTTTACAGTCCCACTAACAGTGTAAAAGTGTTCCTATTTCTCCACATCCTCTCCAGCACCAATAACAGACAAACAGAGAGCCAAATCATGAGTGAACTCCCATTCACAATTGCTTCAAAGAGAATAAAATACCTAGGAATCCAACTTACAAGGGACGTGAAGGACCTCTTCAAGGAGAACTACAAACCACTGCTCAATGAAATAAAAGAGGATACAAACAAATGGAAGAACATTCCATGCTCATGGGTAGGAAGAATCAATATCGTGAAAATGGTCATACTGCCCAAGGTAATTTATAGATTCAATGCCATCCCCATCAAGCTACCAATGACTTTCTTCACAGAATTGGAAAAAACTACTTTAAAGCTCATATGGAACCAAAAAAGAGCCCACATGGCCAAGTCAATCCTAAGCCAAAAGAACAAAGCTGGAGGCATCACACTACCTGACTTCAAACTATACTACAAGGCTACAGTAACCAAAACAGCATGGTACTGGTACCAAAACAGAGATATAGATCAATGGAACAGAACAGAGCCCTCAGAAATAACGCCACATATCTACAACTATCTGATCTTTGACAAACCTGAGAAAAATAAGCAATGGGGAAAGGATTCCCTGTTTAATAAATGGTGCTGGGAAAACTGGCTAGCCATATGTAGAAAGCTGAAACTGGATCCCTACCTTACACCTTATACAAAAATCAATTCAAGATGGATTAAAGACTTAAACGTAAGACCTAAAACCATAAAAACCCTAGAAGAAAACCTAGGCATTACCATTCAGGACATAGGCATGGGCAAGGACTTCATGTCTAAAACACCAAAAGCAATGGCAACAAAAGCCAAAATTGACAAATGGGATCTCATTAAACTAAAGAGCTTCTGCACAGCAAAAGAAACTACCATCAGAGTGAACAGGCAACCCATAAAATGGGAGAAAATTTTCACAACCTACTCATCTGACAAAGGGCTAATATCCAGAATCTACAATGAACTCAAATTTGCAAGAAAAAAACAAACAACCCCATCAAAAAGTGGGTGAAGGACATGAACAGACACTTCTCAAAGGAAGACATTTATGCAGCCAAAAAACACATGAAAAAATGCTCACCATCACTGGCCATCAGAGAAATGCAAATCAAAACCACAATGAGATACCATCTCATGCCAGTTAGAATGGCAATCATTAAAAAGTCAGAAATTTGTAGTATAAAAACTTTCCCACAAAGAAAATTCTAGGCCTAGCTGGCTTCACTGGTGAATTCTACCAAATATTGAAGGAGAAATAACACCAATTCTTTCTCAAACTCTTTGAGAAAATTGAAAAGGAAGAATATTTTCTGGCTTACTTAATGAAGAAAGCATTACTCCAATACAAAAACCAGACAAAGACAAAGAGAAAACTACAGACCAATATCCCCCATAGACATAGATATTCTCTGTTGCTGCTTCTATTAAACACTATACTAGAGGTTCTAGCCAATGCAGTATGGGAAGAAAAGAAATAAAAGGCATCTAGATGGGAAAGGAATGTCAATATTAGCAGACAACATGACCGTCCATGTGGAAAATTTGATGGAATGTACAGAAAACTGACTAGAACTAACAAGTATGTTGAGTGAGGTTGCAGGACACAAGGTCAATACACAAATAACAGTTGTATTTCTATATACCAGCAACAAACTATTGGAAATTAAAATTTTTTTAAATAAAATTTACAATAGCATTAAAAATATACAATTCTTAGGGGTAAATCTGACAAAAGATATGTAAAACCTGTACTTTGAAAATTGCAAAATATTGCTGAAAGAAGTTTAAAATTTAAAATAACAGCAAAATCTGCCATGTCCATTGATTAAAGACTCAGTATTGTTAAGAAGTCACTTCTTCCCAAATTAAGCTATTGATTCAATGCAGTTCTCATCAGAATCTGCTAAAGGACTTGTATTCAGAATGAAGAATTCTCAAAATTCAATAACAAGAAAACAAATTATCAAATTTAACAGTGGGCAAAAAAAATCCTGAATACACACTCAACCAAAGAAGATACATAGATGACAAATAAGCAATGAAAAGATGATCATTTGAGAAGTTTAAATTAAAACCACAATGAGATTCTAATACATCTACTAGAATGACTAAAATGGAAAGGACTCACCAACCAAGTGTTGACAGACCTTTCCCATGCTGCTGCTGGCAATGTAAAATAGAACCACCCCTCTGGAAAACAGTTTGGCAGTTTCTTTAAAAGTTAAACATATACCTACCACATGATCTAAGCATTTCTACTCCTATGTATTTACTCTAGAAAAATAAGAGCATATGTCTAAATAAAAGATTCTACATAAATGTCACAACAGCTTTATATATAATAACCCAAAGCTGGAAACAACCCAAATGTCCATCAATGGATAAATGGATAAATATACTGCATGTACCTGCACACAACAGAATACTACTCAGCAATAAAAAAGGAATGGAAGACTCAAACACACTACAATATGCAAGAATTAAATATAAATAATTATGCTGAGTGAAAGCATGCTCAAAATAGTTATGCTGAGTGAAAGAAGCCTGATGAAAAAGAATACAATTTGTTTGCTTCTATTTACATAAAGCTAGAAAATGAAAATGAATCTATAGTGAGAGAAAGCAGATAATATTTGCCTAGGGAAGGGTAGGAAGGACTACAAAAGAGCAGGGGAAAACTTTTGGGGGTGATAAATATGTTCATTATTTTGATTGTGGTAATAGTTTCATTAAATAGGGAATCCTTTTAACATATATATATACATATGTTAAAACTTATCAAATTGTACACTTGAGATACGTGCAATGTATAGTAAATCAATTATACTTCAATAAAGCTGTGTTTCAAAAAATTCTATCCAAGTGATCCTGAAACCCTATCAGATTTTCGAACCCTTAAACTAAACCAAGCCTTTAACACCTATGCCACCTTGGGCAGAAGGCTGCCTATTCTGTTTCCAAACAGCTTTCAAGAAAAAGCATTTCAGGGCTGGGTACAGTGTCTCACACCTGTAATCTCAGCACTTTGGGAGGCTGAGGCTGGTGAATCACCTAAGGTCAGGAGTTCAACACCAGCCTGGCCAACATGGTGAAACTCTGTCTCTACTAAAACAAAAAAGAAAAGAAAAGAAAAAGCATTTCAGAAACTCTTTGATGACATGTTTTGGTGCTCAATGACTTCAAAAGTAAGAGTTCCTCCTTTACCTAACTAAAGTCTTGCTACATTTAAGCTTGTTTGCTCTATATTCTTTGCTATGAAAATTAAAACAACAAAAAACAATTGCTCCATAAACTTATCATGACAAGCTGAGATACAGCTGGCTGCACAATAAATGACTATGAAATGAAATGATACCTCTGTACGATTTGAAGAGTGGTCTCTCTTCTCTAGTCTGAACTTTAAAGAAACATTTATTTATCTTCTTGTATATTTAGAATGTTTTTCTCTGGACCCTATAGCTTCCCTGTAGTGTAAAATTAGAACAGTCTGAGAGTTGTGATTAAAATTGACTATTGCAGAGTAACGACCTTTGGGCTCCATATGCTTCCAAATCATATTCCCCTTTACACACTCTAAAATTATGCATTGTTTATAAATAATAACACAGAATTGATCAGCAATATATGGATTGAATTCCACTATGACTCCTAAGTCTCTTGTCTTATTTATGGCCTAGCTGGTCCCATCTTGCATCTATCTTTGGTAAAGCGTAGGATCACCATAGCATGTTACTTGAACTTGATCTTACAGCCCTTCATAAAGTACACAATTGTCACTTTTATGGTTTAAGATCATTTCATTTAATCTATAACAATCTTCCAGAGTACTCATATCAAGGTTTTCCTTTGCCAACATATGAGTTTATTTTCAATTATTTATGCATGACACAGAAATTCAGAATAACTCCAGCATTTGGATATGTATTTATAAAACAAGATTCATGGTTGACACTAAGCCCTTCATAACACTTTTCAAATATAACCCCTCAGAGAAGCAGGCCACTTCCTACAGGAATACGGTCTGGCCTACACCACATCCTTTGAGTTAGTGCTAAAATGTCATGTGTGGCTGAATCAAAATCCTTTCTGAAGTTCAGCTGAATTACATATCCTGCTTCCTAAATGTATGTATAAACTGTCAATCTCTTCATGAAGGAAATTAAATCGATCTGGTACAATTTGCTCTTTGCAAAGCCAAGACAGTGACTACCCAGTGCTTCATGCTCTCCTATGTGGTGACTAATTGATTGTTCAATGATTTCATCTAGTGCAGAATCTTTAAAGGTATCAAAATTAACTTGACTGGCTTATAGGAGGTATAATTTACTCCCCTTTTAAAAAGCTGGGCACTAAAACTACTTTGGTTTAATCAACAAGCCTTTTTACATTTTTTTTTTTTTTCAGACGGAGTCTCACTCTGTCACCCAGGCTGGAGTGCAGTGGTGCGATCTCGGCTCACTGCAACCTCTACCTCGTGGGTTCATATCATTCTCCTGCCTCAGCCTCCCAAGTAGCTGGGACTACAGGTGCCCACCACCACGCCCGGATAATTTTTTTGTATTTTTAGTAGAGACAGGGTTTCACCATGTTAGCCAGGATGGTCTTGATCTCCTGACCTCGTGATCCACCCGCTTCAGCCTCCCAAAGTGCTGGGATTACAGGTGTGAGCCACCGCACCCGGCCCACTATTTTTTTTAATTATTTCATGCAGACACCCAATTTCCCACTTTAGGCCACTAGACCTCCAAGGAAGGAACTCCATCTTGCTTATCTTCTATTGCCTTATAGAACTGAATACCATGCTTTATGTATAGCAGACATTCATAAATATTTTTTGACTTGAATTTGAATTCCAAAAATAATTGTTGCATTCTGTAAGTAGCCCACAATACACAGAATCAGATTAATTTTAGTGTTTTACCTGTTAGTTCAGCATTCTACTCAACAACTTAGGAAGCATTTAATATTATCCATAAATTATCAATGAAACTGTTTTTTCAGGTGGGACATGTCTTTATAACAGGCTCATTTGGGGATAAAAATTACTTCAGTGAGGGCCAACACTATTCATATGTGGTGAATATAAGGTAATATCCCAGGTCCTCTAGTACATTTTCACAGCTCATAAATAAAAATGTACCACTTCTTTCATCTTACCTTATGAGCAATAAATTAAGGTTTATTTTTGTCAATCAGTGGATAAATGAATAAACAAATTGTGGTGTATCTATAAAATAAAATGCTAATCAGTAATAATAAGGAAAACACCAGTGATACACATAAGAACATGGATGGATCTCAGAAACATCAGGCTGAGCAAAAGAAGTCAGACACAGAGTACATACTATGTGATTTCATTTATCTGAAACTCGAAAAACAATCTAGGAGCCTGGGGAAAATGATGAGTTGTACTCAAGGAAAGAGCACAAAGGAAGCTTTCTGGGGTCATGTAAATATCCTGTATGTTGAATGAGGGGATGTGTGGGTATGTATACAGTTATATATGTATATGCTTATACATACATATATACTCATCTCTACCTATATAATATATTCACTCACATATGGATATTTGTATACACTTGTCTAAATTCATTGAAATGTACACTTGCAATGTGTGCATTTTATTTTTTGTCTCCTTCCTTCCTTCTTTTTTCTTTCTTTCTTCTTTTCAGAGACAGGGTCTTGATCTGTTGCCCAGGATGCGGTGCTGTGGCTCAAACATAGCTCACTGCAGCCTTGAACTTCTGGGCTCGAGCCATCCTTCCCCCTCACCCTCCAAAGTAGCTAGGACTACAGGCGTGTGCCACCATGCCCAGCTAATTTTTTATTTTTTGTAGAGACAGAATCTCCCTATGAGACCAGCCTAAGCTGGTCTCAAACTCCTGGTCTTAAGAAACCTTCTTGTCTCAGCCTCCCAAAGTGCTGGGATTATAGGGTGAGCCATGGTCCTCAGCCTCATTTTATTTTTAAGTGCAAAAAATTGAGTTTTAAGTGTTGATTTTTAAAGGTCCCTGTCTTTGAGAAGCATAAACTTGATCTGATTTCTTATTGAAGAATCCTCTAACATCCTGAATTTTATTTAAGCACATAATATTAAGGTAAAACTTGCATTAAAAATTATGTAATTGGTCACTTAATGCCTGTCTTACATCTTTCTCATCATGAGCTCTTTAAGAGCAGGGACTGTGTGTGTGTCTTGCTCATTGATTACTGTATCTGATGGCTCCCACCGTGCCTCATATCTAGTAGGCATCCAATAGATACTTGTTGAATGAATATCCAGTCCATTTTAATCAATAAAGCTCCTTCTATACACAAAGTATAGTAGTGAGCAATGCAGGAAATACTAAAATAGGTCAGATGTGAAGAGCTAACAGTATAATAGGATCAGTACCCAAATAATGACTATTATGTATTACATGTATTTTAAGGGTTTTTTGTGGGGAGTATCAGAACAATTCGAATTTCCAAAAAAGATCATCATTTTTGTTGAAATACTATGCTGATAGTATGTATTTCAGCAGCCAAAAGATAAAGGAAAGGAATATACACACAAATTTAGGCTTCTCTTGAAAACCTTACAATGCTAGAAACTGGGAGTCACTTTCTTAGTTATTTCCCCTGCTTAGGTAAGCAATGTTAAGGAAGTACTCAAACAGCTGTGTTTTCTGGTATTCACAGAGAGGGAAACCACTAAATATCTCAACTCTAAGCCACCTCTGCATGTACTCCACCCATTATCTCCTCCAACATTTTGGGTAAGAGATCAGTCACTTAGTCTTTTAAAAGTAAGAACATAAAGTAGTTAACTAGGAGGAAAAAAAATCATTGCCCAATCATGATTCAACGGCTGCAGAATTTAAGACCAAAGAGGAATGTGGTATTGCTGGACTTGCTTATTGGACTATGTGCTGTGAGTGTGCCTTTAAAATACAATGAGCAGGTAACCACTGACCTTTATAAAACAATGGCCCAGAAGTTGGCACAAAGAATGAGACAGCTTACCAGGCACAACTGAGTGCATTTAGAAATGGAGAATTATGTTTAAGTATCGCTTCATCTATTTTACTATTTGGGAATTTGAATGATCAGCACCAAAACATTAATACTTTTATGGCATTGCACTGTTAGTGAGGTACATCCTTTTTATGCTCTTTTCTTTTCAGAGAGAAAGAGCAAAAATGCCACTGTGAACACTGTCAAGTTCACATATATGTATTTGTGAAGCAATCTAAATGTCATAATAGACTAAAGACATTCTTTCTGTTCTTCCATGTAGTTTCAGAAAGGCCCGGTTTAGGTATTAGGATGTGATGCCATCCTGTACTTACCTACGATGGATAGAATGATCCTAAAGTACAAGCAAAATAGGACATGGTAACATAAATAACGTTTGAGAATTTTTTCATATAAACAAAACATTCTGTTAAAACCATCTAGTTTTTGTTTTTGTTTTTGAGATGGAGTCTCGCTTTGTTGCCCAGCCTGGAGTGCAGCGGCATGATCTTGGCTCACTGCAACCTCTGCCTCCATGGTTCAAGCGATTCATCTGCCTCAGCCTCCCGAATAGCTGGGACTACAGGTGCGCGGCACCACGCCTGGCTAATTTGTGTACTTTTAGTAGAGATGGGGTTTCACCATATTGGCCAGGCTGGTCTCGAACTCCTGACTTTGTGATCCACCCACCTCAGCCTCCCAAAGTGCTGGGATTACAGGTGTGAGCCACCACGCCCGGCCAAAACCATCTAGATTTTTTAAAAACAGCCACCAGCTATAAAATTTACAGTGCTGTTTATATAAAATGATTTTGTCTATAAAAGTAATCCCATGTTAGACCTTGGGCTTTGGAATGTTATAATTATTTAATAGCTCAAATAGTCTCAAAAATTACCCAATGCAATAATTTATTTAAGTAACATTGAGGTCTTTATTTTTTAATCCAGTTGGATGAAACCTTAGATCTGTCAGTATACACATATTTAATGGTCCGCCTGGATAACCTAATAAGACAGAGCAGTAGAATATAACAAACTTGACTTGTATTCAGAAGAAACAGATTTAATTCCAAGCTCTACTGCTCATTGACATGTGATCTTAGCCCATTTGCTTAGCTTAATGTAGGCTTCAGTGTTCTTACTGGTAAAACAAAATATTAAGTGATTTGTCACAATCCTTAGCACATGATAAAGAGCTATATACATAAAGGTTTCATTATTATCATCAGCTAGATACACATAGGCTTTTTGTTATTACATTCTTGCAAAGAGACAAATTCAGAAAAGGTAGTCTTTGAAAATTTCTCCTTTTGATCTCATCGGAAACATACTTGCACTGCCTAGTTTGCAGACTAGCTATATTCTGACATTTGTGTAGTCAACCACAACCACAGCAAGCAGGATGGCATTTATCTTTTATAATAATACAGAGTGCTCTGTCATAAAGTAGGGTCACTGAAATGAGTAATAATCCCACCAGCATCTAAGGTACAACCAGCAGGGTCCAGGTCAACAGGCAAGCAGCCGATAATTTGCCCAACAACACTGAATTTCATCTGCCCACAGCCTCTATCTACTGATTATACAATCAATACACCTCAGATGAGAAGAGCTAACAACTGACCGGGGCAGATCAATGCTAGCAAATAAGCGCTTCATGACAAAAAGTTTGATAATTGCCATTCTGAAGCCGTGTAAATGTTGTTTCTATTGTAACAACATTCATGATGATACTGCTATGATTGCACTGTTATTATAGGTTTAATGTTAGGCAATCAAGCTACAGTGGTCTAGATATCAACAAACAGCATCAAAAGAAAACATCAAATTGTCCCTATTCTTTTGACACTGTAGCTGAGAAATTTTTCTATGTTAGTGGCCCTAAATGAACAATAATAAGTGACAATTTAGTGAAAAACACTATTTTCACATCTTACAAAAGTCATGCAATATAGATTGATACAAGTATGATTATTTCTAGGACCACTTGAACCAGGGGATTAAAATAAATTCAGTCCTGTGACCATGGTTTTTCCTTCTTTCTTTTTTTTCACATACATCATTTAAAGAGGATTTATGTAAATTTTCTCTGTACTCATAATTTTTCAAGCATTAGTGCAGTCATAAGTATAGGGCACCATGGCTTGATTTAATTATTATCGTTTCTAATTCAGCACACTTTATTTTATTTTATTTTATTTTTGAGCCCTGATTGCTAGTTCATTCTCAATCATTAGCATTTAGAAGAACTAGTCATTACTGGTTTTCAATAGCTGCTTGGGTTCCTATAAGCACTTAGAGTCTTAAAACACAGAAATGGAAAACAGACATTTCAAAGGTAGAACAAATCATGACTCCTAGAGGTAGGGTACAAGAATCCCTGGGTGCGTGGGCACTGAAGCACACAAATTCTTAACTTTCCCATTTGCTTTTTAAAAACCACAGGAATTGGGCCTAAAAAAAACTAGGACACCTCATTTCTGTAAGATGCTTGCTCATATAGAAAACTGGGAACTGATTCCAAATGAAAGGCTTTCCAAAAGAATGGCAGTCACTTTGGACCACAATAATCATTTCTACAAGGGTATGTCTGACTTTCGATTTGTGCAACACACACTTTTAATTGTCACGTCCATAAATACATCCCCCAGCTGCACCCAGGCAGCAATAAAGTTACCTGTCTAAAACTTGGTCTCCACATCCCTGAGTGGCCAAATCTCTCACTGTCTGGAGTAAATCAGCTGCCTTTCCATGTAGATAAGAGACACAGAGCCGGGGAGGGCAGCAAGGCTCAAGAGTTTGTCAATAGCTCAGGAGAGAAAGGGCAAACCAAAAACCTTTTGTGGGCAGTAGTGCGAGTGAGATTTTCAGCATGCTCAGAGGTTGCTGTTAAATGTCTTTTTCAACAGCATTCTCTTTCTTTCCATGCAGCTTCTACCTCGCAATAGAGTCAAAGAATGTGATGTATATTAAAATGCTTTGCCTCTCAGATGGGGTTCATTTTTATTCAGGGACAATTTTGCTGACTGACAGGTAAGCGTTTGGTGCTGAAATTGGACCTGTACAAGAGCTTTGCATTTCATTTGCTCCATTACACCAGCGCATGAATTACTGGGCTTCCACGTTGGCATCTTTCCATTACTTTTAAATACCTGACATGAGCAAAATGACTCATCTGACATTTCATGTAACAAATTTGTTCCAAAAAAAAATAGAACATTATTATACTATTTTATATATGTGGGTACCACAACCTTCTGCCCTAATCTGACCAGAAATTGTTAAGTGTATAAATGGTAGCTGATATCAGTTTAAGAAAACACACTGCCAATGACAGCTATAAAATCTCATGGCAAAGAAATATGTCTGCTTTTCCTATTACCCACTGTCACTTCAACCTACTTCTTGAAATGTTAGCAAACTTCAGTCACAAATGGAGCTTTGTATTTTGGTTTCACTTCCACCACTGCGTAAACTTTGAGACATTATTTATTCCAATACACAATGAATCAACTTTTTCACTTTTAATCAGTGCTAACAGAGCTGAGGAGTTAAGATGCCTGTACCAAATAGTCATTTGTAGTCATAATACTACTATTTACTGACTAGTACAAAATTATTTGGTCTTCAACTTCTTCTAACTCTCACTTTCCCTTTGATTGCTTTTTGTTGCTTTTTTATTTTTAAGCAACAACTTAAAAATAATATGGACCATGACTCACAACCCTAAGATATCTCCTCGTTCCAAACTTAACACCACATCCCATTACCCAATACCACATCCCATTACCCAATTTGCCTTGTAGAACTAGAAAAGTGTTTCAGTTCTTTGCTAAAGGCCAGTGTTAGCCTAGACAGCTTTGCTCCAGGCAGATTAGGAAAGAAAGAATCCTCAGCTTTATGACTCAGCCAGGAGTTTTTCCCACCTCTTCACTTAAAAATACCTCAGTAACACATTACAACCTGCCATCTGAGGCTGAAGATCGCAGATCTACACTCAAATAAGGGTTTTTCTAGGTGACAGTATAACATTTCATAAAGCAGCAGCATAATTATGTGACAGCAAAATTTAAAATATCATGTTCACTGTTAGTATGAATACATCGAATTAATACAGTATTATTTCCATATGAAATTATTAGCCTCATCATTATATAATGGTATTTTCTTTAATAAATGGTCTCATATTATAAATGTTAAAGTACTTTATGTTACGGTGTATTCTTTTTAACAATGTTAATTTACCCTCAAGCATTATTCCTATGCTGAATTTATATAACGTGTAGGTAATGAGAGATCACCTCCAACCCGCCTGAGCTCTCATGTGGGCCCTTCAGCTGGATCTAGAAACCAAATTGACACAAGGCAGATTTACAAGAGAAAAGCATACACATTTTATTAGTTTTACATGTACATGGGGATCTTCACAAGAGAGTGAAGTCTGAAGAAGTGGCCAAAGCAAGATGCTTTTATACTTTTTGGATGAAGAATAATAAACTTAAGAAGAAATGATAGGACAAAGGCGATCTGTCTACGGGCAATAAATTCCTAGGGGAGTCACCAGGAGATACAAGCGGGGTGTAAAACTAGTAGAAGATAAGGGTTACTTTGGAAAATATATTTAACTGGGTCCACTGCAGCCCCCAGTTCCCAGCCTCTGGTTGATAAGAGCTATTTCCTGGCTCTAGTAAAGGGAAGATCTCGTCCAAAGGAATATTCTCCCTCTCCCTCTCCCTCTCCCTCTCTGTCTCCCTCTCCCTCTCTGTCTCCCTCTCCCTCTCCCTCTCCGTCTCCCTCTCCCTCTCCCTCTCTGTCTCCCTCTCCCTCTCCCTCTCCCTCTCCGTCTCCCTCTCCCTCTCTGTCTCCCTCTCCCTCTCCCTCTCCGTCTCCCTCTCCCTCTCTGTCTCCCTCTCCCTCTCTGTCTCCCTCTCCCTCTCCCTCTCTGTCTCCCTCTCCCTCTCCCTCTCTGTCTCCCTCTCCCTCTCCCTCTCTGTCTCCCTCTCCCTCTCCCTCTCTCTCCCCCTCCCCCTCCTTTCTTTCTTTCATTTTTTTTGAGACAGGGTCTCACTCTGTCTCTCAGGCTGGAGTGCAGTGGTGTGATCATAGATCACTGCAGCCTGGACCTCTCAGACTCAGATGATCCTCCCATCTCAGCCTCCCAGGTAGCTGCCACTATAGGCATGTACTACCACACCTGGCTAATTTCCATATTTTTTGTAGAGATGGGGTCTCATCATGTTGCCTAGGCTGGTCTCTAATGCCTAAACTTAAACGATCTTCCTGCCTTGGCCTCCCGAAGTGCTGAGATTACAGGCGTGAGCCACAGAAGAAGCTTTATGGCTTGCTGCATGCAGGTCAGCTACCCCTTTCTGAAACTACAATTTCTCCAATGTTTTCAAAATAATTAATATGCCAGTTTGACATATTTTGGGATGGCAAGTCCTTCACTCCTTTGAAAGTTATAATTTAAAAATGAGACATTCAACAAGTTGCATCACCTTTGTCTTTATAACCCACCTGTATTTTAAAAGCATCTGGGAATTCATGGCATTTCCCTTGTACAACCAGCATCAAAGTGACTTTCCTATCCTGGGGAATTATTTAACCAGAATGCTTACAGAAGATAGTGCAGATTTGAAAAACACACATCTTTGAAGAAACGGCATTTCTTCTTTGGATAAATGGTCCAAGAAAGTAAATTTTTTAGAAATGAGCTCCTTGAAAACAGTTCCAGCATCTAACACAGGTATTCTTTCCACAAAAATGGAATGAATGAACATTCCTTGCAGTATTTTTGTTTTGTTATGATTAGTGTTGAAGCCATGGGGCTATTTAATTGTCAATAATTATCTTTTGAGTTGCATTTTTAAAACTGTGCAAGTGAGGCTATTTCTGAGCAAATGGTAGCACTCTAGCCTCCACAGTGCACTTACTTTTATTTTTGACCTTTCTCTCACTAATCCTAACATGCCACTCCTCAGACCTGAATAATCTCACCAACCACACTGTCCTCACCTACTCCTGTGGTTGCTGAATGCTATCAGTGTAAGTCACAAAATCACATTGACTTTGACCACTGATCACATTCACGCTGGACCCTCATGTAATCTAACAAGCTGCTTTTATTACAACAAATTATTCTCCACCAGGAAGACTTGTCCCTGCCCTCTCATTTTTAGCAGATGACTGCTTCCCAAGTTATTGAAATATATTGAGGCTACTGAACACTATGTCTCACAACTTCTATACTCTACTTCAGATTCCCTGTGTCTTCCTTTGCTTCTGTTTCTCCTTTCTCCCACCTGTGTTCTTTCTTTTTTTCTTTTTTTTTTTTTTTAGACAGAGTTTCACTCTTGTTGCCCAAGCTGAAGTGCCATGACGCAATCTCGGCTCACTGCAACCTCTGCTTCCTGGGTTCAAGCAATTCTCCTGCCTCAGCCTCCTGAGTAGCTGGGATTACAGGCATGTGCCACCATGCCTGGCTAATTTATTGAATTTTTAATAGAAATGGGGTTTCACCATGTTAGCCAGGCTGGTCTCGAACTCCTGACCTCAGGTGATCTGCCGACCTCGGCCTCCCAAAGTGCTGCGATTGCAGGCGTGAGCCACTGCACCCAGCCTCCCACCTGCGTTCTTGAACCCATGTTTTCTCAACTTCTCTGAGACCAGTTTCACCACCTGTGCCCTCTCTATGTTCAACATTTCCCAGATCAGGATATAATAAGTCACTAGGAAGGGGACTGCCTAGTGGCTACCTTAGAGTCTCACTCATACTTTACAAGCACTTAACAATTTTTTAAATTTTTTTGAGACAGGGTCTCACCGTCACCGAGACTGGAGTGTAGTGGTGCAGTTACATGGCTGACTGCAGTCTTGACCTCCGAAGCTCAAGCAATCCTCCCACCTCAGCCTCCTGAATAGCTGGTACTAATGCCAAGCTAATTTTTGCATTATTAGTAGAGAGATGGGGTTTCGCCATGTTGCCAAGGCTGGTATCGAACTCCTGAGCTCAAGAGATCCACCTACCTCAGTCTCCCATAGTGCTGAGATTACAGGCGTGAGCCAATGCACCTGGCAACAAATATTTTCTGGGAAAATAAATGAATGATTGAATATTGAACAAGATCTGTAAGGGTGTCATGTTTGGTAAAGCCACACAGAAAAAAAGAATAGCAATAAAAATCTTAGGAATATTTATAAGAATAACAACAATGGGCAAGACCTATGTGAAGAAAAATATGCAATGTTACTGAAAATATAAAAGAATATCTAAATAAATGGAGAAGGGCTGGGCGTGGTGGCTCATGCCTGTAATCTCAGCATTTTGGGATACCGAGGTGGGAGGATGACTTGAGGTCAGGAGTTCAAGATCAGCCTGGCCAACATGACAAAACCCCATCTCTACTAAAAATACAAAAATTAGCCGAGAGTGGTGGTATGTGCCTGTAATTCCAGCTACTCAGGAGACCGAGGCAGGAGAATCACTTGAAACCGGGAGACGGAGGTTGCAGTGAGCCGAGATTGCGCCACTGCACCCCAGCCTGGGTGACAGAGTGAGACTCTGTCTCAAAAAGTAAAATAAAATAAAAATAAATAAAAGGAGAAACATGGCCAGGCGTGGTGGCTCACAATGTAATCCCAGCACTTTGGGAGGCTAAGGTGGGTGGATCATTTGAGGTCAGGAGTTCGAGACCAGTGTGGCCAACAGGGTAAAACCTGGTCTCTACTAAAAATACAAAAACGAAAAAATAGCCAGTTAGCTGGGCGTGGTGGCTCATGCCTGTAGTCCCAGCTACTTGGAAGGCTGAGGCAGGAGAATTGCTTGAACCTGGGAGATGGAGGTTGCTGTGAGCCGAGACCGCGCCACTGCACTCTAGCCTGGCAGACAGAGCTAGACTCCATCTCAATTAATTAATTAATTAATAAGACATATCATTTTCCTAGATGGGAGCACTCTGTAGTAATGATGTCATTTCATTATCAAATTACTCTATAAGTCAATGCAACCTCAGTCAAAAAAAAAATCATAGCTTGTTTTGACTTTTTTTTTCCCCTGTATTCTTGATACTCTGGCATTTTGGAGTCTTCATCTTAGATTGCCCCTCTCAGGGCTAGCTAATTCCTAGAGAAGACAAAGGATTTCTTTGCAAGTGCACCTTTGATATTTAAGTCAACCAATCCAGAGCACACATCCCCAGCCATCTCCTGTATCTAACTCTCACACACCAAGCCAATATTCCTGCCAGCCTAAATCTGCCTAGGGCTAGATATCAGATAATTAGGGGCTGCAGCTATAACCCAGAGCCCACCAAAATTACTCAAACTCTCCAATCCTAAACTTATTCAACATACCTACCCTACCTCACCCATTCGATCCTGTGAAAACCCCAATAAAGGCACTGGGCCATGCTCCCTGGTTCTGCCTCTTGCCCAATCTTGGTCTTCCCCATGTGGCTCTGAGTGGCATTGTATAATAGCCGTTTCTAGGGATATATAAGTCTAAACGTTTCCTTCATGATAATTATGTCCATGTCTGCATGTCTTACCAAACCTGATTAAAACAAATCCTGGGTAAACTGTAATATACTACTGTATTTCTAAAAATCCAATATGTAGATTCAAATGTTCATCTGGAAGAATAAATAAAAACACTCAAGAAAAAATTTACAGAGAATAATCAGAAGGGACCTGCCCTATCAGAAATCAAAACATAACTATAAAATAATTAAAGCAGAAACTGACAAATCAGTGAGACATAATAGAGTATTCAGAAATAGACATACTTACATATGTGGATACAGTATATGGTAAAGGTTGTATTTCAGAACAGTGAAGAAAAAATAAACTAATACATTTGGTTTGAACAAATGAATATCCATATAGAAAAAATAAATTTGGAATTTTACCTCACATCATACACAAAACTAAATTCCAGACGAGATTATAGAACCAAATGTTTAAAAAAATTACAATAGTATTTGAAGAAAATTTCAGAGAATATTTTTATAATCTTATGATGTAGATGGCCTCCCTAACAAAACACAAAAGCCGGAAGACTTAAAGGAAACTACAAAATGAAAAAGATATATGACACCAAAAGCACACGCAGTAAGAAAATTAAAAAATCAAACTTCATCAAAATTAAAAACTTTTGTCCATCAGAAGACATTATCAACAGAATGAATGGAATCCACACAAAGAAATAATGAGCACTGATTAAAGTCATTACATAGGTAAATAAAAGATAATATACACTAAAAAAAAAACAGTGAAAAAGCAACCTATAGGAAGGGAGAAAATATTTGCAAATCATATATCTAACAAGACATTACTACTCATAATATTATAAAGAACTCCTACAACTCAACAACAAAACACCTGATTGAAAACTGGACAAAGAACTTGGATAGACATTTCTCCAAAGAAAATATACAGATGGCCAAAAAGCACATGAAAAGATTACTATTACTAATAGCAGCATATGAAGATTACTATTACTAACAGTAATAGCAGCACATGAAAAGATTACTATTACTAAGATATAGACGGCCAAATAGCACATGAAAAGATTACTTTTACTAATAGCAGCACATGAAAAGATTACTATTACTAACAGTAATAGCAGCACACGAAAAGATTACTATTACTAAGATATAGATGGCCAAACAGCACATGAAAAGATTAACATTCCTAATCATTAGGGAAATGCAAATCAAAAACCACAAGAGATACAATTGGAACCCTTGTGCTCTGCTGGTGGGAATGTAAAACGATGTAGCCACCGTGGAAAACACTATGGTGGTTCCTAAAAATAATGAAACATAAAATTACCATATGATCCAGCAATTCCACTTCCAGAGATAGACCCCCAAAAATTAAAGCAGGGACTCCAGTAGACATGTGTACACCTGTGTCCATAGCAGCGTTACTCATAAAAGCCAACATAGCAGCATTACTCATAACAGCCAATTCCACTTCCAGAGATAGACCCCAAAAAATTAAAGCAGGGACTCCAACAGACATGTGTACACCTGTGTCCACAGCAGCATTACTCGTAACAGCCAACAGATGGAAATAACCTAAATGTCCATCAATGAATAAATGGACTGACAAAATATAGTACTAATATATACATGCAATAGAATAATATTCAGCCTCAAAAAGGAATGAAATTCTGACACGTTACAACACAGATGAATCTTGATGCCATTATCTCAAGTGAATTAAGTCATTCACTAAAGGACAAACCCTGTATGATTCGTCTTATATGAAATTCATAGAGCCTAGGCATGGCAGCTCACGCCTGTAATCCCAGCACTTTGGGAGGCCATGATGGGAAGATTGCTTGAGCCCAGGAGTTTAAGACCAGCCTGGGCAACACAGGGAGAACCTGTCTCTACAAAAGAATTAAATTTTTAAAAAAAGAAATTCACAGAGACAAAAGTAGAATGGTGGTTGCCAGGGACTGGGAGAAGGGGAGATTGTAGAATTACTGCTTAATGGGTACAGTCTCAGTCTGGGGAGATGAAAAAGTTCTAGAGATGGATGGTGGTGATGGTTGCACAACAATATAAATATACTTAGTGCCACTGAATTGTATACTTAAGATACGTAAAAGATTATATATGTTTTACCATGATAAAAAATATTTTAAAATAGGATTTTTGGCAATAATTCATGAAGGTAGTTCACAAACGAGTGATGTGTCAGTGTTCGAATTTGTTATTTCATGTTAATATCATCTCAAGTATAAGCTCTGCAAGTAATAACTGTTATTTGTTTTGTCTCTTTTTTAGTTTTTAATTTTTATTTTTTAGAGACAGGGTCTCACTATGTTGCCACCAGGCTGGTCTCGAACTCCCTAGTTCATGCAATCCTCCTGCCTCAGTCTCCAGGGCACCCGGGACTACAAACATAGACCACCTCACCCGGCTTGTTTTTGTTTCTTTATACCCAAGATCAGATCAAAGAAGGCCTTAGAACAATGCTATGTACATAATATTGGTCATGAATAACGTGCAAACAACTGAAACCCACTACATATGTGGATTTATAAAGTCTTTGTTATTAAGTCTGAGAAATAAGAGAATATACAGGATTGCTATTTATCAATATTACATTAATTTAAAAAAGTATGATGTCCAGCTACTAACACTGTAAATAGCAGACTAGATTTAAACTAAGAAGTTTCTAGTTCAATTTGCATAATTATTTACTTCAACACATATTAAAACCTTAATAAAACCTGTTTTCAAATATTGCTACAATGGGACAAATTCTTTCCTTCTCTCAAGTTTTAAGGAGACCCCTTCTCTTTTACCTCACCCTCACAAATTCTTCATTCTTTTATGTGGAAAACAAACACAACAAAACCCTCTGTTAAAGGTCACATCTTTGTAATCACTATACAAATCTTACCTTTTTATTCAAATTTTATCTCTTAAATTCCCTTACATTGGTAAAAACGACTAGATTTAAAATATCAGCTCTAGTTCCCCCAGAACAAAAAGACTGCATTAAACATGGTTTGTGTCTTGATCCTAATAAAATTTCTTTTAACCTTGCCATGCTCTGAATCTAAGTTCTCATGAATTCAGACTATCTAACCTTTAAATCAAAATGTTTCTTGTGGTTTGGGTTTTCCTTTTTACTTTTTGTGGTGTTTTTTGGTATCAATAAGTGCCTGTCTAAAAGAACGACAGCACTAAAATACAGTCGACTGTCTTTTGAAGCTAAAATATGTAACAATACCCTGAAATACTACCAATCCCCAATGATCTTCTTAAAACATGGTCCCCAAATTTGTGCCTTCATAACCTACATGTAACCACATTATGAAGTAACACAGATTGCTTTCAAAATAGCCTATAACCTGTTTTTTATTCGTTTGCTTTTCATCTTTTAAAAAGTAAAATTATTCAAACAAAAAAACTGTCTAAAAATTAGGCAATTTTGATCAAGTTTGAAGAAACAGAAGCAGATAAGAATAGCTAACCACATTAGTAGTTTCTGTCCTATATTGTTTCTGTTTTGGTTAGCATCAAAAATAATAAACACTAATTTAGCTCTGACGGCACAGAAGGAATTCTTCCCCATGTAAATGAACAGATATCTCTGTTATGATAAGATTCAGATAATAGTATTTTTGTAAAGTTCCTGGAATGTAATTGTTTGAAAGAAGATGATAAATCTATTCCTCTAACAGATTTAGTATTGCCACTGGGATTTCATCATAGTTCAGTCATAAATTAATTGCACAGTAGATTTATTCATCTATCATTCTCCCATAACAAGTCTGATCATGATTGCTTTGTATGTCTCCATTTGGCACACTGGGGTTTTATTCATTTAACAGGATTATTTATTAATCAGGCATTTATTGAATAGAGTTTAAAGAAACTCAATGGGTCTGATACAAAGTGCATTAGATCTATCATTAGGATTATTTTTATTTCAGACATTCATTTAAATGGACCTCATTGTATTTGGGGGAAACATTACTTATAAGATGGATATTTTCTGTTAAATACATTTATCCTGGCTTTATGAAATACCTGATATGGGGATAATCTAGTTAAAAAGAAAAAAATTAACTATGTAGCATCTCTATGAATTTGGTATTTAGAGAAAAAAGGCTAAGTTAATATCCGATAAAGGAATAATCCTAGTTAAGAAATAAAATCCTCCTTGATCCAAATGGCAACTTAAAAAAAAGGTAACCAACAACTATAAAAACTCCTTACACAAATAAAATCTGCCGGTTGCTATAAAATCCACATCATCAGACTGATATGCCATTTTGCCTTATACTAGAAAAAAATTGTCATCGCAACAAAGAGCATTTTATTTGAGGACTAAATGAGTAATGACTGCACTTGAAGCTAATGCACAGAGGAAATTGAGGAAAGAGGATTGGCGATGACTAGGGCCCAAGCTTCCCTTGATAACTACCCTTCCTCAGCATTCTAACTTCCATCTATCATGCCAGCTACTACCTCCACAAAGAGAGAAAGACAGGACACTGAGAGAAGAGATGCAATGAAAGATAATAAGAGAGGCAGGGACAAAGGAAAATCATGGAATCTGAGAGTTGGAAGAGATTTCACAGCACTACTGAAGGAGAATGACAATAGTAACAGTACACAGATTGGGAATGTAAGGTTATTAAACAAAAACTCATTTTTAAAATAAAAAAAGAAAATGATTTTCAGAATCATTTGCAATGAATATATTCCATTGGATTACATATGCAAATTTAGTGAAATAACTCCTAGAAAATCGCCATTCGTATAATACCCTGTAAGAAGCCGACAATATTTGCATCTTGATTTATAGACCTTTACCATGTAAGCAGAAATATTGCAAGTAACTGAACTTAGAACTTTTGAAAATGAAAAACATTTATTTTGAAGAAGTGAGATGATATTATCACCAGTTATTAATAGTTTTCCTATTGAGTTGTCTCTAGGTACAATTGTTCCATGAATAAAAATCACAGGACAGCATGATTTTTATTCATGAGGCAGAGTCTCTCAGAGCACATACTTAGTTTGGGGCTCTACCTGTCTAGCATTAACCCGAACAATCCAGAAACTGAGATGTGATGGCCAGAGCCATCAGGTGGAATTCTGACACTGCCCTAGAGACTGACATTTCAATCACCACCATTGCTTCTAAGCCAAGACTTGACCCTTGTAACTTGGAAATGTAGCTTGCATGCTTCCACTTCTCTTCCACTGCCATCTCCCTCGTTCCTGTTCTGTGGTCTGGGCTTCTGCACTAGCCTCCACAGGGCCTCTCAGAACCCACACCCTATTCTAACCTTAGTCTTTTGTGCCCTCTGTAAGCAGGGGCTGCACATGTCACTTCCCCAGCTTTGTACTTTCAATGTCTTCCTATTGGTTTTAGGATAAAGGCAAAAACCCCTGCCATGTCCATGAGGTGCTGCACAGTCTGGCCCCTTCTCCTTCCTCTCCTGTTATGCTGACCTGCTTCAGCCAGGGTGGCCTTTTTAGACCTTCAGTTCCTCTAAAACCAATCTCCTTGCTACCTGTCAGGCTTATGTGACATATCCAATCCAGCCATCAGTCAGTGGGTGGATTGCTCTCCACAGGACCACAGAGCAGTGGGTGACCTCTGCATGGACATGATGTTTGCTGAGCAGGAATACTCATATTTCTGCCCTAAGCTCAGAGCAACAGCTACCAACTGTGATTGAAAAATTATGTTCATTCAGGAGGGTCTGGAAACATCTTGCTTCTCTCCTATGTAAGTTCTTGTAATAGACTAAGGCAAAAGACACAACACACATATACTTTTGAGTAACAGTTTCCAAGCAAATGCACTGATGAAAGTAGGGTCCCATTTGGAGGAAGCTCAATTCAGGCTCACCTTGTTTTGCTCGTTTTGCTCATTTCAGGACTTTGCCTATGCTCTTCCCATTGTTTAGAACACTTTGCCCTACTCCTTCATCTCGCTCTCCAGTGCATCCTTCAGATTTATGCTCAACTGTTACTTCCTCAAGGTTGCATGCTTTGATCACCCACACCCACCCTGGCCCCTGGCAAAGTTAGAGCTCCTTATTATAAGCTCTAAGAGCGACCCTTATCATAACTGCAAGTAAACAATTAACCTTGGTCCCCAGTACTTACTTGTAAATAAGAACAGGAGTAGCATTTTACCTCATTCACCAGTTTCCCCAGTGCTAAGTAAGCACTCGATAAATACCTGCTGAATGAATGAATGACTCTCGATCCAAAGAGAGCAGTTACTGTTAACTTTGAAATCAGCTTCTATGGCTGAGCTGTTGAAGAAACATTGTTAATGTCTAGTTTGGCTCCCAAATTTTGGATTCTGCCAAAAGTTGTGCTAGCAGGACGTGACAGGACAAGACATAACTGCAGAAGAAACCTGACAAGGAAAATCCTCTCTTTTTATCTTATTTCAGTACTCACCCTTCCCATGTCTGTCTCTGTCTAATAGCAGTCTTTTGCTTCCAGAAAACAAGCTGAGCCCTGAACTGAGCTTCCTCCAAATGGGACCCTACTTTCATCAGTGCATTTGCATGGAAACTGTTACTCAAAAGTGTATGTGCTTTTCCCTTACTCTATTACAAAGGATTGACATAGGAGAGAAGTAAGATGTTTCAGGAGTCTCCTGAATGAACATAATTTTTCTATCCCAGTTGGTAGCTGTTGCTCTGTGCTTAGGGCAGAAATATGAGTATTCCTGCTCAGCAAACATCATGTCCATGCAGAGGTCACCCACTGCTCTGTGGTCCTGTGGAGAGCATTTTAATACGCCACTGACTGATGGTCGGGTTGCATATGTCACATAAGCCCAACAGAGGGGATGAATTAATGTTAATTAGGACAATCTGAGCATTATTTGGATAACCCAACACCGAACCAATACTACTGAAAGAGCTGCAGAAAAATTCCTGTTCCTCCATTGCATCATGCCAGTAATTCCATACTGAGAATGCCAGATCTGACACTCTTTACAAACCTACACAGGAATCCCTTGGTCAACTGATAACTCTCACAAGCAGAACTTGCTTCTGAAATACTGGTTCCTATGCTAGCTATTCTTTTCCCCCAAGCTTCTGAATTTGGCTATACAATGACACCCGAATTCTGCTACTACTACTACGACTGTTTAACCATAGACTCTTATCTCCCTGAGAAATATTTACAGATCACAGCCCAACTCCGCAAAAACACATTAACAGTAATCCTTGTTATAAGCATAAGAGACTGTGTCAACTGAAATGTTTTTACAGGTATGTTTTCAGGTTATCTTAATTTTTTAAATTAAAAGCATCCTTTAACTTACTATTCTTACGTAATTCCTCAAACGCATCCACTCATAAATGTCAAGCAGGGTTCTCAGCTTGTCAGTTGAGAGGCCTAGATTTGTTTCAATTCTGCCACAACTTCTTAACCTCCTTCCTATGGCTAATTTTTTTTTTAAATGATGTCAACATCATGTTTTGCTGCTGTGGCAAAGAGGGCTGCTTGATCCTTCCACCATCAACTAGAAGCCTCCACGGTGGCCTTATGGCTCATAGGCCTTTGGGACAGCCCCTGTGTGAGTCAAACAATAGTTCACATACGATCCAGCAGCCTGACTGAAAAGAAATTCCAAATTCTGCCCCAAAGGACTAATTGAACTTAGCAATTTATTCTTTTTCATAAAAAATACTTGTAGTACCTTTTTGTAATACAACAATAAGCTACCATGTGGATTTCTGCAGAATTCTGGAACAAAGCCAAAGCAACAATAGCTCTTTTTCCTTAGGAATAAGACCCATATGTCAAAATTTATCTAGAAACTCAATTTGGCTTGCTGCTTCATCATGCTAGGAGAATAACTACAAAATTATATTACTGTTCATTATGTCCAGGGGGATCCCAATTTATTATGATTCATGCCAGAGTAGTACAGTAGCCTTAGCAATGGCTCTTGCTGTATGGAGATGTGCCAGTCTTGTAATAGTTATGAGTAGATCGTAATACTATACTTGGTTTTTACAAATGTTTAATTGACATAAAATATTCAACAGCCGGTAGAGATAATTTGTAATCCTCAATTACTTTTTAGCGCCATCTAATTTACCCCACAGATTTACAAGCCACGTACACATGCATGTGCGGTTACACAAACACATGTTGTGGCATGACAAAACAATATTGTAGGGCAAGTGACATCTGTGTGAAAAGATCTGAAATAGCATCATCAACTTTAGAGCAGTCAGCCTTCCTATTTATTTTTAGGGTCAAAATAGTAATACCTGTGCCAAGACCAGTAATTGATCACTTGTGAATAAGACAATGGGGAAAACTTTTAAAACAGTGGTTTTGGCTCTACATAAAATCACCTGGGGAGTTTTGTTTTTTTTGTGTGTGTTTTTTTAATTCCAGACTCAGACCACTCTACAGGTTACTTAGATCTGATTCTCTGAGTAGGATCCAGGCATCGTTTTTTTGTTTTGCTTTGTTTTGTAGCTCACTATGTGCTTCCAATGTGTAGCCAAATTTTAGAAGAACTGCTTTAGAATCTGTTTATTCCTGAAGTTTTTTCTTGCTTTTTGTAAAGTAAGCACAAACTCTGGCAATATTAAATTATGTAATCCTCACACATCACTAATTGGAAGGATCTAAAAAAGTATCTCATCTCTCCTTCATTTTTCAAAAGGAGAGATGGAGAACCAGAGAAGTCAAGTGACTTTACCGAGTTCTCTCCAGAAGTTAGTGCCAAAGCTTTACAGCTACATCTTCTTGCTGCAATTCAGTGTTCTTTCCAGGACACCACATTGCCTACTTTATTAATTTTTTAATGTTTATTTCTTTTTCTGAGCATTCTTGATCCAATTTATAGATCAAATGTATATGGATAAAAATGTTTGAAGGTGTTGCCATCAAGCCACCCTTGCCATAGTTAAGTGAATATAAAGTTAAACCACTTGGGGGGTCCCCTTGGCCAGCACTATGCTAGGAAATGTGAGAGACAAAGATGAGAAAGATGCCTTCTCTGAAGAACCCTCAACCCAGTAGAAAAAAATTAAGACACGAATACACATGACAGCAACGCCAGGCAGACCAAGTGAGGAAACAGTGGATAGCCCTGGAAATCTCTTTGGACTATGGTTTCATCTTGCACAACCCTAACAGGGTGGCTTAGTTCATGAAATTCACTTACAGACAAGAGTGGATACCTGCATATATGTAATGACACTACCAAGTCCAACCAAGATTTAAAGTGTTATCACCTTGGGCCGGGTGTGGTAGCTCATGCCTGTAATCCCAGTTCTTTGGGGGGCCAAAGCAGGTGGATCACCTGAGGTCAGAAGTTCAAGACCAGCCTGGCCAACATGGTAAAACCCCATCTCTATTAAAAATATAAAATTAGCTGGGCATGGTGGCACATGCCTGTAATCTCAGCTACTCGGGAGGCTGAGGCAGGAGAGAATCGCTTGAACCTGGGAGACTGAGGTGAGATCTTGCCACACTGCACTCCAGCTTCCTGGGTGACAAGAGCGAAAATCTGCCTAAAAACAAACAAACAAACAAACAAAATGTGTTATCAGTTTGGTAAATAATAGCAATGCAGGCCTTTATTCACTCTGAGAAAAGTTCTAGGCCATGTGTGGTGGCTCACGCCTGTAATAACAGCACTTTGGGAGGCCGAGGCAGGTGGATCAGTTGAAGTCAGGAGTTTGAGACTAACCTGGCCAAGGTGGTGAAACCCCGTTTCTATTAAAAATACAAAAATTAGCCGGGCATAGTGGCGCGCTCCTGTAATCCAGCTACTTGGGAGGCTGAGGCAGGAGAATCGCTTGAACCCGGGAGGCGGAGGTTGCAGTGAACCGAAATTGAGCCACTGCACTCCAGCCTGGGCAAGAGAGTGAGATTCCGTCTCAAAAAAAAAAAAAAAAGTTCTGATCAACTAGTATGCTTCGAACCCCAACTGTATAAATAATATGAAACTAATGACTCTAAATAGGAACACTTTTACACTATTGGTGGGACTGTAAACTAGTTCAATCATTGTGGAAGACAGTGTGGCGATTCCTCAAGGATCTAGAACTAGAAATACCATTTGACCCAGCCATCCCATTACTGGGTATATACCCAAAGGATTATAAATCATGCGGCTATAAGACATATGCACATGTATGTTTACTGCGGCACTATTCACAATAGCAAAGCCTTGGAACCAACCCAAATGTCCAACAATGATAGACTGGATTAAGAAAATGTGGCACATATACACCATGGAATACTATGCAGCCATAAAAAAGGATGAGTTCGTGTCCTTTGTAGGGACATGGATGAAGCTGGAAACCATCATTCTGAGCAAACTATCGCCAAAGACAGAAAACCAAACACCGCATGTTCTCACTCATAGGTGGGAACTGAACAATGAGAACACTTGGACACAGGGTGGGGAACATCACACACCGGGGCCTGTCATGGGGTTGGGGGAAGGGGGAGGGATAGCATTAGGAGATATACCTAACGTAAATGATGAGTTAATGGGTGCAGCAAACCAACATGGCACATGTATACATATGTAACAAACCTGCACGTTGTGCACATGTACCCTAGAACTTAAAGTATGGGGGATAATAATAAAAAAAAAAGAAACTAATGACTATACTCTCCCTTGATATTATCATCTTTACTGTTTTACTGTGTCAGGAGCACAAATGGTAATATCTACATAATGCAACACAATAATACTATTAAAATAATATTGTAGAAGAAAATTTAATCACACTGAAAATACTCATAGTACATTTTGAAGTAAAAAAAGTCAGGTTATAAAACAGTACAGGTAGTATAATCCTTTTTTTAAGAAAGAAACAAAAATTTGTATATACACCTATGGGAAATACATCCCGAAGAGATAAGAGTAGATACCTCTAAGTTGTGGGATTGTAGGATTATTTTTATAAAAATAATTTAAAAATTAATTCAATAAAAATAAACCTTCTAAGTTTTAATTTAATCTCTCGGCCTTATTTTTCTCTTCCATAAAATAGGAATAACACTAGTTATGGCATAGGAGTTGGTTAGATCAAATAATGTAATGTCTGTTAAAAAAGAAAAAACCTTTACATATTGTGAAATACATACTTAAGTTATCATTTTCTCCATATCTTACCACAAATACCACCAGTACTGAGAGAGTAGGGTCCTCTTGAGCAGGGGAGGCAGATGGGAATATGATATTAAGAGCACTGCTTTGGGCCGGGCACTGTGGATCACGCCTGTAATCCCAGCACCTTGGAAGACCCAGGCGGGCAGATTACTTGAGGTCAGGAGTTTGAGACCAGCCTGGCCAACATGTTGAAACCCCGTCTCTACTAAAAATACAAGAATTAGCTGGGTGTGGTGGCGGGCATCTGTAATCCTAGCTACTCGGGAGGCTGAGGCAGAAGAATTGCTTGAACCCAGGAGATGGATGTTGCAGTGAACTGAGATTGTGTCATTGCACTCCAGCCCAGGTGACAGAGTGAGATTCCGTCTCAAAAAAAAGAGAGCATGGCTTTGAAGACACGGCTTACTAGCTGTGTGACCTTAGGCAAGTTACCCAACCTCTCTAAGCCTTGGTTTCATCATTTGTGAAATAGAAATAATAATACTCACCTCCCAGGGATGTTGTGTGAATTAAATGAGTTAATACTTATATTCGGCATATAAGGAAAGCTCATAAAGTGCTAGCTATTATTGTTGTTAATGGTTATGCTTCTGTTGTAATAATAATTATAATAAGCAAATGGATTAGAAAAGAAAGAAGGGTAAACAGAGACTGTGGATAGTGCCAAGAAAAATAGAATTCGTTTGTTGTAAAAACTGCTCTGGACCTGAAATTCTGATGTAGAACACAGAGTGGAATGGGAAGGGGGGCAGGGCTCTTAGCCCCTCTCACTGGCTCACCACTAGAGGACTTTCTACTCAAAGACAGCAGCTGGGTGGCAAGTTACAAAGCCCTTGGCAGAATACCCCAATAAACCTCCTACCCAGTTTCCAAGCATCAGCTTGATCTTCTGTTTTCATTTTATACAAGTTCACCACCTGTCACAAGCAAGTCCACCACCACAACTGCTTCACACTATCACCATCACTTGGAATGGAGGCTCACTTTTTTCTCCCTCTTATATTCTCCAGCCCTGTCCATGACTCACTTCCCTACCTGGCCATCGCCTAGTGATTTCCTTGACTTTTCCTGACCCATCCATGTCCTCAAAGACTCTTACAGATAATTCCACTTCCTTGTTCATTTAGCAGTATCAGATCTACTTTATTTTCTTTATCAGAAATGAGTGAGGGGATCCAATGTGACCAGATCTTAAGGTCCCTCATCAATGTCTTAAGTGCCACTTGCTCTAAACCCCATAATATTGTTTATCTATAGCTTAAGCTGGCAGATTGAAAAACTCCTAATAAGAGATAGCATTCACCTCCTGAAAAGGGAGCAGAACATGTTTGACAAAAAACTAGCTGAATTGATTGAGAGTAAATGGGAATATTAATAAAAAGGCCTGCAGGTATGACTTAGAAGAATTATATTGGGAAATGTCACCACGTTATCCCAAGTGAAAGCAACGAGGAAAAGAAAGTCACATGCTTATATATCAATTCATAGTGATGAATAATAAGTAAACTGTATGTTCAGAATATATTTATCTATGTAAAAATCAAACACAAAGAAGGAAAGAAAAAGTGGAGATTAAGAAAGGAAAACAGTAATGGTAGTCTTGTGGAAGTATGCATACTATAAACCACCAGCTAGATGGAGAATTCAGATAATCTATTTCTAAGTCTAGATACAAAACCATGATTTTGGTAAGATGTAGTAATGTTGAGGAGCTTCACCTCACCAGGCGTATGCTGCCAAGTTGGTAGGAACTTACAAAACACAGTATCAGAAAGGCTAAATTCCAGAATGCTGAGGCATGCAAGAAGAAAGAAAAAAAAAATGATAAAGATTATAAGAAGGTTGTTTGGAATAAGAAGACAAACAAGAATGTTACAAAACCAGTGGTCAGGCCATATGACATAATAATAAAGGGTGACAGGAAGGCAGCTGTACTTATCAATTCCTGTTTTGCTTAGATTTAATTTTCTCTCTGAAAATGGTAGAACAAGAACCAAAAAGAAAGACTCAAAGCCCCCATCTAAGGTGTAAGATAGTAGGAAAACAGCATGAAGTCACTTCAAGTGAATTCAAGTTTTCAAGCTTAGACAAATTACACTCCAGGGTACTGAAAGAACTTGAGGGCAAGTGTGCAAAATCAATATTAGTAACTTTGAGACATCCCAAAGAATGGGGGAGCTGCCAGGGAAATGCAGATGGGCATAGGTAGGCTTTGCTCAGATGATTTTGAAGGATAAAATTAGATTAGGTTAACTATTGTCCAAAGAGCTTAAATATACCACCTCAAACTATATAATATTAGATATTAATAAATGAGAGCATGCTTTTTTCTTTTTAGACTGGTCAGTCTATCATTAGAAGGATGCCACCTGCTGGGCACCATGGCTCACGCCTATAATCCCAGCACTTTGGAAGGCCAAGGCAGGAAGATTGTTTGAGGCCAGAAGTTCGAGACCTGCCTGGGCAATATAGCAAGACACTGTCTCCAGAAAAAAAAAATTAAAAAATAAGCTGGGCATAGTGGTATGCTCCTGTAGTCCTAGCTACTTAGGTGGCTGAGTGGGAGGATCGCTTGAGCCCAGGAGTGAGCTATGATCATGCCACTGTACTCCAGCCTGAGCAACAGAGTGAGACCTTATCTCTAAAAGAAAATAAATTTTAAAAAACAAGTATGTTAGAGTATCTCTTAGTTCCAAGAAGACATTTAACTAAGCCTCAGATAGATTCTTATGGACAAGACTAAGAAAAACTGGCCAAGTCAGTTGATGGATGTCAATTTTTCCTAACAGAAACTCCCAGTGTGTTGTGTTTAGCTCTAGCCTATTCAAATATTTTATTGACAACTTGAAAAGCGACTTCAAAGGCAAACTTACACATTTCCCAATAGCCAAAGCAAGAGGGCTAGTTAATAATACAGATGATGAATAAAAACTTGAATTGACTTTGATTGGCATAAAATGAGTTTAAAAACCAATATTATTCAAAGTCAATATAAAAATGAGTTTAAAAACCAATATTATTCAAAGTCAAATGAAATTTTGCAGGCGAAAACATAGAGAAGCTTTTTTATTTTAAACAAAAAATTAGGTCCCATGTACAAATTGGACAAGACCTAGTTTGCTAGCAGTTCAAATAAAAAACTTGATTTTGAATAGTCATAAAATGCTTTATCATGAACCATTTATGTAAATTTAAATCAATAACTGTTTCAGGCATTGAGCTAGACTCTTTCCCCTCCTCCATAATTATCCTCCAGTAAGTAGATAGAGGGTTCAGCTCTACAGACATACTAGTCTGCTCAACTAGACCCTGTGTAAGACACATCTTTCAAAGGGATAACAGATTTGGTAGAGAAGAGGGTGAAAAATCTGAAGACCACATTAAAAAAAAAGTGGTTATGTAAAATAGAAATTCTTAGTTTGAAGAAATAAACGTTTACAAAAGCCATGAGAGTTGTCATGAAATACTTGAAGGACTGTCATGAAAATAAGGTGGTGCTCTAGAGAGCAGAGCAAAGAATGTACATTATCACAGAGAGGAACACATAGGCTCTTGATGAAGAACATTTCTTCACACCTGCAACAGTTTAACTGTGTACCACCTCAAAAGGAATGCATTCCTATTAGTGAAGATGCTCACAAGTCTGTGACAGATGCTCTCGGAGGAGTTCCTCAACTGAAGGGGAATCTGCAATAGAAGACTATACAGTCCCTTCCAACACCACCATTTCATGATTCTGCAAATAGTGTGCCCTAATTAAAACAGCACCACCACTAAGTTGCATCCCTAATCCAAAAGTGTTCAAGTTGGATAGCTTTAGTGGATCTAAGCCTTTGAAGAACCATCTGTTGTAGAAACTGAGAATTAATTTTATTTTGGATTCTAGATAGATGATAGATAGATAGTTAGATAGACAGATAATGTCTGTCTGTTTATCTATCTATCTATCTATCCATACACACACACACACACACACACAGAGACACATTTTCCAGACTTTTATTTTAGGTTCAGGGGGTATGTATTCAAGTTTGTTACATGAGTAATTCAAGTGTCACTAAGGTTTGGTGTACGAATAATCCCATCACCAAGGTAGTGAACATAATACCCAATAGTTAGTTTTTGAACCCTCACCTCTCTTCCACATCCCACCCCAGGAGTCCCAAGTGTCTATTGTTCTCATCTTTGAGTCTGTGTGTACTCAACGTTTAGCTCCCAGCTATACGTGAGAACATGTGACATTTGATTTTCTGTTCTGGCATTAATTTGCTTAGGATAATGGCCTCCCACTGCATCCATGTTGCTGTAAAGGACATGATTTCCTTCTTTTTTATGCCTGTGTAGTAGTCCATGGGGCATATGTACCACAATTTCCTTATCCAATCCACCTCTGAGAATTAATTAATTTGTCTCTCTGAACTCTATCTATTGAAGATAGACTTCTGCCTTAGGAACTATCTTTTGAGGCTCCAACAGATGATAAAAGCATTTCCTGCATATTCCCATATATGTAAATTGGTCCACCCGAGGTCTAAACTTAGCAAGTACCAAGGAAACTGGGGCAATGCAATAGAGCTCTTAGAAAACCGACAATTATCCAGGCACAGTGGCTCACTCTCGTAATCTTAGAACTTTGGGAGGCCAAGGCGGGAGGCTCACTTGAGCTCAGGAGTTCAAGATCAGCCTGGGCAACATAGCAAGATGCCATCTCTACAAAAAATTTAAAAAATTAGCTGAGTGTGGTGGTGGGTACTCAGGAGGCTGAGGCAGAAGGATCACTTGAGCCCAGGAGTTCGAGGCTGCAGTGAGCTATATGGACATCACTGCACTCCAGCCTGGATGACAGAGCAAGATCTCATCGAATGAATGAATGAATGAATGAATGAATAAAACTCACAATAGTATTGCAGTTGATCATCCCTGGGTGAAACTCATTATGTAAGTTTTCCTTTAATGCCAATCAGGGTCCTGATAACAGATATTTTAAACTGACTGACATGGGCAGTGGGGAGTGGAGACCAACCTAAATTGATACAGAGCAGAGAGCAATGGTTAATCTTAAACTTCCTTCTTTGTCTATTCCTTATATTTTAAAAACAGCAACATGAAATTAGAAAAATGTAGAAAATAATAAAAAGTGCCTTAAAAATACTTTCTCCACAAAAAGTGATCACCTCCCGGTAACAAGAAAATGGACAAGGACTCAGAAATATGGTGCTAACCATTCTTCTATTTATTTAGAAACCTTTTTTTTCTCAAGCTTCTCTAAAGAGATTATTACTGCTGTTACTGTTTCTATTTTACACATAGAAGAAGGGAGGAAGGAAAGAAGGGAAGGAGGGAGGAAAGAAGGAAGAAATAAGTTAATTGACTTGTTCAAGACATTCCCTCAGGTCAAGATGAGGAGCAACATCACCAGACCATTCCACTAATATTCCCCTTCCTCAAAAAAGGACTGCCCTCTAAACAAAGAAAACAACCAATGGCCTGCCCTTATTGTACCATAAAATTAACTACCTTCTTAAGCACTGTTTATTTTTGCTTCCTATTTGTTTCATGTGTTAGTTTTATTTCCTCAAATAAGAGAATGTACTAACACTTTTAAATAGGAAAAAAAAAAGCCAGAAACAAAACTAGAAAATGTACCAAAGGTTTATCTTTCAGCTCCATCCTCCCACAGAGATATGAGTAAGATTAAAGTGATGGCAGAAAGAGGACACAGTTAGTACCATTATCATTTCTAGTGGACATTTCTTTGACAAATAATACTTGGAAACCACATTATCATTAATTATGAATGAATCCTATGTCTAGAAAAGTTAATAAACAAGGCATTTCCTCAGTGAAAAGAGTTAAAGCAAACCACATAGGTGAAAGTAAAAAAGATAAAACTTTTGCATGCTGTTGCATTCCAGCAGGGAGTGGGTAGTTCCTGTGCATTTTCTCCCTGAAATAAACTTACATCATCCTCCCTTGTATCATTTTGTAAATTTTTTTTGTAGAGACGGGGTCTCATTATCTTGCCAGGCTGGTCTCAAATTTCTGGGTTCAAGGGAGCCTCCTGCTTTGGCCTCCCAAAGTGCTAGGATTACAGGCGTGAGCCACTGTGCCTAGCGGATTAGTACTTTAAAAAAAAAAGAAAAAGAAAAATTGGCTGGGCACGGTGGCTCATGCCTGTAATCCCAGCACTTTGAGAGGCCGAGGCAGGTGGATCACCAGAGGTCAGGAGTTCAAGAACAGCCTGGACAACATGGTGAAACCCTGTCTCTACTAAAAATACAAAAATTAGCCAGGCATGGTGGCAGCCACCTGTAATCCCAGCTACTTGGGAGGCTGAGGCAGGAGAATCACTTGAACCTGGGAGACGGAGGTTGCAGTGAGCTGAGATGGCGCCACTGCACTCCAGCCTGGGTGACAGAGCAAGACTCCATCTCAAAATAAGTAAATAAATAAAAATAAAAAAATATTGTAGGTATTTTTAAATAGCCTTTCACTTTGCAATGAAGATGCTACCTATAACACAGACAGGTATAACCCTGCATTCCCCTTTCTGCTGCCCCATGTCTTGATTTTCCTTTAGACAAGCTATACTTCTGCTCCTCCCATTCACTCACCCCTTAGCCCACTGCAATCTGGCTGCCACTCCTTCTTCCCTGCTGGAAGCCTCTCTGGCCAAAATCAGTAATGACCTCTTTGTTGCTAAATTCAATGGACACTTTTCTGTCCCCATCCTAACCAAAAGCTCTGCAGGATTTGACATGGTTGGCCACTCTCTTGCCCTTGAAAGTTTCTCCTCCCTTGGTTTCTATGACAACTTCTGGTTTTCCTCCTCTCTGGGCATTACCTTTCAGTCTGTTTCAGTCTATATACCCAGTCCTCAAATTAGTGATCACCAGGAATCTATCCTAAATTCTATTATATTCTTTTTTTATTCCTTTTCTTAATCTCACCCACTCTCATGGCTTCAACCCACATTCATTTGAAGATGACTCCCAAATCAATTTCTACAGATGAGACCACTCTCCTGATGCCTAGACCTTCTCAACAGCCAAAGGCCTATTGGGAAAGCTCTTCTAACTGTCCCACAGGCTCCACTCACTCAAAAATATCTAACATGGAACCCATCCTCCCTCCCCATCCTCACCCTAATCTGTTCTTCCTGTAGTCCCTGCTTCAGCAATATGTCAAACAAGCCAGAAACCGTCAGATGTGTCTGACTCCCACCTGTCCCTTGTCCCTTATCCCACACTTTCAACAGCTTTCTAATCAATTCACTTCTTCTCTATCCCTACCACCAATACCCCTAGTTTAAGGTCTCAATCGGTTTTTATCTGAACCATGTCAACAGCCTCTGACTGGTTTCCCTGCTCCAATCTATCCTCCATGAAAATATGGTAAAAATATGAACCTGAATGAATAATGTAAATTATTGCCATGTTTTCAGACACGACTGTGTAATATGGTTTCTGCTTACTTCTCCAGTTTATTCTTTTGCTGCTGCCCCCTTTCCACCCTTTTCAACAGTCCCGAGATCCCTCTTGCCAAGGCCTTCCATACATGCAGTTTCCTCAAAACCATCCTATCTTCCCTACTCCCACCCCAACCAAAACGCCCTTCATCTGGTTAATTCCTATTCATCCATTCTGCTTTAAATATCTTATTTAACAGATCCTAATGCAGTATTTATTGTGTTTTCATTTCATTTTATTTTGAGGACAGTCTCACTCTGTCACTCGGGCCGGAGTGCAGGGTATGATCATGGTTCACTGCAGCCTTGACCTCCTGGGCTCAAGCGATTCTCCCACCTCAGCCTCCCAAATAGCTGGGCCTACAGGCATATGCCACCACACCTGGGTAAATTTTATTTTTTATTTTATAGAGACAAGATCTAACTATGTTGCCAAGGCTGATCTTGACTTCCTGGGCTCAAGTGATCCTCCCACCTCAGACTCCCAAGTAACTGGGACTATAGGCATGTACCACTATGCTCAACTAATTTTTTAAATTTTTGTAGGAACAGGGTCTCACTATGCTGCCCAGGCTGGTCTTGAACTCCTAGTTTCACATAATCCTTCTGTCTTGGCCTCCTGAACTGTCAGGATTACAGGCATGAGCCACTGTGCCCGGCGAATATTTATGGTGTATCAAGTACTGTTCTAAGGGCTGTATGAAAAATGAGGCACAGAAAGGTCAAGTAACTTGTCCAAGACCCATAGTCAACAAGTGGCAAAGCCAGGATTTGAACCTAGGCAATCTGGGTTACTAGGAAGATTTTTGTGCTCACACACCATCCAGTGCATACCTCTATCATAATGTTTAACTAACTACTGGATTTTCCTCCTCCCTTGTCTATCTCCCTCACAAAACAGTCAGCTTCTCAAAGGTATAGACTCTATCTTAGTTGTCTTCGAATGTCTAATTCTTACCCCAGGAACTCCGACTGAACATACAAACACTAAATGTCTACTGAATGAATGAATGAGTTAGCAAAAGGTCATAATGGATAAAGCAAACATTTCTAAAACTGTGTTCTTTAAAGAGATAAACAGGCACCCACCTCCTAAGATTCTCCATACTTCTTTATTTGCAAGTCACTTAATATTAATGCCTACAACCTCTTTTTTAAATGTTGTGTTTTATAGAACCAGAATACTCAACAAAACAATAAAAGTAACCAAGCAAAGCTACCTTATGAGAGGGATGTCATACATTTTAAATTCACTAAAATAGCTTCATTTGATAAATTATTCTTTTTATTTTAGTATAAAATTATAGTTAGAAATTCTACCAGAGCCATGACAATAATTAGAATAGAAAAAGAATGCAACAGTTGACTATCTTCCCATCTAATGTTGATTAGTCACAGAGAGGAAATGCCAGTCTCAGAGCACATTTCTAACAACAACAACAAAAACGTGGCCAAGTACGGTGTCTCACAACTGTAATTCTAGCACTTTGGGAGGCTGAGTTGGGTAGATGGCTTGAGGCCAGGAATTCGAGATCAGCCTGGCCAATAAGGCAAAACCCCATCTCTATTAAAAGCACAAAAATTAGTGGGGCGTGGTGGCCCATGCCTATAGTTGCAGCTACTCAGGAGTCTTAGACACAAGAATCACCTGAACCCAGGAGGTGGAGGTTACAGTAAGCCAAGATTGCGCTACTGCACTCCAGCCTGGGTGACAGAGCGAGACTGTACCCCCCCCCAAAAAAAAGTGTCTCACTCTGAATGAAAAGATGTCATATCCTCTTAATGGATAAAACTATACATAACAGAGATTAAAAGTCAATTTAGAGCACTTGTATGAGAGAACAGAGTATAAAGTGAAGATGGTTCATATGCTATCTACACATGTGGCCTTCTGGGTCAACAGTGAACAGAACACCAGTAGTATAGTATCGTATTGGTCAATTACAGGTACTTAAATAGTGTCTACTACTTGCTGAAGATGTTACAGGTTTTTCAACAAAAGACTTTAATGTGCCATGAAAATTTAAATCATAGCACACATCTAGTACTTAATTTCTGTGACAAGGGAGCATTCTGACTTTGAACTCTTTGGCTAAGCCTCCTTTCGCCTTATGTATACTTTCACAGCACCCTCTTACTTTCTTTCCAATTATCCTATTCCCTTCCTCTAAAATATTTGTCTCTTTCTTTTAAAATTATTGCTGATTTGTCCAATGATTATCAGGGGAAAGGGTCCTGACTAAATGACATAAACTTATCCTGTCCCTAAGGCTGAATAAATAAATAAAGTAAATAGCCCAATGGTAAGAGGCTACCTTGATGGTCAAACAGGCTGGTTTTCACATCTCAGCTCTACCATCACATACCATATGACTTTGGACAAATTACTTAAGCCTCTCTGTATCTCAGTTTCCTCATATGTAAAATGGAAATAATATTAGCAGAACAGTTGTAAGAATTAAATGAGATGATGTATGTAAATCGCTTAGCATGGTTCCTGAAACGTAAGTGCTCAATAAATGGAAAATATGGAGGTGAGTGGTTGCCTCAGACCTCACACCAGATTCTGAGCACTGCCACAGTATTTTGTATGAAAGGACTCTATCTGCATAAGATTCCAGGATTTTGGAGTTGTTATTGACTGTAAAGATCACCAAGTAAAATCTTCCATTTTAGAAATCTTTTCTAGGATTTCTTAAATCCTCCATGTCAAGCACTAGATAGGTAAGTGAATTGGTTCAGTTTGCCTGTCTTGTTAATGAGAAAGCCACAGTCTTTTAAATAAAATTCTCTTCTGAATTTTATTTAAAAGACTCAAAAGTAATAATGAGTACAATCGAAATATCATTGTGTATCACTGTGAACATACATTCAAACTGTAGGTTAGTGTTCTCACTCACAAACGGGAGCTAAATAATGCATACCTATGGGCATAGAGTGGAATAATAGACACTGGAGACTCGGAGGGGAGGATGAGAGATGAGAAATCACCTAATGGGTAAAACAATGTACACTATTCAAGTGATGCTTACATTCAACGCCCAGACTTCACTACTACACAATATGTCCATGTAACAAAACTGCACTTGTCCCCCTCTAAATCTATTAAAAAATGAAAACTAAAAAAAAATCTATATGTTAGAAACCCATATTACACTTCACCCTGAGTAAGCTAAACTGTTTCTGGTATAATATTGCCAACAAAGGAAAGCTCTCCATAGGTATACAAGGTACGTCATATATAGGACTCAGTTTTCTCTTGTGTAAAATGAGAATAATAATTATGTGATTCTCAGGACTATTATGAAGATGAAGTGAAGTGACATGTACAAAAGCACTTAGTACAGTGCTTCACTCTGATGTCTCAAAATTTACTGGGCTGATAATGATCTCTATTCTTCAGAGCGAATTCATCTATAGTGACATGAGTTTTCGACAAATCTTTTCCACTGCTGCCATTTAAAAAGCATACTTTGGTTTAGAGCCCAGGATGTTTTGAAGAAAGCATGGCCTCATTGCTAATGGACTGGCTGTGTTCCAGCATCTTTTTGTTGGGAACTCTCCCTTGCAACCAAATGTTAAATACAGATCATAGGTGACCTTGATAAAACTACTCAAGAAGGCAAATTTGACATCTTTCTTTCTTATGCATAAAACTCCAGGGAGGCCCAGTGGTAATGGCCTATGGAACACAAAGGGCAACACGCACAATTCCCTTTAGAACTTCCAATCCTTCCAATCTTATGCATAAGCCATCTGCTTAGAGTCACCTGAACAATGAGAATTTAGAGTCTTCATGCTCAGGTTTCTGGAGTAAATTTATCAATACAATTAATGTGACATATAAGGCATGCCCACGCACTGCATGACACTGTGTAAAGCCCCGTATCCAGTTCTTTGTCTCAGCAATCTGAGAGAATAAAGATCTTGCAGATGTGGGTTTCTGCCCCATTAAACAGGACTACATAATCTTGTGACTACATTACTGCCACGTACTCTACCCTGAACCCTAGAACACCACCTGGAATTATGTGGCTAGGTAGAATAGATGAGACTTTTTACAATAAAACACTGAAGAAAACGATTTTAAAAACATCTGGTTTTCAGGTCTTGCAAGTTGTCATATATTGTGTACAGAAGTTTAGGTAGATGGACATTCATGAATGAGTTGTTTAAAACTTTAGTCTCAAGCCCCATCCTTGGCAGTCTCTATGAAGATATACAGAGAATATACAGAACACCCACAGTTCCTTTGATAACTTGCAACAGTTCTCACTTTAAGTATTAAATGCCTCCTCAATCAATGTATGATACAATGTATCACTGGTTTAATCATTACAAAACAACTTGTAAAGAGGAAGTGACAGAATTTGACTCATCCAGTCACTGCAAGCTTTTAGAGTATGCCTTTGGTTCAGAAAAGAGTGGATAGATGGTCAATAGATCTTGGTAACTGACTTCTCTCATACCACATGGAATAGAAAAAAGATAGATGGAGCCTATAAATTCCTTGGGTTCAGTGTCTCCCTAAGAGCTCAGCTTAGTGATAACTTTATAGTAGACATTTAATTCTATACTAGTAGAAATTAAATTGATTTAATTCCTTTACTATTCATCTTCATATAAGAAATATTGCATATATGCATTTTATATGTAAATGTGATCTGACATGACTGTCAGTCTTTTTTCTTTCTTTTTTTTTCTTTTTTTGAGACAGAGTCTCACTCTGTCACCCAGGCTGGAGTGCAGTGGCACTACCATAGGTCACTGAATCCTCAACCTCTCAGGCTTAAGCCTCAGCCTCTAGAGTAGCTGGGACTACAGTCATGTGTCACCAGACCTGCCTAATTTTTTTAATGATTTGTAGAAACGGAGTCTCCCTATGTTGCCCTGGTTGGTCTCAAACTCCTGGGCTCAAGCAATCCACCCACCTCAGCCTCCCAGAGTGATGGGATTATAAATGTGAATCACCACGCCCAGCGGCTGTCAGTCTTAAAAACATATATGCTGATGTTCTTTGTGCTGGTATTGGCTCTTTATCAAGGTATTTTTGTGAATATGACTACACACACATTCCCTTTCTCCACATTTCCCTTCCCCATTCCCTGCCCACATTTTAATATGACTTTCAATTCAGGCAGGTCAGAATGAATCTATCCTATTTCAAAAATCCTAGAACTCTACACTGAATGACGGAAGGATGGAACAAGACACTCTTCACATAACGCCATGACTTTTAACACAATGAAGCTGGGTCTGGGACAAAAATGTATGGCCACAGTTGAAGAAGCCCCCTATGTCTTTGTTCTAGGATGTAAGTCTAAGAGGGAGTGGAGTTTACAGACATCATGTAGGACATAGGCTTACTTACTGAAGTCTGAGACTTTGGGGATCCTTAAGCCAATAAATAAGCAAGAGTATCATAATCTTCTGCCAAGAAGTGTTTCTTAAATATATGAGCAATTCAGGAGTTTGAGGCTGCACTGAGTTATGATCACCACTGTACTCCAGCCTGGGCAACAGAGTGAGACCCTGTGTCTAAGAAAAAAAGAAAAAAAATTATATATACATTTTAGTTTGGTGCAAAAGTAATTGTGGTTTTTAGTTCAAGAGATTGTGGCAAGTGACTGGACAGGAAAAACTGAGTCTTCCTGCTGTGTGAGAGAGGTTCTTCTCTTCCCTTGGGGTGAATTATGTTTGTCACTCTGTACATTTTCAGGTCTTTTTTTTTAGAATTATAAAACTATAATCATAGTAATCTGGCAGAGAATTCCCACAGGGGTTGGGAAGGAGGATGCTTGAGTGATTAGTCACCAAAGAGAGCCCAAAGAAGTGGACAGAGCTGGTAAACTGGTGAGAGAGCCTCAGGCATTCACCAGATTCAGAAGATTGCAATCATCTCTTTTGGCAAATGAATATAGAACATTTTTCTCCAACAGAAAGAAGAGGTTAGCCGATGTACCAGAAAGAGACATAAGATTTGAAAACAGAAAAAGGGGATCATGTTTCCATCTGATCTCGGAGGAAACATATGTGGAACAGGCAAGATGTAAACAAGATGTATTAGTTTTTTATCGGTGCATAACAAATCACCAGAAATTTAGCAGCTTAAACCATCACTCATTTATCAGTTCACAACTCTTTAGGTCAGAAGTCTGGTATGGCATGGTTGAGTTTTCTGCTCAGGGAATCACAAGGCTGAAATAACAGTGGCAACCAGATTGAGTTCTCATCTGGAGGCTCTAAAAAAGTTCTGCTTCCAACCTCATTCTTCCTGGCAAAATTCAGCTCCTTGTAGCTGTAGAATTGAGGTCCCCATTTCCTCTCTGGCTGGCAAACAAGGGCCACTCTCAGCTAAAAAAATTCCTTGCTACGTAGCTGCCTCCATCTTCAAGCCAGCAAATCCTTCTCCTGCTTCGTCTCTGACTTCCTGTCTCTGACCTCTAGACCCAGATTTAAAGGGGTTATGTCATTAGGTCAGATCCACTCAGATAATGTCACTGCTTTATGGTCAACTGATTTGGGACCTTAACTACATCTGCAAAATCTTTCCACAGCAGTATCTAGATAACGTATGGCTAAATACCTGGGAGAGGGTGTGTGTACAGCAGGGCCGGGAATCTTGGGGGCCATTTTAGAATTCTGCCTACCACAGGAGACACCTGTTATCAGGGCTTGTGGTTTCATGTGAGACCATGGCTTTCTAGCTTAGAAAGATAAAGAACCAGTACAAACCAAAGCACTTAGAGGTAAGTGGGTCTTGGACAATGCCAGAGCTTTTAAGGCTCTGGATTCACAGAGAAATATAGAAGGGGTATGTCTTTGTCTAATGTTCATCCTATGATACCCAACAGAGTCAGGAATGAGGCAGGAGGGGACTTCGAGCTGGTTGTTCCCATAAATTTTGCCAGCACATAGAAAGCACATAGTAGGATGCTAAGTAAATACTTGTTGAATAAAAGAACTAAGCCCATTTGAAGGCAAGCATTAATTAACATTAGAATCACAAATCTGAACTCAGCATATTCTGTGCTTTTTTCTTTCTTCTGTCTCCCTAAATCTGCAGGAAGATGTCCAGGGCCAAGTTTTTCCCCACTCTCTACCAGGATATTTAGAGTGATTAGTGTGCCTCTGATGGGCAAGCAGCCAATGAGAGACAGTACTGCAGGAGGGACAGTCAAGGACAGCTGTCTTGATGATCCCTTTCCACTGCAGCTTCAGCTCAAAACTTGCCCTCCCTTTTGCATTATAATTAACCAAATTTAGGCCGTTAGAGATAAGGAAAGAGAGAAGTAATATTATTTGAACTTCTCCTATGTGTCAGATATATTACATAAGCTCGTATTTAATTCTCATAGTAACCCTATGAAATGGGTATTATTTCAAATGAGGAAATGATAGTACAGAGATGGCATTTGAACCTGGGTATTCCAGACCCCAAGACCTAAACATTGTACTAATCTTGTTCCATGCATTGCTAACTTTTACACCTGTGATGATTTTTTTCACTGCCTTTTAAGTTTAGGGTCATCTTTCACCTATCATATCTTTCTTGTTTTTTAGAGATGAGGTCTTACTATGTTGCCCAGGCAGGAGTGCAGTGACTATTCACAGACATGATCACGGTGCACTACAGCCTCAAGTTCCCGGTCTCAGGTGATCCTCCTGCCTCGGCCTTCGGAGTAGCCCCACAGGCATGCACCACCACGTCAGCATCATCTAACATTTTTTAGAGCCACTCCTCTTACTTGAACCCTGAATTCCCAGCTTGACCAATCCCTGCTGAGGTACTGTCTTTCCAACTATCAGCATAGAACAGTTTTTACTCTTACTTCTGCTGAGCTTATTTCTAAGTGACTGCTAGAGGACCCAATAAGACTACTGATATTGTTAAACTAGGTTTGTGTACCTGGAAAATGTCCTCTGAATCCTAGCACATTAACATTTTCTTTGAGGATACAGAAAATAACAATAACAAAAAACCTAAGCTTGACATTTTTCTGCTCAATCAAGTTCTTCCCCACCCTCAAGACCCCTCAACACATTTTGGACACATTTTGCAGAGCCAAGCAAGCCAACCCAAGGGATTTATACTCACTTACCCTTAGGATTTGTGGTCTATGTTGTGAAGTAAAAACCCCCACTAAAAAGGCAACTTTACTGAGGGAGAAATGAAACCAACACCAACTCATATGTCATTTTGTTGTATGGTCAATCTCTCAGTGTGCACTACACTGTATCAGCATTAGGGAAAATTAAGTGAGAAAAACATTACAACAGCCCAGGGACACTTCTACCTAAATTTTGTGATTACATTTTAAGTGCTCTCTGTCACAGATATCATAAACTGATTAAATCATTTCATGCCTGACCCCTACTGACTATGCTAAGTGAAAAGAGAGGGCTATTAATAACTACCCATTTCTGACAGCTGCCCAGGGGCAACGCAGCCTTTTGCAGCAGTGAAATGACTCCCCAGCTCACTTACTGAATGCTGAATATTGATTCATATTATGAGTGTTGTCAAACACAGAGTACAGTGCTGCAGATCCGTAGTGGCAGGTCATCAGGAATAGCATTAGCAAATGTCAGGTCAGGAATCAAAGGCCTGCTGGACTCTTTAGGGATGAGATTTATTGATTCCATAAAACGTGAAACAGATCAAGTACTTGTGATGATGGAAATGGTCGTGGCAGAATGAGGCTGAGCCTGCTCTGATGTAGACCTCAGGAGAGATGCATCACACAAGTGACCACTGAAGAAAATGCTAAAAGTTGGAATTTCCAGGACAAGGCCAACAGAAGCTTTGGGCTAAGAAGGAGATTTTAGGGCTAAATGTCAGAACTTAGATGTGAAATTGGTCATAGGTATAGGGGTATGTGCATGTATGTGTGTGTGTGTGTGTGTGTGTGTGTGTGTGTGTGTGTGTCCTAGCAGTCTAAGATAGCCAGATCCAAAAGAATATGATCAGATACTGATGAATGTTATAGACAAAAGATAACTCTCTATATAAAAGATGCAATTTGCTAATCTTACCTCTTACATAAAATTTTTAAGAGAAATTTACTTACAGTTTATTTTTTCTATTCTTTAGTCTTATTTAAAGTCTAAATTTTCCTCTGATAAGAGAAGGCAAAAAATATTAGAATCTTATAGCCTGTTCATCAAAGGATCACTCTAGACTTGTTTTAAATGAGTTGATGATCCCTCCTTTTGAAGATACTTAAATTATATCTGGCTTCTAGATTTTCATCATTAGAATTAATTTTTTAATCAAAGGCTCCCTTACTGTCACTCCACTCTTGTATTATTCTACAAGGTGTCCATTAAAACTGTGCCTTCATAATCCCCTTCTCCCCTCCAGTATCTTCATCTTGATACAGTTAAAAAAAAAAAAAAAAAAGACCGAGTCTAGAAGTTAGAACACTGGATTCTTCTAATCCTTACTCTGCCACTTATCTTGTGACCATAGACAAGTCACAACCTCCCTGTATCTCAACTTCCTCACCAGCAAAAAAAACAAAAACAAAAACAAAACAAAACAAAAACTGCATGTGTACTAGCTCTGAGAAAGGTTTTATACAGAGGATCAATAATAGACCATAAGTTCCACGAGGAAGAGCAGGGTACATGTATTATGACTCATTTTGATGTTCTCAATGCCTAGTAAAGAGACAGGCTCAGAGTAGTAACTGACTTTTTAATTTAAATAAAAGATGGATATACTTGGGGACTGTAAAGGTTTACTAAGTTTTATGTTTCTCTTATTATATGTTTATTTGCTAAGTGTAGTACTTGGTCTAGCATCACTGGGAATGTTTTGGAACTCGCATTGCTAATGGTGGTTTGCAGAAGCAATCCTTTCACCTCTCCTAAGAGCAGGACACAATGTTTTCTTTAATTTTGCCCCATACCGTGACAGAGCCTTGAGGTCTATGTAAGGGAAAGCTAGCAGCTGCTAAGTTCTAATTCTGTTTATTATATCTGAATAGGTAAATGTAAGTTGGTTGTCATCTAAAGCTTGAAAGAGTTTCTGCTCTCTATGGAAAATTTGCTGTTTGGACCAGTGTATTATGTCCTCAGTGATTAGCTTTTATCTAAAAAGTAAATTTCAGAAAATTAAACAAAATTATTCTTTAAAAAATTATTTATAATAACCTAGTCATCATTGGATTACATCAGATAATTCTACCTCTTAAATAAAATTTTTAAAAGAAATGTACTTACAGTTTATTTTTTCTATTCTTTAGTCTTAAAGTCTAAGTTTTCCTCTGATAAGAAAAGGCAAAAAATATTAGAATCTTATAGCCTGCCCATCAAAGAATCACTCTAGTCTTGTTTTAAATGGGTTGATGAGAGAAAATGAACAGGTGCTACAGATTACTTAGCTGATCTAAAATTAAAGATTGATATTTTTCCTCTTGTTCTATTAGCAGACCTTTAGTGACATGTTAGCACTGGATAATGGTTGCAGCAGTTTAAGCCTCATGCTGTGATTTTTAACAGAAAGCCTAGCTACAGCAGCAAACAATGACATCTCCCCAAAGCTAGTAACCTAATAAGGAAGCAGTTGCAGCCTTAGGCAGTTTGACTAAACAGCAAGAGAAATCTGACTTCCAATGTACTGACTCCATTTTAAAGACAATGGCCTGGCTTAATTAACACTGTATTCATTTGTAACTCAATCAATTGTAGAATTTTTGTCCTTTAACCATTGACTCTACCAGCTCAAAAAGAAAAAGAAGGCTCAAGTTGCTGGAAGTCTTGATTTGTATAAACAGGCATTTCTGAACCAGTGACAAAATAAATAACCCTTGGCATTAATTGCTAACTTTCCCAAATGTCCAGGTAATCACTGAAATAATCGTTGACACAGGAAAAGAATTTCATTGACTATTTTAGGTATAAACATGGGATGTATTTAACATAATACCAAAATTTAAATGTTTTTCTCATACTCCTCTTTTGGGGAGCACTAAATTAAGAACATTAAGCCTACTCAAAAACGTCTTTTTCAAATTATTTTTCCAAGAGTAGTATAGTAGATTTTTGTCCAGAAAGTGTATGGAATCTCATAAACTTCATTTGACCTATCTTAGCCCCTGACCTTTGGTTAAACCAATATTTGCTACCTTCTGAACAGAAACTAAAATAAATGCTAACTCGACCAGGTTATCCTACATTAACTTTGATTTTCTAAATACATCTGTCAACAGACAATGAAAGTTAAATAGATAAATGCTACTAAAATAGTATTCTGGCTTTCATAAGTGAGGATACAATTTTCAGAGAAATAAAATACATGATTACTACATTACATCAACTATGTTGTGTAAAAATTTGGTATTTTCTAATTTTATATCTTGTAAAACCAACCACCTAGCTTTCCTGAAAATCCTTGCATTCTCAAAAATTATGCACCAAAAAATAATAATATGGCTTATAAGAAAAATAGGGTTGGGTTGGACCACTCAAAACTCTACCCAGAATATAAGGAAAAATAATAACAATACTAATAAAAATACTAGCATAGTTAATCTCAGCTGTTGTTTACATTGAGCACCACAGTCAGTTCTTTGTAGCCTTAATCCTGGGGGCTCATTCTTCCTCCTTCTAGATATAGGTCCCACAGGGCATTTGATTCTAAAGAGACTATTTTATATTAAAATTAAAAGCATAACTAATCCAGAACAGAGCTCTCTTTATTAATTCATTGTTTTAATACAGGGAAATGTCTTTGCATCCTTTTCATTTGTGCTGGTGGCTACACTTACACGGCAGAAATCATACTGGAAGAAATAGAGGCTCTAAAAGGCACTAAATGAGCCACTATTTACATTAAAAGAAGGCACTTCTGTAGATTCTCAGCTTTTCTCTTAAGGTCTTCAGTAAGTAATGAGATTTCTCTTTAATTGGGAGAAAGTTTGCCCCAGTTGCTTCAAAGCATTAATTTAAAAAGCAGGAAAATCACATATAAATGAACATAATTTCCAGGTTATTCCTACTTTATTCCCCTAGTTAAAGATACTAGTAAAAGATAATTTGCATCTAAGAAGCTATATGATACTTAAACTCGGTTCTCTATTTTAATAAGTAAGTATAACTGTTAAAAGCTTAATAATAGTGAGGAATGGAGGATGAAGGGAAGTAAAGTCTAAGCTCTCTAACCTGACACCCAGGATCTCCCGCCATCTGACCTAAATTAGTCTAGGTTTCCAGTTTTATCTCCCACACACAGCTCACCAGATGAAGCCATGCTGGGATGATCTTTTATCTGGTCCCTGTCTTAAGTACCCCATAACTGCTATCCTGAGACCCCAGTTTCTTGGAATACTGTCCCTGCTTCTAGGCCTGACAGTGATTCTGCCTCTTCCAGGAAACCTCCCCTCTCCCTCTTCCTTCTTCCTCTGACCTCTTCTTATCTTGCAACTAACTCATTTAGATCTTTCTATATAATGCCTTGAATTGCCAGCCAAGTTTCTTTACACATGTATAGAAATATATACATACATGGAGAGAGAGAGAGAGAGAGAGTGTGTGTGTGTGTGTGTGTGTCTGTGTATGTGTATGTGTCTTACCTCCTGAGTTAGACTCTAAGCAACTTGAGTGGAGGTCTTTGCTGTCAGCATCTTCTATTTTTTTTGTTGCAACATCGAAATGCCTAGCAGTGTTTATGCATGGAAATATCTCAGTAAGTATTGGTTTGAGAATTTTCCAGTTGATTTTTGGGGGCCCTATATGGAAAACATATATTTGTACAATGACAACTCTATGCTTGCTGAATAAACTCCAAATGACTTGAAAGAAATTATGTGCCTCCTTAAGCACCAAACAGTATCTGAAAATAATTTATGTTCACAGGGGAAGACTTAGATTTGAGCTGACTATACTGTTAGAGACAAAGATATGGCTTTTTTTTTTCTTTCTTTCTTTCTTTTTTTTTGAGACAGAGTTTCACTCTTGTTGCCCAGGCTGGAGTGCAATGGCACGATCTCGGCTCGCCGCAACCTCCACCTCCCGGGTTCAAGCGATTCTCCTGCCTCAGCCTCCCAAGTAGCTGGGATTTACAGGCGTGCGCCACCATGCCCGATTTATTTTGTATTTTTAGTAGAGACAGGGTTTCTCCATGTTGGTCAGGTTGGTCTCAAACTCCTGACTGCAGGTGATCTGCCCGCCTCAGCCTCCCAAATGCTGAGATTATAGGCGTGAGCCATCGTGCCTGGCCGATATGGCTATTTTTATAGCTTTTCTGAAGTAATAGTCTTAGTAAAAATATATATGTATCTTTTTTTTTTTTTTTTTTTGAGACAGAGTTTCACTCTGCCACCCAAGCTGGTGTTCACCGGCACACTGATGGCTCACTGCAGCCTCAACCTCCTGGGATCCAGTGATCCTCTTACCTCAGCCTCCCAAGCAGCTGGGACTACAAGGATGCACCACTATGCCCAGCTAATTTTTGTATTTTTTGTCAAGATGGGATTTCACCATGTTACCCAGGCATATATATATATGTATCCTTCAACAGTAAAAATTCAGTGAGGTAGCAGGATATAAAATTATATTCAGAAACTGATAGCCTTCAAATACTGTACACACATAATAACCAGAAAACTTCCTTTTAATAGCAACAAAGATAATAAAATATAGATAAACATAAAAAGAAATGGCAAAACCTAAGTGAGGAAAATTTTTAAAGACTTCTGAAAGCCCCAAGAGTAGACTTGAACAAATGGAAAGACATCTCCTACTATAAGACAGAATGACTCAACAGCATAAAGATGTCTATTCTCTCTAAGCTAATTTATAAATTCAATGCAATCTCAATAAAAATATCACTTTTTTTAAAATGGAACAAAGTTGGTACTAAAGTTCATATGAAACAACAACATGCAAGTTTAGTCAGGAAAATACTGATAATGAAAACCTATGAGATGGGACTAGCCATACTGTCATTAAAACATTAAGCTTCTATAACTAAAACATTGTGATACTGGCACACAAATAGACTGACCAGTAGAATAGAACAAAAGGTACAGAAATATACCCATGTACATACAGAAATTAGTATATAATAAAATGACATGTCAAATCATTGAGACAAAGATGAACTTTTTAGTAAATGATGCTAGGATAATTGCTGAGCCATTTGGAAAAAATGTAATTAGACACATATCTTACATCACGCATAAGAATAAACTTCAAATGGATCACAGATCCACATATATAAATATAAATTTTTTTAGCTTTGTCCCCTGTGGGGGCCTAAAAGCAATTACATCTCAGTAACAATGAGTATATCTAGAACCCATATCTGAGTTTCTTTTTTGAGATAGGGTCTTGCTGTGTTGCCTAGGCTGGAGTGCAGTGGCACAATGACAGCTCACTGCAGCCTTGCCCTTCCAGGGTCCAGCGTTCCTCCCACCTCAGCCTCCCAAGTAGCTGGGACCACAGGCATGTACCACCATGTCCGGCTAATTTTTGTGTTTTGTTTAGAGATGAGGTTTTGCCATGTTGCCCAGGCTGGTCTTGAATGCCTGAACTCAAGGGATCCGCACACCTCGGCCTCCCGAAGTGCTGGGATTACAGGCATGAGCCACTGGCCTGGCCTCGTATCTGAGTTTTTAAATAACACTTTCCACTAAAAAGAATCAATGTTCCCTGGAGGACTCACTGGTTCCATGGCTATGTCAGAGAAAGCACAAGATGATCCTGGAACACACTGTTGTATTAGAAAGTTAAAAAGTATACAAAGAATGGTAAGATAAAAGGACAAAGGGACCAGCTTGAAGGGGTTCTCACAGACAAAATCTGGGACAATTTGAACATCAGAATAAATAATGAAAGCAAAGATTTTAATCCACTGAATAACACAGGAATCACTTAATCCATACTAAAACATATGTACATATATATATATGTATATACATATATAAGAGAGGGAAAATGGGAAGCTTCTCCTTATAACAGAATGCCAATTAATGAATGTAGAAGGGACAATTTGGCAACAATTATATTAATAATTGATTCGGGCATGATTATTTGTCAATGTATGCTAAAACTGAAAGTTTAATGAGGAACAATATGTTTCAATAGTTTCAAAGTATCGCCTCATGATTGCTTATTAGTTATAAAAAGAAAAACAGTAACTTTACACTGGAAAACCTGGAAGTCATCACCTTTGTCATCACCAATTGATCACAGTCAAGATCACCAATAATGAGACACATCAATGTCATTCCCTGATATGACATGCCAATAAAGTGCATCATCATTTCTGGTAATATGCTTGCCAAAAGTGCCTAACCCGCATATGGTCATGAGAAAACAGAAGACAAACCCAGAATGAAGGACATTCAACAAAATAACTGGCCTCCTCAAAACTGTCAATGGCAAAAGAGACCAAAGAAAGGCTGAGGAACTGTTCAAGGTTAAAAGAGAGTAAATAGACACAACAAGCAAAGGAAAGGCATGATTGTGAACTGGACACTAGCGTAAGAAAAATAGCTATAAAGACTATCATTGAGGCAATTGATGAAATCTGAATATGGTTTAAGGATTAGATCACAGTTTTGCACCAACATCAAATTTCCTGATTTTGATAATTGTACTGTGGTTACATAAGAGGATATTCTTGTTCTTAGAAAATTCACACTGAAATACTTTTAAGTAAAGGGATATCATGTCTGCAACTTACTTGCAAATGGTTCAGAAAAACAATATAGACAGATTAAAATAGATTTAAAAGATATAAAGAGATATAGAGAAGTTTTTTGGGTTTTTTTTTTTCTTTTTGAGACTTCTGGAGTACAGTGGCACAATCTTGGCTCACTGCAAACTCCACCTCCTGGGTTCAAGTGATTCTCCGGCCTCAGCCTCCTGAGTAGCTGGGATTACAGGCATCCGCCACCATGCCAGGCTAAGTTTTTGTATTTTTAGTAGAGATGGGGTTTCACTATGTTGCCCAGGCTGGTTTCGAACTCCTGAGCTCAGGCAATCCACCCACCTCGGCCTCCCAAAGTGCTAGGATTACAGGCGTGAGCCACTGCGCCCAGCCGAGAAGTATTATATACATACACACACACACACACACACACACACACACACACATAGAGAGAGAGAGAGAGAGAAAGAAAAGTGTAGATGCAAATAATTGGTATACCAATTATTTGGTATACCAATTATTTGGTATATAATAAATGGGACAGATGTAATAATGGTATTATTATAAAGGGCATACAAGTATAAGTAAATGGTATGCAACTTTTCCTTAGGTTTGAAGCTAAAAAACTTTTTTTTAAATGATTATTTGAATAGCTTTGGGGGTACAAGTGGTTTTTGGTTACATGGTTGAATTCTACAGTGGTGAACTCTGAGATTTTAGCACACCCATCACCCAAGCAGTATATACTGTGGCCAATATGCAGTCTTTTATCTATCACCCCCACCCCAACCTCTCCTCCTGAGTCCCTGAAGTCCATTATATCAATCTGTATCTTTGCATTTTCATAGTTTAGTTCCCACTTATAAGTCAGAATAAACCATATTTGGTTTTCCATTCCTGAGTTAGTTCACTTAAAAAATGGCCTCCAACTCAATCCAAGTTGCTGCAAAAAACATTATTTCATTCCTTTTTATGGCTGAGTAGTATGCCATGGTGTATATATACTACATTTTCTTTTTTTCTTTTCTTTTCTTTTCTTTTTTTTTTGTTTTTGAGATGGAGTCTCGCTCTGTCGCCCAGGCTGGAGTGCAGTGGCACAATCTCGGCTCACTGCAACCTCCACCTCCCGGGTTCAAGCAATTCTCTGCCTCAGCTTCCTGAGTAGCTGGGATTACAAGTGCCCACAACCACACCTGGCTAAATTTTTGTATTTTTAGTAGAGACAGGGTTTCACCATCTTGGCCAGGGTGGTCTTGAACACCTGACCTCGTGATCCACCCGCCTCGGTCTCCCAAAGTGCTGGGATTACAGGTGTGAGTGACCACGCCCGGCCACATTTTCTTTCTCTGTTCATTGATTGGTGGGCACTTAGATTGGTTCCATATCTTTGCAATTTGGAACTGTGCTGCTATAAACACATGTGTGCATGTGCCTTTTTCATATGATTTCTTTTCCCTTGGGTAGATACCCAGTAGTGGGACTGCTGGATTGAATGGTAGATCTACTTTTAGTTCTTTAAGGAACCTCCATACTGTTTTCCATAGAGGTTGTACTAATTTACACAGCACAGTGGTTCACGCCTGTGATCCCAACACTTTAGGAGGCCAAGGCAGGAGAATCACTGGAGTCCAGTAGTTCAAGAACAGCCAGGACAACATTGCAAGACTCTGTTTCTACAAAATATAAAAAATTAGCTGACCGTGTTGGCACATGCCCGTAGTACCAGCTACTTGGGAGGCTGAGGTGGGAGGATCACTTGAGCCCTGGGGTCGAGGCTGCAGTGAGCCATAATTGCACCATTGCACTCAGCCTGAGTGACAGAAATGAGATCCTGTCTTAGAAAGAAAGAAAGAAAGAAAAAGAGTTCCCTTTTCTCTCCATCCTCACCAGCATCTGTTATTTTTTGTCTTTTTAATAACAGCCATTCTAACTGACATAAGATACAACAATATCTCATTGTGGTTTTCATTTGCATTTCCCTGATGATTAGTCATGTGAAACATTTGTTCATATACCTACTGGCCATTTGTATGTCTTCTATTGATAAATGTATATTCATGTCCCTTCTCACTTTTTAATGGAACTGTTTGTTTGTTTGTTTTACTGTTGAGTTGTTTGAGTTCCTTGTATATTCTGGATATTAGTCCCTTGTCAGATAAGTAGTTTGCAAATATTTTCTCCTATTCAGAAGGTTATGCCTTTATTCTGTTGATTGTTTCCTTTGCTGTGCAGAGGCGTTTTAGTTTAATATTGTCCCATTTGTACATTTTTGTTTTTGTTGTCTATGCTTTGGAGGTCTTAACTATAAAATCTTTGCCTAGACCAGTGTCCTAAACTGTTTCCCCTATGTTTTGATCTAATAGTTCCATAGTTTGGAATCTGATATTTAAGTCCTTAATCCATCTGGAGTTGGCTTTTTGGTACATGGAGAGAGATATGGGTCCAGTTTCATTCTTCTGCATATAAATATCCAGCTTTCCCAGCACCATTTATTGAGGAGACTGTCCTACTAACGTATATTGTTGTTGCCTTTGTCAAAAATCGGTTGGCTGTAAATATGTGCATTTACTTCTGGGTTCTCTATTCTGTTCCATTGGTCTATACGTCAATTTTTATACTGATACCATGCTGTTTGGGTTACTATATCCTTGTAATATACTTTAAAGTCAGGTAATATGATGCCTCCAGCTTTGTTCTTTTTGCTCAGGATTGGTTTGCCTATTCAGGCTCTTTTTTGGTTCCATACAAATTTGGGGATTATTTTTTCTATTTCTACGAAAAATAATGTTGGAGGCCAGGTGTGGTGGCTCACACCTGTAATCCTAGCACTTTGGGAGGCTGAGGCGGGTGGATCACTTGAGGTCGGGAGTATGAAACCAGCCTGGCCAACATGGTGAAACCCCATCTCTACTAAAAATACAAAAAAATTAGCTGGGCATGGTGGCGGGCACCTATAATCCCAGCTACTTGGGAGGCTGAGGTAGGAGAATCGCTGGAACCCAGGAGGCAGAAGTTGCAATGAGCCAAGATCACACCACTGCACTCCAGCCGGGGCAACAGAGTGAGACTCCACCTTAAAAAAAAAAAAAAGTTGGTATTTTAATAGGGACTGCATTGAATCTACAGATTTCTTTGGGTAGTATGGTCATTTTAACAATATTAATTCTTCTGACCCACAAACATGGAATATCTTTCCATTTGTTTGTGTTCTGTTCAATTTCTTTCATCAGTATTTTATACTTTTTCTAATAGAGGTCTTTCACTTCCTTTGTTAAATTTATGTCTAGATATTTTCTTTGCAGCTATTGCAAATGAGATTACTTATTTGATTTCTCTTTCAGCTAGTTCATTATTGGTGTATAGAAATGCTACTGATTTTGTATGTTGATTTTGTATCCTGCAACTTTACTGAATTTAACAGTTTAATGAGTTTTTTGGTGGAGTCTTTTGGTTTTTCTAAATATAAAATTATTTTTGTCTGCAAAGAACAATGTAACTTTGTCTTTTCCAATCTGGATGCTTTTAATTCTTCCTCTTGCCTGATTGTTCCTATGTTGAATAGGAGTGGTGAAAGTAGGCAACCTTGTCTTATTCTAGTTCTTACAGGAAAGGATTTCAGCTTTGCCCCCACTCAGTATGATGTTACATGGGCTTGTCATATATGGCCTTTATTATGTTGATATATGTTGCTTCTAGAGCAAGTTTGCTGAGAGTTTTTATTATGAATGGGTGTTGAATTTTATCTAATGCTTTTTCTGTGCCTATTGAAATGGTCATATGATTTTTGTCCTTCATTCTGTTGGTGTGATGAATCACGTTTGTTGATTTGCATATATTGAGCAATCTTTGCATCCCTGTTTTAAATCCCACTTGATCATGGTGTATTATCATTTTGATGTGCTGTAGAATTCAGTTTGTTAGAATTTTGTTGAGAATCTTTGCACCTATGTTCATCAGAAATATTGGCCTGTAGTTTTTGTTGCTGTTGTTTTGTTCTTGACTGGTTTTGTTATCAGGGTAATGCTGGCCTCATAGAACAAGTTGGGGAGAATTCCCTCCTCTTGCATTTTTTGGAATGGTTTGAGGAGTGAGTCCTTCTTTATACATTTGGTAGAAATAGGCAGTGAAGCCATTAATCCTGGGCTTTTCTTTGTTGGGAGACTTTTTATTACTGATTCAATCTCATTACTTGTTATTGGTCTATTCAGGTTTTCTATTTCTTCCTGATTCAATCTTGGTAGGTTGTATGCCCCAGAATTTATGCATTTCTTTAAGGTTTTAAAGTTTGTTCGAATACAGTTGTTCATAATAGCCTCTGATATCTTTTGTATTTCTGTGGTATCAGTTGTAATATCTCCTTTCTCATTTCTGATTTTATTTGGGTCTCTCTCTCTCTCTCCCCCTCTCCCCTTTGGTTATAGCAATTTTTGGTTATAGCCATTTATCAACTTTACATGTTAAAAAAGCCAACTTTTCATTTCACTGATCCTTTTTATTGTTTTCTTTGATAATCTCTATATTCTTTAGTTCTGATTTGATCTTTATTGTTTCTTTCCTTTTAGTAATTTTAGGTTCGGTTTGTTCTTGCTTTTCAAGTTCCTTGAGGTGCATTGCTAGATTATTTATTTGAAATCTTTCTACTTTTTTGATGTAGGCATTGAATGCTATAAACTTCTCTTAGCACTGCTTTTGCTGTATCCTGAGGATTTTGTTATGTTGTGTTTCCATTTTCATTTAAGATATTTTTTGATTTTCATGTTAATTTCTTCATTTAGTCAATGGTCCTTCAGGAGCACGTTGTTTAATTTCCATATGTTTGTATAGTTTTCAAATTATTGCTGATTTCTATTGATTTCTAGTTTAATTGTGATCTGAGAAGATACTGATATGATTGCTATTCTTAAAAATTTATTGAGATTTGTTTTCTGGCCTAACATATGTTCTATCCTGCAGAATGTTCAATATAATGATGAGAAGAATGTGCACTCTGGAGCTGTTGGGTAAAATGTTGTATAAACGTCTATAAAGCCCATTTGGTATAAAGTCCAGTTTAAACCCAATGTCTCGTTGTTGATTTTCTGTTTGGATGATCTGTCTAATGCTAGTTGCATTAGACTATGAGTGGAATACTGAATTCCCAACTATTATTGTATAGGAAGTCTATCTCTTTATTTAGATCTAGTAATATCTGCTTTATAATCTGGGTGCTCCAGTGTTGGGTGCATATATATTTAGAATTGTTATATCCTCTTGCTGAAGTGATTCCTTTGTCATTATATAACTTTTCTTTGTGTCTTTTTACTGTTTTGACTTAAAGTCTGTTTTATGTAAGTATAGCTATTCTTGCTTGCTTTTGGTTTCTGTTTGCATGGAATATATTTTTCCATCCCTTTACTTACAGTCTATACATGTCTTCACAGGTGAAGTGAGTTTCTTGTAGGCAGCATAAAGTTAGGTAATGTTTTGTAATTCATTCAGCTAGCCTCTATGTTTTAAGTGGAAAATTTAATCCACTTACATTTGAGGGTATTATTGATATGCTCCTGTTATATTGTTAATTGTGTTCTGAATGTTTTATATATTCTTTGTTCCTTTCGTCATCTCTTATTGTTTATCATTGTGGTTTGGTGTTTTTCTTTAGCGGTAACATTTGAGTCCTTCCTCTTCCTCATTTGTGTGTTTGCTTTACCAGTGAGCTTTATACTTCCACATGTTTTCACAATGGTAGATATCCTTTCACTTCCAGGTTTAGGACTCCCTTAAGTATTTCTTCTAGGGCCTAGTGGTAATGAATTCTGTCAGCTTTTGCATGCCTGGGAAAGAATTTATTTCTCCTTCATTTATGAAGAATAATTTTGCTAGATATAATATTCTTGGCTAGATGCAGTGGCTCATGCCTGTAATCCCAACACTTTGGGAGGCCAACGCAGATGGATCATCTGAGGTCAGGAGTTCAAGACCAGCCTGGCCAACATGGTGAAACCCTGTCTCTACTAAAAATACAAAAATCAGCTGGGTGTGGTGGTGGGCACCTGTAATCCCAGCTACTTAGGAGGCTGAGGCAGGAGAATTGCTTGAACCAAGGAGGCAGAGGTTGCAGTGAGCCGAGATCACACCATTGCACTCCAGCCTGGGCGACAAAAGCGAAACTCTGTCTCAAAAAAAAAAAAATCTGTTATTAATTATTTTTTAATGAGATTACTGGATTTGCCCCTCAGAAAAAAGATGCAGTTATCTGCCATCTTAAAGTTGTATTTCTAACACAAATATGTGATCTATTACTCCGTTTAAAAATCTTTAGGTCAGGAGCGGTGGCTCATGCCTGTAATCCCAGCACTTTCGGAGGTGGAAGTGGGTGAATCACCTGAAGTCAGGAGTTCGAGGCCAGCCTGGCCAACATGGTGAAACCCCGTCTCTACTAAAAAATACAAAAATTAGCCGGGTGTGGTGGTGCATGCCTGTAATCCCAGCTACTCAGGAGGCTGAGGCAGGAGAATCGCTTGAACTTGGGAGACAGAGGTTGCAGTGAGCTGTGATCACACCACTGTACTCCAGCCTGGGTGACAGCGAGACTCTGTCTCAAAAAAAAAAAAAAAAAATCTTTAATGGCATACAATTACCTTCATGATAAAAGTAAAATTGTTTAACATGACCTTATGAAGTCCTCATAAATTTTTTCAGCTTCATTATTTCCATTTTGTGCCTCCCTTACAAATGTGCCTTACTGGTGAAGTCTTTTCTGGCTTCCACATAAAAATAAATTTGCCCCCTTTTGCTTTCCCATTGGAAAGTATGCATCCTATTACAGCTATTATGCATTGTCATTGTTTATTTCCATGCCAGTTTTCCCCAGTATGGTTTAAGCTGTTTGAGGGGAGGCAAATTGTCATACTCATCTAATACACCAAATACAGAAGCTGACTATAGTAGGAACTCAATGTCTGTGACACAGGTCTAAATGTATTCCAAGTGCTATAGCATGCAAGCAGATATTCAAACTTTCCTTAACTTTTGAATTCACTCCAACTGCACAGTTCTTATAATTTTCTGTTTCCAAATTAACAGATCATCAGATTTATTCCCTTTTGAATTCACACACCCATGTATTTTGTCAACATAATCCATATATGGTAATAGTGATTGTGATCTCCCAGACATTTGTACATTCTTTGATCAACAAAAACATGTGATTGTTCCAGCATTTTTGTTGACACTTTAAAAGCAAATAGCCAGCCTCTCTCTACATTGTAAGTAGCATTTTAACAACGACTAGATTAAAATGTTGATTAAAATGACACTATACCAGCAAGTAGCCGTATTCAGAAAATACATGTACATACCTACATATACACATCCTGTACAGAGGTCTATAGGAGAGCACTACAAGGAATGGAATCAAGAGTCCTAATCCTCAATTACTAGGATATAATATTTGTTTTAACTTAGTTGCACAGTTCCTAAAATTGTCCTTTCCTGCCTTTTATTTTGTAATGCTTAACCTCCTCTAGAAGAAGCCTCAGAATTATAGCACTTTAAAACTGTGATAAGACAAAACATGCAAAAATTATGTTCTTTTTAAATGTATTTTAAAATATTTGCCTTAGTTTTCTTAAAAGGAATCTGTATATAACCAAGGAAATACAAGTGTAATATCATGAGATTCAAAGGTTTATCAAAATTGCAATAACATAGACAATCCTCAAGTAAAACAGATGCAGATTTGTACCACAGAGATTTGCAGTATCACTGTTGATTTACTTAAAAGATAAAATGTTAACAAACAATAATCATAAAGTGGAAAGCCCTATGAAAAAAGGGATACATGACCAGAACAAAGTATTGGCTCCTATGACTAATAACCCTATGGCCACTGATAAAACTATGAATATAATGTCAGCTGTCCTTCTCATTCAAATGAAATTTCTTATATCCACATCAGCACAGCAGTGTCAGTTGTGGTTGTCAGCCAGGATATTTAAAGAACCTTAAAACAGCTGGATTTTACAAAGAAGTCCTTAAAATGGGATTGTACAGACTCAAATTATTCCACAGTATATTAAAGAGGACAATTTTTAAAAGAAAAACCACATAAAACGTGTAAGTAGAGCCATATATTTCCAGGATTTGAACTCTATGTGACCCTGGTGAATTAGACCTATTATTTAAAAGGCAACCTCTTAAGAATTGGGCTTAATTTTTAATCTTAAAAACCACGTGGAACAAAAACTATTAAAATTCCTTGAAATAATCTTTAAAAGAATAGGTTTATTAACTACATAACAGTATAATCCAGGAAGGGAAGAATTATCCTCAGTTTGTCTTGTGACTAGAAAATGAGATTTTCATAAGCCATATATTTAAAAAATCAGCCTGTGTTCCTCATATTAATTATTTATTTATATATATATAAATATGATATATATTTATATATTTATATATATATTTATATATGATATATATATAAAATATATATATTATATATATAAATATATATATAAAAAAAAATATATATATATATATATCAGGCTCCCAGCAAGTTCATATGCACAATGGGGAAGATCTTTGTCATCATATCTTGTTCCTTCTAAGGCTACCACACTATGAAATTATTAATAATAATTGTTTCTAAACCTCTAGATTTAAAAATATTATGAAATTTTCACAGGTTCATAAATAGTGGACATTTTTAATACCTTCTAAAATTAAAATTTCACAATGATATTTTTAAAAATCAGAACGTTAATAATTTCTTAAAATGCATCAGATATCCTCCCTTTTCTTCCCCCTAATATATAAGATAGGGGCAGGGTGGAGGCACATCACCCAAAACCATCAAAAAATACTAAATAATTCATCAAATAAAATGTCTCTCATTTTAGTAATAGTGATATTGCACATGCTTTGGCCCTATAAGAACCTCAAAAGTACCCGATTGGGAAAAATGCATTGACTGAACATTGACAAAGTACAGTGCTGCTAGGATCATTCATATCAAACACATCAGTGATTTTCTAGATAAAATGCCAACAATGTAGCTAATCTTTTCAGTTAAACAATGCTTTTAGAAGTGCCTTAAGAGCTAAATGAATATCTAAAAATTCTTTCAAATGCTATAAGGCCATTAGTAGACTAACACATTTGTCAACAATTTAATTAAATATTTTTAAGTCATCTCAAAGTCACATAGTGGTAGAGTTTTTTGTTTTCAAAGCATCACACTTGTTACTGATATGCTGTATAACAGATAATACATTCAGAATTTTTCTTTGTTTATTAACAAGCCCTTGTAATTAACTTGCTTTTAAATCATAAGTATGATACTATTTTAATTTCCCTCACATTCACTACCCTATCATTTGAAATCACATTAAGCTGACTCTTAGAAGGCCACCTGGTGTAATACTATGACATTGAAGGGAGCTGTTCTAGTATGCAGGAAATACTGACAGTCTTCCATGCTAAAATCCATTTCTCTAACTGATGACAGAACTAGGGGAAATTAATTTTTGCTATTCATAAATACCTGACAGGTTTAATGTAAATGTTTTGAAAAAGACCTCAGCATATGCTGCACATACATTATATATGCGGCACTGCACTGGAACATTGTATTTGAAACCCATTTAATTTCTAGATCACTACTGCTGAAAGTGTTGAAATTTCTCAAATTACTCACAGATTGCAATTTTCTCCATATACATGTAAATAACAACAGAAGTCCGCATGAAACCTTTTAGTTACTGGAAAAATCAGCAATTTGACACTTAGGACAAATTTCTTTGATAGAAATACTACGAAAATGCAGGTAAATCTGACAAATCACTGAGTGTTAGCCCAGCTGGTCTCCTGTGGTCAGAGCTGAAGAATGTGTTCCAAGGAGACTGTGCTGGTTTTTAAGGTACAGAAGGGCTGCTGCAGAATGGCTGCCATCCCAGAAGCAACCCTAGCCCAAAGTACATGACTCCAGATTTCTTGTATAAAGGTGAACATGTATTCATTCCTTAGAGTATCATAGACTGTCTTAGATAACCACACTAACACATTTATTTCAGTGTATATGCATAAATAAACCCCTGTGAAAGTTCAACCCACTTTACATGGTAGGTATACTCCTGAACATTCATGTGTAACTACACATGGAAGCTTTTCATTTTCATAAATTCTAGGGGGAAATAATTTATAATAAAACCACCCTTAAGTGATACAATTTTTAAATTTTATGTTGATTTTCAAGTTTGAGTATCAGTAGAATAATAACTGTATTTGATTGAAACACATGAAATAGGTTAAAAAATCTATGAGTTCATAATGATATTAAAGAAACAAACCAAACAAAACCTGATTGGTCTCCTTTGGAGGATGCTAGTGAACCAATTCATTATTCTGAAAACTAGCAGTTAAAGGGAAGGAAATCAAGCATTTAATCTGCCTTTTCTATACAAACTATACCTCAGGTTATTGATAAGTTTCTCTTTATAGAAATAGTCCAACTAATAAATGAAGAAAGATAAACACATTAGAATATCACCACTTTGCAAACCCCTAATGAAATAATGGCCACTAACATCATAAAATAGACAAACAGAAACTTAGTAGAAATTAAAATGCAGTGTACCATCAATGAAGTATTCTTAACAAAACAAAACAGAACAAAAAAACACCCTGGAATCAGATCAAACTTCTTAAGTAAACTGCCAGTTCACAGGAGAAAAATGCATTAAATACCACAGAGATGCAATAAGGAAATCCTGTGTGCAAGAAACAAGATGAATAGTCCACTTTCTTCAACAAAGAAGAAGCAAGGGAGAAGAAGCAAACAAGGGAGGGAAGCTATAGACTGAAAGAGACAAATGCAATGTGTGGATATTGTTTGGATGTGATTCAAACAAACTGACAATAAAGAAAAAGTTATGAAGTATTGGGGGAATTTAAATAATGATTACCTATCTAGTGGTATTAAGGAATTAGCAGTATTACAGTATGATAATGGTTGTGATAATTTTTTTCTCTTAAAGTGTATCTTTTAAAATACATACAAATAAAATGATATATCTATAAATCATTTTGAAATAATGCAGTTAAGGGGGTGGCAATGAGTGGAAGGACAAATGAAAAGAGATTGGCCAAGTGTTGGTAACTGGGGAATGGATAACTATTTTTGTGCTCTCTAGTATTTGAATATTTTTAAATTTTTCTAATATAAATAACTAATTTTTCATAAAACAAGAACTAAGGAAATAACTGTTTTCTTGTTAAATTCTAAAATTTGTTGCCTGGCTCATTCTAAGTTAGGAAATGACCCTTTGTGGTAAGAAAGGGGAAACTACAAAAAAAGAAAAAAAATGCTTATATTTATGACAATCAACAAAAGAAAGAAAGGGACAAATTCAGCTGAAGAGACTGAGAATTTTGACTACATCCTTCCCAACTGGTTTGCTGCACCAAATAATCTCTCAATACCTTCCCACGACGAATTTCTGTAATTCTGTAGTCTTTAAAAGAACTACAAGGAACGAATAGGTGAAGCACAGAAGATTTTTAGGACACTGAAACTATTCTCTATGATACAGTCATGGCAAATACATGTCATTTATACATTTGTCAAAACTCAGAACGTCAAAAGAGGAAGAGTAATCCCTAATGTAAACTATAGACTTTGGTTGATAATGTGTCAAGGTAGGTTCATCAATTGTAACAAATGTAACAAACATTGAGTATATTGATAATGGAGGGGGGCTGTACACATGTGGGAGGAGGGGGTCATGAGGATGCTCTGTACTTTGTGTTTAATTTTCCTGTGAACCTAACACTGTTCTAAAAAATGAAGTATTTTAAAAAGAAAAAAAGGAACTGTAAAACACTCATGAACATGTTGCACAAAATCAGAACACTGCTGCTTCTTAAAGATCTATTATTGTCTCAGTGAGTAAATCTTTAAAATATTGTAGGATATTAAAGATTTGACATTAAACAAGAGTGGTAGCTTGTGTCTATAATCCCACTGGGAAGCCAAAGCTGGATGGCTTGAGCCCAGGAGTTCAAGACCAGCCTGGGCAACAGAGAGAGACCTCATCTCTACCAAAAAAAAAAAAATATATATATATATAAAATATATATATAATATATATATAAAATATATATATAATATATATATAAAATATATATATAATATATATATAAAATATATATAATATATATAAAATATATATTATATATATAAATATATATAATATATATATAAAATATATATTATATATATATAAAATATATATATACACATATACATACACATATATTATATATTATATGTATGTATATATAATATATGTATATATGTATTATGTATGTATATATAATATATGTATATATGTATTATATATGTATATATAATATATGTATATATGTATTATATATGTATATATAATATCTGTATATATGTATTATATATGTATATATAATATATGTATATATGTATTATATATGTATATATAATATATGTATATGTGTATTATATATGTATATATAATATATGTATATGTGTATTATATATGTATATATAATATATGTATATGTGTATTATGTATATATATGTGTATTATATATATTATATATATATATAACATATATATATTGCCAGATATGGTGGCATTCACCTGTAGTCCCAGCTACTACTAGGGAGGCTGAGATGGGAGGATCACTGGAGCCTGGGAGGTCAAGGCTGCAGTCAGCTGTGATCATACCACTGCACTCCAGCTTGGGTGACAGAGCAAGACCCTGTCTTAGAAAGAAAGAAAAAAAAAAAAACTGGGGGTGGTTGTCAAGGAATAAGGGGGCTGGAGGAAATGGGCAGTGACTGCTAATGGGTATAGGGTTTCTTTTTGGGTGATGAAAATGTTCTATAATTGGTTGTAAAATTGTTTTAAAACTGGTTGCACAACCTTAGGAACATACTAAAAACCACTAAATTATACACCCTAAAGGGATTAATTGTATGGTATGTGTATGAACTATATCTTACTGAAGTCCTTATAAAAAAGAAAATATTTGGGGGCTTTTGTAATGGTTAATTTTATGCATCAACTAAGGGATTCCCCGATAGCTGATAAAATACTATTTTGGGGTGTGCCTGGGAACCCTCCAGAAAAGGTTAGCATTTGAATCAGTAGACTGTAAAAAAAAATCGCCCTTGCCAGTGTAGGTGGGCATCGTCCAATCAGTTGAGGGCCCAAACAGAGGGAAAAGACAAAGGATGGGTGAATTTGCTCTCTCTCTACCTGAGCTGGGGCATCCGTCTTCTTGCCCTCAAACAGGACTCCTGGTTCTTGGACCTTCGGACTCAGACCAGGACTTACAGACTTGCACTGCTGGCCACCTGGTTCTTGGTCCCTAGGGCCTGGACTGGAACTATATGACCAGCTTTTCTGGGCCTCCAGCTTGCAGACAACCGATTGTGCCTTCTCTGCCTGCATAACTGCCTGAGCCAAGCCTTCATAATAAATCTCTCTCTGTTTATCTATCTATATATACTCTACTGGTTCTATTTCTCTGGAGAACCCTAATAGAAATTTTATATCTACATGTATAAAAATAGGAAATTACTAGTGAATGCTCTTAGCATTATACATTTTCTAGGCAGACAATATTAATTTCATAAAATTATTCAGATTATATTCAATTTATTGGGACAAAATTTCACTTTGAAATCTTGGGAAAGAGGCATATTGCTTAAGAAATCTTGGGAAAGAGGTTTTTTGTCCTTGTGATAGTTTACTGAGAATGATGATTTCCAGTTTCATCCATGTCCCTACAAAGGACATGAACTCATCATTTTCTATGGCTGCCTAGTATTCCATGGTGTATATGTGCCACATTTTCTTAATCCAGAGAGGGGAGGGATAGCATGAGGAGATATACCTAATGCTAAATGACGAGTTAATGGGTGCAGCACACCAGCATGGCACATGTATACATATGTAACTAACCTGCACATTGTGCACATGTACCCTAAAACTTAAAGTATAATAATAATAAAAGAAAAGAAAAGAAATCTTGGGAAAGAGGCATATTGCTTAAGAGGCTTTTGGGTCTGATAGATTCGGATTTGAATCTTAGCTCAGCTACTTATTAGCTGTTGACCTCATACAAATGAATTACCCTCTTCCAGCCTCAGTTTCTCATCTATAAAATAAGTACACTAATTCCCACCTAATAAGATGATGATAAGAACTGCATGACATACGATGGTATAAACCAGCTTATACTCAAAAAACTAGAAACAATTAAAATTTATTCTGTGAAAATGTATAGTAATATTTTCAAAAGAAAAGAATATCTCAGCCCAGCACGGTGGCTCACACCTGTAATCCCAGCACTTTGGGAGGCCGAGGAGGGTGGATCACGAGGTCAGGAGATCGAGACCATCCTGGCTAATATGGTGAAACTCTGTCTCTACTAAAAATACAAAAAATTATCTGGGTATGGTGGCAAGCACCTGTAGTCCCAGCTACTAGGAGGCTGAGGCAGGAGAATCGCTTGAATCCGGGAGGCAGAGGTTGCAGTGAGCTGAGATCACACCATTGCACTCCAGCCTGGGCAATAGAGCAAGACTCCATCTCAAAAAAAAAATATCTCTTTAGTAATTTTAGGACAATTTTATAATAGTTACTGTTGGATTTCAGTCATCAACAAGCTAAACATGAACAGTTCTAAAATAATAATCTAATTTACTATATATTTTGTGTCATCTAACCTATAAAATTTATATAAATACCTGAAAAATTTCCAGTATTACTACTACTATAACTACTAACGTGTGCTATCTTAATCTCACTTATCCTCATATAAAATAAAAGGCTTTAAATGAATATTTAATGAAAATAATACAAAAGGGATGATTAACAAGCTAAATTGTTTTTTTTTAATGAAATTTGCACTTATGGAGAGGCTCTTAAACTGCTCAAAGTAAAAACAAAAGATCTTAGGAGGCATAATATCTATTGTATAGAAGATAGGCAGAAAAAAATCATTCAATGATTTAACCATTCCAAAAACATTTGCTGGATTCCAAGTACTGTGCCAAGGCCTGGTGGATTAATGATGAACAGGACATGGCCTTTGCCCATCAGGAGTCCCAGTTATTGTGACATACAGGTAAATACACAAATAATTCCAACAGAATGAGATAAAGGCTAACAGAGGGATATAAAAAGTATTTCTGGAGCATGAAGTAAGGCATAGCTAACTGCAAAACCAAATGAAAACAGATGCTAAGGGATGTCCAGTGTACACTGCTTGATGATGAAGATGAGGGAAGAGGAAGGAAGAAGAATGGTAAAGGAAAGAAGAGGAGGAAGAAAAAAAAGAAAGGAGGAGGAGAAGGAAAAAAGAAGAAAGAGGAAGAAGAGAAGAAAAATAAAAAGGAGAAGACCATTAGCAAAATGGAAAACGATAATAATAATGCACCTTTGGGTAGAAATGTTCCCATTCTTAACAAAATAATTATCACCAAGCATCCAAGGTTAGTCCTGGAAAAAGGCAACTCCTGGTTATGGGATGGGGGGATTGGGGAGTAATGTTACTGGCTATGAAGATGGACTGTATTATCCTTGAATTTTACCACCCCCGTGGTGGTTTTAAAACATGAGCCCCCAATTTTTTTATATTCTATGTCCCCATCCCTTAAATCTAGGCAGACTTGTGACTGCTTTGACCAATAGAGTTCAGTGGAAGTGATGCTCTGTGACTTCTGAGGCTAGGTCAGAAAAGGCTACACAACTTGTACTTGATCTTCTTAGAATACTTGCTCTCTGTGCTCAGCACGGTGGCTCACGCCTGTAATCCCAGCACTTTGGGAGGCCGAGGCGAGCAGATCACCTGAGGTCAGGAGTTTGAGACCAGCCTGGCCAACATGATGAAACCCCATCTCTACTAAAAATACAAAATTAGCTGGGCATGGTGGTGCATGCCTGTAATTCCAGCTACTCAAGAGGCTGAGGCAGGAGAATCACTTGAACCGGGGAGGCAAAGGTTGCAGTGAGCCGAGATCACGCCACTGCACTCCAGCCTGGGTGACAGGGCGAGACTCCATCTCAAAAAAAAAAAAAAAAATGCTCGCTCTCTGGAGGCTCTTCTCTGAACCCAGCACAATCATGCAAGAAGTCCAAGCCCCATAGAGGTCATATACAGGTACTCTAGTCTATGGTCCCAGTTAAGCCTTTAGGTCATCCTAGGTCAGTTACCAGACATGTGAGCAAAGAAATCATCTTATAAGTGGGTCCCCTTGGACAGGTGTGGTGACTCATTCCTGTAATCCCAACACTTTGGGAGGCCGAGGTGGGTGGATCACCTGAGGTCAGGAGTTCAAGACCAGCCTGGCCAACATGGTGAAACTCTTTCTCTACAAAAAAATGCAAAAAATTAGCTGAGTGTGGTGGCAGGCACCTGTAATCCCAGCTACTCAGGAGGCTGAGTCAGGAGAAATGCTTGAACCCGGGAGGCGGAGATTGCAGTGAGCCAAGATCGCACCATTGCACTATACCCTGGGTGACAGAGTGAGACTCTGTCTCCAAAAAAAAAAAAAAGTGGGTCCCCTTGACCCCAGCAGAAGCCCAAGACATCATGTAGCAGAGAAGAGACATGCCTGCTGTGACTATCCCAAATTCTTGACCTACAGAATCTATGAGCAAAGTTAAAAAGTTGTGACTTTACACAATTAATATTGGTAGGCTTTTTTTTTAATGCAGCAAAGCTAACCAGAACAAATTTCATTACTAAAAGTTTGGTGCTGTTGTAACAAAATCTAAAACACATGGCATTAGTTTTGGAACAGTACTCTAGAGGCTAACACTGAAGCATAAATAAAAAATGTAACAAAGATGTTACTGGAACTTAGGAGAAAGAAGATCCTTGTGTAACAGCTTGAAATTTGGTAGTATGAAAAAAGGAAATGTACTTAATAGATTTGTGATCTAGCTAAGGAATTCTGCAGGTGGAACACTGGAAGTGCTACCTGGCTTATTCTTGCTCCCCATAATAAAATGTCAGAGGAGAAAGATGAACTGAAGAATGAACTATTCCATTCTCAAACAAAATTTAGAGGTAATGTAAAGGATCCAGGACTTGCTGCGTTAAAAAACTAAATTTGTTTCTCATTCCCAGACTCTTCAGACAGGAAATACTTCTCAAATTAAGAAATGCCTTCAAGGTAAAAATAAAATCCCAGGTCCTATCAAGAAAGCATCTCAGAGTGTGGCTGTAAAACCCTCAATGACCCCAGAATGATTTAAGGTAATGCATTACAAACCCTTTCAGACAGACAAAAGAACTTCTGAAGATCTTAAGGCTATGTGTAGAAGACCTCCTGTGATAACAATAGGGGTTCTAAGTATCTTAAGGGGATTGCCCCACAGCAGCTTTACAAGGAGCCCAAGAGAGAGAAGTGCGTATTAGTGAGTGTGGCTTTTGTCTAATGTGATAGATTGTAACATATACAGTAAACCTACAAAATTTTTAAAGGAATTGTATCAGTTTAGACAGAAAGGGACAGACAGAATATGAAATGAAAAGAGGGGCCAGGCTCGGTGGCTCATGCCTGTAATCCCAGCAATTTGGGAGGCCGAGGTGGGCAGATCACGAGGTCAGGAGATCGAGACCGTCCCAGCTAATACAGTGAAACCCCATCTCTACTAAAAAAATACAAAAAATTAGCCAGGAGTGGTGGCATGTGCCTGTAGTCCCAGCTACTCGGGAGGCTGAGGCAGGAGAATTGCTTGAACCTGGCAGGGGCAGGCTGCAGTGAGCTGAGATTGTGCCACTGCACTCCAGCCTGGTGACAGAGTGAGAGTCTGTCAAAAAAAAAAAAAAAAGAAAGAAAAGAAGAGAAAACAGAGGTTGCATAACTGTGAATGTACTTAATAATACTACCGAACTGTACACTTAAAAATGGTTACATTAGTAAATTTTATGTTACATGTATTTTACCACAATTCTGTCTTATTTTATTTTTATTTTTAGAGACAGAATCTTGCTGTATTGCCCAGGCTGGAGAGCAATGGTACAACCCTCAAATTCTGCAGCCTCAAATTCCTGAGCTCAAGGGATACTCCCATCTCAGTCAGCCCAGTAGCTGACATTATAACCTGTCTTTATGGAAGGCTGAGAGCATGGGATCTGGAGGGAGATTACTACATTCAAACTGAGTGGCTCTGCCACTTATTAGCTACATAATTCTAGGCAAGTTGCCTAACCTCGTTATGCCTCAGTGTTCTCAACTATAAAATTGGGATACTAGACGGGCGTGATGGCTCAGGCCTGTAATCCCAGCACTTTGGGAGGCCAAGGCGGGTGAATCACGAGGTCAGGGGATTGAGACCATCCTGGCCAACATGGTGAAACCCCATCTCTACTAAAAAATACAAAACATTGGCCAGGTGTGGTAGTGCACACCTGTAGTCCCAGCTACTCGGGAGGCTGAGGCACAGGAATCGCTTGAACCTGGGAGGCAGAGGTTGCAGTGAGTGGAGATTGTGCCACTGCACTCCAGCCTGGCAACAGAGCAAGACTCTGTCTATTAAAAAAAAAATATTGGGATAATAGTGCCTACAATATAAAGTCATTCAAAATAAAAGAGATAAAGTGTAAAATGCTGTTGAAAACAGTATTACCATGAGCAGAGCATCTAATAAAAGTAAATCCATACCATTTACCACAAGCCATATTCACCTACATTATGTCACTTTCAACTTCAGTATCAACCTTGTGGAGATAGGTTGTGCTGATATTATTCCCATGGTACATGCTGAAGATACCAAGTTTACAGAGTGTATTAGTCTGTTCTCACTCTGCTATGAAGAAATGCCCACGACTGGGTAATTTATAAAGAAAAGAGGTTTAATTGGCTCACAGTTCCACATGGCTGGGGAAGCCTCAGGAAACTTACAGTCATGGCAGAAGCCACCTCTTCACAGAGCGGCAGGAGAAAGAATGAATGCAAGCAAGGGAAATGCCAGACATGTATAAACCCATCAGATCTCATAAGACTCACTCATTATCACGAGAATAGCATGGGGGAACTGCCCCCATGATCCAATTACCTCCACCTGTCCCTACCTTGACACTTGGGGATTATGGGGATTACAATTCAAGGTGAGATTTGAGTGGGGACACAAAGCCAAACCACATCAGAGAGATTAGGTGCATAATTCAGGATAATACAACTAATAACTAATAGAGTCAGTCTTTGAATTCATATTCTCTGACTCTAAGTCCATTGCCTTTTCCATTGTATCATGTTGCATTTGAAATAAGAGGAGCAGGTACCATGACCATCACTTAATAGGGAAAGAAATTACCTCTCTCAAAGCCTAAGTAATTCACTCATGATGATATAACCACTTAATGATAGAGGGTTGATGAGTAGAAGTATTGCATAGTAATTTCAAATGCTTTGAGGGCTGGATGCAGTGGCTCACTCCTGTAATCCTAGCAACTTGGGAGTCCACGGCAGGCGGATCGGGAGGCTGAGATAGATAAGAGGATCTCCCTCGAGGGTAGTAGTTCTAGACTAGTCTAGAACTGGGCAACATAGTCTGGGCAACATAGCGAGACCCCATCTCAACTAAAATAAATTTATTTATTTATTTATTTATTTATCGAGACGGAGTCTCGCTCTGTCGCCCAGGCTGGAGTGCAGTGGCGTGATCTCGGCTCACTGCAAGCTCCGCCTCCCAGGTTCACGCCATTCTCCTGCCTCAGCCTCCCGAATAGCTGGGACCACAGGTGCCCACCACCACGCCTGGCTAATTTTTTTTTTTTTTTTTTTGTATTTTTAGTTGAGACAGGGTTTCACCGTGTTAGCCAGAATGGTTTCGATCTCCTGACCTCGTGATCCGCCCGTCTCAGCCTCCCAAAGTGCTGGGATTACAGGCATGAGCCACCACGCCCGGCCATCTCAACTAAAATTTAAAAACTAGCTGGGAATGATGCTGTGCACCTGTAGTCCCAGCTACTCAGGAGGCTGAGGCAGAAGGATCACTTGAGCCCAGGAATTCTCAGCTATGATCATGCCACCATGTACAAAATTAAGATAATACAACTACCTCACTGGGTTGTTGGGACCAAATGAAATAGTGCATGTTGAGTTTGAAGCACAGTGCCTGGCACATAGTAAAACTTTTTAGTAACATACATCTCCTGTGTCCTAAGTCACACTTTTTTGTTTTGTTTCGTTTTTAAACATACCATGCTAATTCAACTCTTTCCTTTCTGAAGTCTTTCTGATAGAAAGAAGTCACTCAAGGCTTATGTTTAATTATCTTTATGAAATTATCCTTAATCCTTCCTTGCTATGCCTCGTACTAAGGCAGAGAGGGAGAGGTACTTAACAAAAATAAACATAAAATATTTTCACTTATTGCATGGCCTTTCAGTTCAGACAGGAAAATCATAATGAAAATTATACAGGTTCAAAATTATGACCTGGAAACTTGTTTTGGAAAAAAAATACATTTAAATGATATATATGATGCTCTCTACAAACACATATCTCTGCTTCAATATGTTCCAATGGAAAAGTTTATGTCACTGTTTGTTTATAAACACATGTATAGAGGGAAAAAGTTCAATTTCCACCAGTAGAAGAAAGCAATCTATTTCACCATGAGTCTGGAACAGCTTTAACAAGTCTGAGATACACAATAGCAGCAATTTCAACTTTGCTAGCACTCTATTATGCTGAAGTATCTCATGGTGCTTTGTGATAGCATTAAGAGTTCATCTATCCTAGAGGTTCAATAGTTAAAAATCAGTTCCGTATCACTTTCATTATATTTGGTCCAAAAGCAGGTTAGTAAAGTAGTGGTACCTGTTTATTTTTTAGACACCATTATAAAATAAGAACCGACAACACGGAAAGAAGTATAATATGGTAGGTATATACTGGACTACCTTTCCTCCAAAAGCTGGAGCCTATCTTCCCCTTTTAATATTCAACCTTCAACACTTCAGCATTGTCTCTTCAGCATGACATGTTCTAAGACATTCTTCCCACTCACATGTGTCATGAATATGCACTCACTTGATTTCATCTGGGTACGTCTACCTAGCTAAGCCCCATCGATCAGAAATATACATCATCATCAGGTAGTTAAGGACACCTGCACTCTGGCGAATACAGAATATCATTTACCTTCATGACCTACAGTTTAGAGTGGGAGAGAAATAGCTTTTCCACATATCTTCGGTTTTTAAAAAACTCTGCAAAGGGAAGCAGCTTAAGGTAGGTATTTAGGGGTTTGTATAGAGGTAATTAGAGTAAATAATTTAATTGAGTTGACTAATTTTTCAAAAGTCTATTTTTATCTGTAAGAATATACAGTAGATTCATGCGTTCTATTGTTACATTGGATTATTCCTCCTACTTTCACAGCAGCTGTTTTAAAAGTGACTTTTAGCAAACATTATGTTTTTTATTTTCAAAAATAGCATTACAGAAATCACATTAATATACAACATATCTTGAAGGTATACAGAAACCAATAAAGTCAGTAATATATAAAGAATAATGCAAATAGTTATGCCACATGGCAGGCAATGACTACCCATAACGGCCCCTTCCTTGTTGATTCTCGATGACTAGAATAACCAGAGAGACAAGACTTGTATTTTTGTCTAACAATAATGCCAAAAAGTACTAAATTTTCTTGAAAAAAAAAGTGTTTTTGTTTTCCTTTTCCATACTCCTACATTATCTCTCCCCCAAAATTGAATAGTAGAGGATGATCTGCAGCACTTCCTCAATTTCCCCACACTATCCCCGCCCCCTAAGCCCCACAAAACACTGGCTGGCACCAGAGCCAAGATGGGTAGGTAGTTTGTTAAGTGAAAAGGAAAACTAACTGGTTTCCCCAAGAAAAGCAAAATAAAAAAATTCAAGTGTATGGAGACGGCGTATTGAAAAATCACAGTGTAAAACATCATTCACTTTAGGAAACAAATTAATTAAACTGCTAAATGTCAAACAAGACCCCTTATTATTCATGTCAGTGAAATTTCAACTCAGTAATAGGTGTGATACAGATGTCAACTAATTGTTGATGATCTTTCTAACTAAATTGTTCTCACACAGTAGCATCAGGGCCTTGAGAGATGAAATATTTATGGCTGTCAAAATCTTTCTCCTAGAGTTACCAATTTGGCCTGTAACTTGAGGATACTGCCGTTTTCCACTTTGTTCCTATTACACCTTTCAATACTTTCTGATTACTTGGAGATTGCAGAAAGGCTGGACAGTCCTCACTATACTCTTCAAGTTAAAATAAGAAGCACCACTCCCTGTTGAGATAGTGACAGAGGTATTAGAGAGTTCTGTGCAAAAAGGAAACCATCTTTTTGACTTTGGTTTTTGTTCCTTCAGAATAAAATCCCATACTCACAACAGCACACCCCTTGAAAATTAGAAGAGTCTGCTGAACAATTTAGCAATGAAAAATTATTGCTGTATTTTGCCTAACATATTGCATTAATTCTTAAGTTGCTCATAAAACATATTAATCAAAATTGAAGACTTCTTTCTAGACACCGATTGTTTCCAGACACAGTGTACCTTCTCTGATACATTTTTGCATTGTCTTCATTCAAAAAAAAATTTTTGAAACAATTAGTTTTGGTCACTTTAACAAATGCTTTTAGTTATTAAAAGAATGTGGTTATAGTTCCTGTTTTTTTAAAAGGAAATATTAATCAGAAATTTCATTAACAAACACTTATGCACATTTATAATAAAATAATCATTTAATTCTCAAAATGATGATTCAAGCTCTTCAAAACCACAAGGCCGGGCAGGGTGGCTCATGCCTGTAATCCCAGCACTTTGGGAGGCTGAGACAGGTGGATCATTTGAGGTCAGGAGTTTGAATCCAGCCTGACCAACATGGTGAAACCCCATCTCCACTAAAAGTACAAAAATTAGCTGGGCGTGGTGGCACATGCCTGTAATCCCAGCTACTCGGGAGGCTGAGGCAGGAGAATCGCTTGAACCCAGGAGGCGGGTGTTGCAATGAGCTGAGATTGTGCCATTGCACTCCAACCTGGGTGACAGAGTGAGACTCCGTCTCAAAAAAAAAAAAAAAAAAAAATCTCAAGAAGCATCCTTAATTAGAAAGATTAAACTATATTTAAAATAATCTTATGTTTTTAAGTATTTTAAAAATAGCATATATAATACTTTTATTGAAAGGCCATATAATTAAAATTAAACATAAAGAGCTTTTCTAAATATTCAAGGGTAATGAGTTAATAGTATATCTCTTTATAGCTATCCCAAATAGAATTATTTTGATATTTAGAGAGGCAATCCTAAATATATTTAGAGAGGAACAAAATTTTTTAACATTTGGGAAAAAAAAGAAGCTTCCCTTAGTTATATTCACTAGGCAGTAAAGACAAACCTCTCTTTCATCCATGTCCTCTGTCCCCTGAATCACACTATCTGGCTAAGACTCAAGCCCAGATCAAAAGAAACCAACAAAAATTAAACTAGAAAATGCATGCTAAAAATAATTTAACTGCATGGCTTCCCCCTGGCCTAACACTGTGGCATTTACTTCATTAAGTGTTTCTAAAAAACTCGCAGTGGGAAAGGTACTTAATTTATTTACTGCATGAGTCTAACGAGAACTGTGAAAGAAATTTTAAGTAAACTGGCATGGTTTGGAGCAGGATTACTGGAACATTTGGTGTTTCATATGAGGCGCTCTTTTTTGCCCATCAGCACCCCTGGTACATTTCACCGTAAGCAATGAAATAATTTTGTTTGGCTTCTAGTACATATTTCCTGACAGAAGCTTGGTAATAATGAGAAGTTCTCAAAAAATAAAAATAAAAATAAAATGCAAAGAAAATTGCTTCTCCATGACTCTCATTCTTTAGACTTGTTCTTTCTCATAAATAGATGCAACTGCTTGTGCTCTCCCCATTTGATGTATCCCAGCAATGTCTTAGACTAAAAATAGGTAAAGGGCCTAAAAACTAAGTAGCCACAGACTAAAGCTGGCATCTTTACTTTCTGCTTTCTCAGAGGAGTTGGACAAAGAAGAAAACAGAGCTAACAACCCCTAACTTGTCTTCTCACCTAAGCTTCCATTAGTTCCTCCCAGCTGTCTACTAGAAATTTCAACATGTGCTGTGTAGCTTTAAACTCAGAATTTCTAAAACCGAAATGATAATCCTTCTTCCCAAACCAGTTTCCCCTCCCAAATCACTGACTCACTCACTGGTGCCATGGTTACTCCCATTTTTCAAGGTCATATCTTTGATTCATGTAACAGAGTAAGTCCTCCAATTTCAGATTTTCCCTAGAAGTAAGATCTCTGTGACTGACAGGTGAATGAATTGCCTATTCCATTGATCATGTAACTCCCCTAATCCCATGTGTTCTAAGATATTCCACAGAGATTATAGATATCCCTTACCAGAGCCTGAAGAGCTACCTTTGCCAGATTGTAAGCATTTTGACTGAGTTTTACAAGTCCCTTTATACCCAAATCCAAAGTTCTACCTAACTCCTCCCAGTCCCACTGAAAAGCCTCTACTAGTGACCAGAGCCACTCTCCCAAAAAGCTTTCAGACACCAAAGCCAGTACTGATCTGGCAGTATATCAAACCCTCCCTTATGGAAATTCAAAACACAAATGAGGCTCCAGTTACTTCTAGGTAAAATCTCTGTAGCTAATATTGTGATGTTAATCCTAAAACCTCTGTCTTTCCCTAGCCATGGCTTCTCCCACCCCTTAGAGTTAAAACATAGAGATTAAGACACAAAAGTATATCAGGTCAGCTTTATTTGCCTCTTGGCCTGGTACAAATAAGTGAGTGGTCTACACAGGACTGCCCAACTTCTCAGAGGCTATGCAGTTCCCTTTCTCGTAAATATACCAAGTTCTCATTTGTCCCATCCCATAAGTCATAGCAGCCATATCCTATGATTTATGAGTATCCATCATATTCCTTTTATATATACTTATCTTAAAATATTCAGGAAGGATATGAGGAAGAATCTAGGCACGAATATCATTGCTATAGCAACAACCGTTGCATATAATTGACCTTGCATTTTATCTTTCAAAAGTTTCTCCTATTAATGTAGTCATTCAAACTTACTTACTCTATCTGCCATGTGTCAGGCCCTAGTCTAGGAGCTGGAAACAGAGCAGCGAACAAGACAGAAAAGGTCCCTGCTCTCAGGGCATTTACAATCTCAATAGTTCTTCCTTGGCCTTTCTTGTCATCTCAGCATCCTTTGTTTTAGAATTGGACATCCTTGATTAATCCATGTAGCATTCCCTCTTTTGCCTTTCTACCTAGTACAAACTAGCCACCATAAACCAATGTCCGCCTGCTCTCCGAGCAAAGAAGCACTAGGCTTGGTTAGTTCTTAGAGAGGAAAAAGCTTGGGCAAACTCGAGACACTCTGGGCCACCTATATCATGCCATACTAAAAATGCTTCATTCAATAGGCTCACCTCTTTAACAGCCTCTCTATCTAGTCAGTCACCAAGGTGTGGCAGAAGGTATTTTTCCTACATCATCTGGCATAAACATTAAGTTTTATGTTACTCCTAAACACATTTGCCCTTCTTGGATATAGGTCCTAGCCCCGGACAATTACTTCAGATTCTTCACCTCCTCTAATGATGCTTTTCCTGCTGGCTTCTATATAACCATTCACCCTCTGATTTCTCTAAGCACTGAAGGATTTTCTTTTTTTTTTTTTTTTTTTTTGAGACAGGGTCTCGCTCTGTCACCCAGGCTAGAGTGTAGTGGCGCAATCTCAACTCATTGCAAACTCCACCTCCCGAACCCAGGTGATTCTCCCACCTCAGACTCCCAAATAGCTGAAACTACAGGCATGCACTACCATGCCTGGCTAAGTTTTACATTTTTTTGTAGAGACGGGGTTTCATCATGTTGCCCAGGCTGGTCTTGAACTCCTGGGCTCAAGCGATCTGCCCACCTCAGCCTTCCAAAGTGCTGTGATTACAGGTGTGAGCCACCATTCCTGGCCAGGATTTTCTTAGTAATTTTTTCTCTTCTATATCGGAAGTTGGGGGAAATGTCTGCCCCAGATTTTACGGCACACTGCTCTGCATTGTCAGAATAAGTCAACATCCATAGTGATTGAAGATGTCCTTTCCAGTGCTCCTACCCAAGAAGGGAAAGAGAAGTAAGTTCTGTGGGCTATGATTAGAAGAAGGCGCATTTGGAACTGGCCTATGGTCCCGAGAGGAGCTCTCCTTTCTTGTGTACCAAGAACTTGAAACATCTTTCTTAAGTTTCATAGTCCAAACATGGGAAGGAGCTTATGATATTAAAGCATCCATAAGCAGGATAATAAAAATTCAAAAACAACTAGGAATAGAGATAAGGTATATCAGACATTATCCTAGTTGATGCAATGGAATAGCAAATTTAGCTCTGACCTTACTAGCAGTCATAGTGTACTAGAAACATAATTTGTTCATTTGTTAATTCATTAATTCAACAACAGTTATCGAGCTACTACTATGTACTAGTCACACTCCTATGTTCCAGTCCCCCTCTCCTTTGGCCCTTGTCGCATTCTGTGTGAAGAATAAGGTATTGGGTGGGTGGGGGTGGGTGCAGGAAGGGGCCTGTCAGTGGGGTAATTTGGCTGTCTGCAGTAGGCCACACAGAAGAGCGGCCTGAGGGCATTTCTCCCTCTAAATGGCTTGGAAATTGTGATCAATAGCTAGCATAGATGTGAAAATAAACACATACAGCAAATTACCAAAGCACTCATCAGAATGTTTTATTACCAAAGCTCTCATCAGAATGTTTTTTAATTCCGTGAAAATGCAGGACTGCTTGTGAAAAGATTAACACCAAATGTAATTAAATAGATATTTTGTTTTTGTTTTCCTGAACTGGCTTCATCCATGCAGATGGGGGACAGCATACATCATATCATTCCAAGCTCTTCAGGAGATCCTAGGAATACTGACATTTATTTTATTTGCTTTGAGAATGGAAGTTGGTTTGCATTTATCTTAAGAAAAAAACATTGAAAATATAAATCAAATAAAAATTTAATTTTAAGCAAGTATAATGAAGCCCATTGTAAGTTGACTACACATCCTGTCTTTCAAAATTTCATACAGATTTAGGTATAGATATTTTGATGTTGTCTTTAACCAGCTGGCCTTCCAATAGAGAAGAAATACTAGCTTTAATTTATTGTAGTTTAGAAACATCATACAGGAATTGAGAAAGCACAAAAAAAGTAGGAGACTCTTGAAAGGCTAGCAATAATGAAAGGGTAGGAAAAACTGTTCTTTAAATTTAGGTACATGTAGGTCAGAAGAAGAGGTATACTGTCAAAATGAGATAAATGAAAGTACAATTTTGTGCCATGTGTAAAATACATCCATAAAAGCTAGATAATAATAATAATGGCTGCCACTCATTTAATGCTTACAACATGCCAGGTGCTATGCTAAGTGCTTTATGTGTTTTCTTATTTCATCCCTACAGCAAACCTATGATTTATTAGCCTCAGTTTATAAAGAAAATGAGAAACAGAAAGGTGAACTTATTTGTCCAAAGTCAAAATGTTGGCTAAGGGGAGGAGCTAGTAACTTTTTGCCCCTTTTTTGTCTTGTGTACAAAATTACATAGACATGGTCAAGCATCAGCTACTATTGTCCTGCAAGGTAGTGGCAGCCTGGAGTCTGAGTTCCTTGGGAAGTGGTAGCAGCAGTGACTACAAGTGTCATGGCTGACGTAAGGAAGACGCAATCCGAAGAACAATTTCACTGTGCACTCCTTCCTCCACCCACAAGCAGAGAAAGTTCTCAGAACGTTTTCATTCATACCTGTTCTAAAGTCTGAAATTACAAGGAGCTACAAGAAGGACAGCCTAGGTAAGCACAAAGTACAGTACTATTAGAAGATGGGGGGTGGGCAGAGTAAGCAGGTTGGACAGATTGGTTTGCAGTATTATTAAATAGGGTGGTCAAGGAGGTCTCACTAACAAGGTCAAATTTGTGTAAACACTTGAAGTGAGGGACCCAACCAAAAGATAAAATCTGAGGGAAGAACAGTCCAGGAGGAGGGAACAGCTGGAGGGAGCAAGAGCCCCAGATGGTTTTAGGAGGCAGATCTCTCAGCCCTCAGTTGAAGTACCTTTTTACTTTCAGATAATTTACAAAAGTCCAATGTAACGATTAAGAATGTAGGACATGAAATACTAGTCAGCCATAAAAAGGAATGAAATAGGCCAGGCATGGTGGCTCATATCTGTAATCCCAACACTTTGGGAGGCTGAGGCAGGCAGATTGCCTGAGGTCAGGAGTTTGAGACCAGCCCGGCTAACATGGTGATACCCTGTCTCCACTAAAAATACAAAAATTAGCCAGGCGTGTTGGTGCACACCTGTAGTCCCAGCTACTCAGGTAGCTGAGGCATGAGAATTGCTTGAACCTAGTAGGCGGAGGTTGCAGTGAGCCGAGATGGCGCCATTGTACGCCAGCCTGCGTGACAGAGCGAGACTCCGTCTTAAAAAATAAAAGGAATGAAATAATGTCCTTTGCAGCAACTTGGATGGAGCTACAGGCCATTATTCTAAGTGAAGTAACTCATGAATGGAAAACTAAATATCGTATGCTGTCACTTAAAAGTGGGAGCTAAGCTATGGGGATGAAAAGGCATAAGATTGATATAATGGGCCAGGCACAGTGGCTCACGCCTGTAATCCCAGCACTTTGGGAGGCTGAGGCGGGCAGATCACTTGAGGTCAGGAGCCCAAGACCAACCTGGCCAATATGGTGAAACCCCGTCTCTACTAAAAATACAAAAATTAGCTGAGCACAGTGGCACATTCCTGTAATCCCAGCTACTTGGGAGGCTGAGGCAGGAGAATCACTTGAACCCAAGAGGTGGAGCATGCAGTGAGCCAAGATCGTGCCACGAAACTCCAGCCTGGGCAACACAGCAAGACTCCACCTCAAAAAAAAAAAAGTGATATAATGGACTTTGGGGACTCGAGGAGGAAGGTTGACAGGGAGGTGAGGGATAAAAGACTACATACTGGGTACAGTGTATACCGTTCAGGTGATGGGTGCACTAAAATCTCAGAAATCACCACTAAAGAACTTATCCATGTGACCAAAAACCATCTGTACCCCAAAAACTATTGAAATGAAGTTTTTTAAAAAGAATGTAGGCGATGGAATCAGTGGAATGTAAAATCTGAGAGGGAAAGTATAATGAGAAATGGGATATTTGTATAGTCTCAAAGTATGTCTCAATAAGATATTTATTAATATTAATTACAAAGGGGAAAATAGTAGTGTTGTAATGGAGGATCCTAGGATCCACCACTTCAGCCAAGTGATCAAGGTGAACATTACCAGTAATTGAGTCATGTTAGTATCATGTAGCCCCAGTATGATTCACTGAGAAGGAGCACATCACTTCTGTAATATTCTAGTTTAAACTTTAAAATCTCAATGTAATCATGAGAAGACATCAGATGAACTCAAATTAACAGACATTCTACAAAATAATTGACTAGTACTCTTTAAAGTATCAAGGCCGTGAAAGACAGAGAAAGACTAAGGAATTACCACAGATTTAAAGAGACTAAAATAAAATGACAGCTAAATGCAGTATGTGCTCTTGGATTGGATCATGGACCAGAAAAAGGATATTAATAGAAAAACTAAAATTCTGGTGAAATTTGAATAAGCTCTGTAGAGCAGTTAACAGTATCAATGTCAATTCTGAGATTTCAATAATTATTCTATGGTAATGTAAGATGTTAACATTCAGGGAAGCCAGGGGAAAAGTATTTGAGAACTGTCATAGTCCATTTTTTATTGCTATAACAGAATACCTGAGCCTGGGTAATTTACAAAGAAAAAGGTTTATTCTGATTCACAGTTCTGGAGACCAGGAAGCCCAAGATTGGGCAGCCACAACTCGTTGGTTTCTGGTGAAAGTCTTGTCCCACGTTGTAACATAGCACAGAAGTCAAAAAGGAAGTGGGCAAAACACAAAGGGTAGCCTCACTTTATAACTTGCTCTCATGGTACCAATTCAGTTCTACAATAGTGACAACTCACTTACTCCCATGAGAATTACCGAGTCCTGCAAGAGCATCATTAATCCCTCTTAACCACCTTAAGGCCCCACCTCCCAACACTGCCATACCAGGGACCATATTTCCAACACATGAATTCTGGTGACATACTCAAACCACAGCAGGAATTATACTTATTTTAAAACTTTTATTCAGGAGGCCGAGGTGGGAAGATTGCTTGAGCTCAAGAGATCAAGACCAGCCTGGGCAACATGCTGAAACCCCATCTCTACAAAAAACACAAAAAATTGGCCAGGCATGGTGGCATGTGCTTGTAGTCCCAGCTACTTAGAAGGCTGAGGTGGGAAGATCACTTGAGTCCAGGAGGTGGAGGTTGCAGTGAGCCAAGATGACTGCACTCCAGCCTGGCTGACAAAGAGAGACCCTGACTCAAAACAAAACAAAACAAAAAACAAAAACAAAAAACTTTTTTTTTATAATAGTCTAAAATAACTAAAAGTTAAAAACAAAGAAAAATAATTAGGCTATTGGAGACAGTTCCCTGAGCTCAAACCCTGGCTGAGCTGAAACCCTGGCTCAGTCCCTCATTAGCTCTTGTCACCTTTCTGTGCTTCAGTGTTCTCACATTAAAGCTACAGGAATTTAAGACATATAATTTTTTTTTTTTTGAGATGGGGTCTGGGTCTGTCATCCAGCCTGGAGTGTAGTGGCAAGATCTCGGCTCACTGCAACCTCCACCTCCCAGGTTCAAGCAATTCTCCTGTCTCAGCCTCCCGAGTAGCTGGGACTACAGGCACATGCCACCACACCCGGCTAATTTTTGTATTTTTAGTAGAGACAGGGTTTCACCATATTGGTCAGGCTGGTCTCGAACTCATGACCTCAGGTGATCCACCTGCCTTGGCCTCCCGGAGTGCTGGGATTACAGGCGTGAGCCACCACACCCAGCCGAGACATACAATTTAAGACATACAAGTTACATCATATTTTTCCACTGCCTTTAACATAATAATATAGAAATTGATAAGGATATCCTATCCAGATTACTTATATTTATCATAGGATTATTTACCTAAAGGAAAAAAAATCCCATAGAAAGTTATTCAATCTATCCAGGCCAAACTTTCCTTTTACTACACATCCTACATATACACATACATATTCCTTTGGGATAAGGTAAACAGCCACAATACTGGAACCTCTAGATGGATGTCTACAATGGTCTCTTGTAGGATGTTCACAACCTTTGAGTGTGAGGGAAGGAAAGAAACATGCTTTCATTGCGCATGAAAGCTCAGAATTTTTAAACACTGTAGTGGGGAACTCCCTTCCTGTAACTGATTCTATACCTATAGGTATACTGCCTACTCACTCCCTTGCTGTGACTGGCTATATGCAAACCAGATAAACCTAAGGTGCTGATGCCACAGGATTAATACCTAGATATTTGCTCTGCTATTCCCCACCAATGTGGCTATAGGTTTACATTTACGCAAATTAGGCAACTCTCATGTGTTGATGCTGAATAAGACACTGTGATTCTCCCTAGGATCTAGAATCAATCACAATTGATACACTAATTCACTCTATACCAGTGCTACTCAAAACAGGGTCTACCTATGCCAGTCCTTAAAGTCACTGTTACTTGTTCAAGACAAGGTCATTACATTAAAGTACTTAGAAACTTTTCACATTACCACAACGTTTTTACTTTATGAAAGTCTCAGCCCATAAGTGCTAAACATTTAAACACATGCATAAAAGTCCTTCACCACAGATAGTTTGAGAAACACTGTTCTGGAACAGTGCTACTCAAAGTTTGATGTACAGGCTGACAATGAAGTGTCTGTTGCCAGTTTGTGCCGAGGTAAGTTTCTTGCATCAGAATGCAGATCATTAAGCACATTGTTTAGTTTGGCTGACACTTTTTTCACAGCATGACTTTCTTGATGAAGGAAGCAGTAAGTTGATTTAATTCTGGTACAAGCTGCTAAACTCCTCTCAGTCTAGTGCTTTGAGTAGCACTACTCTACTTCATCAGTAAAATGGGGATAATGAGAGTAACTATCACAAAGGGATGTTAAACATTAAACTTAATGTAACATGTAGAGTGCTTATAAACAGAACTAAATAAATATGAATAATTATTACTTTCACTATTATCACAACAGGACTTCTAAAATGATGAGGAGATCACTGCAAACAGAAAATAGACAAGAAAAAAATGAGATGAAATCAGGGTCATTACAAAAAGGGCATACTACATGGTACAGTACACCAATTAGAAGTAGGCCACCATGAATTTGGTTCAGTGCTTTTTTGCAGTCAACAAAAAGGAGAAAATGTGATGTGTTCCATGATGCATACTATCCATAAGGTTTTTTTTATAAGTGCTCCAAAGAAGTACAACCAATCCTGGTTCTGACTGAAGGTCATTGAAGATTTAAGGTCTGAGTTTCAAAATTGAAATTAAACCTACTTTGCCTTTTGCCTCCAATTTGTAATGACAAAAAGAATTTACTGAAGCAAGGTAGAAGTTCTAACAGACTTGCTATAGAAGAAAATTTAGCCATTAATCTGTCATTTCAGTCAAAGTTAAGCTCATTAATAACTTCTATTCAGCTCCAAACTGCCTTCAATTTTTCTATTCCTTTCTGATAAGGACACACATATTCAAAAAAAAAAAGATTGCACAAATTTTATGAATTCCAAAATGAACAGGTAAATAATATTGAAGATAAGAATTTTCTTGTAGGCACTACCTTTCTAAATGCCTTGTGAGCTTTTCGAATTAAAACGTTTTAAAGAGTATGTTTGCCATTCCGTCACATAGTCATTTTTATAAACATTTCAGATTTGAAGATTTTTTGATCAGCATAAATTTGCAAGATAAAAATGATACCTTGATTATTTAAAGTAATATTAGCTAACACATTTTGAAATATGACAAAAAGCAAGAACGGTTTAAACAGAGTTAATTTTGAAAGAAAATTAGTCAGTAAAGCACACTTATTACAGAAATCCAATTTGGTATAAGGAGACGGATTTCTTGAACTATATTTATACCATGTGAAATGTCTCATGTTATTATTCATTATTAGCACTAAAAATCTGGGTTTACCAGTATCTGTATTCACAGAGTCCCCCTACATTGAGAAATGGCGTTTATTTCTGTCCGACCAGAACATAACTAGGATTTTAACATAATATCTATCCCAAAATATAAACAAAGAATAAATTATACAGATATTGACTAAAACCAATCACTATTATCCCCAGATGTTTAAAACAGTATAATCAGAAAGAAATATGAAAAATAACTCACATATTTAAATGAAAATCGCTGAAAACTGTCTCACATGCAAGGAAGAGAATCATCCCTTTATTTACAAAATCCTTAAGGCATGAGAAAAATTCTCCAATAGAAATAAATATATTTTGTAGAAGAGATGAGGTATACAAGTAGTCTTCAACTCATTCTCCTTGAATTTCAACTTTCCTTATTTCATTTTCTCACTTTTATACCCCTACCACTTAGCTTAGGAACATTTACCATTTTCTCCTTCTTTCCTTGAAACAAGCACAGATTTAAACTTTTAGTTTCACAGGATGCGGTGGCTCATGCCCGTAATGCTAGCACTTTGGGAGGCCAAGGTGGAATGAACTGCTTGAGCCCAGGAGTTCGAGACCAGCCTGAGCAACATGGTGAAATCCTGTCTCTATAAAAAAATACAAAAATTAGCCAGGCATGGTGATGCACAGCTACTTGGGAGGCTGAGCTGGGAGGATGCTTGAACCTGAGAGGAGGAGGTTGCAGTAAGCCAAGATCGCGCCACTGCACTTCAGCCTGGGCAACAGAGCCAGACTCTGTCTCAGATAAATAAATAAATAAGTAAAGTAAATAAACTCCTTGTTTCTCCTTAATGTAACAGGAACAAGCTGACATTTTATAAAGGAAGTACAGTTGACTCTTGGACAACACGGATTTGAACTGCACCGGTCCACTTACACATGGATTTTCTTCTGCCTCTGACACCCGTGAGACAGCAAGACAAACTCCTCCTTTTCCGCCTCCTTCACCTCAGCCTATTCAATGGTAAGATGATGAGGATGAAGACCTTTATGATAAAGAATAGAGCAACTGGACATCAGCAAAAAAGTGAATCTTCACCAAAAACTCGCACCTTATACAAAAAATTAACTCAAACTGGACCACAGACTTAATGTAAAACATAAGACTATAAAACTTTCAGATAAAAACAGAAGAAAAGTTTTCAGGACCTAGAGCTACAAAACTAGTTCTTAGAATTGATGCCAAAAGCACAACCCACAAAGAAAAATAAATTGGACTTCATCAAAACTAAAAGCCTTTGCTCAGCAAAAGACCCTATTAAGCAGATGAAAAGAGTAGCTGCAGACTGAGAGAAAACATTTGCAAACTACTGCATATCCAACAAAGAGTAGCATGTAGAATATATTTACAAATTCTCAAAACTCAATTATTAAAAAAAAACAATTAGAAAGTGGGTGCTCTAGTTTCAATATGGTTTGTTTGACCCCTCCAAATCTCATGTTGAAATCTGATCCCCTGTGTTGGAGGTGGGGCCTAACGTGAGGTGTTTGGTTCACAGGGATGGGATCATTCACAAATGGCTTGGTGTCATCCTTGCAGTAATAAGTGAATTCTTGGTCTATTAGATTCAGTGAGAGCTAGTTGTGAAAAAGAGCCTGGCATCTCTCCTCCCACCCCTCACCACATGACCTCTGTGCACACTGGCTCCCCTTTGCCTTCTGTCATGAGTGGAAGCAGCTGGAGGCCATCGCCAGAAGCAGATGCTGGTGCCATGCTTCTTGTACAAGCTGTAGAACCATGAGCCAAATAAACCTCTTTTCTTTATAAATTACCCAGCTTCAGATATTCCTTCATAGGAACAAAAAACCAGACTAACACAATGGGCAAAACACTGAACAGGTATTTCACAAAAAAGGATATACAGATGGAAAATAAGCACATTAAGAGATCTTTGACACCATCAGCCATTAAGGAAATGCAAATTAAAGCCATAATGAGATATCATCATACATCTATTAAAATGGCTAAAATAAAAATAACAGCAACACCAAAGGCTGGCAAGGACGCAGAAAAACTAAAAGGCCCCACCTCAATTCTGCCCTTGTAAGAGGCATAGGAAATTGAACAAACCCCTAGGCCAAAAATCAGAAAGAAGCACATCATACGCATCCATTAAATGGTTGTTAAATAAACAAATTACACTTGTCTAAAGCCAAATATTCACTTTTATGGAATCATAAGGTAAGCCAATTATGAGCTCTCAAAAAGCTCCTTTTGAATAAAGAATTAAACATAAATTCAAAAATATCTAGAAATACTTGAAATCTGAACTAATACAACATATGACCCTAAAGGGAGTGCCCTAAACTAAGTCCTAAGTCATTTGAGCAGTATGTCTTATCTTCTAGGATTCTGGGGAAAGATAGGGAATTAAGGCAAGGGTGGGACTCACCATAACACAGATGAGTTCTGGGTTATGTTATGGTCTGAATGTTTGTGTCCCTCAAAATTGATATGTTGAAACCCTAATCCCTAATGTGATGGTATTTGAAGATAGGGCCTTTGGGAAGTAATAAGGCTTAGATGAGGTCATGAAGATGGGGCCTTCATAACAGCATCTGGGCCCTTACAAAAAGAGGAGACAACTCTCTCTCCCCCTTCCCCTTTTGTTCTCTCTCTCTCTGTCTCTCTCTCCCCACCCCCTCTTCCCCTCTCTCCTTTCCTCTTTCTCTCCCTCCACAAGTAAATTCATCAAGGAAAAGCCATGTAAGAACATAAGGATAAGACAGCCCTTCTAGGACAAGCCAGGAGACGAACTCAGCAAGAACAGAATCTGGAGGCACCTTGATCTTAGATTTCCTAGCCTGCAGAAGTGTGAGAAATAGATTTCTGTTGTTTAAGCCAACCAGTCTAAGGTATTTTGTCACAGCAGTCTAAGATCTAATAACAGGGTGCTTGAAACTACAAGTCTGTCACACTGGGTTTGGACAGACTTCGCGTGGACAAATGAAGAAGCCTAGAAGCGATTCTTTTTTCCTCTTTTTCTCAGTCTGCTGCATGTATCATCTCTGGGCTGAAAATTCTGATAGGAATATTTAAAAATTTTCATCTCAAAGGTCCTCTTCCCTTTTATCACCAAAGTTTAGTCTAAAACTTCTATGACATCTCAAGCCTGCTGTAATTCCTCTTTTCTCTCTGAAGACTGATACTATTAACTTTTTCACATATCTTAGAACTTAAAAGTAATCTCGCTTGCTGATAGAGTGTGTCATATGTGGTTATCTGATTTCCCAATAGACCATCAATATCTTAGGACAAAGCAATCTCTTATATTCTATCCTCTTTACTCTTACTTTCCCTCACACTCTTGCAAGCAATGATTTAGATATGCAAAGTTTCTAACAAAGGTAGGTCAGAAGTACTTCCATTGTTTGCTTTTGGGCCAAACCTGAATGACACAAGCAGGGGAGAGGTTAAATTTCTGGAAAAAAAAATTGGTTATTACACTAACAAAAGAAATATGGAATATGGGAAAGAATTTTTTTAAATAATGAAATAAGCTTTTTTTGAATAGACTTTAGTTTTTTGTTGCATTTTTTGGTAAGAAAAATAACATGGAACAGAATAAAAATGCCCTCTTCATAGCCAAGCAAGCACTTGGCTATAATATATGCTAATAAAACTGTGACAAAGAATTATATGTAGCACAGGACAAATCAGTAGTCATCAACACAAAAACTAAAAATAATTAGATGAGTTAAAAAAATGTTTTCTATACCCCCAAATTACATATCCTATTAATACATAGTATTTTCCTTTAATTGGCTAAGAAAAAGGAACTATAATATATTTTATTATGGATCATAATGATTGAATAGTTTTACCTTCTCTCTTCTAAAATCAGCTTTCCTTAAGGGACAGTTGAAATCTCAAATTATTAAATCTTGAAGGTGGATATGCATGCTGGGCTCTCAGTGTTCTTTTTCCTTTAAAATAAATACCTTTATGAACCACCTTGAAATATTATCTAAACCCAGGTTCAACAATCAAGGTGGTATGTCTTGAAATGTTCTTCTCTAAAAAGCTAAGTTAAAATTCTAATTAAGATGGCAAACCAGATCAAGGCAAGACATTATCAAGCATTATCAATTTAATGGTGATTAGTGCATCAGATTAATTTCTAGAGAATGGACACAGTGAAACTGAAATAAAGCACTGGCCATTTTTAAAGACAGTTAAAAGGGTACAAGGGCATGGGAGGTAAGGAAGGCTTGAAGTGCAGAAAGGGAAAAGGAAAAAGAGAGCAGACCTGGAGTGACAGAGACAAGGATACTAATCAGTCACAGGGCACACAAGAGCACAGGGCAGGGTTTAGGGGAGAGATACAACAATTCAAATCTAAGTTGGGAAACACCAAAGATAAATGTATATTTATTCGGTAATTTTTTTTTTTAAAGACAGAGTTTCAACTCTGTTGTCCAGGCTGGAGTGTAGTGGTGCGATCTCGGCTCACTGCAACCTCTGCCTCCTGGGTTCAAGCAATTCTCCTGCCTCAGCCTCCTGAGTAGTTGGGATTACAGGTACCTGCCACCATATCCAGCTAATATTTTGTATTTTTTGTAGAGACAAGTTTCACCATGTTGGCCAGGCTGACATTACATGTGTGAGGCACTGCGCCTGGCCTATTTGATAATTTTTGCCTGAGGCAAGCCTTACATAGCCTTTACATTTTCTCTTTTTGTTGTTTTGCTTTTTTGTTTTTGTTGTATCATTTTATTCTTGTTTCGCCTCCAACCCACCCCGCTACTCTATTGCCCAGGTTGGAATGCAGTGATGTAATTATAGCTCACTGCAACCTTCAACTCCAACTCCTGGGCTCAAGCGAAACTCCTGCCTCAGCCTCCTGCTGGGACTACAAGCACGAGCCACCATGCCCAGCTCCTTTACGTTTTCTAATGTTACATCCTAATTCAAACACTCGAACTGCACCTATAAAAATATTTCCTGAGTAGACCCAGTGTTTCAATTTGTCCGAGCCCTTTATTAATTAATTTTTTAATAGGACAAAAGGCATACAAATTCATTTAACAGGTATACATGAGAGACTTCACAATGAAGACCCAGCCTCCCAATGAGTTAGGAGATAGGAGATAGGCAACTTAAATTCTACAAGTCTCTTTCTTCACTCCTGTTCCAAATTACAGCTCTATATTCTAGTAGAAACATGTAGCATTTAAAATAGACCCTTTCAAAATTGTGATGGGACATTTCTCCATTGTTCCTTTATATTCTCTGGCACACACATAATGTACAGTCAACAACAGTTCTATCTCACCCAGTGAAAGTGTTTAATAGCAATAGAGTGTCAATGCTTTCTCAAAAGAAAGATACCACACATGGTTATAAATAAAGGTAAATAAAATACTGAATTAGTCTTGAATTGAAGAAAAAACCTACCATTGCAAAAAGAAAAAGAACACTGCCATATATGTGTATATAAAAATTAAGATTTGTCATAGGTATGTATATAAAATATTCACATTGAATATATAAATATATATTATGCAAACTGAAGTTAGTACTAAGTACAAGTCTCCAGGAAAAAAAAAAAACCAAAATATATAAGGTTAAAAAAAAAGCTAAGAAATTGCTAACAAAATATTCTCTCTATGTATCTTTGATCTTCAATTAATCTGAGGCTGGGCATGATGACTCATGCCTGTAATCACAGCACTTTGGGAGGCCAAAGTGGGAGGATCATTTGAGGTCAGGAGTTCAAGACCAGTCTGGTCAACATGGTGAAACCCCATCTCTACTAAAAATACAAAAATTAGCTGGGTGTGATGGTGCTTGCCTATAATCCCAGCTACTCAGGAGGCTGAGGCAGGAGAATCGTTTGAATCCAGGAGGCAAAGGTTACAGTGAGCTGAGATTGTGCCACTGCACTCCAGCCTGGGCAACAGAGCAAGACTCCAGAAAACAAAAAAAAAAAAGTATCTGAGAAAAGGGCAAAATGCTGGAAATGTTGGAAAATTGAGTCAACTAATATGTGACAAAACAAAGTAATAAATTCATAGAATTTAACATATATAATAACTTGGGTCAAATTTTTATGATCTAATCAACATAAATATATAAATTCTCTTTACATTATCTTATTTAAAAACTTGTTTTTTTCCTACAATAATCCAGGAAAAAATTAATCTTATAAACTAGATGACTACAACAAAAATCTTTTAAATAATTATAAATATCAAGGAATTTAAAAATACAGCACAAAAATGTTTTTCAAAGAACAATGTTTTTGAAGTCTGATAGTTCATACTTCAACATATTTTAAATAAGACAAGCTCAAAAGAGTCCTAAAAAGGGAGGCTAATTCAAAATGTATCACAGATTTAACTGTATGCTTATATTTATAGTCTGATATGGAAGAACTTCAGTAGATAGTGTAAAACCTACTTAGATACTGTAAAACCCTAGTGAGAACTAGATTAATGATACTCTAGAGACATGTAGGGACAGCTTTGAACTTATATTCTGTGGTTCTGTGCTTATATTTTAGTCAACAGTTTCGCAGGATATTATCCTTTTCATGTATTTTAATATTTTCATCAAGTGAATCTTGTATTTACTTCTTGAAGCTATTTAAAATGAAGAGTGAAATTTCATAAATCTAGGATAATAAATATGTACATGAAATCCAACTCAAGTATTCTTCCAATACATAGTACAAAGCTTTTTATATTCAATTCAACGCAAGGTATAAACCCAATGTCATCTCTATGAATGAAACATGGAAAGACTACTCCTAAGTAAGAACTATAACCATTCAGAAGTATCACAAAACAGATTTTACTCAGTGCTATTGTGCCAAAAGCCTTTCATGTGAGACTCCTACAAAATTTTCATGGTTCTACAACACAGAAATCATAAACAGTCACACTTTAGAACCTCATGTTCACTCAACTGGAAGATCTGGGATACCCCAAGTAATATTAGAAGAATTTCATCAATGCTCACCAGGCTTGTCACAGGACAAGTACCAAAGAACAGTGAATTCCGGTTTTGTTGTAAGGATATGAGATAATAATGTGTGATCTCTATGATTCACTATAAGAATTTAAAAGACATACAATAAAATTATAAAGACAAATTCCCATTTTGTAAGAATTGTACTGATGTTTTAGTATGTCCTTCACACTAGAGAGCAATTACAAAGTATGATATGAATACACTAGAACTTGAGCCTGACTATATTCAAAGCTTCAATTAATTTTCAATGATCAAACAACTGTACTGCCAAGAGACAAGAAACCACAGGTCTTTTACATGATCCTACAAAGTGATAGACAGAAAAGAGGTCACTCTCCAAGGTCAGCATATGCAGTGCTAGAAACATTCAAGTAAAGAACCTCACATAAATGGCTGCAGACGCTTCTGAAGACAGTCCTTGTTAGCATCATTCAAATAATACTTACAAGTTTCTCCGTATATCTGCCTATTCTTGAGGATAAATGATTAGACGTATTATATTTTCTTACAGAAATCAAATAATTCATTTTTTTAAAAAAGATTAAACATAGGTCACTCATCTCAGAACTGCAACTCGTCTTAAGTAATAAGATCTCTTACAATAAAAGAGGTTTTGCAAATATCATCTATATTTTTACCCTCATAAACACAGTGCCCACACTATGCCAACCCAAATGGGAGATATCTGTTTATATACTTGAGAGAAATCCCTCCCCCAACCCCCGCCATTACCACAAAATTCAAGACTTGAAAGTGCTCAGGATAATTTGGTTATTTCCAACAATCAAAAGAGACCAATCTCATTTGGGAATATTGGCCAATAATTAAGGAGATATCAGTTGCCCTAGCAACAGATTCCTTCCCAAACAAGCACTGTTTTCATTCAGCAGCCTTTAGCCAAAAGGGGAATTAAATCACTGAAATCAACAATTCCTTTGTTTAGCAAACAGAACAGCTTTCCAGGTCTCAAGAAAACAGTCCCCTCGCAGTTGGTCCAGTATTGCCCAAGGTAGCAGTTGTTTAGTTGAATAAGCCAACCTCTTGAATTACAGGATTTTATCATCAAAACCACTGCTAACAGAACTGCTAGCTTTTGCCAAAGAAACATGACAAAAGAAAGAGCATCTCCTAAGTAATACTAATGAATATATTTAGCTACATACATCTTAACCTTACGTAGAGAATGTATATGTGTGTTGATGTGGCTCCTCATATTTACTCTAGCAAAGGATTAGTCCACCTACTCTGTTAATAAATAGCTTGTTTTACTTTAATTTCTCAGTGTAAGAGCCTAATCTCATATTAGACAATTTAAAAAATATTTGACATGGGTCATCACCAAAACTGAGAAACTGAATAGCTACATTTCTGCATGTTCATATAACCTGTCCAACTCTACAACATGAAGTCATGTCACTGTACTAAAGCTATCTAGAGAGGTTAAGCATTGCTCATTTTCTAATAAATAGTAATAATAAATAAATAAAGGTGCTATGATGGATCTCTCTCAATAGACACATACTTGAACTCCCAAGGGCTCCACAGGGTAAAAATAGAAAGGAAACAAGCATCAAACTCTTGTACAAAATGCTTATATCCTAACTACACTCCATGATCCCTGATGTCCTTATTTCAGACTATCTCCATAATGAATGACCTTACCTTTCCAGTCTTACTCTACCACAACATTCCAATTTACAAACCTCCTCCCTACCCCACACAGGTCCCCCGACTTCCCCGCTCCAGATTTCTCTTCTGGTAAGAAGACTCACCCTGCCCCGATGCCTGGCAGGTGTCTGAATTGCTCGCTATGTCAGGATCCGGCTCTGATGCCTGCTTGGTCTTTGCCTTTCTTGCTCTTCTGGGGCTGCCTATAGCCCTTCATATACTATCCCTCTCTCTCTCTCTCTCTCTCTCTCTCTTTGCCTGCTTAATTTTTTTAAATTACAGGTATAATACATGCTCCTCAAAATAAAATCAAATAATATGCAGGTATAAAAATTCTTAAAAAGAAAAGGTCCCTGGTTAGAGGTTTATTCCCCCAAAAGAACAGTTAATAATTTGGTATGTAACTTTCAGGTATATCTTTACTACATCTATACAAATATGTTTGTTTTTTTACTAAATGGGATTTTTTTAACTCTCTCTTATCTGTCATCCCTGCATAAAAAATGTTTAGAAAAATTAATATGAAAGAATGAATTTCCTGAATCCATTCCACTACACATACTGAAATGTACACATTCATTTTTATTTCTTATCCCAAGTACTTTCTTCCAACTCTGGCTAGTAAAAGAACAATGTTCTTTTCCATTTATGAAAAATGAACACTGTCCAATCTACACTATTTATTTTTCTGATCATAAAGAATAAACATACACAAAATATTTCTTGTGAAACAGCGATGTGTAGTTATCTGTCAACATTCCCAATATTAATTGAGGTAAAATAATCAGCTAATAAAATTTTTGGAGATGTATGAAATCAGTTTTCTAATTTACTCTGGAGCCTTTAAAACTACATTTGCCTTTAATTTTGTCACATTTTTAACAAAAGAATAATAACTAACATACTGTAGCTATGAATAACAAATGAGGATACCCTCCCACTTCCAATTTAAAAACCCCTAAATGTCCAAGGTCTTTGACTAGCAGATTATTTCGGCCAAAGGTTGACATTTAACTTCTAAGTCCACTGTTACACTAAAAATGCAACAAATGATCCCAACAAAAAACACTGCCAGCAGCTCTAAAGGTTTTTACCTACAAGTAAATCAGTGTATCAGAGTCCCCAGATGCCTACACATTAGACTTAAACACCCAGTAGAACTAAGCATTTTTATTACCATGGATGACCATTATTCATTTAAACTTCATTTCCCAAGCCCAAAACTGGAACACCACATTTGTGACTACACATTTATCTATGATGAAGAGAGAGAATTCAAAGTCATATTCCCTTAGGAACGTAGAAGACCACCAGATATTAATTAACTCTACCTAAAAGGCTTGGTTATCTCATGTTCAGAAGTGAAAAGCAAGGATATTCATCTCTCATCATCAGCTAATATTTATTGTGTGCCTGTAAGGCATACGTACAAGTCACCTACAAGGATGGGCTCTAAAAACTGTATTAGTCAAAAGTGGAAAATGCTTTTGTTACTCTATGAAATATACATTAAAGGTGGCAATACTCTGCAGAGCTCTACTTACAAATACATAATAAATAGGGTGCCCGTGTTTCTTTGAATCAGTAGGGAGTGTTTACCTTTAACCTTCACTCTCTAGACAACAGCTGTTCCTCTATTCAAGTATTGACAATATTGTGCAATAGTATCGGAAAAATATGACGCTGAATATGCTTTATTGTTATAAGACAGTAAGGGATCAATTCATTTAAAAAGCCCTGATTTATTCCAGAGGAAAAGTACAATAATGCTGGTTAAATTAATAGTCAAATCTTTAGATTGGTCAATATAAAGGATAGTGTAAAATTGTACTGAGGACTTTTACAATAGAAATCTGAAAAGCTTCAAATGCTTTGGCATTTTACAAATTATTAACGTGGGTATGGCCTAGTGCAACCATGGCCTTACTCTGAATGCAGGAGGGAAAAAAACTAAATACTCTGTATTTAAGGATTATTCACTGTTCTTTACTTTGAGTTACTAGGTATTCATAAGAAAGTAAGAGATTCTGCCAAAGACGTGTGATTATACGTGGAAGAAACTGAATCACTAACAAAAATGAAATTGGATCTACTCAAAAGCAACCCAATAGAAGGAGAATAAAACTTTTAGCTGGTCCTGTTCACTGGTGGCTTTCTTTGTGGGCTCATAATGCGGAACAAGAAAGGTACACACCACTGCTGGAACTACACTGTGACAGCTGCTAAAGAATGGAGCTGACTAGAGATTTCAGGCTGGGTCCAAATCTGCCTTGCTCATGCAACTTGCCAACGACCAGTAGTAAGAATTGCTTCCAACCGACATCCTTGGCCTACAATAAAGGGCAGTATTAACATTAACACTACAAAAGCTTTTAGAAACCCAAAGTTAGATTACCAGAATTGTGATGACATTTTTAACAATATATTTTCATGATTTTTTTCACATATTACAAAACTGCAATGAATTTTCTTTTTAATTTTAAAACTTCTAGTCAGTCCTCAAAATAAATATCAATTCTTGGCTGTGCACGGTGGCTCACATCTTTAATCCCAGCACTTTGGTAGACCAAGGCAGGAGGATTGCTTGAGGCCAGGAGTTCAAGACCAGCCTGGGCACCGTAGCAAGATCCTGACCGCTACCAAAAAAATTTAAAAAATTAGCTGGGCAGGTGGCATGCACCTGTAGTCCAGGCTACTCAGGAGGCTGAGGCAGGAGGATTGCTTAAGCTCAGGAGTTCAAGGCTGCAGTGACCTATGATCACACTACTACCATTCTAGCCTGGGTGACAGAGCAAGAACCTGGCTAAAAATAAAAATCAATTATTTTTAGAAAGATTGCAGAGGCATTTATTTCTTTAAAAAAGTAGTGAGATTATTTTCAAACCTAAATATACTGCTTATTTTATTACATGGATGTGGACATAATTAGGGTCTACCCATCATCACTCTACATCTCACGTTCATTCAACAGATAACTTCCTGAGCAACTACTGTGTGAGATGGATGAGAAAACTAAGCCAAAGAAGATACAGTACCTGCCTTGAAAGAGCTCACAGACTAGTGAGGATGTGCTAAGCACAGTGCTCTGATTACTTGAGCTTCACAGAGTGGCAGGCACCTAACCCAACAAGGGCAGGAGGTGAGAGGTCAGAGAAAGCTTCCTGGGGATGTTTTTAAATTTTCTAATTTACTAATAATAATTCTATCTAAACCTTATCTGTCATAATGGAGTCTCTCTTTCCTATACTAATTGGTAGGTTTTAACTAACTCTAACCTGTGTTCTTTAAAAGAATCCATGTTCTCTTGGTACAATTTAAGATCCTAAAGAAAAAGGGCTTTAAAAATACTTTCTCATTAATTTAAAAACAATCCAACACTTTGAATTGCATGTTAGCACTGAAAATGTTTCCATTTTTATGTCCTAGTGTTTTATGTTATTAACATTTCACAATCTGTATGACCATTATCCCTTAGCAACAGTTTTAAAATTTGGATCAAATTCTAGAGAATGAGAGTATCTCATTTTTGTACGTAAACAGAGGGAAGAGGGGGGAAAAAAAGTGAGGTGGTCTCTCTCTTTTGCCCACCTCAAACATAAAAGAAATATATTAAAATACCACTCACAAAATCTCAAGAGGACACAATTCAAAGGATAATAATAAATGCAAGTCAACAAGAGTTGACATTTCCATGACCTAAGCTTGTTGTATACAGTACCTCCCGTTCATGTCTACTGACATCCAAGAGTAAACCCTAAGGGAGTTGTTTTGAGTGAGGGTTTCTGTATGTCTCTTTGAATAGGAATACAAAGTGACAGAAAAATAACTCAAAATTGCTATAAAATGAATGGTATTTCCAAATGCGCAGGCAAACAACATGCACTTTAATGTAACACATTTCTTCTTATTTGGCAGTAAGTTAAAACATATGTTGTTTGAAGTTTATATAAAATGGATGAAAAGGTGTTATTTGTGTTAAAAATGAAACCAAATTACTAAGTGGTTTAAAATCCATGGCTTTTATTATCCAAATGTAGCCAGTTAAAAGTAATGTCACTTGAAGAGTAAAAATAAATTAGGGTTAACAGTTACTGGTTTGCTTATTTTTTTGATGAAGGAAATAAACAAAGTAAAACCCTTCAAAAATATGCACTTAGTCATTACAATTTCATAATTTTCTTTAACACAATTCCAAAAAACAAACAACAAAGAAATTTTGTTACCCCTTAAAATCAAGTACAAATATTTTTTCCAAGGCTTTTTCTTCTATAAATTACCAAAGAAGGAGCTCTCAAAGTTTAGTCACACTTCAAAAAGGAAAAGTCAATGGCAACAGGCAAAAATCAGGTGGCCAAAAATGTCTTTATCAACTTGCCCTGGGAAAAACACATCTCATGAAGAAGAATAAAAACAAAAAGCAAAATCATTATTATCAAATAATTTTTTAAACCATCAATAGTTTGATTAGCACTTTATAAAACAAATAAAAACAACAGTACATCCTCTGGGGTTGTTTAGACTTGAGAGAGACAGAGAAAGACAGAATGATTTCTAACGGGCTGCAGGAGTAGAAGTCCAGAACTAAAACTTAAAAACAAAAAGTTTTGCTACTTTGTTTTCAAATATACAGTATATAGGCAGATATTTGTTTCTGAGGCCTCAGGTACCTGGCACAGGTGACTTTAGTTCTAAAGTCATAACTAATTTAGGATTCAAAGTAAATTCATGTTTTTTTCCTGTTGACCAGTGCTTAATAGAGCAAAATATTAAGGCCAGGTGCAGTGGCTCATGCCTGTAATCCCAGCACTTTGGAAGCCTGAGGTGGGTGGATCACGAGGTCAGGAGCTCGAGACCAGCCTGGCCAGCATGGTGAAACCCCGTCTCTACTAAAAAAATTACAAAAATTAGCTGGGCATGGTGGTACATGCCTGTAATCCCAGCTACTCAGGAGGCTGAGGCAGGAGAATCGCTTGAACCCAGGAGGTGGAGGTTGCAGTGAGCTAAGATCATGCCATTGCACTCTAGCCTGGGCAACAGGGCAAGACTCTGTCCCAAAAAAAGAAAAAAAAAAAAAAGATACAATATGTCCCCCAAAGATCAGATAACTTAGCTCTAATAAATAAAATCCAAGAAGCATATTCTGCTACAGTAAATCCTTAAAGTAGGAACAAATGCCTTAGGAGAAAGCCTTTATCTTTAGAAAGAACTGTATCCCATTTTGAGTGATGATAAATATTCAACAAAAAATATTTTGTCATGGATTGTATCATTACCACTGATTGACACCAAAGATAAACCAAGCAGTGAAGAAGGCCCAACCCACAAACCAACATCATCGGTGACACTGGGTCCAAGAAAGATTCGTCAAAGATGTCATCACAATAGTGCTTTTGCCCTATTAGTTAAGTTGGGCAAACGCACTCTCAGATGCACAACACCTTGCCTACATTGCTTACTTACAATATTATTTTTTTAACTTTTAAAATATTTTTTACATTTTTTATTCTTACCTGGAAATAAGAGTATTTGAGAAACCTGGAGTACTTCAGAAACTTAACAGTTTAATATTGTCCATGTTGGAAACAAGTATTGACTATCAAAAAATATGAAAATAAAAATATATAATTTGCATTTATGGAAGTTGATAACAATTTTAAGAGGAAATAAACTATTAACCATAGACTAAATTTCATTTTCAAATATGATCTGCTTCTAACATTTTAAATGTTAGAAGACACTGGTGAATATCCTCCTTTATTCTCACATACTGGCATTCTACCAAAAAAAAACTCAAATGTTTTGTAAGGGACATAATTTCATTAATCCTCATACAGTCTCTGAGATTTATGTTTAACCCCTGCCTTTTTTTCTCTGTCCTTCAAATGAAGTGAACAATAAAATCATAACTAAGATCTAGATGAGTCTCACATCTGCAGTTCTCAAATTCCTAACCAGTGCTTCACATTTCAAAAAGTTCATCAGCTGGATTCACGATTTAAGGTAAATCAGTAATATTAGTAGAACTAAATCTAATTACTTAATTGATTAAAAAAGAAAGAAAGAAAACATTTCCTGAATTTCATGCTCTACAAACTTTTCTTATAAATTTGTTGATACCTTCAAAGAATGCTATATTCTCAACATACCTTTAAGGCAATTAGTTACCAATTAAAAAGGGCCCATTCTGGTTAAGGGGGTGCAATAGGTAAAAGAACAGCAACAAGAAAAGTGTATGGTCTGCCCTCATAGCCATAAAGAAAATCAAAAAAAGGTCAGATGTATAGTCACAAGTGATAACCTGACAGGGCTGAAAGTCAGGCATTTATCATAGTGCAGTGTAAGTTACATATTTCTATATTATACAACTATTCTATGAATAGCTCAATTAAATTGCCTTTGTACAAAGAGTTACTTTATTAAATTATAACATTTAAAATATTCCAAAATTTTTGTAACCCTGTTTTCGGTATTTTCTTCAGTTTTTAAATATCCTGGAAGCCAATGGTATACCAAAAGGTACGGCATGGTAGGAGTGGTCTACATGAATAAGGATAGGGAGAGGTATTTTACCACTGGCATTTAAAAAAATTTTAGGCACATGTGATAATTAAAAGCAGAACAACTTTCAATTTTATTATTTTTTTTTGAAAAATTATCTAACTCACTTCATTGCCCTAGAATGGACCACCTCTTCTATCCCCTCCAGCCACTGGCACAACCTTGCTGGAAATCTCAAAAACATAGAAATAGCTAAGAGTTTGTCACAATCTCTGGAATACTCTGCATTTACCTTTTCTTTTTTTTTGAGACAAGGTCTGGCTCTACTGCTCAGGCTGGAGTGCAGTGGCGTGATCTCAGCTCACTGCAACCTCTGTCTCCTGGGCTCGAGCCATCCTCCCACCTCAGCCTCCCAAGTAGCTGAGACTACAGGCATGCCACCATGCCCAGCTAATTTTTTTTGTATTTTTTGTAGAGACAAGGTTTCACCATTTTGCCCAAGCTGGTGTCAAATTCTTGAGCTCAACTGATTCACCCACCTAGGACTCCCAAAGTGTTGTAATTATAGGTGTGAGCCACCTCACCTGGCCACATTTGCTTATCATTCCTAAATGACTTCATTGCTGTTTTCTTCTCTTCCTTTTTCTCCTCCTGTTTGTTCAATTTTAAGGACTTTACAAAGAAAATAGTAAAGCTGAATTTAGATCTTATTGAATTATTAGGCTGGAATGGAGAGAAATACATACTGTTCATCTAGTAAAATACTGCTCTCAGAACATAAGTTATAATACATATAACTTTCAAGTACATGAGTACTTGAAATCCAGAATACTTCAAAATGAAGATAAATATGTGGAGATTTTAGCTTCTAGAAAAACGATAAGGCTGGGTGCAGTGGCTCATGCCTGTAATCCCAGCACTTTGGGAAGCCGAGGCAGGTGGATCACCTGAGGTCGGGAGTTCGAGACCAGCCTGACCAACATGATGAAACCCCATCTCTACTAAAAATACAACATTAGCCGAGTGTGGTGGCGCATGCCTGTAATCCCAGCTACTCAGGAGGCTGAGGCAGGAGAATCACTTGAACCCAGGAGGCGGAGGTTGCGGTGAGCCAAGATCGCGCCATTGCACTACAGTCTGGGCAACGAGAGCAAAACTCCATCTCAAAAAAAAAGAAAGAAAGAAAGAAAAAGAAAAGAAAAAGACGACAAATGAGCTATTATTGAAAATTATATAATTAAACACTTTGGAATGGTCTGATTCAAGAGTACCTAACTATTGTAAAAGTCTATATATTTTTCCTTTTATTTCTAACATATCTGTGTGGAAAAGGATTTTTGCATTTGTCTGCATTAAAAATATATATAATACTATAACTGGATGTTGCATCTGGTATGCAGATCCAACAGTGAAACATTGCCCATATATTTGTGTGTGTGTGTGAGTGTGCGTGTGTGTGTATTAATTTAATATATATATTAGATTCAGCAAGTATATGTGCAGGTTTATTACATGGGTATATTGCATAATACTGAGGTTTGGGCTTCAAGTGAACCCTTCACCCAAATAGTGAACATGGAACCCAATAAGTAGTTCTCCTTATATTAGATGGGTATGGATAAGACATAAAAACACTGTTCTCATTGAAAGTGTTTTTTAATTTCATTTTAAATTAGGTTTTTCTTGTTCTTTTTACAATAATCCAATTTTTCTAATATGTTACCATTATTTTTTCCATTCTGTTAAAGTTTTCAAAGCATAAGAATCACAATTGCCACTTCTCACGGCAATTAGTTTGCAAGGTTTTATTTTCCTGTCAATTGTAATCCAAGTATTGCAATATACTATTATACCTCATTACTTCATTTTGGAGTTCTTCCACCACATCAGAATATAAAAAGTATTCCGGCCAGGCGCAGTGGCTCACACATGTAATCCCGGCACTTTGGGAGGCCAAGGCAGGTGGATCATCTGAGTTCAGGAGTTCGAGACCAGCCTGACCAACATGGTGAAACCCCGTCTTTACTAAAAATACAAAAATTAGCTGGGCATGGTGGCGGGTGCCTGTAATCCCAAATACTCGAGAGGCTGAGGCAGGAGAATTGCTTGAACCTGGGAGGCAGAGATTGCAGTGAGCCAAGATTGCGCCATTGCACTCCAGCCTGGGCAACAGAGCAAGACTCCATCTCAAAAAAAAAAAAAAATAGTATTCCATGAACAAATAAATATGAAAACCATTAGACTAGAGGAAGAATTTTTAAAATGTCAAAAATTAAAAGTCCAGCGTTGGTGGGTCATGCCTGTAATCCCAGAACTTTGGGAGGCTGAGGCAGGAGGAGGATTGCTTGAGACCAGAAGTTTGAAACCAGCCTGGACAACATGGCTAGACTCCATTTCTAAAACAATGTTTAAAACTTAGCCGGGCATGGTGGTATATACCTGCAGTCCCAGCTCCTCAGGACCCGGGGACAGGAGGATCCCTTGAGCCCACGAGTTCAAGGCTGCAGTGAGCTATGACTGTGCCACTGTACTCCAGTCTGGGCAATGGAAAGGGACTCCATTTCTTAAAACACACACACACACACACACACACACACACACACACACACAAATATCCTAAGGCTTTTCTAATTTTTAATAAGTATCCTTGTGCTTAAAAAAATTATGACTCCATATTTCATAACAATGCAACTGAACACCACTTTACAAATAAGTTTGGGTTTTTTGGGGTGAGTTTTTTTTTGTTTGATTTGAGAGAGGATCTCGCTTGTCACCCAGGCTGGAGTGCAGTGGAGCAATCATGGCTCACTGCAACCTTCGCTTCCTGGGCTCAAGTGATCCTCCCACCTCAGCCTCCTGTGTAGCTGGGATCACAGGTGCACACCACCATGCCTGGCTAATTTCTGTATACAAATAAGTTATTAATAACATACTCAAATTTTTTTTAAAAGACAGAGTTTTGCTCTTGTTACTCAGGCTGGAGTGCAATGGCACAATCTTGGCTTACTACAACCTCTGCCTCCTGGGTTCAAGCGATTCTCCTGCCTCAGTCTCCCAAATAGCTGGGATTACAGGCATGCGCCACCACACTCAGCTAATTTTTTTTGTATTTTTAGTAGAGATGGGGTTTCACCATGTTGGTCAGGCTGGTGTCTCGAACTCCTGACCTCAGGTGATCCACCCGCCTTGGCCTCCCAAAAGGCTGGGATTACAGGTGTGAGCCACCGCGCCCGGCCAACACACTCAAATATTACTGAATTATATACTGGCAAACTTACACATTTCATATCCCTAAAGATAGATAACTGATACATATGGAGACTTTAATGTCATTGATATTGGTATGAGACACATACTTCATGCCGTTCATTCATAAGTCTAAAATATATCTCATTTAATTACATAAGCCTCAATTTTAGAGTTCTCTTACATACTACAGAAATCTTTACAAAGCTAGTATGAAAATGAGGCAGAAACTACCCAAAAGCCAAGTGTGCTATGACATAAAGAAAATACTAAAGAGCATTTGAAATCTGGCCTGTAGGCCATGAATATGAAAATCTACCTGCTTGAAGCAGAATTACTTCATTGAGGAAGATGTGGTGTCAAGTCTTTCGAAAAGGTGACAACTCAAACTAGTGGAAAGCCACTTTATTGAGAACTGTGGGAATTTCTAAATTAGGGGCCTTATGGGTCTTCTGACTATCCATTTGAATGCATAAAATGATAACATTTGAGGACTTGCATCCATTTCACATATCTCATCCCAGGACACAGGTTGTGTCTATGATTGCCTTCACACAATGACCAGTACAAAAGGAAGAATTTCATTTGTCTTCACTCCGGTTACCTGGTTTAGGCATTGTCATTAAATTAAACAGTTTATATTTGTAGTATGATACAGACATCAGTCCTTATGAATCCAATGTCAAAACTTTATTTTAAAAAAACCTGTTAATTTGACAGAAAGCATGTCAGTGGTAGAAATATAAAATTCAAGTCTGACCTCTCTATTTGATTATAATTATCATGATAGTACATATTTCAACTTTATATAATAAACAAATACTAAAAACTCAAACAAAACATTTGAGAAATCATTACCTATAATGACTTTCCTAGAAAGTTCTTTTTAAGCTGTAGATGATTTAAGAGCAACTTCAAAATATCACTAAGCTCTATGTTATCAGAAAAAAAAAAGCTGATTTCACATTTTTATAAAGTAACTTAAAGATGAGCACACTGTTACTCTGAGAAAAGTAGTTTGTTCTGAAAGTGAATACCAGGCCTTTTTAAGTTTCTACTTTATCATAAACTTTTTTTTATTTTGACCACTTATCCTCAAGTTTTAGTTTATCGTAAAATTTAACTACAGTAACAAAAGGCTAGTGCCTACAAAAGGGTCCCAAATTCCTCATCCTAATATTCAGTGCTGATAAGAATTACATGTTCCAAAATGATCAAATCTATCTATAAAATAGTTAAACACATAGTTAAGCATATTTCATGTTATGAACGACTGACTTACAAACATTCATTCATGTACTTATTTTATTCAGTACTGGGCACAATGTTAGGCACTGGAATCTAAATTATAACAACACAGACAATGTCTCTCAGGACAGACAACACAGACAACTTCACTCAGGAAGCTTACAGTTTCTTGGGGGGTACACCAAGGATTTGTGGGAACACAGAAGGAAAGCATTTGGCCCAAACTGATGGGCCTGGGAAGGCTTTCTGGAAGAAGCGGTATCTGTGCTGAGCAACATATATGCTCAATGGCTTTCAGCTCTCTGACTAAAGTTTCTTTAACAACATTCAGGTTCATAAACACTATCCTGTGTAGGTAAAGAACCACAGCCCGAAGAACCTTGCAACATTGAGGCATTCTATGACCAACATCAGTACACACTATGAGTTTGTGCCTAAGTTAAAAATATTTATCTCGTGAACCACCTCTTTCAAATCAGAAAAAGCTTCCAGAGCTTCTTATCCACATTCTAGACTGCTTTTCCTCTGCTCTGTATTGGAAAAGCTAAAAAACAAACAAACAAACAACAAACAAAACACAACTTCTGTTACCTCTCTTTTTTATTAAACTTGTTTACTGAAGTACAATGTACATACAGAAAAGTAAAAAAATAAGATCATGGCTGAAAGAATTATCACAAAGTGAACACACCCAGGCCAGACATGGTGGCTCACACCTGTAATCCCAGCACTTTGGGAGGCCAAGGTGGGTGGATCACTTGAGGCCAGGAGTTCAAGGCCAGCCTGGCCAACATGGTGAAACTCCGTCTCTACTAAAAAAATACAAAGATTAGCCAGGCGTGGTGGCACGGGCCTGTAATCCCAGCTACTCAGGAGGCTGAGGCATGAGAATTGCTTGAACCCAGGGGACAGAGGTTGCAGTGGGCTGAGACCGCACCACTGCACTCAAGCCTGGGCGACAGAGTGAGACTCCATCTCAAAAAATAAAAATAAAAAAAGTGAACACACCCACATAATCATCACCCAGTTTAAGAAATGGAATATTACTAGCACTCCTGAAGCTTCCCTTGTTCCCTTTCTCTCTTCCCCAGAGGTAAGCATTATCCTGATTTCTAACACCACAGATTGGTTTTGCCATCCTTTGGACTTTATACAACTGGAATCATATAGTATAGTCATCTGCTGCATAAGGATGTTTTGGTAAGAGAAGGACCACATATATGGTGGTCCCTTCAGATTATAATATCAGTTTTTTATTGTACCCTTCCTATGTTTAGATACATAAATACTTACCATTGTGTTACAGTTGCCCACAGTATCCAGTACAGTAACATGCTGGAGAGGTTTGTAGCCTCAGAGCAGTAGGCTATACCACATAGCCTATGTGTGCAGCAGGCTATACCATCTAGGTTTGTGTAAGTACACTCTATGATGTTCGCGCAACAAAATTGCCTAAGGACACATTTTTCAGAACGTATCGCCATTGTTAAGTGATGCATGACTGTATGTATTATTTTGAGTCTGTCATCTTTTGCTCAACATTATGTTTGTGAGATTTGTACAGCATATTGTGTGTGGAAATAGTTGATTCATTTTCTTTGCTTTAAAAATATTCCATTATATGAATAAACCACAATTTATTTGTCTTTTCTAATGTTGTTGGGCATTTGAGTTATTTCCAATGTTTAGCTATTATGAAAAATACTATGAACATTCTTGCATACGTCTTTTGGTGCACACATTTTTGTAGGGTCTACTATACCAGAGAACGAAATTGCCAGGAAACGGGATGCATATACTTTCAGCTTTAACAGACACTGTCAAGCAGTTTTCCAAAATGGTTTTTCCATTAGTAGTGTATATGAGTTTCAATTGCTCAATGTTATTATCAATACTTGGTTTTGCCAGTCTTAGTTTTCACCATTCTGTTGGAAATATGTTGGTATCTTATTTTGGTTTCAACTTGTATTTACCTGGCATCTATTTCGGTTTAGTATCTTTTTCTGTTTATCGGCCATTTGGATATACTGTTTGTGAAGTGCCTGTTCACGTTTTTCACATTTGTGAAATTAGGTTCTTTTTTTTCCTGTTGATTTGTAAGAATTTGTTATATATTCTGAAAATAAGTCCTTAGTTATATGCATTTCAAATACCACCTCCTACTCTGTAACTTACATTTCTACTTTCTAAATAGTGTCCTTCAATAACAGAAATTCCTAATTATAACATAGACCAATTTATCAATCTTTTCTGTATGGTTTTTTTTTTTTTTGTCCTATTTAAGATATCCTTACCTAACTCAGGGTCATGAAGATATTCTTATGCATTAATGTTAGAAGCTTTACTGCTTTACCCTCTATATTTAGACTTATAGTCTAAATAGAAATCTGAAATTGATATTTGTATATGGTATGAGGTAGAGGACCATGATTTTTTTCCATGAGGTTATCCAGTTGGATCAGAATATTTTATTAAAAATACCATCCATCTTCATTGTTTTGCAGTGCTACCTATGTTATAAAATCAAGTTTCTACATATATGTGGGTATATTTTTGGACTCCTTATCATTTTATTTGACTTTCATCAATCCTTACACCAATACCACGCTATCTTAATTACTGTAGCTTTATAACAAGCCTTGATATCTGGTAGTGTAAATCTTCCAACTTTCTTCCTTTTCTTCCAGATGATTTTGACTATTATTGGTTCTTTACATTTTCATATAAACATTAAAATCGTTTGTCAGTTTCTACCAAAAAAAAAAAAAACCCATTGGCTCTATCCACCTATTTTTGTTTCTGCTCTGCTAATAGTATCTCTTCTGTCTCCCTGCCAATGGCTTCAGATCATTTTGGAGTACATTTCTCCCCATTAGGACTTAGGCACTCATTTCTGCAAAGAAGGTATGAGGTACCAATATGAGGTATTTCAGAGTAAAGGCTCATGGTAATGCTTTAAGAGCATGCCTGTGATTCTTAGAAACTTCTTCAGTTCCTTAGAGATTTTGCAAGAAAACATAATTTTTAAAGAGTCAATTATTCAGACTTCTCTAGAAATATATTTTTGTGATAATTGCCAGTATCATATACTTCTAAAATCTCAGGGGATATTCAGAAGCTCCATTCATATCACTCTTTAAAATCAACGGGAATCACAACTTTGCTAGAATTTTACAATGCAAAAGGTCTTCAGGGCTTACTCCTTTTTTGATTAAGCCCAGTTTTACTTGAAGATCAGTTTTCAAAATGAATAATTACTCATATAATTATTTTTGTTTTATATTGAGAACTGAAACAGCATTATTTTCCCTTAGACTTTGAGCTACATGATGGCCTTCATATGTTCTTGTCCTTTAATTTCTTAATACTCAAATTACAAGCAAACTTTAGAAGTACAATGGTCTAAAATTAGAAGTCAAGGATTTAGGATACCAGTTTGGGTTATGCCATCAAGAATTTATGACTACTCATACACACTCTCTGAACAGAGGAGAGCAATTACACTGCCTATGTGTAATATATTGCATTAACTAGATAACATCTTTAAGGCTAATAAAGTCCATTAGACTAAAATGAACTTCAGAACAGGTACTATTGGATCCCTATACCTCAAAAATAGTAAAGTTTAATAACTGTGGTTGAATTCATGAGTAACTAATTTTGATCTCATCATTGTTTTTCTGAAAGCACAGAAGAAAAAAATGAGTTAAATGAAAAGTTGACTTTAAATGTTAAGGAAGCTAAATTTCACATTCAGCTTTATTCTCCCCACACTGACTGAGGGTGACATATCTATTCAGGTAAGAGAGTAGAGAGGGCTGAAGAGTCAGGCCTGAATGGGAAAATGTCAGTTGTAGGAGCCTTTACTGTATTTTTATATAGTGCTAAGCACATGTCTTGCCCACAACATGCATGCTATATGTACTTGTTGATTCGATTGGACAGCACTCAAAGCTACAGCATTGGCATCATGATTCTTTGTAATACAGATGGTGCCTTTATAAGAAATGTTGACTTTAAGCAGAACCTGATTGTACATGCCCATGGCTCAGAAGTCCTCTTTTGTAGGTCACGAAACTAGATGCACATGAAGACAATGGATTCCATGAAGAGAGAGAATAATTTCCCCCATATGCTGAAATATCTGGAGTGTTTATGATACTAATTTACCTTTCTAATCATCATTCTCCCCTCTACAAAAAGAAACATGTTCATTAATAATATCCAACATGGATTCTACAGAGTTTCAGGCCTGTGAAAAAAAGGGCCCTCCTAGGGTGAAGTATAAGGCCATTTCTAGGGTCCAGAAGTCTGAAGAAGGCCACTCAGAGAAAATGGTCCCAGCATTTTAAATTATTTACTCAAAATAGAACTATGTTTAATAATAATATTTTCGTTAAATGTTTATAAGTAAATATATTTACCTAAATGTACAGAAATTAGTGTTAACAAACTCTTATTTATGTAGTACCCAGGTAATCAGAAAGCTCAATCATTATCAAATTATTTTTCCCCATAAGCAAGACTCTAAAATAGCAATAGATGCTCACAATGATAATCATTCACACTAAAGATTCCAATAGACCTCCTGAAGAATTTTTGGAAGTAATTGTTTTGGGTGTATGTTTAAGATTAAGTTTATTATATTCTAATGCTTACAAAACTAGTCATATGTACAATACGTACATATGGACACTAGGTTAAACAGAAAAATTCAATTAGTGAAAAATTCCATTTACTACTTGTTACATAGAATCAGACATTTATTGTATCTGCTGCTTTCTCAAATTCAGGCATATCAGTCACTGTGCTCCCTCTCCTGAAAGTCTTTCCCTATCAGTCTATCATGCAATTTTCTAAGCCCTAAAATTCCCCTCAAAATGCATGAGTTAATTATATTCTATCCTTTCAAACATGTCAACAGTTTCTGTGAACATCTTTTAGGTAATATTTTACTAATATTAAAGTTTACTACTGTTAAATATGGGAAAGTTAAATACATATTCATTTTTAAATAGATCAACAGAATTTTTAATTACAAGGAATTGAAATTTCTAAAACCCGGGTTTAAATGAGTCTAAGCTGTTCAAACTTAACTATATATCTCATTTTTTCCCCATATGTATGATACCTAAAAATATGTTTTAGCTTATTTTTTAAACCACCATACATTCAATTTCTGAAAACAACTCCAAGCTTTGATATTATCTGATTCATCAAAAGCTTTGTCATTCATCGAAATGATTTTACTTACAAAACATAAATATCAACTTTATCATTAGGGAATATTTTGTTGAATAGCAATATGAATTCACTGAAGGACATATATCATTTTACTAAAATACTTTGTAAAAATTTACAAATTAGAACAAAGTGATCATCCTTACATGTTCATAATTTACATAAGAAAATAATATAAACTGAAATTAATTTTAACATAAGCTTCTGAAAGAGAGTTGCAAAAATAAAAATGGAATTTATCTTGTCATATCTTGGTGTTCAAAATATTTTTAAAGGATAGACAGAATGTTCACAGATGACCTGAAGAGCCTTGCCTTAAGTGATGATTTTTTCCTATTCAGCTAGCTATTATAAATATGCTAAAAACAACAGCAAGGACAAAAAAATGCACATAATTAAACTGTCATTATGCCATCAAAAATAGATTTTATATGAACATATAATATTACAAGTGTTCAAAAATAAGTTGATTTATACTTTGCTCCTAGTAGTTCCTTTAAAAATAAATAATTTTTTCAGTAGCTGACAATGCACAAAATAATTACTAAGAGCATGTAAGGTTCCCAGCAAACTTTTTTGCTTATATAATTCTGTTTCCTTTCATATCCACCAAATGGGAAATGGAATCATATGTGACACTAATAATTCTTCACGAAAAACATCATTCTGAACATACTATTGAATAAATGTATTCATATATACATACACACACACACACACACACACATAATATGGATGATAGAAGGTATAGGCACGTATCTCCTATTTATATGATCCAAATGTTCTACAACCCTAAAACCTACATTTCCTTCATCTTCAATAAATATATATATGCATCTCTATGTATGATATGTATAATACATATAAATATGTATGTTTTAATTTGAAATAATGTATTCATTTCACAGCTTTAGATTAGTTCCAAAAATATGGTTCAAAAATATAGAGTTTACAAATGTACCTAATTGATACAAAGAGATCAGCTCCAAAAGAGTAACAGTTTAACATATTCCCTTCAAAATACTTTAAGATACTCATACATTGCCATTAGTTTACTTTGTTATCTCAAATGATAAATAAAAAGAATCTAGTCTTTCCTGAATTTAAAACAAAGATAGAATTCTCAGATTTTCATATTAATTTGAGTAAACGATCATAATACAGTTTCTGGATAATTAATTTGAGCAATAAGACAAGGGTTGCTGAATTTCTGAATAAACATTTCTAGAGATAGGCTTAACTCTATTTTGACTTGAACCAAAAAACTAGTTTTATTTAGCATTTTGTAACTCTCTGAACTAAACACAATAATTAGCAGGGAAAACTTTTTAAATGTTCACTTGACCGTTAAAACTGAATGAATTACAATTGTTATACCTAATATGGAGTTTATTCTGGATGTGTGGAGGGTGTGTATATGTGTGTGCAAGTGACCCACTGAAGTAACAAGCACTCTGCTGCTTGGGAGAGGCAAAAGGTGAGTTGCTCTAAGAGTACAGTACTTACATCCTCAGTTCTGTGTCGCCTAACAGAAACTACAGTATGATTCAAATCTTTTTTCTTAAAGAGAGTTATAAAATCACTCTTTGATAGGTGCTACAATTTGGTTCAAATCCTCCTAAAAGTTGAATGGCAATGTTAAAACCATTAACTACTCAGCTCCTGAACATGGAGAAAATTATGCTTGTATAGCAACTAGGATTTCCTTCTCAAGAATGCAGCAGCAGTCAACATTAACAATGGATTATTCTTGTAATTGGGGTGGAAGGCTAGGGTTGGAGAGGAAAAGAAAAAAAAGTTTACATCATATCTTTCCCTGAGATTACCTAAAAATTTATACTTCATAATTTAACACCATAAAATTACGGCTGTCAATACTTGTTTGGGGACACAATTTCAAATACAAAATGGAACTTAAAAGAAAGATAAGCTACTTAAATCTTAAAAGGGAAACTAAACATTAATGGTAATTTTCTCATGTATGACATTTCAAAGAAGAGCCCTTACAGTATAAAGATCCCATGAGTTCGTGACAGCTTTATTCTTAGACCCACAAATCGAGCCATTGTTATGCTCTGAAACTGTAGGAACTGCTGCCACCTATAGGATCTGAACAACAATGGCAGTGTTTTACTCAGCAGTACCCTCTACTGGGGACAGAAATGTGATGAATGTGTAGGCACTTTTCTTAACAGCAGGTGGCCTCACTTTTGCTACAGATTTACCTCAAAAATGTTGGCTTAAAAGCTTTTTCATGTTTTGTAAAATAAACTCCAACTTCCGCCTGAATCTAAAGTTGCTAGGTGATCTGACATAGGAAAAAAACCCACAACCTTGAACTCTGAAAATTCACTTCCATGAACAGTTTCACAAAGTTGTTCCCCAGTTGCTAATCTAATGTCACTTAGTGCCATGCCATACCAACCAAGACACAAAAGAGAGGTACTCTGCTGAGACTCCCTGCATAAGGGTGAAATTAAGGAAAGTTTTTATTGAGTATAAAATGTCTGTTACCATAATTAGTCCCATCTTTCTAGAATTTATTACACTCTGTAATATAAAGTAACTATAAAGATGCCAGTTTCTTGTGGCATTCTTAGGTAATTAATATTAAGCAAGGTTATACATTTTTAAAGATATTTACTGTTGAGGATTAGTAAACTCAAACCTTTAAGAATAGCAATATGTACCAAAGATGTCAGCAAAATTTTCTTAGAAAAGAAAAGCAATTGCCGGGCGCGGTGGCTCACGCCTGTAATCCCAGCACCTTGGGAGGCCGAGGCGGGCGGATCACGAGGTCAGGAGATCGAGACCATCCTGGCTAACATGATGAAACCCCGTCTCTACTAAAAATACAAAAAATTAGCCGGCGTGGTGGCGGGCGCCTGTAGTCCCGGCTACTCGGGAGGCTGAGGCAGGAGAATGGGGTGAACCCAGGAGGCGGAGCTTGCAGTGAGCCGAGATCGTGCCACTGCACTCCAGCCTGGGCGACAGAGCGAGACGCCTCTCAAAAAAAAAAAAGAAAGAAAGAAAGAAAAGAAAAGCAATTAACTTTTATATCTTTTTATTGTAACCGAAAATGACACCTTCCCTTTGGTTTTATTCCATCCATACAAATTAATTAAAATAACTAATGCCTTTATTACTGTTAAAGATTTGAAAGCATTTTAAATGTTAACAAATAAAAGGTGTTATAACCAAGGGCAGAAGGATTTCAGCATATTCAGAAGCCAAGGTAAAGTAGGTCTATAAACCAAAGAAAATCTTGTAACAGAAAATCATTCAGTCAGAGTCAAGTAGCACTCATACTATGAAAATAAAAAATATTATCCACCATATTGCTGTAGACATGCCATCAACTGATGATATTGCAAAGGCTAAACTCTAAACCTATATCTGTAATCACAGCAAATGGTGGCAAGAAAAAAATATATAGACTTAGGACAAAACAAAGAAACAAAATAATACCCAATTCAAAGCCATGAAAAAGCAAATAAAATTATTATTGAAATGCTGACTATTGCAGAAATATTGGGTGAATATTTCAAAATGTAGCCAGCTATCCAGATATTTATCATGTTTCTTTAGAAAAAAATTAGGATTTGTTTTTAAGTATATTCAGATCTTTGGTCACAAAATCACAGATTCCTAGAAAATATTTAATATACATTGCTTTTAATTTTACACATTAAATCTATGGTACATATGGGTATTTTTTAGGGCCACTGAAACAAATTGTCACTGCAGCCTTACATAGGCTGTTTGCCACTGAAATCTTAGAAAGGAATGGACATGGAGGAAGTACCATCCGTCCCTTTGTGTGAAGTAGCTTTGTTAATTCCATGAGTTCTCACACTACTGCCTTTCACCTGTGACCAAGCTTAGCCTATACCTGTACCATTGTGAATATGCTAATAGTCCTGAATTTAGGCCTATCACCTTCCTTCTTTTCTTTAAATATCTTTACATGTCTGGCCTGGCACCATTTTCTTCAAATGACTATTCTTTAGTGCGAACAAAAGCTCTGATGGACTTTTCAATTCCTTTCATAGTTAAGAAAAGGCAGCTAGGCAAAATGGAGGAATAGAAAAAGCTAAATGTGCTCAACCAAAAATGTACTATAACCTTATAATTCTAGATAACTGGGCTTTATCTTAAATCTATACTTTTGAGATTTATAATTTTTTCCAGCTACCTACACAACTTATTTTTAAATTGTTTATTGAGTTATTGTAGTTTATGTTTTTCAGCTTTAAACTGTTTTATCAATTTCCAAACCAGGGTGGGGAAATATGGTTTAAAAATAGTTTTAACTTATAATAGGGCTTAGCAAACTTATTTGATACAAAGTTGTATATAAATATCATTGTACTGAAACCAATACACCAGACTTATATAGATCCACTGGTTCTCAGGGTGGGTACACCTGTATACACCAATCCTGGACTTCTCCAAAATTTCTGATAACATCATGGGTTTGCTCTACTATGAAGTGCATTTTATTAGATCAAATCTCCAAGCTCCTATTAACTCTATAATGAACTATAGCAAACTGAACTTTTGTTGTGTGTTTTCTAAAAGATAGTGATTAAATACATAGGTAGGCAGATATAATTGTATGTGGTAATACATTCCTACAATGTTTTTCAAATTTTGTTTAAATAATTTTTAAAATTTTCCTAAATTCTCTATATCCTCATAGTAATGATGTCTCTGAGACTATAACCCAGAACTACCATTGATATGACTGTATAAAAGCTTTCTTTCATTACTTCAGTAATACGCCATTTGGATAATAATAATAGCTGGGATATAGCACCCACCATGTGTCATGTACTAGGTGCTTTTTATTCATAAGCATTGATCCTTAGACCAATCCTTTGAGTTATTATCCCCATTTTACAGATGAGGAAATTGAAAGACAAGGAAATTACATGGCTTGCCTAAGACCACAAGGTCTGTGGATTACAAATTAAGTGCTCTTTCTGTTAAGCAACTGTAGATATAATTTAATTCAATTCCAGAAAACAATATTGAGCTACATGGAACATATGATTCTAAGCATTTTTTTTCACAAAGTAATTTAGTTTATAAAATTAGGTAACTCAAAATCTCACAAACATATAAAGTTTTTTTTTACACAGTGTAAAAAAACCTTTACACATTTTTAAGAACCCTAAAACCCTGAACGTGACAAGATTTAATATTTCACTTATATTCTTGATATATGTTAATATCATCACACAATAAAATGAACACATTTCACAGCAAGAAAAGGACTCAGGAGCTAGAAAATTTAAATAGTTGATGCTACAAAGTCACTATGTATCCCATTTTAAGAATATGTTATACTATGCAAAACTGTAGAAGGACCCCATATTGATAATGAGTGGGATCTTTTGAATTTGCAATAATCTTTACCTTTAAGAAATTAATAATCTCCTACTACTTTTTTTTTCCAACTACATGCTTTCACCACTTTAGTAGTGTCTTCATTTTGAAAGCACTTGGAATAAACAGTTTAAAAACTGTAATTTTCTTTGTAGGTACAGTATTAAATTGCAGTATCAACTCAAGCACCGAAGAACTACAGTGCTACCCTGAGGACAAAAGGCATTTTAGATGTCGTAAATATATTATGAAGAAGTCTTTTCTTTAAATTGTCAGCAAGATAACCTCATTCTTTCCTTTTTAGTAGTGATTTAGTGTTGTTTCACACAAAAATCAAATGCAATGGTATTTATGGTACCATATATTATAAGAAACAAAAAGGTTTCAAAGGATATCCTAAAGCTTCAGTTTTAAGGGACATAAGTAGGTGAGCAGATGGTTCTCAGAGAATGCAGTCACAGACTTTCCCCTTCAGAATATTCCTAAACGATGCATTTTGATTTGAAGGGTCCTGTTCGTAGGTCCATCATATGCTTCTAGTAAATCAAAACCGAAATGAGATCATGCATAAGATTTCTTTTTTAAATAAAATTTCTCTTTAAAATAGTGAGGTATCCAACAGTCCTCTGCCTTTTGAAGGCCATCCTTGTAATATACACAATATTGCCAGCTCTACTTGCCACACCAGTTATTCCTTTCAAAAATTTCTACCTATAGGCCAGGCGCGGTGGCTCATGCCTGTAATCCCAGCACTTTGGGAGCCAAGACGGGCGGATCACAAGGTGAAGAGATCAAGACCATCCTGGCCAACATGGTGAAACCCCATCTCTACTAAAACTACAAAAATTAGCTGGGTGTGGTGGCACGCACCTGTAATCCTAGCTACTCAGGAAGCTGAGACAGGAGAATCACTTGAACCCAGGAGGCGGAGGTTGCAATGAGCCAAGATGATGCCACTGCACTCCAGCCTGGGTGACAGAGCAAGACTCCATCTCAAAAACAAAAAAAATTTCAACCTATATTCTTACTATTTAAAAGCTTCAACTTTTCAAATAAGGTCCATTCTATATTCCTTTATTCAGAACAAGTCCAACCACTTACTAAAAGTTTCCATTTGTTTTTATTAAAGCCTAATTTATCTACTTTAAAATTTAAATCAGATATTAATAAAATTTATTAAATACTCAAGAGGATACAAAAGAAATAATGGAACATGGATATTAAACTAAGCCACACGCTATAGAAGGATTACATTTTGACTCTTTTCAACTGTATCATTTTGGTAAATATTAGAATCAAGTTTGTTCAAATAATAATACATTCTCGAGTTTCATCTGTCACTATGTCTCAGATCTTTTCTTGTCATTCTTGTGTCTGGCCAGTCTTTCACGATGAATGTCATAAATATTACTCAGTTCTACATACCAGGCACTGAATAAAGAAAAGTTATTAGTATGAGGAGCTTACATTTTAGCAGAATAGAGAGCAAAAACGGAAATAGAGAATTTCAGCATAGAGGGTTTCAATGTATTTACAGTGCTGTTAGTACAATTAATAGAGATATCACGCAATGTTATTTGGAGTACAGGGAGGAGCATTTGTTCTGGCATAGTGAGGAAGGTCAGGAATAACATTTAACACAGTTGTTTGCTGAATTTGAATCTGAAAGGAAGCAGTCACTGCCTTAGAGATTATAGGTCTAGTTGGGTTGATAGACATATAGGAATTAAATAGTAACAGAATGATTTTCATGTTGACTTGGTTATATTTCCTTTGAAAAAAATTAGCATTTCGCTCTCCCTCTTTATCTCTCTCTTACTCACTACTTACCTCTCGATACTTACTACATTTCTTTTTTCTTTTTTTTTTTTTTTTTTTTTTTTTGAGACGGAGTCTCGCTCTGTCACCCAGGCTGGAGTGCAATGGCACAATCTCAGCCCACTGCAACCTCCATCTCCTGGGTTCAAGCAATTCTCCTGCCTCAGCCTCCCGAGTAGCTGGGATTATAGGCACCTGCCACCACAGCCAGCTAATTTTTTGTATTTTTAGTAGAGATGGGGTTTCACTATGTTTGCCAGGCTAGTCATGAACTCCTAACCTCAGGTGATCCGCCTGCCTCAGCCTCCCAAAGTGCTGGGATTACAGGTGTGAGCCACGACGCCCGGCCCAATGCTTACTAAATTTCTATTAAGTTCAGAGGATATTTCACAATTCCAAAGAAGAACTGTGATGTTTATTATGATGCAAATATACCATGTATATGCACACAGGTATATGTGAATGGAGATTATATTCCTTCTTCTTTGCCTTGTGCTGCAAATAGCCAAATAATCTCTGCTATAAATCATGTAATTGCTGCTTAGTAGTATTCAATTTGGATGGTGCCTCATGGGTAATCTCTAAATAGAACAACTGGTCCCAGTTTACTGATTGAAAGGTTTGTAAAAGAAGGGCAGAGATAAATGACGGGTATCCCAGTAATAACCAAAGATCAGGCACAGAAGACAATGATTCTAGAAAGTCCACAAGTCTCTAGATAGTTGAATTCTCACTGCATAAACTGTTTTAACTTTTGTCAATTGGGTTTCTACCATACTTATTCTACATTAAATGTGGAGTTTACTTATTCCACATTAAACTGTAAATTCCCCAAGGAGAGAGGATTGTTTTTGTATTTTGTAACTTCAGGTATCTACTAAAAAATTCCACACAGAGTAAAGTCATGGATGGAAAGGTTTCATTGTCCAGAGTTGGTTATTACATATTAAACAGAATTTGTCTTCGTTAACTTACCTTCCCAAGATAATTTATCTCTAAATCCACGCTTATAAAACATACCATTTTATGGAATTATTTCTAAAATGTACTAAACATAGCACTGTTTTTAAAAAAAATTCTGGCACTCAATCTACCACAATGATCCTTCTTCAATAATGGGATTATTTCTTTAGCTCTGATTTGTTAGTGGTTGGAGGTTTAATTTTTAAAACATAGATTGTTAACATTTTGGTATATAAAACGTAAAATCTACTAATGAGGTTCCAATTATTATAACCTATTTGATTTTTTAATGCGATACCTATCATTTTTCATAAAATGAAACACAAAGGAAATGCCCACAAAAAAACATATGTTGGCCAATAATAATCCATGTCTCTGATTTTCTTTTTAGTAGTGTTGATAGCAGGTCATACCATTTGGCAGTTCAGCTACCATTTCACCAATGGAAACATTCCTTCCACCCCTCTCACCCAAACCCAGAAGGAATTGAAAGAAACATCATGGTAGAACTATCCATTTAGACACGTTGTAATGGAAGACAGCTGCTTCACTATCTTTCCTCTCTCCCGGTTTATTCCTCATGCTGGTAACTGAAATGGGCTGGCCGCATATCAATCTCAGGAGAAGTAGGAAGGAAATGCACATAGATTTAAATGCAGCTAGAAAAAATGCAACTTGATAACTTATATAAGAAGACATTAAATGTATCTAAATAAATATATTTCATTATTTGATTTGAACATTTAATCTCATCAACATGTAACTTATGTTTTGCTATCTGCAGAATAGAATTCTGTTCAAAACCACACTCCAGAATGCTATTTTCTGGGATGCATAATTTAGGAAAAGCAATTTCTTCTTTCCTATATCTGCCCGTCCTCTCTACCAACTGTGGGCTCCTAGGTGACAGGCACCAAGTCTTACTTTTTTGTATCCTCAGGTTCTTGCTTACATTGTATCATCCATAAATATTTGTTAAAATGAAAGAGGATATATGGAATATTTGTATTATGAATGTTTTTAGATAGTATATTTTAGTACAAACAGGATTTTGGGGGCTGATGCAAAAGTTCGAACCTTAGACAAGTTATTAGATTGAGCCTCACAGCAACAGTAGTAATAGCTACCATTTATTAGCTGACTACTATGGTATGTACTTTATATACATTATCTCATTTATTCTTCACAATAAAAAATAATCATTCAAATGAAATTCCAAAGCAAATTTCATACACTGATTAAAAAAGAATTGCCCATTTAATATCCTGGCTAACAGAGTGAAACCCCATCTCTACTAAAAACACACAAAAAAATTAGCCAGGTGTGGTGGCGGGCACCTGTAGTCCCAGCTACTCGGGATGCTGAGGCAGAAGAATGGCGTGAACCCAGGGAGCGGAGCTTGCAGTTAGCTGAGATTGTGCCATTGCACTCCAGCCGGGGCAACAGAGCGAGACTCCATCTCAAAGCAAAAAAGAATTGCCCATTTAATTCTTTTAGGAAGAATCATAAATAGTTCTTTTGAAAATCTTTATACCAACCCCTTAAAGTACTATTTGAAAATAGTACTTTAGGCCAGGCATGGTGGCTCACGCCTGTAATCCCAGCACTTTGGGAGCCCCAGGCAGGTGGATCACTTGAGGTCAGTAGTTTGAGACCAGCCTTCTCTACGTGGAGAAACCCCATTTCTACTAAAAATACAAAAATTACCCAGGCGTGGTGGTGCACACCTCTAATCTCAGCTACACGGGAGGCTGAGGCACAAGAATTACTTGAACCAGGAGGTGGAGGCTGCAGACAGTCTGGGCAACAGAATGAGACTCCATACTTTACATCAAGAATCACAGAAGAGTGATTTGACTCAACTCACATAGCTAGTAAATGCTTAAGCTATACCATCTAACTACTTGACTCCAAGGTCATGTTCTTTCTTTTGTTAGTTTATTTTTTTTCTGAGACAGGGTCTTGCTCTGTTACTCAGGCTAGAGTGTACTGGCACGATCATGGCTCTCTGCAGCCTCCACCTCCTTGACTCAAGCGATCCACCTACCTCAACCTCCCTAGTAACTGGGACGACAGGCACCCACCACCACCACCAGCTAAATTTTGTATATATTTTTTAGAGACGGGGTTTTGCTATGTTGCCTTGGCTGGTCTCAAACTCCTAGACTCAAGTGATCCACTGTGCCTGGCTATTCCATAAAATTTTATAAAAAAATGTTTTTAAAGCATTAAAAGCAAACAGCTAGAGAAGAAACATTAGAGCCGGGCGCGGTGGCTCACCCCTGTAATGCCAGCACTTTGGGAGGCCAAGGCAGGCAGACCACCTGAGGTCAGGAGTTTGAGACCAGCCTGGCCAACATGGTGAAACCCCGTCTCTACTAAAAATACAAAACTTGGTTAGGTGTGATGGCGGGCGCCTGTAATCCCAGCTACTTGGGAGGCTGAGGCAGGAGAATCGCTTGAAATCGGAAGGCGGAGGTTGCAGTGAGCCAAGATCGCACCACTGCACTCCAGCCTGGGTGAGAGAGCAAAACTGTCTCAAAAAAAAAAAAAGAGAGAGAGAGAGAGAAGAAACATTAACAATAGTGAAAAACAAAACATTAATATTCCTAATATTCAAAGAGCTCTCAAAATCCAATAAGAAAAAGATAAACATAGCAGATAAACTGACAAAAGAACAATTAATTTACAATAGAAAAAAATGCAAGTGGACCTCAAATACATGAAAAGTGGTTAATCTCATAAGTAATCAATAAATGTAAATAAGAACTCAATAAGGTATTACTTTTTGCCAACTGACAATTTCAAAAGACAGATAATACGCAAGGTTGTTGGAGAAGGAAAAAACAGACATGCATATATATTAGCAATGACTTTGTCTGGATATCATTTTATTAATGTATAGCAAAATTCAATAATCAGCTTCTTAAATAAAGACAGTAAACGTACTTTTTAAGTAGAAAAACCAAAACCCCCTTGACAATCTACAACACAGCTATAACAAGGTATCTCCATGAATGACAAAATACAAACAGGTGGGAAGAAACCACTGACACCTCCAAATTGCAAACTTCTTCCAAGGTATTCCTTGAGAAGCATGGAGGGTCAATTTGAGAACAGCAACTGAAAATGAGAGACACTACTGCCCATTCCAACTCACAGGTGAGAGTACAAAGGGTCTGAAGCTGCCCTCACAAAGGACAAGTGGCTGGTAGTGGAATGCAAATTGGGCAGGATGGGGCAATAGAATTAAAGCAAAGAAATGACCCAGGTAAAAATGGGAGAGGAGAAAACCCAGGAAACTTCACAGTATGAGGCCATAGTTTTAAAAACAGAATTGAGAATTTTAGAACTGGAAAGCTACAAAAGCTATATTGACACAACTCTCCTACCTAAATATTTAGAATAACTACTTTTACATTAAAATGAGACACAGGAAATATTACAGTTGAATCTCATGGAAAGTTCTTATTAGAGAGAAAAAAAAGATAAAGGGAAAAATTATATCTATGGATAGATACAGAAAATATCTATATAGAAAATCTAACTTATTATGTCCAAACAAGCTAGAAGAAATTAAGAAAGCAATAGAAGATATTTAAATATAAAATCAGAATTAGAAAACCCAGAAATAAGGTGATAAAATGCAAAAAAAAATTAGAAATGAAAGAAATTTTTTTTTCAAAAATGAAAACAAAACCAGAAGGAACATGAGAGCAAACAAACGTAACTGATAATACCTTAAAAGTAATAGAAGATGAAAAGGATACAATTAAAGACAAAATAAAAACTGAAAATGTGAGGAGACAGATGCATGGTGATGATAAGCGTACAACATTATGTATGTATTTAATACCACTGAATACTAAAAATGGTTAAGATGGTAAATTTTGTGATAGGTGCATTTTAACACAATAAAAAATTTGGAAAGAAAACAAATTAAGAAAGCAATTATAAACATGAGATAAAGTAACATATAAAGAAACAAAAAGAAGAAGATTTAACACACATGTAAGAGGAGCTCCTGAAAAAGAAAAGTAATGGATTACAACAAATGTGGAATTATCATCCAAGAAAATGTTTCTAAAATTTATAAACAAAGAAATATACTTAAAGCTACGCATTGAAAGGGCACACACCAAATACACAATCTTTGGATTTTCAGACAACATGACCAAATTATTTATAACAAAAAAAAAATCAGGTTTAATAAGATTCAACAGCCAAATAGATTAAGACACTCAATGAAAAATTAGCTAATTTTTAAAAAATTATTATTATATTTAACTAACACATAGTAATTGTACACATTTATGGATACAGTATGATACTTTGATATATATGTACAATGTGTAATGATCAAATCAGGGTAATTAGCATATCTTACCTCAAACATATATCATTTCTTTGTTAACGATAGTCACTCTACAGTGCTATAGAACACTAGAACTGATTCCTCTCATCTAGCTTTAATATTGTATACATTAACCAACCTCTCCCAATACCTTCCTTCACCCTACTCTTCCTAGCCTTCCATTCCCTACTTCCATGAGATCAACATTTTTAGCTTCCACACGAGTGAGAACATACATTTTTCTTTCTTTTCCTTTGTTTTTTTGTTGTTGTTTTTGAGACAGGGTCTCACACTCTGTCATCCAGGCTGTAGTACAATGGAGCAATCATGGCTCACCACAGCCTCAACCTCCCAGCTCAAGCAATCCTCCCACCTCAGCCTCCTGAGTACCTAGGATTATAGGCATGTACCACCATACCCAAATAATTTTTGTAATTTTTGTAGAGACTGGGTCTTGCTTTGTTGCTCAGGCTGGTCTCAAACTTCTAGGTTCAAACAATCCTCTCTCCTCAGCCTCCCAAAGTGCTGGGATTACAGGCATAAGCCACCACACCTGGCCTTATATTTTCTTTATCTATCCATCTCCAGATGAACACAGATTGATTCCATATCTTGGCTACTATGAACAGTGCTGCAATAAACATGGGAGTGCAGATAGCTCTTCAACATACTGATTTCAATTACTTTGGATATATACCCAACAGTGATACTGGTGAATCATATGATAGTTTTCTGAGGAAACTCCATACTGTTTTCCATAATGGCTGTATTAATCTACATTCCCACCAGCAGTGTATGAGCTCCCCCTTCTCTGTATCCTCACCAGCATTTGTTATTTTTTGTCTTTTTGTTGACAGCCATTGTACCTGGAGTGAGAGATGATATATCATCATGGTTTTGATTTATACTTTCCTGATGACCAGTGATGTGGAACATTGTTTCATATACTTGTTGGCCTTTAATATGACTTCTGCTGAAAAATATCTATTCAGATTATAGCCTCATTTTTGTTAGATTATTTGCTTTTTTGCTGTTGAATTGTTGAGTTCCTTGTATATTCTGGATATTAAACTCTTGTTGGATAGTTTGCAAATATTTTCTCCCATTCTTCCAGTTGTCTTTTCACTCTGTTGATTGTTTATTCTGTTGTGCAAAAGCTTTTTAGTTTTATATAATACTATTTGTCTATTTTTGCTTTTGTTGCCTATGTTTTTGAGGTCTTAGCCATAAAATCTTTGCCCAGACCAATGCCCTGAAGCATTTCTCCCATGCTTTCTTCTGGTAGTTTCATAGTTTTGGGTCTTATATTTGAGTCCGTAATCCATCTTGAGATGATTTTTGTGCATGGTGAGAACTTGGAGTCTAGTTTCATTCTTCTACATATGGATATCCAGTTTTCCCACCACTATTTACTGAAGAGACTGTCCTTCCCCTCAACATATTTTTGGAATACCTTTCTCAAAAATCAGTTGGCTATAGATACACAAACTTATTTCTTGGTTCTGTATTCTATTGGTCTACATGTTAGTTTTCATGCCAGTACCATATTGTTTTGCTGACTGTCGCTTTGTAGTACATTTTGGTGGTGGTGGTGGTGAGTTTTTGTTTGTTGGTTTGGCTTTGTTTTTTTTGTTTTTTTTTTTCTGAGACAGAGTTTTGCTCTTATCACCCAGGCTGGAGTGCAGTGGTGCAATCACAGCTCACAGCTCACTACAACCTCTGCCTCCCATGTTCAAGGGATTCTCCTGTCTCATCCTCCCTAGTAGCTGGGACCCTAGTAGCTGGGATTACAGGCACCCACCACCATGCCTGGCTAATTTTTGTATTTTTAGTAGAGACAGGGTTTCACCATGTTGGCCAGGCTGGTCTCGAACTCCTGATCTCAGGTGGTCTGCCTGCCTTGGCCTCCCAAAGTGCTGGGATTACAGGCGTGAGCCACCTGTTTGTTTTTGTTTTTGGAGACAGGGTCTTGCTGAGTACAGTGTCATGATCACAGCTCACTGCTGCAGCCTTGACCTCCCAGGCTCAAGCAATCCTCCCACCTCAGCCTCCTGAGTAGCTGAGACTGCAGGTATGTGCCACCATGCCTGGCTAATTTTGCTTTTATTTTTTGTACAGACAGGGTCTCACTATGTTGCCCAGGCTGATCTCAAACTCCTGGACTCAAGCAATCCTCCTGTATTGGCCTCCCAAGGTGCTGGGATTACAGGTGTGAGCCACCATGACTGGCCTATTTTTATTTCTTAGTGATTCAGTCTTGGTAGGTTATATGTTTCTAGAAATTTATCCATTTCTAGGTTATCAAATGTGTTGCTGTGTAATTGTTCATAGTAGTCTCTTATAGTCCTTTTCAGTTCTGTGGCATCCGTTGTTTTGTCTGCTCTTTCATTTCTGATTTTTGTTATTGGAGTCTTGTCTTTTTTTATTTAAGTCTAGCTAATGGCTAGTCAATTTTGTTGATATTTTCTAAAAGACATCTTAGTTTTGTTAATTTTTTAAAATCATTTTTATTCTCTTTTTATTTATTTCTGTTCAAATCTTTATTATATCCTTCCTTCTACTAGCTTCGGGATTAGTTTGTTCTTTTTCTGGTTCCTTGAGTGTAAAGTGATTTTGTTGATATGAGAGCCTTCTTTTTTAATGTGTCTACCACTATAAACTTTCCTCTGAGTACTGCTTTTGCTGCATTCCATAAGTTTTAATATGTTGTGTATTCGTTTTCATTTGCCTTCAGATGTTTTCTAATTTCTCTGGTGATTTTTTTGACACAGTGGTTGTTCAAGAGTGTGTTGATTAATCACCACATATTTATGAATTTTCCAGTTTCCCTTTTGATGTTGATTTCTAGTTTCATTTCAGTGTGGTCAGAAAAAATACATAAAGTGATTTCAATCTACTTAAATTTGTTAAGACCGCTTTTGATGGCCTAACGTGATTTATACTGGAAAACGTTCTATATGTGCTTGAGAAAAATGTGTGTTATGCTGCTGTTGAGTGGAGTGTTCTGTATATCTGTTAGGTCCAATTGGACTATAATGTTATCGAAGTCCTTTGTTTCCTTATGATCTTCTGTCTAGTTGATCTATCCCTTATGAAAAGTGAAATATTTAAATATCCTACTGTTATTGTGTTACTATTTCTTCCTTCAATTCTGCTAGTGTTTGCTTTATATATTTGGGTGCTCTACTGTTAGATGCATATATATTTAGACTTGTTTTGAGTTCCTGGAGAACTGATCCTTTTATCATTATATAATGTCCTTCTTTGTCTCTTGTGACAGTTTTTGACTTAAAGTTTATTTTGTCTAAGTAGGGCTAACCTCCTTTTTCCTTTGGTTGCTATTTGCATGGAGTATCTTTTTCCATCCTTTCACTTTCAGCCTAAGTCTTCATATCTACAGTGAGTGCCTTATAAATAGCATTTATTGTTTGAAGTTTTTATAATTAAATCAGCTACTCTCTGTTCTTTGATTAAGGAGTTTAAAGTAAACATTCACATTTGAAGTAACTTCTGATAGAGAAGCTCTCACCGTTCCCATTGAACTTACTATTTCTATGTTTTCCAGTTATTTTGTCTCTCCTTTTCTCTCTTGCTGTCTCCCTTTATGTTTCATTGATTTTTTTTTTTTTTTTTTGACAGAGTACAGTGGCACAAACTTGGCTCACTGCAGCCTCTGCCTCCCAGGTTCCAGCAATTCTCGTGCCTCAGCCTCCCGAGTAGCTGGGAGTACAGGCATGCGCCACCACCCAGCTGATTTTTGTATTTTTAGTAGAGACGGGATTTCACCATATTGGTCAGGCTGGTCTTGAACTCCTAACCTCAAGCGATCTACCTGCCTTGGCCTACCAAAGTGCTGGGATTACAGGAGTGATCTACTGTGTCCAGCCTGTTTCATTGATTTTTTTAGTGATGTGTTTTTATTCTGTTCTCATTTTTTTTGTGCAGCTTCTGTAGGTATTTTCTTTGTGGTTACTATGAGGATTACATAAAACATAGTTATAATGATCTCTTTTAAACTGATAAATCACATATAAATATTTCATTCCTTTACATCTCTTCCCTCTATGTTACCAGTGTCACAAATTACGTATCTTTTTATATTTTATATTCATTAACATAGTTTTATAGTTAGCTATTTTCAGTGCTTTTATCTTTTAAACTGGAATTTAAAAGATAATCCAATTTAAAAGATAAATATCCAATTTTAAATTGGAATCACTTTGGAATTAAGTGATTTATGCACTTCATAACAGATTATAGGATTCTGTATTTATCTATATATTTTCCTTCACTAGAGAGCTTTATATTTTCATATGTTTTTGTGTTGCTGTCTAGCATCCTTCTGTTTCAACTTGAAAGATTCCTTTTAGCATTTCTTGTAAAGAAGGTCTAGTGATGATAAATGATGAATTCCCTCAGCTTTTGTTTATCCAAGAAGGTCTTTATTTCTCCATCTTTAAATGATAATTTTGCCAGATACAGTATTATTGGCAGTTTTTTTCTTTCAGCACTTTTAGTATATCTTCCAACTCTTTCTGACCTGTAACATTTCTGATAGAAATCCACTGATAACTTATGGGAGCTCCCTTGTATGTGTCAAGTTGCTTTTCTCTTGCTGCTTTGCAGATTCTGTCTTTGACATTCGACAGTTTATAATGTGTCTCAGTGTGGACCTCTTCTGATTCATCATATCTACAGTCTGTTGAGTTTTTTGAATTTGAATGTCCATTTTCTTCCTCAGATTTTGGAAGTTTTTGACCATTATTTCTTCAAATAAGCTCTCTGTCCTATTCTCTCTTCCCCTTCTAGAACTCCCATAATGTATATATTGGTCAGCCAGATGGTACACCGTAAGTCCTTCAGGCTTTCTTTACTTTTCTTCATTCTTGTGTTGTTGTTGTTACTCTGACTCAATAATTTCAAATGACTTGTCTTTGAGTTAGCTGATTCTTTCCTGTTTGATCAAGTCTCTTGTTGGTCTTCCACAGTGAATTTTCCTAACCAGTTGTTTTCTTCAGCTCCAGAATTTCTAGTTTGTTCTTTTTTATAGTTTCTATATCTTTGTTCATATCCTCATTCTGTTCATGCTTTGTTTGCCTGATTTCATTTAGCTGTCTATCTGTATTCTCTTGTAACACATTGAGCTTCTTTAAGATTATCATAAATTCTTTTTCAGGTAACTAATAGATCTCTGTTTCTTCGGAGTCAGTTAATGGAGATTTATTTTGTTTCTTTGACTGATTTCCCTGTTTCTTTGTGTGCCTTGTTATTTTTTGTTGTGATTTTTGAATTTGAAAAACAGCCACCTCTCCCAATCTTTACATACTGGTTTTCTATAGGGGAAGACCTTCACCAAACAGCACAGCCAGAGAATCTGATAGCCTCTCAATCCTTTTATGGGGAGATGTATCTTCTCTCACTCTCTGCATGTAAATTCCCAATTAGAGAAGTTTGTCAGTTTCTTTTTCAGTTTATAGTTTCTTCCTCCCTCTTGCGCCTGTCTGTGGTACTGGCAGGGTTCTTGGTGCTGCAAAAAGCTACTAAGCTCTCTTTTGTTCACTGTAGACCCCAGGTATCCAAGGTATGCTGGTTCAGCTAGCACTCTGAGTCAGGCAAGACTGAAATCAACATTCTGGGCAGCCCAACTCCCACCCAACCCCTTACTTTTTCGCCCCCTAAAAAGCTAGTATATTGCATGTACATTTCACTTTTCTATTTTCCTCTCAAGGCAGAAGCCATGAGTTGGGCTTTTCCTCCCTATTATGAGCTATGCTGGCTTAAGAGAGGGGCTGACATCATTCAAATGGAACTACTTTTCTTATCTCTTTCAATAGAACTATTCATGGCTTTGATCCTGCCTAGGGTGCTGTGAATTCACAACTGGCTTCTGGAGCTATCCTAAATGTTTTTGGGTCATATATTGTTAAGTCAGTGTCTTTGTGGGAAAACAAGGTCTAGGGCTTCCTATTCTTGCTGACATTACTGTAAGCCATTAAGTTTTGAAGCGGTTTGTTATGCAAATCCAAACTGGAACAACTTAAAGGACTGCAAAGACATTAACATAGGTATCCATGGCATTGATCAAGAATGGCTGTAAGTACTACAATACTACAATAAGATTGATACTGTGGCCTTCTGGCAGAGAAGAAAAGCTCTCCCTATGAAGTAGCTTTGAATAAATAAGTAAATAAAATCAAACTTGAATTGGCTCAAGCCTCTAGATTTAACTATCAATGTATAGGAAATACAGAAGGTAGCAGTTCATGTTAAATGACAATATGGGGATGCAATCAGCAAAACTCAGACTCTACAGGAAAACCTACAGAACAATAGTTTCTTTAACAAAGTGCAAGGAGAAAAAGCAAAAGGAGATAAAGAAGAAATCTTTAGATTAAGAGAATTAAGAAGCATTTTTTTTCTAAATAGCTGAGACCTGAATTATATTTCTATTCATTCATATAATGTTCCTCTTGCACACAGATACTCCCTAAGCAATGAACGCAAGGACTTCAGCACATTTTTGTATAATTTTAAACTGTCAGATTACACATGACCCAAAAAATAAAACCTTTGACCCAGCAACAATTCATGTAGATATATGAATACATATTCACTACAGTTTTGTTTGGAACATCAAAAATAAAAGCAAAAAAATGAATTTAGATCTATTATTATAAGGCCAATTAAATAATCATAAATCCAAACAACAGAGTAGGTCATTAAAAACTATAATAATGTTCATTGACATGAAAAAAAATTTCCAAGTTTCATTATTGAGTGAAAAAATGCAGGTTATCCAATCATATGCACATTATAAACTCATTTATTTAAAATCATGTGTAACTGTCTATGTATACATAGAGTTATCTGAAAGGATGATTACCAAAATGTTAACTGAGAATTAATACATGTAAGTGATAACATAAATTATTTTGAGTAATGAGAATATGCTTTATTTTTACTTTATTACCCTTTTCTTTATTATTTGAATTTTCTACATGAGTTTTCCTGTATATCATATTTAGAAAAATTATTTTTCATTTTTATATTCTAAAAACAAACCATGTACAGGAGAAACCCCCATTCATTCAATCATTTAATATCAGTTTGATACTTACAGAACAATGTTATTGTCTTCTCCAAAGATATAAGGAGAAAGGAAACATAATTGGAAGTAGAAATATGTAAGCATTTGCTACTTGACATCACACAAAACATTCTGTGAGTCAAGGGTAGCAGGTATTATACAAGAACACAGTATGAGCTCGATGTGATGTGATCCACTGAGAAATCCCATATACCTAGGGTAGATAGGCTATAGAACTGATGTAGGTCAAGGAATTCTGGCCCTACCCTTACCCCATCCATAGGAATTGATCATATTATCATTCTAACTAGCACTGGATTGTACATATAAGGCACATACTAATTTAGGGCACCAGAAAAACATATGTAGCAAAATAAATTTTGAAAAGAATTTGTATGAAATATTACTTTCAATTTAAACATATAACAGTAGTCATTTACACTCACTTATTCAAGAAATACTTATTGGCCACCCTCTATAGCCCAGGTTCAGTGCTAAGTGCAGAGTTAGAGGTGAACAAGACAGATGAATTCCCTGTCCTCTCAAACCTTGCATTCTAAAGTAGCAATACATTTTCAGCTAAACAAATTTCTTCAGGTTGCCATAGAGTAACAGTGATTAAGAACACTTACTCTGGAGCCAAACTGCCTAGGTTTTAATCCCACCTCACCCACTTACTAGCTATATAACTTTGAGCAAGTTATTTAACATTTATTGTCTCAATTTCCTCATCTGGGAATAATAGTACCTTCTTTAGAGGTTTTTTTAATGAGATATTTAATGAGTAAACTGCTTAGAAGAGAGCCAGCACATATTAAACACTCAGAAAGTCATGCATATAGACTTTTATTAGGGTTTTCACAGAGATGTCAGTCTGGATTACAACGAGGTATACACAAAAGCCCTTAATTTTTCTTCAACACAAATTTATTTATTATTTTCCTTACATTTAGAAAATTTTTAGACCATCTGGAAACCTGTGATTGAAAACAGCATATTTAATGTTTGAGTCTATTTGGCAAAAACTTGGTCAGAGTAGAATCTCTCAGATGGAGAAGGCTCTACTTAAGAATCTATCACTCAGGGCAGGCATGGTGGCTCATGCCTATAATCCCAGCACTTTGGGAGGCTGAGGCGGGTGGATCACTTGAGGCCAGGAGTTCGAGACCAGCCTGGCCAACATGGCAAAAAGCCATCTTTACCAAAAGTACAAAAATTAGCCGGGTGTGGTGGTATGCGCCTGTAATCTCAGCTACTCGGGAGGCTGAGGCTGGAGAATCGTGTGAACCTGGGAAGTGGAGGTTGCAGTAAGTGGAGATCATGCCACTGCACACTCCAGCCTGGGTGACAGAGCAAGACTCTGTCTCAAAAAAAAAAAAAAAATCTATCACTCACTGAAACTGTATTATGTCTTTGTTTACTAGTTTATTACCTCCCCTGTAAAGAAAAAAAAGTAAGCTCCAAGAGGACAATCACGTCACCAGTGTCCAATGCAGTGCCTGAAATAAATGGGTGCTCAACAAATGTTTTTAAATGAACAGAAAGTCCTCACAACACAAAAATATGAATTCAACAGAATTTGAACTGTTTTTGATAAGTTTGCAAAGCCAATATCCTCAAGTAAAAGTATAGAACTTTATAAATTATATATGAAAATAATCAATCACTAAAAAGACTCACAATTTTTTAAGACTTTGTTACTTTTCATATCCCCAAGACACTTACTACCCAACCCGTGTAACTGTGCCTACAGTTTAATTCCAAAGAAATAACACAGAGAATCTTTCAAATATACTCTTTTATTTTGAAACAAGTTATTTACATTTTTATGAAAATTATTTGCTATGATTCAAGACTAACAACAAAATGAAGGTAGCCATGGCTTTTTTTCCCTCTTCTGTTAACTATAGGTGGGAAAATGAGAAGCTTTGATTATGCAAATTAAAGCAGAATCTATTATCTCCTTTCTGATCTATGTCCTGAACATGGAGGGTTTTTAAGCAATGTTAGTTTCGCATATTAGGAATCACAGTCAGTTAACTATTGCTGCTAACTGATGGGCTGTATTTGCCAACTCTATCAGTTTGACTCAGCTTCCAGAGCTTAATGGTCCTCCAGGCTAAAAGAGAAAGCTGATCCATCAGGCTTGCATTAGCATAGAATCACACTCCAAGCTTATTGATGTGTGCTCAGCATAACTACCATCCCCAGCACCCAGCTCAGTCCATTATTTTCATTTTATCTCAAGTCATTTGTATGGCTGTCTGCCCCAGTTAAAGCTCCAGCAAGACTTAAATGAATTTTTGAGAAAGGAGACAAATGCCCCCTGAACTTTTGGCACTTTGCTATCAAGGCTTGCTAACATAAAATATACTAGTACTATTCTTAGGGCCACTTAGTGAGCATATCGAGAATAGCCTATTGCGGGGGATATGGGGGAGTCACTTACTACTCTATTAGCCATCAAGGAGTGTGATGATTAAATGATTTTTTAACTGTAATTTTAAAGCACTGTTCTGATTTCTGCTGAAAGCTATTTATAAAAATAAATTTCATAACAGTTACATCTTTGCTGCTTAAATACCTTTCTCTTTTAAAATACAGAACACATACTAAAATAAATGTTCTAAATAATAATACATTTCATCACCTAGGGAAATGTTACATTTAATGGTAACAAGAAAAACAACAATCTATAACAACCAGGCATTTAATGTGCACAAAACCCCATAATAAGAAGGGATTTAATGTGTGTATAAACCCTGTAATGGGTTTGTATATAATCAGGCATTTCAGGTATACATAAAATGACTTTAATTGTAAATCTTTAAAATGAAAATAAAGTGCTTGTGTAGCTGTTTTGAATATACAATAACTATTGAAATTCTAAAGCTGGTCTTCAAAACTATGTTCTATGAATTTACATAGTGCTTACAACTATAATTCTGAGAGAATCTGAAAAGGGTACTATTCCTAAATCTTTTTTTTTTTTTTTTCCCACTTAGAAATGTCTACAGAGGGTAGAGCAGCTGGCCCAGATCCCACAATAAGTTAGTGTACCTAAAACTCAAAAAGTTGGTGGTGCATGTTGAATTTGTTTATCTGTCACTTAAAACTTCAGAATGTGATATTTTTGCCTACTTGTCTTATTTTTATACTTGAGAAGTTAAAACCCAATCTGAGAGTCCTTCTATCCCAAGTAGCTTTCCTCTTTATGTACACAGTTACGTATGGCCTTTAGAAACCTCGTATTACTGCAACTAGAAGAGGAAGAAGAAAAAAAACACTTTTAAACAATTTAATGTATCAAGTATTGCTATAGGAGTATTCATTTGTAATCGCCTTTTATCGATTTCTCTCATCTCCCTAGAGAGAATGGAAAGTTAACATTTGTAAACTGTTAAAACACTACAGAAAAGCTGGTTGTTAGATTAAAAATAGATTCTGACACTTGCATCCTTACAAGATGAATAATTATATAAAAACATCTTTCTAAATGCTGTTTTCAATTCTGAGAAGCACAGTAAGATTGAACAGCACAAACCCCTGAAAGTAGACCTTTTCATCTTAAATGTACTGGCAGAATGGCGAATAAAGAAGCTGACATTTATTGAGCACCTACTTTGTGTCCAGACAGTATTCACTTACATGATCTCATTTAACCATGTGAAATATACCACAGGTTTGGTTGGATTACTCTCTATTTACAGAGTTTTCACGAGGTGACTCAGTCATTTGCTAAAAGTCAAAGCTGGCAGGGCGCAGTGGCTCACACCTGTTATCCCAGCACTCTGGGAGGCCGAGGCGGGCGGATCACTTGAGATCAGGAGTTCGAGACTAGCCTAGCCAACATGGTGAAACCCTGCCTCTACTAAAAATACAAAAATTAGCCGGGCATGATGGCACATGCCTGTAATTCCAGCTATGTGGGAGGCTGAGGTGGGAAGATCGTTTGAACCGGGGAGGCAGAGGTTGCAGTGAGCCGAGAATGCACCACTGCACTCAAGCCTGAGCAACAGAGCGAGACTCTGGCAAAAAAAAAAAAAAAAAAAAGTCACAAAGCTACAAAGTCCTAATGCTAGATCTGTGTCTCCAAACCCAGATTAATCTGACTCCAAAATGGGGGATGTTCTTTACACTAATGTGCAGGCTGTTCCATGCTTCCAAGAGAATCTGAGGGTTCACTATTCATTTGCAGGGGAATGGCTTATCCATCAGCAAGCAGCCATGGAGGAACTAGCTAATTCAACTTTGTAACATCTGGAATTTCTGTTGAGAATTTCCAAAAGAAGAAAACAAATATTGAGGGTTTCTAATCTATCTTTGCTTTCTCTTCTTATTTCTAGTTTCAAAGACTCTTGTACACTAGGCACTTTTAAGAAATATGACTTAAGGGCCGGGCACGGTGGCTCATGCCTGTAATCCCAGCACTTTTGGGAGGCCGAGGCGGGTGGATCACGAGGTCAGGAGTTTGAGACCAGCCTGGCCAACATGGTGAAACCCCATCTCTACTAAAAATACAAAAATTAGCCGGGTGTGGTGACACGCACCTGTAGTCCTAGCTACTCGGGAGGCTGAGGTGGGAGAATCGCTTGAACCCAGGAGGCGGAGGTTGCAGTGAGCCAAGATCATGCCACTGCACTCCAGCCTGGGTGACAGAGCAAGATTCTGTCTCAAAAAAAAAAAAAAAGAGAGAGAAAGAAAATAAAAAGAAAGAAATATGACTTAAGGCAAGTTGGCAAGTTGATGCTCTCAGAAGGAATTTATGATCATCTTTTGCCTTCCAGAAAGTGATGTTAACCAAAAAACAAAAGAGTCATCTCCATTTTTTAAGTATACAGAAATATATGCAACCATACATGTTTTTATTTGTATGCAGAAAATAACTCTGGAAGAATACAAAAGAAATTAGTCATTGTGGTTATTTCCAGAGAGGGAAACTGGGTTGATGAAGGACAGATGGAAAGGAGACTTCACAGTTTATTCTCTTGAGGCCATTTTGAATTTTGAATCATATGAGCATAGTACATATTCAAAATAGATATACTTACATACAAATATAAATAAATCATATTCAACTATCTTTACGATGAATGCTAATCAGTGTCACTGCAGCTACACCTAATGCAATAACTGGCTTATGAATACTGTACTTCACTAAGTATTTTAAATAGAATTTATTGTAATGATATAGCCGAGAAGCTTGCTTGAATGAGTTAAGAGTTAGTATCCCAGACACTAGCTTTGTAGAAAACATAATTGGGCTGGAGAAGGAGAAATCGTAAAATAGGAAAATAGGATAGCTGATTAATGATCTCCCAGAAAAGAAGGAAAAGAAAAACATTTAGCATGAGGATTTCTGCTATGATTGTAATGAAGATCATGAAGACAAGCAGACGTAGGCTGCCTTGGCCAAAACATCTTTTCTTGTAAGTCCCATCTCCCCAGGCATATTTACCATTTAAACAAAAAAGGAAGAGTTACTACTGATGGTGATATCTTCATTTTCCCCTGGTTGCTTCCCCTAAAAGAGAAAGGATGACATGTATAGAAAAGGTAAACTTGGCTGTAGTTAAAGCTTTTCATTCCAAGGTCTTTTTGTTTCTTCCTTCACAAGAATGTACATATTTATATAATAATTCTGAGAAATAGAGGGTAAGAGGGCTAAAAGACCTAAATATTCTTCTACAACAAATAAAGACAGTTAAATGTCACCTGATAACCTATTCTTTACAATATATAGATTCTGTTATTTCTCTTAGGAAAGAACTAGGATGTTTACCAACCCTATAGTCAGATTACTTCTATTTATAACCTATAACTCTTTTGTTGTAATTCAAGTCCTTCATCACCAGTGAAAATGAACACTTGTTTTCATACTCACGCACATAAATAAATCCTTTCACTTAAGTTACACATATTAAGTATTTAATATGTACTAGCAATATATTTGGATTCATGTTGACCTGACTTTTACTGAACAAATATTTGAATTACACAAGGCACCATTTAGGTTACAAGACTGGTAGCATACAGCACGTTCCCTATCCTCAAAGAGTTTACTAGTAGGGTAGAAGCTATGATTTCAATATTTTATAAATCCCATCCCATGCTACTTAATATTTATGAATGATAAATATTAACCAAATGGAACTGAATTCTCATTTAGACTTTCCTTTTTCAAAGTTAGGATTCCTGAAAACTTTAACCTTCAATTAAGGACCAACGTTTTTGACACACAGCATTCCAACTACAATGAATTCTGAAACAACAACAATAGATTACACAAATTAAGCTCTTTTTGCATTAAAAAAAAATAGCTTTTTAAGAATTTTAAATGTTTAACCCATGTGATCCTTATACTAACCCTGGGAGTTGTGATTTTTGTTGCAAATAAAGAAACAATGGCACAAAGTGGTTAAATAACTTGGTCAAAGTTACACAGCTAGTGATAGGGCTTAAGCCCAGGCAGTCAAGCTCCAGACAGAATGTGTCCTAACCAGCAAACAATTTTGACTCTCAAGACACTAGTTTAAGAACTTTTCAATGGGTATGCTTCATTAGACCATATCCCATTAAATTCTTACAGCTGCAATGAATGACAATTGGGTTGGAAACCTTCTCAATATCTTTCAAACCACTGCCATATCCCATTTTCCTGAAGCCCTTACAGTGTATCATGGCAACGCAATTTCTTCTCTTCTTCCTGCACTGCTCAGACCTCAAAGTTCAAAGGGCAAGCAGAAAGAAAAATGAAGTCACATAACACAGAAAGCATCCACTGGAATCGCTGGTGACTTCTTTCATCTTAACCATCTTCAGAGATAAGCCTCCTTCTAAAAAAAATCTATCTCTAGGCTTCGTTCTGGAATCCCCAGTCCTACTTTCACGTTTCACAGTTTCCTCCTCACAAATAACCAAATGCGACTAATTATTTTGTTAACCCAGTATGTGGGTACCATGAATTTCTTCTCAAGTTATTCTGAGATCAAGAAAGTTAAAATACCTTTCAAGTGCTTATCTTAGCATCTCATGATGCCATAGAGAAGCAGGGCTAATGTGATGATGCCCTTCTGCCTCATACAACGTCCTCTATCCACGGGTAAATTAAGATTTCAAGAGGGTCACTTCACAACAAAATCAACAGTTCAAAGACCAGGCTACAAACTGATGGTACTGTTGCTAGAAATAAGCTGGATTCTGTTAGATAAATAATATCCTCTCTAGGTTTAAATAAAATGTTTATAGATGTGTACCAATTCTTTCATGTCAAGAAATTCTTTTGATTCACTGATACAATACAATTCTAAAGAGTACAGTAGTGACCTAACATGAAAGCCTCTCCAAAAATGCTTGACTTCTACACAGATTCATTGCTATATTAGGTTTGGGGCCATCATGCCTTCCAAGAGATAAGTAAAATAGAGAAACAGATCAGAAATGGAAAAAAATCTACTGGCTATTAAAAATGATTTGTTTTACTATCCTACTTCAAGGCATAGTTACTAAGCAAAGCTAACTCTTAAGTTCCCAGTGCCTTGGGAACCCAGAGGAGGTGCCCTGGAAGCATGAAGGGGTAATGAAGACCCATGAACAAAGCTTTCTGGCAATGCATTTAGAGGGGGATTTCTGACAATTTTAAAATTTTCACCACTGCTATATATTTAGTTTATTTTACTGGTAGAGTCAGAAACATTATTGGATATTGGGTAAAGTACTCAGTTTACTTACTTTGTTCACCCAGATTTCGTTGAGTAATGTATTTTTCAAGCCACATTTAACACAATGCACAACGTTGAACCTGAAGTCTCTATTTTAAAAGCTCTGGCAATTAGCTCAACTTAGAAAAAATAGCAATTAGAATTCTCAAACAATTTCTGCTGTAAACAGAAGAGAATGAAATAACTCACTCTGACTTACCCTATTATTTTTCATAGTATGAGTTAAAAATAAATGTTTTATTTAAGAATTGCAGACGAAGCTTCTCCAACTTATTTTTTAAGAGTTGTCAAAATCAGATGTTACCGTCTCCTTATTCTTAGTGAAAGAATTTCTCTAAAATATAGTCAGGCAGACATTTTCCTTCTCTCTCTCAATGGTATTTTGTCTAATTCTTACTTCCATTAAGACAACACTGCCTCAAGCTTTATATTCATTTCCAAAGACTATCTTATTTCTTAAAACTACTTGTTTTAAACTCTGAAAGACTAAAAAGCAGCATAGAAAAACACCTCTTAATCTTATAGTCGTTTTATTAGACTATTTCACCCATGGCAGGAAAGAAAAATGAGAAATTTCATTTTAAACCTAGGTTCTAGAAATGATGTTTCAGTAATTCATTAAAGTATTCATTAAAAGCTGATTACATATTCTTAACAGTAACATCTGCCCCTCTCCACAAAATGGACAATAAAATTATCTTTTAATAAAAATGTTTGCGCTATAAACTACATGATACAAATTTGCTTAAACCAAACTGAATCCATTCTCTATACTAAAGATGACAAAAATTATCCCACTAGCTGAATTTCATTGCCAAGCTGTCAACTTGAATTTCTTCTGTTTAAAAATAGCTGTTCATTACATTCAGTAATGGGCTGTCAAAGCACTACAGCACTGAACCTGTATCATACACAGAAGCAATTGGGCAATGTGCATTATTATGTTTAGATTACTTGCATTCTTTACAAGACCCCTGGGCTAATTTTAAATGAGATGGTTCACTTGAACTAAATCAAAACCTATTTTATTTTACCTTAGAGCTAATAGATATTTTCCATTTATGACTCACTAGTACAAACATTAATAGCAGGTAAAACAAAAACCTTATTGAACATATATGTGAGTATAAGTAAATATGCACATATGTATGTTTATGGATTTGTATGTGGCTTTGCTCCCTACAGCCACATCTACTTTTAATAATAGATGATTGAATTTCAACACAAGGCACACCAAATTAGACAATAGTGCCAATATGTGAGCAAGCATTGTCGTCTCCATGAATACATGATAAGTTGTTAACTGGAAGCATCACTCCTGCAGCATATAGTCTTTGATATTTTAGCATAGTAAATCAATTAGACATCTTTTAAACTAGCTAATGTATAATAATTCACCATATAATTTAGCATGGGATATTGTGAACAACTATAAAAAGACACATAAAACCTGCAGCCGAACCATTCTTCCCCAGCATGATATCATAACCCCAAAGGCATCCAATAATGGCTGCAGGATATCAAAGGGATGGTAACTAAACTGATCACAGATGACTTGTAAATATACCTAATGAATGCAAGAACTAGGTTAATCATTTGTAAAATTTTTTCACTAGTCTTTATTTTCATTAATAAAGAGAGGCTACTTGCAGACTCATGTAAAAACAGATTATAATACAAAGGATAAAGATAAATTTTACTTAAAAATTATCTCTAGGTTTCCAACTTTGGAATATCAAAGGTAAAATGACTTATAAACTCTTATTTCAGCAAAACTAAACCCTGTAAGCCAAGTGTGCCATGAAAGATTTCAGGGAAGAAACAATAGTAATATTTTTTGTGTGTTTAATATCTATTTCTTTAAAAAGGAGGTAGGTGGGGAGCCCACATATATTTAAACATTATTTCTATGATTCAATAATATATCAGGCACACATGTGGCAAACAGTTGAATGACAACAGTAAGAAAAGCACCCCCAAAATGCAATGGTTGCATTTATTTAAGGAAAAACTTCTCTCTCAAGTATGAGATAACTGGCACTATGCCTAGTTAGAAGCTTAATAAGCATTATTTATTGATACTTTTCCCATTCCAAAGTCCACTGGAAAGCATATTCATTCTATGTTAAAGAATACACACCCACATTTTATTCCTAAAACTCTCCAAACACTTCATTTCATCATGGCTCCTTTAACAAAATGGAAAATTATTCTGGCTAAGAATCTACTTTTGATGTAATTACCCTAATTCAGTTTAAATAATGCCTAAGTTAGCTTTTTAAACCAGCAGCTAAAATATGAATGGTATATAGTACACATATTTAACAATTAAAAGCCAGTTTTATATTTTCTAACTCACTAAATGTGTGATATTATCAATATATATTATATGGTATTTGCATTGTTATGCTTAGATAAGTAAAAGAAACTTAAAATATCTAGGTTTTTTTTCAAAAATGGAATAAGGTTTTTGGCTATTGGCTATTACAATCAAAATAGAAAGCTTTTTTTCTCTAAAATTGTCTCATGAAAATTTCAAACATACAGCAAATGTGAAAGAGAAGCAAATTTTACAGAGAAGACCATATACCTACCACCTAGATTCTATCCTTAACATTTTACCATGCTTGTTTTATCACATATCTAGCCACGTAAAATAGAAAGTTTTGATAAAAAGGTAAACATATTTCACAAGAATAAATGAAATAAAGAATAGCAAAAAGAGGATAATTCTTTACTGAATAAAGAACTTCTAAGGATAGTAGTTACTGCTTTTGATTACAGCCAGATTCTCATAAATGATCATCTGCGTTTTTTAAAACTATATCACTTTCTGTTAATAGAGACAACTGAATCTAAATTAATTTATAGTAGATTCTAACTATTATATCTTAATTTGAAAGGCAAGGTTAGGACAGTAAAGGTAGAAGAACACCAGCCTCTTGGAAAGAACAGATCCTCCAAAAAACAAAAACCATTTTAGTTTGTTTTTGAGTTATAAAAAAAGGATTAGGGTAATGATTTTTCTAATCATTAATGTATCAGAAATGAAAACTATTCAACACTTTGTCTACTGTAATACATGTACATGAGAAACAACTATTCTACTTCAAACCTCTAATACAACAAAAGAATACCACCCATGGTATTTTCTTTAGGAACTAAATGTGTTTCTTTTGCTATGATAAAATTATTTTTTAATTAACACACAAGATTCTGGCAGATTTAGGAAGTTTACATCCTTTGTGCTTTTCACTTATTTTATTTACATGGGAAATTAGATTTAAAATTTGAGTTGCAAACAAGAAAACTAGTTTAGCCTCTAACTTTCATTTTCTCAGATGAACACTTCCAAAGAATGTTCAGTACTGCTTCCTCAAATCCTTTGATTGGGCACTTCCTGCAAAACTTCAACAAGTCAGAGAGCACAGAGAGTTGGAAAACAATAGGCAAAGCACATTTTTAATGCTCAAATAATCTTTGATAAATTAAAGATTTAAGTGGGAGAAAATTTCTAAATCTCAAAGCCCACTTTAATAGTGGCTTTTCAATTTTTAAATAGCGTTACTAGAGCTATGACATTGTGATTTTTGTTTTATTGAAATATTTTTCACACCCAAAATTACTCTGGACTCCACAGAGAAATAGTGAATTGTACCTTTTTATTCCTCTTTTTTCAAATACGAAAGAAATGCTAATTAAAGTGAATAAGCATTTCAAAATTTATTAACCAAAACTGAAATTAGCTTTAATTTGAATATTTGGTTTTGAAACTGTATATGAAAATATATGGGTGAAAGTGTACCTAAAAATATATTAGTGTATACAAGATTCTCTTAATCACCATAAACTATGTTTAAGCAAGTTTAGAATGCTTCATAACCCCTTTTAAGGTTTGTATTTGTTGATGAACCAACAATGTTTGGCATAATTAACGCTAAGATCTTCAAAACTCAATGACTGAAAATAATTGCTTCTCTCTTTTCTTTCCTGAGTACTCTGAAGCTGAACCTAAAGATTTAGAGCTGACTGGACAAATACAAAGGATGTCAAAAACAGTGACCACTGACATGCCATTCAAGGCACATGGAAGAGAGCTCAGGCTTGAATGCCTCTAAACTGCTCATTGGTAAGATCAGCTATCAGTGAGACGCAGTGTAAGTCAGCATTATTCACTGAGCCTGCTATGACCTTAAAATCATTGCTCCTGGGGTATGTTCACCCACCAATTAGTTTATATGCTCACTGGAAATCCACTGCTCAGTAAAAGCATCGGTCCCTCATTCCACAGTGTTGATGAAGTGTGTGTGATGGCTTTCTCTTCACAACTTCACCCCTAAAGCTGACCCATCTCAAGTTGAAGCATTCAAGTCACTTGAGCATCTCTGGATTATCATGGATTTTGCTACTTAACTTAAAAATTACTATACTTTAACTTATTTGATAAACACCAATGTTATAGTGATCATAAAAGGACATATGTAAAACAATGTAAAAATTAGAACTGAATTTACCAGTCCTCCAAAGGAAAAAAATTTCTAGTACTAACCCCCTCCAAAGATTTACTAAGGAACGTAAAATATCAGAATCCCTTTTACTTGTGAAAGTGTTAGTTCATGTCAGACACTTGTTAATAGTGTTGAAAGAAGAAATTTCCTTGCTGTTTTTAAGCAAGTATTAATTAGCATACATCTGCCAATGCTATTGTTTCTAAAACATTGAAGAAAGAAATTATTTTCTCCTTTTGGGCAGTGTAAAGTCTAAAGAATAAAAAGAAGCATATGTGAAAAATAATTTCAAGATAATATGATATGACATGATAAAAGGTTGATCTAGAAATGAGAAAAAAGAAAGACATCACCAAGATTTATTGAGATATAAACTACTGAGATATAAAAAACCGAAAGGACAGCAGAAATTGGATAATTGGGAAGAAAATTAGTGGTGGGTTATACAAGTAAAAATATCCTGAAGATAACTAAACAGTTAAACAAATTATCAGGGCTGAGGGTATATCAGCACAGAGATGGTCAGTTGAAATAACATGCATGGGTTTATTTTCAAATAACTTGAGGATAGAGTTTGGGAATAAAACTGTCCCAATTTTTCCCCTTCAGGTTCTCACAAGGGGAGAAAATCTTCCCCCTACATGAAGGGGTCAACATTTAACTCATTTCTAACCTGCTTCTTGGAAAATGATCTGATTGAAGTTTTGTTTTGTCTTTAACAGGTTTATTAAGACATAATTTACATTCCACAAAGTTCACCCAGTTAAATGGTACAACTCAATAGTTTTTTGTGTATTTACACAGGTGTGCAAACATTGTCGCAATCAATTTTTCAACATTTTCATCACCCCCAAAAGAAAGCCCATTCCGTCCATACTCCCTAGTTTCCTGCACGAGGCAACTACTAATCTACTGTCTCTACAGATTTGCCTGTTCTAGACCGTTCATATAAATGCTATCTTAAAATAGTCTTTTGTGACTGGATTCTTATACTTAGCACAATGTTTCTGAGGTTCATCCAGGTTGTATCATTAATTCATTCATTTTTATTGCTGAAAAATATTCCATTGAATAAATATACCACATTTTGTTTATCCACTCACTGATTTACAGAGATACAAAATAATGCCTCAGAATAACAGTTTATAACATATGCATATACATAATCATTAGTGAAAAATCTGTTTACAGAGGTGAATTACATGTCACATTAGTTACACGTGTGTTCTTAATTGGGTGGACTTTATTTACAGAATTAGTAAGGTTAACTTACAAGATAGAATACACAATTACTAAACTCTCATAATACCAAGGCTTAATAGCTGTGAAGACTTAGTAAAAATAATAAGAAAGCAATACTTAAATAGTTAAATATATGTATGTCCAAAGACCCAGCAATATTATACCTGGGTGTACAGCCCAAAGAAATTCTCACGCAGCACCATTTATTGTAGTACAGAATTGAAGACCCTCTAGGGAAGCGGACAGGTAAAGTGTAGTGGATATTTATCATGCAATACTATAGATAGCTGACCCTTGAACAACACAGGTTTGAAATGTGCAGATACACTTATATGTGGATTTTTTTTCAACTAAAGGCAGATGGAAAATACAACATTCCCCAGATGCAAACCCGTGCGTAAGGAGCAGTGGGTGGTGGGGTGCTTTTCATATATGCAGTTTCTGCAGGGTCAACTTTCAGATGTGACTGTGTGTGGATTTTGGTATAGAACTGGTTAGTTCCCCACATGTACCAAGGGACAACTATATTCACCAGATGCAACAAACTGGATGAATGTGCAGAAATGTGAATAAATCTTATAATAAATGTTAAGTGAAAAAAAATTAAGAAACAGAATACAATCTCTAGCATTATACCACTTATAAATTTAAAATACATATCCCAAACAATAGAATGCATTTTATAAGAATACATTAAAACAGACAGACAAATGAATTAAAAAACAAAGTGGCCAGACAGGGACCAATGATGATAGTATGCCATAAACTGAAAAATACAAGTTGCTCAATGCTCTGTATGTAAGGTCACAGATTTTTTGGGGGGAGTATTATTTTTCAAAAATATTTGCTGCCCCTACCTACAGAAGGATTATACTTTTATGCCCTACTGACAACAGGCTTCGCCATGTAAATTGCTCTGGCCAATAAGATGTGAAAACATTACTGTTTGAGAAGTAGTACATGGGTTATTGTGCCCTTTTTCTATCCACTACAAGTGTTCAAGAAGTTGCTTATTGATCCCAGGTTGTAGACTGCAGACAACATGAAACATAGCCACAATAAACCCAAGATAAACATGCAACATGAAAGAAATGTTAGTGTTGTAAGCCACTGAGGTTGGGGGGGATGGGCTGTTTATTATTGCAACATAACCTATCCCACTATGACTGATACATTCACATATATCAACATGGCAATTAAATCTCTTTATCCAAAACTACTGTAGGCACTAATGTTATGAATATTTGGAGGAGGGGTGTGATACAAAATACAGCTCTTACCTTTAGGGATATTATAACAGAATTACATAAAACGAGGAGAATAAAAGGAAATCAACTATTCTAGTGAAAAGCATACTCGACAATGAGTTATAAAATGTGACTTTTAATCCTACTCTCTCTATTTACTAGCCAAATGTCCTACGCCAATCTCTTAACCACTAGGAATCTCAGTTTCCTTATCTGAACATTAACAAAGCACAAAGCAATATACAGATGCATCATATCTCCACTAAATAAAACTCCAACTTTAAACAAAGATAAATTAAAATTGATTATTTACTCTTGTCTTAAATGGTCCAATGTACCAAAATTTTGTGCAGATAAGCTTGTCAGGAATACGAGTTACATTAAATAAAGAGCACCTGGGTAATCAAGTATAGACTACCTTCATAAATGCTAACGTGGAAAAGGAATAAGGAAAAGCCCAAATGTAAATCATAACATGTGTATGTACAACAACAACAAAGGTAATGACACAGGTATGGCCAAATCTTGTGGGTATGATGAGGAATGACAGAAGATAAACTTTAGATAGAAAGACTGTGATGATGAAAGCCCTCAATGCTGGACTGAGATGCCTGCTTTGACACCACAAACCCTGTGGCAGCACAACAAGGTATACAGTGTGGTGGAAGACTGAGATGGAGGCCTCTAGGTCGGAACTTAAGTTATTGAAGTGAATGAGAATATAAGGGAAAAGGCTGGGCATAGTGGCGCGTGCCTGTAATCCCAGCACTTTGGGAGGCAGAGGTGGGTGGATCACTTGAGGCCAGGAGTTCAAGACCAGCCTGGCCAACATGGCAAAACCCCGTCTCTACTAAAAATACAAAAATTAGCTGGACATGGTGGCACACACCTGTAATCCAAGCTACTCGGTGGCTGAGGCATGAGAATTGCTTGAACCCAGGAGGCAGAGGTTGCAGTGAACTGAGATCACAACACTACACTCCAGCCTGGGTGACACAGCGAGACTCTGTTTCAAATAAATAAATAAATAATATAAGGGAAAGACCAAATCTGGGAGGCTCTGAGAGTGAATAATCAACGCAACTGAACCTGACACATAACTGGCATTCAGTAAGTATCTGTTGCCAGGCGCAGTGGCTCACACCTGTAATCCCAGCATTTTGGGAGGCCAAGGTGAGCCGATCACCTGAGGTCAAGAATTCGAGACCAGCCTGGCGAACATGGTGAAACTCCATCTCTACTAAAAATACAAAAAATTAGCCGGGTGTGGTAGCACACACCTGTAGTCCCAGAGGTTCTCCAGCGACCCCTTTATACTTGGCTGTCACATTCCCCCCTCTAAAGAAGTATGTCTAACTGACATTAGAATAAGGATAAAGATAAGGATGAAGACAGATCTTAACTGCTTCCTGCTGACAGAGGGTCTTGTTTAGGGGAAAACGGCAGTCAGAGGCCTATCTAAGAGTTCCTGGCAGAAGGGGTCATTGTCTGAGACTTCAAGACTTTGGTTGCATGACCATTTGGAGTTTGATGGTCTGAAAGTAAGAAGAGACAAACTGGGTTATTAGAAAACATGTATTAAAATGAAACAAGAGGAGGGGGCTGAGGACACCTCAAAAATCCTGAGGCCTTTTACCAGTTTGCATGGGGAGAGGAAGACCAAAAGCCCAACTGGTAAAAAAAAAAAAAAAAAAAAAAACTACCCTTTTGCCGACATGTTGGACTTCCCCTGAGCCCAGTCCTAAGCCAACCAGTTTAAGGTTTGGGAAATTAACTTTTCCCAGTATGGAGGGTGCATCTTAGGGGAATGTCCCGTAGTATGGAGACACAATTACCTATCCGTGAAGAGAGAACCAAGGAGGAGAAAAGAAAAAAGACGGCATTTTTCAAGGGAATCCCAGGGGTTCAGGATGCATTTGAAAGGGATACAAACTGAAGATGAATGGCTACTCATCTAGAAAGAGGGGAGCAGGCATCCCTGGTTCCCTTCTCTTCCTAGCAAATACCTGGGGTATGTGAGGGAAAGAAGGAAGTGAGTCCTCTTTCCCTCTTCCATCCTTGCATCCCTGAGTCCTAGAAACCATAACAGGTGCCACTCATGGGTGCCAAAGCAGTTTGTAGCCATGAAGCAGGGAGGGCCTAGAGAATAGGAATTATCTGCTCTCACCTATGTCTCTATCCCTGCTACTGTCAGTAGCCTTGGAGTTCCCGGGACCTCATTTATGCCATGAATATTAGCTTGACCTTTATCCATGAAATGGGAGGCTTGGCTTAATTGGCAGAAACTAGCCATGCTCACCTGCACTGTGCCTTTTAACCTCTATTATCATCTGCCTCTAGATCCCTTAGATCCAGTTTTCTTTCCTAGGGCTTTGACCCAAAGCTTGGAATTGAATTTGGGACAAAAATGTGTCTTGGGGGGTTGCATGGACTCCTTTTCATAAGCCGAATGCTAAGGTGAAACTGTGGAATTGAGTCCTCCTTGGATGTCCTGTGACATGCCCAGATAACTGGTAGCTATAGTTATGCTTGCTGAGATTTGGGTACATGGTGCTTGGTGTTGGTTAGCTCCCATGCTCTTACTTTCCCAAAAAGGAAACCTCTGGGTGATGGGCACCCTATTTATTCCCATCACCTGGCAGGATTTGCAGGATAATTGCTCTGAAAGAACTAGAATATTAATCCAGATTTTTACACACGCATGTATGTGTGTATAACTTGAACAGTAGCTTAACATCCACGATAAAATTTTGTAACAGATTACTAATTTGTGGTTTATACACATTTAGAAAATAACACAGGTTCAAAAGTAGACAAAAAGCATGTGTGAAGAACAAGTATGGGAAGTGTCAGAAGGCTTTTTCTTGCCCCTAACCTAACCATGGCCTTGACTTTTTAACATTTTTATCAGAGACTTAAAAACATAAAAGGTATGCCTATCAAAAGCTCATGTGACACATCTGGGAATGATACATATAATAACAGAATCAAAATTTTACATGATCTTGACAGCTTATAATACTGTCATTCACATATCCGACAATTCTAAGAAATTATTTCATGGATTTCATTTCTGTCGCCTCAAAAAATACTAAATTCCTCAAGGCAGGACTGAATTTAATGCTCTTTCAAAATCTCCTATGGTATCCAACACGGTGCTGGGAACATAGTAGGTATTTTATCAATATTTAAAGAATTGAGTTGTATGTATCAAGTACACGTGTAGAAAAGTTTAGAACAAATCACTCACCTATGCAACATATCTTCTTACCTTTCCTTCAGGCCGTAACACTTATCTCCTTCAAAGACCTCTTCCAAATGGAATTTTTCCAGCATACCCTTCTTGTGTTCTGCCTTAGACCCTTAAAAGACTACTATAAATAAAATTTTACAAGACATTTAAAGGCCTTTGCACTTTTTCTTTATTTGTTTCATTATTATGCCCAATTCTGTGCCATTAGACTTTAAGCCCACTAGGCAGCTTCAGTAGTATTTTAAAGCATTTGCCATACATATGAGGTGAGAACGGATGCACTCCCTTCGCAGAGCTGCACAACATAACATTTTCATGTTACAATTCAGTATCATTGCAGCAAGATAAGCACACCCCATAGTCTAATTTAACAGACATGAAGAAGTCAAGCTCTATTGTTCAATGTCACAGCCAGCCAGCCCTGCATGATCAACCTTTATTCTTCTCTGGCTTCATTATGAGGATGATGCCTTTCAACTGTGGTGACTAAACCTGTTAAACTACAAAGCAAGAAATTTATAGAACCTTTAGAAGAGTAATACTGAACAGCTTAAATGTAAAACCTACAATTAAATTCCAAAACTAAGCACTTCACCCCCAAGAAAATGCTAAGTAGTTCTTCAGCAACATTCCTGATTTACATACCCCAAAGATGACAGGACTTATATACATACATGCTGCAGTGATACTAATAGTAATTTTTTCAAGTAATATTCAATATAAAAAAATGGTAATATTAACCCATGCATTACAAAACTAATAAATTTCCCCATAGCATACCAGGGACAGGAGCTGTGATTTTTCATTTTCAAAAAGCCTCCTTTGTCAGATGAAAAGCCCTGAGAGTAAAATATTTCAGTATAGTTCAGTGTTAACAATGGATACGCCATTAGATTACCATACAAGTGAATAAAGCACCAAATGATACGAACATTTTTTCACACTTTAGATTTTGATGTGAAATGAGTCTAATTATTTATTCATAGACTTTTCCTCTAAGGAGTTCAAAGAACTATATTTTAAATCTTCAAACACGTATTTCCTAAGCTCTAAAATCTACCAGGTAGGACAGAAGAACGTGCTGCCGGGAAGAAGATAAAGAAAAGCAGCACAAAAGAAAAGGCTGGTTGGAAGAATTCAAGTACATTTCAAACATGAGGTGGTATATTTTATTCATTCATTTATTCTTGCAGTCACTCATTTATTGAGCACCTATTATGAAGTCTAGGTCTGTGCTAGATGTTAAGGATATGAAAACAATCCCTGCTCCAGCAGCTCATCAGAGAGAGGGATGACAGACAAATAAAGTGTTAATTACAGTAGGTGCCTAGTGCTGCAACAGCAGGATGAACTAAGTACTTCGGGAGCACAAGGGATAGAACCACTGGCCTGAAGGAATTTGGAAAGGCTTTAACAAGAAGGTAGCATTTCAATTGTATTTAGAAACATCAGTAGAAGTCGGTCAGAGAATTAAGAGGAGACCTTGAAGACAGAGGTAACATTATATTGAAATGCAAGGAGTCACCAAAAGGTTTGACCTGAGAATGTGAGGAATACAATATGGCTTAGTAGCAAGAGATAACGTTTAGTGCCTAGAAACCATAGGTTTCAAGTCTGTTCTGTGAAGGACTACAAGGGTGCCATACTCATAGAAACCTTGGCATTAGACTAACAAAGCAAAATGAGCAGATGTAAAATATGTATACGTACATGTATGTATAGAGAGATATATATCATTTTTATGTATATAATTTTGCTTTATATATGTGTGTATATATATACACACAACTCTATGGGAAATGATAACCATTGCTCTTGGGCTTCTGACCTGCTCTCCACTAGAGCCACAGATGGGTTTGCAAGGCAAATGAAAGAACTGAGTCATACATACTTCTCTTTCATTCACCTTATCTAATCAGTTCTTTTTCTCTCAGACTGGAGTCTTGCTTGGGTAAAAATGAGTATTTGGGCCAGACTCTGCTGCTGCTCTTTATTCCCAAGCTGCTACCAGCACATCTGTTTAGTAGCAAGGGAGCTACCTGCTTCTCAAGGGCCAATTTGAAGACCAGCCTAATAACTTTTCTTTAAAGTGCTATAGGGCAGCCTCTTTTGCTCTCCATCAGCCTTGTATATAGCTGCATACCGCAGGTGCTGAAAGAAAATGAAAAAACAAAAAACAAAGCTTAAGCCTTAGAAGTCTAGATAAAAGAGGATATTTTCCTTGCCATTATATTATTTCAAGTATAAAAGCTACCATGTCAAAATGCACAGAAAACTGTGGTTCCTTATAAATATTAAAAAGGCAAGAATGATTTAAAGCTGTAAGGCTCCAAATCACCTTCTACAGTACAACTAGTTATATAAGGAGAATACATACCTACAGAGTGATATGGCAGAAGACCAAGCACTTTCTAAATTTGAAATTATATCTACAAATATCAATGCACCAATCTGAAAGATATTCGAAGGCACTATATTATTCAGTCTGTGTTGGGTTAAAAAAAAAAAAGAAGTATCAAGAGATAGTTAACCCTACCCTAAGATAGCGCAGTCTTTTTATACAGTTAATCATCTACATCTATTGAGTGCACAAGATGAAATGCTTGGTACTATGTCTTAGTTCTAAAGACTCCTCTATTTGCAAGCTTGATGACACAGGCTAAGGATTAATTCCGAGTCATCACTGTGAACCTGTAACTCACTTGTTATCCTAGATGTTATCACCCAGCAACACTGATTTAGGCAAATTATTAGTTACAATTTAAAGGTCAAAAAACCTTTTAATCCTGAAAACTCATGATGTAGGGAAGGAATAACTATTTTCCAGCAAGTCAAACGAAAAGGCACGAACTTCAAGTATCCAGACACCTCAAACTGAAAAAAAGACTTGGCATATAAACATATATTGAGTCACAGGAAAAGTGTTTTGATATTTAACAGACACCAAATAAGTGAGAAAAAAAATTGTTAAGGAAGAGTAACCAAAGGAATATATTAAGGGGAAGAATATGATTTAATAGGTGAATTCCCCCAGGTACTGGCCAGGTAAGCACAAAGTATGAACTTTCATTTCATGATGTGGAATTCAAATTAGTAGGGGTGGCAAGGCTAATTCCAAACAGGCCATTTTAAGAAAAGAGAAAATGTAAGTTAAGAGGAGGAATGGAGAATTCTGACTACACCAAGTAAAAGAGGGATTCTGTGAAAAATAATGCCATGATATTAAAAATGGATAATAAAAAAAATAAGGGATAAAAGGTTCTACAATTACGATCAATACCAATAGCACAGAATTCTAAGAGTATGTGATACTACTGTGGAAAATTAATGTCTTGGAAAGGAAGTAGCACTGTCTTAATACATCTTTCTGATAGAAATACTCTATATCATTCCTGTCCAATATAGTAGCCACATGTGGTTACTGAGCCATTGAAATGTGCATTGAAATGTGAAATGGGGAGCTGAAATTTTGATTTAATTTATTAAATTAAATTTTATCATAATTTATTAAATTTAGAATTTAAAAAGCCACAGAGTTAGTGGCTACCATATTGGATAGTGCAGCTTAAGACTTAAAGTGTTTGTGTATCTTTTATAGGTGAAAGAATGGGAAGAGCACATGCTATGAAAAAGTAGGATCTGGTTTTCAAATGCCAGCATTGACATTTACTAGTATTTACTAGCATGGTGCCCTGGGGACAATCTGAATGTTGGGTTCTTCATCCAAAAAATAAAATAATACCGCATTTTCTATTACTGCTATCAAGACCCACTCTTTGTGTGATTTCCCTGAGGTCCCGAGGTTACATCAAGAGCCCAAGTTGGCTTTTAGAACCTCAGGAAACTCAAGGAAATCATGGGCTGCACTAGAATCATGGGACTAGAGGATGCAGCATCCCAAGTCCAGCTCAAATGAGTACATTTTTATAAGACCTGTATAAGTAAAAAACAAACAACAACAAACAAAACCCTTTCTAATTCAACACTCTTTACCTCTAAGCACTCGCCTTTCTCATTCTGACCTGCGCCATAAGAAGCCATATCCCATGAGATGGAGGCACTGTCAGAAAAGATGAGAGGCTTGAGCCTGCCAGTGAGACCTTTGTCTCCAAGTAGAAAATATTTATCTTCAGGGGTTTCATTCAGTAACTCTGTTGGCTCCTGACATTTCCTGACTTATAGCATTCATAAGCCCTGGAAACGTTTTCAGATGGATGTAAGTCCTCCCAGCATATTGGCATTTCTTATTTATTTATTTATTTATTTATTTATTTATTTATTTATTTTATGAGATGGAGTCTTGCTCTCCCGGGTTCACGCCATTCTCCTACCTCAGCCTCCCGAGTAGCTGGGACTACAGGCGGCCGCCACGACGCCCGGCTAATTTTTTGTATTTTTAGTAGAGACGGGGTTTCACCGTGTTAGCCAGGATGGTCTCGATCTCCTGACCTCGTGATCCACCTGCTTCGGCCTCCCAAAGTGCTGGGATTACAGGTGTGAGCCACTGCGCCCGGCCCATATTGGCATTTCTTGAATCCAGTATCAGCAGAAAGAATGTGAGGGGAAGCAACTAGAACTAACTCTACCAAAAAGTTTTTCTATAAAAAGGAATCAAAAGAGGAGGTGGGTGGCAGGGAAGCGGAACAACAACTAGATTGGAAATGGGGTCAAGAGAGAATTATTTTTAAGAAGGGAAGTACTACATGTTTGTTTGCTGATGGAAATGACTCTACAAAGAAGGAGGAATTAAGGATGTAGGAGAGAGAGAGGATTAATTGTAGGATAAAGTCATTGGGGTGGTAAGAGAAGGATCTAATTATACGAGAAAGAATGTAGTATAATAAACTGTGTCCCAATGAGAGTTCTTAATGTTTTAATAACAAGTGATGGTGGTTTCAATTTGGGTTCCAAAAGACAGTGAGAAAAAAAAGATGGTGGCTTCAAGAAAATGAAACTAACTGGCCAGGAAAGTATGGTTACTTTTCACTATAGCTGTTTCTTCTGTACCTGTCCCTTTGCTCAGGTCATCAGTTTAATTAAAACAGGTACAAAAATTATGAAACAATGTGGTGAGTAAAATGAGAGAAGGGTACACAGGACACTATGCGGTTACCAAAAAAGGGCACCAACCAAGCTCAGGCAAGGGGTTAAGGGGATGCCGTGTCCATTTTCCCAGTAGGAGGGGCAGATAAGAGGAGATAGTCCTATGCAAGGGTGAGTTGAAACAAACAAAAAGCACACCTGGTACTCAAGAGGCTGAGGCAGGAGAATCACTTGAACCTGGGAGGCAAAGGCTGCAGTGAGCCGTGATTGTGCCACTGCACTCCAACCTGCACTGCAGAGTGAGACTCCATCTCAAAAAAAACAAAACAAACAAAAAAAAACACACACCTGAGTAGTTCAGTGTCAAAAAGTATAAAGGTGGAAATGGTGAGAAATCAAACTGAAGACAGGTAGGGATCATATCTTTAAGGAACTCTATACTGCATTAAGAGCCTAACTTTATGTCACAGACTAGTGTTTCCTAAACTTAAGCAATGTTATGTAAATGAATAGGAAAAAATTTACAGTTGTTGAGGACTACTCTTTAACTCTTATTATTTTTGTAATTATAATTATTATGCACAAACACAAGTAAAACTTCCTCAAAGTTATAGCTTTTATATAACCATGAAACCAAGTTTATAAACTAAACACAAACGAAATTTCAAAACCAATTATATTCAAACTTAACTCATCAATTTAATGTAATGAATAATGTTGTTTTACTGAAACAAATTCACTCATATTGAATTTAATAGTAGGAAGATGCAAGTCTAGTATTATATTTGAGAGAGAGTTTAGAGGAATGGTTAAGACCATGAACACTGGAGCTAGCCTGCCTGAGTTCAACTCCCAGCTCCCCATTTTACTAGCTGAGTGACCTTGATCTAGTTAAGAAATTACTTAACCTCTTGGTGCCTTAGTTTTCTCATGCGGCTATAAGTACCTTTCTCAAAGAGTTACTGCCAAGATCATGTAAATTAATACATATAAAGAGCTTAGAACATGGAATAAGAAGCTGTCTGTATTTTTTACTTTATTAAAAAACCAGTAGAGGTGGCAGGAAAAAAAAACACACATTACTTGGTGGATCTCTGGAGGAGCTTACATAGAAAAGAAGACTCAGAGAAGGTAGTAGTTCTCTGAATCTGAATCCTGTTTGATCATACTTTTTTTTTTTTTTTTTTTTTTTTTTTTTGTAGCAGGGTCTTGCTCTGTTGCCTGAGCCAAAGTACAGTGGCTGAATCACTGCAGCTTCAAACTCCTGGGCTCAAGCAATCCTCCTACCTCAACCTCCCGAGTAGCTGGGTCTACAAGTATGCACCACGCCCAAATGATTTTTGTAATTTTTGTAGAGACGGGGGTTTTACCATGTTGCCCAGACCGGACTTGAACTCCTGAGTGCAAATGATCCAACCACCTCGGCCTCCCAAAGTGCTGGGATTACAGGTGTAAGCCACTGTGATCAGCCAATACTGACTTTTTCAAAAGAACACTACTAACAGCTTATGGCTTGAAGAAAAACAAAGAAATCAGAAAAACATGGACATAAAGGAATTAAATAAAAAACATTTTCAACTACTGGTTTGACGGCCCCAGGTCCCTTGCCATCCCCTATTCCCCAACAGAACAACTATCCCCCCCAGTAACCCTGCTTGGGGCCTCTTTAAGCAAAGGGATTGAAGCAGAAGTCTGATTCACTTTAGCCTGTCAAAAATTGATGGTTAATGAATTAAGGAGTTGGAGAAAGAAACATTCATATGTATATAAACATTAATCTATCAGCAAAAATCTCTGATAACTGATACCTATTGTTATAAAATGCTTTTTTCTTAAGAAGGATAAAGAACCATTTTCTCAGCTACTCCTTTGTATTCTTCAATAAAATGTATACTGTTGGGGGGTGGGTAAGGAAGTAACAGTCTGCAATATGAAAAATCTGGACAGAATAGTAAGCACTCAAATATCAAGGAGGTAAGATTTTTAAAAATAAAATTAAACGCTCAGGTATGAAACTAAAATGGTATGTTATAAATTCTGTAACTGTCAAAATCCACTTGTAATAATACCTTTCATTTTATCTGTTATGAAATGAAGTGTTTCAAAAAGTTGAATCTTTCAGGTACCTAAAATATCATTATAAACACCAAAACCTTATTTTTATTTTTTTGATGAAAATCTAAGATGTAATACTTGCAAGCCTTCTTAAATAGGGCATAGAGAACCATAATTTATCCATTTTCTTAGTGTTTAAAAGTCACTATTATGGATATAAGTTATTTTATTGTTGACTGTAATCACATAGTCCTGAGAGAATAGATACCTATAGGGCTTACTGACACAGTCCTAAATCTGAGGTTGGCAAACTAAGGACTTTTGGTCAAATCTGGCCCTCAGAATGTTTTTGTATGGCCCTGGAGTTAAGAGTGGTTTTATATTTTTTAAAGTTTGTAAAAAAAAAAAAAATTAAAAATAAGAATATTTGACAAAGACCCTGTGTGGCCCTCAAAACCTAAAATATTTACTATCTGACCTTTTACAGAAAAAGTTTCCCAATCCCTGTCTGAAATGATCCCAGCCTAGCACGCCTTGGAAATTGGTGTCCCCTTTCTTTATCTGCCCTATCTGAGGAGGCAGAGGCTCTGAAGTGAGAATTGAGTTTGGCCAGACCAGGGGCTCATACCTATAATCCCAGCACTTTGGGAGGCTGAGGTGGGCAGATCATTTGAGGTCAGGAGTTCGAGACCAGCCTGGCCAACATGGTGAAACCCTGTCTCTACTAAAAATACAAAAAAGTTTGCTGGGCATGGTGGCGCACATCTGTAGTCCCAGTTACTCAGGAGGCTGAGGCACGAGAATCGCTTGAACCTGGGAGGTGGAGGTTGCAGTGAGCTGAGATTGCGCCACTGCACTCCAGCCTGAGTGACAGAGGGAGACTCTGTCTCAAAAAACAAGAAAAAAGAAAAAAAGAATTGAGTTTGATTCCTAGATTAAGCACATGCTATCTATAATGACCTTGGGTATCTGCTTAACCTCACAGAGCCTTTGTTTAATCATTTGTAAAATGGGTATAAACATAACCAACTTCACAGGATTTCTAGGCAAAATGAATGAAGTACTATGGGAGACATTCAGTAAATGAAAACCATTATTATGTCGTGCTGCATTAGACAAAGACTACCTCCAAAAGGAAGATATACAACTTGGTAAACTATGAACTAAAAAGGCAGAATTCAAATAATTTTAAGTTTTCTTTAAAAGGTCCTTCTGCTATGTGAATGAGAACATCATGAACTTTCCTTAACCTTAAAATTAAACATTCTCACTTCTTAAGTAGTAAATTTGACTAAAAGCTAAAGACATACCAAATAATAGCCATGACAGTCAAGCAAGTTGTGAATTCAGAAACATAGTGATTAAGTCACTACTGGAAAGCCAGAATCTATTTTTGATTCACTCGGATCACCTTTATTTCATTATACATTTTATAACATCAAAGCAAAACATGGCATAATTTCAGGCACTGAATCATCATCAAACTGAGTTGTAATTAAGGATAAGAACATCATTAAGTTTTAGGTAATGCTTGCAATTGTAAGTAAGCAGTGCCTTTCTATTCTTCTGGAAAATGTCATTTAGGGGGTTTCAACAATTCTCCTAAATCTAGACTGTAAGTGCCATGCTTGAATTTTTTTTTGGATGCGTGCCCAACAATAAATAATCCACAATGATCTGAGGACAGCACTCCCACCCAAGAACTTAATCAGATTAATGATGTATTTGTTTTATAAAAATGAAGTACATTAAGCCTGAGAATACCTAATTTACATACTAAATGGTTGCTAGGGACCAAAAATACTAGTGGTTTTTATAAAATCGAGGTTACAAAATTGTCCATTGTCTTGAAATCTGTTAGTAAATAGCAGTGAAATGCAAAATAATAAACCAATGTTAATTAGTAGTATTTACGTATGTAAATTCATTAGATGGTGTACCGTTGTTCAAAAGAACCTAACGATGCTCATATTTGAAAACATACGTGCCCCAGAGACAATGATGCCATTATATGAAGTTGGAAATAACAGCAAACTTACTTATAATGTTTTCTAATTGACTTGACCTCAAATTGTGATTAACATGCTACTCTGATATTTTCATTTAGGGTCCTAGTTTAATATATGCAAACATAAACAGTAAATTAGCAGTCTAGGTTTCTGCCATTTTTTGTTGGAAACCTATTAGCAACCTTTATCTAAAAATGGGAGGAGAGCTTTCACAAAATAGCTGAATTTCACCAATCCCTAAATCAGAGGAATTTACAGCATCTCTGGATGTTTCTTCTGGATTGTCACAGACACATACACACACACACAAAGCTGCTTCATTCATTCAACATACTTGTGTTAATTGATCTTGGGGAGACAATATTGAATAAGACAAAGTCACTACCTTCTTTGCTAAGGACATTGCCAAGTAAGCAGATAATTACCATACAATAGGACAATATTACAATTAGGGCATAAATGGAGAGCTTAGGTCAGATTGTCAATGAAAGCTTTATTTTAGAATGAAATCAAACATCAGTCCAAATGTCCTAAATGAGTTAATATTGAAAGACAAAAATTTGTTACTTTTAGAAGCAACAAATTCCTACAGAAGAGCAAACCTAATATTAAGCCATCTGTTATTTGCAATACACTTAATAAAGTCAACAGACGGATGCACTTCCTGTGCTTCCGATAAACAGATGGTTTTTTAAAAGTCTAAAATATTCTATCAATGGAAACCTCAACCAACACCAAAAAAAAAAAAAAAAAAAAAAAAATCCCTCACAACTGTACAGCAGCCCACAGTTGAATACTTGGTTTCTTTTCATTCAGCATACACATAATGAAGATGGCACTGCAAACCCTAGACTACCATCCTTCTGTTACCATGAAAGCAGCATCTTTTCTTTGTGAAATACGTGTGGAGACAAAGGAGGACTATTCAGTTGAACTGGTTAAACATCTTTTGTACCTGGAATGTTGATGATACATCTAGTTGGCAGGCAGAAGCAGCACAGTTTACAAACAACTCACCTACTCCATTTGTTTACAAAACACACATTTATTTACAAACCACGGCACACAGACACACCACCAGACAGATGAATGTATTTGGTATGTAAAAGGGCATGGTGAGATCCCACTATAGCAAGATCTTTGATTCTAAAAGATTTCTCTTAAATTGAGGAAAAATAATACTTTGAATAAACATTGATAACTGAATTTTTAAAAAATTCTACTCAAAAGCACTTACTTGCATAAGCTATATGTAAGCATGTTTTCAAAAGTTAATCAAGTATTAGTGGTTCATGCTATACCAAGTCATTCATATGACATTATCATGCTCAGTATAATTATTTTTTAATGAACAGTTTAGGGTCAGCATATAGAACTTATTTTGCATGAAACAAAGGCAAAAATAAAACTTAAGACTTTTTTAAATTTAGACTAAGCAAAAAGTGTTACAAATTCTCATAATGTCAGACACTTCCATTTTTCTTATAAGAAACATTCTGGCTACAAAACATCTTTTCGTATACAAACTTACGAAAACCCTAAGATCACAAAATGCTTATATCATTGACAACTTGAATTTGAAAAAAAAATACACTTAAAGCTTACAAACTCAGTAAAAGTTCCACGATATGTATTACTTACTATGTTAATTAATCTTTCTTCACGTCTATTGCATCAGTCATGAATGTCCAGATCTTGGCTTACCTGAATCAATTACTTGCTTGGAATCAAATAATATTAGACATTCATATATAAAATACACCCTGGAAAAGGATATATATATGTATTTCAAGTCCACTGTATTTAAATACTCCCAACTATTTTAACTTGAACTAAAATTTGTAAAAAGATATAAACCAATAGATAGACCAGCTCTAATGTAACATAACTACACAAGAAAATGAGCTGGGTGTTCAAATTCCTCTCTGCCAAAAGGACCACATTTGAGAGAGAATATAAGGAAATACCTTTCTGAGTTTAATGATTACTATGTCATGTTTTATTATAGCTGCTATTTACTGAGCATTTACCATGTGCCAACTATTAAGCTCTTTTCATTATTTAACTCATTTAATTCTCACAATAGCCACGGAAAATTAACAGTAACATCTTAGTAAAAGAATGAAACACTACTTGGAAAGCATATGATTTTTTTTTTAATTTACATGAAAAGTTAGCTCAAACACAGTCTCTATTAGCAACCAGAAGACCAGTTAGTTTAGGAAATCATCTATTACAAAGAAAGAGTTAACATGTTAAAATTTAAGGCAACTTTGTTATGTTAGTCTAAGTGAAGACTTAGCTCTGCCTCTATCTGAAGTATCAAACAAAGTTTCAGAGAGCCATAAAATAATATGCATCAATTAATCATCATCTGCTGAGTCAAACATTGGAAAATAATGTCAAGAAGTTACCCTGTAATTACTTCGTGGCTCCTTGAAAACCCATTTGACATAATCACTCTTTGACAGCTGCAAGAGGGAAAATGTTCCATTTCTTCTCCCACCAGTATTCTCTTCTGAGACCCAGGGGCATTGCTTTTCAGCACTTCCTGATCTGCCAAATGTTTATGAAGGAAGTGTGTGGGGTGCCTTCGTAATCAGTGCTCCCAAGGCTGGTCAGGGGTTGAGAGTTTCCAATCAAAGCTGTGGATTCAGGAGAGTCACAGGAGAGTCAGGGGATGGGCAATGGGCTTATTATTACCCGTGTGCAGGGAGGAAAATTACTCAAGTACAGGAGTATCTGGTTTTATCTAAAAGACCACTGGAACATTTCTCTCCCTTTTGTCTATGACATTACATTCATTTACAAAGGAAACCCTCAGTAACCACTACATTATAATATTTTAAACATTCTTATTTCTCTGTATGTGGGGCAAGAGTTATTTTAAGATGCGACTAAACCAGCCAAGAAGTTAAATCATCCTGGCCTTGCTGTCAAGAAAGCCTGTAATTTCCATCCAAGATTTTTGGACCCAGGACCACAGTTGGGTTTTCTGCCTATACCTGAGCTGGTAGGAGCTAAACAAAGCTTGCTCTGAAAGTGAAGCACAGCCTTTTTAACAGCTCATTTCCAGGAAGTAAATTGGGTACTTGATTTCTTCTCTGAACACTTACAATTGAGCTAACATCTTAGACTAGTTCCCCATTTCCCAATGGGAGTGTTTTCTAGTTGTCTATTACCACTTGGTTTTCATCAGGGGCATCCACCAGAAGAAAGGCCTAACCCGACAGCACAAGATGATAAGCCTAAAACCCCAGTATCTCAACAATAGAATGTGAGAGGAGCCTAGAAAAAAATTTCTGCAAAACAATCCTATTGTGGGAAACTGAAGCTTCATATTGCACTGGGAATACCTAGGTTCTTATCATGGATTTTTCATTTTTTCCATCAGAAGAGATATGAGTTAGGCCTGTGACACAGCAAGATTTAGAAACTCTGTTGCACTAATGAAAATGTCACTGATGTTACCTCTACAGTAAAAAAGGGAAAAATAAAGACCAGGGAAAGAAGAAAGCAACAAAGGAACTAACCAGGTAGCACTATAATAAATGGCAGCTTCTGGAGGCCATTTTATCCCATTGACAGTAACAAAAAGGGAAAAAAGTCATTTATACAATTTGGTACTTAAAATTGAATTGGGAAGTGCTAATAATATTTTCTCAATTTTCCTAAGTTTCTGAGTTATTCCTCAGAAGTTAATACAAAGTTAATTTACCCCACTTCTCAAATTAAGATTAAAACTTGAAAGGGAAAAAAAAAGTATCAGTTTACCAAAAAATGTTATTTATAATATCTTCAGGTAGAAAAAATATATATACTTACTTCAGAGGGAAAATCTCTCTCATTAAAAAGAATAGGTTAATTGTGCTGACCTAATTTAAATCAATATTATTCTCACTTTTATCCTGAATCAATGCCACCTGCATATTTGTAAGAGAATTATGTATGATTACAAAATAAATTGAGTATTTCATAACTGAAATTTTAAAGTAACTTTTTAATAACGTGCTACAAAAATGATAATCTCACTTATTAAAGCTTTGTTTACAGTGTTGATAGCTCTTATAGTACTTTTGCAAATCTTTACTAATTTAACATTACAACTTCCTATCTTTTCCTAATCTCATGTAATTTACCCTACTTAATTCCTTGCTTCTGGATATGCTACATTTGCCACCCAATGAGTTTATTTCACTGGTCATTTACTTTTAACAGTAAAGCCAAACTATTTGAAAGAAATAATCTCCCAACAAATCCAACACAGGAAAAAAAGACTCTTATTTATCCAGCATTTTGTGCCATGAATTGAAGCTTTATTGCAAAGAGTAAGCAATAAACAAAAACACCTCGGGGGCCTGGGAGGAGCAATGTAACCAATTACATTTAATTAAATCAAAGGATGGGAGCCCCAGGGTTGAATGAGCTGAAGAACAAATTTGCATTAACACCTAGCAGCCAAACAAGTAGCTCTGGGTCTAGTATGCAAGTACAATTGTTACCATCTATTCTCTGCACTGAAGGGGGGCCATTAGCTAAATTCTTAGGCATTGTTTGTCCACTGATGAGAGGCTGCCTTCTCAACATTTCACTTCATCACACATGAAAATTGCCTACTAAAATAAACAGCTTCCTCTGAAAGCTCAGAAACAAACATTATTACCTGACTCCAGTTTGCAATTTGGTGAAAACTCTTCAGGGCTGCTAAAGGAGACAAAAAGAAAATGAAAGGTGTGATTCCAGGCCCTAACTTTACAGTTGATGGAGATCATATGTTTGGGCAGATTCTTTTGAAACATCAGAGACTACAAGGCAGGTTATTCTTTAGCTTCCACCAAGAGTACCACTGTTTTAGATGGAATACTTTGACTTAATCCAGCACCATGAGAATCTCAAACATTCATAGCCGAAAGCCCATTGAAAATATCAAGAAGTCATAATTTCCCCCCAAAATTCTCTCATCTTTATAGAGAGCTTCTCTATAAAGAGTCCTGGATGACTAATTATTTTTATCATTTAGAGATTTTTGTCTCAATACATATATATACACATATATATAATCACTATCACAAACTTTAACAAGATCATATAATGAGACCCTACATAATTACGGGTAAATTAGCACCTGACTCTGATAGGTTTTATTCTTTTGTCTTATACGTTCTTCTTTTGGTCCCATTAAAGTAACACTCTCAAACAACAACAACAAAAACCTTGGAAGAGTCATTAGTAGCTCCATTATGTTAAATGATGATGAAGTAAGTATGATAACATAGAGACCAGGAAAGAAGCAAAGAGATACAGGTCCAGCTAGGGCTATTTCAGATTGAACAAACCGAAACAGTAGTAGGAATATAATATGTATTATCCAGAAATATTAGTTTGAATTAACAGTATAATTCACCATCCATAAGACATACACACACATACACACACACACACACACATACACACACACACACATATATATAAAACCTCCTGAGTCACCAAAGCAAACACATTCCACATTGCTTCAAAGTCAGCTTCATAGCTTGTAGGGTAGGGATGTCAGTTTGAGTCTAACTGAGATTCTGGTATGTCTAGGCTGGTCAGACAAGAAACAATTTCACTGGTGGGGCTCAAGGAGCCCTGTAAGAAGAGTTGGGCTCTTTGACTTTAGCCTTAAGTTCAACATGACTGGAACAAAGATGATTCCAACCTACATTTCAAATATATTTCTTAGACTCAAAGCACTCTTAAAGCCCCCAAATGCATGGAGAAATGGCAGGAAAAGGCAAAATAACTTCTTGCTCTGTTTAGCTGGGTCACTCCAACAAGCAGAGCACATTGCCCAGAAACAAATGCCTTCTGCCCGTGCTTTGAGATCCTTGAAAGTCTTTAACAGTTTTACAAACTCATGCAGTCATCATAAACTTGCATTTGGAGTTGTATCTGGTGGAATTTGAGTTATTATGGTTAACGTGACTGCATAAATCTAAGCTGTGGTATGAAGTCTGAGAAAATTGAAGATATACATACATACATACAGACATACATACATATAAAATATACATATACACAAACATACAAAAATTCAAGAAAAACCTTGGACTATGTTAACTAAAAGAACTGCCAACATCTATTGATATGGACAGGAGGCAGGGAAATACTGAGTAGAAAAGGGTGGGTTCCCTGGCGAGGGTTCCACCCTCGAGCCTGGACCTGCGGCCCTAAATGAGAACTTCACATCTCTGCTTTCCTACCCTAGTGCTGCCTTTTTGCCCCCCACACTTCCTATCATGTGCCCATAAAAATCACAACCTCCATTGGCAGAGGAGCAGGGCAGCACAACAGAGAAGGAAAGAAGAGAAGATGTGTCTGAACGTCGAGAAGAGAAGAGGCAGCTGAACATCAGAGACTATGGTCAAAGAGGAGTTGGGCTGGGAACGACCGAACTCTAGGGGAAGATTATCTTCTCACTCCATCCCATTTCCAACTCTCCATCCTGCTGACAGCCACTTCCACCACTCAATGAAATCTCCGCATTCACCATCCTTCAAGTCCGTGTGATCTGATTCTTCCTGGACATTGGACAAGAACCTAGGTACCAAGAGGGCAGGGTGTAAAAAGCTGTCACCCTGACCCTCCACTGAGCTGGTTAACACTTAGCCAACAGTAGAAGGCAAATGCTAAAAGAGCATTGTTTGTAACACACACCCTTAGGGGCTCCAGAGGTTGTGGGCAACCCCTAGAGGCTGCTGCAGGTTTGTTCCTGCCAGTGCCCAAAGGCATTCACCCCAGAGACTGCACCCCCTCACCTGTATGCTCCCTTTCCCACAAGGGGTTTGGGCACGGCAGCTGAGCAAACGAGCCACCCCTGTCCAAGTCCCATGAGGGGGTCAAAGGAACTCTCCCATTTCACTATCACATTTTTACCAGGCAGAAAAATATATGGTCTGGTTTAGGCCACAAATTCAATATAATACAAATCTAGTATATTTTGTAGCAGCTGTTTTTTGGCCTCTTGGGCTCCATGTTAATTTACATTTGAAGGCTAAAAAAAAAATACATATACATATTTTAAGATTCAGAGGATACTTGTGGTGGTTTGTGACATGAGTATATTGTATGGTGCTAAGGTTTGGTATCTCATTGTGTTTTCGATGTGCATCCCTCTAGATTCATGAAGTTGAGAATTTTTTCATGTTTGTTGGCCACTTGGATGTCTTCTTTTGAGAAGTATCTGTTCGTGTCCTTTGCCCACTTTTCAATGGCATTTTTTTTCTTGTTGATTTGTTTACATTCCTTATAGATTCTGGATACTAGTCTTTTGTCAAATGTGTAGCTTTCAAATATTTTCTCCCATTCTGTATGTTGTCTGTTTAATCTGTTGATAGTTTATTTTGCTGTGCAGAAGTTCTTTTGTCTAATTAGGACCAATTGTCAATTTTTTTGTTGCATTTGTTTTTGAGGACTTGGTCGTACATTATTTGCCTAGGCCAATGTCCAGAAGAGTATTTCCTAGGTTTTCTACTAGAATTTTTATAGTTCAAGATCTTATATTTAAATCTTTAATCCATCTTAAGTTAGTTTTTGTATATGGTCAGAGGTAGATGTCATTTCATTCTTCGGCATATGGTTAACCAGTTTTCCCAGCACCATTTATTGAATAGGGTATCCTTCCCCCATTGTTGACCTTGTAGAACATCAGTTGGCTGTAGGTATATGGCTTTATTTCAGGATTCTCTATTCTGTTCCATTGGTCTATGTGTCTATTTTTGTACCAGTTCCATGCTGTTTTGGTTACTGCAGCCCTGTAGTTTAGTTTAAAATTGTGTAATGTGATGCCTCTGGTTTTGTTCTTTTTGCTTAGGCTTGCTTTGGCTACTTGGGCTCTTTTTTGGTTCCATATGAATTTTAGATAGTTTTTCTAATACTGTGAAAAGTGACATTGGTAATTTCATAGAAATAGCATTGAATCTGTAAATTACTTTGGGCAGTATGGGCATTTTAATGATATCGATTCTTCCAGTACATGAGCATGGAATGTTTTTCCATTTGTTTGTGTCATCTATAATTTCTTTCAGCAGTGTTTTAAGTTCTCCTCGTAGAGATTTTTCACCTCCTTGGTTACAAGTATTCCTAGGTATGTGTATTGTAAATGGGACTGCATTCTTATTTTGGTTCTCAGCTTGAATGTTATTGGTACATAGAAATGCTACAGATTTTTGTACATTGCTTTTGTATCCTGAGACCTTACTGAAGTCATTTATCAGGTCTAGGAGTCTTTGAGCAGAATCTTCAGGGTTTTCTAGGTACAGAACCACATGGTCAATGAAGAGAGACAATTTAACTTCATTTTTTCCCATCTATATGCCTTTTCTTTCTTTCTCTTGCCTGATTGCTCTGGTTAAGACTTCCAGTACTAAATTGAATAGGAGTGGTAAGAATGGGCATCCTTGTCTTGCTCCAGTTCTTAGGCAGAATGCTTGAAACTTTTGCCAGTTACCAATTATGTTGATTTACCCGCCTTTTCCAATTCTATTTTATAACAACACTAAGTTATTTTCAAAAATATTTAAACTATGTTTTAGTGATAGCATAATTTCTAATTATTTGTATAAAGTAAATTACTTGGTAAAATGATTCTCATGGTATTTTTTTTAACTCATGAACAAAGCTATTAAGTTTTCTGCTTAAAAGATACAATCCTGGCTGGGCAGAGTGGCTCACGCCTGTAATCCTAGCACTTTGGGAGGCCAAGGCGGGTGGATCACCTGAGGTCAGGAGTTCGAGACCAGCCTGACCAACATGGTGAAATCACCTCTCTACTAAAAATACAAAAATTAGCCAGGTATGGTGGCGCATGCATGTAATCCCAGCTACTTGGGAGGCTGAGGCAGAAGAATGGCTTAAACTCGGGAGGTGGAGGTTGCAGTGAGCCAAGATCATGCTATTGCACTCCAGCCTGGGCAACAAGAGTGAAACTCTGTCTCAGAAAAAAAAAAAAAAGATAGAATCCTACATAGAACCAGAGAGATAATACACTGGTCTCCCTGAAATACTCTCTACCTTATACATACGGCTTTTGATTTAACAATTCTTTTGCCCTTTGAAAAATGTAACATCAATTACTCATTTTATGTTACAAAAAAGAAAAAAATAATTGAAGGATCAATCTTATAAACCTGGAATTTTCTTATAAATATATGAATGTAAAAATGAGTCACAGCCTTTTCTGTAATCAAAACAGTTCATATCAAATGTCATTTTTCTATTGCTCTATTAACTATCAGTCTATAATGACCTTGTCTTTATACTTCTACGATAACTTGCAATTGCTATTTCTCTTCTTTTAGTCATGATATTCTTCTAACAAGGTAGTAAATCTCCACCAAAATGGTTGTTATAATAATGGTTAGTAGACACTAGATAGTCATATCATTAATGTCTTCATAAGTAGATTTGAAATATTGTTGTCTTTTGGTAAGATAATGATAAGATAATGTTTTATTCATTTAAAAACCCAGCCATTAACTATTGTTAGATAGCTTTATTTTTCATTATTCTTTATGTTTATTTTTAATTATTTTATTATTCTGATTCAGAATCTCTAAAGGAGTCCATGCAATTTGAAAATATGCAACATTTTATTCTTTAACTTTGAGTGACAATATTGAATGTGTTCTAATTGTGAATATTACAGGAGGATATGAAATCTATTTATCAAAACGGGTACTTTTTTGTTTCATGTTCTAGATCATGTATATCCCAAAAACTTTACAGTTTTGTCCCCATTCCACTCTGTGTTCTTTTTCTTTTTAATTTTTTTATTTCTATAAGTTATTGGGGAACAGGTGGTGTTTGGTTACATGAGTAAGTTCTTTAGTGGTGGTTTGTGAGATTTTGGCACACCCATCACCCGAGCAGTATACACTGCACCCAATTTGTAGTCTTTTATCCCTTACTCCCTTCTCACCCTTTCCCCCTAAGTCCCCAAAGTGTACTGTGTCATTCTTTGCATCCTCATAGCTTAGCTCCCACTTATGAGTGGGAACATATGATGTTTGGTTTTCCATTCCTGAGTTGCTTCACTTAGAATAATAGTCTCCAATCTCATCCAGGTTGCTGTGAATGCCATTAATTCGTTCCTTTTTATGGCTGAGAAGTATTCCATCAGGCCTGGTAGTTAAAGATCAACTCCTGACCTAACTGCTTGTGTTATCTATAGATTCCAGATATTGTATGAGGAAACATTGTGAAACCTTCTGTTCTGTTCTGCTAGCCCCCATCACTGATGCATGTAGCCCTCAGTCACATAGCCCCCACTTGCGCAATGTATCACGGCCCTTTCACATGGACCCCTTAGAGTTGTAAGCCCATAAAAGGGACAGGAATCTTTACTTTGGGGAGCTTGGACCTTGAGATGAGAGTCTACCGATGCTCCCAGCTGACTAAAGCCCATTCCTTCCTAAAACCGGTGTCCAAGAGGTTTTGTCTGCGACCGCTCCCACTATAGGAGGGCTTGAAAAAAATTAAGAAATACATACCGTACAGAAACATTAGATAATATATAAGGTATAGAAGTGGTATAAGAAAGGAAATATAATAGCAAATAGTATAAGAGGACGAGAAAAGAAAGCTGTGTAAGATGGAAAATATAATTACAAAACACTACTTGGCTCTGTAATGAATGTAATTTGCATAGTTCAAATAATATACATGCTAATTATTCATAAAAACAAAAACAGCTATATATACTCCCACATACATACATACATATCTCAGGAATGTTGGCGGGTGGTCAATAAATTTTCTAAAATTGATGAATCAAGAAATACCATGATAAACATATTTTTAAAGAAATATGGAAATAACTGCCAGAAGACTACTTAGAAAAGTTAAAAATGTTGGCCTCTAAGAAGCAGGACAGGTTAGAAAAGGAGACTGTTGATTTTCATTATAAAGCCTTCAATATATTTTATTTTAACTGTATGTATATGTTACTTTGATTTTAAAAAACTGAGCCATTACTGTGTCCCAAATGTAGTGTTAAGTGCAGAAAACACAAAGACAAATTAAAACTTCCTGCTCTCCAGCAGCTCATAGTCCATGAGGAAGATGATGTACAAAACAAAATTACAATTCATTGTGATAACTAGGCTCACAGAATTATTTATAAGATGGCATCTCTGCAGCACAGGAAAACAGAAAGGGAGGAGACAGAGAACTGATGCTTGAAGTGCTATTTGAGTTAAGGGTTTTGGCCCAGCGCGATGGCTCATGCCTGTAATCCCAGCATTTCGGGAGGCCAAGGCAGGCAGGTGGATCACTTGAGGTCAGGAGTTCGAGACCAGTGTGGCCAACATGGTAAAACCCCGTCTCTACTACAAATACAAAAATTAGCCAGGAGTGGTGGTGCATGACTGTAATCCCAGCTACTCAGGTGGCTGAGGCAGGAGAATCACTTGAACCCAGGAGGTAGAGGTTGCAGTGAGCCAAGATCGCACCATTGCACTGCAGCCTGGGTGACAGAGGGAGACTCTGTCTCAAAATAAATAAATAAAATAAAATAAAATAGAGTCCTGATGTCTGAATCTGTGCATATGATTACTGCTCACTCCTAGGATAATTCTATTGAAACCAGGATGATCAGTAGAACAAATATTATTCCTCTTGAGGAATTCTAAAAAATAATTGTTTGTGATACCTTTATTGCTGCTGCAGGTGGAAGATACAGAGTGAAGATGAGAAAGAAAATCTGAGACTAAAGATGTAATGGACATTTGGTATACCATACCACATTGGTTCTGAACAAGGAGCTCACCTTACAGTGATAAAAATAAAGCCATGAGCTGATAACCCAGGGAATTCACTGGTTCTATGTATCTCTTCATCAAAAAGCAGCTCACCTCTTAGAGAAGCTGAACTGGCAACTCCATTAGAGTGTCAACTGGGAGACAAAACTTTGTGAGAGTAAAACACTGATCTACAAGATAAAATTTATGCTCCATCTGGCTGTTGAGATGTTTGAAAATTAAAAAAAAAAAAAAAGAAATTTGTGTTCCAACTAATGACCAATATATTTGGATAGTCCAATTCTGGACTTTGAATCTTGAGGGAGTAAGGCAAAATACAGATGCAGGTGATAAAGTATTTGCAGCAGCAACAGCAGAACTAGCATTAAGAATCCAGTAGTGCTAGCACTGATGTGTGTCTGAGAGGAGCATCCATACAACAAGACTGATCCTGCACGTTGATCTGTGTAGAGGTTCCTGGCTGGGTCCCTCTTTATTTCCCAAGCCCCATTTTCTAGCCTTCCCCAGGTTCTGAGAATTGTCCAATATTCAGCAAATTTATTTCTACATAAGTTAGTCAACATTAATGTGCTAGTCCATTCTTGCATTGCTATAAAGAAATACCTGAGACTGGGTAATTTATAAAGAAAAGAAGTTTAATTGGCTCACAGTTCTACAGGCTGTATAAGTATTGCACCAGCATCTGCTCAGCTTCCGGTGAGGCCTCAGGGAGCTTTTACTCATGAGACAGTGCAAGCGAGGAGCTACACACTTTTAAATAACCAGATTCTGTAAGTACTCACTATTACAAGGACGGCACCAAGCAATGAGGACTCCACCTCCATGACCCAAACACCTCCCACCAGGCCACACCTCCAACACTGGGGATTACATTTCAATGCGAGATTTGACAGGGACATATATCCAAACTGTATCATGCAGGTTGATCTGTGTAGAGGTTCCTGGGCCTAGCCTGCCTTGGTTCCTCTTTATTTCCCAAGTCCCATTTTCCAGCCTTCAAAATAGACTCTGAGAATTGCTTGATATCCAATGAATTTATTTCTACTCAAGTTATTCAACATCAGTTTCTATTACTTTGCAACCAAAAACTCAACACAGAATGGAAATGATGAAACATCACAGAGATTAAAAGATTCCTAAATCTTTAAAACATTCTTATCCATTGTTGTTCTAAAAACCATAATTGATTCGTGTACTCTAAGTTTTCTCTGTTTTTGATTTAGTAAGAAAAAAAGAATGCTTTCAAAACAAAGAAAATTAGGTATTTTACTTAGAACAATTAAGAATTCTATAAGCCTGTTATGAATATTAAACAAATTTTAGTTATAAAAAGCAAGATAATTTTTTTCACCCATCTTTAACATCCTTGATCTATGTTTCAATTATTTTCTTCATTTTGTACTGTTATTGTGAGTAGCGATGTCATCTTTTAATGTGTTTCAGTGACACATTACTGAGAAAATTTGAAGATATGTTTATTTGTTAAAGGATAATTGTATTTATACATTTCTAAAAAGGAATTCTTAGCTGAGAGAGGATCTTTAGTTTATAACTTCAATTTTCATATTGAAGTTTTTTATTTTTAAAAGAGATGTCTGTGGATGTTCTTATCAAACATGTAAATAAAATTTCTTCACATTGCCAAAAAAATTCCAAAGTATTTAACAAAAGACAAAAGTCTTTCTTCAAAACTTTCAAGATCACTGCTCACGAAGAAAGTAAATGAATAGCAGAATATTGTAAACCATTCTGAGGAGACATTAGTCAAGTCTCTTAATGATTTTTTTCTATTTTCCATGGTTTTGAGATTCAATATTTTTCTGACATAAAATCTTTTCCCACAACATTAAAAATCACTTCTCAATAAATATTTAATTTTAACCATTGCTACCCTAACAAATATTCAAAGGAAATATATAGCAGATATAAGCAAAGCTGAGAATCAATTTTCTTTGTAAATAAGGATTTAGCACTTTCTTTGTGATCCTCTTGACTACTGTGATGAACAATAGCGAAAAGCTCTGGAAGTGATTAACAAAGATAATGAGGTGATAGTTAATCCCTTAGACAATTAAAAAAAATTACCCAAGGGGGGAAAAAAAAAAGTAAGCTTCTGCTAGTGGAATATAGGCTATGAAATAAATGATACTCTATCTTGAATGACAGCCCTGGGTACAAACCTATCAACAAATATTTTATAAAAAATATAATTAAATTATTTTAGCTCCAAATTATCCACACTATCTTCTAGGGTTTAGTAATAATGCAGATATTGTCTGGGAGGTGCCTCACTGCTCCCAGGTTTTATACACAGTTGACTCCTGGACAGTTTTCACAAAAAGAAGAGAAAAAAAAAATATATATATATATATATATATATAGTTGACTCTTGAACAACACATGTTTGAACTGCACAGGTCCACATATACCTGGATTTTCATCAATAAAAGTCAACTGTAGGTTTATTAATAGTCAAAAGTTATATGCAAATTTTTGATTAGGGAGGAGTCAGCACTCCTAACCCCTGCATTGTTCAAGAGTCAACTTTATTATTTATCTCTACATATATATTCCCCCTCTAGCAATGTAGAGAAAAGTATTGGTTGGATTCTAAGATTAAAGAAAGATAAAAACAATATGAAAGCAACAGTAAATGTTAATTAGAAAACACTCTGAGACTTGACCATATAATTATGCAGAAATATACAAATTATACACAGATTAACATGTCACCTTTTTATTTCATATGCCTGGATGTGATCCTTAGAAATTTTTCAAATAGAAGCCAGAGATTTAAGCTATATCCTATTATTAAACTCACATTACATTTACACAATTAATAAATCTTCACATATAATTAACTAAAATAATTGTGTAATTTCCTCTCCTGAGTATTCACCTAAACTTGGGCGATCAGCAATCTTGTATGAGTATTTTTCAGATGGCAAAAAGCTCTAAATACTAAAAAAAGAAACAATGGCATTACATCATCTATTGTGTCTAATGACTGTGAGACGACTCTTTGCACTTTAAAAAAGATATTAGCAACCACAGAAGAAAAAAAAATTTTTTTTAAAGAGGGGAGGTCTCACCATATTGCCCAGGCTAGAGTGCAGTGGCTATTCACAGGTGTGATCATTGTGCACAACAGCTTTGAATTCTTGGGCTCAAGTGATCCTCCTACCTCAGCCTCTGCCTCTTGGAAAAATAACATTTTTAGCATGCGCCTGTGTCCTAGCTACCTGGGAGGTTAAGGCAGAAAGATTACTTGAGCCCAGAAGTTCAGGGTTACGGTGATGACTGTGCCACTGCACTCCAGGCTGGGTGACAGAGCGAGACTGTCTTTTAACAACAACAGTGGGTTAAAATCAAGATGTATGCAAATTACTATCTGTTCTAGAGGCCTAGAGGAGAATCTATGTCCTTGCCATTACAAGCTTCTAGAAGCTGCAAACATCCTTTGGCTCACTGCTGCCTTCTTTCCTCTTCCAGATGGGGGAATAGGAGGCCACCACTAGAACTGCTGAGTTCAAGAATACATACCTGAGATTTAGGGATCAGGAAGCTGCCATCGTACCTTCCACTTTCACCCATGAAGCTAATGACCAAACACTGGAATGCTTTTGTAGAAACATTCAACATGTCCATCACTGTGCTTTCCAGCAGAAAGAGCTGGCCAAGGCATCATCTTAGGTCCACATTTCAAATCTCATCTAAGCGCATCTAAGTGGTACAACCTAATTCATATTTAGCACCTTAGCTGCGACGGAACCTGGAAAAGTAGTTTTAGTTTGCCTGCTTCTTCAGATCTCATAAATAGCACATACTTTAAATCAAAAGGGCTTTTTCTAATAATTTAGCTTGAAATATATTTCCTTGTTTCAATAACTGATTTCTAGCAACAAAAACCAGGAAATTAAAATGTTTAAAAGATTATTTAAAATATTATTTTTAAAATGCAATATTTAGGAATAAATTTAACAAAATATATGCAAGACCTGTAAAATGAAAAATACAAAACTTTACTAAGAGAAATTAAGGAATACCTACATAAAGAGAGAACCATATCAGGTTTATAGATTGGATGACCAAATATTGTTAAAATGTCAATTCTCCCCAAATTCAGCTACAAATTTAGTGCCATCCAATCAAAATTGTAGTAGACTTCTTAGTAGACATTGATAAGTTTAGCCTAAAATTTGTATGGAAATGCAAGAACCTAGAATGGACAAAACAATTTTGAAAAAACAAAAACAAATTCAGAGGACTTACAATATCCCATTTCCAGACTCACTATGAAGCTATAATAATCATGACAATGTAGTGCCATTGGCATAAAAGATGGATCAATGAAACAGAATACAGACTCTAGAAAAGACTAATACGTATTTGGGTAAATGATTTTCAAAAAGGATGTGCAACAATAAGTTAATGGAGAAATGACAGTGTTTTCAATCAATAATACCAAAACAACCAAATACCCACGTGAAAAACAACAACAACAACAAAAACAACAACAAAAGAACCTTAATTTCTACTTCATGCTATATGTATATATTAACTCAAAATGGACCATAGACTAAAAATATAAAAGCCAGAACTATAAAACTTCTAGAAGAACACATAAAAAAAAAATTCATAGATTTTTTTAAACAGGATACACAAAGGAGGAAATACTCTTAGTACATGCCTGACAAAAGACTTGTCTTCAGAGTATATAACGAGCTCTTACAATTCTTTTTTTTTTTTTTTTTTTTGAGACAGAGTTCCGCTCTTGTCGCCCAGGCTAGAGTGCAATGGTGCGATCTTGGCTCACTGCAACCTCTGCCTCCCAGGTTCAATCGATTCTCCTGCCTCAGCCTCCAGAGTATTTGGGATTATAGGCACGTGCCACCATGCCCGACTACTTTTTATATTTTTAGTAGAGATGGGGTTTCGCCATGTTGGTCAGGCTGGTCTCGAATTCCTGACCTCAGGTATCTACCCGCCTCGGCTTCCCAAAGTGCTGGGATTACAGGCATGAGCCACAATGCCCGGCCTACAACTCATTAAGAAGACAATCTGATTTTTTAAATGGGCAAAACATTTGACATACACTTCACAGATGAAGATATATGAATGGCCAATAAGCACATGAAAAGATGTTCAACGTCATCGTCATCAGGAATCTGCATAGAACCGCAATGAGATACACTACACACCTAGCAGAATGGTTAAAGATAATTGACAGTACCAAGCATTAGCAAAAATGTGAAGCAACTGGAACTCTCATACATTATTAGTGGCAATGTAAAATAGTACAACCACTTGGGAAAACAGTTTGGTAATATCTTACAAAGTTAAATGTACACTTACACAATCTAGCAATTCTACTCCTAGGTATTTACCCAAGAGAAAGAAAAACACATGTCCACGCACACAAAAACTTGTATATGAATGTTCACACTAGTTTTATGCAAAACAGCCAAAAACCGGAAACAACCCGAATGTCTGTCAATAGATGAATACATAAATGAATTGTGGGCATATTTATTTTTTATTTTTATTTTTTATTTTTTGAGACAGAGTCTTCCTCTTTCACCCAGGCTGGAATGCAGTGGTGCAATCTCAGCTCACGGCAACCTCTGCCTCCCGGATTCAAGCAATTCTCCTGCCTCAGCCTCCTGAGTAGCTGGGATTACTGGTGTGCACTACCAAGCCCAGCTAATTTTTTTTGTATTTTTAGTAGAGACAGGGTTTCACCATGTTGGTCAGGCTGGTCTTGAACTCCTGACCTCGTGATCCGTGCCTCAGCCTCCCAAAGTGTGGCCATATTTATACAACGCAATACTACTTGGGAATAAAAAGGAAACAAAGCCAGGCATGATGATATATGTCTGTAATCCCAGCAACCCAGGAGGCTAAGGTAGGAGGATCACTTAAGCCCAGGATTTTCAGGTTTCAGTGAGCCATGATCAGGCCACTACACTCCAGCCTGGGCAACAGAGGGAGACCCTGTCTCTAAAAAAAGTGAAAAAAATAAAGAAACGAACAACAGATACACACCACAACATGGATGAATCTCAAAAACATCATGCTGGCCAGGCGCGGTGGCTCACACCTGTAATACCAACAATTTGGGAGGCCGAGGAGGGTGGATCACCTGAGGTTAGGAGTTAGAGACCAGCCTGGCCAACATAGTGAAACACTGTCCCTACTAAAAATACAAAAATTAGCCGGGTGTGGTGGTGGGCACCTGTAATCACAGCTACTTAGGAGGCTGAGGCAGGGAGAATCACTTGAACCCAGGAGGCACAGGTTGCAGTGAGCCAAGATCACACCAGTGCACTCCAGCCTAGGCGACAGAGCAAGACTCTATCTCAAAAAAAAAAAAAAAAAAATCATGCTAAGTGAAACATGTTAGGGAAAAAAAAGAGAACATATAAGAATGCATTTATATGAAACACTAGAAGAGTTTAATCTAATCAATAGTGACAGAGAATAGATCAGTTTTTACCCGAGAAGTAGTATTTGACTGGAAGAAAAACAGAAGAAAACATTCTGGGGTGATAGAAATGTTCCATAGGTTACATGAATGTATAGAACTTCCAAAACTCATCAAAATGTACATCAAAATTGGTGCATTTCTGTAAATTATATCTCATTAAAGCTGATATTTTAACAAATTAAATAAGAGTAAACTAAATCATACATTACTTTTAAATTTTTTCAATGATCTATACTTGTTCTGTTAAGATACGAAAATCCCTTTTTCTTCAAACACATGGCACCCAAAAGATATCCATTAACATTGTTATGTAGGTATGTACCTATTGCTTTTTTCTTTAAATAATAAATGCCCTAAACCCAACCATACTTCATAAATTGATATTACTTGATGAAGCATTTAGTTAACTGAAACAATTACTCAGTATCTTAAAAGGATTTTGAATAATGTTAGTTCACATTTAGATTGACATGAGAAGAATCAAACCTACAACCATTTACTAAACTATTATGTGCAGCTTAGCCAACATTAGTAGCAATTTCCCTTTAAAAACAATATTTGAATTTAAAACATAACAGAGTATTATGAATCACAGCATGATTTAGTGTGTAGGGGTTAGAAATGAAGTACTGAATATATGTATAAGGGGATGCAAAATACTTTGAAAAGGAATACTATGATTTCTAGCACACTTCCCACCCAGCGATTTCAATTTCCATTCTATGGCAGCCACTTGAAGAAATGTGGAATCATTGTTTTCATAAAATTGAAGACTTTAAACGTATAATTCCTTCTCTAAACTGTGATTTCATTATAGATTTCACTCATGTGCATACACACACACACAATTTGCTCTCTGTTTACATTAGAAATTTATACAAGTAATGCAAAGTGACCAACTTAAAGGCCAAGAAAAAGACTCAAAGAAATTATTGCCACTAATTTATTCATGTGATTATCTTAATTTGTATCACTATCACCAGAGTCTGGAGACAGTGGAAATAACGAATTAACATAGGACTGGCAAGACTGATTTGTAACCACATACTGTCAAAAAAAACATTTAACCTCTAGTCTGGCTGTCTTGCAAAGCAAACAAAATTATCCTCTGTAGTGAATTAAACCTGGACCTATAAAGAAGGAAAATTTAAAAACAAGTCATTTTCTTTAAGTACTCTTCCTAAATATCAGCTACCTACTTGATGAAATCTTTTAGTAACTCAGTTGTAGATACCAGGCCTAACACCAAGTAATCTGATAATCTGACACGTATCTAATAAGAATAATACCCAGAATTTTTTTTCTTTTTTTCGAGACGGAGTCTCACTCTATCACCAGGCTGCAGTGCAGTGGCGCCATCTCAGCTCACTGCATTCTCTGCCTCCCGGGTTCAAGTGATTTCCTGCCTCAGCCTCCTGAGTAGCTAGGACTACAGGCGCACCGCCACGCCCAGATAATGTTTGTATTTTTAGTAGAGATGGGGTTTTACCATGTTGGCCAGGATGGTCTCGATCTCTTGACCTCGTGATCCGCCCGCCTCGGCCTCCCAGCATGCTGGGATTACAGGCATAAGCCACCACGCCTGGCCGATTTTTTAAAAATTCAAACTTAGCTCCTCTAGCTGTACTAATCTAAATGCTAGACAGTTCAAGTGTAGCTTTGGAGACTTACAGATAGCCAGCTAGAGAACTACCAATGATGATATCCATCACGAGGAGTTTGGTGGCCAGCCTCCAAGATGGTCCTCAATGATCTTTGCATCTTCATATTTCCACCCTGTGTAGTCCCCTCTCTCAGGGGATTAGGGTTGGTCTGTATGATCACCACATGGCTGCAGTAATGGTATGTCACTTCTGAAATTAGGTTACAAAAGACTATGACTCTCATCTTGGGTGTCCACTCTCTGTCTCTCTGATCTTACACTCTAGTGGAAGCTGCCATATTGTGAACCTCATGGAAGGCCCACAGGGTGAAAAACTGAAGCATCTAATCAACAGTTAGCAAGAAACTGAGGCCTGCCAACAACCATGTGAGTGACCCCGGAAAGATTTTCCAGTCCCAGTCAAGCACTGAGATAACGGCAACCTCAGCTGACAGCTTACCTGCAACCTGATAAAGACACACTGGGCCAGAACCATAGGAACCATTCATACCCAAATTCCTGATCTTCAGGAACTTTGTTAGATAATAAATATTTGTTTTAAGCTGCTAAATTTGGGGCAATGTGCTATATAGCAATAAATAATACATGCAGATAATATTTTCTTTCCTTTGGAACAACCAGAAAATAACCATTATATTCCCCTACAAGCAATCACCTCTGGCTAACTACTCTACAATAGAGTTGCCAGAGATATGAGGATGTGGGACAGGTTTGGGAGAGGGTATCATTCAAGTTATCCTGCCAATGTATAGTCAAAAGGCCTACTAACTGGCATACCAATACAATGCAACCCTGAGCCTGGCTACTAAATATCCTGTCTAGAAAGCTAAAATATTACTATGAATCTTGTATTGAGTTCTCAATCAAGGATAAATCAGGCATGAAAATATATTTAATGAGGTCTAAAATTTATTAATTGTGCAACTCATGACCAAATATTAAATCGAGTCTTCTGGAACAGTATGGTAGTTCCAAATTTCTAACTATAACTCCTTTTAAAGCATCATCTTCATTTTGCCTGCTTTTTAAGTGAACAACACAGTAGATATAAATCAAGTGTAGAAAAATAATTTTCAGTTCAACAAATGTATATATTTCCCATGGATCCATTTCTTATTTTTTTTTTTTTTTTTGAGACGGAGTCTCACTCTGTCACCCTGACTGAAGTGCAGTGGCGCAATCTCGGCTCACTGCGACCTCTACCGCCCCAGTTCAACTGATTCTCCTGCCTCAGCCTCCCAAGAAGCTAGGATTATAGGCGCATGCCACCCTGCCCAGCTAATTTTTGTATTTTTAGTAGACACGGGGTTTCACTATGTTGTCCAGGCTGGTCTTGAACTCCTGACCTCATGATCCACCCGCCTTGGCCTCCCAAAGTGCTGGGATTACAGGCATGAGCCACCATGCCCAGCCTCTTAATTTCTTTACTAATAGTATGTGATGGTTATATTTAGATTAAAATGCTCTTCTCTAAATATCTACCTACCTCTTTCATTTGACCCTACATTTTGAGATGAGGAGAAATCAAGCAGAGAAACAATGTACACTGTGACTTTAATGTATAGGATCACTCAAGTGAAAAACAACAGAGATTAATACTGCCATTCAGCACTTGTAATCAGCCCCCAGAGAACTGTACAGAATGGATAACACCATTAGTTTATTATTTATTTATTTATTTAATTTATTTATTTTATTTTATTTTTTTTGAGATGGAGTCCTGCTCTGTTGCCCAGGCTGGAGTGTGGTGGCACAATCTCAGCTCCCTGCAACCTCTGCTTCCCGGGTTCAAGCCATTCTACTGCCTCCGCCCCCCTAATAGCTGGGTTTACAGGCGCACGCCACCACACCTGGCTAATTTTTGTATTTTTAGTGGAGACGGGGTTTCACCATGTTGGTCAAGCTGGTCGCAAACTCCTGACCTCAGGTAATCTGCCCACCTCCGCCTCCCAAAGTGCTGGGATTACAGGTGTGAGCCACCGTGCCCAGCCTCTTTATTTTTAAACTACATTCCAAATTGAATTTTTAGGATATTTTGAGGATGTTTCCTATTGCTTAAGTTACTGCTTATTTACTTATTCAGTGTCAAAATAGTTTTAGAAGGCTTGTAAGTAATTCAATGAAATGTATTGATTCAAAAGACTCACCTGGCTGGGCCCAGTGGCTCACGCCTGTAATCACAGCACTTTGGGATGCCAAGATGGGTGGATCACCTGAGGTCAGGAATTTAAGACCAGCCTGGCCAATATGGCAAAACCTGTCTCTACTAAAAATACAAAAATTAGCTGGGCGTGGTGGCAGGCACCTGTAATCCCAGCCACTCGGGAAGCCGAGGCAGGAGAATTGCTTGAACCTGGGAGGCAGAGGTTGCAGTGAGCCAAGATTGTGCCATTGTACTTCAGCCTAGGCGACAGAGCCAGACTCTGTCTCAAAAACAAAAACAAACAAACAAAAAAAACTTAAACAAACATTATAATGGCCCAAAAACAATTTGTGTCAAAGATATGCTAGCCATTATTTTGGTTATTCACTCATTCATTTAACAGATATTTGAACCCCCATTGTATGTACGGGAGTAGAACAGGCATTGCAGGGGGTGTACAGAATAAATGGACAGACTCTTTGTGGGTTATCACTAGCTATTCGAGTCAATACATTGAAACATAATGCGTATGACAAGCAGTTCCATCTCCTTGTGGTTACTTTTATATGCTGTGTTTTCTCTGACAATGTCTTTATCCTAGAAGAGTCCTGGCAGAAGAATTACGGAGGATTCAGTGAAAATCTACACTGTCTGCTTAAAAAAAAAAAAAAAAAATTGAAGAGAATGTTCATGTTAAATATTAATTGCTTATGTATCCAAAGCCAAAGTTTCTTAATAATGTTAATGATACTTTGGGCAATGAATCAACAATGAAAGAGAGGTTAAAGATTTAGCTGAAATTGAAGCCCCTAGGATGCCAATTTAAAAAAAATTAAAAAGACTATCTTGAATGATGACTTTAAAAAAACTAAGGCAACTGGTGGAAACCATTTAAAAAATAGTTTGATGGATGGAATTTTACAAAAATACTTGAGACAAAACTTGGGGAAAGGATACAATATATAAGAGAAAGACAATAATGTTACATTGTCCAAGGCAGTATTTATTTGCATATTCAATATACTAATGAATAAAATATGAAAAAAAGTTTGGTACTCAGGATTTTTTTCTAAATTTTAACCCTTATTCAGAATCATGAGGCACTGACAGACTATTAAAATCTCTCTGAGAATCTGTAGATTACCTAATCCAGATGCATTCACTTCATAAATGAGGGAGCTAAAATCTAGAGATACCATATGACCAAGGTCAAATTTTCTAATACATGCAATTGAGTATAAAGTATACATTTCCTTGGAGTCTAAATCTTCAGAAACTTTATAAACCAAATGTCACTTTTCTATAAGACGATGTCTTTTTTTTACCTTTGTATCCCCAGTGCTTAGCCTAGTACTTGCCACGCAATAGTCACTCAAATATGTAATGAGTAAACGAATGAATGCTCAGCTAGCCAGAATATTACTCACAAAAATACCTACCCTAACAAATCTGGATGCCCAGGAATATAATGTACAAGGTTTTGTCTATAAAGACTGCAAATTACATTTGTTCAAACAAGAGAAGTATTTTAAAAAACTAAATCAAATTTTCAACTTTTAGAAATTCTACAAGTAGGAACTAATGGGTATGACAGTAAAGGCCATTTCTGATAACACTCAAGATGGGTATTCAAAAGATTACATTTCCTTTATTAAGGTATATAATCCCAATAGGAACATCTTAACCAAAAGTTATTTATTACTTTAGAACTATTAATTACTTTTAAAAATTAATTTTATACATAATGATACATTTCATTTTAGAAAGTAATTGCTTCATTTTTAGATGGGGGGTGGGGAGCTAAAATTCACCAATCCTTAAACAGAATTTGTTTGTTTTTAACCTCTTAAAACTCTTTAATCTCTGGGTATATTGCTATCCCATTAGTATCAGACAATTACTCTTTGCTTCAGCAATCCTTCACTTGTTAATGAAGTTATTTCTCCAAATTACTATATCCATCTTTTAGCATATTAAAGAACAGACAACTGACATATTGCTTTGAATTAATTAGAATATGTTCTCTTTAGGTGAAATGACAGTCATCAGAGTCTACGTTGGGCTTTCAATAGATTTGGAATTTCAGGGTTGATTGTAGCTCTCAATTTTAAGATCTCTCACATTTTACACTGGCATGAAAGTATGCTGATAAATCACAAAAAGCGTCTTGTAAAATATACTTCCTGGCTAACACGGTGAAACCCCATCTTTACTAAAAATACAAAAAAAATTAGCTGGGCAAGGTGGCGGGCACCTGTAGTCCCAGCTACTCGGGAGGCTGAGGCAGGAGAAGGGGGTGAACCCCTGGGGGCAGAGCCTGCAGTGAGCCAAGATCGCGCCACTGCACTCCAGCGTGGGCGACAGAGCAAGACTCCATCTCAAAAAAAAAAAAAAATATATATATATATATATATATATATATACTGATACCGGACTCGTATTTACTAATCTACTGATGACATTTCAATTTATGGTTTATGCTAAGCTAATTACTTAAGTTTGTCAGGATACACATATTACTACTGGATTACTGGTCTCTTACATTCTCCTTCTTTGGTAGTACATGGTAAGAAACTGCTGAAAAAGACCCCCTACCAGTTTCATACTTTTCTACAGAAATATAAAAACCATGTTACATAAAGAAAACGTACTAAAAACTATACACAGCTCTCAGCTCTTGTCTATACTTCCACAGCAGTTATTTCCTACTTTTATTAAAACATATTATAGTTCATCAAATTATTTGTCTATTTCATTAAACTCTAAACCATTTGAGAACAAGGACCAGATATTATTTCTCTTTATACCCCAGGACCTAACAGATTGTCCAGCATGGTAAATATTGGTTAACTGAATTAATGAATGAACAAACGACACAGTCCTTACATACATCTCCATCATATTGCTTCTCTGCATTTTGACAATTAAAAAAACAGTGATTTTCCATATGAATTATTTTATTAAAGTATCTATAAATTAGAGTATTCCACAATTAAAGATAAAATGTTTTCTATTACCATCTTAAGACATAATGTATGATCTGACATTTTTACAACAATGTCAAGTCTTCTATGTTTTTTAATATTTAGCCATCCAAATCTGCCACTGTAATAGTTGCTAGTCTTACTATAAAATGGCTTTAAGATATGCTTTGAGGCCAAAGAAGTATATAAAAACTTGACAAAATTCCAAATTTACTAATTTGTGATAACACAATAACATCTACTTTTAGAATCAAACCAAGATTCATGTGAAATTTCAAGAGGAGATAAAAAACCAGCCAATACCTAATTTGTAAATCATACAACCCCACATGATATGAAAGTGTAAATGTTTCTGAGTCTGAAGAACATAACAAATGTCATGGTAGATATCACCAGTAAGTCATGATTATCTCTAGGAGTCCAAATGTCAACTAACTATTAAGATAATACATACCTGCAAGAATGCTGGATTCATAACAAAGCACTGGCTGGATGCTTCGTTGAATTTTGGCTAGTTGTCTTTATGTAGCAATATATATATATCGGCTGAAATAACAACTAAAAATTAAAAATATAGAAGCAGGCTGGGTGCGGTGGCTCATGCCTGTAATCCTGACTCTTTGGGAGGCCGAGGCAGGCAAATTGCTTGAGCTCAGGAGTTCAAGACCAGCCTGGGCAACGTGGCAAAACACTGTCTCTATAAAAAATACAAATATTAGCCAGGTGTGGTGGTGTGCACCTGTAGTCCCAGCTACCCAGGAGGCTGGGGTGGGAGAATTGCTTGGGCCCAGAAAGTTGAGGCTGCAGTGAGCCATGATCATGCCACTATACTCTGGCCTGGGTGACAGAGCAAGACCCTGTCTCAAAAAAATTAATTAATTAATTAAATTTAACATAGGAGCTTCTTGATTAGATGTTTCTGAATACTAGCTTTCCTTACTAGATATCTGAGTCTTGGGAGGCAGAGTAATAAAACAAAATGAGTTCAGACTTTGAAGTTATACTAACCTTATTCAAAGTCATGCTCTAATTTAAACTAGCTGAGTGGCCTTGAGCAACTCACTTAACTCTTCTGAGATACAGTTTCTTCATCTGAAGATGTAAAGAAATAAATAGGAAATAAGAATTTATGTATTGCAGGGCTTTAATAAAAGAGGTCAATGCCTAGACAAAAACAAACAATAAAAAACAAGAAACCTTTCTATAAACTAGAGCTACTATTATCATTTTACTGTTATTGTCATTATCTTTACTTTACTTACAAGTAACTCTTTATAGCAATCTATAAAGAGTAAAAGACGGCCAGGCGCGGTGGCTCACGCCTGTAATCCCAGAACTTTGGGAGGCCGAGGCGGGTGGATCACAAGGTTAGTAGATCGAGACCAGCCTAGCCAATATGGTGAAACCCCATCTTTATTAAAAATACAAAAATTAGCTGGACGTGGTGGTGTGCACCTGTAGTCCCAGCTACTCGGGAGGCTGAGGCAGGAAAATCGCTTGAACCTGGGAGGTGGAGGTTGCAGTGAGCCGAGATCACGTCACTGCACTCCAGCCTGGGGACAGAGTGAGACTCCATCTCAAAAAAAAAGACATGCTCTACTGTTGTCTTCTGCCTCTAAACCAACCCAGGCCTCAATTAAGTTTCCCTGATCATTCCCAGTATACTGGGACATCTATTAGTACAACTTACTATTACAGTTGAGCCATATGCTTCTGAAGCCCCAACTTTTAGTAAAGCGCAGCAAGAGACAATGACTAACTGAATGAATGAATGACATCTTGAGGTATAGAATAACTGATTTAAGAAAAAATACTTTCACATCAAATTGCAGCTGCCTATCATTATTTTATCTTAACCTACCCAAGATGCCCTCTTGCCTTCAGTCTGCCCATCTAAGTCCTAATCCTTTTAGCCATGGCTCAACCTATATCTTCTGCATTAAATATTACCTAATTAACAAACATCTGTATAGTACCAAATAAACTAAACTAAATGTTTCACTGCTACATCAGATAGTAGTATCATTTCCATTTTACTGCAGAGGTTCATAAGGTTAACTTGGCCAAGGCAATCTCCACCTCATTCTTACCTTGCCCTGACACTAGGCAAAAGACACCTGCTGCTGTGAAAGGGGAGAAAACCCACTCATGCCAAGGATCCTGCACTAATACAAAGCAAAAGTGTATTGCCGTCTGGGGAGAAGCACAAACATTGAAAACGTCTAACCCCTGAGACTCAGGTGCACAGGGTATGGCCAAGAATGAGCCCTCCAGGCCCTACCATAAGCCTTGAACCAACTTAACAGTCTACTTCTAGAGAGGCTCAGGAGCACAGAGATCTGTCATACAGGGGTGCAAAGTCTGCTGAAAGCTGTGAAGGGAGCAAAATTATTGAGAAAAACTCTCTAAGACCCCAGGCTCTAAACTAAGCACAAGGTAATGATAGCCCACCAGAACAACTGAAGATAACTACAGCAACAACAAAACCAAACTCAGTTTCACTACTGCCTAAATTGACTTAATCTCCTACACTAATGACCTAACAGAAGAGGCATGACCACTTTTGGGCATGAATCTTATTACCTTAGTCCCTGCTGTCCTTTTACACACAATGTCTGGAATCCAATTAAAAAGCACAAGAGACTGTTCCAGTTAAGTAGACAGAAATTATAAAGAATAGCATAGGTATAAAAAAATAATTTGGCTGGGCGCAGTGGCTCACGCCTGTAATCCCAGCACTTTGGGAAGATGTGGTGTGGTGGGCGGATTGCTTGAGCCCAGGAGTTCTAGACCAGCCTGGCTGGGCAACATGGAGAAACCTCGTTTCTACAAAACCATACAAAAAACAAGCAGGGCCTGGTAGTGCGCTTCCATAGTCCCAGCTACTTGGGAGGCTGAGGTGGGAGGATCACCTGGGTCCAGGAAGTTGCGGATGCAGTAGGCCATGATGGTGCCACTGCATTCCAGCCTGGGCAACAGAGTGAGACGTTGTCTCAAAAATAATAATAATTTAATGTTAATAAACATTTTACAATTAATCTCCCCAGAAAACTTACCAAAACAACAACAACAACAAAAAAGATAAACAAAACAAATGTGCTAAACACACACACACACAAAGACACTGGGGTGGTATTAAAGAGAAACTCAAGGGTGACAATTCTAAAATAAAATATGTAGGTTGAAACTATCTGTAAGTATCTGAATAGGAATATCTCTTATAATAAATCAAACTTATTATAACTCCAAACTCAACATTTACTAGGGCACAATTTGAACAACAGATGTTACATAAATTCCCCTTTTAAAAAATGGTAATTAAAAAAAAAAGACTTAAGGCAAAATGACAAAGGCGCTTGGTTAGGAACTTTTGGAGCAATGCTATAATTGAAAGCAGAGAATATAATTAGAGGCATACTAAAACACAAAAAGAAATGCCCAACTGTCAGGTGAAACATGAATTCTATTACCTGCTTAGTATCTTTCCAATACATTTCTTTTTGTCTAAGTTGGCTAGACTCAGTTTCTGTTGCTCACAACCAAAGAACCCTAACTGATATAACTAGATACCCCTGGTTCCAAGTTAAATATGGTCTGTTGAAAATGGGACATCTTTAACTATGAAATTGATTGGTTCAGTTACCATAACAAAAAGTCTTAAAGTTTAGGCACAGATTTTAGGAGAATACTGAATTAATATACAAAAGGCCAAAGTCTCCTTTCTAATTATTACCCAGCAATTTCTGTTAGAAGTTTGGGAATAGAATCAGAGTTGAATATACATTTCATAGGCATGAGCTATCAATCCATTTATGTTTCTTTCCAAGGGCAAATTATGATCTAATTCATCATTTAGTTTCTTATGCATATCACATTCTGTGTCTCTTTACAGCTTTAAAAATGAGTTATTATTATCTTGGATGAGTTGACATTCATTTTTAAAATATTTTATTTTTAAATTTTTTTCAAATCTTCATTACATTTTCCCCAAAAGTAACACATACTTGAAACAAATTAAGTACAAAGATTAATAAAGTTAATTTTTCTTCTACCCCATTCCTTCAAGTTCCAATTTCCTAAAATAAGTAACTTTGATAAATTGGTATATATGCCTTCACAGCTTTTTGCAATATTCATAGCTTCTTCTTATTAAAATGAAATTACATTTTATGCATTACTGAACACCTAAAAATACATCTTGGACATCCCTCCAGAATATAGCATATAACTCAATCCATTCTTTTTGATTGCTATATAATATTGTATGGACACACTATAATTTATCCAACAATTCCATTAGTAATGGAAGTACAGCTGTCAGACTGTTTTCAAGTTATGTTCCTTTCCAATCCAAATAGTGCTATATTTAACATCCTTGCTCATCTGTCTTTATGAGCTAGAGGACTGACACCCAGAAGTGGGATTATTGGGTGAAAAGAAATGAAAAATGATACTTAACCTCTTTTAAACCTTGTATTTAGATAGATTTTAATATACACAAAAACATAGAGATAGAAAATAATGAACTCCCATTTATCTATCATTCATTTTTTACAATTGCCCAATTTCAATGCTCCCTTTTCCCCTTGTCTAAGAAATTTAAACACAACGCATTTTCGTATTTTTGCCTCCATGAAAGACTCTAAAAGTTTATCAAAATCCTTTTTGGAGCACTAGTTATATAGTAACCACCAGCATTTATATTGTCTTTAATATTATACATAACAACTTTTTTTAAAAAGACACTCTTAATATTCACTTCCTCCTTCCACTAAGCTCTCTGCAATGGAGAAACAGCAGAATCAAAGCATCTAAGACAGTAGAAAAAGAAACTAGGAAAGATCATCCTAAAAGCATAAAAAGACCTTGAGAAGGAACAATATCGAGACAGGCACACAGGTATATTAAGTGACAGAGGCAACAAAGAGAAAGAAAAGAGAAACATTAAGTAGATTTTTAAAAGCTAGCATTAGCTGGTAGGAAAAGTACTTAAGGGATTGCTGGTGGTCTGAGTGGGAAATTTAAGCAAAGAAATAGCAATTCATGAGGAATAGGGCATGCTATTTGAATGTATTTTTGAACTAGTTGCTTAAAATATATTGCAGTGATCAAAAAACTAGATGAATAGCAACTTACTGCTCTCCTAGCAAAAGATATCTGGAGGGGAAAATATCGCCAATATGTAACAAAATAACACGTATGTATTTTAAAAGACGAGTAACACCACTACTAAAGAAGAACAATGCAAAATGCATACATATGTACACACATATGCAAAAATGATACTAATATGAACATGTTCCTGGAGGGGAAAACAAGCCATGTAATGAAATTTTAAATGCATTGTAAATTATTTTGTATAGTGAATATTTTCTAAAATAATCATATCCTAATTTATTTACTTAAAGTGTGGTTTGCTTTTTTAAATAATAAGTTCAGTAATCCACAAAGCATATATTGGGTATTCATTATATGCCAGGCACTGTACAAACAACACATCACTCCTGCCTTCTGGAAGCTTACAGTCTAGTAAGTGATTTAGACATAGTTATAACACAATGTGATATGTTTTAATGGTATATTAAATTAAAAAGTCTATAGGTAAACATAGAAAGGACCAATAAACTATAGCTTAGGAGAGTCAGGAAAAGCTTTATAGGTGACATGTGAGTTGAATCTTGAAGGCTGAAGAATTCAGAAATTAGGGAAGAAAGAATTTCTAAACTTTATGCAAAGCCTTGGTGATTTATCTCAATACATGTAAACTGGAAATGCTGTTCTAGTGTAGATTTGACAAGAACCATATGTAGTCTAATTAAATGAAGTATTAAAAATTTTATTACCTTATTTTTAAGTGATTATAGCATTTATGTGAAATTAATGTACATGAGTGCATATATGTGTGTATGCGTTAAAGATGGCAGCTAAAGATGTTAGAGTGAATCTACCTATTAGCTTCCCTCTCTTCCTGACACCCCACCTAAAATAAAAGTAAGTATATTTAAAAACAAAATGAAGGTTCATAAAGGCACAAAAAGCTGAATCTTAAATCAGCAGTAGTGAGAAGCTAAGAAGCAACCGGAGTTACATGTCTATGAGTAGAGACAAGGATGGACTAAACACAGAAGAATTTGTTGAAAATCTACTTACAAAACAATTAGATCTTGAAATCTCATCTCTTATTCCAAAGATTTGTGCAACTACCCCTGCTCCATCCTGTCAGATGTCTTCGGGTCTAGTCTCTCCAGACTGGAGGGCATTCGTGCAGCTCAAGGAGGGTGGTGGTAAGGAAGGTAAAATACTTTTTAATTGGGGGTGGAGTAACTGAATCGGGGGGTTGAGTAACTGAGGACTCTTCTCATCCATCTTCCAAAATGCTAGCTGCTAAGGTATACACACTGCCCAAAGCAGCAAACTCAAAAGTGTTTTCTCTGATAAACTGGCCAGCTCAAGGGAAACACCATATGGACAGCCATGGTTCCCTAAGAATCAACCCAACCAGATCATCCCACAGAGGAAACTGTAATATCAGTGTCCCTTCCAATCAGTTTTGTAGTACACAACTCTTAAGGATCATCAGAAATGTAATGAAAGCCTCTACTATAACAGACAGAGACCAAAGAAAAGAAACAGAAAAAGCGATTTAAAGGAAACAAAGACTATAAAGACAGAAAAAAAAAAACTTTCAGTAATATCTTCAAAAAAAGCAAGAAAGGCAATTAAGAAATATGAAAAGAATGCTATGGGGGAAAAATCTAAGAAAAGAGAAAAAGAACTTTTGGACATTAAAAAGCGTAAAAATAGAAATAAAAAACTCAACAGAAAGGTTAAAAGTAAAGAAAAAGTAAAAAAAAAAAAAAAAAAAAAGCAAAACAAAAGATGAAAAGATAATTAGAGAACTGTCCAGGATGTACAACATTCAAAAAATGGAAGTTTCTGAAAGAAACAGAGAAAACAGATGGAAGAAAGTCATTAAAAGAGTAATTCAAAAAAATTTTCCAGACTGAAAAATATGACTTTCTAAACTGAAAAGTGCCCAAGAAATGTCCAACACAATGTTTGAAAATACAGCCACACAAAGATATTTTATCATAAAATATTGGAATAATGGGAATAACAGAAGATTCAATCAACAGAGAATTAACAAGTTTCATAAAAATGATAAGTTAGAATAGCATTGGACTACTCAAATGCAACTCTAGAAGCTATGACACATTACTGTAAAACTTTGAAGAGGAAATTGTTTCAAATTCTATCTTTTTTTTTTTTTTTTTAGACAGAGTCTTGCTGTGTCACCCAAGCTGGGGTGCAATGGTGAGATCTTGGCTCACTGCAAGCTCTGCCTCCCGGGTTCAAGCAATTCTTCTGCCTCAGCCTCCCGAGTAGCTATGATTACAGGCACCCGCCACCAGGCCTGGCTAATTTTTTTGTATTTTTAGTAGAGACGGGGTTTCACCATGTTCGCCAGGCTGGTCTCGAACGCCCAACCTCAGGTGATCCACCCGCCTTGGCCTCCCAAAGTGCTGGGACTATAGGCGTGAGCCACCGCGCCCGGCCAATTCTATCATTTTATATCCAACCAAAGTATCACAAGTTCTCAAAAAATTACTTCCCCTTACTTTCTCAGGAAGCTATTGGAGTTTCTAATCCTCCAAAACAACAGACCAGACAAAAAGGAAGCCATGGAATTTAGAACGAGATACAAAACAAAAGAAATGAAATGAATCCTCAAGACGATAGTGAAGGAAGATGTCAAGATGCTTGTTGCTGGGGTAGGTCAAACTGGAAGACATCAGAAGGCTTCAGAAAAGACTCCAAAAGCAAGAAATTGATTTACATATAGATAATTTTAACTGAAAATATATTAAACCTTAAAAATGTACAAATAAAATCATGTCCTGAGACAATATGTTCAAGCCATTAAATTCATATTTAATGTAGTTATTCAAGCCATTTTTTTGCCAAAATTCTAAAAATTGTTAGCAGGGTAAATTCTTCATTGGTGAAGCAATGTAGCTATTTTAAATTTTATTATTATTATTTTTTTGAGACAGAGTCTCTGTCACCCAGTCTGGAGTGCAGTGACGCAATCTCAGCTCACTGCAACCTCCGCCTCCCGGGTTCAACAGATTCTCCTGCCTCAGCCTCTTGAATAGCTAAGACTACAGGCGTCCGCCACCATGCCTGGCTAATTTTTCTATTTTTAGTAGAGATGGAGTTTCACCATGTTGGCCAGGCTGGTCTCAAACTCCTGACCTCAGGTGATCCACCCACCTCGCCTCCCAAAGTGCTGAGATTACAGGCGTGAGCCACTGTGCCCCGTCTTTGTATTATTTTTAAAACATGTTTGCTGGTGAGAAGTCAGATATAGTTCACAGAAATCATCCAAGTACCTGGATGCATCAGATACTGAGATATTTATCCAAATTTAACTTGCAGTAGTTTCTTCAACATGTGTAGAAAGAATGTTTTACTACTTTGTACTTCAAAGTTGATAAATCATTTGAGAATTGAAAATGCAGGACAGCACATAATAGGAACTTAAACACTTGTGGAGATTGCTCTTTCTGTTCCAATCTATAAATAAACAAGAACCAAATGAAGAACAAGTTAACTATGTATTTTATGTACATACATATATATATACACAAAAGTATACATGCACATACACACATACATGTACTCACAAATATTTAAAACTTCTCCAGTAGTTCTACTTCCAATTTCAATTTTTAAATGCATTTCACAATTTTAACTCAAATAAGTATGTTTCAAAAATACGCTTTCTCGAAGATACTGGCTGTTGAAAAATATTTAAAATAGTGTTAGCTTATTTTTTATTAAATAAAATAATATAAATATTTGTTAATAGCTGTTGCCACTCATGGACGGTATGGGAAAAAAATATTTCCCAAAGATTAATGATTAACTTGTTGAATTTTTTTTAAAAGGCTTATCACCAAAAGAATTTTTAAGTATTTCATTTAAATAGCTTTGATAAACAACATGACTAATGAGAACTGGCTCATCTTAAGTAGATAACTAAATATACAAAGTTTAACACCTTAAATGCTTCCAAATATACAATATGCATCAGGGATTGCAAATCTGAATGTCCATGGGTAGAGTGGGGAGTGCCAAGGCAAAATAAAGACCCTGCTCATTCCATATAATAATTACCATGTGAGCTCAGACTGGGGCCATTAGATCATTTTTTTTTTCTCTAAAAGAAACTGAAAAATCGACATTTTTATGTGAATATTTCTGATTTTTAAATCCTGGTTGTAATTTTTTAAAAATTATTGTATTACCTAAATAAAAAATGTATGTGTTCTGAACTCAGTTTCTATTAGTTTATAGGGCTTGTGGTATATGTCCTCTAAAATTGAAACTTAGATTTACCTCTCCATTATATAGAACATATTAACATATCAAATATAAATACACTTGTGTAGAATGAACAGATTTGTTTGGGTATGACTTGGGATTCAAATGAATCAATGCATACTTACTGAATACCACTTGGGTCAGGCTTTGTGAAAGGTACTATGCTGGGATAAAGAGTTATAAATGACTATAAATAATTAAGCTTCCAATCTTTCTCTTTCCTTGTCTTCTAAACATACACATATAATTTATCATCCAAATCAGAGCACTTTTGGGAGTGAAAGTAAGCATTGTTAATAATTATGATAAGAACAACTGCGACCACTGGAGGCAAACGAGGCTGTACAGTCACCCTAACTAAAAGAACCTGGTCTGTTTCTGTCTCTTCTTCTTCCAGTCTACCTACCCCAGGCTCACCTCCTGCAAGAAAAATCCTACATTGACAGCCGTCTTCCTCAGTTCTATCATGACGAAATCAGAAGGAAAGGGGGTAAAATGGAAGACAAGAGTTTTCTCATGATGGATACAAGAGTTAGAATTTTTTCTTAGCTTTTTTTTTTTCTTGATTATTTTGTATTTAAGAGGTGTAGAACCAGTAGCAATGTGAGATGGCAGTAGATGAGAGAGGGAAAAAAAAGGAAATGGTAACAAATCTGTGGGAAACAAGAGAAAGATCAAATAGGGCAATAAGAATCAATGCCCCCTCCCCCAACAAATTTATTGTTACATTAATTTCTCTTTTAAAGAAATTCAGAGGATAGGCACAAGCAGAGAACTTGTGGTTTTCATCCCACACATATCATTTCTTACTTGTATCTAATGGCAGTGCAGTCAATCCCCACTAAATTCTGATTAAGTCACCAAGTATTAAAATAAAAACAAAGTCCAGGATTAACCAAAATATTATTTGTCTGTGTTTGACTATCACACAATTAAAAACAATACTTTTTTGTAGAAAATCAATCAGAAATTAAGTGATACAGAAGTCTGATCTTCAAAACCCTGGAAGGGCAAAGGCTTAAGATGAACTATGAATTTACCATGTGCAGCAAAGACTACACCTGATCCAGTATACCAGGACAAGCAGATTGTGAGCATGTGGCGTATCTATAATTACACAAAACATGCACCTTTTCAATCTCATACACACAGAATGATTGGAAACTTTTCCTTATTCCTTCCTGCAAACTGTTCCCACCTCCCAGAAAATAATGAAAATATTCAGACTCAGGGCTGAGTGGAGAGTAAAAGTTCAGAGAAGAGAAAATTTTTTTTAACATGGAGTATATACACACAAACACTAAATTCATTCAATCATCAAATATTTTGTCCTTATCAAGCATTAACAAGAGCAGTGCAATATACGCAGTTCATATAAATGTCAAATATAACAATTCTCTGTGGAAAGGCTATCCACAATCCAAACAACTTTGTTAAAATCAAGAACATCCTTTTAGTTGAGCTCTTTGGGTGATTTACGTTTATGTAAGCACTTTTAAAATATATAGCCATAAGCTTGAGAAGTACCTTAGAGAAGGGGCTATGTTAAAACATAACTTGTTATTACTATTGTATTACCGTTACAAAAATCAGCACTTCTCAAAAAAAAAAAAAAAAAGAAAAGAAAAGAAAAGAAAAAAGAAAGAAACTGAAGTAAAACAAAGCCCGCATTTGGTTTAAGACTATTAAAAGAAAACGCATTCTTTGTCCCTTATCCACACTCCCCAAATCCCCATTCCATTAGATTGTCAACTACCTTGCAGAAACCCTGGAGAGCCCATTTTTCTTGACCTTTAATCAGTCTTCTCTGAGACACAATCTGCTGCACAGAATTCCATTTGCCAAAGTTATTTTCTAGCCCTTCAAGTTACCACTTTCAGTTTCAATTCCCATCACAAACTTTTAAAATTCATTTCTCGCCGTTTTGGAGAAATGTAGGCTTTAAGAAATAAAGTAGAATAGTTAAATTCCTGTGCCACCACCTACTAAATCTTTAAGCAAATTACCTTGTTCTGGACATCAGTTTCCTCACCCCTTGTAAAGACGTTAAGATTATTAAACGGGACAGTACTTACAAAGCTCCTGACAAATACTGTAAAGGATGCAAAAGTAATGGTAGCTATTTAAAAGACAGACAAAGGAAAACTACTCAGTATTTGCTCAGGGGAAAAATAAAAAGACTTTCTTGGCATATCTTGTGCTAAAACTTGGAAGTACCTAAATTAGAAACATCCCTTTAGATATTTAAAAGAGGGAGAAACTAGCAGGTTTATGACAAAGACATGAGCTACCTCTCTATATTATTGTACTGATTAAGGCATATGAATCTACAAAGGATTATAGGGTTTATTTCAGTCAGTTCCCATGATAGCACCAAGTTCTACTGTCAAAGAATCATTCCAATTCTGTGGTTTCTTATTTCAAATAGAAATTTTTTAAATACATTAAAAAGAGACTTCTTTTTCCTTCTCTGGTAATTGATAACAAATGTGTCTTTTTCCTTCTCTGGTAATTGATAACAAATGTGTCTTTTTCCTTCTCTGGTAATTGATAACAAATGTGTAGGGCTCTGTTTATGAATTAGGGGCACGCTTACCTAATTTTGAGCCAAAAGAAAAAACTGTCCTGACAACTGTGGAGCTAAGAAGTTGGAGACACATGGCTAGGGAAATTGCCATCTAGCAACTGAAGCCAACCTTCAAAAATTCTAACACAGACTAAGAATCAAAGACTACATGTACATTACGATGCTAAAGAGGGACTAAGAATCTACTGCCATGCTGCATACCATCAGTGCTCCACTGGCTTTCAGGTCCCCTATACTCTCAGGGCTGCTGATCATTACCCATGCGTTCTAACCACATAATGCATTGATGACCTTAAATATTTATTTTGTAACACAACTTATAAATTTTCTATGCCCAAAGCTCAATATTCTGCCACTGACTGACTTTAACCTCTTTGTACTTTCCCAACCTAAGAAAGGGTTAAAATGATTTGATCTCTGATTCCTTATCTCATACGTGTAATGGGGGACTAATACATTAACATCTAACATGCTGTGAGCTCCTTCAAGAAAAGTATTATTTTAAAACAAAATATTGTATACTTTTTCTTTTTTTTTTTTTTTGAGATGGAGTCTCACTCTGTCGCCCGGGCTGAAGGGCAGTGGCGCAATCTCGGCTCACTGCAACCTTCGCCTCCTGGGTTCAAGCGATTCTACTGCCTCAGCCTCCTGAGTAGCTGAGACTACAGCCTCACGCCACTACGCCCAGCTAATTTTTGTATTTTTAGTAGAGACAGGGTTTCACCATGTTGGCCAGGATGGTCTCGATCTCCTGACCTTGTGATCCGCCCACCTTGGCTTCCCAAAGTGCTGGGATTACAGGTGTGAGCCACAGTTCCCATCCTGGTTCCTTTCTTTCTTTCTTTCTTTCTTTCTTTCTTTTTTTTTAGAAAGGTAATCATTAGTTGAAAGATATGGATATTTAAAATTATGAAAGATATAATCAGACTGCCTCTGGAAAAGTAGAATTAATTTACCTACCCCCCTCCACCAACAGTGTATGAGAATACCCAGTTCCCCACAATTTACTGATTACTGCTTAACTTCTTTCATCTTTGCCAACCTGATAAGCAAAAATTATCTCACTTTTAAAAATCATTCCTTCAATTCCTAATAAAATAACCATTTGATGTACATACAGAACATTGCTATTTCTCTTGTGAAATACCTCTTCTTAAATTTTTGGCTACGTTTTTCTCTATCTTACTGGTTTTCAGATTGTCTTTTTATTATGGATTTGTAAGAGCTCTTTATAAAGAAAATACATCTTCATCTGAATATATGTCATAAATAATAATTTCCAGTGTGTAATTTGTATTTCAATTTTTTTGATGCTGCTTTTTGAATAAAGGGTCTTTAAATCTTAAATTAGTCAATCTATTAACCTTTAAATTCATGGTGTTTGACTCGCACTTAGAAGGACCTTCTTGATTTCAATATATTAAAATTATTCATCTGAAATATCTAAGAGTGTTATGTTTTTAATTAAATACTTAACCCATATTAAATTTATTTTGGCATATAGTATATAGGAGGGAGTCAGCTTTATTAGCTTCCTAAATTCCTAGGCAATGGTCCCAATACTATTTATTAAAGAATCCATCCTTTCCTCTCTTACTAAAATCGTATCTTCATCATATGTTAAGTCACATACATTTAGGTCTTTGTGAACACTTTATTCTAAAAATATTGATTTATATGTGTATTTCTGCAATAATGCCACACTATTTTAATTGTGTAGCTTTACATTGTTTTCACATAACAAAATAATGTATGATATTAAAACAGAATGGCACATACCAAAAATATCTTCTATCTTGTATTATTTTGAATAACAAAGGTACTGAAAAAATTCAAGAATGAGGCAGATGATATTACTAACCATAAAAAATACAAATACTATTTACAGTTTACTTGGTACTTTCACATTATCTAATATTATGTTCACCTCACTATAAAGCACTTATTGTTTCCTATTCAATTTTACATACGGAGTTAAGACTTGTACAAAGACTTGTCTACAATTACACAGCTAATAAGCCGCAGAGCTAAAACCTGAACTTCATATCCCATATACCTTCCATAACCACTCTAAATTAAAAACAGAGCAATGACCCATAAAAGCCCAACTTTTTCATTTTTTAATCAAACCACTGTACTGTGTATATGTATATATCTGTATATAAATATAGATATACAATGCATATATGTATATATAATGCATATATATACACATACACTACATAGATGCATTATATATCTGCATATGTACATGTATACACATATACTACATATATGTATATATGCATATGTATACACACATGCTACATATATGCATTATATAGCTACATATACATATATACATGCATATGCATTACATATATAGACATCTTTATTTGAATAAGAATAGCATTTTAAAATCCAAGCTGACATTCTTGAAGCTTTGATAATTTCACCAACATTCCAAACCCTAACTTTATAACATAACAACAATGAAACTGAAAAACTAAAAATTTAGACCATATTTCCAAAGAAACTATTACCTTTGGTTTCCTAAATACAAGTAAAAAGTGAAAACATATAATTTTTTTTCCTCTAGAAAAACCAGGAAGATAAATATTTGATTGTCTTGTTTTTACAGGAAAAGTCTTGCTATATTGCCCAGGCTTGCCTCAAATTCTTGGGCTCAAGCAATCATCCAGCCTTAGCCTTCTGAGTAGCTGGAACTACAAGAACATACCTCCACACCTGACTTTTATTTTAATGAGTCTTTCTTTCAATAATAACTGATTACCACCCCAAAAGAGATCAGTTTTAGATACATCACAAACAGACAAACAGATTCTGCTATCAGACCACTAGGAAGCAAAGTCTATAACTGTGTGCATTAAAAATCCTGGTCAGGTCAGGCACAGTGGCTCTTGCCTATAATCCCAGCACTTTGGGAGGCTGTGGCGGGTAAATCACCTGAGGTCAGCAGTTCGAGACCAGCCTGGCCAACATGGTGAAACTCCGTCTCTACTAAAAAGACAAAAATTAGCTGGACATAGTAGCAGGCGCCTGTAATCCCAGCTACTCGGGAGGCTGAGGCAGGAGAATCACTTGAACCTGGGAGGCAGAGGTTGCAGTGAACCAAGATTGCACCATCGCACTCTAGCCTGGGGGACAAGAGTGAAACTCCATTAAAAAAAAAAAAAAATCCTGGTCAGTCTTAGAATTCACTGGGGAAAACAAAAATCACCACTGTCACATGTACAAGTACATATGGCAGAGGGTCTACAAATTCCTCCAGGAGATAATGCGACACCAACTACCACAGGGTCCTGTCATGGAGCTCAACCAAGAAAAAAAATTTTTTTCAAAGAATAGTAGAGAAGTTTTACCAATACATCCCCCAGACTTAAGCTGCAACATTTGCCAGGAATCCTGCTTCACAATGATATTACTGAAATGATATAACTGCTGACCTCCTATCCTTTAAAGGATTATATACATTATATTGTACATAGTTTATAATAAACTATACGAAGTACTAACACTTCTGTTCATACTACTCAACAAAGGATGATGTGCTTAAAATGTTCCAATGAATCTATCACAGACCCAAGCATAAGATGAGATGTTATAAACAACAAATAGTTAAATTAGATACTATGGTATCCAAATTTGGATCAAGTAAGCACTGAGAATTACATTTTTAAAAATTCCTTTCAGTAGTGGAACGAAATGACTTTGGAGAAAAGGAAAATGATTTTGGAAGAGACAGCATGGTGCAGCTTATTTGACCAGAGGTCAGAGGACAAGCTAGAAAGGAGTCCCTGCCCACAGAAAAAGCAGAAGCAAGAAATCTGCTACAATGCTTATAGAGCACTCCCTTGTTACCCAAGGTATCTGAGCGACATATCAAAGGAGACACAGAAGCAGCCAGTACCTCATCTGAGGTGAAAGATGTCATCCTATACTCTTCCCTAGGTAGCTTGTCAGCACGTATTTCTGGGCACAATGAATCAATAGTAGACACAACCTCCTGACCAAGAAGCTTTGATATCTCAAAAGAAAGTAGGTTCTCAAGTAGTAGAAACCAAATAATGAAATATACATACCTATTCCTAGTTAAAGGTAAGCACTTTCAAAATGGTTTGTTTTCCACCATAGTAAATATAAATATATAAAAAGAAGGTTGGGTCGTATATCACACAGCAATAAATCAATACGCAGACGTGATTCATTCTGTACGAGATTCCTCTTAATTTCTTCCCACAACATTCGAAGAAATTCAAGCAATGAAAAGTTACCTCAAAAATATAAAACACTTTGCAGTTCATACATTTAAAACCACAAAACTTCTATACAAAAAAGTAAATACAAAAAAATTATCTTTTCTAAAAGTAAATAAGTTATCTAGAGGTTTATTTTCCAAAATTAAAGAGATTTTTCCAAGTCTTTTCACTTAGAGCATAAACCAATTCAGAAGGTAAGACTGATCCTTTCATCTCTGAAAATTTGCAATGAATATAATCATCCCCTGATATTCAAAATGAACTTAAAATTGAAATTAATGGTTCTACTAAACCATGACCATACCTTTTTTTACTGTATCTACACATATCAGGTTTTTGTGACTAGAAAATGTTTTAGTTAAGCTGTTTTTTCTATTACTAGGAAGCATTATTAACCTAGAAACAAATTCTTAAAATAAATAGATAATTCCATCTCTTGGTTCTCTCATCTATTAGAAACTTTTTTCCTCATTCTAATTGTCCTTTAACGTACTACCATGGTGGTGATTTATGAACTGATACTCTTGTATGGAACTTTCGCTCTGTATCAAAAGTACTTCTTTATTTAAAGCTAGAAGTACAAAAATTAAACTGATATTTTTAAAAATTAAACTAAAAAATCGGCCAGGAAAAATCTATTTTTTTGTATTTTTGAATTACTGAATATATTAAATATATTATAAATGAATCAAATAGAAATGTTTAGACACATCTTTATATGTCTACATGGTAAAAGCTTAGGGTTATTATTTGAGCTATTTATCCTAATTATATTGGGCTATGACAAAGAATTATGATTGTGGCGCCCTCTGCTGGGTTTTCTAGTCACAAACTCAATATCACTATCGGCATAATAAAATCAAATTTTTGAGGCATCAAGTGAAAAATCACTTTTTCAGTCCATGGTTACTTTACGTCCAAGATTATATAAAAGTCATAATCAATATTTACTTCATTGGAACAGGGCTTTACCAATTTATCATTAAATGAAACATCTATATAGATTTTTCTGTTACAATAAAAAGTAAACATAAAAGGTACACAAAACAACATATTTTAAGAGGTCTTATTTTTGTCACCACTTCTATCACTCAGCAATATATCCAGGTTTTTAAGGCAATATTTATAATGAGGCATTTTAATAAACAGCTATTTTGCTAATTTTATCTAATTTTTCTGCCCTGTTAGTTCAATTAAAATAGTATAAGACAGAATAATCCTAATAATATTATCTTCTTTATTAGGAAAAAACCAAAAGAGGTTATATAGGTACTCATCGCCAGTAATAATTAATAACTTTTATTGCATATCAACTCTCAGCCATGCAGTATGTATGTACTTTCTTTATAACACAGCCAGCCCTAAGAGATGAAAACAGTTGAGGTTCATAGAGATGATACAAATTGCTCAAGATGAGTTTCAGAGCCAGAAGTCAAACGCAGGTGAGTATCATTCCAAAGTCTTAAACCTTTCTACCAAACAACAGACAACAGTGAAAAAACACCCTGAATATGCAATATTTCCGTTTGTTCATGCAACAACAACACGGGGTATGGAACAAGTTGATGGGAAAAAATGTTAGAGAAGGCTAAGACAGTTATTCATGCCTAAAATAATAATTGATGCCTTTAGGAAATTATTTTTATTTTACATAATGCTGTCAGCTAGTGACCCTATTTCATACTGAGCCAATGGGGAACAATACTTGACTTTTACATTACTGAATCAAAAATTCCACATTTAACATTCTAGAATCATTTTCTGAAATTACATATGTTTAAGCCTGACTCAATGATATTTAACATTACTCCAGAACTAAAAGAGTATGTATCCTCAACCATCATTGGTATGCTTTGCCCAGTCCTTGCCTAGACCTAATAAAAATATGAGATACACCTAAGTGGGAAAGAATTCACTAAATGCCAACATGGAGAAACTAAAAGGCATTCAGGTTCAAGTTGGTGTTTGGAAAATTTTTAAAAAAAAGAAAGAAACTAAAAGGCACATCTGTCACTATCCATAAAAAAGAAACCTACATTATTTTAGGTATTTAGGATAATTTAAGGACATTTATAGATTCCTTAGTGAACCACAAATATTTTTCTATAAAATCAAAAGCTTATCATAATGTGGACATAAGAACAAGTGTTGTCTGAGTATTACTGAACACAATTCTATGCAAATCTATTTATTTGATAAAGCTGCATTGTTAAGCCAAAGACACTACCTAAATTCAGCCAAAAGTTAACAGTTCTGAAATTTTCTTTGAGAAAAAGAGTATGAGTACTATTTTTACATTTAAAATGCTCATATTTCATTGACAATTCACTATCTTAAGAGAAATGTCCTATACAAAAAACATAAAAAGTCCATAGCTCCTATGATGGTATGCTGTTTAACTCAGTGACATAAAGGTATTCTTGGCTGATTTCTTTCATCACATGAAATTAATTACAAGAACTATAAGAAATATTTAAGTGATTTTCTCAGTGGACAAATCTATCACCAATTAATCAGAAGCTTTGATGAAAAGGCAATATATTCTGTAATATTGTAATACTGCATCAAACAAAAACACTCTGGTATTAATGTATAGTAGCATCAAGAAAAATATGTTCTGGGTTTATTCTACAGTGAAAGTAAAGAAGCAGGGAATGGCAAAGAAAGCACCCGAAACAAAGCAAAGAAGGAAGAAACAGCCCCACTACTGAATTAACTGAGGTCAAAATGGAAACAAAAATAAAAGGGACAGTACTTCAGTGTCCAGTGTTCTTTCTGACCTACTCTCTCCCTCTCCCTCTCTCTCTCCCTCTCTCTCTCCCTCCCCCACCTCCCCCCCCCCCCACACACACACCTGCAAAGTGTAGAAACTGCAGTATCCCATTTTGTCGGTGTACCTTATACAAGGCTTATTTTGCAGCTAAAGACAGTAAAACTTTCTATTATATATACATATATGCACACATTTAGTGAGTATAATAAATATTAGTGAGAAGAAAACATCAACTATAAATTCACTTTGTAAAACACTAAATATATTTCTATAGAGTGAATGTATAACTTACAAACATTTCCTGTATTGTCAAAGCTGGTAAGGACATCTTCAACATTCAAGGATCCACTATTATGCCTAGAAAGGAGTAAAGCGTTTGCTTTAGTGATTCTGAAATGTTAACATTTTTAGTTTTCAAAAAAGCTGAGACTGAGACTCTATATTATGGTATACCCAATAGCAATAAATTATTCCATGCTATATTTTAAGAATATTTTCTGCCCACTAGAGGGAGAAGGAAAGAAATAACAGTATGGTCCTCAGAATATTTAACATAATGACTTTTTAAATGATTAATCTACATCTTAAAGTACTAACAAATAATATTTACTTGTTGGGTTTTCATTATGTAAAGGGAAGTTCTTAACCTTTTTAAAGCCAAAAACCCACACAGTATACTTAGAGAATCAAGCTGAAAAATCATCACCTTCCAGAACCACACTCAATACATAAATTTACTCTATAACAGCACAAAAAATTCAGAACTTCAGTCACAAAGAAATAGCCAATCTTCAGGTCTGCTATTCCATCTACAGACAGTCATGAATGTCAGGGAGCAAAGTTTTTGTATCTTTTGCCCACTAATCTTAATTCTAATGCCTTTAATTCTAATCCTGCTTCAGTTAACAACTCTTTTAAATATTTGACTTGACACTGATATTTTATTAATACCTATGAAAAATACTATTTGTTATATACAAATAGACTCAATTGTGCAATAGGTCATAGAGTTTGAGTTTCTCAGGGAAAAAAAAAAATTAGTGCTAATCCATCTACAATCCTCTACATTCTCTCCCATATAATTTACAGCTGAAGTTCTTTAGAACGTTATAAAAGTTTGTAATAATCATTGATAATTCATAAAAATTTACTTCAACATTCACTTTGTCATTTAAAACTTGTCATAAGTGATATATAGAATTACGGACTGAAGTGTGCCTCCCACTTTCCCCAAATTCTTATGCTGAAGCCCTAACCCTGGTACCTCGAAAGGTGACTATATTTAGCAATAGGGCTTTTAAAGGTAATTTAGTTAAAATAGGGTCATTAGGGTGGGCCCTAATGCAATGTGACTGGTTTCTTTATAAGAAGAGGAGGTATTGGGAATCTCACCCCCATCCCCCACAGCAGCTACAGCAAGACCCACCCAAGGAGATTCTGAGCTCAGACAGGCCTAGCTCTGCCCCTACATGATGGTCCTTCCCTACCCACCCTGGTAGCTGAAGGCAAAGGGCATATACTCTTGGGAGGTCTAGGGCCCCGCCCACCACCAGTTCCTCTCCGTATTACTACAGTTGATGCTCTCTGGAAAGCACCACCTCCCAGCAGGAGGCCAACCAGCACAAAAATAGAGCATTAAACCACCAAAGCTAAGAACCCTCACGGACTCCATTGTACCCCCCGCCCCGCCACCTCCACCAGAACAGGCACTAGTATCCACAGCTAAGAGACCCATAGACAGTTCACATCACAGGACTCCGTGCAGACAACCTCCAGTACCAGCCCCGGGCCAGTAGACTCACTGGGTAGCTAGAACCCAGGAGAGACATCACAGCAGTTCTGCTCATAGGAAGCCACATCCATAGGAAAACGGGGAGAGTACTACATCAAGGGAACACCCAGTGGGACAAAAGAATCTGAACAACAGCCTTCAGCCCTAGACCTTCCCTCTGACGGAGCCTACCCAAATGAGAAGGAACCAGAAAAACAACCCTGTTAATGTGACTAAACAAGGCTCTTTAGCACCCCCAAAAAAATCACACTAGTTAACCAGCAATGGATCCGGACCAAGAAGAAATCCCTGATTTACCTGAAAAAGAATTCAGGAGGTTAGTTATTAAGCTAATCAGGGAGGCACCAGAGAAAAGCAAAGCCCAATGCAAGCAAATCCAAAAGAACAATATAAGAAGTGAAGGCAGAAACATTCAAGGAAATAGATAGCATAAAGAAAAAACAGTCAAAACGTCAGAAAACTTCAGACACACTTTTAGAAATGTGAAATGCTCTGGAAAGTCTCAACAATAGAATTGAATAAGTAGAAGAAAGAAATTCCGAGCTCAAAAACAAGATCTTCAAATTAACCCAATCCAACAAAGAGAAAAAGAATAAGAAAATATGAACAAAGCCTCCAAGAAGTCTGGGATTATGTTAAATGACCAAACTGAAGAATAATCGGTGTTCCTGAGGAAGAAGCTTGGAAAACATATTTGGGGGAATAATCAAGGAAAATTTTCCCGGCCTTGCTAGAGACCTAGACATCCATCTACAAGAAGCTCTGGGAAATTCATCGCAAAAGGATCATCACCTAGGCACACTGCCATCGATTATCAAAAGTTAAGATGAAGGAAAGAATCTTAAGAGCTGTGAGGCAAAAGCACCAGGTAACCTATAAAGAAAATCCTATCAGATCAACAGCAGATTTCTCAGCAGAAACCCTACAATGCGGAAGGGACTGGGGCCTCTCAAACAAACAAAACAATTGTCAACCAAGAATTTTGTATCCAGTGAAACAAGGCATCATATAAGTAGGCATCATATATGAAGGAAATTACAGTCTTTTTCAGACAAATACTGAGAGAATTCACCATTACCAAGCCACCACCACAAGAACTGCTAAAAAGAGCTCTAAATATTGAAGCAAATCCTGGAAACACATCAAAGTAGAACCTCTTTAAAGCATAAATCACACAGGACCTATAAAACAAAAATACAAGTTAAAAAGCAAAAACAAAAAAAAACAAAGTACTCAGGCAACAAAGAGTACAATTAATGCAAGCGTACCTCACATTTCAATACTAACAATGAATGTAAATAGCCTAAATGCTCCACTTAAAAGACACAGAACCGTAAAATAGATCAGAACTCACCAACCAACTATCTGCGCCTTCAGGAGACTCATCTAACACATAAGGACTCACACTTAACTTAAAGGGGTGGAAAAAGGCATTTCATGCAAATGGATACCAAAAACTAGCAGGCGTAGCTATTCTTATATCAGACAAAACAAACCTTAAAGCAACAGCAGTTAAAAGAGACAAAGAGAGACATTATATAATGGTAAAAGGCCTTGTCCAACAGGAAAATATCACGATCCTAAACATATATGTACCTAACACTGGAGCTCCCAAATTTATAAAACAATTACTAATGCCTAAGAAATGAGATAGACAGCAACACAATAATAGCAGAGGACTTCAATACTCCACTGATAGCACTAGACGGGTCATCAAGACAGAAAGTCAACAAAGAAACAATAGATTTAAACTATACCTTGGAACAAATGGACTTAACAGATACATACAGAACATTTTGTCCAACAACTGCAGAATAAACATTTTATTCAACAGCACATGGAACTTTCTCCAAGACAGACCATATGATAGGCCATAAAACGAGCCTAAATACATTTAAGAAAACTGGAATTATATCAAGCACCCTCTCAGACCATGGTGGAATAAAAGTGGAAATCAACTCCAAAAGGAACCTTCAAAACCATGCAAATATATGAAAATTAAATAACCTGCTACTAAATGAGCACTGGGCCAAAAACGAAATCAAGGTGGAAATTAAAAAATTCTTCGAACTGAATGACAATAATGACACAACCTATCAAAATCTATGGGATACAGCAAAGGTGATGCTAAGAGGAAAGTTCATAGCCCTAAATGCCTACATCAAAATGACTGAAAGAGCACAAACTGTCAGTCTAAGGTCACACCTCAAGGAACTAGAGAAACAAGAACAAACCAAACCTAAACACAGCAGAAGAAAGAAAATAACCAAGATCAGGGCAGAACTAAATGAAATTGAAACAACAACAACAAAATACAAAAGACAAATGAAAGAAAAAGCTGGTTCTTTGAAAAGATAAATAAAATTGATAGACCATTAGCAAGATTAACCAAGAAAAGAAGAGAGAAAATCCAAATAACCTCACTAGGAAACAGGAGATACTGCAACTGACACCACTGAAACACAAAAGATCATTCAAGGCTACTATATTTACACACATAAACTAGAAAACCTAGAAGAGATGGATAAATTCCTGGAAAAATATAACCCTCCTAGCTTAAATCAGGAAAAATTAGATACCCTGAGGCACCCAGCTAGCCCAGTCAGTAAAGCATGAGAATTAGATACCCTGAACAGAACAATAACAAGCAGCGAGACTGAAATGGTAATTTTAAAATTACCAACAAAAAAAAGTCCAGGACCAGATGGATTCACAGCAGAATTCTACCAGACATTGAAAGAAGAATTGGTACCAATCCTTTTAACACTATTCCACAAGCTAAAGAAATAAGAAACCCTCCCTAATTCATTCTATGAAGCCAGCATCACTCTAATACCAAAACCAGGGACGGACATAACCAAAAAAGAAAACTACAGACTGATATCCTTGATGAACACAGATGTTAAAATCTTTAACAAAATACCAGTTAACTGAATCCAACAACATATCAAAAAGATAATCCACCATGATCAAGTGGGTTTCATATCAGGGATGCAGGGATGCCTTAACATATGCAAATCAATAAATGTGATATACCACATAAACAGAATTAAAAACAAAAATCACATGATCATCTCAATAGATGCAGAAAAAGCATTCGACAAAATCCAGCTTTGCTTTATGATTAAAACTCTCAGCAAAACTGGCATACAAGGGACATTCCTTAATGTAATAAAAGCCATCTATGATAAACCCACAGCCAACATAATACTGAATGGGGAAAAGCTGAAAGCAGTCCCTCTGAGAACAGGAACAAGACAAGGATGCCCACTCTCACCACTGCTCTTCAACATAGTACTGGAAGTCCTAGCCAGAGCAAACACAAGAGAAAGAAAGAAAGGGCATCCAAATCAGTAAAGAGGAAGTCAAACTGTCACTGTTTGCTGATGATATGATTGTTTACCTCGACAACCCTAAAGACTCCTCCAGAAAGCTCCTAGAACTGATAAAAGAATTCAGCAAAATTTCCAAATACAAGGTTAATGTACACAAATCAATAGTTTTTCTATACACCAACGGCAACCAAGTAGAGAATCAAATCAAGAACTCAACCCTTTTTGCAATGGCTGCAAAAAAAAAAAAAAAAAAAAAAAGGGAATACTTAGGAATATACCTAACCAAGAAGTCAAAAGACCTCTACAAGGAAAACTACAAAACACAGCTGAAAGAAATCACAGATGACACAAACAATTGGAAACACATCCCATGCTCATGGATAGGTAGAATCAATATGGTGAAAATGACCATACTGCCAAAAGCAATCTACAAATTCAATTCAATCCCCATCAAAATACCACCATCATTCTTCACCGAATTAGAAAAAACAATTCTAAAATTTATATGGAACCAAAAAAGAACCTGCATAGCCAAAGCAAGACTAAGCAAAAAGAACAAATCTGGAGGCATCACACTACCTGATTTCAACTATACTATAAAGCCACAGTCACTAAAACAGCGTGGTACTGATATAAAAATAAGCACAGAGACCATTGGAACAGAATAGAGAACCCAGAAATAAATCCAAATACTTACAGCCAACTGATCTTTTACAAAGTAAACAAAACAAAAAGTGGGGGAAAGGACACCCTTTTCAACAAATGGTGCTGGAATAATTGGCTAGCTATATGCAGAGAATGAAACTGGATACTCATATCACCTTATAAAAAATCAACTTAGGATGGATTGAGGACTTAAATCTAAGACCTGAAACTATCAAAATTCTAGAAGATAACATTGGAAAAACTCTGCTAGACATTGTCTTAGGCAAGGATTTCATGACCAAGAACCCAAAAGCAAATGCAAAAAAAAAAAGATAAATAGCTGAGATCTAATTAAACTAAGGAGCTTTTGTACAGCAAAAGGAACAGTCAGCAGCGTAAACAGACAACCCAGAGAGTGGGAGAAAATCTTCACAATCTAAACATCTGACAAAGGCCTAATATTCAGAATCCACAACGAACTCAAACGAATCAGTAAGAAAAAAACAAACAATCCCATCAAAAAGTGGACTAAGGACATGAATAGACAATTCTCAAAAGAAGATATATAAATGGCCAACAAATATATGAAAAAAATGCTCAACATCACTAGTGATCAGGGAAAAGCAAATCAAAAGCACAATGCAATACCACCTTACTCCTGCAAGAATGGCTATAAACAAAAAGTCAAAAAACAATAGATACTGGCGTGGATGCTGTGATCAGGGAACACCTCTACACTGCTGGTGGGAATGAAAACTAGTACAACCACTATGGAAACAGCGTGGAGATTCCTTAAAGAACTAAAAGTAGAACTACCATTTGATCCAGCAATCCCACTACTTGGTATCTACCCAGAGGAAAATAAGTCATTATTCAAAAAAGACACTTGCACACTCATGTTTATAGCAGCACAATTCACAATTGCAAAATCGTGGAACCAACCCAAATGCCCATCAATCAACGAGTGGATAAAGAAACTGTGGTATATATATATATACAATGGAATACTACACAAAGGAAGAATTAAGGGCATTTGCAGTGACCTGGATGGGATTGGAGACTATTATTCTAAATGAAGTAACTCGGGAATGGAAAACCAAACATCATATATTCTCACTGATATGTGGGAGCTAAGCTATGAGGATGCAAAGGCATAAGAATGATACAATGGACTTTGGGGACTTGCGGGGAAGAGTGGGAGGGGTACAAGGGATAAACAAATATGGTACACTGTATACTGCTCAGCTGATGGGTGAACCAAAATCTCACAAAACACCACAAAAGAACTTACTTATGCAACCAAATACCACCTATACCCCAATAACTTATGGAAAAAAATGAAAATTAAAATTACAAATTAAAAAAAAGGGGTCAGGTGCAGTGGCTCATGCCTGTAATCCCAGCACTTTGGGAGGCCGAGGCAGGCGGATCACAAGGTCAGGAGTTTGAGACCAGCTTGGCCAGTATGGTGAAACCTCATCTCTAATAAAAATACAAAAATTAGCCAGGTGTGGTGGCATGCGCCTGTAGTCCCAGCCTCTCGGGAGGCTGAGGCAGGAGAATTGCTTGAACCTGGGAGGTGAAGGATGCAGTGAGCAGAGATCACGCCACTGCACTCCAGCCTGGGTGACAGAGTGAGATTCTGCCTCAAAAAATAAAACTAAACTAAAATAAAATAAATTATCAACTGAAAAAAAAAAGAGGAGGTAGGACACAGAGAGACATCAGGGTCATGCATGCACAGAGGAATGGCCTCCGAAAAGGCAGTGTGAGGGCGGCCATCTGCAAGCCAAAGGGAAGAGGCCTCAGAAGAAACCAAACCTGCCAACACCTTGATCTCAGATTTCTAGCTCCCAGAGCTGCAAGAAACTAAATTTCTCTTGTTTAAGCCCCCCAGTATGTGGTGTTTTGGTTTGGCAGCCAAGCAAACTAAAACATAGTAAGAGAATACGTGTAAACTGTATTACCCTTTCCATAAAAATAGAGCTTTTCTTTATTTCTGCCACAGAGGCCCAGTTCTTTGACAGGGTAATTAAATGAGATGAAAAAAGTTGGCCGGGCATGGTGGCTCACGCCTGTAATCCCAGCACTTTGGGAGGCCAAGGCGGGTGGATCACCAGGTCAGGAGATCGAGACCATCCAGGCTAACACAGTGAAACCCCGTATCTACTAAAAATACCAAAAAATTAGCTGAGCGTGGTGGCAGGCACCTGTAGTCCCAGCTACTCAGGAAGCTGAGGCAGAAGATTGGCATGAACCCGGGAGGCGGAGCTTGCAGTGAGTGGAGATCGCACCACTGTACTCCAGCCTGGGTGACAGAGCGAGACTCTGTCTCAAAAAAAAAAAAAAGAAAAAGAAAAAGAAAAAAGTTATTTGCAATATGACTGACCAAATAAGCACTAGGCCCCAAAGTATCATAATCTGAAAAAACAAAGTCACCAATCACAAATAAAACAATCATAATAACATAATGATTCTTTGTCTTCTCTGGGCCTATAAGATTCTAGGTAGAGATGAGGTTATTTACACTAATATGGAAAACTACAGTAAATACTAAAAAAACATGAAAATGAGCAAAATATTTAACCTCCAAAATGCAAGATGACTCACGCCTATAATCCCAGCACTTTAGGAGGTTGAGGCAGGTAGAATCACCTAAGGTCAGGAGTTCAAGACCAGCCGGGCCAACATGGTGAAACCCTGTCTCTACTAAAAATACAAAAATTAGCCAGGTGTAGTGGCAGGCGTCTGTAATCCCAACTACTCAGGAGGCTGAGGCAGGAGAATCGCTTGAACCCGGGAGGCAGAGGCTGCTGTGAGCCGAGATCGTGCCATTGCATTCCAGCCTGGGTGACAAGAGCGAAACTCCATCTCAAAAAAAAAAAAAAAAAAAAGTGTAAGATAAAACTATTAAAATTATCAACAATACAGTATTGAAATCCAAAAAAAGTTTTAATATAAAAGCAATATACGGTTCCTTCAAGAAAAAACTGCTCATAATCCTAACATGGAGAGATAACATGAGAATTTTGGTACGCAGCCTTCAAATCTTATTCTATGTTCACATATTCCTTTTATTAAAGAACTGAAAGCACTTGTCCATATTGTTTTGCAATTTGTTATTCACCAATTATAACAAATTATGTATTATAAACAGTTTCCCACATCATTAAGTAATATCCCATAACATGATTTTAATGGCTGCCAAGTTCAATGGATGTCTGCACCATAATTTATTGAACCAGAACTTTATGTTGGATTTTAAGATTGTGCCCAATTTTGTACTATTGTGCACACTGCTGCAGTGAACATTCTTGTGGAAAACATCAAATCTATTTCTGATTGTTTACTTAAGATACGTTGCTAAAAGTGGAATTGTTTTATGGCCTAATTTTAATAAGAATATTCTCTTCTTCTTGCATCTGTCTCTCTCTCTCTCTGTCTCTCATATATCAGGATGAAATAAATACTTGTAATTAAATCTGAAACAAGTAGAAATAACATGCACATATTTTGTAATAATGGTAATTTTTTTTAATTTCTAAAAAACAAACCGAGATAATAGAAGTTAAGTACATGTTTTTAAAGTTAAAAACACTATTCAAAATAAAAAATTTGATTTCAACTTATCACTGAAACAAAACTTGTCATTCTTGAAAGCATTATTTCTTTTTTGAGATGGAGTCTTGCACTGTCGCCCAGGGTGGAGTGCAATGGCGCGATCTGAGCTCACTGCAACCTCTGCCTCCCGGGTTCAAGCGATTCTCCTGCCTCAGCCTCCCGAGTAGCTGGGATTACAGGTGTCTGCCACCACTCCCGGCTAATTTTTGTATTTTTAGTACAGATGGGGTTTCACTATGTTGGCCAGGCTGGTCTCAAACTCCTGACCTCGTGACCCGCCCACCTCAGCCTCCCAAAGTGCTGGGATTACAGGTGTGAGCCACCATGCCCAGCCGAAAGCATTATTTCTTAAAGAAACAGAATGCTTACCCTATGACCTTTTTAAGGGGGTAGGCAGTGGAGAAACAGTAAACCTCATCCTATACCTCTAAGATACTAATAAAAATGAAATCAATTATCCATGAAATTATCAGGGTTTAAAAACCCTAAAAGATGGCATCTTATGAAAGAATAATGTTAATAATCACTATTTTCAAAACTATAAGAAGTTAGTTCTAATTATAGGAAAACTGCTATCAATATAATATGACGAAGATTCAGTTTGGTTACTTCAAGTTCCATTTCATTTGTTCCAAACTTAAGGACTGTTCTTTTTCACTGAGTCATCTACTTTATTCAAGCGTCAAGTCTACAAGCTCTTGTCTAGTCTTAGTTTTTCAACTATTTACCTAGGTCCTGTCTGATCTCTGTGGTTCGCTAGTAATGCCTATAACAAAAGAAACTGCTCAAACTTAAATTCTTAAAAACTTCAGTCTTAGCATTATACTTGTAATTAATGTTATGTGACAACTACGATTTTTTGCCAACATATTCAGAGTATAAAAAGTTCACTCCATCTTTGTCCTAAACTTCAAAGCTTTATCCCAAACCATTAACAATGGCCAGATTCTTCTCCCCAGGGCCAAACCATTTTTTTGACAAGCACCTAAAGCTATCCTAGAACTGAGGAACTTTGAGTTTCCTCCTAAAAAGGGCCTGCTGAGTAAGGACTGAGGAACGAGTCATTGGGGCAGATAATTATTTGAAGAGGGAAAAAGAAAAGCTGCTAGAGGAAAAATCTGAAGCCTAAACATGCCAAGAGGTTGAAACTAGAGGTGAAAAGCAAGCCATGGATAAATATGACATTAAAATTATAGATAACAAATGAAAAAATAGACATGTTACACCTCATCAAAATTAAAAATTTTGTGCATCAAAAGATACTACATATCAAGAAAGTTAAAAGAAAATGCACAGCCTAGGAGAAAATATTTGCAAATATCACATGTATGATAGGGTCTAATATCCAGAATATATAAAAATAACTCTGACAATAAAAAGAGACAGCTCAATTAAAAACACAAAGACAGGAGTGCAAAAGTCCCATTCGAAAGAAAATAAAACATTTAAAAAAAAAGCAGGCAAAGAACTTGAATAGGCATTTCTCAAAAAAAAGAAAAAAAATACAAATGGCCAATAAGCACATGAAAAGATACTCAACATCATTAGACAATAGAGAAATGCATATCAAAGCCACAGTGAGATATCAGTTCATATCCACTATAAGGGTTATAATATTTTTTAAAAAAGAAGAAAAATTAACAAATGCTTCACTGATAAGCATGGGGAGAAACTAAAACACTCATACATTCCTAGAATATAAAATGGTACAGCCCTATGAAAAATAGTTGGCTACTCCTCAAAAAGTTCAACATAGAGTTACCACATGACCCAGCAATTCCACTCCTGGGTACATACCCAAGAGAATTAAAAGCATATGTTCACACAAAAACCTGTACATGCATATTCATAGTGGCATTATTCATAATAGCCCAAAATTAGAAACAATCCAAATGTTCATCAACTGATGAAAAAAACAAAATACATTAGCCATACAGTGGGATGCCATAAAAAAAGTATGAGGTACTGTTATGTGGTACAATATGGCTGAATCTTAAATTTAAAAAGATTATGCTCAGTGAAAGAAGATAGACATACAGGGCCACATATTGTAGGATTCCATTTACATAAAGTGTCCAGAACAGACGACACATAGAGACAGAAAGTCAAGTACTGGTTGCCAGGGACTAGAGGAAGGAGGAGAATGGGGAGTTACAGCCAATGTATATGGGGTTTCTTTTCAGGGTAATGAAAAAGTTCTGGAATAGTGGTGAAGGCTGTACAACATTGTAAATATACTTAAAACCACTGAATTGCATACTTTAAAGTGATTAAAATAGCAAATTTTGTTATGTAAATTGTATTGTGAGTGAAAGAAAATTGATCCAAAAATACAAAGTAAGCCAGAGAGTGGAGTGGGTCCTAAAAGGCTGCAGAAGAACAAAGAGGAGAGGTTTTCAGAAGGTTTTAAAAACTTAATTCTAGGCCAGGCGCGGTGGCTCATGCTTATAATACCAGCACTTTGGGAGGCCAAGGTGGGTGGATCATGAGGTCAAGAGATAGAGACCATCCTGGCCAACATGGTGAAATCCCGTCTCTACTAAAAACACAAAAATTAGCTAGGCATGGTGGCACATGCCTGTAGTCCCAGCTAATCAGGAGGCTGAGGCAGGAGAATCGCTTGAACCCGGGAGGCGGAGGTTGCAGTGAGCCAAGATCGCGCCACTGCACTCCAGCCTGGTGACAGAGCAAGACTCTGTCTCAAAACAAACAAACAAACAAACAAACAAACTTAATTCTAGATGCTTTGGAGTTCTTTCAAAAATAAGTGGTTAAAAATTACAAATTTTAAAAATAGCTAAAGAGATGTTTTCCAGTCTTATGAGTTTTAGGAAATTAGTAGATGGTTTCTACATGTACTATATTGGGATTTGGAAAATGTTTAAGGGAACATTTCAATTTACTGAAACAGTATATTTAGATGTAAGCACGTTACATAAAAAATTGCAATGAAATTTAAAACAAATTAGAAAACTAAGTTATACTAGCCCATATCTATGATTTAAGATCCATAAAAATGTGACACAATGGAATTCACAGTTTTCTGGAAACTACGGATCATATTTTAAAGGTCCTAAAAAACGTTGTTTTATTGCTATAATCACCTCTGTTGTTAATATCACTACTAACAATAAAACTATGCTTTTAAATATAAATGCAGTATTCGTATTTGTCTTAGATGCCAGCCTTGCCAAGCTCTATATACGTACCTAGGTTATACCACACATACAAAAATAATCTGCCATACATCTAATTTCATAAGCAAACCATCTAATCACTAGTTTTTATTTACTGAACATTCACAAGCTATATAACTAAAATAATGAGGTGAGGGTTTGGTTTGTCTTTTTCTTTCCCTAGAAATGGAAGGCATGATCTCGGTGTAGTGCATTTGTTATAATAGAAAGATGCAACACAGTCAAAGACAAAGTCATTCTTGACTTTTTGCCCATTCTAAGTTCCCAGGACAAGGCAAAAGTCAAGAGTTCTAGCCTTCGAATTCAGCAATTACCATAGTAACAGTAGTCTTATTCAAACAAAGAAGGACAGTTCAGGCCTCTCAGCTTTCTCTATACCTAAGACACGTATACACTTATAAATGAATAACTCAGGCACTTCTATGGTTCCATATATAATGGAAGCAATTTAAAGCTTCCAGAATATGCAAATTCCTGCTGTGCTGGAATTAAGTTGAAATATGGGAGATAGGAACAATTTCTTGTATCTACACAGCAAGCTTTATACAACAATAGATTATAGTTTATGAGATAGGGAAAAGGAAATTTTAATTAAAGAATTTTAGTATAAACATCTCCTGGTGTCTCTTAGCTTATATACTTGCATCTATCTAATAACAAGAGCCTCTTCTACAAAGTTCTAAGAAACAAAGTACCAAAGTCCAGGCATAGTGGCTTACACCTGTAATCCCAGCACTTTGGGAGGTCAAGGCAGGCAGATCCCTTGACCTCAGCAGTTTGAGACCAGCCTGCGCAACACAGCAAAACCCCATCTCTACAAAATATACAAAAATTAGCTGGGCATGGTGGCATGTAACTGTAGTCCTAGCCACTTGGGAGACTAAGGCGGGCGGATTGCTTAAGCCTGGGAGGTCAAGGCTTCAGTGAGCTATGATCATGCCACTTCATACCAGCCTGGGCAACAGAGTGAGACCGTCTCAAAAAAGAGAAAGAAAGAAAGTACCAGACAGGCAAGAATAGTTTGTCAAGGAACAAAATCCAGGAGTCATACCCTGGATTTTCATTTCATAACTCTCAACACGTAATTTGAAAGAAAGAGTCAACCATCCACAGGTAGACAAAGACTACAACAAACCTTGGGAATTTTGTAACCTAACTTTTACATTGTTTAAACTTTAGCTTCAGATGAAAAGTCACTAAGGGAAAATTATTCCTTCATTTTAATTATTATCATGTAAGGCTGACAGAAAATAATGGTCAAAGTTTTTAAGGTCACTGCTTATATAAACAAGATACAACTAGGTATTTTGAATTCACAAATACCTAGGCATTAACCCTCTTGGGGGTATTCATTTCAACTCTAATAAAACTTTAAGGAGACAGAAATGAATGGGTAGCAAAAGTTTAAGATAGACAAAACTAATAAGTATTGATAACAAGTGCTGATCACCCTGTGTGTGTTATCTCTGTTAAGCTGTGGCAGGTGATCCTAGGCGATAAGAACTGAGAAAGTGAAAATGGGGTTTACAATTATGATTTGTGAGGAACTTGTAACATCCCCAGTGTCTATTTTTTTTTTTTTTTTTTTTTTTTGATACAGAGTCTCACTTTGTCACCAGGCTGGAGTTCAGTGGCACAATCTCATCTGACTGCAACCTCCACCTCCCACGTTCAAGCAATTCTCATGTGTTAGCCACCGAGTAACTGGGATACTGGGATTACAGGCATGAACCACCATGTCCAGCTAATTTTTTTTGTATTTTTAGTAGAGACAGGGTTTCAGCATGTTGGCCAGGCTGGTCTCAAACTCCTAGGCTCAAGTGATCCACCCTTCTCAGCCTCCCAAAGTGCTGAAACTACAGGCATGAGCCACTGTGCCCAGCCCAAAATCTCCAATGCTTAGCCCCTTAACAGAACCTGGAGCAGGCTGGGCGTGGTGGCTCACACCTGTAATCCCAGCACTTTGGGAGGCCAAGGCAGGTGGATCACTTGATTTCAGGAGTTCAAAACCAGCCTGCCCAACATGGTGAAACCCTGTCTCTATTAAATATACAAAAAAATTAGCCAGGTGTCATGGCACACACCTATAATCCCAGCTACTCAGGAGGCTGAGGCAGGAGAGTCACTTGAACCCTGGAGGTAAAGGTTGCAGTAAGCTGAGAATGGGCTATTGCACTCCAGCCTGTGTGACAGATTGAGACTCCTTCTCTAAAAAGGAAAAAAAAAACCAAGAACCTGGAGCAGATCCACCATATAATATATATTGATAATCATTCCTCCAGCTAAAGACTGCAATGGCCTCTTCTCAGTAGCCTCTGATGATTCTGTCTTGCTCTTTCTTACCCTGTGTATTTTCTAGTACCTTTGCCATCATCTGGGCATCCCCTTCTCCCAGAACTTTCAAGTACTTCCAGATCCAGTTTTTTTAAAAATCATTTCCAAAACTCACTCCTACCTCTAAACTTCTATTAAGTGTGAGTATTCCACTCATTTTGAAAGTACTTATGCACAGCCTGGTGAGAGTTCTTACGCTGAATAGTTAACTTTCCTTATTTAATTATTTTTATTATTTAACTTTTATCTATTTCAGCTCCTTAAGCATAGTATTGTATATTTATATTTCTTTCTGTTTTTTTATATATATATAGAAGGTGCTATTAAATATTTATTGGTTTGAATTTAACACTATTCATCCCTTTTTTTTCAATCGTCATTACTGCTGATTAAACAAACTTAAAAAATATAGAGGAAGATGAGAGTACTCCACTTCATTGCAAAACTACTTCTAAACCACTGCTTTGGGCTATTCCAAGTAATATTAAAAAACAAAACAAAACAAAAAAACAGAAACCCTGGCCAGGCATGGTGGCTCAAGCCTGTAATCCCTAAAGGGGTCTCGCTCTATCACCCAAACTGGAGTGCAGTGGCATGATCATGGCTCACTGCAGCCTTGAAATCCTGGGCTGTAAGGATTCTCCTGCCTCAGCCTCCTGAGTACATGGGACTACAAGCACATACCACCACCCCTGGCTAATTTTTAAAATTTTTTGTAGAGACAGGGTTTCCCTATGTTGCCAAGGCTAGTCTTGAACTCCTGGCCTCAAGTGATCCTCTTGCTTCGGCCTCCCAAAGTACTGTTATTTTTGCACTAATGTGGACAGATACTAACTAGTTTGAAAAAAAAAATCTTGGCAGCCAATGAAGCCAAAATTTTAGCTCAGTCACGTGTCTTTTTTCCAACTCAATGTCATATTTGTATAGATATACATTTATTCTTTCATATATCACAAGAAGATATATCACAAAGAACAATGCTGTTGGAAAGGAGTCCCAATTTACTCTATAGCTTGGGCTCTGGATAGTACTACATGAGGATCATCTCTACAAGTGGATAACCATGACTTGCTTTGAAAGATCTCAAGAAGAGACTATTTCACATTCTCACTGGCTAACCCTTACCAGGGCCTTGAAGATGTCAGGAAATTATTCTTGCTATAATTTATACTTATTGTCTCTTTTCACCAGTGGATGCAGAAGATAAGTTTTAGAACTTTATACCTAAAGACCCCTACTGGATCACTCTGTCCTTTCTTGTCTTTCATTTCCTTCTAAATGTTTAATCATTTCCATTCCTGCTTCACAAAGTTATTGTAAGGATCACTTGAAATGGAATACATCAAAACACCTAGCTCTGTACCTGACACAGAGTAAGCATATACCTTTCTTTCCTTTCTCATCAAGGACAAAACTGATTATCTCCATCAAAAGGCAAAGCAGTTGGGGTATCCTAATGAGAATCTCATAATTAATGTACAGGTACACCCCAAAATCTGTAAGTTTATATATTTTATTTGGCATTTTATTTACTTTGTTTTTTTTTTTTTTTTTTTTTTTTTTTGAGGCAGAGTCTTACTCTGTCATCCAGGGTAGAATGTAATGGCACAGCTCACAGCAGCCTCAACCTCCCGGGCTCAATCAATCTTTCCACCTCAGCCTCTGGAGTAGCTAAGACCATAGGCACATGCCACCATGCCCAATTAATTTTTGTATTTTTTGTAAAGGTGGGGTTTTGCCATGTTGCCCAGGCTGGTCTTGAACTCCTAGGGTCAAGTGATCCACCCACCTTGGCCTCCTGAAGTGCTAGGATTACAGGCATGAGCCACTGCGCCCAGCCGGCATTTTCAGTAAAATAATATTATAAAACCAGATTCTAATTGTTCTTTCCTGCCCAACCTAGTCACTTTTTATCCAAATCCCAAATTTTTAGCTATTATATTTTAAAGCTTAGATATTGTAAACTAAAATAGCTCGAGAAACATATACTATAAAAAGATACCCTTTGTGAAAATTTTTTTCTTAAAATTATTCCTAGCCTCACCTAAACCTTATTCAGTCACATTTACACTTAAAATGTTTTTTGCTCTTCTTACAGTTACTGTAAATGTGCTCCTCCCTCCCTTTCAAAATGTGAAATACTGTCAGAAAAGGCAGATTTTATAAAATCAAACACCTACAGTAATATTGCAACATGCTAGAACATAACTGTGAGAGAAAATTAATTCAGTAAAATGGTATCTTGTTATTGCAGTCTGTAACTCTCTTGTCTCTTTTCTAACGATTTTTAAAGTCAGAACAGTCCATACGCTTCTTACAATATCAGTGTTTTCAGTTGAATTTTCTCCTTTAGTCTTAAGATTGATTCTATTCTGAAAGTAATAAAAAAAAAATAAATGGAAAAAATACCAAAGCTTGATTTTTCAGATTACTACTTGAAGGGTAGTTTGGAAAAATTCTGTTTTCACTTTCAGCTCCTTCTTTGCCTCAGAACAAACATGGCTTTTTGTCATAAACAAATGCTATGACAGAATGTTTAAATGAACCCTTTGATTTGCAACCACCTTATCTTCAAATGCCACTATATTTGTGAGAATTTGTTTCCTTTAGTCTGATAATACAGCAAGACCCAGTTAAAATAGCAGGATTTCCTAAAACAAGTTGTAAAACCTAAGTTCTGAAAAAGATTGCCCGTAAACTCAATAGAATAAATAATGATGATTCTTATTAGATTGTTTTTCTTATCCAAGACAAATCTAGTGTTTACAAAATCTTAACTAGAATAATGGTTACCTTAAGGAGATACTGTATTCAGGACAGAAGATGCTTGTATATTGGACCCATGCACCAACCTCCTCTTCAGTTTCCCTTTCTTTGCCTTCTGTTACTGAAAACAGATTAAATGATTCAAATCTTCTTACAGATACATGTCGCAGGCAATCATCCAGGTGTTTTTGCTTCAGAACCTTTGAAATAAAGCCAAATATTGCAGTCATGTTATCTAAACATATAGTAAGTTTAGTGTTCAAAATGTTCAAAATTTAAGTGGTAAGGGGACTTTCCCTTCTAATAATGGCAGATTAGATAATTCAGATATATCTCCTACTGAAGAAAACTATAAAAGATGAACAAAATATTTTAAAGCATTACTTGAAGACATCAGAGAGCAAAGACAGTGAAGATTTACAAGTCTGATATCTTTTTTTTATTTTTTGAGACAGGATCTTACTTTGTCACGCAGCCTCACTGTCACCCAGCCTGTCACCCAGCTGGGTTCAGGCGATCCTCCTACCTCAGGCTCCCTAGCAGCTGGAACTAAAAGTATGCACCACCACGTCTGGTTAATTTTTTAAATTTTTTGTAGAGATGGGGTCTCCCTATATTACCCAGGCTGGATTCAAACTCCTGGGCTCAAGTGATCTTCAACCCTGGCCTCCCAAAGTGCTGGGATTACAGATGTGAGCCACAGCACTTGGCTTGCAGTCTCATATCTTTAAAAGGAGAAAACCTACAAAGGTTACTCTGACTTTTGCAACCACTTTTCTCCTGGGGATATTTGTCAATTCCAAAAGAAAGAACCAAGAAGATAAGCTGCTTCTTTAACAACCTATGGAGCTAGGAGAGAAAAGTCGAATTTCAAAGCTTACCTAGGAATGGGGAGGTATATTGAGTATGCAAGGTATGTATGTTTTAGCATAATGAATAATTTTGCTGGTGTTGCTGAAAGCCAGGTTTTTAAGTGTGGGACATATCAACCAATAATAATGCTTGGATTTTATTTGGATCCTCCTCCAAAATAATCAAATTATAAAGAAAAATTATGACAAAATGGGGAAAATTTGAAAACTGATCAGATATTTCATGACATCAATTAATTATTCTGGGTTGATGTGGTATTGTGATTTTTTAATGTCATTTTTATAAGTTCATAATGAAATATTTAAAGAAAAAATGACATCTGAGATTTGCTTCAAAATAATGGTGGTGGGGCAATGGGAGAAGTGAGAATAAACACAGCTGTTCATGAGTTAAAATTGTTGAAGCTTATCAGTACCTGAATGATTATTGTATTCTTCTCTCTAGCTTTATATATGTTTTATATTTCCCATGATAGAAAAATCTTAGATATAAAATAACTTCGGACTCATAAGCAAACAAAAATAAAGAAAAAGATTTGAAAAGCCAAATATATTTGGAAACTAGGCAATGTACTTATAAATAACCTGTGAAACAGAAAAAGAACACATAATAAAAACTATAGGCCAGGTGCAGTGGCTCATGTCTGTAATCCTAACACTTTGGAAGGCTGAGGCAGGAGGACTGCTTGAGGCCAGGAATTCCAGACCAGCCTGAGCAACATGGCAAGACCCCATATCTACAAAAAATAAAAATAGGCTGGGCACAGTGGCTCATGCCTGTAATCCCAGCACTTTGGGGAGGCTGAGGCGGGTAGATCACCAGAGGTCAGGAGTTTGAGACCAGCCTGGCCAACATGGTGAAACCCCATCCTTACTAAAAATACAAAAATTAGCCAGGTGTGGTGGCGGGGGCCTGTAATCCCAGCTAATGGGGAGGCTGAGGCAGGAGAATCGCTTGAACCCAGGAGGCAGAGGTTGCAGTAAGCCGAGATTGTGCCATTGCACTCCAGCCTGGTTGACAACAGCGAGACTCTGCCTCAAAAAAATTTTAAAATAAAAATAATTAGTAGGATGTGGTGGTGTCTGCCTGTAGTCCTAGCTACTCAGGAAGCTGAGGCAAGAGGATTGCTTGGGCATAGGAGTTTGAGGTTGTAGTGAGCAATGATCAAGCCATTGCACTCCAAATTGGGCAACAGAGTGAGGCTCTATCTCTGAAAAAACAAAGAAAATTATAAAGTATTTTGAATTGAATGACAATAGAAATACATTTCAAAACATATGACATGCAGCTAAATCCAGGCTTACAGAAAAAAATATAGAAAGGCCAAAAGTTAATAAGCATTCATTGCAAAAATTTGAAAAATAAGCAAAATAGATCCCTAAAAGAGTACAGGTTAATGAAGTAGAACACAAACACAGGAGAGAGGATCAATAATACTAAACGTTGTTTCTTTGAAAAGATTGATAAAACTGATAAATCCTTAATAAGACTAATAAGAAAAAAGGAAGAAGTATCAATGTGATACAGGGAGATTACTATAAATCCTGTAGACATTAAAAAATAATAATAAAGGGATATTTATGAAAACTAACTTTAAAAATTTAGATGAAACGGACAAATTCCTAGAAAAACACAACTACTAAAACTGACACAAGAAGAAATGGAAAATCCGAATAGTCTAAACTATTTCAAAAACTGAATTCATAAATATAAAACTTACCACAAAGAAAACTCCAGGCCTAGATTGCTTACAAGAAAATTACATTACATGTCTGAGTAAGAATTAATTCAAGTCTTACCACATTCTTCATTAAATACTCAAACAACACTATGGGATAGATATCTACTACGTGAGAGAAAAAACTAGAACACAGGGCAGTTAAGCAATTTGCCCAACGTCAGAGAGCTCACAAGAGGCAAACCCAAGGTTAAAATCCAGGCTGCCTGACTACAGACCCTAAACTCTTAACACCTCTGCTTGTAGAGAATATGATAAACCGGCATCACCTATCCATTCCAGCTTCCAAGATACCTTTCTATTTTATAGAGTTGGAAAGCTAGAAGCTGTATTTCCTGGAATCCTTAGCAGCCAAAGTTTCAGATGTGATTTTGGTTTAACTAATCAGATGCACTAACATGAGATTTGAAACAAGGAAAGATGGTGTTAACTATAATTCACAACCAACTTGTGCTGCTTAGAATAGTTGTAAAGATACTTGGTTTTTCTGAAGCAGCTTTAACAGAGGTTCCAGTGTTGACTCTCTAATTTAATGGAGAGTGAGAGGGAGCACAAGTGGCATCACTTCTCCTGGTTGCTTCTAGAATCTATAGTTATGGCATACTTTGCTTCTAGAATCTATAGTTATGGCACAGCAGCTTCCTGTTCACCAAAGATCACAGCTAAAGTGATGTAATCCTGGAGACAGCTTCAGGTTCTTTATTGTGGTAGAGGTAGTATTTCACTTGGCTGGCCAGTTTCAGCTTTATACTGTTCTGGCACTCTGTTGTTCTGGGATTCACTCTTAGACTGTTTCTCCAGTGATTTTGTAAGCACTTAATTCACTATGCTAAACCCCCTTCTGCTTAAAGTAGCTAGAGTGGTTTCTATTTTCAAAAAAGGAACCCTTATTCCAAAGATGCATAAATCTTATGTGTAGAAGGGCAAACTGAGATCAAAACAATCAAGAAAATATATCAGTATGAATATATTTCATAGGAAAAATGTTTAAATTTTATATACTATGTAGAAGTTTTAGAAGGTTAGTTTTTTAAATGGAGGATCGGAAAAGGTAGTCTCTCTTTGAAGGTTTTATTTATTTTTAATTGTTTAAAAGACTTAATCAAAAGCAGGGTCTTGTTCAGGCATGGTGGCTCATGCCTGTAATCCCAGCACTTTCAGAGGCAAACGTGGGTAGATCACTGGAGGCCAGGAGTTCGATACCAGCCTGGCAACATGATGAAACCCCATCTCTACTAAAAATACAAAAATTAGGTGGTGCATGGCATGCACCTGTAATCCCAGGTTCTTGAGAGGCTGAGGCACGAGAACTGCTTGAGCCTGGGAAGCAGAAGGCACAGAAGGCATGAGAATTGTTTGAGCCAGATTGCACTACTGCACTCCAGCACAGGCAACAGAGCAAGATTCTGTTTAAAAATAATAATAATAATACAGGGTCTTATTATAGTCTGTCAACTATGGGCAACAGGAAGAAAAACAAACTACTCAACAGAGCTTACTCTTAGGAAAAAACCAAGTATTAAATTTTTAAAAATATAAAATGTAGACATTATAAATTATCTTCAATCTTGCCCAATTAAACTCCAAACAGTAAATACCTTTTAATAGTCTAAATTACTCTGATGTCAAGGTAATGGCACCAAGGTACTCTGATGTCAAGGTAATGGTACCATAAACCGCTAATGTAAAAAATAATTTAAGTCACCACATGTATAATACTGGAAGGGGCTTACATAGTTTAGTATGATCTGCATGATCTACAGTATGACAACGTGATCTACATGATCGACAATATGACAACAAGCTAATACTCAATGAAAGTAACAGGCAACATATTTAGAACAAATAAGACATTTATATAATCCATGTTAGGTAAAAGTAATTGCAATAGGAAATCAAGTCAAATTACTTTTGACATTGCTTTAAAAAGAAGATTCAGTTATTTTAAGGCCATCAATAATATTGGTAGTTTAATGAACTGAGGGGATACTCAAATCTCCCATCAAGTTATAACCTTATCATCTACCACTTTTAGAAGACCTCCTTCAAATACCCATGTTATATAATTAAATAATATTCAAATGAAATTATCTGGGGTGAAGGAATAGTCAAGGCATTTTCTCATTCTCCTAAGTAAGTCAATGAGCTATTTAGTCAAATATCAATGCTATACCAAATAAGTTCATGTCAAAAGATTAAGTATCAGAAGAAGAAAAAAAAGACATGAAGTCCTAAGGTCCCTAAACCCATTAGGTAAACAACGTATGCAACTGAACACAATGGAAGTCAAAGACCCATTTATTAACCTGAAATGTTTGTTTACTCCAGAACTAACTAAACTGATCATAACTATACAGAAACACTTATGAAGACCAGATGGGTAGAGAAGTAAGGCTAAACACAAAAGTATTGGTTGAAAATCTTTTAGAAGAGTAGCTAGATGCCCTGATTACATCATCAACACCAGGCAACCACACTTCCCCACAATGGTACTTTGATAGATACATTTCTAGAGAAGATGAGTAACAGTTCTGATCTTAAACATCAAGTACAGCTTAAAGTAGTATAACAGGCTCTTCATTCTGATCAATATCCCTTTCCTTCACTTAGCTTCCAGATAATAGGCAGCTAGTCTTATATCTGCCAGAGAGGAGAGTGCAATATAGAATGAGTACCCCTTATCCAAAATGGAACCAGAAGTGTTTTGGATTTTGAATGTGTTCAGATTTTGGATTTGTTTGGATTTGGGAATATTTGCAAAACATAAAGAGAAGGCTTGGGATGGGACCCAAGTCTAAACATGAAATTCGTTTGTTTTTCATATATACCTTATACACACAGCCTGAAGGCAATTTATATAATTTTTAAAATAATTTTATGCATAAAACAAAGTTCTGACTGTATTTTAATTGCGACTTGTCACATGAGGTCAAGCATGGAATTTTCCATTCGTGGCAACATGTCGGCTCTCAAAAAGTTTCGGATATTGAAGCATTTAAGATCTTTAATTTTTGTATTAGGGATACTTAACCTGGTTTCCTTTCTCGGATATTGGAACAAGAAAAAAAGACCTGTAGATACTGACATTTGGGATCCACTCAACAAAAATGGCCAATTCCAGTTACCCTACAGTTAAGAGGACAGTTAACAGAATTCTGAATCCCTATATTTATATATGAATCTATGCTCACGGATGCAAGTAAAAACCAGAAAACCTTATCCTTTACATGCAGAAGCTATAGTGTTTCCCGTTTTTAAGACACAGCAACAGGCCGGGCATGGTGGCTCACACGTGTAATCCCAGCACTTTGGGAGGCTGAGGTGGGCAGATTGCTTGAGCTCAGGAGTTCGAGACCATCCTGGGCAACATGGCAAAACCCCATCCCTGCCAAAAAAAATACAAAAATTAGCCAGGCGTGGTGGTGTGCACCTGTAGTCCCAGCTACTCAGAAGACTAAGGCACAAGAATCGTTTGAACCCAGGACATGGAGGTTGCAGTGAGCCGAGATCACACTGCTGCACTTCAGCCTGGATGATGGAGTGAGACTTTGTCTCAAATAATAATAATAATAATAATAACAATAGCTGCTATTTATTTTGAGTCTATGATGTGGCAGATTCCAAGCTAAACATTTTACAAATATTATCTCAAATACTCAAAACAACCCTCCAAAGTATGTGTTATCACTCCCATTAAGTGAAGAGAAAACTGAGGTTAGAAAGTAAAAAGTTGTCCAAATTCCAACAACTTATGGAAGACTTATATGACAACTATTACCAAAAGGATTCAAGATGGCTTAAAAAGATGAACAATACAACAAGATAACATTTATGAAGAAAAAGAGAAAGCAAAAGTAAGCATATAAAACAAAGTCAAGAATAAAGGTGAAACAAAAATACATTCCAAAACAATCTAAATACTTGATATAGATCAGTGAAGAGCATCCAGTACGTGGTAGTAGACCTAGGACTGGATCAAGACTTAGATGCATCTGACGCCAGTGTCAAGTTGTATGCTTGCCAAGTTAACTGTGCTTCTTCACAAACCTTTTTATTCTACTTATTCTTCAAAATAACAAATTAAATTTGTCGTCAATTAAATATTTAACTTGTCATTAATTAAATATTACAAAACTAATAACATAGAGCTGAAAGGGAGTTATCGTTACCCTAAAAGCCAAGTTGAATGTTTGAGAAAGATAAAGGTAAGTTGCTTAAAAGTTTACTATCAGTTTAGGTGTTGGAAGCCAACTATAAACATTTGAAGAATTACAAATATCTAGAAAGATTTGACACTCAGAAAATAACTTCACTTGGAATATGTATCGTTATTACAATTCACCTCTTAACCAACTTTTTCAATTAGCCAATCCAGGAAAAAGCATCCTACTTTGATATAAACTGAACTGTGAAATATTCCATAATCAGATTCTTCAGCCAAGTATTCATACCTCTAGGCAAGATTTTTCATTCGGTAGGTGGTTTGTAAATACGTGTGTAACAGTCATTGCTACTTTTTCATCTGCCCTACATTGCCTCCTTTTAGGAACTGCCCCTCCCTCACTCTATGTAATTCTAGTGAGGTTGTTACCTTACCTGCCACAGGGTGGGCTGATAACCCAGGTTAGCCAAAGTGCCCCATTCTGGACACAGCAATTGGTCTAAACTTGGCCTATCAGAGTCCTTTGGAGGAAATGATTTGGATGTTGGGGAAAAGAGTTATTTCTTCTGGATTACTAGCTGGATGGATATGAAAGCCCGGAGTTGCCAGTGGCCATCTTCGTCAACATGTAATGAGACTCAACAAAGAGGAAAACAGAACAACATCCATAACCTCTACTGATATTGATTCATCAACTTCCAGACCTCATCTAATTTAAGTACTCGCTTGACTCAAATCTTGGCAACTTACCATGTAACCTGGAACCAAATGATGCACTAGGTCAACCAGGTTTTCTCTCAAAACCTATGTTTTGTTAATTACAAAACACAGAAAATACTGAATAGTTAACATAAAGTAAAAGGCCATGAGACAGCCTTGGAGCTCTATAGGGTAATGGAAAGACAGAATTTTAAAGGAAAAAACAAGTAGACAGAGCAGATGTTCTTCAGATGTCCCACGAGCGAGAAAAGGAGTCACATATCTCTAGCACTGCTTAGATTCCTTATAGTTTTCCAGTACTAGATGCATATAAGATAGGAATGGTTCATTCATTTGAAATACATTTACTAAGAGCTTGTAAATGTTTAATATATGTGATCGATTAAATTGTAATAGAAAAATATTCACTTCCTCTTTGTCACCTCCAAGGAAGGAGTTGTATTTCCCTGCCCCTTGAATTTGGCCTTTGCCAAATATCTTACTTTGGCCAATAGGAAATAAACACATGATGTGAGCAGGGGTTTAAAATGTGTCTCTGTGGTTGGCCTTGCTCTTATACCTCTGCTATCACCATGAGGACTTTAGCCCACTAGTCCAAAGATTAGAGACATATGGACCACATGTGCATCATAGAGATACCCAGATGACTACAGCCTATGTCGGTCAGCTCCCAGGTGGCCCCCAGATGCACCAACAAAATAAATACTAACTGTTGTATGCCACTGTGATGTTGCGGTTCTTACTTAGCAATAGCTTACTGATAAAATACACTAAGGACTAGGTGCTATGCGCCACTTAAAGACTGTCCTTACTCTCAGGCTTTCCACAGACACTTAACAACATCTACTAAAAATCAATTAACCAGGCCCTGCGCTAGGTGCAGAGGATGTAAATTAATAAAACATCACCTTTTCCCAGGGAGAATGCCCATTCTAGTAAGAAAAAGAGACCCTGATCACATGATCATAAAATAATATAAAGGGCTCACTGGTAGAGTGGGCTGAGGGTCTAACTTAGCCCAGAGGCATTAGGGGTGGCTTCACAGAAGAGTAGTTTGAAATGGAAGTGTGAAGAATGAACAATCATTCACCAAGTAGAGAAGATAAAAAGACTCTAAGCAGGCAGATATATACCAAAAGTTTCGATGTCAGAACGTGTGGGGACTTCATGTAACAGCCACAGCTGAAACTTGTCATTGTTTTCATTTAGACCGCAATATAGAATGAACATAAGTGCTGTAGTTTTTACTATACTGAGAATCACTGAAAGCCAGGTATCATGGCATACCCCTGTAATCCCAACTACTCAGGAGGCTGAGGTGGGAGGATTGCTTGAGCCCAGGAGTTACCTGCCTGGGCAACAAGCAAGACTCTATCTTATTTAAAAAAAAAAAAAAAAAAGGAAGGGTGGGGGCGGTGGGCGTGGCAGGCATGGTGGCTGATACCTGTAATCCCAGCACTTCGGGAGGCGAGGCAAGTGAATCACCTGAGGTCAGGAGTTTCAGACCAGCCTGGCCAACATGGCGAAACTCCGTCTCTACTAAAAACACAAAAATTAGCTGGGCGTAATGGCGAGCACCTGTAATCCCAGCTATTCGGAAGGCTGAGTACGGGAGAATTGCTTGAACCAGGGAGGCGGAGGCTGCAGTGAGCCGAGATTGCGCCACCGCACTCACGTCTGGGCAACACAGTAAGGCTCTGTATCGAGAAAAAAAAAAAAAAAAAAAAAAAAGAGGGGGGTTGCCGGGCACGGTGGCTCATGCCTGTAATCCCAGTACTTTGGGAAGCCGAGGTGGGTGGATCACCTGAGGTGGGGAGTTCGAGACCAGCTTGACCAACATGGAGAAACCCCGTCTCTACTTAAAAAAAAAAAAATTAGCCAGGCGTGGTGGTGCATGCCTGTATTCCCAGCTACTGGGGAGACTGAGGAAGGAGAATCATTTGAACCCTGGAGGCGGAGGTTGTGGTGAGCGGAGATGGCAGCCATTGCACTCCAGCCTGGGCAACAAGAGGGAAACTTCATTTCAAAAAAAAGGAGGGGGGAAGGGGGGTTGAGTCCACTCTCCCCCAGCTCACGCAAGATCTCATTTAGTGGTCACTATTAAAAAAAAATAGATATTTACTTTATTATAGATACTTCCTATGATGATCTGTGAGGACATGCATTTTCTTATCCTGTAATACCATTTGTAACAATAGCAAAACCAGATCATTACTGGTCTGGAAAGACTGTCAATGTATCAGCAAATAAATATTAATTAACTCTGATGATCTACTTAACTCATAACTCTAAAAGCACTAAAAGACCACTGTATGAAAAGGTGACTCAAGGCAACTGCAAACAAAGTGATCCCCAAAATACTAAAAGCACAATCTCAAGTAAAGTGGCAATAGCTGGGAAACTCTTTTCCAAACACAACTGTCAGAAATGGAAAAATGTCCTCCTGAGTAAAGTTTTCGGCAGAAAATTTCAGGCAGAGGCATAACACTGGTATGCAAAAACAATAACCAGACTTCACTTCAAGAAGTGAGCGAAGAATGTGAGTGATCATAAATCAGAACTTCCGTCAAGCTTGCAAGAGTGAAGTTGTAAGTAACAGCAGAAACTTTGAAGTACCAGAAGATACCATCATTCAAAAACGAACACACTTTGACTAGCCCACCTTGGACACGGAGAATCTCGCTGATCACTATAAACTACAAGATAATCATTTAACTTTGAGACCTCAGTGAGAGACGGTATCAGCTTTTCCTACTCCTTGCACGCTCCGCTGTACGGAAGATGCCGAGGGAACGCATGCCGTGTCTCAGTCCCGGCATAGTCAACCACGCTGGGCAAAAGACGGGGCCAGAGGGTGCAGACGAATATCGGTAACTCGAACCAGGCTGGGAGTTAAGCTAGAAGAAACTGGGGAAGGAGGCAAAACAGAAGCAGGAAAAGAGCAGTGGGGAGCGGCGGGCGCACCAGAGACTGGCGAGAAGGGGAAAAGTCCCCCAGACGCACAAAAATGTCTAGAAGGGGTTCTTCTACTTCGATCTGAGTTTCCCAGGAGCTCAGCCTTGGCTGTCCCGCTCCCCACCCAACCCCACATGATTCCTCCTCTTGGATGGGACGCTTAGGTGAAGCGAGGGGGAGCTTCGCAGGTGGCTCCCGGCAAACTGAGAAGGGTCTCCCAGAGCTGCCAAGAGGAAAGAGCTGCGAACAGTCGCTCCCCCGGTACGTGAGAGAGGAGTGACCAGAGGCAAAGGTGAGGCGAGCAGATTCTCCCTTACCTGCCGCAGGAGCTTCCACCGGGCGGCTCCCAGGGGCGCCGAGACTACGGGCCCCCGAGTGGTGCAGCCAACTGCCGGACCCCCGCCCGCTGCTCGCGCGGTCTCGCCGGTCCCAGCGTCCGCGACTCGCGACTCCATCTCACTGGAGCCTTCCACACCCGGAGGTGCCACCGCCACAGCTCGTCCCCTGCCAGGACCTGCCAACTTCTTCCCTGTCAGGACCTGTGACGCCCGGCACCCCCCTCCACCGGACCAGGCATGCGCGCTCTCCCCGAATTCCGCATTTCCGGTACTCGCATCTCCTTGGCAACCAGGGCCGCGCTGTCACGCCATTGCACCATTTTGCTGGTAGCCATCTTGAGTGAGGGCGGACCAGAGGATGAGAGAGCTGTGGCAGGGCTACTGGAACGCTGTCCCTCATTGTTTTAGCCTTCTGTGCTTCATCTCGAGCTCAGAAGACTAGCGAAGAACGAAAAGTCTTATATATTTCGAGACTAAAGAACCCAGGAACCCAAGAAGACTCCTTGACCACAACAAAGATGGCGAAATCTGCCTGTTGCTGGTGCTAGATTGAGGTTACGTAGATCGGCGTGCTGCAAACCAGCTCTAGGCGGCTCTGGGTAGGTTGTCGTTCTGTGGGCTGCGGAACGCAGACTTCGGCTGGACTTGCCTGCGGTGACACCTGCTCCCCTCTGAGAGCTTCAGGTTCTCCGGCCTGTCTTCACTGGTTTGTGTCCAGAGCCGGACTGATTCTCTCAATTTGCGTATGTATGGGGGGTGTGCTGGTCTCTTTCCTTCTCCCCTTTCTCCCCCCGCCCAGCCACCCACCCCTCAGTCCCCAGGTCCTCGCTTTTTGACTAATGTCCCGGCACTGCGTGCGTGTCACCTGGTCCCTCTCCCTGTTGCATTCAGATCGCCTCATCCCTGGCGTGGAGAGTTGCACGGGGAAAACGAATAGGTTCTCCTGAGAACACCCATTTATCTACCCCACCCCCATCCTAGCCTTGCATACTGTCTTCTTGAGGATGAAAGATGGATGGATAAAGGCTGTGGGAACGTGGTGATGTAGGACCTTTGCAGGCCCTTGTTATTCGGGTCTTTTTTCCCCTTTTTTTACTAGTGTCGGCTAGTAAACTAGTGTTGCTCCCCTACCCCCAATCGCCCATTATTTTGTTGCGACATGGAAAGGGATTAAGGGGGGCGGGGGCGTCGTAGCACATCTGATCTATGGTAAATTTGACGTAGCATTCTACCTTTGATACCAGGGGGCATTTTGTGGAAGACTTCCATAATGACATTCAGCGGTGTGCAACATACCTAGATTATTCCTGTCGTAAATAATAGCAACTGCCATTTATTGAGTGGTCACTATGTGCCAGGCACTGTATGGTCTTAACGTTAAGCTGTCTCATTTTGTCTTTACAACAACAACCCTAGAAGGTAAATGGTGTCATTTCATTTTTGCAGATGAAGAAACTGAGGCCCGGAGACACAGTTAAGTGTAGGAGCTAAGACCTCAACCCAGGTCTCTCTGACTCTTAACTACTTATTAGCAATCAAGGTTAATAAAAGCTACCTCCTGACAAACCAGAGATGGCCTTACATTTTATTTGTGCATCTTGCAGGGGTTTTTTGTTGTTTTTAATTAAAGCGCTAAATACCTTTTTAACATTAAAAATCCGAAGTTGAGTATGTCCAGTATTTGGAACCAAACCAAATTGGATTTTTTGCTATACAGGTTACTGTCCAAGTGACCTGGAACAGTTGCTTAGAACCTCCCACAGCCACAGTTTGGCAATCTGTAAAATGTGCATTGTAATATCTACTTTATTAAGTCCATATAAAATTTAAATTAGACAAACAAGATAAAAGCACCTGGCAGTTAGTTAACACTCAACAATAATTAATCTTCCCTCCCCCACCTTTATTAAATAATTAGGCTTTTCCAGTTTATCTTCCACATATATACCAAAGATATGTTCATAATTATGTAAGACCAAAGGGCTTTTTACCTTTTACAGCCCTGAGTTCCTGAGATACCCCATTAAGTCTGTGTACTTATTTGCAAATTTTTATTTTGTTTCTTGTTTTGTTTTTTGTTTTAGTTTAACCCCTATGTGTGCCAGAGTCAGTGCTGCACAGTTTGAGCCTGATAGGATTAACTTTACAAATGAGACATTTAAGTCACATCTGCCAAGAATTATGATTTGAATGAAACTTTAACTTACACAGGTTTTTAGATTTAGTTAGCCTAAGTTATCAGCTGTCTGAAGTTATTCATAACCTAAGTGGGGCATGGCCCTGAAAAGGAGGGATGAGAACTGCTGATCTTAGTTACTCTGAGAACCCACTACTCTGTAATCATACCTATAAAATCATTCGTGTGCTGGCAGCCCCAAAAGGAGCATAAACCAGGGACTTTGATATCATGCAGCAGAAGACCAAATTATTTCTCCAAGCTTTGAAGTATAGTATTCCTCACCTTGGAAAATGCATGCAGAAACAGCATTTGAATCACTATAACTTCGCTGATCATTATTACAATAGAATAAAATTGAAAAAATATCACCTAACCAAGTGTCTTCAGAATAAACCCAAGATATCAGAGTTAGCAAGAAACATCCCAAGTCGGAGCTTCTCATGTAAGGTATGGACTGTTTAAGTTAATCTATTTGTAGGTCATTAAGATTAATTTTAATTTAAAAATAAAGAATGGGTAGAATATCAGAGCTACTAATTTTCTCAGTAATTCTAACTTGATTTTTCTAATTTTCAAGTCTCAATTGTCTCTAGTCAAAAGTAAGTATAAAAGAGTATATATATCGAGGCAGGCAGATCACCTGAGGTCAGGAGTTCGAGACCAGCCTGGCCAACATGGTAAAACCCTGTCTCTACTAAAAATACAAAAGTTAGCTAGACGTCATGGCACCCACCTGTAATCCCAGCTACTTGGGAGGCTGAGGCAGAGAATCTCTTGAACCCAGGAGGCAGAGGTTGCGGTGAGCTGAGATCGCACCACAGCACTCCAGCCTGGGTGACAGGGAGACTCTGTCTCAAAAAAAAAAAAAAAAAAAGTGTATACATATATTTATAGGGCTCTAATGTAATATATAAAAATGTAGGTTTATAAAAAATGATTCACCTCAGGACTTCCTTAGTATGCCTGCCAGTGCATTTCAAAGTATAATTCGGCCTTCTAAAATTCCTAGAACACTAAATTATAGCTCTTAATAAAATCTAATGATACCCTAATTGTTTTATGAATCACGAATCAGTAAACTTCAGTAAAGGCCATGAATTGTATTTTATTTCTCTGTAAAAAAAATGAAAAATAATCTTGCGTTTTTGACCACTTGAGTCATACAGGAAGACACTGTCAGAGTATTGTACTTCTGCCAGACCCCAAGCTGTGGGCGTGAACTCAACGTTAAGGACCTGATTGCCCTTATATAGAGAGTAACCACATAACCACTTTTGCCTGGGACAGCTCCAGCCTACACCTGTTGTCCCTGTGTAATTATTAATAGTGTCCCCTTTCCTTTCAAAAGTGTCCTGGTTAGAATGGTAAATTATATGGTCATCCTACAGTAAGTAGGATTAAATGATCTATTTGTGCTGCTACTGCTTTGACATCCCTCTCCTACCTTTTACTTCTTATGTTCCTTAGGTTCCTTAATGATATTTGGGGGTGGTATTCTTGCAATAGTTTCACAAATTTATGATTTTAATTTTTTTTATTTTAATTTCTGGTTTTGTCACATACTGATTTTTCTTTTAGTATGTTTTGGCTTCCTCCTTTCTTCGGGTAAAATATATGTATAACAAAGTTTTCCACTTGATCCATTTTAAAGTATGCAATTCAGTGGCTTTCAAAGTTCATCTGTGTTGTATGCATGTATCATAACTTCATTTCTTTTTATAGTTGAATAATATTCCTTTGTATGTATAAACCACATTTTGTTTATCCATTCCTCTAATTGATGGACACTTGGGCAGATTCTTCTCATTTTAGAAACTATCTTTTCAATCTAATTTTACTCAGTTTTTCTAGTTTTTGTTCAATTTTTGCCGCTATCTTAGCTGATACCTATTTAGGTGTTGTGTGTGTCTCTTTTGCTTTTAACATTTTATATGTTAGCCCCCTAGTCTTCCTAGACTTTTACTGTTTATGTTTTAGTCTTTGAAATTCTTTTCCTTTTTGTAGTGTCTTGCCTTAGTTTAGTACTTTCTTTACTCATTTAGAAATTCTTTATAACTTCTTTTTATTTCATTTTTGTGTTTTTTGTATCTTTCCTACTTCAGAAAGATAAAATTTTTAATTTCACCTATTGAACTAAATTTTGGACCTTTAGGTTGTTTTATTTTGCATTGTGTTTAGAACATTTTATCATGTCGTACTTTGTCTTAACACTTAGTTTATAAATAGTAGGCAGGAATTACCATCAGAGTAACAGCTGTGATATTAGCTCACATTCTGAACAGAAGGTTGACTATTTTTTCCCTCCATTTGTTCCTGAAGCAACTTTTCTGTTCTCTTTTATAGATTCCCACTACCTGGAAACTTTAACCTGACTCAATAACTTCAAGTATTAATAGTTCATTTAGTAATTCCTTTACCTGATAAAGTAATCCTGCTGTCACATGTCATGTATCAACCATTCCCTCTATGAGAAATGATGTAATATAAAAGCCATGGTCTTTATCACTGAGACCTGGGGAAGCTTTATAAAGATGCCCCTGCAGCTGTGAAAACACCTGTAGAGAAGAATGCACATTTCCTTCTTTCAGCAAGCATCCACTGAATTCCAACTCTGTCCACTTTTATAGGGTGCAATAAAGTAGAAAAAGTAGTTACTGCTTTTAGGTAAATTAAAATGTCTGCTTAAAGAGCTATTACCTATATAAGTTAACTAAGGAACAGAAAAGTAGCATGTGTAGTGGGAATGTTAGAAGGCAAAAGATCTAGCCACGATTGGTGTGACTGAACTAATCAGGACTCCTAATTTTCCTGACTGAAAAAATTAGGGAGTTCTGATCAGGCATACTGGCTCACGCCAGTAATCCCAGAACATTGGGAGGCCAAGGCGAGCAGATTGTCCGAGCCCAGGAATTCGAGACCAGCCTTGGCAACATGGCAAAACCCCAACTCTACCAAAAAGACTAAAAATTAGCTGGGTGTGGTGGCGCACGCCTGTAATCCCAGCTGCTTGGAAGGCTGAGGTGGGATGATTGATTCAGCCTGGGAGGTCGAGGCTGCAGTGAGGCTGCAGTGAGGTTGAGGCACAGTGAGATCTTCAGCCTGGGTGACAGAAGGATACCCTGTCTCAAAAAAAAAAAAAATAGGGAGTTTCAACTTGTCATTCTGTAGAAAGTCTTACAGGTGCTAAAATTTCATGATTCTATACCTCTTGTTACCTTAGCAACGAATTACTGCCTATAAGTTTGGAGACTCTTCAGTATCAACTTCTGCAGTCTAACTGTATATCAGAAATCCTGGAGAGCTTTTTAGAAATGCAGATTCCTGGATCTCACCCCACATCTGCGTAATGAAAATCTCTATGGTTGAGGCCTACACATCTGTTGTTTGTTTGTTTGTTTGAGAGGGAGTCTTGCTTTGTTGCCCAGGCCGGAGTGCAATGGCATGATCTTGGCTCACTGCAACCTCCACCTCCAAGATTCAGGCAATTCTCCTGCCTCAGCTGCCAAGTAGCTGGGATTACAGGCGTCCACCACCATGCCCAGCTAAATTTTTTTGTATTTTTTAGTAGAGACAGGGTTTCACCATGTTGGTCAGGCTGGTCTCGAACTCCTGACTTCAGGTGATCGACCTGCCTCGGCCTCCCAAAGTGCTGGGATTACAGGAGTGAGCCACCATGCCCGGCCCCAGATCTGTTTTTTGAAGTTCACATCAGGTAATTCTGGAACTCACAACTTGACTGACAGTGGACCTGTATTTAGAAACTGGAAATGTTTGATGATCAAGTGTTGCCGATCTAAACCTTATTGAATTCATTCAGTTCTGCAGTTCTTATTGGCAAGTACCTCAGCTTTCCATTTTACATTAGGCAGATGGCAAGATGAACTTACTCTATTATACTTACAAGCCAGCCAGTGATATTCAAAGACTAGCATCCATCCAGATATCACATTTCTTTATCTTTCACATCATCCTGCTCTGCTCTGCCTAAAAAATAATTCCCAAAATCTTTAATAGTGATAATTTGAACAAGATACAAAAATGAAATTGTATAATTAAGGAGAGAAGACTAAATCCTTTGGTTAAACATGTCATTTGCCTATTTCTACAATACAGGTTAGCAGCTCCTGCAATAGTCTCATATTCATATGTGTGTGTGTGTGTATATATATATTATATATATAATATATATTATATATATGTAGTTTTGTATATCTTGCAAAAAGTTTGAGCTACATCCTTTTAAGCAGTAGAATGTTATTGAAAAATGTAGGCGCAATCAGATTTGCATTTTAGAAGAATCACTCTGACAGAATAGAGAATAAATTGGAAGTAGGAAGCCTTGTCAGTAACTCAGATGAGTGAAGATGAGAGTCTTTACAGGGTGATTGCTTTTTTTTTTTTTTTTTTTTTGAGACAGTGTCTCACTCTGTCACCCAGTCTGTAGTGCAGTGGCACAGTCTCTGCTCACTGCAACCTCCACCTCCCAGGCTCAAGTGATTCTCGCGCCTTAGCCTCCTGAGTAACTGGAATTACAGGCATGTGCCACCACACCCAGCTAATTTTTTTATATTTTAAGTAGAGACAGGGTTTCGCCATGTTGGCTAGGCTGGTCTGGAAGCCCAGCCTCAAGCAATCCACCTGCCTTGCCCTCTCAAGGTGCTGGGATTACAGGCATGAGCCACCGCAGCTGGCCCTGATTACATTTTATTTGAGACATCTTAATGGAAGACTAGAGAGCTTGAGTGATAATTCCTCATCTCTTTGGATTCTAAAATCCAAAAGCCTGTTAGAAAACAAACGATTTTTTTTTAACTGATTGGAGGGTATTGAGAATGGGCAAAACCTGACCTAAACTGACACAAAGCTATTACGATCTTTATCCCAATTAGTAGATGTTTGGCTCTAAAACGTTACTGCATTTGATTAGAGTGTTGTTCCCCTGTAAACTGAGATAAGGTACCCAGTTAACATTCCAAAATCTCAAAATTCTAAAACGTACCTGGTTTATCTTTATGTTTCAGATGGACTTATTTCACAATCATGTATGTAACCTTACTGATATTCAGATCTTAAGGGTGAAGAAGGCCGGGCGTGGCGCCTCACGCCTATAATCCTAGCACTTTGGGCGGCTGAGGCGGGTGGATTGCCTGAGGTCAGAAGTTCAAGACCAGTCTGACCAACATGGCAGAACCCCATTGCTACTGAAAATCCAAAAATTTTAGCCGGGCCTGGTGGCGCATGCCTGTAATCCCAGCTACTCGGGAGGCTGAGGAAGGAGAATCACTTGAACCCGGGAGGTGGAGATTGCAGTGATCTGAGATCGTGCCACTGCACTCCAGCCTGGTGTGATGGGAGCGAGGCTCCATCTCAAAAAAAAAAAAAGAAGAGGAAAGGATAAATATAACTCACTAGTAAAGTGGAGATTTCAGTAGCAGTTGGATATATGAGTCTGGAATTTGGGGAGAGTTGTTACATGTAGATAGCAGTTGAAGCCATAGGAGTCAAATCACTATATTTACCTCTCTGCTATTACTACATCATTTTAAAGTTTTCCTGTCTCCCCATTATATTGGGAGGTCCTTAAAGACAAGAATTTTATAATACACATCTTGCCAGCACATAGCATAATGACTGCCACATTGTAGATAAGCAACGTGTTTATAGAATGAATTAATAGTTAAATTAATGCATTTTTTCTTTTCATATAACCATAAATTTTATTGCTAGAAAACATACCCCAGAAATCATCCCATCTGAGCTCTTTCTTTAGGTCTTTGATACTTTTTTTTTTTTTTTTTTTTTTTTTTTTTTTGAGAGAGGGCCTCACTCTGTTGCTCAGGCTGGAGTGCAGAGGCACAAACATGGCTTACTGCAGCCTCAACCTCCTGGGCTTATGCTATCTTCCTGCCTTACCTTGCAAGTAGCTGGGCCCACAACTATGCCCAGCTAATTTTTTGATTTTTTGTGTGTGTGGAGACAGGGTCTCACTTTGTTGTGCAGGCTTGTCTCAAACTCCTAAGTTCAAGTAATCCTCCTGCCTCAGCCTCCCAGAGTGCTGGGATTACATGTGTGACCCACCATGCCCAGCCCTATGACCCATTTTGAGTTCATTTTGTTTATAGTGCAAGGGATTGGGGTACAACTTTATTATTTTGCTTGTGGATATCCATTGTCTGAGCAACATTTGTTGAAAAGAGTGTTCTTTTTCCATTGAATTGTCTTGGTGTCCTTTCTGAAAATCAACTGACCATAAATTCAGTGGTTTATTCTTGACTCTCACTTTCATCTTATTTTTCTATATGTCTGTCATTATGCCAGTACTACACATTTAATTACTATAGCTTTGTAATACGTTTTATTTATTTATTTATTTATTTTTGAGATGGGCTCTCGCTCTGTCGCCCAGGTTGCAGTGCAGTGGTGCCATCTCAGCTCACTGCAACCTCTGCCTCCCAGATTCAAACAGTTCTCCTGCCAAGGCCCCCCGAGTAGCTGGGATTACAGGTGCCTGCCACCATGCCCAGCTAATTTTTTTTTTATTTTTAGTAGAGACGGGGTTTCACCATGTTGGCCAGGCTGGTCTCAAACTCCTGACCTCGGGGTGATCTGCCCGACTTGGCCTCCCAAAGTGCTGGGATTACAGGCATGAGCCACTGCGCCTGGCCTGTAATAAGTCTTAAAATCAGGAAGCGTGTGAATTCTTTCTAAACAAATGAAGAAACTAAAGCCACAGAGCCTAAAGTTAAGTAAGAAAACTAGTAGAGTCAGAAGTAGACCTAAGTTAGCCTAATTCACAGTACCTTTCTTTTTTAATATCTTGTAGTACAGGTAGACCATCCCTAATCCAAAATCTGAAATGCTCCAAAATCCAAAACTTTTTTAAATAGAGACAGAGTCTTGCTATGTTGCCCAGGCTAGTCTGAAGCTCTTGGGCTCAAGCAATTCTCCTGCCTCAGCTTCCCAAAGTGCTGGGATTACAGGCATGAGCTGCCACTCATGGCCAGTGAGCATCTTTTCTTACATTTATTGATCCTATGGTTTTTCTTCTTGAATGTCTATTCTTGTCTTTTGACCTTCTTTTAATTGTCTGTCCTTTTCTTACTGATTCATAAGATTTCTTTACGTGTCCTTTGTCTTTTAGATGTGCTGTAGATATCTTCTCCATATGTGTCCTATTAGTATTTCTTATCAGTTTATGATATCTTTTGTTAAATATGTTTTTTTCATTTTATGTTTTATGCTGTCTGAATTTTATTCAACTCAGCAAATATTTGTTGAACACTTGCTATGCACCATTCTAGGCACTGGAGATATAACACTGAACAAAATAAACAAAAATCCCTGCCTTTGTGAAGCTTACCATCCTACTTGAGAAAGGAAAAGGGAAAGAATAAAGAATTACATGAACAAGGCTAGGTGCAGTGGGTCATGCCTGTAATATACTTTGGGAGGCTGAGGTGGGCTCATTGCTTGAGCCCAGAAGTTCAAGAACAGCCTGGGCAACATGGCAAAACTCTGTCTCTACAAACAATGCAAAAATTAGCTGGGCATGGTGGCGCCTGTAGTCTCAGCTACTTGAGAGCTGAGATGAAGGATCAATTGCTTGAGCCCAGGAGGCAGAGGTTGCAATGAGCCGAGATCATGCCACTGCACTCCAACTGAGGTGGACACAAGCAAGTCCTCATCTCTCAATAAAAAGAATTACATGAATGAAATACAAAGTGGGTCAAAAGCGATAGTTATGGCGAAGAAGAAAAGAAAAAAAAGACAGGGAAGATGTGAATAGGCAGTGTGGGGATAGGGAGGGGTGTTATTTTAGTAAAATGGTTAGGAAAGGCCTAACTTAGAAGATGACATTTGAGCAATAGCTTTAAGGAGGTATTTGGGCATAGGGCCCAAGTTCTAAGAAACTGATATGGGAGCAAGCTTGATATGTTCAAGAAACATCAAGTATGGATTAACTGGACTAAGTGGGCTTGGCGTGTAGCAGTAGATTAGGTCATCAATGTAATGGGACAAGATTCTTTAGGACTTTGTAGACCATTGTAAAAATTTTTGCTTTTCCTCTTGAGCAAGATGGGAAACCACTGGAGGGTTTTGAGTGGAGTAACATAATCTGACTTCAGACTCACACAAGCTCCTTTGTTTGAAAATAGACCGGGAGGCAAGCACAGAAGCAGAGAAAGCTTTTGGGCTTTTGCAGTAATCCAAGGGAGAAATGATGATGATGCTAGCCGAGTAGTCCAGTCCAAGTGTGAGAAGTGGTCAGATTCTAAATATATGTTGAAAGTAGAATTGACAGGATTTAGCAGACCAGTTGTTTGTGGCAAGAGAAAAAGACAAAGCCAACTGTAATGTTTTTAAGCCTGAGTAGCTGGGAGGACAGATTTGTCATTTATGTAAATTGGAAAGATTGCCTGGAGAACAGGGTTTTGTTTTTTTTTTTTAATAGGGCAAGGGATATATGGGGAGATTTAAAGTTCAGATTCGGACATTTTTTGGCATATTAGACATCTAAGTAAAAATGTTGGGTAGTCAGTTGGATATACAAGTTCATCTTGTTCAGGGTTGTTCAGGCTACATCTGTAAATTTGGGAGTCCTCAGCATATAAATAGTATTTAAGGTCATGACTGGATGAGATCACCAAGGGAATTAGTGCAGACTGCAAAGAAGAGAAGTACTTAGTGCAGGAATTGAGCTCTGCCAGTGTTAAAAAGCCAGGGAGATGCCAGGCCCAGTGGCTCAAGCCTGTAATCCCAGCACTTCGGGAGGCTGAGGCGGGTGGTTCACCTGAGGTCAGGAGTTTCAGACCAGCCTAGCCAATATGGTGAAACCCCATCTCTACTAAAAATACAAAAAAAAAAAAAAAATTAGCCAGCGTGGTGGGCAAGTGCCTGTAATCCCAGCTACTCAGGAGGCGGAGGCAGGAGAATCGCTTGAACCCAGGAGGCAGAGGTTGCAGGGAGCCGAAATCCCATCTCAAACAAAAAAAAGCCAGGGAGTTGAGAAGGAACTAGCTAAAGATACTGAGAAGGAAGGGCCAGTGAAGTAAGAGGAAAACAAGGAGAATGAGGTGTCCTGGAAGCCAAGTAAAGAAAAGTGTTTTTAGGAGGAGGAAGTGATCAATTGTATCATGATCCTGACAGGTCAAGTAATATGAATACTGAACATTAACTTTTGCACTTTGCAATGTGGTAGCCATTGAGTGACCTTGACAGGAGCAGTCAGTGGCATAAGAAGAGCAAAAGTCTGGGCTCTAGAGAAGGGGTAAGGAGAAGAATTGGAGGCAGAAGATGAAAGGAACAAGTTTCCTTCATTTAACAGTTGTTTTTAAAAAATAAAATGAGTTAACAGCAAATACAATTAGTTATTTTACATGAACATTATTAAAATTTTGGAAATCTCATTGGTGTTTCATGGTTGCTAAATACCATGCATATGCTAATATGAATTAATTTCAGGTATTTTGTTTACAGATTCAGTATATTTCTGTGTAAGATAACTGACAGAAACTATTAAGGAAGTTCCTCTCTATTCCTAATTTAAGGTTTTATCATTTTTTTAAAGCGTGATTATTTTTTATTTTTTCCCTGCATTTATCAAAAATGGCTCTAAGATTTATCTCCTTTATTTGTGTTAGATTACATTGATAGATTTTTTTCTGATGTTGGACCATCCTTTCATTCCTAGGAAAAAATCCTTCTTGGTCACATTAAGTTTAATTGGTATTACTATTACTGTTCTTATTTTGTGCTTTTTAAAATTAAAAATTTGATTTTATCAAGTTTTATTTTAGAATAAGATTGATTTTTTTAATTGTCTCATATCATCATTGTCTAATTTTGATGTCAAGGTTATATTAGCCTAATAAAATGAGTAGTTTTACCTCTTTTACTATTTTTTTAAATAGTTGACATATGAAAAGATTAGCTGTTTCTTGAAGATCCAAGAAAGCTACCTTTGAAAGCGTCTGGGCTTGGTGTTTCTTTCAAGAAGGGGACATTTAGTTTCCAATTTAATTTCTTTAAGAGTTAGTGACTTATATAGCTTTTCTATTTCTTGAGTCAATTTTGGTAATTTTTCTTTCTGGAAAATTACCCATTTCATTTATTTTCAAATAGATTCACATGAAGCTTATTGTAATTTTTAAAAATCTCTGTTGTATCTGTAATTATGCCTTTTTCTCTCCTCGTATTCTTTTTTCTTGACCTCGTGATCCACCCGCCTTGGCCTCCCAAAGTGCCGAGATTACAGGCGTGAGCCACCACGCCCGGCCTCGTATTCTTTTTTCTATCAGTTTTGTGATGTTTGTTTTTTAATAGGTTTCTAAAAGAACCAACTTTTAATTTGATTCTCTTTAGTTTCTTTGTTATCAACTTAATTTCAAAAATTAATTTTCTTACCTTTCTTCTACTTCCTTAAGACTTACTCTTTTTCTGTTTTCCTAAATTGAAATGCTTCATATTGCATTCTGTTTTTCAATTGCTGTGGATTTATGTTTTTTCAATGTATTATTTATTATTTATTATTCTTTTTGATGCTCCAGTTGTCCAAAATGTGGCCTGTAGAAACCCCTTCAGTTGACACTTGTATTCTTTTGACATGTCTCCATTAAACTTTGAGCACTTCCTTATTTTCTGGCATAAGATTTCCCAGACCTACCATGTATTTTCTCCCTGCCCTAGCCTTAGAATTAGCCATTTACTAATGGCTAATTAGTCTTGACTGAAGGGCTGTCCGGTGTCTTTCTCCTTCACCATTTTTTCTATCTTTAGAGTTCAGCATCTTTGCCATGATAAAGTTAACACATATCATTCTCCTTCTATTTTATAACAGCTTTCATTGTTAAAATGATTTAGTGGTGGGTCACTTGGGGAGTGGGAAGGAGTGCTTCTTTTTACCACTAATGGAGTGATACTGTACCAGTAACCTTCTCAAAATCTGAAGGTAAAGCCATCCTTACCTCAGCTCCATTAGGTAGTATATGCCTTTGAAACAACTGGACTAAGATACCTGGCTAAAATGAATGGCTTTAGCTGTGTACCCTAATGATATTGCTAGCTGAAATTGAAATGAAAGCTTAAAACACTTAGCAGGTATCCTTGGGATGCAACAAAAACCAAAAGTAACTTGGAGTACTTAATGAATATTATATAAAATCTCAGTTTCCATGGGAGTAATTCCTTTAGAAGAGTTACTTAGAAAGCTGTTGAGTTCTGCTTGAATTTCGTTAAGGGAGTCAAAAATCCTATTGCTTTCAGAGTTATTTTGGTTCAGATAAGCTCAGTTTATTTGGATATATGACAGAAAAAATGTTAATCAGGAAGGAATGTAAAGTTAAGAAGATGAGTTTTGGAGCCCGCTCTGTTGCTTTTGGCTCTATGTTGGCTATGACTCTCAGTAAGAATGAGTATTTAAAAGTGACAGAACCCAGCTCCATGACCTAGAATGTGCTAGAAGCTACAGGGTAGTAGAGAGATAATCCTGACTCTACTTAAAAAGTTTTAATGGAAATTACAGAACAGACAATCCTGAATCTAGAAATACAAAGGCAGCTCCTATTGCTATTTTACAGTTTCAGAATAGATTTTTAGTCATCTTCTGACTTATGATGGTGATATGAGGGGATTATTGATACAGATATCATGTCTCACCACTTTAAAGATCAACCATAGATTTTATAGAAATGCTTTAAAAATGAATGAAAAATAAATATATAAGCCTCCAGTATTTGATCTTCAAATAATTATTCAAAAAATTTAACTGTATGGAATGAGGAGGCACACACCTATCTATAGTCCCATCTACTTGGGAGGCTGAGGCAGGAAGATTGCTTGAGCCCAGGAGTTTGAGTCCAGCCTGGGCAACATAGTGAGACCCTGTCTCTTAAAAAAAATTCAGAAAATTATATGATAGTAAGTAGAGGCTAAATGATTGAGACTGTCATAACAACCATTATTGCTAATTTTAATCTAATTCAAATAATAATGTGTCCCAAAAAAATCTAAAAGGAAAACCTTTGTGAAAATGATTATTTTCCATTTAATTTGTTTTGGTGATTTTTCCGTTATATTCTTGTGTTTAATTTTAGATTGTAAACTCTTTGTAATATAAACTGTATTTATAGTTTACATTCTCTACAATGTTGGTAAAGTATCATGGACATATTTTATGCAATAAATACTTTCCAGCTGTTGGCGATCCTTACCAAAGACTTAAGTCCCCCCTCTGGTACAAATCACTGTACAATTGTCATCTTTGGCAGAGAGCTGAAGTAAAATATCTTGGCCAGAATCCTTTTGCTTAAACAAGGCAAACCACTGGAGTGTTGAATTATTAAACAGTTTTTAAATTTGATAACAGGTTTTGCTTTATCCAAATTGTAATGATTTATATGATATTAATTTGCTTACCAGAACTCAAATAAAGCTCTCAGCTTATTAGTCACTCTTGATAAGACACAGTGAATGCTTATTTAGCTTTCATCTATATCTCCACTCATGTTCATTATTTTCTATTATTTTTCCTGGTTCTTCCTTTCATAAAGTGAACATATTATTTTTCCTCAAAGAAACTGAAAAAGAAGCTCTGTTTCATTAGGCATTAATTCCCTTTTTTGTTGTTGTTGTTGTTGAGACAGGGTCTCACTCTGCATGCTGGAGTGCAATGGCATGATCATGCCTCACTGCAGCCTCAACCTCCTGGGCTCAGGTGATCCCTCCCACCTCAGCTTCCCAAGTAGCTGGGACTACAGGTGTGTGCCACCACACCTGGCTAAATTTTTTTGTATTTTTTTATAGAGACGGGGTCTCGCTATGTTGCCCAGGCTGGTCTTGAGCTCCTGGGCTCAAGTGATCCATTCTCCTTGGCCTCCCAAAATGCTGGGGTTACAGGCATGAGCCACTGCGCCTCGCCAGTTTACTTTTTGATTTGATAAACAGTTCTATTTTGGGGCTTAGTTATTCCCAAAAGAAAAGAAAATTATATCCCTTGGTTCTCAGACCCATTTAAATTTAAAAAATTTTAAAAGTAAAAAATTATAGTTAATGAAGTAGGGAAATATTTCTTATCACTCTGGCTGTGAATAAAATAATAGTGAACATTTATTAGTAGTGATAATGTCTTCCACTTCTTTGATATTTCCCTTCTTTTAGGAAGTACTTCAGTACTTATAAAACGTGAAAGATTTTTTTCTCTACCTGATTTTCCTATTAAATATGTAAAAGTTCATGGAATTTTATTTTCTCCTTAATTGTGTATAAATTTTCCCCATAGTATTTCTGAACATTCTTCTGAGCTTCTTAGTATTCCTGCTTCTTAAGGACTTATTCATCTAAAATAATAGTATAACCATCAAATGTCTATCTTACTTTGTTTACTTTTTTTAACGAAAAAGATCATTTTATTGATGAGCCTAGGAAAGAACATTTAAAATCTGTGAAATGCCTACTATTTAATCTTATTTCTTTTTTGTACAATGTTAAGTCTACGGTATAGACGTACTTATCTTTAAAAAGCAAAAGTTTTTTTTCCCTAGTTTGAAATATTTTCATCATAACAAAACTTTTTCCAGGATCTTCAGCCTGTTAAACAAGAAAACGAAAAACCCCTTCCAGAAAACATGGATGCATTTGAAAAAGTGAGAACAAAATTAGAAACACAGCCACAAGAAGAATATGAAATCATCAATGTGGAAGTAAGATATCTCATGTCTTTAAAAAAAAATTTTTGATATTACCAATCAAGATGCAAATGAGATACTTGGTGATTTAGAGACATAGTCCACGTCAAGATTATACTGCTTTTGGCCTTTAAAATATGCAGAAAAACTTAAAAAGCAAAGATTTCAGAGATTGTGATCACAGAATGTGATCCTTTACATCTTTCAATAAATGTAAAGATCGAAAGTAAGATAAATTTTAAACTGTAATATATTAATTCTGGTTTTTGCAAACAATCAGTTCCGATTTAAAAAAAAAAAAATTTCAAGAGACAGGGTCTCACTGTGTTGCCCTGGCTGATCTTGAACTCCTGGGCTCAAGCAACCCTCCCACCTCAGCCTCCCAAAGTGCTGACATTATAGGTGTGAGCCACCATGCCCAGCACTGATTTAAAAATTTTTTAATGATTCTAAGGAGAAGTTCAAATGAAAGTAGTTCATACTTTGTTGTTATTTGAAAATTACTTGATTGTTTTGTCTAAATTTTTTAATAAAAGGAATTCACTTTAAGTAGTATAGTACCGTGAAAGCCAAGTATCTGTTTAACCATTTTATGGTTATCACAGTCATAAATAGTCAGTCGAAATGAATTGAGGGCTGTGCGTGCAGTGGCTCACGCCTGTAATCCCAGCACTTTGGGAGGTCAAGGTGGGCAGATCACCTGAGGTCAAGAGTTCAAGACCAGCCTAGCCAACATGGTGAAATCCCATCTCTACTAAAAATACAAAAATTAGGCATGGTGGCAGGCGCCTGTAGTCCCAGCCACTCAGGAGGCTGAGGTAGGAGAATCACTTGAACTCAGGATGCAGAGGTTGCCCTGAGCCAAGATTGCACCACTGCACTCCAGCCTGGGTGACAGAGCAAGACTCTGTCTCAAAAAAAAAAAAAAAAGAAAAAATGAATTGAATTTTTCAATAAGATTGGAAAATTGAACCGCAATAGGTGAAAATCACTTACATAGTAGAGTGGAAATAGTAGGTTAAGAATAAGGATCTCCAGATTTAAATTACGCCACCAACTAACAGATAATAAATGTAAGCCACTGAAATCATATCAACCAATCAATTACATTTAATATGTAGGCATTAGACAAGAACACTATTTATATTTGGGTAATATTAATTCTCTCAATTTCAAATTGTATTTGTCACCCTACAGCAGGTGAAGTAGTTTGTGTTAAGTCAAGACTGTGTATAGTTGTTGGTGACAGCATATTTTAAAGGAAAGAGTCTCAGAAAGTTATTGACTGGGTTTTCAGGCTAGTCTGAGCCACAGTTTCCTCATCTGCATCATTTTGGATTGTCTTAAAGATGACACTTGATTTCTGTTAATTGACTCCCACTGTACAGGTATCAGATGTTTCTAAAATGTAGCAGAAGTGGTTTGTACAGTTGTGAGAACTGACAGATTTTGTTATACCTTTTCTTTATTGCCTCTTGTATTTATGTATTAAAAACCCCTCTAGTGGTTATGAACATATGAAAACCATATCTTATCAACTATATTGTAAAAATGGTCAATTTTATATTTCATATGTGTTCATTCATATACTTCAACAGGTCTGTTTTTTATAAGAGCCTTCATTTCATCTTCATCTTGAATAGTCAGACTATGAAAAGGTTAATTAAATTATTATTAAGTAAACTGCATGTTTCTTTTATCAGGTTAAACATGGTGGTTTTGTTTATTACCAAGAAGGTTGTTGCTTGGTTCGTTCCAAAGATGAAGAAGGTACACCACAATTTTTCTTTTTACATGCTCTAATTTTCAGATTTCATATTTTTTATAGGAAATTTATTAATTTCTCAAAGATAGAGAAAAGATTTTTTTAAAGATTATTTCTGAATTTTTTTTAATGACTAGTTTTTAATATCTGGGTTTGTGTAAGATATAGTTAGACTCAGAAGCTTTGGCAGGGAGAATGGAGATGGCATCCAGCATTTTTTGAGCATCTGCTGTGTCTTGGGTACTATGCTAGGCACTTGGCATATATTGTTGATTGTCATTTATATTCACTTACTTTCTAGGTTCTGTATGGTCTGTAAATACTAAACTAGACTATAACAATATCAAATAATGTCTCAGGTTGATGCACAGAATAGTATTGAATAGTATAAGGTAATATTAAATAACTTATTGTCAGTTGATGTGCAAGTTAAGCTGCCATCATTGTTGAAAGAAGCTAGGATATGGCCTCTCACAGAATGGGAATTCTAATTTAAAACATTAAAATACAGTTTTAATTTTTTAAAGTACATCCTGTGAAGTTATCACTTTCGTATTTTTCTTTATACAGCAGACAATGATAATTATGAAGTTTTATTCAATTTGGAGGAACTTAAGTTAGACCAGCCCTTCATTGATTGTATCAGAGTTGCTCCAGATGAAAAATATGTGGCTGCCAAGATAAGAACTGAAGATTCTGAAGCATCTACCTGTGTAATTATAAAGCTCAGCGATCAGCCCGTAATGGAAGCTTCTTTCCCGAATGTGTCCAGTTTTGGTAAGCCACCAACCAAAATAGTCCTCTGTGTTGAAAGGCAACGGTAACACTTTTGAAACATTTTTTTGTCGCATGTGAGTGAGGGAGAAGGTGAATGCCTGATTCATATATCCCTATGGACTATACATCTTCCTATGTACCTCTTATTCAGGAGACCTTCCCTTATTTAATTATATATCTAGATGGGTAATTTTAAAATACTCATGTTTTTAAAAGTGTTACAATTAGAGTCCATGTCATACAATATGTTTTGATTTATCAGAATTATTTGCCAAATTATTATCTAGAATAAATTTTTACACGTAAGTTGCATCTTAATATTTTATTCAACTTTAAGCTTGAATGTATTTTTTTAATTTCATGTTATCTTATAGAGCTGTTACAGCATAAAGTCACTACCAAAGAACTTGGTATGTGTTGAACTAACCTGTTTATCAATGGAAGCTGTGACATTTTTAGTAATAGAACTAACTTTAAATTTATCATTGAGTGGTACATATGTTACATTTTGTCCTCTCTTTTCATTTTCTGCCATCATTTTCTCCATTGTTTAACTAAATGTTGTTGCAGTGAATTGAAATTATACCCTAACTATTGAATTCTAAGACATATATTTTCTACATTTTATAACCTTTAAGATCATGGTGCATATTATACAATGATGACTTACAATCACTGTCAGCCAGGTGGCAGTCATGGTGTAATTGTGTGCAAACTTCTGTTGACAGCTTCTGGTGGGATCAAGAATCAGCATTAAATTGTGTTTGGTAGTTGGAGATATCCTGTGGCTTGAAAGCAGACAGAGAAGTTTTACACATGAGAGAAAGATGCAATATTTCTTCAGACTTACAGTTTCAAGTTGTAGACTGAGACGGAATTCACCTCCTAAAAGCAAATGTGACTTTACCAATGTCTTTCCTAAATATTGAGCATTTAGCTCTTATTTAGAAACTTGAGTACCCTGAGACTGATAACTACTTGAAACCTTGGAATGGTGTAGTAGTGGTTTATTCTCAGGAAAGCTCTCTGGCTTATATACAGCACAGATTAGATACAGTCAAATATTTAGATTTCCAGGGATAAACTTGCACATGTTCTCACTGGCATTCAAAATTAGAATGTGCTGTGCTTTTTTTTTTTAATGGAATATAGGTGATTATGTATAATTATCTCATTATTTTCTTTCAGAATGGGTAAAGGACGAGGAAGATGAAGATGTTTTATTCTACACCTTCCAGCGGAACCTTCGCTGTCATGACGTATATCGAGCCACTTTTGGTGATAACAAACGTAATGAACGCTTTTACACAGAAAAAGACCCAAGGTACTAGAATAATATAATTAAATCTTTCTCTCCAGAACCTTCCTCCAGTTATTTAAAGTACTGACTTTGGTTGACTTAAAATGTTTATTTTGGTTGGAACCAGGAATAATAAGGCTAAGATGATCATTCTTTTATTAGTTGTTTGTATTCAAAATTGGAGTCTGGTAATATTCAAAATCAGAGTAAATACAGATATATCACTAATATTTTATTAAAAACTGAAATTGATTTTGTGAATTACAACATAGTTCATTCATGTAAATTCATAAAGATGACCTAGAACTGCTAGATTGTGAACAGACTGAGTCTGTTTCACCTTTGCATCTTAATTGATAAGCAGGGTGCCAGGTTGTATAGTGCTATTTAGTCAGTATCTATTGCTTAAATAAATGGTATATACTTAGATAGGTATCTCTCTTTCAAACTAAAACCCCTTGTTCCTGATGATTGTTGAGTACCTTTTAACCATTAAATTCTTAGTAATATTTAGAAGAATTTAAAGTATGTGTTGCTACTAAATTATAAATTAAAACTAACTCAAAAATGTATTATTGTGCTAGGTGAAAAAATTAAATATATGCTATGGTTTCAATTGGGTATCAAGGAAAAAAGATGCATTTTTAAAAGATTGAAAGGAAATATACCCAAAGTACTAACAATGGTTTTTTTTTTACTTTTCTTTTTTTCTTTTTGTAATAAGCATTATTATTTTTATAATACATTTTAAATTTAAAAATAATTGTCGATAGAGATAATTGGAAAAAAAGATTAACGTCTAGTTCGTTATATTTCTTATATTCTCTTAGACACATTTTACCCTAGAGCCACTTGTGTTCTCACTTCCTGTAACCACATATCTACCAACTATTTGGTCAAGTAGTTTATTTTTAATTTGTCATCACCAAACCAAGCAAACAAAAATATATAAAAACAGCGAAGAAAGTGTTGAAAATAAAGAGCAAAGTAGGGTAGGGGACTTGCCCTACAATTATATATTAAAGCATATAAAGCAATAACAGTAAAAATAATACAAATTGATAGACAAATAATAGAGCCTAGAATAACTCTAAAACAGATCCTAGTCTATGTGAAAATTTATATGATAAAAGGCATCACAAACTAATGAAAAATGAATCGGTGTTATTTTATAATGCAATGGGAAATACTATTTGGGAAAAAATAATTTTCATCATTGTATATGTCAGCATACATTCCTAAGAGATTTAAAGAATCCATTGAGAAAAATAATTTTTTAATAAGATGAAAATATAAGCTTTTTAGTCAACTTGGTTGGAATATTTTTGAAACATAAAATCAATATAAGAAATTACAAAGGGTAGTAGCAGTCTCGATTACCTAAAATATTAAACTCAAGTCAAAAACCACAAAAACTATTGTAAATAGTTAAAATCTAGATAACAAAATGGAGGAAAGTGTTTTCAACAAAAAGACAAGTTAATATTCTTAATTTTTTTTTTTTTTTTTTGAAACAGAGTCTCACTCTGTCACCCAGACTGGAGTGCAGTGGCGCAATCTCAGCTCACTGCAACCTCTGCCTCCCAGGTTCAAGTGATTCTTCTGCCTCAGCCTCCCAAGTAGCTGGGATTACAGGCACCTGCCACCATGCCTGGCTAATTTTTGTATTTTTTGTGGAGACGGGGTTTCACCATGTTGGCCAGGGTGGTCTTGAACTCCTGATCTCAGGTGATCTGCCCGCTTTGGCCTCCCAGAGTGCTGGGATTACAGTTGTGAGCCACTGTGCCCAGCGAATATTCTTAATTTTTAAAGAGCTATTTACATACTAATAATTTAAGCTACATTCAAAGTTTAAAATAGACACAGACATTTCACAAAAGAAATAACGATTGACAAATAAACATGGTAATGTGATCCAATACAGAAGAAATTTTACCAAACTATAAGCAGTTGTTATTTGGGGGCATTGGGATTCTTTACATTTTTCAGTAGTTTCAGTATAAATTACTTTTATAGTAAGGAAAATATAAATATAACATTTAAAGCCACTCATTATGTTAGTATAGTGCTTCTAGGATATTATTTGATTATATTCATCAAGTCATAAAAATACACTTATTAGTATTTCCATTTCTAAAAATTTGTCTTGGGAAAATAATTGTGAAGATCATGGAAGGGGAAAATATCTTCATGAATATGTTTCTTGTTATATTGTTTATTATAATGAAACATTAAAATCTAAATTTTTAAGAATTATGATATATTAGGTAGCCATTAAACCTGTTATAATATTAGGTAGCCATTAAAAATAATAATCACAAAGACTTTCAACTCATGTAGGGAGAAAATTGATAAATGAAGTAAGAAATACAGAAGCAAAAATTGTATCTATAATTACATCTATTTAAAGACACACATGAAATATAAATATAACTTAGAAGGAAAAATTTAAAAAGTAAAATAGCTATGTTAAGTTTTAAATGTATTACATTAGTAAGATGGTGAGGGGTTTTCTTCCTATTCTATTTTGTTGTAAAAACTGGGAGAAAGGAAAAAAAAATCCAAGATGCATGCAGAGAAAGAAGAAAATAAAAATAACTCCGTGTCCCTTTTATTCCCTATTTGTGTCTCCTATACAAAGTTTATTTCCTCTTCTCAGCAAAAAGCTATGTTATCTACTCATGTGATTGAGAAATGACGTTTGTAGTTTACCTTGAAATGCATCCAAATAAAGATGGATTAATAGGTGCATAGATATGTAATAAAGTAAATATAGCAAAATGTTAGCGATGATGGAATCAAGATGGTTTTTTCAACTTTTCTGTATTTTTGAAAAACATTTATGATAAAATGTTAGAAGTAAATTATTTTGAATGCCCTTTAGGAGAAAATGAGAAAAATAATAGCTAATTGTTAAAGTTACAAGTAATATTCACTAAGGAATTATTTTAATTTCCTATCTGCATTATAAATCAACATGTATACTGACCACCTCTGAGATACTGTCCTTAACAAGGTAGCATGCATCTGAAATAAACTGTGATCTCATGTCTCTCTCTCTCTCTCTAGCTACTTTGTTTTCCTTTATCTTACAAAAGACAGTCGTTTCCTAACCATAAATATTATGAACAAGACTACTTCTGAAGTGTGGTTGATAGATGGCCTGAGCCCTTGGGACCCACCAGTACTTATCCAGAAGCGAATACATGGGGTCCTTTACTATGTTGAACACAGAGATGATGAATTATACATTCTCACTAATGTTGGAGAACCTACAGAATTTAAGGTAATCCTGGATGCTCGTTGTTCCTATTTGGGCTGTTAAGAAGTGTCACACTTCGATCAACAACATTTCTTGCTCCAAGAGCTCATTGTTTTATAAATTGATGCCACCTTCCTATGTATAACCAATCCCATTTCTTTTCCCTTAGAGCTAATGCCTCTACATATTTTAATTGTGCCTAAAAAGTTAGTAAATAAAACATATTCCGTCTGAGTTTATGTTAACAAAATCAAACTTAGTAGCTTAAAAGAGCAAACTTATAAACTCGTGATTTTATGAGTTGGCAATTTGGATTGATCTCAGCTAGGCAGTTCTTCTCCTGGTATCAGCTAAGCTCACTGATGTATCTGTAGTCAGCTAGCTGTCAGTGCCCTCACTCAAATGTCCAGTGGTTGGCTAAGCACTGGACATACTGTCTCGCCACCCAGCAGGCTAGTCAGGACTCATTCGTATGGTTGATGGTCACACTTTATCCCTGATGCAGCGTTAGTTCCTTCAGCGTTTCATAAAACAGTGAGGACTAGTATGGTCTAGTTCTCAGTGATTGCATCTCTGCATGCTGCAGCTTTCGTGTTTTCTTACCTATATGTCTTCTAACTTTGTTCCACGTAGCTAATGAGAACAGCGGCTGATACCCCTGCAATTATGAATTGGGATTTATTTTTTACAATGAAGAGAAATACAAAAGTGATAGACTTGGACATGTTTAAGGATCACTGTGTTCTATTTCTGAAGCACAGCAATCTCCTTTATGTTAATGTGATTGGTCTGGCTGATGATTCAGTTCGGTCTCTAAAGGTATGTTTAATTTTCAGAAGTTAATACTGTTAATCAAAATATATATGCAGTTTAGCTTAACAGAACATCACATTTTGAATAGTGGCAGCAGTGTTCTTTTTCTTGAAAGGAATGTAACTTAAATGGAATTTAGCAAACTCACTCTTGGGTTTAGGAGGATTATCTTAGAATTACTTAGAGGATCTTGCTTTTTATGCAGTTTTACTTAAGATAGTGTCTTATGGCATGGACTTTACAAGTAGAGTTAAGTGCTAATATTTCTCTTTCTGTATATCTCTCTACCTCACATATCTCTACAACTTTAGATATAGTAAAAACTCAGGCCAAACTTGGTAGCTAGTGCCTAAACACTGACTGCTGTTCCCCCATCCCACATCCCCAACAGGGACAGTAGTGGTATCCACTGTGTTTTAGCCACTACATGCTTTTGTCTGCATCATCTTCTCTCTGCCAGTTTTCTTATCCGCAGGGGATGCAGGGAGCAAACTTTGGTTTCTTTCAGTGTAGGAGTAGCAGTGGTCTCCACAGCAGCACAGAAGGGTAATAGTGGCAAGACTGCTTGGCAAGCTGACTAGTTGATACTGCTTGTGGCTACCAGGAAAGATAACCTGCCTTCACAAGTGAACTTCCTAAAATTGGTGAATGACAACCTTATTGCCTAGTTTTAAAGCAGCATTAACATGTGAGTTGAGGTAGTAGGCACTGAAGGGAAGAGGATGGCTTCCATTTTGTTTGATATGAAAAGAGTTATTGAGCCAGTTGATGAGCAAACAGCATAGACCATTTATACCTCCCTAACTCCAATATTCTTAAAACTCCTGTAAAAATGCAATTTCAGTCAATTCAGTGGCTTTTTATTGAACTTTTATGTGCACAATACTGTATCGGGCAGTATAGAATCAAAAGCTGTTAAAGCAGAATATCCTAGCCTTAAGGAAGATATAGTTAATCATAAGATTAAACTAGTACACAAAGGTTAAGTATATCATGGATTTAAATAAGTAGTATCAAAAACATAAAATGTGCTGTGGGGCTCAAACTAGAGAAGAAGGCCCAGGAAAGCTTTTGGTAAAGTTGGTTGAATGTGAAATAAACCAGAGAGGAGAGAGAGGATTTTGACAGGTGGAGAGGGGATGGTATTCCAAGATGAGAAAGCCATCAAATGAAGCTGTATGCTCTGACATTCAGAAAATGTTCAGGAAACTGTTAATTGTTCTGTTTTATTAAAGCGCTATACATTTCTGGGGGATGAAGCCATGATTTGACTTTTTGTGAGTGTCAATATGAGGAATTTATTAATTATGAAAGGTAACATTTGAAGTTTTTGAGCAGGGGAATGGTTTGAGGAGTGGCAGCCATATTAGGATACACTAAACCAAAAAGAAGTAAGGGGCAGGAAGCTAGTTTTGAGATTGTTTTATTGGTATAAATAAGAAATAACAAGGGCCTGAAATAACTGAAATTCTCCAGCTACTCCCTAAAATCAAAAGATCAAATGTAATGTCCAGTCTTTTAGAACACTATGTAAGTGTCCTAAAACCAAAATGGTGACTGACTGGAGGGTTGTCCTTATTGTCTTCATCTGCTGGAGTGCAAAGTATTTCTTTTCACTTGCTAATTTTAAAAATTTTAATATTATTATTTTAGATAGCATTTCTTTTTTTTAACTTTTACTTTCAGGGGTACATGTGCAGGTTGGTTCAATAGATAAATTGTCTGCCATAGGGGTTTGATATACCTATTATTTTGTCACCCAGGTAATAAGTATAGTACCCAATAGGTAGTTTTTCAATCCTCACCCTCCTTCAACCCTCAGGTAGGCCCCAGTGTCTGTTATTCTCTTCCTTGTGTCCATATGGACACAATGTTTAGCTCCCACTTATAAGTGAGAACATGTGGTGTTTGATTTTCTGTTCCTCCGTTGGCTTGCTTAGGATAATGGCCTCCAGCTTCATCCATGTTGCTGCAAAGAACATTATCTCTTTTTTATGGCTGTGTAGTATTCTATGGTATATATGTACCACATTTTCTGTATCCAGTCTATCATTGATGGACATTTAGGTTGATTCCATGTCTTTGCTATTGTGATGAACATAATGTGTGCATGTGTCTTTATGGTAGAGCGATTTGTATTCCTTTGGTTATATATCCAATAATGGGATTGCTGAGTCAAATAGTAGTTCTGTTTTACATTCTTTGAGAAATTCCCAAACTGCTTTCCGCAGTGGCTGAACTTACATTTCCACTAGCAGTGTATAAGCTTTCCCTTTTTTCTGCAGCCTCACCAGCATCTGTTATATTTTGACTTTTTAACTACAGTCATTCTAACTGATGTGAGATGGTATCTCATTGTGGTTTCGATTTGCATTCCTCTAATGGTTAGTGATGTTGAGCATTTTTTTCGTATGCTTGTTGGCTGCATGTATGTCTTCTTTTAAAAATATCTGTTCATGTCCTTTGCCCACTTTTTTATGGTGTTGGGGTTTTTTTCTGTTTTTGTTTGTTTTGCTTGTTAATATAAGTTCCTTATAAATTCTGGATACTAGATCTTTGTCAGATGCATAGTTTGTAAATATTTTCTCCCATTCTGTAGGTTGTCTATTTACTCTGTTGATAGTTTATTTTGCTGTGCAGGAACTCTTTAGTTTCCAGTTGCTGGTTTTTGTTTTTGTTGCAATTGCTTTTGGCATCTTTGTCATAAAATCTTTGCGTTTCTGTAGAATTATATTTCCTAGGTTTTCTTCAAGGGTTTTTATAGTCTTAGGTTTTACATTTAAGTCTTTAATTCATCTTGAGTTGATTTGTATATATGGTGTAAGGAAGGGGTCCAGTTTTCAATCTTCTGCCTATGGCTAACCATTTACATGTTAACTGGTGCCAAATTCAGACATCTTCAGTTGGGAAACTGGTGGAGCATCTATTATTATTTCAGTCTGTATGAATAAGAATGGGAGAGAATATGTAATTTCTAGCAATGCACTTGTTAGAACAAAATTCTATGTCAGGAAAGTTAGAAATGTCATGTGGAGTTTACTCTGCTATATGATTTGACTTCTAAGTAAATATGACCTTTTATGTTTTTTGTAAGTATTCTTATTTTAAAGATATGCCCCAGTTTCCATGGTTTTAAATTCCACTGGAACAAACATTATGTCTTTAATTTATTCTGTATCTTCTATCTCTTCATTTTCTGACCCTTCCCAAATGATAGTACCTATTACGACTTTTATAATGTTCTAGTCATCATCAAGTGGAATTAAATACTTCTTGATCTTTCTGGTTAGTACCTGGTATATAATAAAGAGAATTTTATAGATCAGACCCTTTTTATGAACCTGAATAATGTTAATTAATATACATAGACAGTGCCATCCATACACAAAAGACAAAATCTGTAACCATAGCGTGAGTGCATTATAAAATATTTCTTTATGCAGTATCTCTGCCTGGTGGGCACTTGATTAAAAGATCTTTTTAAATTCAATCTCAGCCTGTAATCCCAGGACTTTGGGAGACCAAGGCAGGCAGATCACCTGAGGTCAGGAGTTCAAGACCACCCTGGCCAACATGGCAAAACCCTGTCTCTACTAAAAATACAAAAAATATAAAATACAAAGAATACTAAAAATACAAAAACTAGCCAGGCGTGGTGGCAGGCGCCTATAGTCCCAGCTATTCTGGAGGCTGAGGCAGGAGAGTCACTTGAAGCCGAGAGCTGGAGGCTGCAGTGAGCCGAGATCACGCCACTGCATTCCAGCCTGGGTGCAAGAGCAAGACTCCGTCTCTAAATAAATAAATAAATTCTATCTTAGCAACAGAAATGTAAAACCCTTCACATATTTGCCTCGTATCCTTGGTCATCATGCCATCAGTATTTTCTGGAAGTATTTTTTTTTTTGTCACAAAAAGAAGTTATGATATTTAATTTAGGCCAGTTGGGACGTTTTTTGCTGTATGCTAACATCAGTTTTATTTAGAGGAGGAGTCTGCATATTCAGGCCAATTTTCTTTCGGCATGTATGTCTTATTCTTTTGATGAAATAACTATAGTTTGCTGGTAGAGTGCTAAAACTGAACCTGTTTCTGTCAGGTATCTAAGGAATGTCTCCCTATCTCCTGGCCTACTTACTCTCTGGTGCTGTCCATTAATATACACAGATACACGGCAGGCTTATCTGAATAGGAAATGTGGCTTAAGATATCCTCGAGTTAGTTAATACTTATATCTGCATTAGCTGGATGAACTTTTAAAAGTCCATAGCCTTGAAACAGTTTTTATTATGATTAAAACATTAATGTTGGTCCCATTAGTTTTAGAAAAACACCAAAAATACTTTTTGATTTATTGGAACCACTTGGTCTAAAGCTAAGACAGCTTACTGCGTGGGTCACATAGAGACTGTCCTGAAGTCTCATCAAAGGGCAGAAAAACTTGAGCTTCCATGGGCTAAGGAACCTTGTACCCTCGCTCTGAGGCCTGGTTATGAGGTTTGTAGCAGTGCTTCCTTTTTTTCCCTCTCAAGTCTCAGTTTGCTTGCTTATAACTATGCTACCAGATTTCTCAATTTTTGTTTACATTTTACTCTCCAGTTATGGCTTAAATTTAAATAGACAAGTTATCCTTTAAAACAACCCTCAATGTGAGAAGCATACATTAGGAGCTTTTAGAGATTGCAGATGTGTGTCCTTATTAGTGTTTCATGAAAATAGATTTTTTTTTTTTTTTATTAATAAGAGATTTGCTCAGAGAACGTAAACTCTGGCTGTAGTTGCTGCGGGTGGAATGGTATCCTCTTTACGCACAAATCCCCGGCTGCCCTTTTTCAATAGTGCCCACCAGTGATGTTTCTGTGCCTCTGATTTTCTAAGGAATTTGCTCTTTCTACAATTACTCAGGAAAAGAAAGGCAATTTTCTTTTAATGTTCTGCCTCTTGGTACCATTTCTAACACTCTGTCAACCTGCTTACCAGAGTTCTTTAAAAGGTGTAAGAGGGATGTTAGTGCAAGGCTTGAAGCTGGACCCTGCTGCTCTGAGAGAATAAATTTTGATTCCTTTCCTTTTTTCTTAAAGTTAAGAACCTTGAGTATAATAGCTGTGAGTCTCTCAGAGTAGATGTGCCAGAAGAGGTTTTGTTCTGCACAATGGTTAGCCTAGGAGCTAAAAGTTAGAAACAAATTGCAAATGCCTTAATGCTGCTGAGCCCGTTTATAGCCCTGAAATAATAACTGTCATCACTGTGGCTGTCCAGGCAGCAGGGTAAGGACTAGTGGGAAATTATGAAAAACACACGCATGTGAGGAATTTCATGTTCTTTGAGAACAGAGATCTTGGCAGTGTCAGTGGGTTCTGGAATTACTATTTGATTTGCTCTTATTCTTCCATTTTACTATTTTATTATCCAAGATTATACCCCAAAATAAACTTTTATGTTAAAGGCAATTTCATGTAAAGCTAGAATCATGATAAATCATTTTCCTATAGTTTGTCTTATTTTATTGGTCATTAATGTACAGTTTTGTTTTTTATTTGAAATATATGTTGTTGTGATAAAGTAATCCTTGAATGAGGCATCACGTGGTAACAAAAAGTAAACGAGATATCCACATCATCTTGTTTGCAGAAGACTTAGAAATTTAATTAATGATACTTGGTGGCCTAAATAAAGAATAAAAATAGCTGTTTTATTTCTTTAGCTCCCTCCTTGGGCCTGTGGATTCATAATGGATACAAATTCTGACCCAAAGAACTGCCCCTTTCAACTTTGCTCTCCAATACGTCCCCCAAAATATTACACATACAAGTTTGCAGAAGGCAAACTGTTTGAGGAAACTGGGCATGAAGACCCAATCACAAAGACTAGTCGCGTTTTACGTCTAGAAGCCAAAAGCAAGGTAGGTCTTATAATCTTCACTTTCAGCTCCCATTTACTGAAAGCATACCGTTTGCCAGATGCCATGCAGTTGTTGGAGTTACATTAGCACGGTTTCGTAATGTAGATTTCTTAGACCACAGTAATACCCAAATGACTTTAGGGATACGTGAATTTTTTTTAACCTTAATATTCATGTTTGTTTTAACATGGATTAGAAAATTTATAGCATGTCGGCCGGGCGCGGTGGCTCACGCCTGTAATCCCAGCACTTTGGGAGGCCGAGGCGGGTGGATCACAAGGTCAGGAGATCGAGACCATCCTGGCTAACACGGTGAAACCCCATCTCTACTAAAAATACAAAAAATTAGCTGGGCATGGTGGCGGGCGCCTGTAGTCCCAGCTACTTGGGAGGCTGAGGCAGGAGAATGGCGTGAACCCAGGAGGCGGAGCATGCAGTGAGCCTAGATCGTGCCACTGCACTCCAGCCTGGGCTACAGAGCAAGACTCCGTCTCAAAAAAAAAAAAAAAGAAAATTTATAGCATGTCAAACTTTTTATTTTACATATTGTTTATGTCCGATTTTTTAAAGTTGATTTTAAGAAAAAATTAATAGAGTTGGTATGTAGTTATGGCAAAAATAGTGAAGGTGGTAGTTGACTAGAGTAAACTAGACTGATACAGTCCCTGCCCTCATGGAGCTTACATCTAGCAGGAAAGATGACATGTTTAAAAAGTCATTAATAATGTACTGACTGCTGCAAAGGAGGACATACTGAGTACAGTGGGAGCATAGAGCAAAGGGATTTTACCTAGTCTAGAGAGATCAGGGAAGTTTTCTCCAAGGAAGTTATGTCTCAGGTAAGACCACTAGGATGATTAAGAGTAAACTAGAAGGGAGATAGGGGATTCCATTTTGTATAGAGGCCCTGAATTTGGGGAGAAATTATACAATTCAAGAAGTGTAGGGCTGGCCGGGCGCAGTGGCTCACACCTATAATCCCAGCACTTTGGGAGGCTGATGCGGGCAGATCACGAGGTCACGAGGTCGAGACCAGCCTGGCCAATATGGTGAAACCCCATCTCTACTAAAAATACAAAAAATTAGCCGGGCGTGGTGGCAGGTGCCTGTAATGTCAGCTACTCAGGAGGCTGAGGCAGGAGAATCCTTTGAACCCAGGAGGCAGAGGTTGCAGTGAGCCAAGACCTCACCACTGCTCTCCAGTCTACAGAAGAAGTGTAGGGCTAGGCACAGTGGCTCAAACTTGTAATCCCAACACTTTGGGAGGCCAAGCTGGGAGGATCACTTGAGCCCAGAAGTTAGAAACCAACCTGGGCAATATAGTGAGACCTCATCTCTACAAAAACCAAAAATATTAGCCAGGCATGGTGGCATATGCTTGTAGTCCCCTGCTTCTTGGGAAGCTGATGTGGGAGGATTGCTTGAGCCCAGGAGGTTGAGGCTGCAGTGAGTTGTGATTGCGCCATTGCATTCCAGCCTGTGTGACAGAGTAAGATCCTGTCTCAGAAAAAGAACAAATACAAAGGAGGCCATTATGGCCAAAATCAAGTAAAAGAGGGAAGATTGGCAGGGTGAGGAGTAGAGAGAGATGAGACACAGAAAAGGAAATAACAAATATCCATATTCCAAGTATACTCAATATACAGAATTTACAAATTTATGCAAGTAGGGAACAAATTAATATATAAACTATAGCCTTGAATTTAAGGAAACTTCAGACTTTAGCATATCATATATCAGATAATTTCACATGTGCTGACACAATGAATTACAACACAAGCCTTTTATTCTTAGGAATTTTTTTCTTTAATTCATTTATTTTTCTCTGACAATCTTTAAGTAAATATTAATATTTTTATATTACAAAAGCAATACATGCTTGTTGAACAGATGCAAAAATACAGAACAAATCTTAAATGACTACTTCTCAGTACCATTTGCTTGCTGCACCTCTTAGAAATAATCATTGTTACCCACTTAGTGTATTATCTTTTAGATAGGTTTTGTTTGGTTTTACAAACATGGAATTAGACTAGTCTATCAAAATGTTGCAATTATTGGACCCGAGATGGAAAGAACAGTTAAGCACCATGTTCTTGGAGAGCCAAGAGGGGAGAAGGGAAGCAGCTGCTGAATGGAAGCGCTATACCTTTCCACAGGCATTTTAGTACTGCTGGCAAACCCAGATCCAGCCCATCACAGGAGTAGCTACTGTTTTACCTCTTCCTTTCAAAACTTTTCAACAAGCAAGTTTTTCTGATTGTATAATTGAAGTTGGGGAAGAGTTGGGAAGTGAAAAGACCAAGAGCGTTTTATAGAAATTAATCTACATCAAGTTTTATAAAAGTGAATCTTACTAAAAGTGAAAGTTAACAATGTCATAACAACTTGGGTATTTTAAAGAAGAATGAGAGGAGAATTTCCTCCTTATTTGATTACATTTTGCTGTCTCCAGTTATTGCCCCAAAGTGAAGTTTTCAAAATGAGAATGAAAATATGAAGAGTGACTTGGATATATTATTTATTTTCTTTATGTAAACGGTGCTATTTCATTAGTTTAAGCAGGGTGAAAACCAATTTCTTTATCTTTTTTCTGTGAAAGGTAGATCAGAATTAGTTCTTTTGTCTGTTCCGAGACTGCCTAGTTTCAATCAACTGGAATTGATGAGTTTGAGCTACATTGGGGGATGGTTACATAACCTACAAGTAACTTAGTAACCTTACAAATAATTTAACTTACTTTAACCCTACAAAGAATTTTACCTAAAAATTTTAAAACCACTTAAAATTTTTTTTTAATAAAGTTAAATGGGCCTTTGAAGAGGATTGTGGTAGTTATCAGTAACATCAGTAAGATTTCAGGTCTTAATGGTTGAGAATTCCGACTACAGAGGATAGAAAATTGAGCTGGTAAGACTTTAGTCAGCATATTTGTAGATACTCAAAAGTGAAAAATGCCCATATCTAGCTCTTAGGCATAGAAAGAGTGCTATACTAGGACTTCTAACCTTGGTAAGTATTTTGGTTTCATCTGAAAATTTAAAATTATAGTAGGTAGTGAAGAACTCTTTAAAATTACATTATTGTCATGAAAAGCTGCATTTAATAAAATGTTTTCAGGCCAATCTTGCTGCTCTTTTCTGGTTAATACTGTAGGACAGCAAGGTAGCTGAAACCAAAAGCCATGATTTATTTTTAGAGACCATAATTCTTTTTCTTAAACAAATTTGTGCTCAACATCAGTAGGTAGCACACAAGTGGGGATAGTGCACCTCAATGTATTTTAAATTGGGATAAAACAGTTATTATAAAAGACTCTTCTTTACATACATAGTAATTCTTCATTTCTAGGATGGAAAATTAGTGCCAATGACTGTTTTCCACAAAACTGACTCTGAGGACTTGCAGAAGAAACCTCTCTTGGTACATGTATATGGAGCTTACGGAATGGATTTGAAAATGAATTTCAGGCCTGAGAGGCGGGTCCTGGTGGATGATGGATGGATATTAGCATACTGCCATGTTCGGTGAGTCAGTATATTTTACCTGGCATGTAAGTGCTAGACCATTGTGAGAGATGTCAAGAATAACAATATATATCAGGGAACAAAAGCTTATTTTTTTCATTCTTATTATTCAATTTTTGTATTCCTAAACCAGCACTGGTGAAACTTGATTCTGTAAAAGATTAGTTGATCCAAAAAGCAAAAGGATAGGTTTTTAGGATTTTTGCATAGCGGTACCAGACTCTGTACTTATTTAGTAATATTATTATTTCCTTTCAGTTCTCCTGAATTTAGGTTTAAGTAGCCTCTCAATCTGAACTGTTTTCCATTTAACTTCCATTTTATTTCAGCTGTTTTCAAGACACAAATATTATTTTGTATTTCTGCTTAAAATTCTTCTCCACCTCCCCATCTCTAGAACAAAGTCCAGATTCCCCAGTATAATACTCCTAATGGTCTGATTGATCTCTGTAGTGGCATTTATCATCAGACCCTTTTTTGTTTGTTTGTTTGTTTGTTTGTTTGTTTGAGACAGTTTTGCTTTGTCGCCCAGGCTGGAGTGCAGTGGCACAATCTCGGCTCACTGCAACCTCTGCCTCCCAGGTTCAAGTGATTCTCATGCTTCAGGCTCCTGAGTAGCTGGGACTACAGGCGCACACCACCACACTGTCTGAATTTTTTTTTTTTTTTTTTGAGATAGAATCTTGCTCTGTTGCCCAGGCTGGAGTGTGCAGTGGCATGATCTTGGCTTACTGCAGCCTCTGCCTCCAGTGTTCAAGCGATTCTCCTGCCTCAGCCTCCTGAGTAGCTGGGATTACAGGTGCCTGCCATAACTCCTGACTAATTTTTGAAATTTTTGTAGAGATGGGGTTTCACCATGTTGGCCAGGCTGGTCTCGAACTCCTGACCTCAAGTGATCCGCCTGCCTCAGCCTCCCAAAGTGCTGGGATTACAGGCATGAGCCACCGCACCAGCCTGATTTTTTTGTATTTTAGTAGAGACAGGGTTTTCCAATGTTGCCCAGGCTGGTCTCGAACTCCTGAGCTCAAGCAGTCCGCCCGCCTCAGCCTTCCAAAGTCATGTCCTTTTATTTTTTTTTTTTTTTGTTTTTTATTTTTTTGAGATGGAGTCTCACTCTGTCTCCCAGGCTAGAGTGCAGTGGCGCAATCTCCGCTCACTGCAACCTCCGCCTCCCAGGTTCAAGTAATTCTCTTGCCTCAGCTTCCCGAGTAGTTGGGCTTATAGGCACGCACCACCACACCTGGCTAATTTTTTCTATTTTTAGGAGAGACGGGGGTTTCACCATGTTGACCAGTCTGGTCTCAAACTCCTGACCTCAAGTGATCTGCTCACCTCAGCCTACCAAAATGCTGAGATGACAGGCTTGAGGCACTGTGCCCAGCCCCCAAAGTCATGTCTTTTAAATGACATGCTCTGTCACCTCCTTGCCCTTATACATGCTGTGTCGTATCTGTGTCTTAATGCCTTTTCTTTGCCCTCTGGAAACTCAAATTTTTCCTTCACAACTCAGTTTAGGCATCATCTCCTTAAAAGCATTTGTGTTCCTGACTCGTGTATATACCCCTCACCTGGCAGATGGATGTTCTTTTCCTCTGCTCCTGTAATACCTTAAATACACTTGTGTTGTAGCAATGACACCACATTGCTGGGTAAGTCATTGTTTTCTTACCCCACAAAATTACTGTCTTCTCCAGGGTAGGGGATTTTCGTTTGTTTCTACTTTTAAGGTCTGTACTTAATCCCTGATAAATGGGCGGGCACTCAAAATATATTCGTTGAATCAATTCTGGATTGTCTATATCAGGAGTTGGCAAACCTTTTTCTCTAAAGAACTACATAGTCACATTTTAAGCTTTGCAGGCCGCATACAGTTTCTGTTGCACATTTCCTTGTTTTCACTCAACCTTTAAAAAGCAAAAACCAGTCTTAGCTCCAGGGCCACACAAAAACAGGCCTCCAGGTGTAGTTTGCTGACCCCAGCCTACATTATTAACTTTTTTTTTCCACTAAAACTTTTTTGCCCTTCAATTTCAGAGGTGGTGGTGAGTTAGGCCTCCAGTGGCATGCTGATGGCCGCCTAACTAAAAAACTCAATGGCCTTGCTGATTTAGAGGCTTGCATTAAGACGCTTCATGGCCAAGGCTTTTCTCAGCCAAGTCTAACAACCCTGACTGCTTTCAGTGCTGGAGGGGTGCTTGCAGGAGCATTGTGTAATTCTAATCCAGAGCTGGTGAGAGCGGTGACTTTGGAGGTGAGTACGCTCTGTCTCTACTGTTTATGGAATGGGGGAGGTGTGAAGCCATAGGCTACTCTAAGAAAAATGTTTTTGGGCTGGCACAGCGGCTCATGCCTGTAATCCCAGCACTTTGGGAAACTGAGGTGGGCAGATTGCTTACCAGGAGCTCGAGACCAGCCTGGGCAACATGGCGAGACCCTGTCTCTGCAAGAAATTAAAAAAAAAAAAAACCTACCCAGGCTTGTTGGTAAGAGGATCTCTTAAGAGGTTGAGGCTGCAGTGGACCACTGTGCTCCAGCCTGGGCAACAGAGTGAGACGTTGTCAAAAAAAAAAAAAGGAAAGAGAAACATTTCTGTTACAGTTTTACCATAGCATAGGAGTATAACAAAGCTTTTAAGTTTTAAACTCAGAATTATAGCTTGAGGAGAACTTCTAAAGTTATTTTAATCCAACTATTAACCCTTATTCTTCTCTGATACAGTGTTCTTTATTATCTTTAAGGCTTTCCACTGAAAGATATTAATGGCTATTTCCATTGCTCATTTGTATTTGTAAGGACATTTAGAATTGGTGAAAAAGCACTGAAGCATATATGAGTCCCAGTTGAGAAAGCCAGGCAAAGCACGCTGTGACTCTGGAATGCACTGAGTCCTTTGGCTCCTGGTCACCTTGACAGGCTACTGCCCATCAACATTTCAGTCCTAGATTTATAGGCTCTTTATTTTTAGATAGCCCATTCTTAATGGTCGTTTGGGCATAGTTTTTCCGTATTTTAATTGAAATATCTTACCCTGTTCTGAAAATGATGATCTTTTCCCAGTGTCAGAAATTACGAAGTTACATTATAGCAGTTGGTTTCACTGCTATCATTCTCCTACTTCTGGGTTACTCTGAAAAATAATGACTGAGATGGGAGAGAGTAAATTATTTTCAGGATTTTTTATTTTGAGGTTGGGGAGTTTATACTGTGGGCTTGTAAATAAGTGTTAAATAGTAGTCACCTGTAAGTCTATTTTTTAAAAACAGAAAAATGTGGAGAATAGCCTATGCACAAAGATAATGGCAGAATTATTTACAGTTTAAAGAAAAAGCAACTAGCTTTTGACTTTTAGAAATATAAAAGGAAATAATGAGAAGGATATTTATGCTAGGTTGCTTATTATAGTGAAGACTAGGAGACAACCTTTTATACATATATAAGTCAAATTCTTCTTATAAGCACCAAAAATCAACCCTAATTTAAGCAGAAAAGGGATTAAAGGGCATTAGGAAAATGTAGGTATCTTCAGACCAGTGTTAGAGGCTTCAGAGCCAAAGGCATAGAATTGGCCCAATGAAACTATTACTGCCGCCACCGCCAAGCACAAATCACCTCACACTGCCAGTGCAACTTCTAGAGCTGGATATAGCTGTGGCACTTTTGCCAGAATAAATTATCTGTGATCACTGCTTCTTTGAATCACTAACTTCCCATGCAGAATGTAAAGCACATGTGTCTGGTTGATAGACCCAAGTCACACATGGGTCACACAGCTACTCCCAAGCTGCAGGGAAAAATGGGAAAGAGAAGTCTAGCACTTAGTATCTCCACAGTGAGAGGCAGGCTCTAGCTGATAAGGTTGGAGGTTTTTCAAATGCAAAAAAGTTCATATGGTAGGCAGCCAAAAAGAATTACAGATGACTCACTATAATTGGTTAATGTTAATATGAGGGAAAGCTAAAAAGTCTGTTAACAGAAGAAAATAAAGCTAAGTGAAAAATACAGCCTTCATTTTTGTTTTGTTGTTTTTGTGGGGTTTTTGTTTTTTTGTTTTGTGTTGTTTTGTTTTTTGAGTCAGAGTTTTGCTCTTTCACCCAGGCTGGAATGCAATGGCACACGAACACAGCTCACTACAGCCTCAACCTCTGGGGCTCAGGTGATCCTCCCACCTCAGCCTCCTGAGTATCTGGGACTACAGGCATGTGCCACCATGCCCTGCTAATTTTTGTGGTTTGTTGTTGTTGTTGTTTTGTAGAGATGTGGTTTTACCATGCTACCCAGGCTAGTTTCAAACTCCTGGGCTCAAGTGATTTGCCCACCTCAGCCTCCCAACGTGCTGGGATTACAGGCATGAGCCACCATGTGCGACCCAGCCTTCGTTTTATTAAATTTTGTAACACTAATTATAAGACAATGGGTTGTTTTCTCTTCTTTCACCTTGGGTATTTTCCAGAGTTTCTTTACTTAGCGTTTTTTGCTTTTAATATAAAATGTCCAACTGGTCAAAAAGACTTTATTCCTTGTGTATTTTTTTCATTTAAAAATTTTTAATTATGGTAAAATACCATAAAATTTTCCATCTCAACCATTTTTAAGTGAATAGTTCAGTAGTGGTAAGTGCACTCATAGGCTTATGCAGTCAATCTCCAGAACTCGCTTTTCATCTTAACAAAACTGAAACCCTGTACCGATTAAACAGCTCTCCATTTGCTTCTTCCCACAGCCTCTGTCTCTGTGAATTTGACTACTCAAACACCTCACATAGGTGGAGTCATACAAAATTTTTTGTGACTGGCTTATTTCACTTAGATTATATCCTTGAGGTTCATCCATATTGTAGCATGGATCAGAATTTTATTCGTTTTTAAGGCTGAATAATATTCCATGTAATATTGCATGTGTATACCACATTTTGCTTATTCGTTCTTTGGTTAATGGACACTTGAGTTGCTTCCACCTTTTGGCTGTTGTGAATATGCTGCTGTGAACATAGGTATGCAGATCTCTTTAAGACCCTGCTTTCAGTTTTGGGGATTATATGCCAGGAGTGGAATTGCTGGATCATATGGTAATCTTAAGCTTAACTCTTTGATGAACCACAATACTGTTTTCCATAGCAGCTCCCCCATTTTACATTCCAACCACCAGTGTATCAGGATTCCGGTTTCTCCACATTACTGCCAATACTTGTTGTTGTTGTTGTTGTTGTTTTAATATAATAACTAACTGTCCTAATTGGTATGAGACAGTAGCATTTATTGCTTTTATATAAGAAAAAATATAAATGAATAAAAGGTACTAAGCTAAAAATAAATATTGTGAAATTAGAAGATAAACCATTTCTTGTTATATGTCATTTAAGGAATCTGAAGACTTTAAAAGTAGGTTATAAATTACAGGCCCTGGTTAAGGACGGAGTATTCTAGCTCCTAGGAATCTACATGGCTTGAGTTATTTTCTCTCTTATTAGTATGTATATTCATAAAATAGAATGTTTTTCTGAAACTCACTTACCAACCTCTTACTTGAAGTATAAGTTTCTTTGCCTTTTTTTTAGGCACCTTTCTTGGATGTTCTCAACACCATGATGGACACTACACTTCCTCTGACATTAGAAGAATTAGAAGAATGGGGGAATCCTTCATCTGATGAAAAACACAAGAACTACATAAAACGTTACTGTCCCTATCAAAATATTAAACCTCAGGTAGTGAAAGACAATTGTGTTAGACTATCCTGAATTTACACAGAAGATAATAAAAAAAAAAAACTTATCCAGGCTGAAGCAAAAATAGGAGCTTTAGAGATGTTTCTACTTATGATGCCCAGATATCTTCAGCACCATCTCTGCTCATGCTTCATGTTTAATACCTCAGGGGAATAGACTTATCATGCCTTAATTACTAAATTAGCTAAGGTCCTTTAGTCAAGAAAAGGCTATTCCAGATAACAAGTAGTCTACTACTGTAATGCTGAGGCTCTCTCAAGATAGCAAGTGAGAAAAAGCATAGAGCACTTACAGGGAAAAATTGGAGGTAATTATTTTTCATAGTCTCTATAGTGGCAAGGGACCGTAAGAAATAATGTAAACTCTTTGTGCATGTATTTTCTTTCAGCATTATCCTTCAATTCACATAACGGCATATGAAAACGATGAACGAGTACCTCTGAAAGGAATTGTAAGTTATACTGAGAAACTCAAGGAAACCATCGCGGAGCATGCTAAGGACACAGGTGAAGGTAGGAGACCCCCTAGAAGCAGGGAACATGGCCAAACAGACTACTACCCACAGCACACTGCTCAGAGGAATATATTTCAGGCTGTAGCCAAATCATCTGCCCAGGATTTAGGGCAAACAATTATTTTGCTATGTTGACTCCCCAGTTAAAGTGTACGTAACTACATATCTATACATACACTGCCTCACCTCTTTTTCAAAGGACAGTATTAAAATAGGTAGGCAGGACACAAAGGAAACAGGAAATTTAAGAATCAGATATAACTTGGAGATGCACTGCCATACAATTATTAATTCATTTAACAATATTTATTGAGCTGTTATTCTTGGGAATCTCTAAAAGACAGATTCTGAGATTTTTGTTTTGGGCCATCAGTGCCCAAACTGTTTAGCTGCATGAATTTCCTCTAGCTAGCTGTTTCAGCTTTATGAGATAAGAATCCCTCCCTTTTGCCTTGAAACTACATGCCATATCAGTCTCCCTGTATTCATCTCCATTTGTCACCCGCATCCATTGCTGTAGTTGGTGTTTTCAGGGCATAAGACTCTCAGATTCCACAGGGCAGGTTGATGATCTCCTGGGTTTCAACCTTGTCCGTGTGGCACCATATAGTCTTTTCTATACGGCCTCTTCCTGCTTTTGCTGTGTCAGAAGTTTGTCTTCTGCTGCTTGTCCCCTCCCATCTTTTTGTTGATGATGGTGGTTTTTGCTTTTTATTCCTTTACTATTATTTGAACTGAGTACTCAAAGAAGAGGGGAGGAATGGGTCTCAATCTTCCAAAGAAGATCCCATACAATCTTCTAATTGTTCTACATGTTAACTCTTCCAGGCTATCAGACCCCTAATATTATTCTAGATATTCAGCCTGGAGGCAATCATGTAATTGAGGATTCTCACAAAAAGGTATGTTATCAAGGCCCTCTCAGTGGACAGATTCCCGAACTAGATACATGTTGTTTTCACATTTTCAGTGGTTGCAGCAGGTTTATGACAAAGCCACTTCACAAATGTCCTATCTATGGGTGAGACCCAGGAGGGGAGGGAGGGACACTGTGTCAATCAAGAGAAATGTCTCTCTCTTGTACTTGATACATGAGCTCTGTTAAAGAAAATAATTTAATCTTAATTGTTGGAAGCCTTTTGCCTCTCTCTCGAATGAAAGTATTCTTGCCATAAATTGCTGACTTCACGGTTAGGTAAAGATGGATAGATAAAGAGAAGCTTAAACAATGGCATTTTACTACAAAGGCCTTCTATTTAATTTTTTTAATGTGTTTCTTTTAGATTACAGCCCAAATTAAATTCCTGTACGAGGAACTTGGACTTGACAGCACCAGTGTTTTCGAGGATCTTAAGAAATACCTGAAATTCTGAAACACTGCATTCAACTGGGAATTGGAAACACACTGAAATATTTCATAGTCTTACTTCCAATTGAGTTAGCAAAAAAAAAAATTAATAACTTGAGACTTTTAAGTTATTAATTTTTTAAAATGTGCTTCTCCATCTAAATTTTGCTTAGTCTACATCTCACTTGCTTATACTATTCTCTCCATTGATGCACATGCCCATTAACCTAGGAAAGTAGTTTTCAAATCATGCTCCTTAGAAGGATGTGGAGTAGAGGGAAGGGAAGGATTGGTGATAGCAGAGCTCCAGGCCTCCCTTCCAGTCAGAACAGTTGAGCAGTTTACAAATTAGTGTCCTGCCTCTTTGCTAGCAAATGCTTTTAGACACTGTGGCAGTGAGTCATCCTCTAATTTCTATGACTGCATTTTAAGGGAAAAGATAAAATTCTTCCCCTTAAAATTCGTTAAAGTTTTTGAATAATCTGGGGTCCTAATGTGTTCTGGTCATCCCTGATTGATGCTATCTGAATAAAGTTATAAGCTCCTATAAGCCATAATTTACTTTTAAACATTTTATTTTTTTCAAAACATTTGAGAACCTTTCTTAAAGCAGTTACATTCAAGCTACAGAAATATCGAAGAATTAATGATTGTTCACCAAGCAGCATGCTGTACATGAAGCTATTACAAATGCTTACAATCCCAGTGAAATGCCAGTGTCTTCATCTCTTCATAAAGGTGCCTAACACGAGGTATACAGTATGTTCAGTACACTGGAATAGCATGCTCGATTGGAAACAAAGCATCTATCTCTGAAAGCTGTTTGGCGATGAAGGAGATTCTTCGTGTTGTGTTCAAAGATGAGTCCCTCTCCCTTGTCCAGAAAAATGCCACTTGTATCAACTTTACTGCCTTTGTCGGCAGAATTGGTACTTAACCTTATTCTCATTGTAGCGGGAAGGCCCGAAATCATATTATGTAGATTTAACAGTGTTGATTCTCCAAAATTCAGAACCACGATAAAGATTCTGTCGATGCCATCCAGCTCTCTTGTGTACACAACATAGTGGCTGTCATTCCTCAAATGGCAAAACCAGCCCCTGTTGAGGAGTAGCTCATTGGCATGAAGTAGACTTAAATCTTGATATAACTTCAAAGCCGATCTGGGCTGAGTCTTTTGGACCTATTTTTTAAAAAAAGTATTTACATAAGTGTTTGATTCTAAGAATTGTTTGTAAGTATTTTTAATATATTGTAAGGAGTTATTTACCCAAAACACTTGCTCCAATTTTGCCCCTTATAATTGCCAAATTGTAAGCATCAATAAGTAGGTAAGAACAATTTATATAAAAACTGATAGAAATGACAAATTCGGGGTTTCAGCTTGTCTGGGAGTCAATAAGTATGCACAGTGCTCTGCTACATTGTAGAGTTTCTGTAGAGATCAAATTTGACTCCACTTTAGGAGTCCCAAAGCAAATGTCCATGTCTAAGATGAATATTTAACTTGCATAGTCATTCTGTGCTATATTGTAACTGCCAGATGGCCAGAAGGAAGGCAACAGTGGACTCAGACTTCTGAGGAATTTGGGTTTGTTCCCCTTTGTAGACTAATGTGTAGGTTGCTGTTGTGCGAAGATAGTGTAACTTTAGCAGACATGTATTTCTTGCACAGCTAATAGAAGACAAAGTTGAAAAAAAGGATGCAAAATAAAAAGCTGCCTAAGGTGAAAGTTAGAAATTGTAGACTTTTTTTTACCATAATAGTATGTGTTCATTAAAGATTATTTGGGTTTATTTTACAGCTATATAAAACATAATTTGATGATGTACTTCTAACCTTTCAAGCATTTTCTATTATTGACTATATAATATAGCCTCCATAAATGTTTTTAATGACAATATTCTGTTGAACGGTTGTACCATACTCAGCCATGCCCTTTCATTTTGACGGTAGTGTTTCTAATATTTTCTACTTTTATTCCCCTCCCTTCATTTTTGTATTACTTAAGGTAGAGTATCAGAAAGACAGTTACTTTGTCAAAGAGTATGGGCACTTGATACATAATGCCAAATTATTCTTCATAAGAGCTGTTGCCAAATCAGTGATAATGTTCATTTAATTGTATTCTTGCCAGCCATGTTTACTGGGGTGATAGTTGTTATTGTGGTTGTTATTGTTCTTTAGGGGTAGGTTCCCAATATGTGGTCTTTAAATAATTATCTAATGGTGTTTAAAAAGATGTTTATTCTGTTTGTCAGGTACAAAGATATTTGTGATACATGTATGACTTGTCAAAGTTATTAACATTTTCTCTAGCCTTAGGTAATGCATGAAAGCACATGTTTCAGTGCCACTCACATAAGAAGTGCCCGGTAAGTGTTAGCTATTATTGTCTACTTGAGTTACTACTTTCTAAAGGTATGTTGAAGTCTTTTTCTGTAATTGCAGATTTGTTGATTTTGCATTTCAGTATTTTCTATATTTTGAAGCTGTTAGATGCATAGTCATGATTTTTGGTGGAATGTTTTATCAATTTTTGAAAATTGCCTTTGTCTCATATAATGCTTTTCATATTGAACTATATTTTGTCTGCTATTAAATATTTCCAAGCCTGATTTTTGTAATTTTATTTTTTATTCAATTACAAGAATACATACTATAAAAAGGTTTTCTTCAACACCTTTCCATAGCTTCACAGTTCCCCTCAGAGACAGGCACTATAACTATTTATATGTTCTTTTGTTTTTATGTATCATATGAAATGATACATTCTGTGCCTATGCTAACATATGTTTATATATTTTTCTTTACACAGTTGGTGATATGTTACCATTCTATACTTTATTGAATACATGTTTGAAATTGTCTCATATCAATGTATATAGAACTCTCATTTTTAAAAGCTGCATACTGGGCCCATAGTTGATAGAACTGGTTTTCTATTGATAAAATATTTAAATCATTTCTTGTGTCTTCTATTAAAAACAAATATTGCAGGCCAGGCAAGGTGGCTCAGGCCTGTAATCCTAGCACTTTGGGAGGCAAGGCAGGCAGATCACCAGAGGTCAGGAGTTCAAGACCAGCCTGGCCAACATGGTGAAACACCATCTCTACTAAAAAATACAGAAATTACCCGGGCATAATGACGTGCACCTGTAATCCCAGCTACTTGGGAGGCTGCAGCAGGAGAATCACTTGAACCCAGGAGGCAGAGGCTGCAGTGTGCCGAGATCACGCCACTGCACTCGAGCATGGGTGACAGAGCAAGACTGTCTCAAAAAAAAAAAGTGTTGAGATCCTTTAAGTATTATTGTGCACATGTGCAAATATTTCTAAGTATTAGGAATGGAATTATTAGGTCAAAAGATAACTTCATTTTTTGTGTTTATAGCTATAGCTGGGTTGCAAGCTTTCTATTTGCTTGCTATATCTTCATTTTAATTCTTTGTATTTTAGTGTTTCTTATGTCTGTTTTTGTTATCTGAGTGGTTTTATCTTTTAATAGGCTAATTTAACCCATTCATATTTGTAATTATTGTATTATTTAGACATAATTCGGAAGCCCTATTTTATTTGTAGTTATACTATTGTTTGGGTTTTTTTTCTATTAAGCTTTTTATTGGATTGACTGTATAATTTTTTTCTTCTAGTATTCTTTGAAAATTTGAAAATGTTATATTTTATGTCTAGTGTTCTTTGAAAATAATTCTTTGAAAATTATTTTTATGTCCTAATTTTACCATTAAAATTATGACCACTTGAAAATAATGTTTCTCAATGTCTAGAACAATGCTGGCCAATAGAACTTTCTGTAATGCTGGAAATGTTCTATATCAGAGCCATCCAATATGGCAGCTAATGAGCACTTGAAGTGTTACTATGACATGGGAACTGAATTTTTTTTTTTTTGACACAATCTCCCTCTGTTGCCCAAGCTGGAGTGCAGTGGCATGATCATGGCTCACTGCAGCCTCAACATCCTGGGCTCAAGTGATCCTCCCACCTCAGCCTCCTGAGTAGTTGGGACTACAGGTGTGTGCCATTATGCCCAGCTAATTTTTTTCTTAAGAGATAGGGTCTTACTGTGTTGCCTAGGCTGGTCTCAAACTCCTAGGATCAAGTGATCCTCCAGTCTTGGCCTCCCAAAGTGCTGGGATTATAGGCGTGAGCCACCATACCCAGCAGGAACTAAATGTTTAATTCTATTTAATGTAATAGTCACAGTGGTTAATGGCTACTGAACAGCTCAAATCTAGAGTTACTCTTTTTCCTGTGCAAAACAAACACTGCTCTCTCATTTGCTTGCTCCTGTGTGCCCCCTCCCACCCACCCTCCCTGCTAGCATTTCCCATATAGAATCAAATCACTAAGATTTTTGTTCCAGAATACCTTGTTTTACATTGTGTATCAAAAATTATTTAAATCAAGTTATTTCCTTTTCCTTCTTTAATACATTGTATCTCTTAGAATTGTTATGTTTTGTTGGATAGTCCCTTGACTATTCTTTCAGAAAGTGGCCACGCATGGTAAAATGTGGGTCCTTGCTTTTCCATCTCTGTTTTGCTCTTACATGCTAGTTTGAATGGATATAGAATTCAGTTTCCATTACAACTTTGAAGATAGAGTTCTAATGTGGTGTAGTATCCAATTGAGAAGTCTGATGCTAGTCCAATTCTCAACCCTTTTCTCAGGCAATCTATTTTCAGGTTTGGTTTCTTTCTGAGTAGTTTTGGAGTTCTCTTTATCCTACCTGTTCTGAAAGAAGACAAAGTCTTCCTTTATCTCTGGGTTATGTATTTTATTTCTTTGTATGTTTCCTCCAGTCTGTTCTCCTGTGCAATTGTTGTTACTGCACGTACGGAATTCTGTATCTATCTTCCATGTATCCTGATTTTTTCTTATGCTTTTAATTCTTTGTCTTTTTCAGTACGTTCTGGACAAGCCCCTGGATCAATTTTTCAGCACACTAATTAGCACTTATGTTCTATTTTATTTCATTGTTTGACAGTCTTTTATACTTCTGAGAGATCTAATCACTTCTTGAAAGAATGTCAAGGAGCTCCATTAAACAGCAATCTACTGGGGGTATTTATACTTATATTTAAGTCTTATGTTTGCTATAATTTTCTCTGCTTTCTACAGTGTTCTGTTAGGAATGGTGTCTCCCTTTCATGGCCTTGGTTTTTCTCAGATACTGTGTGATTCTTGATCTGTTTGCTTTTGTGTTTTGACCTTCCTTGTTTGCCTGTCTTTGGTTGCCTGCCTCTCATAATGGGAAGCCAACTTGGATGTGGGTCTGACTTGTCTTTGGGACATTGGGATGTAGGGTTCTTTTCCTACTTGAAGGTGATAAGCTTTCTAGATTCCCACCTTTTTTCTCCTGGTCTCTGTGACTCTGAGCTGAGTAGTAAAAGCTCTCCTTTCTGAGAGCATTCCACAGCGAATTCTCGCCAGGGGACAGTGCTAGAGTTAGGTCTTGTTTTCCTTCTTTTCTTTCTTCTGATGCACTTGTAGAAGCTTCAGGCTTTGTTCTACTAATTCTGCCATGCATGTGATCACCAAACAGTTCTGGATTTTTTTTTCCTTAGGGAAATTATGCCATGGCAAATTGCAGGAGTTCAGGAAATTCCTACAGTGCTGTCTCTGTTAGAACTGTTTTTCTCCTGTATGTTTTAGACTCCCACTTCTATTCTCTGCTTTTTTTTTTTTTTTTTGAGACGGTCTTACTCTGGCACCCAGGCTGGAGTGCACTGGGGTAATCACAACTCACTGCAACCTTGATCTCTTGGGCTCAGCCTCCTGAGTAGCTGGGATGACAGGCACATGTCACCAGGCCCAGCTAATTTCCCTTTTTTTTTTTTTTGGTGGGGGTAGGGGGAAGGTAGAAACAAGGTCTCACTATATTGCCTAGGCTGGTCTCAAACTCCTGTGCTCAAGCATTCCTCTGGCTTTTGCCTCCCAAAATGCTGGGATTACAGCTTTGAGCCATGGTGCCCAGCCCTAATTTTACTTTATATATTTTAGAAATTACTTAAATCTTCTGTTCCTTTCCAGGGTCATTTGGATGTATTTTATTAAAATGGCATTGTCTGGGATTTATAACTTAGAAAAAAGTGTCATTGTTGGCTGGGCGTGGTGGCTCACGCCTGTAATCCCAACACTTTGGGAGGCCGAGCTGGGCGGATCACTTGAGGTCAGGAGTTTGAAACCAGCCTGCCCAACATGGTGAAACCCCGTCTCCACTAAAAATACAAAAATCAGCCATACATGGTGGCAGGCGCCTGGCGGGCACCTGTAATCCCAGATACTTGGGAGGCCAAGGTAGGAGAATCGCTTGAACCCAGGAGATGGAGGTTGCGGTGAGCCAAGACCACACCATTGCACTCTAGCCCGGGCAACAAAAGCAAAACTCCATCTCAAAAAAAAAAAAAAAAAAAAAAAAATCACTGTTTTAATTTGCATTTTCTCCATCTTTGCTGGTATGCATTTTTATGTAGGACTTCCTACATACTGTATTCAGATTGGCCTTGGCCTATGGGAATATTTTAGACATAATGAGAATCAAGAGGCATTCAACCCATATATATTTTGTGTCTTCAAGACTTACAACTATATAAAACAAAGCTTATACTATCCAAGAATTCTCAGTGGTGCTTGTAGCAGGGAGCTGTGGGAGCAGAAGGGTTTGTGTGGCTTTCTATATCTGAATATCCTGGGGAGTTTCCTCAGATTACTCAGTAGACTGGGATGGGCATGGTGTGTGTGTGTGTGGCAGAGGGTGCTATGCATTTCTTAAGTATCTCCATGTGGCATCTATAATTTCATTTCCCCTAAATTGGTTTAGTTTGTTTTCCAGTGAAGTTTTCACTAGTGAATGACATGAGTGCTTGATCACTATGGGAACAGAAAAAAGGGTAAAAGCCAAAGTTGTATTAGTATGCCAGAGCAACCACTTTAAGGATCATGTATGGCTTCTGTTTCTTCAGAACAGTAGTGTGGATTTGAGCCTTGCTCTGGGTTGATTGATTGATCTCCTTCCTGCCTGCATGGCTGCCTATCCACTCACCTCTCTCCCTGCCTTTTGAGGGGAAGAGAGGAGGAAAGGCAGCTGGGCTAGCTAAAAAACTTCATAAAATTTCCTTCATAGCTCAAAGGCCTTAGTAAAGGTCATTGCAATGAAGACTTGTATATTCTATATGATACTTCACTTCACTTGGTAGATTTGTACCAGTTTGTATTTTCACAAAGGCATGATTTACAAACTCCTTACAAATGGAAAACTGCAAGGAAGTCTGTGATTGATTTAAAGAGTATCCGTTAAGGTTTAGACACATTCAGGGTGAGCGTGTACTTTCAGTAGAAACCCATTTCTTGTTTCTAGAATCAACATAAAATTTTCACTGATACTTACATCAACATTCACAGTGTGGTAATCTGAATTGGTAGGTAACCAGGTGTGACTAGCTTCAGAAAAACCAGCATTTGAACTATTGTCCCACTGCATTGGTGACTTTGAGCGAAGGGTATTCTATGTCAAAAGACCAGAAAGGGAAAACAGTGGTTTGGTTATTAAAAGAAATGTGCTTTGGTCCTGATTTACTTCATAATTATTTAATTCCCTATAGTTCTTAGCTAGTGTTTGTACTGATTAGCATTTGTGATGAAAAGGGCTCAACTTTCGGTACATAAACCAGTTTCACCCTTTTAACTAGAAAGTACCTAATAACATTTTGAGTTTGAATAGACAATACTAATTTAACTTTAACATTTTGAGTTTGAATAGACAATACTAATCGAACTTTAATACATGCTTGAAATCTCTGCTGCTTTTTCCTAAAAATCAATAATACAGGATTTCAAAATGTGCTATTGCCAGTTTATACGACTTCTACTATGGTACAGTGTTGGTGAATTTAAGAACACTGCCATGTACAAGTGAGTATGAATTCTGTCCTACTCGTTTATTCAGCCTGATTATTGCTCATGAGTGCACACACACAAATACAGGAGCTGATAGAGGAAAAAAAGCTTCACCTTAATCAAATATTAGGGAAATTGGATCTCATACAGTTGAAAGCTAACTAGGCAATTAAAGTTGCAAGATAGTCATCTACCCAGCAACACAATTCTGAAATCTGTAGCTACAAAATAAAAACTGCTTAACTCTGAGGCTGTGCACTGCACCTGATAACAGAAAAGAAAAGGGTCCTTGTGCTGTGGTCACCCAAGACCAAACAGGACAAATGAGAACTAAAGAAATAAGTGTTCCTAACTCCACATTTCAAGTAGAGGGAAATGAATCATATTCTAAACTAAACCACTGGTTCTCCAATTTTAGTGTGCCTCTCAACACAGTATTCCTGGCAAAATAAATAAATAAATTTTAATGTGCCTATCAGGTAGAAAACATCTTTAAAATGCCCTACCCAAGAAAATTAGTTGTATGGCTCCAAAGCATTTTTAAAATAAGCTCTCAGACCACCAAGAAAGCTGAGAATTCTTACTAACAGTAAGAAAGAAAAGCAAAGTAACCATGATTTTCAGCAATGGAATAGAGAGATAGTAAGTTCTCTGATTTGGCAAAAAATAAAAAATGAATACTTGGTTTTATAGCTGTGATGAATAGTCAAGTTGTATTCAACTTACAATATCATAGCTTTCATTGAGATTTGTGGCTACAATATTTCCCATTCCAATTTCTTCTCCATAGTAAGTTATAGGAGTTCCAGGGAGTGTGAAAAGAAGCATGTTCATCACGTTGACATACTGATTCCCCAAACGCGAAGTCAGCCGTGAACTGTCTGGTCCACCAATCTGAAAGGCAGATATTGTTAAGAACACAGCTGTATACACAGTTTTCTGAAAGATTTACCCTATTTCACAGAAAGTTCACAACGCAGGAAAACAAAGTAGATGTGGTACCTTGGTACTAGCAAGCCTGGACTTGAGTCCTAGGCCTGCTATTTGCTGTCTAACTGACCAATTTATTATCTTGGCCACTGATGAGCAAGAAAAGGGTGATAAGAATTTATTGTACAATGATATTGCAAATAAAACTCAGAGGGTACAAAGTCATATTTTCTCATATCTGGATAAGAGAATATTGACAGGAAAGGAAGCAAAACTGTGGCAGAGAGCAAGACAAGGGAACCCAGGTAAAAGGGACAGGCATGAGAGACTTCTGATGTGTCCTCTTTTAAAAAATTGTTTTGACTTATGAACTATCCAGACAAAATTTTTAAAGTAAATCAACTTTTAGAATTTACATAGTCCAAGATGAAATTTTATTAAGTGTTTTCTATTTGTAAATACATTTCCATGTTAAATGTTCTAGGTATATTCTAGCCCTTATTTAAATAAGTTTGTTTAAATAAGAATTTTTTTAAATCACCTGACAACTCTCTCCATAACCCACAACTCAAACCCTCATGTGCATACGCTGAGCATGGCACTTTACTTTTTAAAAAGTACTTTCACACCTATATTTCCCTCCTTCACACAACAGTGCTAGCAAGTACTATCTCCATTTTACAAATGAGGAAACAAGCTCTGAGAAATTACATCATTTATTCAAGTAGTAGTGTAAGACAGAACTAGCGTTCGAACTTGAGTCTTAGGACAAGACTTAATTGCTACAATTCAAGAAATAGGAGGTTGGTTTTTTTTTTTTTTTTTAACTTCCTTAGCTGTATGAAAATGATCTTTATAATTACGTTTTTATAGACCATTGTGAAGTATTTTTCTATGTTTATGGCCAGAAAATTAGGTCAATTTTTGCCTCCATCCTTTTATTCTTTTCGCTGTCATGAGATCTTCTGACAAGAAACCCTTTGATTTCTCAAGACTTCTGGACATAGAGCACAACAAACACTGGGAAAGGAAGAATGTGATTTCCAGAATTGTCATACTACTTAAAATGTCGGGTTTTTAACAACAACAACAAATATACAAAACAGTCAAAGAAAACAGGAAAATATGGCTCATATAATGGTGGGGGGAGTCAATAGCAAATATTGCTTAGGAAGACCAAACATTGGACTTACTAGACAAAGACTTTAAACCAGCTAATATTTTGATATTCAAAGAAAAAACCTGTGCCTGAAGAATTTAAAGTATATGAACAGTTATCAAATAGATAAGAGAAATTATGAAAAAATAAAAGTGTTAGAGTTAAGAAGTACAATAGCTAAAGTGAGACATTTACTAGAGGGACTTGACAAATTTGAACTAGCAAAGGAATCAGAAAACTTACTTGAAGACTCAATTGAGAGTATCTGGCCTGAGAACCAGAAAGAAAAAGAAGAATGAGGCAAGGCGCTGTGGCTCCCACCTGTAATCCCAGTGCTTTGGGATACCAAGGCAGGAAGATGCTTGAGCTCAGGAGTTCTAAACCAGCCTGGGCAACATGGTGAGACCCCATGTCTACAAAAAAATTAAAAATTTAGCCAGGCATGGTGGCATGCACCTGTAGTCTCAGCTACTCAAGAAGCTGAGATGGGAAAATTGAGCACAGGACATCAAGGTTGCAGTGACCCATGTTTACACCACTGCACTCCAGCCTGGGCAACAGAGCAAAACCCTGTCTCAAAAAAAAAAAACCAGACTCTCAGAGACCTGTGGGATACTATCATGCATACCAACATATGCATAATGGGAGTCTCAAAAGGAGAGAAGGAAGAGAAATGGTCAGAAACAATATTTAAAAAAACAATAGCCAACAACTTCCCAAATTTGATTTTTTTTTAAATTGTGTATCTAAGAACCTCAATGAACTCCAAGTAGGACAAAATTTTTAAAAACCCACACTTGGACGTATCAGTTAAACCGTTAAAAGACACAGAATCTTTAAAGGAGCAAAGAAAATTGGTACATCACATGTAAGGAGTCTCAATAAGATTAGCAACTGACTTCTTAGCAGAAACCATGAAGGCCAGAGGGCAATGGGATGACATATTCGAAGTGATGAAAGAAAGAACTGTAAACCAAGATTTCTATATCCAACAAAACTGTTATTCAATATGAAAAAATGAGATACCACTTCATATGTACTATGATGAGTATAATTTTTTAAATCAAGACAGAAAAGTGTTGGTGAGGATGAAAAGAAATTGGAACCTTCGTACATGGCTGATGGGAATGTAAAACGGAGAAGTCACTATGGAAAACAGTTTGGTAGTTCCTCAAAATCACAGAAGTACTATATAATCCAAGGCTGGGCACAGTGGCTCACACCTGTAATCCTAACACTTTAAGGGCCAAGGTGGGAAGATCACTTGAGCTCAGGAGTTCAAGACCAGCCTGGACAACATGGCGAAACCCCATCTCCAGAAAAAATACAAAAATTATCCAGGTATGGTGGTATGCACCTATAGTCCCAGCTACTTGGTGGGAGCTAAGGCAGGAGGATTGCTTGAGTCCAGGAGGTCAAGGCTGCAGTGAGCCATGTTCACACCACAGTGCTCCAGCCTAGGTGACAAAGTGAGACCCTGTCTCAAAAAAAAAGGCTGGGCATGGTGGCTTATGCCTGTAATCCCAGCACTTTGGGAGGCCAAGGCAGCAAATCACTTGAGGCCAGGAGTTCCAGACCAGCCTGGCCAACATGGTAAAACCCCATTTCTACTAAAAATACAAAAATTAGCCAGTCATGTTGGCACATGCCTGTAATCCAAGCTACACAGGAGGCTAAGGCATAAGAATTGCTTGAACCCAGAGGCAGAGGTTGCAGTGAGCCGAGATCATACCACTGCACTCTAGCCTGGGTGATACAGTGAGACTCCATCTCAAAAAACAAAACAAAAACAAGAAGTATTATGTGATCCAGCAATTCCACTCCATGGTATAGATCCAAAAGAATTGAAATCTGGGGCTTAAACAGATACTTGTACACCATTGGTTTCTAACATTATTCCAACAACCAAAAGGAGGCAAAACCACAAATGTCACCAACAGATGAATAGATAACGTGTTACATAGGTACCATGGAATGTTATTCAGTCATAAGAAGGAGTAAGATCTGATACATGCTATTGTATGTATGAAGGAAAGTTGAAAACATTAAGCTAAGTGAAATGAGGCAGACACAAAAGGACAAATATTGTTATGATTCCACTTATATGAGGTACCTAGAATAGGCAAATTTATAGAGGCTGAAAAGAGAATGGAGGATATCAGGGGTTAGTGGTGGAAGTGAGGAATTATTGTTTAGTGGGTACAGATTTTCTGTTTGGGATGATAAAAGTTCTAGAAACTGATAATGGTGATGGTTGTACAACATTTTGAATGTATTTAATGCGCTGAATTACACACTTTTGAATGTTTAAAATTGTTTTATGTATATTTTGCAATAATTTTAAAACAAAAAATTCCTCAGAAGGCCAGGCACAGTAGCTCACGCCTGTAATCCCAGCACTTTGGGAGGCTGAGGCAGGCGGATCATGAGGTCAGGAGACCGAGGCCATCTTGGCTAACACGGTGAAACCCCGTCTCTACTAAAAATACAAGAAGTTAGCCAGGCATGGTGGCAGGCACCTGTAGTCCCAGCTATTTGGGAGGCCAAGACAGGAGAATGGCGTGAACCTGGGAGGCGGAGCTTGCAATGAGCTGAGATCACACCACTGCACTCCAGCCTGGGCAACAGAGCAAGACTCTGCCTCAAATTAAAAAAAAAAAAATGCTTCAGAAATTCACAATAAACTATTAGAAACGAAAAACAAGTTCAGCAATGTTTTAGGATACAAGATCAATATACACAAATCTATTGTATTTCTATACACTAATAATAAAGAATCCAATAATGAAATTAAGAAAACACTTCAGCTTACAATAATATCAAAAGAACAAAATACTTAGGAATAAATTGAACAAAAAATGTAAGACTCGTACAATGAAAAATACAAAACATCATCAAAGAAATTAAAGACCTAAATAAGATACATCTGTCTTCATGGATTAGAAGACAAGATGGCATGATTGCCAAAAATGATAAACAGATTCAATGCAATCCCTATCAAAATCCCAGTTGGCTATTCTAAAATTTATATGGAAATCCTAAAATTCACATGGAAATATAAGGTACCCAGAACAGCTAAAACAATCTTGAAAAATAACAAAGTTGGAGGACCCATACTTCTCTATGTCAAAACTTATTAAGCTACACTAATCAACTCAGGGTGTTCAGGCATACAGACAGACATATAGATGAACAGAACTGAGAGTCTGGAAATCTAATCAACTGATTTTCTTTTTTTTGTTTTGTTTTACATTTAGAGACGGGGTCTCACTCTGTCACCCAGGCTGGAGTTCACCCTGGAGTGTAATCATGGCTCAAGGCAAACTTGAACTCCTGGGCTCAACTCCCACCTCAGCCTCCCAAAGTGCTGGGATTTCACATGTGAGCCACCACGCCCAGCCTACAATCAGTTGATTTTTCAACAAAGATTCCATGATAATCCAGTGAAGCAAAGAATAGTCTTTTTAGTATGTGGTGCTGGAATAAATGGACCAGGCAGTGGTTTCTAATATAACACTAAAAGTACAAGCAACAACAACAACAAAACAATTGGACTTCATAAAAATTAAAAACTTTTATGCTTTTCAAGGGACACTATCAAGAAAGTGACATGAAAGCCCACAGAATGGGAGAAAATACTTACAAATCACCTATCCAGTATATATCAGGAATTCTTACAACTAAACAATAAAAAGACAACCAAATTTAATTATAGGCAAAGAATCTGAACAGACATTACTCCAAATAAGACATGCAGATGTCCAATAAGCACATGAAAATACCCTCAACAAAATTAGCCATCAGGGAAATGCAAAAAAAAAAAAAAAATGCAATGAGATAACAACTTGACACTCAGTAGGAAGGCCATCATCAGAAAGGCAGACCATCACAAGGCTTGATGAGATGTGGAAAAATTAGAACCCTCGTAACATTGCTGGTGGGAATGTAAAATGGTGTAACTACTTTGGAAAACAGTTTGGCAGTTCCTCAAATAGTTAAATGTAGACTTACCATATGCCCAGTGGGGCAATTCCACTCCTGGATGTATATCAGAGATAATTGAAAACATGTTTTTATAAAAACTTGTACACAAATGTCCATAGCATCACTATTCATAATAGTCCAAAAGTGAAAACAAATCTCTGTCAATTCATGATCAGATAAACAAAATGTGCTTTATGGAAGTTACTATTCAGCCATAAAAAGGAACGATGTACTGATACATACTACAACATGGATAAACCTTGAAAACACTGTGTTAAGTGAAAGAAGCTAGACACAAAAGGCCCATATCGTATAGCTCCATTAATATGAAATGCCCTGAATAGGCAAATCCATAGACACGGAAAGTAGGTGAGTGGTTGCCAGAGACTGAGGACAGAGAGGGAGGGGCCATGCACAGTTATTGCTAGTGGAGATGTGGTTTATTTTGGGGGTGATGAAAATGCTCTGGAATGAGACATTGGTGATGGTTGCATAATTCTGTGAATATACCAAAAATCCACTTAATTATATACTTTAATAACGGTAAATTTTGGCTGGGCTCAGTGGCTCACACCTGTAATCCCAGCACTTTGGGAGGCCAAGATGGGTGGATCACCTGAGGTCAGGAGTTCGAGACCAGCCTGGCCAACATGATGAAACCCCGTGTCCCTACTAAAAATACAAAAAATTAGCTGGGTGTGGTGGTGGGCACCTGTAATCCCAGCTACTCTAAAGGCTGAGGCAGGAGAATTACTTGAACCCAGGAGGCAGAGGTTGAAGTGAGCCGGGATCACACCACTGCACCCCAGCCTGGGTAACGAGCAAAACTCCGTCTGAAAAAAAAAAAAAAGTTTTATGGTATGTGAATTATATCTATCTCGACAAAGCTGTTATTTAAAAATTGTAGTATAGTTTTAATACTTACATTTAATAAATTAAAGCTTTTACCATGCCTAAAAATTTGAGCCTCTTTCCCCTCACCAGACGGAGAAAGGCTCTGGCAATGGAAACACACATTCCTGCCTATTAAAGCATCAGAAAAGATTGAAATAAGCTTAATTGTGGTTCATAGATTCTGCCAGTGTTTTTCTGCCTAGGCTGCATTTTCTCCTTTATCCTTTCAGGTTTTCATCAGGCTGTGTAAGATAGCTGGCAGGATCTGTGCGAAAAGTATCAAAATCATACCACTTTTCAGGGCCCAGATCAAACCTACAGGTATTGTGGGGGTACAACAGAAGATATTGACTAGTGTAAGGCAACTCTCTCTCTATATATAAGGCACACCTTTGGTAAGTCGCTGAACTGCATACGAATAACAACAGCACCAGTAACAAACAAACCCTGAGCCTGAGCACCTCGGTGTGAGGTGGGCACCGTGCAAGGATGCTGGGAACCTGCCTCTGCCCTTAACCAGTGAACTGTCTAGTGGGGAAAGCAGACATCGTGGAATTGTGTGGACTTTAAGGAAAGGGAATGAACGGGTGCTATAGTATACAATAGGTAGAACTGACACCTCATTTGGGGGCTCCAGAAGGCTTCCTGTGGTGACACCTACCTGAGACCTAAACGATGAGACCACAGAAACAGCCTAAGGGGGTAGAGATACAGAGAGATGGAGGATTATCGAGACTAAAGAGGCATTTTAGAGTTTACATTTATAATATATTAAAGGAAGGCCAGGAGTGGTGGCTCATGCCCATAATCCCAGCACTTTTGGGAGGCTGAGGTGGGGGTGGATCACGAGGTCAGGAGTTCAAGACCAGCCTGACAAACATGGTAAAACCCCGTCTGTACTAAAAATAAAAAAATTAGCCAGGCATCGTGGCGTGCACCTGTAATCCCAGCTACTCAGGAGGCTGAGGCAGAAAAATTGCTTGAACCCAGGAGGTGGAGGTTGCAGTAAGCCAAGATCACGCCATGCACTCCAGCCTGGGCAACAGAGGGAGGCTCCGTCTCAAAAAGAAAGAAAAGAAAGGTTGTCTTTTATATGAGAGAAAGAAACTTGCATTTTGTTTAAACCACTATTACCGTGGGACTTTGAAGCAGCAGGGCTTACATCTATAATACTACAGACATCTTACGAAGGAGCCTAATATTGACCTCTAACTCAAACCCAAAGACAGAAAAATCAGATCAGGGAAAGCAACCCTGATGGGTGTGGAAGTGAGAATACTGGTCTGTTACCACAGGTATGTATTGCTATATCTTTTGTTCTTCACTGAAGTAATGTATTGCCAGTCTTGAAAAATGTTAGTGCTGGGCGTGGTAGCTCATGCCTGTATTCCCAGCACTTTGGGAGACCAAGGTGGGCAGGCAGATCACTTGAGGTCAGGAGTTTAAGACAAGCCTGGCCAACATGGTGAAACCCCGTCCCTACTAAAAATACAAAAACAAAAATAATTAGCCAGGCATGGTGGCATGCACCTGTAGTCCCAGCTACTCAGGAGGCTGAGGTGGGAGGATTGCTTGAGCCTCAGAGGTCGAGGCTGCAGTGAGCCATGATTGCACCATTGCACTCCAGGCTTGGTGCAGAGTGAGCCCCTGTCTCAAAAAAAAAAAAAAAAATTGTTTTGAAGAGTGTAGTACAGAAGGGGGAGAAATTCTTTCTCTGAGAATCTCTGTAGTTTAAATGCTTTTTGCAGTGCATCCTGCCCCACAAATTGGTGTTTTGTCACAGTTTTATGTTGCCCTGAATTGCTGTGTACCTCTTCCACACCCAAAATCCTCCTTCTTCCCATTGACATCATAAACTCTGAGATATGTGGGGAGAAATTATGGTTTGATATCCATCCCCAAAAAGCCTAGCAGTGTTCTGAGCATAGACAAGCACTCATTCAATATTCATTCCATTCAGTAGGCAGTCTCCCTCCCTTAACGAAAAGAACCTGGCAGAGGCTGTGACAGGCCTGACCACTGAACAATCACCAAATAAGGCAGAGGTGATGGTCACTTAGAGACAAAGGTCCATTGTATTTTAGAGGTAACTGGACAGCAAAGGCAACAGCAGCACATTATGTACTCTGTTGTCTTGAGGACTTACCATCCAGTTAGGCCATTTTCCTTCTGGCATGTTTTCCATCCAGGATGTGATAACCTCATACACGCTGTTCCCAGAAACAGTGTCTAGCATGGTGAGGTAATTGTTGAAGGGAAAATCAGCTTCTTGGATAAATGGCAATCCATAGTACATCACGGTCCTGTCAATACTCTCTGCATAGGCTTCAGTCCCCATGAACCTATAAGAGTTGACAAGGTTCAATGTCATCGGGGCCTGTCAGAAGACTGGGAAGGCACTCCATAGCTGCTTATCTTGCATGTACAAGATGTAGGGGCTGAATGCACACTATTAACCATATAGGACTAGCACCTTCTAGAAAGCATAATCAAGCTGTCACCAAATGTTAGACTGGATTAAGAAAATGTGGCACATACACACCATGGAATACTATGCAGCCATAAAAAAGGATGAGTCCACGTCCTTTGCAGGGACATGGATGAAGCTGGAAACCATCATTCTAAGCAAACTATCACAAGGACAGAAAACCAAACACCGCATGTTCTCACTCATAGGTGGGAGTTGAATAACGAGAACACATGGACACAGGGCAGGGAACATCACACACCGGGGCCTGTCAGTGGGTGGGGGGCTAAGGGAAGGATAGCATTAGGAGAAATACCTAATGTAAATGACAAGTTGATGGGTGCAGCAAACCAACATGGCCCATGTATACCTATGTAACAAACCTGCATGTTGTACACATGTACCCCAGAACTAAAAGTATAATAATAAAAAGGCAGAAAAATCCACCCCCCCCCCCAAAAAATGAAACACATTTGGGTGCCAGGTGCAGTGTCTCACGCCTGTAATCCCAACACTTTGGGAGGCCGAGGCAGGTGGATAACTTGAGGTCAGGAGTTTGAGACCAGCCTGGCCAACGTGGAGAAACATCTCTACCAAATATACAAAAATTAGGTGTGGTGATATGCGCCTGTAATCCCAGCTACTCGGAAGGCCAAGGCAGGAGAATCTCTTGAATTTGGGAGGTGAAGGTTGCAGTGAGATGAGATCATGCCACCACACTCCAGCCTGGGCAACAAAGTGAGAATGTCTTTAAAAAAAAAAAAAAATTGGATCTCAGTCTATATTGGTTGTTTCTTTGTTATTGTTTCTTGAGACAGAGTTTCACTCTTATTGCCCAGGCTGGAGTGCAATGGCGTGATCTTGGCTTACTGCAACCTCCACCTCCCAGGTTCAAGCGATTCTCCTGCCTCAGCCTCCCGAGTAGCTGGGATTACAGGCACCCACCACCATGCCCAGCTAATTTTTTTTGTGTTTTTAGTAGACACAGGGTTTCACCATGTTGGCCAGGCTGGTCTCAAACTCCTGACCTCAGATGATCTGCCCGCCTTGGCCTCCCAAACTGTTGGGATTACAGGCATGAGCCACCGCACCCAGCCTGTTCTTTTCTTTCTAAACCTAGAATCCTAGGAGAAATAATCTCCTAGAATCAAAATTCAGTAACATCCTGACACTAAAACTCGTTGACATCCGTGAAGACTTTCTTTAGCAATTCTCATCACTCCATTTAGAATCTAAAGTTTATGTCTGCAAATAAGGTGGGGTATTTTCTTCAAAAGAACTTCCCCCTTGTATTGGAGTCCCTATAACATCCTGCCTTATTATTGGTGTGCACTCTCAATTGCTGAAAGCAAAACCCTGGGGGAAGACACATTCACCTGAAATGACTCCGATCAATGCTGGCTTTAGCTATTTGAGGCAGCATATTTATGGATAAGTGCATGGTCTCTGGAGCCCAACTGCTTCAGTTCAAATCCCATAGCTGCCACTCCTACCTGTGGACATTACATACATGCTCAGAGCCTCAGTTTCCTTGTCTATAAAATGGAGACAGAGTAATCGGAGTACCTACTTTAAGGAGATGAAATAACCTTCTCCTTAAAGGTTATTGCTATCCTTTTTTTATTGATGAGAAAACTGAGACTTATGTTAATTAACCGGCCCTAGGTCACACAGCTACAGAGCAGGACTCCTTCAGACCTACCTGATTCCAAAGCTGTGTTCCTGATACTTTAGCTGAAACATATGGATTTATATACTGTACAAGGAAACTATAGATCCAATAACAATGATAAAAATAATACTGCAGAGAAGGAGCTGGTATTTTTATTTTTTTCTTGAGATGGAGTCTTGCTCTGTTGCCCAGACTCGAGCACAGTGGCATGATCTCAGCTCACTGCAACCTCCACCTCCCCGGTTCAAGCAATTCTCCTGCCTCAGCCTCCCGAGTAGCTGGTATTACAGGCATGTGCCACCTTGCCCATTTTTGTAGTTCTAGTAGAGGAGGGGTTTCGCCATGTTGCCCAGGCTGGTCTCGAACACCGTCAGGTGATCCACCAGCCTCGACCTCACACAGTGCTGGGATTACAGGCATGAGCTACCGCACCCAGCTGGAGCTGGTTTTGTTTTTTTGGTTCTTCTTTTTTTTTTTTTTTTTTTTTTTTGTGATGGAGTCTCGCTCTGTCGCCCAGGCTGGAGTGCAGTGGTGCAATCTTGACTCGCTGCAACCTCTGCTTCCCGGGTTCAAGTGATTCTCCTGCCTCAGCCTCCCAAGTAGCTGGGATTACAGGCACCCACCACCACACCCAGCTAGGATTACAGGTGCATACCACCACGCCCAGCTAATTTTTTGTATTTTTAGTAGAGATGGGGTTTCACCACGTTGGCCAGGCTGGTCTTGAACTCCTGACCTCGTGATCCGCCTGCCTTGGCCTCCTACAGTGCTGGGTTTACAGGCGTGAGCCACTGTGCCCGGCCTGGAACTGGTTTTTGAAAAAGAAAAAATAATAGCTCATGGCTAACATTTAGCTAATATAATCTCTTTTTCATTAACCTAATTTTCACAAAACTCCTGTGAAGTACGTAGTGTGATCTGCATCATTTTACAAAAGAGGAAACTGAAAGTCAGCAAAGTAAGCAAACAGGAAAGGAATATGGCAGGCCCTGGTACAACCAAACTGTAATCAATTAGAGTTATGCAGGCTTGTTACATTATTACTTGAACCTCCAAATACACTTGGTTGTGAGGGATACACTGCAGGTCACACACTAAGCCTGGGAAGAAATGAGAGCATATGCCGTGGTCACCTGTATCTGCCGGGCTCCGTGCTGTATTGGTCCATGGTCTGCCGGAAGCTGCGGACAATGTCGTGCATTCCCACCTGCGTGGTGGTGAAGTCATGGTACAGCTCCGAGTATTGTGTGACCGTGTCCTTTGAAAACCAGGACGACATGGTTACCCTCATTTCATACATCGCATGCCCACAGCTCGCTCTATGTGAATGTAGACAACCTCTTCAAAGGGCTCAAGCCAAGCGAGACGCACACTCAAACATGGTTTTGTGGATGGAGAAGAATGCTTCATTTGATGCTCAAGTTGTTAACTGTATAAATCTACTAAGCAATATTTCTCTAATAAACTGTCATCCATTTTAGCAAATAAATTTTACCAAGCAAAACACTGATTACAGAGTTCTCAACACATAATTGTCAAAATGTTTCAGACCCTTTTAAAAACAAAAAAAAAAGATCTTAGTGGTTATAGAGCTCATTATTACATGTATACTTTATCTGCTCACAAAACTATTAACATCATGCACTTAAATTTGTTTCTTTACCATCACTATCCTTTCTCCTAACTGTTATACTTTCTCGGGGTTTCAGTAAATTTTTCCTAGTTTCTGTATCTTTGTAGGATTTCTATGTCAGTGTCTCATTTCTACGTCTTTCTAGGATGACAATAATCTCCTAGAATCAAAACAAAAAATTACATCTCATACAAGCCAAGGCCTCCTCACTTGAGCCTATGTCAGATGACAAAATTGCAGGAGTAAATGTCCTCTATTTTGTGGCCCTTGGTAGAGCCTACACTGTCCATGTCTTCAGAACCCTTGTCACTGAAGGACTCCTCAAGGGATCCCTCGCTCTGGAGGGAACCAGTGGAAAAAAACATCTAGTGCATATGCATTTGAAACTCTTGCACATTTCCTAAAGAAATAAATCAAGGTACTTGCTAGACACAGGACAAAACTCATCTTTGTAACTGGTATCTCAGGCTGAGAAAGAAAACACTCTGATGACATTTTCAGAAAAGGCAAAAGAAAAACGTTTAAAATAAAACTTTACCGGGATTTGGGTCTTATTTACTTGGATCTCATCTCTCAGATGCTTTGCTTCTAGGAGGAATTTAACAGCATCAAAACTAAAACCATCAACACCCTTTGTGAGCCAGAACCGTAAAATTTCCTAAAGATGAAGAAGCAAAATGCTTGGTTACATTAACTATGTTATTATCACAACGTTTAATAAAAGTTTTGACTGTTAACGACTTGGCATCATAAAATAGATATCTACATACAGAACAAGCACAGTATTCACAGTCTATTTTTATCTATTTAGCATAACTGTCTTACTAAAATGCACTCTAACTGCATTTAGCGACTCCCACACCTCCTTCATATGTGAATTCAGAATTACAATTAGTTACATTTGTAATGGATGTTATAAGGATGTTTTCAAAGTTTAGAGAATCTACTAAAAATGAAAGAATGAAACCATAAAAAAAGATAGGACTCAGAATAAACTAGGAAAGTTTCTCATCTCCCTCATGCCCAACTCCTTAACTGTCACTGCAAACTCAAAGAAAATAACACATTGTTCAATAGTTAAATATTTCACTCCTTATTAGGAAGGCAGATAAGTGCTTAGATATTAAAGGATCTCCTGCTAGGAGTAATATGGAAGGAACACACAGAAAAAAAATAGAATCAACCATCAACCAAGTAAATAACTAAGAATAGTGACGATCCTGTGGTAAAACTCAGATACAAGCGTTGTCTTGAATACACTCAGATAATAAAAGATGAAATGGGCTGGGCACGGTGGCTCATGCCTGTAATCCCAGCACTCTGGGAGGCCGAGGCAGGCGGATCACCTGAGGTCAGGAGTTTGACACCAGCCTGGCCAACATGATGAAACCCTGTCTCTACTAAAAATACAAAAAGTAGCCAGGCATGGTGGCGGGTGCCCATAATCCCAGCTACTCGGGAGGCCGAGGCAGGAGAATCACTTGAACCCGGGAGGTGGAAGTTGTGGTGAGCCGAGATTGGGCCATTGCACTCCAGCCTGGGCAACAAGAGCAAAACTCTGTCTTTAAAAAAAAAAAAAAAAAAAAAGGAATCTACATTATTCCACTGGCTTTAATTTCACAGATAAATTGATCCCAAACACAAATGGTTAAGCTAAAAATCCAGGTTCTCATACATTTAATTTTATTCTTTGGTGACAGACTTTCTTCCAAAGGTGTGTGCTGGAAACCCAATTATTGTATGAATGCCCCTGGCTCACTCTCCTCTCCTGCCCTACTCTTCCAACACACCTTGCTAGAGAGAAGGTAGTCATTGCCTGCTCAGCCTCTCCCCTGCCTCACCTGCTCCTGAGAGCATCATCGTGGGCTGCCTTGTTCCCAGGCATTTTTAATGCTGAAGCCAAAGATTAGAGAGATGAAGACTGGTGCAAATAAGTGGTTAGTCCGGGTGCAGCGGCTCACGCCTATAATCCCAGCACTTTGGGAGGCCGAGGCGAGTGGATCACTTGAGGCCAGGAGTTTGTGACCAGCCTGGCCAACATGGTAAAACCCCGCCTCTACTAAACATACAAAAATTAGTTGGGCATGGAGGCATGCACCTGTAGTCCCAGCTACTTGGGAGGCTGAGCATGAGAATTGCTTGAACCTAAAAATCGGAGGTTGCAGTGAGCCAAGATCATGCCACTGCACTCCAGCCTGGGTGGCAGAAGGAGATCCTGTTTCAAAAAAAAAAAGGCAGTGGCAGGGATAGGGGGGTGGCCAGTGTGGCCAGAGGAGCATAAGTAAGAGGAGGAGGAGGTAAAGAGAACTAACTCATCATGCTCAGCTTTGTAGTTAACAGGAAACATCTGGGATTTTTGTGAGGGTGATGGGAAACCCCTGGAGGGATTTTTAATCAGAAAAGGCTGTGGGCTGACTTAACTTTTTTTTAAAGATCTGATGTGTGAAGAATCAACTGTATAGTATGGCATTTCCTCAAAAGGTTAAACATCAAGTTACCATAAGACCCAGCAATTTCACGCATAGGTATATACCCAAGAGAAATGAAAACTTATGTCCACGCAAAAACTTGTTCACAAATATTCATAGCAGCATTATTAATAATAGCCAGAAAGTGGAAACAACCCAATGGTCTATCCATACGATGAATATTTGGCCATGGAAAGGAACAATGTGCTGACACATGCTACAACATGGATGAACCTTGAAAAGATTTTTCTAGCCAGGTGTGATGGCTCACACCTGTAATCTCAGCAATTTAGGAGGCTGAGGTGGGAGGATCGCTTGAGCCCAGGAGTTCTAGACCAGCCGGGCAACATGACAAAACCCTGTCTCTACAAAAAATGAAAAATTAGCTGCGTGTGGTGGTACATGTCTGTAGGCCTCTGAAACAGCACCTGGTACTTACTGAACAAATTGCAGCATGAAAGAATGACATATTGAGCCTGAATGACCAAACATTACAGAAGTACAGCATGTTCCCTGGCTTCAGGTCTATAGAACAGTTGGGGACATGTGGGTCAAGGGATGGTCACCTAATAATGCAGGTCCTCATGAGAGGAGACACCTCTGCCTACAGGGCTGCAAGAGCTTCAAGACATTTCAAAATATGTGGGTGGGCACAGCAGGAGAAGGAAGAGCTAGGGCTTGAACTTGACCTAGATGACCTGGTGGGATTTCAATGGAGGGTGGGAATGGGACAACATGAGCCAAGTGTGGAGGCAGAGGCTGGCCTGTACTGGGACAGGTGGGAGGACCAGGTGACCTTGAAAAGCAGAGGTCCTGAGCCTCAGCTACCTGCCTCAACCCCCCAGCCAGCCTCTCCCAGCAAGGCCTGCTCCGGCTCCGGCACCTGCTCACAAGCTCTGCAAAGGAACAGTGGCTCTCCCTACTTTTCTCATCCCTTGCTGTATGGAAGGTTTCACAGGAATGTATATATCATTTTAGAGCAGAACCATCTGTAAAGTACTAGAGTTGAACAGCCAATTTTCACCTACGGAGGGAAACAGAGCCACAGATCCCAAATGACAACTATCCCACAGTTCACTTGTGTATTAGAGTTTGTTCTCATGCTGCTAATAGAGACATATCTAAGACAGGGTAATTTGTAAAGCTGTTTAATTGACTCACAGTTTCACAGCGCTGGGGAGGCCTCACAATCATGGCAGAAGGCGAATGAGGAGCAAAGTCACATCTTACATGACAGCAGGCGAGAGACTTTGTGCAGAAGAACTCCCACTTATAAAACCATCAGAACTCACTATCACGAGAACAGGATGGAGGAAACCACACCCATGATTCAATTATCTCCACCTGCTCCGCCCCACAACACATGGGGATTATGGGAATTACAATTCAAGATGAGACTGGGGTGAGGACACAGCCAAACCATATCAACTTGTTTGACTTGAAGTGCGTTTCTATCTGCACGTGAATATGGAGGTTTCAAGTCAAGTCAAGGGTCTCAACAGCTAAATGCAAGGGTTAATACTGCTCCTGTCAATTCACTTTAAGCTGAGATTTTGAATGGTGAAGCTTGAATCAATTTTTTATGCCTAAGAGCAGGTTCTGGGGCGAATAACTCTTATCTTGGGCACAGGTGACCCAAATAACCTCCAGTAATCTCTACCCAGTAGAATTTTTCTCTGGGGCATAAAAAACAAATTTGTTCTTACTAGTGCCTTTATCTTTTACCAAATTCATTCATTCAATAAGTATGTGAACTCCTAGTGTATACCAGGCACTTAGGCAAGCCCTGGAACTACAACCACAAGCAAAATACAACAGACACAGTCCTAGGTCTCCCGGATTATTTTAGAATCTCCAGCTAGACAAATAGCAACACAAAAATATTTAAATCACAGCTGAGACAAAGGAGAGAAACATAGTAATACAAGAGGGTAAAACAGCAATTCGCCCTGGGGAGGGTTTGCAGCTGGCAAACAGGAAGTGACAGCCATTCATCAGAGAATGGGCTAGAGAAGTCTGGTGGGGCAAAGAAAGGCACCTCATTTCTAGAACAGGTTTTCAGTGGCTTCAGGAGTGACCTTACTATGAAGCTAACCAAACTTAAGCTTCAAGACCTCTCACTTGCACTCATCTAACTCCCCTTCTTTGCTCATTCTAAGTAAATACCAACTTTTCTGTACTTAATTTTGTGCTCTATTTTAAGAAGGCCCTAAATTACTATCAGCTTCAGACCCCGCGCAACCTGTGTCCACCCCCAGGTGGTGCTGTTCTTTAAAAGTGTGAACATTGGTTGGGGCAGAGCACGAATAACTGAAGGCATCCAAGCAGCCTGTGACAAAAATGTGGGAAAACATTAAGCATCATTCTGTGTAAACATCAAGCTTTTGGGCACTGATTTCCTAAAATAAAGCCAGTCCTTTTCCTTACGGAGTCCGGATCTCAGCATTGTGAAATGTTGACCTGACATTAAACATGAGAAACTTGTACCACACAGAAGGTTTATGGCCCTAGCATAATCAGAAATATTATCATTGTTTAATGAGACAAAACAGTAAAAGCTTGATGGACATTTTCTGAAAGTCATTTTAAATGCTGATAATTCAGATTATCACCAAGATAATCCAAAGTTTGCTCGTGAAAAATATTTGCTTCATGCTATTTATTCTCTCAACCAGGAGGGAAAAGAGCTTCAGATTTTAATTGTTAACCCTCTTTACTCCCGTGAAGGTCTCCCAGGGTTCCAGATGCAAAAATGGGCACAGAGCCTGGGTCAGCTAGGTCTAGTGACCCATGTAGGTGCCGTGGACTCTGGGAACTGGACTATACACTACGTCCTTGACTCCTGTCTGACTCCCATGACATCACGCACTCCTGGTTTTTCCACTGGGCACCTTTTAACTCCTTTCTCTTTAAATAACTCGCTGCTCTGAGTGAAAAGAAAGCAAGTCAACATCATGGAAGCAAGTTAACATATCCAAATACATGGAACCTCGAGCCAAGCCTTTCCTTTTCAGATGGCTGACATTTGGGGGCCCGTTTACCTAAAAACCCATGTTTGGGAAAAGCTCTGTCTACTCTTACATGGGATGATAGAGAAGACATCCTCTTCAGCCAGGTGTGGTGGCTCATGCCTGTAATCCTAGCACTTTCAGAGACCGAGGTGGGAGGATCACTTAAGCTCAGGAGTTCAAGACCAGCCTGGGCAACAAAGTGAGACCCTGTCTCTATTAAGAAAACAAAAACAAACCAAAAAAAAAAAAACAAACAGAAGACATCCTCTTGAAAATGTCATCAATCCCAGGTTGTCCATCTCAAGAAGGAATGAGAAAGAATATTTCAGAGTACAGAGGAAACTGGTTCTCTACTTAGAGGCAAGAGAAAGAAAACTGACCCTACTCATGTTCAGAAATCTTGGAAAAATTCTTTGCTAACTCCTCCAGAAGCAGGAAGTAGAGGAAAGATCAAGGACTTCAGAATCTGACACTCTGGGTACAACCCAGCTCTCTCGCTGTCCAGCTGCATGACATAGGGCATCTGCAAGACCAGCTAAGCCTCAGTGTCTCCATCAATAACATAGTAGGGAGGGTTTCTGTATGGAGTAAATAAGGTATTGCTGCCAGAGTCAATTGACTTTTCAATTTTTTTTTTTTTTTTGAGATGGAGTCTCACTCTGTCACCCAGGCTGGCGTACAGTGGTGTGATCTCAGCTCTGCAACCTTTGCCTCCCGGGTTCAAGCAATTCTCCTGCCTCGGCCTCCTGAGTAGCTGGGATTACAGGTGCCCGTCACCACGTCTGGCTAATTTTTGTATTTTTAGTAGAGATGGAGTTTCACCATGTTGACCAGGCTCATCTCGAACTCCTGACCTCAAGTGATCCACCCACCTCAGCCTCCCAAAGTGCTGAGATTACAGGCATGAGCCACCACGCCCGGACCCCTTTCAGTCTTTATATTACCCAATCTCTCTGCATCATTTGACACTGTTGACCAATCTCATCTTCTAGAAACACTCAGATACCTTAGTTCCGTTATACCCTGCCCCTTGGTTTGCCTCCCTTCTCTGTCTCTCCTGCAGCTCTTTGATGTCAGTGCTCCTTGGGGCTCCATCTTACACCCTCTGGACATTTCACTTCACAATAGTATTTATTTACTTACCAATTTACTGACTATTTAACAAGTACTGTATACAGTAAAAAACATAGCATCCTAAGTGCTTTACAAAGGTTAAACCATTTAATCTTCAAGTAACCCCATTAGGTACGTACCATTATTGTTCCCCCTTTACCAATGAGGAAACTGTGGCTCAGGAAGATGATGTGCCTTTGACAAGGTCATGGTTGGTAAGTGGTGGCAGCAGAATTGCAACTGTACGGTGCCCTGACTTATTTGCTAGCCTGGCTCCCTTGGTTTTTTCTTTTAATTGGAAGGTCTACCAACACCAGGCCCTCATTCACATGTGAGCAATTCGCTCCAGCTACGTTGCAGTTGGCCCTCTTGCTCACATTACCTAGCCTGCTTCTCTCACCAAACACCTGCCTGAGCTCTGTAGACATCAGCCACGTCAACAAGTCCCAAAGTTTTATCTCTAGACCAGACTTTTCCCTGAGCTCCGTGTCCTTATATCTTTTTTTTTTTTTCCTAAGACGGTGTCTTGCTCCGTTGCCCAGGCTGGAGTGCAGTGGCATGATCTCGGCTCACTGCAACCTCTGCCTCATGGGCTCAAGCAATTCTCCTGCCTCAGCGTCCCAAGTAGTTGGGATTACAGGTGCCCACCACCATGCCTGGCTAATTTTTGTATTTTTAGGAGAGATAGGGTTTCACCATGTTGGCCAGTCTGGTCTTGAACTCCTGACCATGTGATCCACCTGCCTCAGCCTCCCAAAGTGCTGGGATTACAGGCATAAGCCACTGTGCCCAGCCCAGTGTCCTTATATCTAACTGTCCACTGAACACTTGGATGTGTCACAGGCAGCTCCAACTCTACATACCTAAGATATTTCCCTCTCTCTTCCTGTGTCTCCCATCTCAGACAATGGTTCTGCCACCCACCCCATATTCAAATCTAAAACCTGGGATTCACAGGGGACTCCTCTCGAGAGCCCTGATGATTTCTCTGCACCTCTATGCCTCCATCACTGGCCTAAAGCCACCAGAATTTCTTTCCCGATTACTGCACCATCCTCCTCCCTGGCCCCAAAGCCTCCAAACCTGCCCTACTCAAACCCCTTCTCCAAAACCAGACTGATTTCTCAAATTGAAAAAAAATAAAAATAAATACCTAAGACCTTTTAAGCCCAAATCCTTACCAGGGCCTTCAGTGGTGCTCCTGACCTCACCCCCAGTGACCTCTCTAGTCTCATCGGGTCACTCCCTGCTCTATATATCACATCCCAGTGATACTGGACAACTCCCAGCACCTCTAATGTGTCATGATCCATGCTTTCCTCTGCTGGAAACACTCCCACCCATGCCTCTTCACTTAGCTCATGCCTGTTCCTCAGGTATCTCACCTCCTCTGCAAATGTGTCCAGGTTAGGCGCTTGCCCTGTGTATTCCTACCTCCTACTGTCATGACCGCTTGGCACATTTTATTGTAATTGCCTGTTTAATTGTCCACCTCCCACCCCAGAATATAAGCCCCAGGATGGCCACAAGAGGTATCTATCTTACCAGCCCCCACACCCTTAGCACATGGTCAAGACACACAATACCTATCATTAAATGAGTGAATGATTATAATAAAGTGCCTGGCATAGAGGAGGTGCAATAAATGGCACAATTATTATTATCAAGCATAGAGATGGCTAATCAAGCAGGTAGTGAGCGAATTGTGTTTTGAATTGAGCTGCTGCCTCCAGCAGTATCATGCTTAGTAGGGACAGAACGGAGCCTACGCCTGTGCTCTGGGTTCCCTCTCAGCTGGGTCTCCCCAGCAGTCCCTACCCTGGGGCTCGGCATTCCCATACGGCAGGTGTAGGATCACTCCAAACCCCAGATACGAGGCCAGGCCATCTGGAGTCTCTTCCTTGCCATGCTGCTAACCCGCTGGGTTACTTCACCTCTCTGTGTCTCAGTTTCCTCATTTGTCAAATAAGAAATTTGGAGGACCAGTAAAAACCAAAGTGATTGGGAAAGTATAAAATATTATACAAATATATACCCCTGATACCTCAGAGAAGGTTTTCTGACTTCTTCAGCTGAAAGCACTCAAGCCCCAAGAGGTTCAGAGCAGAGCCAAGTCCCCTGATGGCCAGTACAAAGAGGAGGAGAAAGAGAAGGAGAGCAGAGGGTGCTCTCCGCTGGATTTCCCCAGCATGCCAGCTTCCCACTGTGCAGATAAAGCAAAATCTGATAGGAGCGGGGAGGAAGTGGGCTCAGGCTCCAGGAGTACAAGTTGGTATGCAAGCAAGTCATTCCAAACGCCGCCTCCACACAAACCCTCTGAGCTGCAAATTATTAACCTGCTTAACTCTATTGCAGAAACAAGCGCTGCTGGGGGTAAGGTGGGGAGGAGGGTGACAGAAGTCTCCTTCATGCCAAAGGTCCCTTTCCAGGAGCAAAGAGGCTTTCCTCTCAGCTTATCAGCATTTCTTATTTACTTCTAATAGTAAATCTTCTAAACCAGTCTTGCAAATAAAGTCTAATCTCTCAACCGGAGGCATTAATAATTCATCACATGAGGGATTTCAGCCAGAAGACCAGTAAATAAGGATCCTATCCACATACTCCATGGCTTGGGTATCTGGAAGAGCACAGCTGGGTTAGTCAAAAAAATAATTAATGTATTGGCTGGCACATTTTTGCAGAATTTATCACACTTGTCTAAACATCCCCAGACAATTCATCACTATTGCCACAAGGAGCCTGGAAAAATCTACTGCCTGATAAACCAACTGTAAACCAGCTGGTTTATACTCACATTTATCAAAATATAACTGAAAACCTCCTTGACAAATCTGTGCAGAAAAAGTGAAGCATGGAGAGGGAAACACATACATTGCCTCAAAGCAGGTGTAGGATTGTGGTTAAGAGCATGAACTCAAGTCCGAGTGTCTGGATTTCAATCCTGCTCCATGACTCCCAAGGTTGGTGACTTTACCTACCTAAGCCTCAATTTCCTTCTCTGTAAAATGATCACAAAACCTCATAAATTAGGCTTATTCTGAGCATTAAATTATCCAGGAACAGCACTTAGCACATAGAATGTGTGGGGAGAGCATGAGGCGTGGCTGTGCTAAGGAGTTTTGGTGATGAAGAAGAGGAGAGTCCACAGGCTACCAGAGAAGTTTAAAACTAACCCCTAGTTAGTCTGCTGACCATGTCTACAACTACCCACCCCACAACCCCACAACCCCACAACCCCATGAAGGCAAGGTGCCCTCACTCATGGTGCTTACTTCCAGAACCAATTCCAAAACAATTCATACAAATTCTGGAAACACCAAACATATATAGTAAAAAAAAAAAAAAAAAAAAAAAAGTCTTAAAAATAAGTAGTCTATAGGAATACATTTAACAAAAGAAGTACAAGACATGTACTCTGAGAACTGCAAAACATTGTTGAAAGAAATGAAAGAACACATAAATAAATGGAAAGACATCTCATGTTCATGAATTGGAAGACTTAACATAAGATGGCTATATTCCCCAGAGTGAACCACAGATTCAATGCAATCCCTATCAAAACCCCAGCAGGCTTCTTTGCAAACATTGTCAAGCTGACTCAGAAATTCACATGGAAATCCAAAGGACTTGGAATAGTGAAACAATACTGAAAAAGAACAAAGTTGTAGGATTCTCACTTCCCGATTTCAAAACTTACTACAAAGCGCTAGTAATTCAGACAGTGTGTGGTACTGACATAAGGACAGACATATAGATGAATGGAACAGAATTGAGAGTCCAGAAATAAACCTATGCATTTATGGTCAATTGATTTTCAACAAAAGTTGACAGACAATTCAGTAGGGAAAGAATAGTATTTTTAAACATACGTGATTGGAATAACTGAATAGCCACATGCAAAAAAAAAAAAAAAAAGAAGTCGGACTCCTTACCTTCACACCCTATATAAAAATTAACAAAAAATGGATCACAGACAATCTAAAATGTAAGACTAAAACTATGAAACTGAGAAGAAAACATAGGAGTAAATCTTCATGACCTTGGATTAGGCAATGGTTCTTAGATACGACACTAAAGGCACAAGCAACAAAAGAAAAAAATAAATAAATTGGGCCAGGCGCGGTGGCTCATGCCTGTAATCCCTGCACTTTGGGAGGCCGAGGTGGGTGGATCACCTGAGGTCAGGAGTTCAAGACCAGCCTAGCCAACATGATAAAACCCCTGTCTCTACTAAAAATACAAAAAATTAGCTGGGCATGGTGGTGCGCACCTATAATCCCAGCTACTCAGGAGGCTGCATCAGGAAAATCACTTGAACCCAGGAGGCGGAGGTTGCAGTGAGCTGAGATTGTGCCACTGCACCCCAGCCTCGGTAACAAGAGCATAACTCTGTCTCAAAAAACAAATAAATAAATAGGACATCATCAAAATTAAAAACGCTTGTGCTTCAAAAGGCACCATCAAGAAAGTAAAAAGACAACCAACAGAATAGGAAAAATTATTTGTAAATCATGTATCAAGAATATGAAAAGAGGCCAGGTGTGGTGGCTCATGCCTATAATCCCAGCACTTTGGGAGGCTGAGGCAGGAGGATTGCTTGAGACCACGAGTTCGAGACCAGCCTGGCCAACATGGTGAAACCCCGTCTCTACTAAAAATACAAAAATTTGCCAGGTATGGTGATGCGCACCTGTAATCTCAGCTACTTGGGTGGCTGAGGTAGGAGAGTCACTTGAACCCAGGAGGTGGAGGTTGCAGTGAGCCGAGATCACGCCACTGCACTCCAGCCTGGGTAACAGAGTGAGACCCTGTCTCAAAAAAAAAAAAAAAAAAAGAAAGAAAAAGAATATGTAAGAACTTTTACAACCCAATAATAAAAAGACAACCCTGTTTAACAATGGGCAAAGGGCCAGGTGCGGTGGCTCACACCTGTAATCCCAGCACTGTGGGAGGCCAAGGAGGGAGGATTGCTTGAGACCAGGAGCTCGAGACCAGCCTGGCCAACATGGAGAAACCCCATCTCTACAAAAAATACAAAAATTAGTTGGGCATGGTGGCACATGCCTATAGTCCCAGGTACTCAGGAAGCTGAGGCGCAAGAATCACTTGAGCCTGGGAGACTGGGGTTGCAGTGAGCCAAGACTGCACCACTGCACTCCAGCCTGGGTGACAGAGTGAAACTCTATCTCAAAAAAAATAAATAAATAAAAATGGGCAAAGATTTAAATAGACATTTCTACAATGCAGATATACAAATGAACTAACTATAAGCACATAAAAAGATGTTCAGCGTCTTTAGCCATTTGGCAAATACAACCAGTGAGATGCCACTTCATACCCACTAGGGTGACTGTAATAAAAAATATATGCAATAACAAGTGTTGGTGAGAATGTGGAGAAATTAGAACGCTTACCCATTGTTAATGGAAATGTAAAATTATGCAGCTGCTTTGAAAAACAACTTGGCAGTTTCTCAAATAAACACAGATACAGACACCTACCAGGGATATACAGATACAGCATGATTCTGTTGTACAAAGTGTCCAGAATAGGCAAAATCTATCTAACTGAGGCTTAGGTGGGTAAAAAGATAGAAAGTAGATTTGTGGTTTCCCAGGGGGTGGGGGAAGAAAGGGAGGGGGCCATAAGGAGTGACTGTTGATGGATATGGGGTTTCTCTTTGAGAAGATAAAAGTGTTCTGAAATTAGGCCAGGTGCAGTGGCTCATACCTGTAATCCCAGCACTTTGGGAAGCTGAGACGGGTGGATCATTTGAGGCCAGGAGTTTGAGACCAGCCTGGCCAACATGGCAAAACCCTGTCTCTACAAAAATACAAAAATTAGCCGGGCATGGTGGTACATGCCTGTAGTCCCAGCTACTCGGAGGCTGAGGCAGGAGAATCGCTTGAACCTGGGAGGCACAAGTTGCAGTGAGCCAAGATCATGCCACTACACTCCAGCCTGGGCGACAGAGCAAGACTGTCTCAAAAAAAAAAAAAAGTTCAGAAATTAGTAGTGATTGTGAAACTCTGTGAAGATACTAAAACCACTGAATTACACACTCAAAAGGGGTGAATTTTATGGTATGTGAATTATATGTCAATTAAACTGTTATTTCAAAATTAAACTAAACCAAGGGTTCTAGGTGCCCCCAGTGACTCCAGCATGACAGCTTGCATCCACTCTATCTGGCTGACGTGGTGAGCTGTGGAAAGGCACCCAATGCTCCCCGTTCTGTTAGGGTCTCCTTCCCACCTACTTGGCTCAGAGGACTCCCCTACTCCCCTAAGTTTCTGCCCACTGGAGCCATAGGAGCAGCAAGAACAAGAACAAGAACATAGCTGATATGTTTTGTGAATTGTATTGTGAGAACTGATCAGCCCCCACCTCTTACTTCAGCGCCCTAACCCATTTCACTCCAGCATACTGGTAGGGTTGCCAGATAAAATACAAGACACTCAATTACATTTCAATTTCAGGTAATCAATGAACAATTTTTTGGTAGCAGTATGTCTCAAATCTTGCATCATTCATTTAAAATTTAACTGGACATTCTGTATTTTTCTTTGCTAAATTTGGCAACCCTACACTCTGGCCTCCATGCCATCCCTGAAACACATGAACCACACTCTCACCTCGGGACCTTTCCATTTGTTCTTCTTTCTGCCCGAAATTCTCTTCCCCCAGATAGTCACATGGTTCCTTTCTCACTTCAGGTTTTTGTCCAAACAGTATCTCATCATAAGAAAGTGTCTCCTACACACTTTATATAGAAGAGCCACTTTTACCTGACACTCCGATGCCCCTTCCCCTTGGCATTCACCACCACCTAACATATATATGTATATTTAGTGGCTAATTGCCTGCTTTCCCCTCAGTATATTGGAGACTCCTTGAGGGTAAGGCTTCTTTTATTCACTGCTGCATTCCCAGTGCTTAGAACAGGGCCTGGCACGGAGTAGGCAATATGTTAATATTTACTGAATGAGTACAGAAGTGTCGTGCATGGGTTATCTCATCTAATCTTCCAAACAGCCCTATGAGACAAATATTGCCACCAACTGTGTTTCATAGATGAGACAGCTAAGACATGAAAGCCAAATAACCATCAAGAAGCCCATTTTAGATGCAGGAGCCAGACCCCAAATGACCCACCTCCCTGCACCAGCTCACCGTCACAGGCACCGCACAGCTCACCGTCACAGACACCGCACAGCTCAGTCACAGGCACCGCACAGCTCAGTCACAGGCACCGCACAGCTCAGTCACAGACACCGCACAGCTCACCGTCACAGGCACCGCACAGCTCACCGTCACAGGCACCGCACAGCTCAGTCACAGGCACCGCACAGCTCAGTCACAGGCACCGCACAGCTCACCGTCACAGGCACCGCACAGCTCACCGTCACAGGCACCGCACAGCTCAGTCACAGGCACCGCACAGCTCACCGTCACAGGCACCGCACAGCTCAGTCACAGGCACCGCACAGCTCAGTCACAGACACCGCACAGCTCACCGTCACAGGCACCGCACAACTCACCGTCACAGACACCACACAGCTCAGTCACAGGCACCGCACAGCTCAGTCACAGGCACCTCACAGCTCACCGTCACAGACACCGCACAGCTCAGTCACAGGCACCGCACAGCTCAGTCACAGGCACCGCACAGCTCACCGTCACAGACACCGCACAGCTCAGTCACAGGCACCGCACAGCTCACCGTCACAGACACCGCACAGCTCACCGTCACAGGCACCGCACAGCTCACCGTCACAGGCACCGCACAGCTCAGTCACAGGCACCGCACAGCTCACCGTCACAGGCACCGCACAGCTCACCGTCACAGACACCGCACAGCTCACCGTCACAGGCACCGCACAGCTCAGTCACAGGCACCGCACAGCTCACCGTCACAGGCACCGTACAGCTCACTGTCACAGGTGGCGGGGCAACTTGGAGCTAGGGTGGCAGGTGTTTCTGACTCCTTCCATTTAGGGTACTCTGGGTTAGATGAAGGAAGGAGTCACAGACATGTCTGAGAGTCTACATTTGCACCAGAGAGCTTAATCCTGGGATTTAATTCAGGCTTGATTATTGCCTACACAATTATTGTGCAATATAAAGTGTTTCAAATAACTATAGAGTATTTCAAATAATTAAAGACTTGATTTTGCCTACACAATTACTGTGCAATATAAAGTGTTTTAAATAAATACCTAAACCTCCATTAATGGAGAAGTCTGTGTGGGTATCTATACTCACTTTTATTTCTTCTTGAACATCAGGATTGCGGAAATTTAAATCAGGTTGCTCTTTCATAAACTGATGAAAATAACATTGGTTTCGCACTTCGTCAAAGTGCCAACTGGAGTTTCCATACACACTTAACTGGCAAACAAAGAAAACAGCACATCAGTGACCTATAATGGTATTGCCCACAAATAAAGATCATTGCCCTCCCTGATCCTTTGCAGGCAGAGTATGTAAATCCTGAGAGTTTTCCTTCTACAGAGAGCAGCAGGTTAAAGAAACCCCTTCCAAATACCCCCCACCCCATTGGCCTAATGCCTCACAAACATGGTTGCAATGTATTTTTACAGTAGATGCTGTTTGTAACAACTGCAACAGCAAACCAATGTTCTCAAACCCAAGACAAGGTCAACTTAAGGAACTGACATTACTAATGTATTTTCTTGAATATTCTGTCCAGGATCCAAACTCTTGTTTGTGAAGAGAAGCAAAATGGTAGTCAATTTGGAAGAAAGAAACATTCCGCTCATCTTGGAGCTTGAGTCCAGATAGACTGAATATTTAAATTATATCCCCAGAAAATTATTAGAATCCTTCACTTAAAATCTCTACCAGTCTCCAAGAATAAAAAGCAACTTCAAGTGTTGGTACTCAGCAATAGTTGACGCTGTCGCTGGTCTCCTCTGTCTGGAAATGCTCACATTTATGGCCCCATGGTATGACTCTCCCGGCTGCCCTCCCACATCTCTGGCCACTCCTTAAGTCAACGCTGTGGGCCCTTGAATGTGAGAGTTTCATGGGGCTCTGTCCTAGGCCTTTTGTCCATTTCATGTTAAAGAGAACATCTGGAAAACATTTAACAACTGGGAGGTTTTACATAAATCTTTTTGAGTTGGAAGACGTAGTTACACTGAGTCCACATGTCCATGGCAACACCAGGCAGATGCTGAGTAGTAGCTGCTGCCTTTCAAGGACATGCACCCTTTCCAATTCAACACACAGCCCACCTGGACACAACCAGGGCAAGAGATTTTTAGTGTACATAAACAATAAAAAATCAGTATCCAGAATACAAAAGGAACTGAAGAAAGCAATTTCAAAGGGATAAATAATTCAAAAGAAAGAAACCATAAAGAGATGTTTCACAGAAATGGACACTCAAATGAATAAATGTAAGAAAAGATGTTCAGCATCATTAGGAATTAGATAATTACTGTATTAGGAATTAGACACATCATCATTAGTAATTAAATAAATATAAAATTAAGATCTCAATGCAATATTGTTTTAAGTCTGGGCTGGGCATGGCAGCTCATGCTAGTAATCACAGCACTTTGAGGGCTGAAGCGGGAGGACTGCTTGAGGCCAGAAGTTCAAGACCAGCTTGGGCAACATAGTGAGAGCCCATATTTACAAAAAAATTTAAAAACTCAGCCACGCATGATGGTGCGTGCCTGTGGTCCCAGCTACTAAGGAGGCTGAGGTGGCGAGGATTGCTTGGGCCTAGGAGCTCGAGGCTGCAGTAAGCTATGATTGAGCCACTATGCTTCAGCCTTGGTGACAGAATGAGACCCTGACACAAAATAATAATAATTTTTAAATAAAAATTACAAAGTTGGGCAATATCAGGAATTAATGAGAATGTGTATTTTTTATACATCTGTGGGGGATATAAATTAGTACAACCATTTTGATAATGAATTTGACACTATCCTGTAGAGCTGAGCATGCAACATCCTGCACAGCAATTTTACTCCTAGTTATTTACCTTAAAGAAGCCCTTGTTGGGCGTGGTGGCTCACGCCTGTAATCCTAGCACTTTGGGAAGCCGACCTGGGCAGATCACAAGGTCAGGAGTTGAAGACCAACCTGGCCAATATGGTGAAACCCTGTCTCTACTAAAGATACAAAAATTAGGTGGGCGTGGTGATGGGTGCCTGTCGTTCCAGCTACTTGAGAGGCTGAGGCAGGAGAATCACTTGAACTGGGGAGGCAGAGGTTGCAGTGAGCCAAGATCGCACCACTGCAGTCCAGCCTGGGCGACAGAGCAAGACCATCTCAAAAATAAAAAAAAGAAGCCCTTGCACATGTACCCCAAGATAGATTAATGACAGTGTTTATAGTAACATTGTTCATAATAAAAAAAAAAGGAAGTAGCCCAACTTCCCATCAACTGAAGAGTGGATAAGTAAGCCATGGATTGTTCACACTGTGAAATATACAACAATGAAAATGTATGAACCATAGCTACCTGAAGCTACATGAATAAATCGTGAAAAAGTTAGTTAAGAAGACTATACCTAGCATGACACTTTTCATAAAGTTCAAAATAGAGGAAACTAAAACATAATTTTTTTAGAGTCGAAGTCTTGCAATATATGGTTATATATATGATATACTACAAGGTGTTTATCCATCATATACATATACATATTTTTGAACATATTAACTATTACATTAGAAAATGCAACCTTGACTATAGTGGAGAACTAAAAAAGCAATGGAAAAACTGGATGACAAAAAAGGCAGCTGTGATCATTCTATAAGCAAGAAATGATATAGTTTGAGTATGGCAGCAATCTTTAAAAGCAGACTATGGAGCTGAAATGACTAGATCCCATCTTTAGCCCTGTCATTTATTAGCTGAGTAAACTCAGTCTGCCTATCTGCAAAACAGGAATTACACCTGACTCATAGGATTATAGAGTGGATTAACTAAATTAATGAATATAAAACACTTAGCACAGAGCCTGGCACAGAGTAAGTATTTTGTAAATGTTTGCTAATGTCATTGCAATTTTAACAAGTCAGTGAACTGAAGGAAAAAAAGAGGTGAAACTGCCAGGACTTGCTGACAGCCTGTTCCTCAGGCTGCATGGTAGTACCATTCACTGAACCTGGGAGACGGAAGGATATAGGGAGAAAATCACACATCACAAAGTTGACCTGCAAATATATCAATTCTGAGTGTCCTTGGATCACCTAAAAGTTGATGTTTAAATATTTATGGAGAAGGTCCAGAAGAGAGAAGGAGGGACTGGAAGAGGGAGGGATGATCCAGAATAAAGGCAGGAGAGAACACAAACCCGGGCAAGGGGAAGCTCTGGCCTGAGACAGAAGCAGAGCTGCCAGATGAAGTGCAGGATGCCCAGTTACATCTGAATTCAGATCAACACGCATATTCTTGAGTATAAGTATTACTCATGTGGCCAGGCACAGTGGCTTACACCTGTAATCCCAGCACTTTGCAAGGCCGAAGCGGGAGGATCACTTGAGCCCAGGAGTTCAAGACCAGCCTGGACAACAGAGTGAGGCCCTGTCTTTACAAAAAAATAAAATATTAGCTGGGCATGGTGGCACACATTTGTGGTCTCAGCTACTTGGGAGGAATAGCTGGGAGGATTGTTTGAGCCCAGGAGGCAAAGACTGCGGTGAGCCATGATCAAGCCACTGCAGTAAGCCATGATCAAGCCACTGCACTCCAGCCTGGGAGACAGAGCAAGACCCTGTCTCTGAAAAATAAAAATAAAAAAGAAAGTATGGTCCACACTAAAAAATTATTTATGCACTGCTTATCCAAAATTCAGATTTAACTGGGCATTGTGAATTTTTATTTGCTAAATCTGGTCACCCCGGAAAGGAGGGATCTGGCTTCTGTTGTAAAAGGAGTGAGTAGGAAGAGGGTGGGAATGGGGCAGGCAGGCTTGATGGCTTCTGTTTTCTCTGTGAAGTCGAGTTTGCTGCTGAGAGTGATAAGATGGGGTAGAGGCAGATACGATGTTTGAAATGAGGGTGGGAGGGAAAGTTGATCGGTTGAAATTAGCAAAATTCCCAAGAAGAGTGGATGGCTCAGTTCAGGTGGGGACAATGAAGGTGTGATGTCTCCAGAGACTCAACTACTAAGGTTTAGGCAAAAAGAAAGTAGATAATTGGGTCCATTCATGGCTAGGGTTTTGTCAGACAGAGGAGACAAAAAGTCAGAAAGGCAAAGGGGGCCAGGAGCGGTGGCTTACACCTGTAATCCCAGCGCTTTGGGAGGCCGAGGCAGGTGGATCACCTGAGATCAGGAGTTCAAGAACAGAGTGGCCAACATGGTGAAACCCCATCTCTACTAAAAATACAAAAATTAGCCGAGTACGATGACACGCGCCTGTAATCATAGCTACCGGGAAGGCTGAGGCAGGAGAATTGCTTGAACCCAGGTGGAGGTTGCAGTGAGCCGAGATTGTGCTATTGCACTCCAGCCTGGGAGACAAGAGCAAAACTCCATCTCAAGAAAAAAAAATGCAAAGGGGTATGGATAGTATAAAAATGGTTATCAAACTAATGGGACATGGAATCCAAGTTGGACCGGGTAGGAAGTAAAGGAAGGGTGGAAGGAGAGAAAATAGGTTTGAATTTGCTAGAACACATCATCTCTATGATGAAATCAGAAATCTAAATAATAATTGGAAGCCTGAGTAAATAATAACTGGAAACCTTATTTCTATTTCTTTCAGAAACTTGCCCCCTTCCGATAAACTATATTCATTCATTTTTCCCTCAAAAGGGTTTTACTAAATCAGTTCAATCACTACATATCTGCCTTTTACCCCTTTGTAAATCAGACAGGTTGACACTTACCCAGTTGTTGGGTGGAATGGTTTTGCCATTTTCATGGGTACAGTCATGCCAGATATAATAATCAGTATATTTTCCTGTCCGTGTCCGACTCAATTGAAACCAAATATGTTTATCACTCGTGTGGTTTGGTATGAAATCGATGATTAATTTTAAACCTAATGAGTAAAAGACATTTCAAGTGCTAGGGAAAGATTGTATTAGAATAACATATGACAGGCCAGGCACAGTAATGGCTAACGCCTGTAACCCCAATACATTGGGAGGCTAAGGTAGGAGGATTGCTTGAGCCCAGGAGGTGGAGGCTGAAGTGAGCCATGATTGCACCACTGCACTCCAGCCTGGGAGACAGAGCAAGACCCTGCCTGGAAAAAAAAAAAAAAAAAAAAAAAAAAAAAAAAAGCAGGGAAAGGAGAGGGGAGGGGAGGGGAGGGGAAGAAAGGAGATAGTGAAGGAAAAAGGAAAGGAGAAAGGAAAAAAGGAAACGGAAGGGAAGGGAAGGAAAGGAAGAAAGAGAAAGAGGGAAGGAAAGAAAGAAGGAAGGGAGGGAGGGAGGGAAAGAAATAGTATATGACAGTTAAGGAGAAGAACTGCTTTAAGTAAACATTTGAAAAAGTGCTTCTCTCAACCCTCATCCCCATCTTGCCCACTTTCCATTCAACTTACCTTTATCATGTATGGCTGCAACCAGATTCTCAAAATCTTCCATCGTTCCAAAAATGGGATCAACTTCCCGGAAATCTTCAACACCATATCTGAAATCTTTAAGGGACGATTTATAAAATGAAGTAATCCAAACAGTTTTTATATTTAAAGCTGTGATGTAGTCCAGTTTATCTTGAATACCTGAAGAAAAAAGTCAAAGTCATGAATAAATCCTACTTTGTTTTAGTTAAAGGACAAAAAATATAACAAATATGCCTAAGATAGAAATATTTACATGAAGGCAAAAATACTTAGAATTTTGTTGAATTTGAGTATAATTCAAATAGGAAGATCTAGCTCTACAAAAAATATCAAATTAGGCCGTGTGTAGTGGTTCACGCCTGTAATCCCAGCACTTTGGGAGGCCAAGGTGGGAGGATACCTAAGGTCAAGAGTTCGAGACCATCCTGGCCAACATGACAAAACCCCGTCTCTATTAAAAATACAAAAATTAGTTGGGTACAGTAGCACATGCCTATGATCCCAGCTACCTGGGAGGCTGAGGCAGGAGAATCGCTTGAACCTGGGAAGCGGAGGCTACAATGACTCAAGATCACACCACTGCACTCTAGCCTGGGCGACAGAGCAAGACCCTTTCTCAAAAAAAAAAAAGAAAGAGAAAATCTAATTAGTTATCTATCAGTAATTGATGACCTTTAACGTAGCATTATAAAAAAATCTGTGACTTACTCATATTTTATATTTAAAACCAAGACTGTGGTATTGTTCATTTATTCTACACATGGTTTTTGAGCAGCTAATCTATGCCAGCTGCTGGGCTAAGTGTCAAGGAACAGAGTAGAGTAACGCATGGCCCCTGTCGGTCACGTGGTCTACACTGCACTGTTCTGTCTAAGAGCCACATGTGGCTACTGAGCACTTGCAGGGTGGCTGGTTGGAATTGAGATGTGCTGTAAGGGAACAACATGTATTGGATTTTGAAGACCTTGTACAAAAAGAAAGAATGTAAAAATCTCATTAATATTTTTATACTGGGCCGGGCATGGTGGCATGTGCCTGTAATCCCAGCACTTTGGGAGGCCATGGTGGGCAGATTGTTTGGGCTCAGGTGTTCGAGACCAGTCTGGGTAACATGATAAAACCCCGTCTTAAAATACAAAAAAATAATAACAATATGTATTTATTTTTATACTGATTATGTGTTGAAATGATACATTGGATTAAACAGAACATATGAAAATTAATTTCGCCTGCTTCTTTTTTCCTTTTTTTAATGTGGCTACTACAAAATTTACAATTTCTTATGTGGCTCCCATTGTATTTCTTTTGGGCGGTGTTGGTCTCGGAAGTGTCTGCAGGCAGGGGTGGGATGATGATCAGACGGAAGAGCTAAGGAAGAGCTGCAGAAAGTGCTTTAAGGGCATCGGGGCATTGGCCCTTGACCGCCAGGGGCAGAGGAAGCTGATGACCCCTGAGGGTAAGGACAGAGAAGGTCCAGGATGGTGTGGGCAAAGGGGATCAGAGTGAAGGGCTTCCAGGCACAGCAAAGGAAAGGAGGGAGCAAGAATAGACAGGGCATGTCTAAAAAAGGATGAGAAGGCAGGACACAGTGGCTCACGCCTGTAATCCCAACACTTAGGGAGGCTGAGACAGGTGGATCACTTGAGGTCAGGAGGTCAAGACCAGCCTGGCCAACATGGTGAAACCCCATTTCTACTAAAAAATACAAAAATTAGCTGGGGACGGTGGTGCATGCCTGTAATCCCAGCTACTCGGGAGGCTGAGGCAGGAGAATTGCTTGAACCTGGGAGGCGGAGGTTGTAGTGAGGTAAGATTGTGCCACTGCACTCCAGCCTAGGCGACAGAGTGAGACTCCATCTCAAAAATAATAATAATAATAAATATAAATAAATAAGTAAATGCATCAATTAATTTAAAAAGGTGATAAATGTTGTCGGTGCACGGGGTCTGAGAAGGAGTGCAACTGCAACACAGAAGGTAAGTTTGTGCCAATATTTGAGGAGTCTTTGTTTCCACTCTCAGACTGCCTTTGAACTTGCTAAATTTGGACTTTTTCGGTTATTCTCTTATATAGGAATCCAGGAATTTATACAGAAGAGAATTCTAGGCTTGGCTGAGAAGACGTGGAAATGAAACTTTGTATTTAGAACTTTGTAGGATAATGAGCAGATAATGTGTTTTCTCCTTCTAGTTCAGAGTCCCAAATGCATATTCAGCAACTTGAGTCTAGAATTCAATCTCCAGTAACTTTCTGTGTAATCCTGATGTGGCTTCCTAGAATTAGACTGTCAGAGGCCACACCGCAGGCTGAAGGTCACTAATTCCAAAGCACAGAGTCATTCGACACCTGGGATCTGGGCTCTTCCCCTATAACACGCTGCTTATTTATTTTATTTTATTTATTTATCTACTTATTTATTTATTTATTTATTTTGAGCTGGAGTCTCGCTCTGTCGCCCAGGCTGGAGTGCAGTGGTGCGATCTCAGCTCACTGCAACCTCCGCCTCCTGGGTTCACGCCATTCTCCTGCCTCAGCCACCCAAATAGCTGGGACTACAGGCGCCCGCCACCACGCCCAGCTAATTTTTTGTATTTTTTTAGTAGAGATGGGGTTTCACCGTGTTAGCCAGGATGGTCTCAATCTCCTGACCTCGTGATCCACCCGCCTTGCCCTCCCAAAGTGCTGGGATTACAGGCGTGAGCCACCACGCCTGGCCTGACAGGCTGCTTATTTCTGTCTCTGTACCCCAGTTCCCCCATATGGGTAGCTGCAAGATCTCACACAGTATCAACAGGCAGCAAGAGGGTTTTGATCTAAGCCAGCACAGCAACACAATATATCTTATGATGAGGCACAAAGGAACATGAGGATGAAAACAAAGTGGCTGGAGAAAGTAAACAAGGGATCCCACCCCACATTTTAGGAGGAGAGAGGGCAATCACCAAAACCAGACTCAAAGCTGGAATGGGATCTTCATAATAACAACAATGAAATCCCTTCAACCTCGAAGACAAATGCCTATGGATTGCAGGAAGTAAAACATTCCTCCAAGAACAGGTATTGGAAATGACAAACACCAGAGCTGATTACAGACCACCATGTTTATAGGAATGTTGGACCTATCCAGAAGATTATTAGGAAGGCAGGGCCAGGAAGTGGTAAATGTATCTCTGGATTTAGGGCTTTAGGTCTATGCAGTCAGAGCATTGCTTTTCCTAAGCACTCAATGTGCAAAAGGCAGCAGGTCATAGGTCATGAGTCAGGGGAAAGGGAGTCACTCAAGGCAGGATTAAAGGATGCTAGAAACACATCCAAAGCCGAAGATCTGGGGTGGGGAGCCCATGGTCTGATTAGGGAGGCTAAAGAAAGAGTAATGAAGGCAATGGGTTTGAGCTGCACCATGAAGGACATATACACTCTTCTTCAATGAGTGACAATGCAGGATGATTTTTAAAACGAGAATGATACAGCCGGATGTGGTGGCTCATGCCTGTAATCCCAGAGTTTTGGGAGGCCAAGGGGGGGCAAATCACCTGAGGTCAGGAGTTCGAGACTAGCCTGACCAACATGGAGAACCCTCGTCTCTATTAAAAATACAAAATTAGCCAGGCATGATGGTGCATGCCTGTAATCCCAGCTACTCGGGAGGCTGAGCCGGGAGAATTGCTTGAACCCAGGTGACGGAGGCTGCAGTGAGATGAGATTATGCCATTGCACTCCAGCCTGGGCAACAAGAGTGAAACTCCATCACAAAAAAAAAAAAAAGAGAGAGAGAATGATAGGAGCGTGAAAAAGAAAAGCCTTTTACTAGTGATTAAAGAAAGCTGCAGGTTTCAAGAATTCATTTGTAGCATTTTAAAGATACATTAAGCCCATTCCTACTTTCCACATTCATATCATCCTGTTTTGTTTTCTTCAAACCAATTATCATTGTAAAACATTAGTTTGTTAGTTTCCTTATTTGTTTCCTATTGTTGCCTTGAAGTAGAGTGACCATACCAACCAATTTGCTCAGAAGTTCCCAGTGTGTGCCTGCCATCTGGCATAATTTTACTCTGAAGTATGTTCTGGTTTGAGCAATATATTGTAAGGATGTTTTACACATAACCCACCAAGAAATTAACTTAGCTTTTAAAAAATAATTTTTCACTTTTTTTTTCTTTTTGGAGACGGGGTCTCCCTATGTTGCCTAAGCTGTGGCTGAGAGCTCCTGGGCTCAAGCGATCCTCCCACCTCAGCCTCCCAAGTAGCTGCAACTACAGTCATGTGCCACTACCCCTGGTTAATTCTTTACTTGTTTTATACTAATACGGACATGGTTTTAAACAATCCTTAATTCAAGTAATGACGAATGCATACTGCTACACCTTTTCTACTTCCCTTCCTTTTTTAGAATTTAAACTTTAAGACTCAGCCTATACTTTTTACAGATATCACTTGATTTTTAAAAAAAATATTATTTATGCTTTATTCACTAATACACTCCCAGCCACACAGCCAAACTAGCTGCTTCGTATACTGGGAAAGCAATTCCCAACTGCCACCCTGACATATTCAACTATAAAGTCCCCAGAAACAGGACATAGATTTTAGAAGGAAGGCTGCTCTAAGAAGTTAGAATTGATGACTGAACAACTGTATGTACTTAGTGGGCAATAAATTAAACAACTCGTTTGGCTCAAAGGCCTTCAGCAAATAGCCCTTCAGCTAGTAAAATAACTGCTGGGTTCTGCTGAGTGATTTTCTAAGAATATCATAAACAAGGAGCAACTTGGCATGACCAGTCATAATGGAATGTGCTTACTGAACAACCCAGGCATAATTTGGTTCTGAAGAACAAAAGAACCATAAACCAATCTCATCCTGGCACCCACCCTGAATGATCTCTGGGCATGTACCTTTCAGATCTCCGTTCCCATCCTTGTTACTGTCCTTGAAAGACCTTGGGTAGATCTGGTACATGGGCCCCTCCTGCCACCAGTCTAGGCACTTTGGAGAGAGGGCAATGATGGCTATGGTGGCCGCGATGAGCACCAGCACAGAAGCCACTGTGAGCCAGAAGAGGATCTCCCGAGGTATGCGGTAGCGGGCCTGGCCAGAGAACTGGAACAGCACCTCCTTGGGCATCCCCGCATAGGGCCGGACGCCCTTGAAGTCGGGCTCCTGGGAGCCAAGGTTGCTCCTGGTGCTGTGCTTCAGGTTGTCTGTTGAGCTGCCTGGATCCGGGGTCTGCTCCAGAATGTCTTCATTACGGACAAACCCGTTGTTTGTCTGGCATCCCTTCATACTCATCTCGATGGAGTCTCTCTTGCTTTTATCTTCAGCCATGTCTCACCGACTTATGTCTTCGGAGTGCCTTCCTGCAGTAAGGGAGGTGGAAGAGTGGCTTGCTGAATGCTTGGTCTTGTTAATGAACTTTGTGTGGTTTATAAATAAACCTAGCTGGACAAAGTCCAGCCAAGGAAGAAAGGGTAAAAGTACAGAGGTTTAAAAAAAAAAAATCTCGGGACTGGCGCGGTGGTTCATGCCTGTAATCCCAGCACTTTGGGAGGCCGAGGCGGGCAGATCACCAAGGGCAGGAGTTTGAGACTAGCCTGGCCAACATGGCCAAACCCTGTCTCTACTAAAGGTACAAAAATTAGCCAGGTGTGGTGGTGTGCACCTGTAATCCCAGCTGCTCGGGAGGCTGAGGCAGGAGAATCGTTTGACCCCGGAAGACAGACGTTGCAGTGAGCCGAGATCGTACCACTGCACTCCAGCCTGGGCGACAAGAGCGAGAATCCATCCCACAAAAAAAAAAAAAAAAAATTCTCCACTGGGCACCTTGGCTCACACCTGTAATCCCAGCAGTTTGGGAGGCTGAGGCAGGCAGGTCACCCGAGGTCAAGAGTTTAAGACCAGCCTGGCCAACATGGTGAAACCCCATCTCTACTAAAAATACAAAAATTAGCCGGGTGTGGTGGTGCATGCCTGTAATCCCAGCTACTCAGGAGGCTGAGGCAGGAGAATCACTTGAACACAGGAGGCAGAGGTTGCAGTGAGCTGACATCGAGCCACGGCACTCCACCCTGGGTGACAGAGGGAGAGTCTGTCTCAAAAAATAAAATAAATAATTAAGAAAGAGAATAAAAATAAAATGAAACTAAAAATAAATTAAAAAATTAAAAATTGGAAACAACCCAGGTAGCTATCATCAGATGGATAGATAAACAAGGTGGTTATACATATAGTGAAATATTATTCAGCTTTGAAAAGGAATGAAGGCTGGGCATGGTGGATCACGCCTGTAATCCCAACACTTTGGGAGGACAAGGCGGGTGGATCACTTGAGGTCAGGAATTGGAGACCAGCCTGGCCAACATGGCAAACCCATCTCTATTAAAAATACAAAAATTAGGCCAGGCGCGGTGGCTCACGCCTGTAATCTCAATACTTTAGGAGGCCGAGGCCAGTGAATCACCTGAGGTTGGGAGTTCAAGACCAGCCTGACCAACATGGAGAAACCCCATCTCTACTAAAAATACAAAATTAGCCAGGTGTGGTGGCGCATGCCTGTAGTCCCAGCTACTCGGGAGGCTGAGGCAGGAGAATCGCTTGAACCTGGGAGGCGGAGGTTGCGGTGAATGGAGATCACGCCATTGCGGTCCAGCCTGGGCAACAAGAGTGAAACTCCATCTCAAAAAAAAAAAAAATAGCTGGGCATGGGGACACATGCTGTAATTCCAGCTACTTGGGAGGCTGAGGCAGGAGAATCGCTTGAACCCAGGAGGCAGAGGTTGCAATGAGCTGAGATAGCACCACTGCACTCCAGCTTGGGTGATGGAGTGAGACTGTCTCCAATACATAAATAAAGGACTGAAATTCTGACACATGCTGCAACATAGATGAACCTGGAGGACATTATGCTAAGTGCAATAAGCCAGACCCAAAAGGGCAAGTGTGATTTCACTTAGATGAGGTATCTTGAGTAGTAGGATTCATAGGAACAGAAAATAGAAAGGTGGTTACTGGAGGTTGGAGGAAGGGAATGATGGGGAGTTATTGTTCATTGGGCAGAGAATTTCAGTTTGGGATGATGAAAAGTGTTCCTGAGATGATAGTGGTGATGGTTGCATAACAGTATAAACATACGTAATGCCACTGAAATGTTATATATGTTTTACCACAACTTTTTTTAAAGCTTAAAGCTTTCTCTATTTAGCCAGGTATAAGAAAAATTACTTTGGGGGGAAATTATTTTTCTTATACATGGTTAAATAGAGAAAGTGGGAAGATAGCTTAAGCCCAGGAGTTGGAGACCAGCCTGGACAATATAGTAAGACCTCATCTCTACAAAAGAAATTTAAAATTAGCTGAACATGGTGGTGCACCCATGTAGTCCCAATTACTCAGGAGGCAGGCTGATGTGGGAGGATCACTTGAGCCCAGGAGGCAGAGGTTGCAGTGAGCTGAGATGAGCCGAGGAGGCAGAGGTTGCAGTGAGCTGAGATCACGCCACTGCACTCCAGCCTGGGTGACAGAGCAAGATTCTGTCTCAACAACAACAAAAAGGAACGTAATGATTTATGATGTCCCTTTCATCAGGAGCACATACAGTCCTACGAATCATTTGATCTGATAATGAGACTTTTTTTTCTTTTAAATGATGATAGTTATCTGGGGCCCTAATCTTAGTGTCTCTTTGTGGAGTGGCTTAGAAGCATTGTATAGTATAGAGGTATGGAGGAATGAGCTACTTGATCTTGGACAAATTACATTTAAAACTGAGTAAATCCCAATACTTGGCTCACTGAATGCACCCAGTGATACCTCTCATTATTATTAATTATGCCCATTGAATATTTTTTATTTTTATTTTTTGAGATGGAGTTTCACTCTTATTGCCCAGGCTGGAGGGCAATGGCGTGATCTCAGCTCACCCACAACCTCCACCTCCCGGGTTCAACCGATTCTCCTGCCTCAGCCTGCTGTGCAGCTGGGATTACAGGTGCCCGCCAACACACCCAACTAATTTTTTGTATTTTTAGTAGAGACAGGGTTTCACTAAGTTGGCCAGACTGCTCTCCGACTCCTGACCTCAGCTGATCCACCTGACTCGGCCTCCCAAAGTGCTGGGATTATAGGCGTGAGCCACCACGCCAGGCCCCAAATCTTTTTCTAACAAAGAGCAGCCAGTAAAGTCAAGCTGCAGACATAGACAAGCAAGCTGGGAGCTTGCACAGGTGGATGCGACAGGAAAGAACTACCTGGGACTAGACATGTTCAAAATGGCGGCTGCACCTCCCCTTCTCTGCCAGCCACGTGTACAGTAAGGAGCAGACAAGATGGCACCGGCCAAGGGGAGAGTTCATTCGCATAATAAGATTAGGGTGGGGCCACCAGATTTCCCTGTGTGCTATGTAAACGTCACACCTGACCCAAAAAACCCGTGAGGCCTACCTAAATCAGACACGGCCTCCTCAATCTGGACTATAAAATCTGGCGTATCCAGCAGCTGACCTTTTCCTCTTGGAAGTGCCTTCTTTCTCACTAGAGAGAGAGCTATTTTCCTTTGCCTTTCTCCTTCTTCCGCCTATTAAACCTCTGCTCCTGGCCAGGCGTCGTGGCTCAGGCCTGTAATCCCAGCACTTTAGGAGGCCAAGGCGGGCAGATCACCTGAGGTCAGGAGTTGAGGACAAGCCTGACAAACATGAGGAAACCCTGTCTCTACTCAAAAATACAAAATTAGCTGGGCGGGGTGGCGTGCACCTGTAATCCCAGCTACTCAGGAGGCTAAGGCAGGATTGCTTGAGCCCAGGAGGCCAAGACTGCAGTGAGCTGTGATCACCCCACTGCACTCCAGCCTAGGTGACAGAGTAAGGTTCAAAACAATAAAAGAATATACACCACAGTTTATAAGTGGGCATGTGGGATTTTTTTCGTTTGTTTTTGGCTATTATAAATAAAATTGCTACGAGCAATCATGTACAACTCTTTCTAAGGATATAGCTTCCTTCTCTCTTAGGAACCAACTAGCAGTGAAATAGCTGGATAATATGGTAAGCGTATAATTAATGTTTAAGAAACTGCCAAACTGTTTTGGAAAGTAGTTGTATTGAGGCAGGAGAATATAGGGTTTGGAGGCAGGGAACCTAAGGCTGTTTCACGCAGCGTTCCTAGAACTAAACAGAAAGGAAAACCCTAACTTTACATGACTAAATCACAAAAGGACCAGAGGCTACTCCCCTTTGCAAACCCCCCACCTCCTCTGCCAGGCATGGGAAATTGGCAACCAATCGGACTGATTGCGGGTTGAGTGTTCCTTTGCAACTTTGTAACTTCACTCCAGCCTCCGAATGGTTGGTTGCTGTCCACAACCAATCAGACTGATTGCGGGCGGAGTCTTCGTTTGCATAGAAGTATAAATTTGTAACTTCACCCTAGCCTCTGATTGGTTGCTTTCTGCAACCAATCATACGTTTGCACAGGAGTGTAACTTTTGTAACCACGTCATCCTCTGGTTGGCTGCTTTCTGCAACCGATCAGACTGATTGTGGGCTACCACTTCATTTACCTGAGGTGGGCATGAAGTAGCCAATGGGAAACTTCTAGAGGGTATTTGGACCCAAGAAGATTCTGTATCCGGGGCCCTTAAGCCACTGCTCGGCACGCTCTCACACTGTGGAGTGTACTTTCATTTTCAATAAATCCCTGCTTTCGTTCTTTTTTAACCAGTTGTCAAATGATCCTTTATTGAAATATTTTCCTTTGTGCTTAACTGGCTGGTCATTCCACAGCACCACTGTTGATGTCATCTATGATGTCCTGAGGGTGGCGGCCATCAACATCACAGCCCACAGACTGGGCAGTCCCCAGGATCTCTTTAATGGTTCCAGAGAGTTCTCTGGCTAAGGATCAGTGCCGCATCTGTCGAGCAATGTTGACGATCTCATAAAAAGTGATATTCCCCCTGTGTTTAATGTTTTTCTGTTTCTTTCTGTCTCTTGGTGGTTCCTTTTGATGATCAGGGCGGAGGCAGAAGGTACCACTTCAATCTGGGCCTGTCTGTTCTGAATGGTCAGTTTCACTCTAATCCTCAGGCCCTTCCAGTCACCCGTTACTTTGGCAATGTCATCACCAACCTCTTTTGGAGACAGACCCGCGGGGCCAATCTTGGGGGCCAGGGCAGAAGTGGCACCGACTTCAACTCCAGTGCACGTGAAGTATACGACTTTGATCTCATTGGGGTGGAACTTCGGCGGCATGGTGGAGGCGGCTGGTGTCGGATGAACCCGGATTCGAGACGACCGAAGAAAGTTGCACCTTGGCCTCCTCCGAGCCGAAAGCCGAGAGAGCTGCTTTCGTTCTTTTGTTGCTTCATTCTTTCTTTGCTGCGTGTTTTGTCCAATTCTTTGTTCAAAACGCCAAGAACCTGGACAATTTGCAGTCACTTCCCTCTACCGGTGACAGTACCATTTTGCGTTGCCTTCATTGGTGTATGAGAGTGTGAATTCTTCCACATTCTTGCCAGCACTTGCTCTGTTGTCTGTTTAATTTCAGTGATTCTAGTAGGTAAGTAGCAGTGTCTCATTGTGGTTTTAATTTGTACTTCTGTAAAGACTAATGGTGTTGAGTATCTTTTCATGTGCTTATTTGCCATCCATACATCTTCCTTGTTGCAGCTGATGCTGGCAGCCAGCTGGGTGGGGAGTGGGGCTGGGGGCATCTCTGTTCTCAATACCTGTGCTGCTTCAATGTAGTCTCCATGTTGGCTACTGTGGGCGTCTTCATAGCATGCTGGCTTGGTACCAAATGTTAGTGTCCCAGTTGAGAAAGCAGGCAAGGCAGAAAGAATATCCTTTTTGTGACCTAGCCTCAGAAGTTACATAGCTTGTTTTTGACTGTACTTTATGTGCCAAGCCCAGAGACAGTGTGTGAAGGGACTAAGAAGTTATAAGGCAAAGGACATAAATACAGGAGGCTACAAATTGGGCTATTAATGCAATTATCTATTGTGCAATTTTTATTGTAGTAGAAACATATAAAATTTATCATCTTAATCATTTTTAATTAAATGGTTGTGTGTTAAGTATATTCACATTGCTGTGAAACCAATCTCCAGAAGTTTTTCATCTTGCAAATCTGAAACTGTATATATCCTTTGAACAACTCCCCCTTGCCTCCCCTCAGCCCAGGGTAACCAACATTCTACTTTGTTTCTATGAATTGACCACTGTAGATATATAAGTGCAATCCTATAGCATTTGTCTTTTGTGATTGGCTTATTTCACTTAGCACAATGTCTTCAAGGTTCATACATGTTGTAGCATGTGACAGGATTTCTTTCCTTTTTATTTTTTTTTTTAAAAACAAGATCTTGCTCTGTTGCCTAGGCTGGAGTGCAGTGGCACAATCATAGCTCACTGTAGTCTTGAACTCCTGGGCTCAAGCGATCCTCCTGCCTCAGCCTCCTAAGTAGCTGGGACTACAGGCATGCACCACCACATCCAGCTAATTTTTGTTTTTTGTAGAGATGGGGGGGTCTCACTATGTTGCCCAGGCTGGTCTCAAACTCTTGGCCTCAGGCAGTCCTCCTGCCTTGGCCTCCCAAAGTGCTAGGATCATAGGCATGAGCCACTGTGTCTGGCCTTTCCTTTTTAAGGCTGGATAATATTCCATTGTATGTATATACTACATTTTGTTTATCCGTTTATCAGTCAAACACTTGCTTTGCTTCCATCTTTTGGCTATTGTGAATAACACTGCTATGAAAATGAGTGTGCAAATATTTTTTTGAGACGCTGCTTTCAATTCTTTTGGATATATATTCAAAAGTGAGATTGCTGTGCCACATGGTAGTTCTATTTTTAAGTTTTTGAGGACTGTTCATACTGTTTTCTATAGAAGTTACCCCATTTTACAATCCCACTAACAGTGCACAGGGGCTTCAATTTTGCAACGTCCTCATCAACACTTGTTATTTTCCGTTTTTTGTTTTGTTTTGTTTTGTATTTTGATAGTAGCCATCCCAATGAGTGTGAGGTGATAGCTCAGTGTGGTTTTGATTTGCATTTCTCTAATGAAATTGGTGAAGTTGAGCATCTTTTCATGTGTCCTCATTGGCTATTAGGATATCATCTTTGGAGAAATGTCTGTTCGAGTCTTTTGCCCATCTTTTTATTAGGCTATTGGATATTTTGTTGCTGAGTTGTAAAAATGCTTTCATTTATATTTCCAACAGGCACTGGCACAGCCTGAGCTGAAAGCTTCAGCCTGATGACAGGCAAGTGTTTCTGTGTATCTGAGACCCAAGTTTGTGACAATCACAGCCAGGGGATTTCAGTGGCCATTTCAACTTCTTCCTGGTGGCCAACCCTCCAGGCTTGACAAATCAACACAAAACACACCCAAACAGAAAAGCATAATCTGATCCTTACATGACGTCATTGACCAACAATGTAAGTGAATTCACGGTGTAATGGGCTGATTTATAAAGGATCTTACCCATAGGGTGTCTCAGCTCTTTACTGCTTAAACATTTAGTTCTCAAAAAAATCCAGAATCACAAAAGAAACAATGACACATTATATCTGGTCTTTAACAAAGTTCTATTGAAAAAATCACCCAACAGCTAAATACCACATTTAATGCCCTGTGACAAATATTTCTAATTCAGACACATGAGCTGTTCTGGAAAACTTCTAATTAGGAGCATGGATAGACATTGTACTGCCACAAATAGTCTCACTGCAAATTCAAAGAGCATAAATTACACAGTCACATGTTACTTTCAAAATGCTGCCAGTCATCTGAGAACACTGTGTGTTAGAACTTCATTGGGACACAAACATTATTCTCTGCCATCTTACAGCTGGGGAAATGTGGTTCTTGGATGCGGAGTGAATTCCTCAATTCCCAGGCCAGCCCAGTATCCCTGGGAGAGGCCGTATGACTCTCTGACCTTTAATGGTCACTCTCATGGCAAGGCCTGATAAAAAGCCAGGGAAGATTCATCATGACTTTGGGTGCTGGGTCAGGGACTCTGAATACACATATCAGAGAAATGCATGCCATTATAGGTGGGAAAGACACAAAATGTATGATACCTTAAGGAATTTGCTTTATTCACATCTAGGCTTGTGTATAAAACCATTCTGAATGTGTCACTTTAACATAAAACCCACTGACCCTGCACAATCTGTCAGACTATTAACCTCAAAACACTCATTTCACACCTCTAAAGCTATCAATGGCTTCTCATTATAAAGAGAACAAATGCCAATATCTTAGTATAGAAGTCTAAGCTACAGTTTATGCTCAAAATATATTTCCAATCTTTTTGCTATCTTAGTATTTCCAAATCAGGCTCTGTGCTCCACCCGATCAGCACTGCCGAGGGTTCCCTCACTACAGACTGTGAGCACCTCATTCTGAACAGTTTCTCCCTCTTGTCTTTGAGGCCCAACTCCAGCCTCCATCCCCCTACCACCACCCTCAGACCAGGAGACACTGATCCAGCCCGGTCTGCGTCATTTATTTGTACGTTCATCCTTATAATGGTAGCTTTCTTTTTTCTTTCTTTTCTTTTTTTCTTTTTTTTTTTTTTTTGTGACAGGGTCTCACTCTGTCACCCAGGCTGGAGTGCAGTGGCATGATCTTGGCTCACTGCAACCTCTGCCTCCAGGTTCAAACAATTCTCCTGCCTCAGCTTCCGAGTAGCTGGGACTACAGGCGCACATCACCGTGCCCAGCTAATTTTTTTGTATTTTTAGTAGAGACGGGGTTTCACCGTGTTGCCCAGGCTGGTGTCAAACTCCTGACCTCAGGTGATCTGCCTGCCTCAGCCTCCTGAAGTCCTGGGATTACAGGCGTGAGCCACTGCGCCTGGCATGGTAGCTTTTTTTTTTGAGATGCAGTCTCGCTCTGTCACCCCGGCTGGAGTGCAGTGGCGCAATCTCGGCTCACTGCAACCTCTGCCTCCCGGGTTCAAGCAATTCTTCTGCCTCAGCCTCCTGAGTAGCTGGGACTACAGGCGCCTGCCACCAAGCCCGGCTAATTTTTGTATTTTTAGTAGAGATGGGGTTTCACCATATTGGCCAGGCTGGTCTCGAACTCCTGACCTCGTGATCTGCCCACCTCGGCCTCCCTAAGTGCTGGGATTACAGGTGTGAGCCACCATGCCCAGCGGTAGCTATTTTAATATATGATTTTGTTCTGTCTTCCCACCCTAGGCACTGTGAGTTGTACCTGTTGCCACAGTGAATAGTTCAGAGTTTTGCCCATGGTCACAGAATCTGGTTGAGGAAAGGATCTTGAAGTTCCAGGTTCTTCTCAAAGGACTTCTCAAACTGTAATGTGCATAAGATTTTCCTGGAGATTTTGTTAAAACGCAGGTTTTGATTCAGTAGATTTTGGGTGGAGCCTGAGATTCTGCATTTCTGACCACCTCCCAGGTGACATCAGTGCTGTGGTCCCTAGACTGCACTTGCATGAGGTTGCAAACATAAAAACTTGCAGGATTGGGATGGCACACTCATATGAATGAAGCAGGCAGGGTGACATGCAGTAGAAAACGGTGGGGATGATGGCAAACCAGAGGCTCATGCCATGCCTGCAGGGCCACAGCCACTGTGCTCCAGCAACATGTGGGCTCAAGATGGCCAGATCTAATTTTTCTAGGGAAGCTGGAAATCTGTATTAACAAGTAAAATTCTGCCCATTTTAAATGTTGCCAATACACTCAAATTCATGTTTGATTTAAAGGACCTTTTGTGTGATGGAATAATACTCCGAGTCCTTGCTCTTCTGAGGTTATAACTGTCTCTCTATACCAGGGTTTATTTATACAACAGCATTCTTTAAACTGAAAAAAGAAATTAACTAAAAAAAAAAAATCTGTCCCTTAATCAATAAATAGTCAACCTCTGCTAGTTTGTTTGTGTGTGTGTGTGTGTGTGTGTGTGTGTGTGTGGTGGTTTTTTTTTGTTTGTTTGTTTTGTTTTGTTTTGTTTTGAGACAGAGTCTCACTCTGTTGGAGTGCAATGGCACGATCTTGGCTGACTGCAACCCCTGCCTCCCGGGTTCAAGCGATTCTCCTGCCTTAGCCTCCTGAGTAGTTGAGATTACCGGCGCCTACCAGCACGCCTGGCTAATTTTTGTATTTTTAGTAGAGATGGGATTTCACCATGTTGGTCAGGCTGGTCTCGAACTCCTGATCTCAGGTGATCCACCCGCCTCGGCCTCCCAAAGTGCTGGGATTACAGGCATGAACCACTACACCTGGCCAGTTTGTGTGTTCAATTAGAACAATGGTTCCCAAATTTTGGGATTTCATAGGCAAGGAAAATTCCCAAAAAAGTCCAACAATATTTTAGAAGCCAAAGTAGGGTGTCAACATCTTATTTTGCTCAATAAAGATATTTAAAAATAATCTGGCTGGGTGTGATGGCTCATGCCTGTAATCCCAGCACTTTGGGAGCCTGAGGCGGTGGATCAGTTGAGGTCAGGAGTTTGAGACCAGCCTGGCCAACATGGTGAAACCCTGTCTCTAACAAAAAATAGAAAAATTGGCTGGGCGTGGTGACTTACACCTGTAATCCCAGCACTTTGGGAGGCCAAGGCAGGCAGATCACTTGAGGTCGGGAGTTCGAGACCAGTCTAACCAACATGGAGAAACCCCATCTCTACTAAAAACACAAGATTAGCCAGGCATGGTGGCACATGCTTGTAATCCCAGCTACTCGGGAGGCTGAGGCAGGACAATCGCTTGAACCTAGGAGGTGGAGATCGTGGTGAGCTGAAATCGCGCCATTGCACTCTCCAGCCTGGGCAACAAGAGCGAAACTCTATCGCAAAAAAAAAAAAAATTATTATTATTATACACACACACACACACACACACATATACACACAAAAATTAGCTGGGTATGGTGGCTCACGCTTGTAATCCCAGCACTTTGGGAGGCCGAGGCGGGTGGATCACCTGAGGTCAGGAGTTCAAGACCAGCCTGGTCAACATGGTAAAACGCCATTTCTACTAAAAATATGAAAACTAGCCAGGCATGGTAGCAGGCGCTTGTGGTCCCAGATACTTGGGAGGCTGAGGCAGGAGAATTGCTTGAGCCCGGGAGGCAGAGGTTGCAGTGAGCCGAGATTGCGCCATTGCACTCGAGCCTGGGTGACAAGAGCGAAACTCTGTCTCAAAAAAAAAAAAAAAAAAAGCCAGGTGTGTTGGCACACATCTGTAATCTCAGCTACTTGGGAGTCTGAGGCAGGAGAATCACTTGAACCTGGGAGATGGAGGTTGCAGTGAGCTGAGATGGTGCCACTGCACTCCAGCCTGGGCAACAGAGCAAGACTCCGTTTCAAAAACAACAACGACAAAAAGGCCGGGCATGGTGGCTCATGCCTGTAATCCCAGCACTTTGGGAGGCCGAGACGGGACGATCACAAGGTCAGGAGTTTGAGACCAGCCTGGCCAACATGGTGAAACCCCGTCTCTACTAAAAATACAAAAATTACCTGGGTGTGGTGGCACATGCCTGTAGTCCCAGCTACTTGGGAGGCTGAGGCAGGAGAATCGCTTGAACCCAGGAGGCAGAGGTGCAGTGAACCAAGATTGTGCCAATGCACTCCAGCCTGGGCAACAAGAGCAAGACTCCATCTCAAAACTAACTAACTAACTAACTAACTAACTAACTAACTAAATAAGGTGAGAAATGTCGGCACATGGGTCTGAGAAGGAGTGCAACTGCAACACAGAAGGTAAGTTTGTGCCAATATTTGAGGAGTCTTTGTTTCCACTCTCAGACTGCCTTTGAACTTGCTAAATTTGGACTTTTTCGCTTATTCTCTTATATAGGAATCCAGGAATTTATACGGAAGAGAATTCTAGGCTTGGCTTAGAAGACACATGAAACTGAAATTTTGTATTTGGAGCCCTGTAGGCTAATAAGCAGCCTGGGTGACAGAGCGAGACTCAGTCTCAAAAAAAAATAATAATATAAAATAAAAATAATCTATCATCTCCTCCCAATATCTTATTTTGTGAAGGACATTGTAAAACATGCAGAAAAAAACATAATCTTACATCAAAGGATAGCTCTTTTAAGTAGAATAAATGGTAGCTTTATGGAAAATCTACATTGTTCTTCTTTTTCCTTTTTTTAAGACAGACTCTGGCTCTGTCTCCCAGGCTGGAATGCAGTGGCTCAATCTTGGCTCACTGCAACCTCTACCTCCTGGGCTCAACCCATCAGTCTCCCCAGTAGCTGGGACTACAGGAGCACGCCACCATGCCTGGCTAATTTTTGTATTTTTGTAGAGATGGGGTTTTGCCATGTTGGCCAGGCTGGTCTTGAACTCTTGAGGTCAAGGAATCCACCCACCTCCCAGAGTGCTGGGATTACAGGCGTGAGCCACCACACCTGGCAGTCCTTATTTTTGTAATTGTATGATGGACATGTGCAAATTTTGACCCAAGTTCTGGTTTTGGGGAACCATTGATTATCGGAGTCATCCTATTGACAGTTAAGAGAAGTGGGACACAGAAAGACTCCATGACCTGCTCGGAGTCTCATGCTTTAAGGGCATAGCCTAGTGCTCCCTCTGCTCTCTCTGATGGAGTTATAGTTTCATGGTAATTCGTCTTCACTCAGCATGTTGAAATGGGAAAGTACAGGTTTTGAGCCAGATCGACATGGGTGTGAATCTCAGATCAGCAACTTCCGAGCTTTGTGGTCTTGGATAAGTTACTCAGTCTCTTTACTTTTTCATCTGTTACACTTACTTTGTTTTTATTTATTTTTATTTTTTGAGACGGATTTTTGCTCTTGTTGCCCAGGCTGGAGTGCAATGGCCTGGTCTCAGCTCACTGCAACCTCTGCCTCCCAGGTTCAAGCAATTCTCCTACCTCAGCTTCTCAAGTAGCTGGGATTACAGGTGCACACCACCACGCCTGGCTAATTTTTGTATTTTTAGTAGAGGTGGGGTTTCACCATGTTGGCCAGGCTGGTCTCAAAGTCCTGACCTCAGGTGATTCACCTGCCTTGGTCTCCCAAAGTGCTGGGATTACAGGCGTGAGCCACCACGCCTGGCCTGTTACACTTATTTTATAACGTTGTTATAAAGATTAAATAAAATGGCATATTAAACTACCTACCAGTGGTAATGGGCTCCTCTTGTAAAAATTGGTCAGCTCCCTCGCCAGCAAAGAGCTTTGCATAGCAAGGCCTATATCATGGATAAAAGTTGTCATTGTTAAAATAAGTATGATAATAAAAGTACAGTCAGTATTAAGGTCTATCTCTCAGGACAATGGGGTCTACTCACTACATTTACATAACTAAAGGGAACATCTCAAATTATTCTTCACAAGATAAGAATGATCTCCTTGGAAGTAATTTCCCTTTCCCTTTTACTTTCCCTTTGCTCCTTTCCTTTCCTTCCCTCCTCTCCTTTCCTTTCTTTTTTTAACAGGGTCTTGCTCTGTCGCCCAGGCTGGAGTGCAGTGGTGTGATCTTGGCTCACTGCAACCTCTGCCTCCTAGACTCAAGTGATTGTCCCACCAGGGTACTCCACCATGTTTGACTAATTGTTTTTAAGTTGTTTTTTGTGGTTGTTATTGCTGTTTGTTTGTTTGTTTTGTAGAGATGGGTCTCCCTATATTGCCCAGGCTGGTCTTGAACTCCTGGGCTCAAGCGATCCTCCCGCCTCAGGCTTCCAAAGTGTTGGGATTACGGATGTGAGCGCCTGGTGGAAGTAATTTTTCTATCCTCACTTATCCCAAAAAGAAGCTAGAAAATTCTCTCACTAAATAAGAAATAAATACTAGCTCTACTTGATAGTAAACACCAAGTAGGAAGAGACTAGAACAACAAAACAATATATATTCACCATAATATCTTTTTTGTTTCTCTTTCCTCCTTTCCATCCTTTAAAATATATTTGTTTAATAGAAATGATATGACCATGAGGACAAAGACTCTTAGCTCTTCTAAGTTCTATTTATTTTATTTTATTTTTTGAGATGGAGTCTTGCTTTATCACCCAGGCTGGAGTGCAGTGGCACAATCTCAGCTCACTGCAACCTCTGCCTCCATGGTTCAAGTGATTCTCCTGCCTCAACCTCCCAAGTAGCTGGGATTACAGGAGTGCACTACCATGCCCAGCTAATTTTTTTTATTTTTTATTATTATTATTTTTTGAGATGGAGTCTCGCTCTGTCTCCCAGGCTGGAGTGCAGTGGCATGAGCTTGGCTCACTGGAACCTCTGTCTTCTGGGTTCAAATGATTCTCCTGCCTCAGCCTCCCGAGTAGCTGTGGCTACAGGTGTGTGCCACCACGCCCAGCTAATTTTTTTGTATTTCTAGTAGAGACAGGGTTTCACTGTGTTAGCCAGGATGGTCTCGATCTCCTGACCTCGTGATCCACCTGCCTCAGCCACCCAAAGTACTGGGATTACAGGCATAAGCCACTGCGCCCGGCCCTAAGTTCTATTTAATAATAGTACCTTTGTGTAAATCATGATTGTTCAGAAGTTCTTAAGTAATAATTCTGTTTTAAGTCAAGGGAAATGATCCTAGTACAAGGGAACACTGCAAATTGCATAAATTATAGTCATAGATGGCAGCTGTGTCCTTATCTACTCCTTATAGCCAAGAATAAAAAACTGTAGAGCTAAATCTTCAATAGGAGTCAATCTGATTTGTTGGAATGTTTTAACAAGGATAATGGTCACCTTATATTACTTGCTAAATATAAAAAAGTATAATCTTTTAGAAAGTCAAAGTAAAAGTAAAACCTAATCTGAATTTTACATTTGCAGCTAAAGTATACTTCGATTAGCAAACAAAGTGGTTAACCTGTGAAACATTTCTAAACTATCTTGGATAAATATCTTCATATTTTCTATAAATCAGAGATTTTTGCATACCAGTTAATCATGCAGAGTCCTAGAAGATGCACACCCTAATTTTCAGATATGGGGAATTCCTGATGGATATTTCACTATCCAGTATTAGTTCTCTTCATAGAAGCACCTATGTTATTTGATTGTACTAACAGTCTATCATAACAAGTTGCACATTTGTTTTCAGTGATGTTTACAATCTACAGCTGGGGCCAATAAACTTCAGCACAAGTCAAATCCAGCTCCAAGCCTGTTTTTGTATATGAAGTTTTATTGGAACACAAGCACTGTAATTTGTTGATGTGTTGTCTATGGCTGTTTGTCATAACAGCAGAGTTGAGAGACAGAGACCACATGACTTTCAAAGTCTAAAATATTCACTCTCTGGCCCTTTACAAAGTTTGTTGACTCTGATCTATAGAATAAAGAACAATAACCATATATGTTAAGGGATCATTACTAACAATGTTACCACTTCCAGAGCCTTAAAGGATGCCGTCCTAAGCCTATAGCATACCTTTTTACAGGAAAGGCAATCATCTTTGCTTAAAAGGTAGAAGCCTGCTTTCCTAAAGCTTGAGAGAGGCATCAAAATAGAAGTCGAAATTAAAATGGAGGCACCCTACACCTTATAAGTAGCAAATGAAAGTGTGCATGGCTTTGGCAACATTTACTGCATTATTCTGTTTTCACGCTGCTGATAAAGACATATCCGAGACTGGGAAGAAAAACAGGTTTAATTGGACTTACAGTTCCACATGGCTGGGAAGGCCTCAGAATCATGGCAGGAGGCGAAAAGCACTTCTTCTGTGGTGGCAGCAAGAGAAAAATGAACAAGAAGCAAAAGCGGAAACCCCGCTAAACCCATCAGATTTCGTGAGACTTATTCACTATCACGAGAATAGCACGGGAAAGACCGGCCCCCATGATTCAATTACCTCCTCCTGGGTCCCTCCCAGAACACCTGGGATTTCAGGGAGCTACAATTCAAGTTGAGATTTGGTGGGGACACAGCCAAACCGTATCAGTTGCATTAGTGAGAATGCCATGCAAAAGGGACTGTTCTAAAAGGTTACAAAACTGTGATCTTGAAAAGCAAAAAAAAAAAAAAAACCAACTATGAGCATCTTCTGTAGTTGGATTTCAATAAAGCTTTAGTAACTTTTACAACATTCCAAAGTTAGATTCTATTAATAGGTCTTCCTGATTGTTGGGTGAGGGTATTAGATGGGATTATAAAATAAAGAAGCTGGCCGGGCGCAGTGGCTCACGCCTGCAATCTCAGCACTTTGGGAGGCCGAGGTGGCAGACTATTTAAGGTCAGGAGTTGGAGACCAACCTGACCAACATGGTGAAACCCCATCTCTACTAAAAACACAAAAAAATTAGCCGGGCTTGGTGGCAGATGCCTGGAGTCCCAGCTACTTGGATGGCAGAGGCAGGAGAATTGCTTGAACCCGGGAGGTGGAGGTTGCAGTGAGCCAAGATTGTGCCACTGCACTCCAGCCTGGGTGACAGAGCGAGACTCTGTCTCAAAAAATAACATAAAATAAAATAAAATAAAAGAAGGCTTGATCAATTTCATATGATATAATTCAACCTATATAAATGGATTACTTGGCAAAGTATTTTATACTAGCTTTCCTCCTTACTCCATCACCACCATCACCCAGCAGTTGTTCAGGAAAATCATTAAATGATTAAATAATTCAGATAATAAATACATTCATATATATATATATACACACACACACACACATATATATACATATATATATATAATATATATACCTCTGCCTCCCAGGTTCAAGCCATTCTCCTGCCTCAGCCTCCCAAGTAGCTGGGACTCCAGGCACTCACCACTACGCCTGGCTAATTTTTGTATTTTTTTAAGTAGAGACAGGGTTTCTCCATGTTAGTCAGGCTGGTCTCCAACTCCTGACCTCAGATGATCTGCCCGCCGTGGCCTCCCAAAGTGCTAGGATTACAGGTGTCAGCCACCACACCCAGCAGGAAATTCAGCTTTGTCAGAAGTGAGAATTGAACCCATAACTCCAGGGGAGGCTGCGACCTGAATGCAGCGCCTTAGACAGCTCGGCCACCCTGACTGCTTTGGAGTATTTTAAAATAAAAATTACCAAATATAAACTAGATTTGAAAAAATTTTACAATAAATACCAACAAACCCAACATCTACATTAACATCTTCCTCCTCCTCCTCCTCTTCCTCTTCTTCACTAATGAGGCATCAAATGCATACTCACCATTTTTCGGCATATAATTTGATGAGTTTTGATAAATGTAACCACCACCACAATCATGATACAGAATGGTGCCATCACCCCAAACCAAAGATTCCTCACGTCCTTCCCCTAAATCCAGCCCCTGCCAACAATTGACCTGCTTTCTGTCACTCTAATTTTGCCTCTTCTAGAATTTCAGATCATTGGATTCAAATAGTATGTAGTCTTTTTTGTCTGTCTTCTTTCATTTAGTATGATGCTTTTGAGATTCACCCATGTTGTTGAATTAATTATTGTAGTAATTGATTCCATTTTGTTGCTAAATAGCATTCCTTGTTATAGATATGGTTTATTCATTCACCAGTTGATGGTGTTTTGGGGTGTTTCCAATTTTGGACTATTATGAATAATGGGTCTCGTGAACATTTATGTACAGATAGGTTTTTGTGTGGACATACGTTTTTATTATTTATTTTTATTTTTTATTTTTTTTGAGACAGAGTCTCACTCTGTCACCCAGGCTCACCCATTGCAGTGAAGCGATCTTGGCTCACTGCAACCTCCACCTCCCGGGTTCAGGCGATTCTCCTGCCTCAGCCTCTGGAGTAGCTGGGATTACAGGGACATGCCACCACACCCAGCTAGTTTTTGTATTTTTATAGAGACCAGGTTTCAACCATGTTGGTCAGGCTCGTCTTGAACTCCTGACCTTGTGATCTGCCCTCCTCAGCCTCTCAAAGTGCTGGAATTACAGGCGTGAGCCACCGCGCCCAGCTATTTATTTATTTTTTGAGACAGAGTCTCTCACTCTGTCACCCAGGATGGAGTGCAGTGGCACAGTCTCAGCTCACCACAACCTCCGTCCGCCTCCCGGGTTCAAGCCATTCTTCTGCCTCAGCCTCCCAAGTAGCTGGGATTACAAGCACCCACCACCACACCTGGCTATTTTTTGTAATTTTAGTAGAGACAGGGTTTCACCATGTTGGCCAGGCTGGTCTCAAACTCCTGACCTCAAATGATCTGCCCGCCTTGGCCTCCAAAAGTGCTGGGATTACGGGCATGAGCCACCGTGCCTGGCTATGTTTTTATTTATTTTGGGTAAATGCTGAGGAATAGAATTACTGGATCATAAGACCAGTATATAGTATAATGTTCAACTTTACAAGAAACTGCCATACTCTTTCCTAAAAGGTTTGGACCTTTTTACATTCCCATGAGCAATGTGTGAAAGATCCATTGCTCCACGTTCTCGCTGACAACAGGCAATGCCAGTTTTTGTAACTTTAGGCATTCTAGTGAGCAAAATTATAATTTGTGCTTCCTTAAAGGCCAATAACTTTGAACATTAGCGTTTATTTGCCATTTGTATATCTTCCTTAGTGAAATGCTCATTCAATTTTGCAATATTTTACCTATTTCTGCTTTTTGTTACTGAGTTGTAAAAGTTGTTTCTTGTAAGTATGAGTTATTTATCAGATATGTGTTGCCTAAGGCTTGACTTTTAATTTTCTTGACAGTTTCTCTTGAAGAGTAGAAGTTTCTAATTTTTATTAAATCGAATTCACCAGTAATTTCTTTTATGGTACTTATTCTTATGTTTTCTGTATCTTATCTGAGTGTTGCCTAACTCAAGGTCACAAAGATTTCCTCCACTGTTATCATCTAGAAATTTTAGTTTTAGCTCTTATCATTAAGGCTGTGATTAATTGCTAGTTAATTCTTGTGTGGCATGAGATAAGAAGGTCAAGGTTGATTTTGCTGTTACTGTTGTAGTTGCATATGGCTATGAATTTGTTCCAAAACCATTTGTTAAAAAGACTTTTCAGCTGGGCGTGGTAGCTCACACCTGTAATCCCAGCACTCCGGGAGGCCGAGGTGGGCAGATCACTTGAGCCCAGGAGTTTGAGAACAGCCTGGGCAACACAGGGAAAATGCATCTCTACAAAAAATACGAAAGTTAGCCAGTGTGGTGGTGCATGCCTGTAGTCCCAGCTACTTGGGAGACTAAAGTGGGAAGATCTCTTGAACCCCAGAGGTCCAGCCTGCAGTGAGCCAAGATCGCATCACTGCACTCCAGCCTGGGCAGTAGAGCAAGACTCCGTCTCAAAGAATAAAAAATAAAGAACTTTCCTTTCTGCTATTGAATTCCCATGTCATTTTTGTTAAAACTCAAGCAACCATATATATACAGGTCTATTTCAAGATTCTCTATTGTGTTCCCTTGATATATAGATCCTGACACCAAAACCACATTATCTTAATTGCCACAACTTTATAGGAATTCTTGTAATCCAGTAATATGAATCCACCAATTTAATCCCTTTATCAAAGTTGTTTTGGCTATTCAAGGTCACTTGCATTATTTAAGATTTAAAATAAATTTTACAATCAGCCTGTCAAACTCTACCCCAAAAAAATGGCTAGTAGAATTTTCATTAGATTTTATTTAATCTATAAATTGGCCAGGCGCAGTGGCTCACATAATCCCAGCACTTTGGGAGAACAAGGCAGGCGAATCACTTGAGGTCAGGAGTTCAAGACCAGCCTGGCCATCATGGTGAAACCCTGTCTCTACTAAAAATACAACAAATTAGCCGGGGGTGATAGCAGGTGCCTGTAACCCCAGCTACTTGGGAGGCTGAGGCAGGAGAACTGCTTGAACCCAGGAGGCAGAACTTGCAGTGAGCTGAGATCATGCCTTTGCATTCCAGCCTGGGCGACAGAGTGAGACTCTGTCAAGAATTTTATTTTATCTATAAATCAATTTGTGGATAATTGACATCTTAACAATATTAATCTTACATCCAAGAACATGGTATCTCTTTTCGTTTATCTAAGTCTTCTTTAATTTCTCTCAAAAAGGTTTGTAGTTTCCCAGGTTCAGGTCTTGCACATATTTTGTTAAATTTATCTTTAATATTTCATAGGTTTTTTTGTTTTTTGTTTTTTTTGAGATGGGGTCTCGCCCTGTCACCCAGGCTGGAGTGCAGTGGTGTGATCTTGGCTCACTGCAACCTCTGCCTCACGGGTTCAAGTGATTCTCTTGCCTCAGCTTCCCGAGTAGCTGGGACTACAGGTGACCACCACCACACCCAGCTAATTTTTGTATTTTTTAGTAGAGATGGGGTTTTGCCTTGTTGGCCAGGCTGGTCTTGAACTCCTGACCTCAGGTGATCCACCTGCCTCGGCCTCCTAAAGTGCTGACATTAAAGGCGTGAGCCACTGCACCTGGCCGTATTTCATAGTTTTGAATGCTATCGTAAATGGTATTGATTTTTTAATTTCATTTTTTAACTGTTTGATCCTAATATATAGAAATGCATACTGGTACATTGACCTTGAATCCTGTGACCTTGCTAAGCTTATTAATACCTTATTTATAGATTCTTTATGAATTTCTGTTTACATAATCATGTCATCTGCAAATAAAGACCATTTTGTTTCTTTCCAATATTTATGCCTTTTATTTCCTTTTATTTATTTGTTTTGCCTTACTGTACTGGCAATTGATCTCCAGTCAATACTGAATACAAGTGGTGAGAGCAGACAGACATTCTTGCCTTGTTCCCTGTGTTAGAGGGAACATCCAGTCTTTTACCATTAAGTATTGTTACAGTAGGTAGCTGGTCAGGCATGAGCAGGGCAGGAGAGGGCCCCTTGCCTTCCCCCAGGAATATCAGGCAACCAGCAGGTGATGGTCAGGTGGTTGTTAACTGTCACTCTAAAATAATAATTGGTTGCAACTGGCACCAGGAAGGGGCAGCCTCCCAATAGACAGAAAAAACCTGAAACGCGATCAGCAGCTTCCCAATAAAATCTCAGGAGTAGGGCGAGTGGGCTCACATATGTGCACTGAAGGCAAAAATGGTGGCATTTAACTGGCCTATGACCTAGGAACCTTTGGTAAGGGAAGAATGCCTCAAGTAAGCATGCATACAACTCCAGTAAACACACTGCACGCGTGACCCCTTCGAAGCGCTGACAGGCCGCTGCGCACTTGGACAGCCCACCTCAAGGGAAGAATCAGAGAAGGGATGCAAGACCCCAGAAGCACACAAATGTATAAAATCCCAAGTCAAAGGTGAAACTGCACTTGATCCACTTGACCCTCTTCCAAGTGTACTTTACTTCCTTGCATTCCTGCTCTAAAGCTTTTTAATAAGCTTTCACTCCTGCTCTAAAACTTGCCTCAGTCTCACACTCTGCCTTCTGTCACTTAGTCGAATTATTTCATCTGAGGAGGCAAGAACTGAGGTTGCTGCAGACCTTTATGGATTCACCACCCAGCATGATGTTAGGTTTAGTTGTAACATAGTTATCCTTTATCAAGTTGAGCAGTTTCTCTCTTTTTTTTTTTTTTTTTGACACCTTCTAAACTTATTTATGTTCTCTTATTCATTTTTTGTTAACAATCCTGATACAAACTTTTTTAGAAATTCAAATGATACAGAAGTGTATAAAATAAAAAGTGACAACCCCTTCCCCCACCCCACCTAAATACCTTCTACGGTTTCTTTTGTTTGTTTGTTTGTTTTCCTGTGTTTTTCTTTTTTTTAATTTTATTATTAGTACACTTTAAGTTTTAGGGTACATGTGCACAATGTGCAGGTTAGTTACATATGTATACATGTGCCATGTTGGTGTGCTGCACCCATTAACTTGTCATTTAATATTAGGTATATACCTAATGCTATCCCTCCCCCCTCCCCCCACCCCACAACAGTCCCCGGAGTGTGATGTTCCTACCTGTGTCCATGTGTTCTCATGTTCAATTCCCACCTATGAGTGAGAACATGCGGTGTTTGGTTTTTTGTCCTTGCCATAGTTTGCTAAGAATGATGGTTTCCAGTTTCATCCATGTCCCTACAAAGGACATGAACTCATCACTTTTTATGGCTGCATAGTATTCCATGGTGTATATTTGCCACCTTTTCTTAATCCAGTCTATCGTTGTTGGACATTTGGGTTGGTTCCAAGTCTTTGCTATTGTGAATAGTGCCGCAATAAACATACGTGTGCATGTGTCTTTATAGCAGCATGATTTACAATCCTTTGGGTATATACCCAGTAATGGGATGGCTGGGTCAAATGGTATTTCTAGTTCTAGATCCCTGAGGAATCACCACACTGACTTCAACAATGGTTGAACTAGTTTACAGTCCCACCAACAGTGTAGAAGTGTTCCTATTTCTCCACATCCTCTCCAGCACCTGTTGTTTCTTGACTTTTTAATCATTGCCATTCTAACTGGTGTGAGATGGTATCTCATTGTGGTTTTGATTTGCATTTCTCTGAAGGCCAGTGATGATGAGCATTTTTTCGTGTGTTTTCTGGCTGCATAAATGTCTTCTTTTGAGAAGTGCCTGTTCATATCCTTCACCCAGTTTTTGATGGGGTTGTTTGTTTTTTTCTTGTAAATTTGTTTGAGTTCATTGTAGATTCTGGATATTAGCCCTTTGTCAGATGAGTAGGTTGAGATAATTTTCTCCCATTTTGTAGGTTGCCTGTTCACTCTGATGGTAGTTTCTTTTGCTGTGCAGAAGCTCTTTAGTTTAATTAGATCCCGTTTGTCAATTTTGGCTTTTGTTGCCATTGCTTTTTGTGTTTTAGACATGAAGTCCTTGCCCATGCCTATGTCCTGAATGGTATTGCCTAAGTTTTCTTCTAGGGTTTTTATGGTTTTAGGTCCAACGTTTAAGTCTTTAATCCATCTTGAATTGATTTTTGTATAAGGTGTAAGGAAGGGATCCAGTTTCAGCTTTCTACATATGGCTAGCCAGTTTTCCCAGCACCATTTATTAAATAGGGAATCCTTTCCCCATTGCTTGTTTTTGACAGGTTTGTCAAAGATCAGATGGTCGTAGATATGCGGCATTATTTCTGAGGGCTCTGTTCTGTTCCATTGATCTATATCTCTGTTTTGGTACCAGTAACATGCTGTTTTGGTTACTGTAGCCTTGTAGTATAGTTTGAAGTCAGGTAGTGTGATGCCTCTGGCTTTGTTCTTTTGGCTTAGGATTGACTTGGCGATGCGGGCTCTTTTTTGGTTCCATATGAACTTTAAAGTAGTTTTTTCCAATTCTGTGAAGAAAGTCATTGGTAGCTTGATGGGGATGGCATTGAATCTATAAATTACCTTGGGCAGTATGGCCATTTTCACGATATTGATTCTTCCTACCCATGAGCATGGAATGTTCTTCCATTTGTTTGTATCCTCTTTTATTTCCTTGAGCAGTGGTTTGTAGTTCTCCTTGAAGAGGTCCTTCACATCCCTTGTAAGTTGGATTCCTAGGTATTTTATTGTCTTTGAAGCAATTGTGAATGGGAGTTCACTCATGATTTGGCTCTCTGTTTGTCTGTTATTGGTGTATAAGAATGCTTGTGATTTTTGTACATTGATTTTGTATCCTGAGACTTTGCTGAAGTTGCTTTTCAGCTTAAGGAGATTTTGGGCTGAGACAATGGGGTTTTCTAGATATACAATCATGTCATCTGCAAACAGGGACAATTTGACTTCCTCTTTTCCTAATTGAATACCATTTATTTCCTTCTCCTGCCTAATTGCCCTGGCCAGAACTTCCAACACTATGTTGAATAGGAGTGGTGAGAGAGGGCATCCCTGTCTTGTGCCAGTTTTCAAAGGGAATGCTTCCAGTTTTTCTTTTATTGGTAGTTTGCTGAGAATTTCTGTCTTGACTGGGTCCCATATTTGTCAAATGCTTTTTCTGAATCTAACGAGGCAATGAAATGGTTTTGTTTTTTGATTTTTTTCAACTTCACATGTCGAATTGCATTGATTGACTTCCAAATGTTAAACCTATCTTGCATTCTTGGGATGCATCCCACTTGGTCATAAGCTGTTATTCTTGTTGTATTGTGCTAGATTCAGTTTGCTGAAATTTTGTTAAAAATTATTGCAACAATATTTATTAGAGATATTGGTCTGTAGTTTTTTCTCCTTGTAATAGATTTGTCTGGTTTCATATCAAAGTAATGGTAATTTTATAAAATGGTTTTGGAGGGACTCCCTCCTCTTCAATTCTCTGGGAGACTTTATGTATATTTAGTATTATATCTAGGCAATTATTTCTGTAATAGATATAGGGCTATCCAATTATGAATTCAATTTCTTCAAAAAACACAGGGCTATTCAAGTTACCTGTTTTTTCTTGAGTGAACTTTGGTAGTTTATGCATTTCAAGGGATTTGTTCATTTCCTTTAAGGTGTCAAATTTATTAGTATAAACATTTTCATGGTATTCCTTTAACTTTAAAAAAATGTCTAGCCCAGGCATGGTGGCTCATGCCTGTAATCCCAGCACTTTGAGAGGCCAAGGCAGGAGGATCCCTTGAGCCCAGGAGTTCGAGATAGCCTAGGCAACACAGTGAAACCCTGTTTATATTAAAAATACAAAAATTAGCTAGAAATGGGTGCACACTTCTGTAGACCCAGCTACTCAGGAGGCTGAGGTGGGAGGATCACTCAAGACTGGGAGGTCAAGGCTGCAGGAAGCTATACTGGGCGCAGTGGCTCACACCTGTAATCCCAACACTTTGGGAGGCTGAGACGGGCAGATCACTTGAAGTCAGGAGTTTGAGACCAGCCTGGCCAACATGGTAAAACCCCATCTCTACTAAAAATACAAAAAGTTAGCCGGGTGTGGTGGTGCGTGCCTGTAATCCCAACTACTCGGGAGGCTGAGGCAGGAGAATAGCTTGAACCCGGGAGGTGGAGGTTGCAGTGAGCTGAGATTGCGCCACTGCACTCCAGCCTGTGCAACAAGAGTGGAAACTCCGTTTCAAAAGAGAAAAAAAAAAACTGCAGGAAGCTATGATGGTGCCACTGCACTCTAGCCTGGACAACAGAGTGAGACCCTGTCTCAAGAAAAAAAATGTCTGTCAAGTTTGTCGTGATATCTTCCCTTTCATTCCTGATATTAATAATGTGTGTCTTTCTTTTTTCCTGATTTGGTCTGGTTAGAGAGGTTTATTAATGCTATTCATATTTTTCAAAGAGCCAGCTTTTGATTTTCCTCTATTTTCCATATTCTATGCCATCCATTTCTACTCTTATTGTTTCCTTCCTTTCTTGCACTTGTATTTAATTCTTAAGTTGGTAAATCATTAATCTGTGATCTTACATTTTTTCTAATATGTGTTTTTTCTTTTACTTTTTTCTTTTTGGAGACAGAGTCTGTCACCCAGGCTGGAGTGCAGTGGCATGATTTCGGCTCACTGTAACCTCCACCTCCCAGGTTCAAGCTATTCTCGTGACTCAGCCTCCCGAGTAGCTGGGATTACAGGCCCGTGCCACCCTGCCCGGCTAATTTTTTGTATTTTTAGTAGAGACAGGGTTTCGCCATGTTGCCCTGGCTGGTCTCTAACTCCTGAGTTCAAGTAATCCGCCTGCCTCGGCCTCGCAAAGTGTTAGGATTATAGGCGTGAGGCACCACAACTGGACTAATATGTGTTTCAAGTTATAAATTTCCCTGTAAACACTGCCTTAGCTGCAGCCCACAGATTTTGATAAATTGTTTTCATTTTCATGCTAGTCAAGGTATTTTCTAATTTCACTTGTAATATATTCTTTGCACATGAATTATTTAGCAGTGTGTTGTTTTTATCCTTCAGTTATTACTAGGTTAATTCTAACATGGAAATCACACCTAAAAGAATGGCTACATTTGAAGTAGGGAAAGTGTTGGAAGATGTCTTAGTCCATTTGTGTTGCCATACAGCAATACTTGAGGCTGGGTAATTTATAAAGAAAAGAGGCTTATTTGTCTCTTGTTTCTGCAGGCTGTACAAGAAGCATGGTGCCAGTATCTGCTTCTGGTGAGGGCTTCAGACTGCTTCTGCTCATGGTGGAAGGTAAAGCTGAACTGACATGTGCAGGGATCACATAGAAGCAAGAGAAAGGGGGGATATGCCTAGTTTTTTTCATTTGTTTTTGTTTTTGAGACAAAGGGCAAGGTCTTGCTCTGTCATTCAGGCTGGAGTGCAGTGGCATGATCACAGCTCACTGCAGCCTTGACCTCCTGGGCTCAAGTGATCCTCCTGCCTCAGCCTCCTAAGTAGCTGGGACCACAGGTGCACACCACCACACCCAACTAAGTAAAAAACGATTTTTTTTTTTGTAGAGATGGGGTCTCCCTATGTTGCTCAGGCTGGTCTCAAACTCCTGGGCTCAAGTGATCCTCCCACCTTGGCCTCCCAAAGTGCTGGGATTACAGGCATGAGTTACCACGGCTGGCCCCAAGTTTTTTTTTAACAACCAGTTCTTCTGGGAACTAATAGAGCAAAAGCTCATTCATTACTGCAAGAAAGGCACAAGACAGTCATGAGGGATCCTCCCCATGACCAGAAACATGCCTTGTATAATTTCAACCTTCCTTACATTTAGTGAGACTCCCTGTATAGCCCAGAACATAGTCCATCTTTGTGGATGTTTTGTGGGCATTTAAAAAGAATATGTAGTCTGGTGTTGTTGGGTGGAGTATTGTATAAATGTCATTTTAGGCAAGTTGATTGGTGGTGTTGTGTTTTTTTTCTGAGACAGAGTCTCACTGCTACCCAGGCTGGAGTGCAGTGCCACGATCTTGGCTCACTGCAACCTCTGCCTCCTGGATTCAAGCAATTCTCCTGCCTCAGCCTCCCGAATAGCTGGGATTACAGGTCCACGACCACTTCTGGCTGATTTTTGTATTTTTCGTAGAGACGGGGATTCATCATGTTGGCCAGGTTGGTCTTGAACTCCTGACCTCATGATCCACCTGCCTTGGCCTCCCCAAGTGCTGGTATTACAGGCGTGAGCCACCGTGCCCGGCCAAGTCTTCTATATCCTTATCCATTTTTTGTCTACTTGTTCTATCAATTATTGACAGAGAAGTGTTGAGACCTCCAACTATAAAGGTGAATTTGTCCAGTTCTCTTCTTAGTTCTATCAGCTTTTGCCTTGTGTATTTTGAAACTGTTATTAGATACATACATGTTTATATTTATAATCCTTTTGATTAATTGAGCCTTTTTTTTTTTTGAGATGGAGTCTCACTCTGTCGCCCAGGCTGGAGTGCAGTAGTGCAATCTTGTTTCACTGCAGCCTCTGCCTCCCGGGTTCAAGCAATTCTCCTGCCTCAGCCTCCTGAGTAGCTAGGACTACAGGTGTGCACCACCATGCCCAGCTAACTTTTTGTACTTTTAGTAGAGATGGGGTTTCACCATGTTGGCCAGGCTGGTCTTGAACTCCTGACCTCATGTGAACTGCCAGCCTCAGCCTCCCAAAGGGCTGGGGTTACAGGTGTTAGCCACTGTGCCCGGCCAATTAATTGAGCCTTTTATCATTATGATATGTCTCTCTTTCTCCCTGGTATCAGTCATTGTCCTAATATCTACTTCATCTGATATTAATATAGCTACCTAGCTTTCTTTTATTTTTTCTTGTGACATATGTAATATTTACAATTAGTAACATTTAGTACTTTAACAATGTTGTGTACCCATCACCACTATCTAGTTCCAGAATCTTTTCATAACACCAAAAACAAACCCACAACCCTCTAAACAGCCACTCCCCTTCCCCACTCCCCTCTTCCCCTGGCAAGCACTAATTCGCTTTCTATCTTTATGGATTTGCCTCTTCTGGACACTGCATAAAAATGGAATCATACAGCATTCTGCCTTTTGTGTCTGACTTATTTCACTTATAATGTTTTGAAGGTTTGTCCATGTTGTAGCACATATTGGTACTTTATTCCTTTTTATGTATGAATAATATTCCATTGTATATATATGCTGCATTTTGTTTACCCCTTCATCAGTAAATGAAAATTTGTATTATTTCCACTTTTTGGTTATTATGAATAGCCAAAATGTTTTCTACAATTTTGGGTAAGTGTGCAGGGCTGCAACTGCTGGGTCATATGGTAATTCTACGATTAACTTATTGAGAACCATCACATTGTTTTCTGCTGTGGCTGCACAATTTTCCATCCCTATCAGCAATGTACAAGGGTTCCAATTTTTCCACATCCTCCTGCTGCAGTTTGGATGTTAAGTCCCCTCAAGCTTCAGGTTGAAATTTCATTCCCAATGCTGGAGGTGGGGCCTAATGGGAGGTGTTTCTGGTTATAGGGGTGGATCCCTCATGAATGTCTTGCTGCCTTTCTTGCAGTAATGAATGAGCTCTTGCTCTATTAGTTTCCGCAAGAGCTGGTTGTTAAAAAAAAATTGGGGCCAGTTGTGGTGACTCATGCCTGTAATCCCAGCACTTTGGGAGGCCAAGGCGGGAGATCACTTGAGCCCAGGAGTTTGAGACCAGCCTGAGCAACATAGGGAGACCCCATCTCTACAAAAAAAAATTGTTTTTTACTTAGTTGGGCATGGTGGTGTGCACCTGTGGTCCCAGCTACTTAGGAGGCTGAGGCAGGAGGATCACTTGAGCCCAGGAGGTCAAGGCTGCAGTGAGCTGTGATCATGCCACTGCACTCCAGCCTGAATGACAGAGCAAGACCTTGCCCTTTGTCTCAAAAACAAACATAAATGAAAAAAACTAGGCATTTCCCCCCTCTCTCTTTCTTCCATGTGATCCCTGCACATGTCAGTTCAGCTTTACCTTCCACCATGAGCAGAAGCAGTCTGAAGCCCTCACCAGAGGCAGATACTGGCACCATGCTTCTTGTACAGCCTGCAGAAACATGAGACAAATAAACCTCTTTTCTTTATAAATTACCCAGCCTCAAGTATTGCTGTATGGCAACACAAATGGACTAAGACATCATCCAACACTTTCCCCACTTCAACCGTAGCCATTCTTGTAGGTGTGAAGTGATATCTCCATGTGGTTTTGATCTGCATTTTCCTAATGACTAATGATGTTGAGCATCCGTATGTATGCATGTTGGCCATTTAATATCTTCTTTGGAGAGATGTCTATTCAAATTTTTAACTGGGTTTTGCCTATTTTTAAATGGTGCTGTTTTGTCTTTTTGGTGAGTTGTAAGCATTATTTATATATTCTGATGTTAGACCCTTATCAGATATATGATTTGCAAATATTTTCTCTCATTATGTAGATTCTTTTCACTTTCTTCATGGTGTCCTTTGTTGCACTAAAGTATTTAATTTTGATGAAGCTCTATTTATCTATATTTGTTTAGTTTCATGTGTTTTGATAACCTATCTTTCACTGCCAAATCCATGATCATAAAGATTTGCCCCTATGTTTTTTTTGTAAGAATTTTATGGTTTTAGCTCTTATATTTAAGTTGATCCATTTTGAGTTAATTTTTGTATATGGTGTGAATAGGAATCCAACTTCATTCTTCTGCATGTGTATATCCAGTTGTCCCAGGACCATTTATTGAACAGAGTATTCTTTCCCCATTGGATGGCCTTTTCACCCTGGGTGAAAATCAATTGACCATAGATGTATGGGTTTATTTATGGACTCTGAATTCTATTCCACTGATCTATATGCCTTTTTTTTTTTTTTTTTTTGAGACGTAGTCTTGCTCTGTCACCCAGGCTTGAGTGCAGCAGCACGATCTCGGCTTACTGCAATCTCTGCCTCCCGGGTTCAAGTGATTCTTCTGCCTCAGCCTCCTGAGTAGCTAGGACTACAGGTGTGCACCACAAAGGCTGGCTAATTTTCGTATTTTTAGTAGAGACGGGGTTTCACCATGTTGGCCAGGCTGGTCTCGAACTCCTGACCTTGTGACACCCCACCTTCGCCTCCCAAAGTGGTGGGATTACAGGCGTGAGCCATCGCGCCCAGCCTATATGCCTATTTTTATATCTGTATCACATTGTTTTGATTACTGTTAGCTTTGTTTGTAAGGTTTTGAAATTAGAAAGCATGAGTCCTTCAATTTTGTTCTTCTCTATCTTTCCTTTGATTAGTATTTTTTATGGTACATTTTCTCCTATCCTTTTACTTTATCTGTGTCTTTATTTTTAAAGAAGTTTTCTTGTAGGTAACATATAGTTGAACTTTCCATAAATGATTATATTATCTAACTAGATAACCTCTGCCCTTTTTTTTTTTTTTTAAGAGATTGGGTCTTGCTATGTCAGTCAGGTTGGAATGCAGTGGTAATTCACTGGTACAGTCATAGCACACTGTAGCCTTGAACTGCCAACCTCAAGCAATCCTCTCGCCTCAGCCTCTGAGTAGCTGGGACTGCAGGACATGCCACTGCATCAGGTGATAATCTCTGCCTTTTACAGAAGTGTTTAGACCATTTACATTTGGTCTAATCATGGATATGGTTGGGTTTATGCCCACTATGAATCTATTTGTTTTTCATTTGTTGTACCTGCTCTTTATATTTTCCTTTTTCTGCTTTCTTTTGAATTGATTTGTATGATTTAATTTTATCTTCATTAAATGCCATTATAGCCATATCTCTTTATTTTTTAATCAATTGCTCTGAATTTTACAATATACACTTTTGTCTTATCACATTCCACCTTTAAATAATATTATACAGCTTCATGTATTATGTAAGAATCTCATACCTCCATTTCCTCTTTCCTATCTTTTGTCATTTTTGTCATACATTTTACTTATAAATATGCTACACAACCTACATTATATTTGTTTGAACAGAGAATTTTTTTTTTTTTTTTTTGAGGCGGAGTCTCACTCTGTTGCTCAGGCTGGAGTGCAGTGGCGTGATCTCGGCTCACTGCAACCTCTGCTTCCCGGGTTCAAGCAATTCCCCTGCCTCAGCCTCCTGAGTAGCTGGGATTACAGGTGTGTGCCACCACACCTGTCTAATTTTTGTATTTTTAGTAGAGACAGGGTTTCACCATATTGGTCATGGCTGGTCTCGAACCCCTGACCTTGTGATCCACCCACCTTGGCCTCCCAAAGTGCTAGAACTACAGGTGTGAGCCACTGTGCCTGGCCAAGAATTTTCTTTTAAATAATCAAAAATGAGAAAAATTATAAAGTTTTTGAATTTTCTAAGCTTTTGTTTATCTGAAAGAGTTGTTGTCCAAATAACACTGGACAGTTATTTTTGGTAGGTAAGGAATTCTACACGGGCAGATTATTCAGGGCTTTAAAGATGTCTCTTCAGTGTCTTCAGGTTTGTGAAGCTTCCGATGAGAAATATACTGTCATTCTTTCCTTTGTTCTCTATACATAATTTGTCTTTCACTGTCTTTTAAGGGATTTTCTTTATCCCTGGTTTTTAGCAATTTGATTATGATGTGATGTGGTGTTGTTTTCTTCCTATTTATCCAGCTATGGTTCTTTGGACTTCTTGTATCTGAGGGTTTATAGTTCTCAGCTTTGACAAAATTTTAGGCCTTATTTTCTCACCGTCCTTTCTTCTGATGCTCCAACTGCATATATGTTAGATCACTTGATATTTTCTCACTGGTTGCTAATGTTTTCTTCTTTTGTTTTGTTTTTCCTATCATTTTTCTCTGTGCTTCATTTTGGATAATTTCTATTGCTATTTCTTCAAGCTCACCAATCGTTTGTTCTGTAGTATCTAATCTAATGTTAATCCATTCCAATGGATTTTTATTTCAGATATTATATTTTTCTTCTCTAGAATTTCTAATACTGTATTTTAAATTTTTTTCTGCAACTCTCCTCATCATGCTTATATTTTCCTCTGTCTTCTTGAATAAATGGACCATATTTAATAGTAGCCATGTTAACTTACCTGTTGATAGTTCCATCATCCTTGCCATTTCTCAGTCTCTATTGACTGGCTTGTCTCTTGCCTATCGGTTATATTTTTTCTGCTTCTCTGCATGCCTGGTAGTTTGTTATTGGATGCTGGAAATGGAGACCTTTACATTGGTAGTTGCTGGGTTTTGTTGTATTCCTTTAAATAGTGTTAGATTTGGTTCTGGTTCACAGTGGTTTGAACTTTTTGAGACTTGACTTTAAGAATTGTTAGGATGGATCTGCCGGGCGCGGTGGCTCACGCATGTAATCCCAGCACTTTGGGAGGCCGAGGCAGGAGGATTACCTGAGGTCAGGAGTTCGAGACCAGCCTGGCCAACATGATGAAACCCTGTCTCTACTAAAAATACAAAAATAAGCCGGGCGTGGTGGCACATGCCTGTAATTCCAGCTACTTGGGAGGCTGAGTCAGGAGAATCACTTGAACCCAGGAGGCAGAGGTTGCAGTGAGCCGAGATCGCACCACTACACTCCAGCCTGGGTGACAGAGCAAGACTCTGTCTCAAAAAAAGAAAAAAAAAGGAAAAAAAAAAAGAATTGTTAGGATGTATCCAGAGATACACTTTCTCTAGGGCTAACTTAGTCCCATTATTAAGTCCACACTCTTCTAAGGATTTTTCTCGATGCCCCTTGTCTTATGAAGTTGTTTCACTCTGGCTTATGGGGACACAAACTCCTCCTAGACCTGTGTATATTTTATTCATTGTTCTGCCTACTCCTTTCAAGTACAGACACACCTTGGAGATGTTGTGGGCTCAGTTCCAGACCATCACAATAAAGTGAATATCACAACAAAGGGAGCCACACAAACATTTTTGTTTCCCAGTGCATATAAAAGTTGTGTTTGCACTATACTGTAGTCTATTATGTGTGCAATAGCATTATGTCTAAAAAAGTACATACCTTATTTAAAAATGCTTTTTGCTAATGTATTTTAATAATTGATCTGAGCCCTCAGTGAATCCTAAGCTTTTTGCTGGTGGAGGGTCTTGCCTTGATGTTGATGGCTGCTGGGTGATCAGGGTGGGAGTTGCTGAAGGTTAGGATAGCTGTGGCAACTTCTTAAACTAAGACAACAATGAAGTTTGCTATATCATTGGACTTTTCCTTTCATGAAAGAGTTCTCTGTAGCATTCAATGCTGTTTGGTAGCATTTTACCCAAAGTAAAATGTTCAAAATTGAAATTGGCCCTCTCAAACCCTGCCACTGCTTTATCAACTAAGTTTATGGAATATTCTAAATTCTTTGCTGTAATTTCAACAGTGTTCACAGCTTCTTCAGAACCAGGAGTAGATTCCATCTCAAGAAACCACTTTCTTTGCTCATTCATAAGACTTGCTTGATGCAGGGTCTGTGGAGTGCAATAAAGTGAAGCACAAGGAAACAAGGTCTGCCTGTAGTTGTTTCAGGCCTCAGGTGGGGTTTCCTCTCACCTGTATAGGATCTCAGTACTCAGCCAAACTTTAAGGAAGCTAGGTATGGTGGCTCATGCCTATAATCCCAGCACTTTGGGAGGCCAAGGCAGAAGAACTGCTTGAGCTCAGGAGTTCGAGATCAGCCTGGCCAACATGGTGAAACCCAAATACAAAAAAATTAGCCAGGCATGGTGGCTGTAATCCCAGCTACTCAGGAGGCTGAGGCAGGAGAATCGCTTGAACCCGAGAGGCAGAGGTTGCAGTGAGCTGAGATTGTGCCATTGCACTTGAGCCTGGGCGACAAGAATGAAACTCCATCTCAAAAAAAAAAAAAAAAGTAAAAACTTGAAGGAAACCTCTGCAGGTTTCTAGGGTCCTTTCTCTCCATGCAGCTCACTGCTCTCTGGCTGAAATATAGCACTGTGGGCTCTCTAAATTCGGATTTCTCTTTGCTAACTCAGTAAGACTACCCAGTTCTGTCTGGGTTCCCATACTCTGTGCCATGGCCTGGAAACTGCTTCTAGACAGGAAGCTGGAGAAACCAAAGGACACACTTCATTTTTTAACCTTCAATCAGCAATCTCATTTTCATATTGCCTATAGCCTACTGTCTATAAGCCTTTGTTTCGGGTATTTTGCCTGGTTTTCTATTTGCATAATGTGAAAGACTCTGTCCAGTTCCTGTTTCTCCATTTTGAGCAGTCTGGATGTCTCATAATGTTTTATCACAGACCTATCCATCTATGCATCCCTCTATCCACCCAGCCCTCTTATTTCTTTATGCATTTCAAGATAAACTTCAGGTAACAGTGCATTCCCCCCTAAATACTTTAACAAGCATATGAGTAAAATTCATTTATAAATTTTATCCTTTGAGATAAAATTTATATACAATGAAATGAATACATCTTAAGTGAACATGTGCTACATTTTGACAAATGCATCTACCTGTGTAGCCCAAGCCTCTTATCACAATACAGAACATTCCTGTCATCCCAGAAAGTTCCCTCATGCCCCTTCCTAGTCAACCTCCAGCTCCCCTGCCCAACTGAAGCACCCACCAGGCTGATTCTTTTTCATCATAGTTTTGCCTCTTCTAAAAAGTCATGTAGTCATAGTCATATGCTGCACACTCTTTGTGTAAAGCTCCTTTTATTCAGCTTAATGTTGTGGGATTCATCCACGCCATTGCATAGAGTGATAGTTCTTTCTATTGTTGAGTAGCATTCTATTTTGTGATTATACTGCAGTGATCTATTCTCCTACTGATGGATAGCTGGGCTGTCCTCCTTTTGACACTGTTAGGAATAGAGCTGCTCGGAACATTCCTGTACAAGTCTTTTTGTGGACGTATGTTGTTTTCTTTTTCTTTCTTTCTTTTTTTTTTTTTTTTTTTGAGACAGAGTCTTGCTCTGTTACCCAGGCTGGAGTTCAATGGTGCGATCTCGGCTCACTGCAACCTCCGCCTGCCGGGTTCGAGCAATTCTTCTGCCTCTGCCTCCCAAGTAGCTGGGATTACAGGCACCCACCACCACACCTGGGTGATTTTTGTATTTTTAGTAGAGATGGGGTTGGTTTCGCCATGTTGGCCAGGCTGGTCTCGAACTCCTAACCTCAGGTGATCCACCACCTTGGCCTCCCAAAGTGCTGGGATTACAGCCGTGAGCCACCACGCCTGGCCTATTTACTTTGTTGAGACAGGGTCACACTCCATTGCCCAGGCTGGAATGCAGTAATGTAATCATGGCTCACTGCAGGTTTGACCTCCTGGGCTCAGGTGATCCTCCCACCTCAGCCTCCTGAGTAGCTGGGACCACAGGCACGTGTCACCACGCTTGGCTCATTTTTTGTACTTTTAGTAGAGATGGGGTTTTGTCATGTTGCCCAGACTGGTCTCAAACTCCCGTGTTCAAGCAATCTGCCTGCCTTGGCCTTCCAAAATGCTGGGATTACAGGTGGGAGCTACTGCACTAGGCAGGACATATGTTTTATTTCTCTTAGGTAAATACCTACGCCTGGAAATGACGGGACATAATGTAGGTGTATGTTTTGTTTTATAAGAAATACCATTTGACCCAGCAATCCCATTACTGGGCATATACCCAAAGGATTATAAATCATTCTATGATAAAGACACATGCACACGTATGTTTACTGTGGCACTATTCACAATAGCAAAGACTTGGAACCCACCCAAATGTCCATCAATGAAAGACTGGATTAAGAAAATGTGGCACATATACACCATGGAATACTCTGCAGCCATAAAAAGTATGAGTTCATGTCCCTTGCAGAGACATGGATGAAGCTGGAAACTATCATTCTAAGCAAACTATCACAAGGACAGAAAACCAAACACAGCATGTTCTCACTCATAGGTGGGAACTGAACAACAAGAACACATGGACACAGGGAGGGGAACATCACACACCAGGGCATGTCGGGGGGTGGGGGGCTGAGGGAAGGATAGCATTAGGAGAAATGCCTAATGTAAATGATGAGTTGATGGGTGCAGCAAACCAACATGGCACATGTATACCTATGTAACAAAACTGCACGTTGTCCACATGTACCCTAGAACTTAAAGTGTAATTAAAAAAAAGAAAAAAAGAAACCCCAAAACTTTTCCCAAAATGATTATGTCATTATGCTTCCACCAGTAATGCCAACAGTTCTGGTTGTTACAAACCTTCGCCAACATATGGTATTATCTGTCTTTTTAATCTTAGTAATTCTGGTGGGTGCGTGGAGTATCTCATTTTTGAAGTTTGTGTTTGAATCATTCGTTTTCTCTGTCCACAGTGCCTTAATATGTATGCCTCATCTCTCCGAAGTGGTGGACCCTGTTTACCTGCTCTGGAGAATGGCTGCCTGTGGCAGACACAGGAGTTGCCCTCACACTGTGCTTCCTATCTTCCATAGTAACTGAGTTGTAGCTGCAATGCAGCTACTAACCAGGAATAGTTTCTCAGCCCCACACCTTGCACCTACAGCTAAGTGTGGCCATGTTCTCATCAACGAAGTGCGAACAGCAACAAAGTGCACCACCTTCAGGTTGAGGCTTTGAAGAAGCAGGGGTACCCTTCCCTTGCTCTCTTTCCCCTTGTGCTGGTGGGATATATATAACAATAAGGCCCTGGGTGATAGTAGCCACCAGATGCAAAATGCCTCAAACTTGAGTCACCACATGGAAGAGAAGAAGCCTCTGACCTGGAACACCTAGCCTGGTCTATAGATGAACAAGAAACAAACTTCTGTTATGTTTGAACATTACAGATTTGGTTCTGTTATAGCAATTTAGCTTACCCTGACTAAACTGTTGCCTGTCTCTTGGAAGGTGTGCACTCCTTCCCTGAAAATGACTTTTTCATAAATGTAATTTATATTTTAATCCATATTCTCCGAAGCATATCCACATCTATTCAACTGTTGCCATGTTTTCCACCAACAGAAACCTCATATAAATAAATATATATGAAGGTTTATTGCATTATTCAAGGTTCTTTAAATTTTTATTGAAGTATAGCATATATACCGAAATGTGCACAAAAATATACACTATCTATATACACATTATAAATAACACATATATCTGCAGAAATTTACAATGCTATCTACATCTGGGGCATTCCCTTCCTTTCCACTATTTCTCATTTGCTATTTTTTCAGCCTGGTGACTGAGGAAGTCAAGAGAATAAGAGTTGTAGAAGGACATACTGAGTGTGTCACAGGCCCTTCCAAAACGGCTGAACTCCAGCCTAGGAAACCAAAACTGGTCCTTTAAGATTGCTCAGATGCTGCTTAATTCCTGTGCCACAGTCCTACAGTGTCGCCTTTTTCCATTGTTCTTTTTTTTTTTTTTTTTTTTTTTTTAAGAAAGAGGATATATATCAGGTAGGGGAGAATGTAGGGTGCAGAGCTACCTCGTCTCCTCTCCCAGAGGAATTCAAGGCTCCAGGGCTGCTGCTGGCCCATGTGGCAGATTCGGTAAATTGGAAAAACCACTTCCAAAGAAAGCACTTTTTTTGCAAGTCATGTTACTTCCACCTGTCAGGTATTTGTTGCAATATAACTATACTAGTTTCATTAGAATTAGAACACTTTCCTGCCACTTGCTGGAGAGTGGTTGCAACATCTAAGTCCACGTGTCTGTGATGCGACTGGTGTCTGTGGATGAGGCACTGTTCTACCTTAACCAACCTACACTGCTACAGTTGGCCTTCAGGTTGCAGAGCAACTTGTAGTTTTGATTTTTTTCAATGCATCAGGGATATTTTAAAAAATATTTTAATTGAAGTATAACATACATACAGAATAAAAAGGCAGAGGTACCTAAAAATAATAAAACAACAATGAAAACAAAACCAAGAAATCAGCAGTTACACAGGAAGAACTGTAACAAGCTCAGGATTTTTAAAATGCATAAATGATGCAAGCAATACCACAAGCAAAAACCAACACCAAAAATTTGCAAGGACCTAGAGGAATAGGTCAAAGTGAAGCCTCCGCATAAGCTGGGTTATATGCAAGTGACTTCTGCAAAGAATGTAAAATCCTATGATATCCTTGTAGATAAACTGGAGAAATATGAGCAGATAAGTGGATCAGTAAATTGCTGAAATTCTTACCTAATGGGTGTTGAGTAAAAGATTGGTCAATTTGCATCCTACTGAAGAGAAGTTTCTGAGGCCTCCCACAGGGCCTCAGTACTTGGACCTGTTTCATTCAGTATGGGAGGTTTATGTATGAAATTTTGGAGTTACTGGAAAGAAGAAGATAGCTAACATATCTTAGATAAATCCACAACCAACCCAAAAGGTTAATAAATTTTACCCAAGAAAACTTAATAGGAACAAATAAAGGTCCTGCAAAATAGGTTAACCAAAACACCAACCAAAAATAAGCTCGAAGGACTCAAACAGTATCATGCAGTTGCCAGAAAATCTAGTTCAATATTTGGGTGTTAAACAGAAGAACAGAAAAGTATTAATGAGAATAAAGGAGGAGACAGTTCTGCTACCCAAAAATGTTCAGTTCTGGGTTGCATACTTTAAGAATGATCAAGAAAATGAGAGCACATTGGGAGAAAAGGGTCCTGGATGGTGAATACAGTTGGCGTTAGGATATATAATGGTAATCAATGAAATAATGGGGGACAGAAAAGAGAATATGCTGGAAGTCATCCTAATAGGTGGGGTTAAATTTTGGCCCTATCAACCTAAAATAATCAAAAAGGTCAGAATCTAATTTAAACAGATTATTCAAGCGCAGAGTTTGAGGACAGCCTACCCAGGAGCACCAGCTCCAAAGGAATGGAGTCAGCGTGCTGAAGGAAGGAAGCTCAAGGTTTCATTTCCATAGGCAGAGACAGGAGTTTTTGGCAGGATTGCAACATTTTTCTTACAAGGTTGGCACATAGTTACAGCAATTTGGTTACAGGCAGTGTTTCTCTTGGGAAAGGTACACTGAACACCTTTTACAGAGGGTGTAGTCATGGGTTTTCTGTCATCTGATCTAAGTGAAGCAGGACAACAAAGAAGAAGTTAATCTATAACAAAGGTCATTAATTAAGAAGGCAGGTGGTTTTTGTACCTGATGTAGTTTTATTCTCTCTAGTCATTGTACAGAACAGGAAGAATAATCAGGGAAATAAAAAGTTGTTAGCATATGTGACTCAGATCAACTACATCTCTCTCAAGGCTTAGTGTTTTTTGTGGGTTCCAGGAGCTTTTAAATACTTATTTTCATAGCCCCGAGGGTTAATAAGACAACTGAGGAGAAGAAGCAGAGATGCAACAGGACAGGCAGAGCTGATCAAAGATGGAAATGAACTCATTCCTGACACTCACACTAGAGGCTGCTGAAAGATCATCTGGCATTCAGGGTTTTCTCAGCTTTGAGATTTTATAACTACATAGTTAGAGATCTGCCCAGCTATAAAATGTATTACTCTATCTTTGAAGCACACACAAATGACAAATCTTCAGAACTACTGTTAAAACTTCTGGGGACACAAAACCACAAATCATTCAAAGAGTTTGCTTTATTGGCTGTTCTCAAATGGGCAAGCAGGTGTGTGTGTGTGTTTTTGGTGTGAAAGCGTCTAGAAAATGTAGTTTATTTTGGCATATTTTTTCTAGTGTTAAAGCAATCAGCATGGATACGTAAATTGTTGATAGTGAAAGACATTTCATTAGTTTAGTATTGTACACTGTTACACCGCTATAGGAAAAATTCTGTCTCAACTGCCAGATTCACGTGTCCCGCCCTAAAAAAGCCAAAAGCCCTAAAAATACATGTGTATATGTATATATATACACATAGATACATACACACACACACTATATATGTGTATATATATATATATATATATATATCTCAAGTAATTCACTTTACACTTCTAAATATAGATACTGGAAGTCACTAAAGTAAAAAAAAAAAAAAAGGTCTAATATAGAAGAGTTATTCAGATTTGTATTCGCGTAGAACAAGCCAGTTCCTTTCATATTAACTATGCACACCACCTCCATTCAGAAGAGATCTGGGAATGATAAAAACCAGTCGGAAGACGGTCTTAACCGTTTAGAAATCCAGTAACTTCCGATTTAAATGGTGCTTTTAGGAGAAGGAAAACAACGCCAGATTAAAGCCTGCCTTTAACCATAAGAGTCCCTGGAATCAAACCAAAAGTGCTGCCAAGAAGCCACAGGTGTTTATCACATGGACAGGAAAAAATATGATTTTGAAGGGCACAGTGACAGTTCTTCTCCGTCTCCACTAATGGGTTATAAGATTAAAGGTTAACAGCAGGACAAATACTATAATTATATAATGCTGGGTTTATTTTTCGTTCGGGTTTACAAAAAAACCTTTTTGTCCGCGTGCTTCTGAGTGCTTGGAAGGTCTGCCAGCCACTGCCTTTCTTGTCACCAGAGCTCTCAGCAGGTTTACAAATGGACGTGCCCAAGACTGCCATCTGGTGGATATGATAGAAATTGAAATATATATATATATATATATATGTTTTTTTTTTCTTGCAGGATTGGGGTTGGTAAGTAAATAAAACTAGTTGTCTAAGAAGGTATACATTTAAAATATACTGAGGAGGGGCGTTCACTCATCACAGCAATAAGAAATATAAAATAACAAGGAATTAATTTAAGAACGGTGTAGATCATATGGAGAAAATTACAAAACTGTACTGGGGACATTAAAAACACTAGTATAAATAGAAAGATGTAGCATCTTCCTGGTGGAACTCACCTTGGCTAAAGATACCAATGACCCCTACATTAATCTACACATATGACAATTCAATCAACACATTAATGAGATTTTTATTTGGCAGGGAAATCTTGGCCAAGTTATTGAAAAATTCATCTGGAAAAATAAACACATTCAATTTTTGTAAATGTAGAATGATAAGGGGCATTTTCCCTATCAGATAATAAAATGTATAATAAAAATATGATAATTAAGATGACATGGTACTGACACACAACACAAAACGATAAAATAGAATGCTTATAAAAATACAAGCATATACATGAATATGTCATAAAGGACAACTTCAAATAATGAGAAAAGATTGGCTTATGTAATAGCTGGTATAAGGGGATAATGAAAAAATCTATAGGAAAATGTTATATTAGATTTTTACCTCAGAAATAAGTTCCAGTTGTATTAAAGTACAAATATTCAAAAGGCCAATGTCTTAAAATATATGTAAATATTTACTTAGGATATAAAAAATTGTCTTTGTATGCAACTGAAGGTTGATGAAACTGTTAAAGAAAATTCTGAAAATTTTGAATGTAAAAGTATGACACTTGTTGAAACATATCAAATTTAACACAAAAGCTCTTTGTAGTTTACTGTATGTAAATTTTCAATTCTTTTAAAGTAAAATAAAACAAAATAAATCCTATTTGATTTAAAAGTGTATATGAAGGGTAAAAGGGAATATTTTTGACCAAGGAGAGCTCTCTTATACTCTTCAGCTCTGAGCATCTTAGCCCTCTCTCTAGTACCACTCCAATCATAGTGAGTAGAAAGCCCTTATTCTGCCTGTAGGAAAAGCTGGCATCGAAACAAAAAGTTATTGTGTAAGAAAAAGCTCAGAAGTTGCATGATGTGATTTTTTTGGGGGGGAAATCCCTATGAGGTTGAGATTGTGTTTTTTTCAAAAATTAGGTCATTTCGGTATGGCTAGATGTCCTTTGGTCTTAGTCAAATCTGTGAATATCTTTCCTTAAAAACAACAACAACAAACCATACACAGTATTACAGTATTGAAAGGCAAATGGTGAACTCAGGAAAATAATTCATGACATAGGTAACAGAATAATGGTTAAAATCCTACATGTATAAAGAGCTCTCACAAATCAAGAAAAATTATAAATATGTAAACAGAATATCCTTTATATGTTAAGAAAAAATGCTGCCAATTAACATGTGTGAGCAGGCTTATAATAAAAGAATAAGCAAATATGAGAAAAACATTTTCACTCACTAGTAATCAAATAATTGGGAATTAAATCAAGAAAATGTAGGTTACAATATTTTACCCAGCAGCTTGGCAATGTGCAACACTGGTAAGAAAGTGAAAAACATGGCTACTCTTGTATACTATTAAGATTGTAAATATGTACCCTCTTCCTGAAAGGCAATTTAGGACACTGAATTTTGTTTCTGTATTTTAACTCAAGATTTTATGAAAAATTCAAACATATGGAAAATTAGAGAAAATACAACAATTTTACCTATTGCCCAGATTTAACATTTTGACATCTTTACCTTTTTTAAGGAGAAAATAAAAAGCTCCTTTTCCCAATATCTTTAAAAAAGTAACCACTGTTCTAAAGTTAATGTGTATTATTTTCATGTGTGTCTTATATGTACATACTACTATCCATAAATTGTACCTATCATATTTCATCAACTCTAAGATTCCATTATTTTAAATACCATTCTTTTATATGTTAAGAAAAAATGCTGCCAATTAAACTACGAAATAATGTTTTGTTAACATTTAAGATTATTTTCTGGCCAGGCGTGGTGGCTCATGCCTGTAATCCCAGCACTTTGGGAGGCCGAGGCGGGTGGATCACAAGGTCAGGAGATCGAGACCATCTTGGCTAACACGGTGAAACCCCGTCTCTACTAAAAATACAAAAAATTAGCCGGGCGTGGTGGCAGGTGCCTGTAGTCCCAGCTACTCGGAAGGCTGGGGCAGGAGAATGGCGTGAACCTGGGAGGCGGAGCTCGCAGTGAGCTGAGATCGCGCCACTGCTCTCCAGCCTGGACGAGAGTGCGAGACTCCGTCTCAAAAAAAAAAAAAAAAAAAAAAGATTATTTTCTAATACTTATTATAACAGGTTTTTAGGACAGATCTCTTTTTAATCTTACATATGCTATTATTTCTGTGTTATATGCCAAATCATAATATAATCATTTTGAAGACATTTTATGTTTTGAGACAGAGTCTTGCTCTGTCACCCAAGCTGGAGTGCAGTGACATGATCTCAGCTCACTGAAGACTCTGCCTCCTGGATTCAAGCGATTCTCCTGCCTCAGCCTCCCAGGTAGCTGGGATTACAGGTGCACACCACCACGCCTGGCTAATTTTTGTATTTTTAGTAGAGATGGGGTTTCACCATGCTGGCCAGGCTGGTCTCGAACTCTTGACCTCAAGTGATCTGTCCAGGTCGCCCTCCCATAGTGCTGGGATTACAGGTGTGAGCCACCGAGCCTGGCCTTGAAGACATTTTAAACAGCACTTAAATATTAACACATGTATTCCCGACACAGTACAAAACCCAATTGTGAATTGAGATATGACCAAGCTGGTGCAACTATGCCATGATGGCTGCCTTAGTCAAAGACAATTGTTAAGATGCTTCCTGGCCGGGCACGGTGGCTCACACCTGTAATCCCAGCACTTTGGGAGGCCAAGGGGGGCGGATCACCTGAGGTCGGGAGTTCGAGACCAGCCTGGCCAGCATGGAGAAACCCCCACTCTACTGAAAATACAAAATCAGCCGGGCGTGGTGACGCATTCCTGTAATCCCAGCTACTTGGGACGCTGAGGCAGGAGAATCGCTTGAACCCGGGAGGCGGAAGTTGCAGTGAGCCAAGATCGCGCCATTGCACTGCAGCCTGGGCGACAAGAGTGAAACTCCATCTCAAAAAAAAAAAATAAAAAATAAAAATAAAGATGCTTCCCAATTTCAAAGAAATTAAAATACGAAGTGTTTTGGAATTAATTTTGGAGACAAATTTACATACAAGACATCCCCTTATAACTTGCTTTCTCTCAGCATCATGTTTTCAAAGTATTAAAAGACAGCTCACTGCGTAAGGAAGCCAACAGCACCTGGCTGCTGCTGGAGCTCGGGACTCTCTTAGCTTAGCGCTCCCTCCATTTTACAGAGCCACCCCAGAAAACGCTGTTTCATGCTAATGGGTACTAGTAGGCTAAGGAGTTATTCCTTCTTGGGAACATCTGCCTTAAATCAGGAAAATGGTCTTTTCAAGGGCCCAGGAATTCACATATCATCTGGGACCAGGGTGAAGCACTTGCTTTGGGGACAAAATTTAAGGAATGGCAAGTAATCAAGATAAATTTTTTTTTTTAATTTTAGATATTTTGATGCAACATTAAAAAAGTCAAAACTAATACAAAATGACGAACATAATATAAAAATTTTAAATAAGACAGAATCTACTCTCTGCTGAAAAAAAGAAAAAGGGAAAAAAATAATCATTACAGAGTTTTCCATTTGCCTTAGGCTCCCACATGACTTGGCATGGTATAGTTACTAATCCTGTTTTACAGGGGGAGGAAAGGGAGTGACAGATTAAAATGAGTGAGCAACATGGTCCCAGAGTACAATTAAAAATGTAAATGTACAACAGAAACACACAAAATAATTATAGGAAGGGCGAACAATTTTCAATATTATATCCCCAAATGGATGCAAGCTCTTTATATTAGAATGTGGATTATTAGTTGTATTTTATTAGAAGGAACTAGATTTAGGCCATGTGCGGTGGCTCATGTCTGTACTCCCAGTACTTTGGGAGGCCGAGGCAGGAGGATTGCTTGAGGACAGGAGTTCCATGCTGCAGTGCGCTATGGTGCCACTACACTCCAGCCTAGGCAACAGAGTGAGACCTTGTCTTGAAAATAAAAAATAAAAGGAACTAAATTTAAATATGGTGAAGACAATGTATACCTGCCAGATGTCAGCGCTTAAGAGGCTATAGTAATCAAAATGATGTGATATTTCCACAGGGTTAGACAAAAAAAAAAAAACAATAGAGCAGAAGAAACTAGAAATGGACCACACATATTTGGGGAATGGGAATCTGACAGGGGTGGCATGGTGTTGGCACAATTAGCTAGCTGGATGGAAAATAAAGATTCCTTAGTTCACGTACTATGTAACAAGAAATTCAAGAATGATTAAAAACCTAAATATATGTGCTTGGGAGGTAGACTTCTAAAATGGCTGGAAGGTAACATTAGAGATCCTTCTGTAGTTCACAAGCATGATGATTGGGTTTTCACACTTACATGAGATGTGCCTCCCCTCAGCCTTGTTACTACATTATCCACCTGATATGAAAATGAAAATATATAAATGTAAAAAATTAGAGACTATATGAACTTGGGATGAGGATGATTTCCTAAACAAGAAAAACATACAGCAAAAAAATGACAAATAGCAAGACTGCATAAACAAAGAAAAAAAGAAAAACAGTCTGAGAGGTTTTGCAGCTCGCATAACAAAGGATTGGTATCTAGACTATATAGAAAAAGACAAATCAATTAGAAAAAGACAAACCCAATGGAAAAATGGACAATTGGTGTGAGCATTCAATTCAGAAAAGAGGAAACTCAAATGGCCAATATATATAGGAAAGATGTTTTTCTCACATGTAATCAGAAATGCAAATTATATACTATTTCATGCTTATCCAACTGGATTTTTTTCTTTTTTTTTTTTTTTTTTTTTGGTATTAGAGACAGGGTCTCATTCTGTTACCCAGGCTGGCATGCAGTGATCCATTTGTAGCTCACTGCAGACTTGAACTCCTGGGCTTAAGGGATCCTCCTGCTTCAGCCTCCAAGTAGCTAGGACTACAGGTACACGCCACCATGTCCAGCCAATTTTCTGTTTTGTTTGTTTTCCTCCTCTCTCTCTCCCTCTCTCCCTCTCCCTCCTCTTTTCAGTTAGGATTTTTAGTGAAATAATTTCAGTTTACATTAAGGCTTTTGATTGTACATGTAAAATATATATTATTACAACCATTTAAAATACATTTTAAAGTTATTGGATTTAATTAACTCTTGGAGTATAGGATCTTTAGGAGCCTACAGAACTTTCATGAAGACTTCACATTTTAAAATTAGTTACAGTCAGAAGTAAACTAGACTTAAGAATGTTTATGTAGTTCAAGCTCCCCCTAAAATGTTTTTTTTTTTTTTCTTTTTTTGAGACAGAGTCTCGCTCTGTCGCCCAGGCTGGAGTGCAGTGGCACGATTTTGGCTCACTGCAACCTCCGCCTCCCAGGTTCAAGAGATTTTCCTGTCTCAGCCTCCTGAGTAGCTAGGCCTATAGGCACCTGCCACCAGGCTCAGCTAATTTTTCTATTTTTAGTAGAGACGGGGTTTCACCAGGTTGGCCAGGCCGGTCCCTTAACTCCTGACCTCAGGTGATCCACCCACCTCGGCCTCCCAAACTGCTGGGATTACAGGCGTGAGGCACTGTGCCCAGCAGAACCCAGTAACTTTCAAGAGTATACTTCAGTAGAACCAAAGTGCTATATCAATCATAAGCAGTCTTAAATACAATTTTAATAGCAAATATTAAATATTTAAAATAAGCTTTATACTATATAATTATGATTATTCATAGGCAAAATCTCATGAAAATAAACCCCATGGTACTCTGTATCATGTTACTGTGGAATTTTGTTAAGATAAATTGCATTTCAGGCTGGGCGCGGTGGCTCACGCCTGGAATCCCAGCACTTCAGGAGGCCAAGGCGGGCGGATCACCCAAGGTCAGGAGTTCAAGACTAGCCTGGCCAACATGGTGAAACTCCATCTCTACTAAAAATACAAAAAAATTAGCTGGGCATGGTGGTGGACACCTGTAATCCCAGCTACTCATGAGGCTGAGGCAGAAGAATCGCTTGAACCCGGGAGGTGGAGGTTGCAGTGAGCCGAGATCGTGCCATTGCACTCCAGCCTGGGCAACAAACATGAAACTCCATCTCAAATAATAATAAATAATAAATTGCATTTCATAACTTCAAGACTTAGGAATGAAGCAAAACCACCTCTTCATAATCAGTGCCCAAAAAAGTAAGTGTAAACGACTCAGGAGAGGGAAAGAAGGTATCAGATCCACTATTAGAGTAACTCCTGGGTGGTACTGGTCCTCTTCATCTTAAATGCATTATAGGTGAATGTTATATGGAAAGAATACATTTGTTGTACAGATTTAATCATTAAAAAAATCACTGTTGCCAATATTATAGACTAGGTTTACTAGTTAAAAGAAGTAAAGCCCATTCTTTCATTCTACCCTTCCATAAAAGGTATGGCTCTTTTGTGTCCCACTGGAGTTGTGGATACTTACAAGATAGCAGAAATACTGACTTCCTAAGTGACCCTCACCTCTGAATTAGAAGAGCATATCTACCAGTTACATCTGAGCACAAAACAGTGTACTAGTAAGTGGTGTTTGCAGGTAAAACAAAACTGAAAAAGGAAATAAGGGGGAGAAAATACCACAGCCAGAAAAGCCAGCAGGAAGTGAGAAATGGCGGTGATGCTGCCTGAAAAGCAATGTATTCTCTATTAGTAGCTACACCTATTTACTTCTAGACCATAATGTAACATACACGAATCATCAAAACAACAGGCAAAAACAAACACTTGTTTAGCATTTTCTTTAGGGTTTACAAAATAACTCCCAAAGTTGAATAGAAAAAAACTTAAAAGCAATTTAGCATAAAACCGACAGTGCAAATTGTTATAATGCCCATTATGAACTAAAAGCAAGTAACTTCATTTCAGTGCATTTTCTAGTACAGAATTTAAAAAGTAACTTCAGAATTGCTTTGAAATTAAATCATTGCTTGAATTCATCTTAACAATTATGTTAGCATTTGACTATTTTACATATATAATGGATTTTTTGCACAACTAGGAATTGTCTAATATGTGAAAAACATCACACTTTGCTATTTTTCACTAAATACTATTTAGCTTCTCAAAACAAAATGTGTTCCACAAGAAATCTTATCACATGTTTTCCCTTAATACTTAAACCAGATGAACTTCAAAACACAAATGAAGGCAATTTGGAAGAGGAAATGTCAGTGTGAGATGTCATTTAAAAAATAAAACCTTAAATTCAAGACAATGAAGAATAATATTTGGTCAGCAAAAGATATTTGATGGACATGTTCCAGTTAATTTCAAGTACTGAAGCTGGATAAAGACTTGGGCACCATATATTCCTCTGGTTTGCGTATTTTCCAAGGTTTCAGAAAATATATCAGGCAGTTTGAAAAGTAAACTAATGAGGCTGTCAATTCCTGGCTCAAATATAAGGCTAATATGATTATAGAAACATTTTTTCCCCAACTAATATTATTTCTCCTGTTATTAAAAACCATTTTAAAGCCTGGGTAGAAAGAAGAATCACAACTAGCAAGGCAGCGCCATTATTTTCATATAGGAAGACCAGTTCATTACAACTTTTTTTTTTTTTTTTTTTTTTTTTGAGACGGAGTCTCCCTCTGTCGCCCAGGCTGTAGTGCAGTGGCGCGATCTCGGCTCACTGCAATCTCCACCTCCCAGGTTCAAGCGATTCTCCTGCCTCAAACTCCCGAGTAGCTAGGACTACAGGCACGCAGCACCACACCAAGTTAATTTTTTTACTTTTATTTTTTAAGTAGAGACAGGTTTCACCATTTTAGCCAGGCTGGTCTCAAACTGTTGACCTCAAGTGATCTGCCCCACCTTGGCCTGCCAAAGTGCTGGGATTACAGGCGTGAGCCACTGCACCGGGCCTTCATTATAATTTTTTTTCAATGACAATGCAACTCCCAGTGGATTTCTACTTTTAGCATTAAGAAATTATGACTCTTGGTGGTAAATTCTACTCAGGTTAATAAACTAACGGTGAAGCAGCTTGGAAGCATTTGTTGCTTAGATTGTTTATTCCTTCACAATGTTATTTTAAAATTTGAGTTTTTTTAATATAAAAGAGACATATATTTAAAATTTGAGATGGAGTCTCACTGTTGCCCAGGCTGCTGTGCAGTGGCTGGATCATAGCTCACTGCAGCCTTGAACTCCTGAACTCAAGCAATCCTCCTGCCTCAGTTTCCCAACTAGCTGGGACTATAGGCATGTGACACCATGCTAGAGTAATTAAAATTTTTTTGTGTGTAGAAACCAGGTCTTGCTATGTTGTCCAGGCGGGTCTTGAACTGGCCTCAAGCAATCCTCCTGCTTTATTACAGGCATAAGCTACCACATTCAGCTAAGCAGTCTTTTTTTTTTTTGAGATGGAATTTTGCTTTTGTTGCCCAGGCTGGAGTGCAATGGCATGATCTCAGCTCACTGCAACCTCCATCACCTGGGTTCAAGTAATTCTCCTGGCTCAGCCTCCCGAGTAGCTGGGATTATGGGCATGCGCCACCATGCCTGGCTAATTTTGTATTTTTAGTAAAGACAGGGTTTCTCCATGTTGGTCAGGCTGGTCTCAAACTCCCGATCTCAGGTGATCTGCCTGCCTCGGCCTCCCAAAGTGCTGGGATTACAGGCATGAATCACTGTGCCTACCCTTAACAAAAAACTTTAATCATTGCAGAATAACGGATCAATATTTAGAAGAACTGCATAATTCAGTGAACCAGTATTTTCCAAATGACTAATTCATGATGTGACAAAATCATGCATAGCCAGAAGGTCCATTCAAAATGCAAGAGAGACCCAGTGGATTTTAACATAACAAACTAAGAAAAGTCCTCTAATAAACTTTCCGATTTCACATTGCAACCAATCTTCAAGAAACTATCAGTTGTCAAGTTTTGATATCCACAGTTATCTGAAGTGACTAAAATATTCCTGTTTTCCAACTACCTATCTGTGTGAGGCCAGGTTTCTTCATATACTTCAACCATCGGGCCATACCACACTTCAACAGACTGAACGCAGAAGCACAAACAAGAATTCAGTTCAACATTAAAGGGCTCACAAAAATGAAAAATGGTCCTTTTTACACTGAATTTTTGTATCCTAACTTATAAGACAATTATTTTTCATAAAATGGTTTCTATATTAACATGTAATTGTTTTGTTAACAAATTAAAACGGTATGTATAATTTCTCAGCTTTAATTTCTAATATAGTAAATATCGATAGTATCCACAAAAGCAAAAGTTCACTGGAGTATACAATTTGTAAGAGTATAAGTGGGTCCTCAGACCAAAATACTTGAGAATAGCCAGGCTAGGAAATTCAGATGAGTCAACACTGAATATGGGTTTTTCTTTTACTAACTCATACATTATTTCTGTTTCAAGCACCAGTAACCCCCACCCTGCCCCCTGCCGGAAAGGTTTTTTTTTTTGAGACGGAGTCTCGCTCTGTCGCCAGGCTGGAGTGCAGTGGCGCGATCTTAGCTCACTGCAACCTCCGCCTCCTGGGTTCAAGCAATTCTTCTGCCTCAGCCTCCCAAGCAGGTGGGATTACAGGCAAGCACCACCATGCCCAGCTAATCTTTGTATTTTTAGTAGAGGCAGGGTTTCACCGTGTTGGCCAGGATGGTCACGATCTCTTGACCTCGTGATCCACCCGCCTTGGCCTCCCAAAGTGCTGGGATTACAGGCGTGAGCCAATGCACCCGGCCAAAGGCAGGTTTTTTTAAAAGGAGTATAAATATTTCTGGAGTACAGAAGGGGTTAATATTGTCCTGTACAGTTTGGTTAATTCCTCTTTGGAATTAAATTTTCAGAAATATGCCAACCATATAAGAAGTTTAAAATAACATTAAAAACTGAATCATACCAAATAGTAATATGTCACACTGTTTTTATCAATTCTTTATTTAGGTAACAAGTTGGTTATGTTCACTGCATTGTATGAAACATCACAATATCATACTGGGAAGTACTATCAGTACAGGGTTGGATCAGAGTGGACAGTTTGAACGATAAACCATTTTGCATTCTTCATTCCCTATCTTTTAACAACCCCCCAAACCCAGTAAAGGGACAAACAGCTTTTCACATCATCATATAAAGCACTTTAACTTACAAGGCTAAAATCTAAAGAATAAATAAAATATATTGTGGCAATAATTCCTTTTAGACCAAAAATCAGGTGCACAATAAATCAAATGATCAGGAAAGCTGTCTGTATTTAAATGTGTGGCTCTCCAGAAACAGCTTCAGGAAAACGTTACAGAAAATACCATGAATTCCATTTCACATAGGACCAGATGATGACTCATTTTAACTACACACAAGGGCAATTACATCCTGCTGAAACACTATTTAAACATACAGGAAAATGTTCACAAAGCATCCACAACATGTAAACCATGTACAAATGGATACATTCATTACTTCTCCTAACCCAGAAACTTCTTTCAGATAAATACTTTATTCTTCATGTTCAGCATTAATTGAATTTAATACATGCAAAACTCAGAAGAATTCAAGGTTACTGTAAAAATAGAATTAAACTAATAAATCTTCAAGTACCTTATGTGACAATCACTCTGTACCGTGCCCAATGTTATAAAATGAAAAGTTACTGAACCCATGAAAATATCTCTGTAGTATTTCCTTAGATCTAAAATAGATAATTTTAAATGTATTTATAGTAATTTCAATGTGATATTCTGAGCTTTTAAAATAACATAAATGATTAAAAATACCAAATTACACAAAACTCGTATCTTAAAAGCTGAAAAAATTAAAACTATAGAAACCCGCATGTAAAACAAAAATCACAATTTACATTATAAAGGCAAATCTCATCTTTAAAAAATTTCCAACAGTAAGATGTCAAAGCAAATTATAAATAGCCATAAATTAATCCATTTGGTTTCAAAAGATTTTCTAGTGAGAGTTGAAGGATGCAGTAGATACATGCATAAAATTTGTAAGGGTTTATAATATTATTCCCAAATACACTTTATCTTGAAGCAAGGCAACATTACAATTTGGACATTATTGGAGAACCCAGTTTGGTAATACAGGTAAAATTGGAAAAAAATTAAATAACAATCAATAATAAATACATATCCTATAGAAATTGCTCAAATGAAATTCCAAGCCACAGAGCTGCAAAAGGCTTCCAACTTGGTGAACTGAAAAAAGGAACATATCATACAATTCTTTACTCTTACATGCTTACATGTTGTGTGTTTTGTTTAAAGAAAAAAAAACATAATGTATTTTCAGAGTATAGCTAACTATATTTCCCATGCACCTCAGGCACATTGTTGATTTGTGGTGAAATAACTCCACTGGTTTCTAGGGCCAAAAGTTCAATACAGATGTAACGAGTATGCCTGAGGTTGGCAAAAAATACTGTAGTACAGGCAATGCTACAAGTGGCAACTGTCAGAAAACACAAATATGAACAAATGATGGGAAATGCTAATGATTTTCTGCTCATATCACAAAACGTTGGGAATCCGCAAGAATATTTTCCCCTTGTATTGAAGAAAATTGTGATTAAAAGTTTTTTCCCCCAATTTTCAGAATCAAAAGCATTTTAGAAGGTTTTTAAGGCTACCATGGGTCTTCTAGATCTCCAGCACCCTACAGGAAGAGAAAAGGAAGAATATTATTATTTACCTATACCACTTCCAGATTGGATTGAATTTCAAAAGAAAACAAAATTGATGAACAAATTACCTTCCTTTCTTTGTCTGAAAAGGGTACTTTTACAGAGAGATGTTGTGTATTGCATATTGTGTGTGTACACGTGTATCTAATATAGATAGATAACTGGGTTGGGTTATTTTCCTCCCCTCTCCATCAAATGCCTTCCTTTCTCAAAGCACTTAAAAATATTCTGGCATTGGAAAAATACATCAAAACATCAGCTATAACATCCAAAGATTCCGAAGTTTCAATTTATGGTAACTTAAAGCAACTTTAGACACATGATATAAATATAAACGTAAAGACGAAAAGTTAATGTTCTACAGTCATAAAATAATTTTTAAAAAATATTTTTCCCTATGTGACAAATCTATAATTTAAAAATCCCTTTAAACAAAAACTCTCATCTGCCACTATTTTAAAAATAGCCCATAATTATTCAATTTATTAATAACTAATAAAAATTTGTAACAAAATGGACAATTCTGCAATCTTTAAAATGCTCACTGTGGCAATTTTCTCACATGTCTATGTGTGCCCATAATGTCCAAAGATTAATATTTTGTACCACAAAAGATGGATAAGAAAAAGAATAGATTTAAGTATGCAACACATATATTTTAATATTAAACTTTTCCTTTTTGTTAATGAAAAAAGGTAAGCCAAAAGTGTTCTAAATGTTATATAAATACAAATGAATTTCTAATGGGTATTCTTCCAATATACCAAACTTGGTTGTTTTTAAAAAATTAATTCAAAAATAAGTACAACATGCATAGATTATTCCACATCACATGCTTTATTTGGACTTAAACACTTATAATTTCATTCTAAACACTTGGTTGACATACATTTTGATGTGTGTAGTTAGGCTATACAGAATATACAAACCAAAGCTGTATGAATAATACATAGGTTTTTCAAAAGTTATGTTTCATAAAGAATACAGAGAAAGGAAAAATAGCCACACATCCAATATCTCACAACTTCTAAAAATAAAACTACAGAGATGTAAAATATAAACAAATCAAACAACACACAAATTATCATCCTTGAAAGAAAAATTACAGGCCAGCATCAGCCATTCTTTGAAGAACTAAAATTATTAAAGAAAACATAAATTTATTACAAAGCTAACTATGAGTGTACTAATAGGTAAAATAATATGAAGCAGTATAATTCTACATTAACAAGTTTTTCCATAATATAGCATAATCTCTCTAATCAAAATTTCTAAATCTATCTAGTATTAATTTAACTACTGACTTTAATTCATAATTGATAGCCTAATTTCTGGCATACAATGTGAAATGACATATAATTTCATTAAATCCAGAGTACTATAAATAGTCAATTTTACACTATCTCATAAAGGTGTATGCAAAGGCCTTTTTAAAAAACAAGGCTATCTGAATATAATAAAACTAGTTTTCCAAGATTCAAATAACAAAACGGTTATATAAATGCATACATTACACTTCCTAGGTTAAAAACCATCAAAGATCACAAAAATATTACCAAAAAGGAAAGTCATATTTTTTCACCACTCATCTTTGTCCCTGCATCTTCATTAGAGCTGTCTAATTCAGCAAGACCACTTTCTGATTCAGTATGGCTTTCCTGCATTGTCACTGGGTTTCCAGCATCACTGTTCGAAGAAGTAGCTGTGGCAGCTGGTTCAGCAGGGCTTTCTTCTCCCTCTACTTTAGCTAGCCTGTAACTAGTCAGCATCTCCTCCAGAAGTTGTCGGTAGTTTCCCCTATGATTAATTCTCATTTGCCTGAGAGCTTCCACCAATTTTCCCTGTGATCCACTTTCCTCTGCTTCATCGGAGGCCTTTTTTTAAGATTCAAGACCCCAGTGTCAGTAGACAAACTAGGATATCACATGTATTTCATAACACATTACAGCAAGATACTAATTTCTCTACCAAAAAGTAATATAGTCTAAGCATGAGAACATTTTATTAAATATCGATTCTTACCTGTATCAAATAATAAAAACTTCCAATTATAATCTCAAGTCATTTTAAGCAAATTACCATTAACTAGTTTATGTCTTATTTCACAGTCATTTAAAGTTTAATCTGAAATTTACTCAGCCTTTATAATTCAACAGCAACACAAGCATTTCCTAAAACTGACTTACTTAAACAATATTTGGCTATATGATTTAGTACAAAAGAAAATCAATGTTTAAAGCAGTAGGAAAAGGACAGAAAAGCAGGCCATCAGAACAGTTTCTTCATCATTTCTGCTAAATAAGTAGGAAATACAAAACATAAAACTATATAGATTCAAACAGATTTTTGAAAGATTTCAGAGTTTTCATGGATAAAAATTGTATTTACTTTTTGCTCTTATTTTGATAAAAACATCTCTAGATAAAAATAAATTAAGTATTCTCAGTATGAATAATAAACTACTCAATCCTTTCATATTTTAGTGAATTTTGGAAAATCTACAGGTTTCTACAATAGTAACTACTTAATACTGTACAGAACAAGCTCTAATCATCCAAGCTGATGACAGTTAAGCCGACAGACTAAAATAAAGATATCTTCACATTATGTGCCTCTTGATATGATGCATTATAAAGTACAGTCATGTCCTGTATTCGTGCCAAAAAATGTTTAGAATGAATCTAATAATGCTAATTCCCAGTTTACAGGAAAAAAGGGAATAGAGGATCAAGTTAAGAGCACACATGAGAAAACAATCATATGAATTCAGAATGCAGGACGTATTGTAAAAAACTGGCTCAGATTCTTCAAAGTCAGTTTCAAGGGGAAAAAAACAGGTGAGGGGCTTGACTGATTAAAGACTTGTTTAATGTGCTTGATTGATAAACTTGATTAGACTGGGATTCAAAATAACAATTATAATAGTCATTCTAGTGACAACTAGGGAAATTTAAACTTGATATTTGATATTATACAATTTATTATTTTATATACCTACAGTGTACCCACAAAAATTAAAAATAAATTTAAAAAAATGAATTTTCTTAGGTATAATAATGGTATTATGGTTATATAGAAAAATGTCTTCATTCTTTTTTTTTTTTTGGGATGGAGTTTCACTCTTGTTGCCCAGGCTGGAGGGCAATGGCATGATCTCGGCTCACCGCAACCTCCACCTCGAGGATTTAAGCGATTCTCCTGCCTCAGCCTCCCGAGTAGTAGCTGGGATTACAGGCATGTGCCACCACGCCCGGCTAATTTTGTATTTTTAGTAGAGACAGGGTTTCTCCATGTTGGTCAGGCTGGTCTCGAACTCCCAACCTCAGGTGATCTGCCTGCTTCGGCCTCCCAAAGTGCTGGGATTACAGGTGTGAGCTACCGTGTCTGGCTGAAAAATATCTTCATTCTTAAGAGCTGCATGCTTAAATGTTTACAGGTAAAATATGATGTCTGCAATTTTCTCTCAAAGGGTTCAGTCAAAGAAAGAAAAAAAAAACAGTAGATATAGAAAGAAAAATAAAGCAACTATGGCAAAATGTTAACAGTTGTTGAATCTAGACAGACAATATACAGCTGTTCCAATATATCATATCCCCTTTTTAAATACATTTGGAAGTTTTCATCTTAAAATATTGGGAAAATGAAATACAAAACAGGTTATTGATACAGTTGATGTGACACAAACTCTTAACCATCTTTAGTGACTATTACATATACTTTTGCAACACAGATAACACTAATAAAGCCATATAATAAATGGCAATGTTTTATTAGAAAAATGAGAGCAGATGAATGTTATTTTTTAAAAAGTTGCCCTCATTGGCCAGGAGCAGTGACTCATGTCTGCAATTTCACCACTTTGGGAGACAGGGGTAGGAGGATTGCTTGAGGTCAGGAGTTCTAGGCCAGCCTGGGAAACACAATGAGACCCTATCTCTACAAAAAATGTTTAAAAGGAACACGCCCATAGTCCCAACTACTTGGGGAACTGAGGTGAGAGGTTGAGCTAAGTCGAGGAGGTTGAGGCTTCAGTGACCCATGACCGTACCAATGAACACCAGTCTGAACGACAGAGTGAGACCCTCTTTAAAAAAAAAAAAAAAAAAAAAAGGGGCTTGTTAGGCTCAAGCGGGTGGATCACGAGGTCAGGAATTCAAGACCAGCCTGGCCAAGATGGTGAAACCCTATCTCTACTAAAAATACAAAAAATTAGCAGCACGCAGTGGCAGGTGCCTGCAATCCCAGCTACTCCAGGAGGCTGAGGCAGGAGAATCGCTTGAACTCGGAGGGCGGAGGTTGCAGTGACCCGAGATCGCACCACTGCACTCCAGCCTGGGTGACAAAGTGAGACTCTATCTCAAAAAAAAAAAAAAAAAAAGAAAAGAAAAAGAAAAAAAAAAGTGCTTGTTTTCCTGCCTCAGACGGGGTGGTGGTGGGGATGGGGCGGGGAAGTATCCTCATGGCAAAAAATGGATGTTACTGGGCCGGGCATGGTAGCTCATGCCTGTAATCGCAGCACTTTGGGAGGCTGAGATGGGTGGATCACCTGAGGTCAGGAGTTCGAGATCAGCCTGGCCAACATGGTGAAACCCCATCTCTACTAAAAATACAAAAATTAGCCAGGTATGGTGTGTGTGCACCAGTAATCTCAGCAACTCGGGAGGCTGAGGCAGGAGAATTGCTTGAACTCGGGAGGTGGAGGTTGCAGTGAGCCAAGATCACACCCACTGCACTCCAGCCTAGGCGACAGAGCAAGACTCCATCTCCAAAAAAAAAAAAAAGATGATACTGTGTATGGCCCATGATTTTTGGGTACATATACGTCTGTGTATCTGTTCATGTTAGCATATGTAAAAATACCTGGAAAGAAAGGAAATACAGCAATATAATGATAATGGGTAGGGAGTTCTAGATACTTTATTTTCTTTGAATTTTCCAATTTTCCACAACAAGCATATTAGTTGTCATTTAATTGCAAAATTTATTATGTGGACTTAAAACATGTTTCCCTAAATAAAGTTTCTCATCCAGGGCTGGTGGCTCATGCCTGTAATCCCAGCACTTTGGGAGGCCAAGGTGAAAGGATCACTTGAGCCCAGGAGTTTGAGACCAGCCCGAGCAACACGGGGAGACCCCGTCTCTACAAAACAAAAATTTTAAAAATTAGGTGTGGCAGCACACACCTCTGGTCCCAGCTACTTGGGAAGCTAAGGTGGGAGGATCACTTGAGCCCAGGAGGTTGAGATTACAGTAAGCCATGTTCATGCCTCTACACTCCAGCCTGGGCAATGGAGGAAGACCCTGTCATTCATTCATTCATTCATAAATAAATAAATAAAAAGTTTCCCATTTTAATCTATTCAGGAAGGGTTGAGATGGAACAACATGTGATAAGTATACTCTAATGATAAACCTTGTCAGTCTTTAAGAGGAAATTTTCTACTTTATGGTATATCACAAAGACCTTTTAATGCAGGGCCTACAACCCTCTCCCCCCGAAAACCCCCAAACCAAAAAAAAAAAAAAAAAGATAAAAACCTACCATTTTATTAAAAAAAAATTACAGGACATTAAAACAAAATCTGCTTCAAAGATTTACATATAAAGTGATTATCAACCCTTGCTCCACATTGGAATTACCTGTGGAGCTTTTAAAATTGCACACATGCCAAAGTTCCATTTCAAAATACACAGATTCAGTGGATTTGAGTTGTTCTTTTAAAGCCTGACAGGTAATTCTGATATACAGCCAGGGTTGAGAATCACTGATATAGACTAAATGGCATGACTCTATTTGGAGGTGGACTTATTAATAAGGTTTGATGAAAGGTTGTTCCATTTGTCGTATTTGGGTCAATTTTGGCAAGTTCAACAGATAAAGTACCTCTCGCTTTCCAACTGACACTTACATTATTAATCACCTGTATTTCTGTGAATTGCTATAGTAGTGACAGTTGGGGAAGAGAAGTTGCTTTTTAAAAGATATACTAGGTCGGGCGCAGTGGCTCAGGTCTGTAATCCCAGCACTTTGGGAGGCTGAGGCAGGCAGATCACGAGGTCAAGAAATCGAGACCATCCTGGCTAATACAGTGAAACCCTGTCTCTACTAAAAATACAAAAAGTTAGCTGGGCGTGGTGGCGGGCACCTGTCGTCCCAGCTACTTAGGAGGCTGAGGCAGGAGAATGGCGTGAACCTGGGAGACGGAGCTTGCAGTGAGCTGAGATGGCACCACTGCACTCCAGCCTGGGCGACAGAGCAAGACTCTGTCTCAAAAAAAAAAAGAAAAAAAAAGACATACTAAAACCAAACCATAGCCAGGCACGGTGGCTCATGCCTGTAATCCCAGTACTTTTGGAGGCCGAGGTAGGTGGATCACTTTAGTTCAGGAGTTCGAGACTAGCCTGATCAACATGGTGAAACCCATCTCAACTAAAAATAGAAAAATTAGCCAGGCGTGGTGGTGCATGCCTGTAGTCCCAGCTACTTGGGAGGGTGAGGCAGGAGAATCGCTTGAACCTGGAAGGCAGAGGTTACAGTGAGCCGAGATTGCACCACTGCATTACAGCCTCGGTGACAGGGTGAGACTCTGTCTCAAAAAATGAAAAATAAAAAAATAAAAAGCAAAAGAAAACCAAACCAATAAATCAAGTAGACACGGATTTGCAATGGCTGACATTACAGAATCACTAAATTGAGAAGAACTTTAGCTAATGACCACACTTAAAAGTCATTTTATCTTATGGCAAATTACATTTTCTCATCACTCTGGATAGACAATAGAGGACTGAAACCTCTTCCCCAGCCATTATATTTGATTTTTCCAAACACTGTTATGTAACTCTCTCATGGGCTTTCCTTAATATTAGAAGAGAAACCTATTATCTAGGTTCCTGCACTTTCTTTATCTGAACTCGTACAGTTGATATAGCACACCTATTTTTACACATCTATTATAGCAATTAACTCTACCTTGCAACGGTTCACAAGACTCTCCACTTAGACTGCAAACTCTTTTAGAGTAAAGACAATTTCATATTCCATTCTATGTCCTCCTACCATCTAGGGAAGGAAAAATAATATTTGTGCTAAGAACTTTATATACATAATCTTACTGAATCCTCACAGGTACCCTACAAAGTAAGGACTCCAGTTATCATTTTTATAAGTGATGAAACTAAAGCTCGGAGAGATTTAAGTTATTTGTCACGGTGACAATCTTAGTAAATGGCAGGGCTCTGATTTGTGCACAGGTATAATTAACATCAATGTCTATCTTTGCGCTCTGTTGAATACATTATGGCGAGTGACCTTTTTTGCATAGGAAGTACCTCATACAAGTAAGACTCTTACTAAAGAAATATTGGTGAAATTATCATAGAACACCACAGGTTATTTCATATTGAAGTTTATATTTCCTTAATATAGTAAAATTAATAAAACTATAGAACACTAGTTATGTTGATTAAACTATCATATCAGCTGGGATGTTTACAATTATTCTGTAAAGTAAATTGAAGGCAATTACTGAGATGAGAATTCAGGACATCTCCCATCCACCCTAGTTTTTAAGCTTTTACTATCAGCTAGACTAACATAGCTTAAAAGTCGAATCTCTCATGATGAAAATACTAACTTACACCAAATAAGACATAGAAATTAGATAAATCAAGCAGAGAGTAGTAATAGGAGGGGGAAGGAAGGGAACTAAGCACATTTAAAAAAATAAAATTTAACCAGCTAATATTTATTTGCAGCAATATTTATCTTTTGAAACACAGCTCTCATAACCAAAATTCTTTTTTTTTTTTTTTTTTTTTTTGGAGACAGAGTCTTGCTCTGTCACCCAGGCTGGAGTGCAGTGGCACGATTTCAGCTCAGTGAAAGCTCTGCCTCCTGGGTTCACGCCATTCTCCTGCCTCAGCCTCCCGAGTAGCTGGGACTACAGGCGCCCGCCACCACGCCCGGCTAATTTTTTGTATTTTTAGTAAAGGCAGGGTATGACCATGTTAGCCAGGATGGTCTCAATCTCCTGACCTTGTGATCCGCCCACCTCGGCCTCCCAAAGTGTTGGGATTACAGGCGTGAGCCACTGTGCCTGGCCCATAACCAAAATTCTTAAAATGACTACTTATAACAGTAGAGAAAAAGTAAACACTAGTAAAAATGTTTCTTGTGAAGTCCTATGTGCTGCTTGTCAGACAAAAAAATTTTTAAACTAAAAATTCTCGAATATGACAAAATGTGATACAATTGATGACTAACGAAGACTCTAATAAATTACATGTTACTTGAAGAATCATGTCAAATTTAATGAATAATTTTAGACAGTGTCATTTGAATGGTCAAGACCACATAGCAAAGTTAAGTGTTATGTCAATCATACCTTAAAAACATAGTGACTAATGTTAGTGCATTTTCTCTCTCTCTTTTTTTTTTTTTTTTTTTTAGACAGAGTCCCACTCTGTTGCCCAGGCTGGAGTGCAGTGGTGCAATCTTGGCTCACCGCAAGCTCCACCTCCCAGGTTCACACCATTCTCCTGCCCCAACCTCCCGAGTAGCTGAGACTACAGGCGCCCACCACCACGCCTGGCTAGTTTTGTTTTTTTTGTATTTTTAGTAGAGACGGGGTTTCACCGTGTTAGCCAGGATGGTCTTGATCTCCTGACCTCGTGATCCTCCTGCCTCGCCCTCCCAAAGTGCTGGCACTACAGGCATGAGCCACCGCGCCCGGCCTGCATTTTCAAACAGTATAGGTCTTCTCCATAGCAATGCTTTGACAAGTGAATAAAAAGTAAATATGAAAAAACTAATATTCACATAGTTCTAAAAACTGTGATATAAAAATGTAAAAGCAGCTATGGGTATTGCATTTATCTGTTTGAAGTAAAACAGAAAAATGCATGCAAAATTTAATAATCTGAAAACAATACAGAGATTCTTTTGGGCTCAAAAAGAGACTAATCTGTCCTGTTTTTCCTTCCCTTCTCTAAGATCAAAATGCCTTAAACCATTTTTGGATTAAGATAAATATGTGTATTTAAGTGAAAAATAACTGACAAGGAATTGGGCTTAACTCATTCCTTTCAACAACTTTATAAAATATTTACCATTAAAAACAGATTATCTTGTGGTTGGATGCAGTGGCTCATGTCTGTAATCCCAGAACTTTGGGAGGCTGAGGTAGGAAGATAACTTGAGCCCAGGAGTTCAAGACTAGCCCTGGCAATGAAGCGAGACCCTATCCCTACAAAAAATACAAAAAATTAGCCGAGTGTGGTGCTGTGTGCCTGTAATCCCAGCTACTCAGGAGGCTGAGCTGGGAGGATCGCTTGAGCCTGGGAGGTTGAGGGTACAGAGAGCCATGATGGTGCCATAGCACTCCAGCCTGGGACAAAGAATGAGACCCTGTCTCAATCAATAAAATAGAGTATCTTAAGACTGATAAACATGATATTTACAAAAGAATGGGAAATGATTTTTCCTGCATGGTAGACAGAGGTGGGGTACAGACATACATAATCTCTACCTTAAAGAGGCCACATGGAATAATGTAAAGAGAACAGGAGTCAGACTAATTCAAATTCTGGCTGCGTGATTTATTTAGCTTTGTGACCTGTGCAAACTACCTCATCTCTGTAAGTCTCATGTGTAAAAGAAGGGTGCTGAGATTACCTATGACTCTGTGTATGTATAAATAAGGGGCCTGGCACAAGTAGGAGCTGGGTAAATACAGGTCACCCCCCGGCTCAACTTTACCCTTGGAAAATTACCAACTTATGCAACTACTTGATCAGTGGCATACTAATTCAAAAGCATTATGAGTCTTTTTCAAGGGAAGAACTTTTTGCATGAAAGTATAAAACTCTATAAATACAGACTTTCATACCAATTAGTAACCTCATATTAATTTTTAAATATATGACTTAAGGACAGCCTTAAGCAAATTACTAGAAATGAATAAATACAAATATTTCCTATTCAAAAAATATTTACTGAGCTTTCACCGTATGCCAGGATTGTGCTTGGACTATAGACATAAATGAATCAGATCAAGTCCCAGATCTCACAGAATTTATATTCTAATTATAAAACACAAACTAGCAATTTAGAAAAAGGGAAGAAGTGTGATCCCAGAGCCCTGTCTAATATAAAGACAACTTACAGCAAAATGTAGTTTTGCTTTTTCTGGAAATTTTCCAAAAGATTTCTGGGGATTCGTGAATCCCTAGACTAAGAATCCCTGCTAAACTCTTTGTTACAAATTTGTATTTTAAAAGTTGGGAAAATATCAATATTGTTTGTGGTAAGAAGATGGAACACATTCTAAAAAGTTAGTTTAGTATGGAACGCATACTAAATAACAAATTTAGTAAAGAACTTAAGAAGTTTCCCCTAAATAGTAACCTTTCTGAATATATATTAAAATTACTTAATTTATGACTTATACTCAACTCTACTTTCTGAAAAATATTTATTTAAAAGATTTGTCTTAATTATAAGAAAAATGAATGAATCCCTATTTCTAGTGGTACTACTTGTAATCATTTACAACAGAACAATTCTCTCCGACATAAAGCAGACATTCAGGAGTCTAAAAAAACCCTCTGATTTAACTCTGGCTAGAATTCTTTGTTTAAATATCTAAACAAAAATAATTTTTGTTATTTAAAAAAACTTAATTTTTATAATACCTTCCAACTTTCTCCTCTTCTGTAATTCTAGCATACTTTCATCTTTCCCACCCCGCAAGTTAACATCCAGCTCCTGGCGACATCATCCACACTGTTAAGAAGCATTTATGGAGCACCTTTGCGGCTAGCTTTTTGCTACAGTGGGTCAAGTTAAGAGCTCAGAATTTAATCACGTCTGTATTTTCTTCATTCTTTCTCCTTCTGCGGTATTTTTCAGCACATTTCTGCTACTTGCAATTATAGTTCAACATTTTTCTAAGTTAGTGATTATTGTGAAAGGCATATAATATTTCCCCATTTAAAATTCTAGGCTGTAAAGTCAGTTTTCACAGTAAACAAGGAAAGTTCCTTTAATCCACATATCTATGTAATGATAATAAGTTTACAGTTACCATTTGGTCTCTGTAATTATTTCTCAACTACCTGACTGCCTGCATCTCTTTAATCTAATACGGTAAATGTTTCTAACAGATTAAAATACCACAGATATTTTTTTGAATCTATCATTCTTATGCTCTAAACATAAGGTGGTCCATTACCCTAAAATGATGTTCAAAAGGCTGCTCTCTTAGCAAGTACCTCTGCAACCTAAATTCTTATTTTTCACCACAACAGTTCTCTGCTTTAGCCAAAAAAGATGTCCTTTCTTTTGAAGATATCTTATACTTTGTCCCTGCCTCTCTAGTCCACTTGAAAGGTCATCATCCTCATGTCATTTCTACCATTCAAATCATTCTTCAAATACTATCTTTTCTCTAAGAAGCTGACTTTCCCCCTGCTTAAGTAGCTGAACTTTTACAGCAATCACTGTCCAAGTCACATGGCAATGGTCACATTCTGGATTTTGTCATTTATTTGTTACCAAGCTATACGAAATATTTTGATCATTTAAGGTGTGTTTATAACTACAGTGTAAGCTGCACTAGACACACAGGTGGGGTCATGTCTTACGTTTTCTAGTCTTCTCCCTCTGTGAATCCACTATACGACACACTGTCAGTGTTTGATCTGCTGATGTTGATAGAACATTTATGTATAAAGGTAATTAAGTACATATATCCCATTTCTATAGCCAAATAATAATCTATTTAAGGTAAGGTTTATATATTGAGCATTTCCCCCCAGTTTCATAGTTACGTTGCCTATTTATTCCCTGTTTATGTAGCTACTATGTGTAATCATTTTTTCTTTTTAAAAAATTTAAAAGTTATCCTTGGTATATGTTAAACAGAAAACCATGTTTGGAGTAAAAATAGACTATGAAGGACCCCAAAATCCAGCAAGGTATATATATATGTATTTTTAAAGATTACACATGAGGGTTGACACTTTGAAACACCTGAGGAAATGGGAGTACTTCTATGGCTAATAATGAATCAATAACTGTCTTCTGAGGGCTTATTTCCTCTAATCAAGGTAGTGGATGCCCTGAAGAATCTATAATCTAGCTGAAGAGGTAAGATTCTCTTCTCTCAACCTTCCAAATTACCACCATCCTTTTAGTCATGTCAACATCCTATACTCATTTCTTTGAGGGTTCTCTGATGGATCACATAAAATATTTGGATTTTTAAATTAATTTTCTCAGCTTTGGGTCAATTCTTTTTTTTTTTTTTTTTTTTGAGACGGAGTTTTGCTCTTGTTGCCCAGGGTGGAGTGCAATGGCATGATCTCGGCTCACCACAACCTCCACCTCCCGGGTTCAAGCGATTCTCCTGCCTCAGCCTCCCGAGTAGCTGGGATTACAGACATGCGCCACCATGCCCAGTTAATTTTGTATGTTTAGTAGAGACGGGGTTTCTCCATGTTGGTCAGGCTGGTCTCAAACTCCCAACCTCAGGTGATCCGCCCGCCTCGGCCTCCCAAACTGCTGGGATTACAGGCATGAGCCACCGTGCCCGGCCTTGGGTACAATTCTTAATACTTTGAGGAACCTGCCACAAAAAAAGACTCAGAATCACTGCTCTAGACCAAGATATAAATTATAATTAGCAATATATAGCATCACTTTTATATGACTCACTAAAATTATATTAATTGTTAAATTTTCCTTTTTGCCAGGATAACTTTTACTGTTAAGGAAAAGAAATCATATTATATTGCTGTGCAACAATGAATCCTAGCAAATAATGCAATTGAGATGACATATGATTTCTAGCCAATGGATACTCTCTCTCTCAATCTGCCAAGAGGAGCTGGAGACTGGAGGTGGGCTCTTCCTACCAATCAGTTTCATTTCTAAGTTTGGTTCCCTTAAAGCTTTGAAGCATATATATTAAAAATTAAATAATTTATTTTTAGACATAAAAACTTGAAAACCCAAGAGAAAAATACTTATTTGAACTAACTTGGATTTTAAAAAAAAAAAAGGACACTTCTGTCTCCTGGTAATAGTACTAAAACAAAACAAAACAATATAGAGGGGCAGCTGGCAGCTCACTGACATTTCGAAGAAAAGCAAAATAAAAGGTAAGGGTATAGAGTCTTGCTCTGATGAAGTACAGCAAGGTACAACAGAAATGGTTATCTCAGCTCAACACTCATATACCCATAATACAACAATAATATTAGAAAAAAACTATCCTTGGGTATTCCAAGTGGGCATACAGGGGTACTGAAAGGTCTAGTTATTAAAATAACAACTCACTCACTATCACTAACTTCTGGTGATGGCAGCAGCCTGCTGGAGGAGAAATTGAGATATTTAAAAGAGCATTCTTGCCTCAAAATTAAGGTTTAAAGGAGAAGAAGGAAAAGCAGACATATAGAGAAGAAATAAAGACAGCCCAAACAAAAAAGGTCATTTGATGCCCAGAAAGTGACAACAAAACTATCTACAAAACAAAATTTTATCTCTACCTTCAATACGTTTTCTTAAACTTTAACTGACACTTTAAAATGAAAAGCAGTAGTAATTTACTACAGACTATAATTTATTATAGACTTCGTTAATGTGAATGTATTCATATTTAGTATTTATATCGTGAAATTACTTCAAATGCTTATGAAATAAAATAAAACTTACCCCATCACTTTCTCTATGTGGATTCAGTCTACTATAAACAGCTTCAATAACATTACGCCTAAAAAAAAAAAAAATGCTTTAGTTTTATTAAATTACACAGAATTTTAAGCTTGTGAATATCTCAATATTTCATCCTGACCACACTAAAAAAGTAACTGCTACACTCTATACTTGTCAAGAACATACCTTCTACACTTTACTCTCAGAATCTGATTTTGCACAATCCATTTGTACTCCTTAGCAAGGAAAGAAGGACCTTCATACTCAAAGAGTATGATAGATAATTCCTTTTAAAAAATCGTTTTTGGATGAAATTTTAAGAGTTCTTCTCTAGTATAAGAAACACTAACCCATTTCACCTCTAGATAATTGATGTACTTCTGATTTAAGTTTTCTTACCCCAAATTATTTAATTACTAATTACGAACAAACTCAAAATTAGCTTTTTGTTCTACTTACTTGCCAGCAAGACCTCCCCCAGGAGGCAAATTTGGGATATTTTCTGCAGACAAGATGCGCATGACATGGGCAAGATCAGGCATTCCTTCCTCGCCAGACTTCTCCATAATCTCTGTAGGTTTTTTTAAAAAAGTTCCTCAATTAATGTGATAAGCCAGTACTCACCAAGAAGTGAAACAAGAGATACTATTTGGTAGTACCTATTTTAAAATATATTTTAAAAAATTACCATCAACACACAAAAAATTTTTAAAAAGCAATACAAAAAGCTACTTATTGACTGAAACATTGTTATGCAGGGGGAAAAAAGAAAAAACAGTTATTTGCATATGTATGTTCATTCCAGCATTATTCATAAAAAGCAAAAACTGGAACAAACTAAATGTTCAGCAACAAGAGGACAGTTAAAAACTTTGGTGTAGCCATTGAGTGAAATGGTTTATAATCACTAAAAATTATGAAATAGGTGTCTTGATGAATACAGTAACAGCTATATGGAAAAATACTTCTGATCTAATATTAAGTAAAAACAATATAAAAGTTATGAATGCCATTACTAAAGGATAATAAAAGTTTAGCTAGATAAGAATTATAAGAAAAAGGGGACAAATTAAAAATCATTTTTACAAGTTGATACTTACCTGAAATAGTTACATTCTACAGCTTTTTTTTTTTTTTTTTTTTTTTTTTGAGACGGAGTTTCACTCTTGTTGCCCAGGCTGGAGTGCAATGGTGTGATCTTGGCTCACTGCAACCTCTGCCTCCTGGGTTCAAGCAATTCTCCTGCCTCAGCCTCCCGAGTAGCTGGGATTACAGGCATGTGCTACCATGCCTGGCTAATTTTGTATTTTTAGTAGAGACGGGGTTTCTCCATGTTGGTCAGGCTGATCTCAAACTCCCAACCTCAAGTGATCCACCCACCTCGGCCTCCCAAAGTGCTGGGATTACAGGCATGAGCCACCACACCCAGCCCAGGCCTTACTTTCAAAACAACTGTTTACCATGCCTCACAAGACCCTTACGTTGACTTCCACTACTCTTTCAACTCTGCCCGCCTCCCTCATCTCCAAAGGATCCATTCAAAGACTTCTACTTCTAGATCTTCACATACTCTTTTCGTTGGTTTGGGAACACTTTTCACTCTAATCCAACCCCTCTGTATGGTGAATGTCCCTTTTTTTTTTTTTTTGAGACACTGGAGTGCAGTGGCACTATCTCAGCTCACTGCAACCTCTGACTCCCTGGTTCAAGCGATTCTCCTGCCTCAGCCTCCCAAGTAGCTGGGATTACAGGCATGTGCCACCACGCCCAGCTAATTTTTGTATTTTAGTAGAGATGGGGTTTCACCATGTTGGCCAGGCTGGTCTTGAATTCCTGACCTCGTGATCCACCCACCTCAGCCTCTCAAAATGCTGGGATTACAGGCCTGAGCCACCACGCCCAGCTATGAATGCCTATTTTCATCCTTGAGGTTTCAATTTTATATGTCACATTCTCAAATCCTTCTCTGACCTAAGTCTGAGTAGGTACACTGCAATACACTCCCATATGCATGACATGTACTGTATACCATAATGCTATATACTCCCATATACACGATGTTTATTGGGTCATAGACTGCAAGCTTCATGAAAGCAGGACTGTAAGTTTTCTACCTTAAATCTGTGTCTTATAGTATAAGGCTTTTCAACATCAACAACACCGACATTTTACACCAGACAATTTTTTTGTTGTGGGGGCTGTCCTGTGTGCTGTGGAATATTAAGCAGCATCCCTGGCCTCCATTCACTAGATGCCAGTGGCACCCCCTCAGCTATGACACCAAAAATGTCTCCAGACATTTTTACACTCCTCTACTCTAGTCCAATTTACCACTACCATGCATTAATGCATAATTTCTAATCAGTATTTTGGCTTCTCTTGTCCCTTTTATACAATCTCTTCTCCTTACAGCAACTAAGAGAGATCCTTTGGAAAAAAGAACAAATCACTCTTGTACTCAAAATCTTCCAATGAATTCCCACAAGTCAAAGTCCAAAGTCCTCACTTTGGTCTACAGGACGCTACATGATACGCCTCCTACAAACCTCTTAATTTTCCTCTAGTTTTCTACTGGCTTATTCTAACCCAGCTGCACTCACTAAGAACATTCCCTCCTAGTCTTTGCTGTTCTCATTGCCTGGAATGTTCTTCCCTCAGATATTCTCTCTCCATGCAGGGCTGCTCAAACGTCCTTCCTCACAGAGACATTTCTAACCAATATTCCTTGTTGTTCTCTACTTACTCAATTTTATTTCTCTATTAAAAAATAGGTTTTTACTAGAATACAAATTCCATGAGATTTCTTTTTCTGCTATATCCTCAGTGACTCATGTTCAATAAACACTGAGTAAACCTGTATGTAGAAAGCAATCATTAAATATATAATTCATCAATTTAGGTGAACTACTATTCCCTGTTTATTTTAATATTATTCCTTTCCCACCTGACCAGTCATCATTAAAAGCATACACAGATTTACCAAGTACACCAGAATGTATTTACCACAAAATTTAATGTCATATTACATGATTTAAAATCCCAGAAGAAACACAATGCTCCTGAAGAACACTGCTTTACAAATAAAAAGTTACTTTTTTTTTTTCTTAAAGACATGTTCTTACTCTGTGGCCCAGGCTGGAGTGCGGTGGTGCCATCATAGCTCACTGTAACACCAAACTCCTGGACTCAAGTGATCCTCCTGCTTCAGTCTTCAAGTAGCTGGAACTACAGGTGTGCACCACCATGCTCAGCTAATCTTTAAAACTTTTTTGTAGCTCTATGATGCCGAGGCTGGTCTTGAACTCCTAGTCTCAAGCAATCCTTCTGCCTCAGCATCCCAAGGATTATAGGTGTAAGCTACTGTGAAGTTACATTTTAAGTACCAACTTAAATTGATTTGTAGTGGCTGCCTAGCTAACAATTTTGTCTCCTGATTAATAATAACTATTTGCTACAGGCCCTAGAGATCATATTACATATTTGTTATCTCTCCTATATAATATATACTTTAGAAAGTTATTAACTATGCAGAAGAAAATTAATATTAAATTATTAACTCATGTTAAACTGAATTGACCACACCTTTAAGAAATTAAAATGTGGCTATTACAGAAGTTAAGAGTTCATATAAAGTTACAGTTTGCTGAGGACTTACGTGCTAGGCACCATAATAGGTGCTTAACAAACATAATTCTCATTTATTTTGACAAAAACTCTTTGCTTGGACCAAACCTTCAGCAAGACTCTTGAGTTCTTTCTGACTAGCAGACCTTTAGGCTCCCTCTCTGTCCTTGTAGAAACCAGGCTGAATGAGAATCCTGCTCAGTCAGTTTACTGAAAACCCCCACACACTTGATATATGACCACTCTGGATATTTTAGCCTGGCCTGCCATGCTATCAAGTCAGTTTAGCCAGAAACCCCTTATGTTGATGCTTCCTCTTAGTAATAATTTTCCATCCACTGACACTCCCTTCAAGCACTCAGCTCCTTAGTTATAAATTCCACTTATCTTTATGGGACCCCAAGTTGAGTTTAATTTCTTTCTGCCACTGCAAGATTCTATCATAGTGGTCCCTATATCTACTGCCATGCCCCCCCCACCCCCGAAAAAATATCTGCCTTACCATCTTTAACAAGTGTCATCAATAAGCTTTTTTTGTAACAATTTATTTAAGAAAAAAAAAAAACTCTATGGGGCCGGGCGCAGTGGCTCACGCCTGTAATCCCAGCACTTTGGGAGGCTGAGGCGGGCAGATCACGAGGTCACGAGATTGAGCTAATACAGTGAAACCCCATCTCTACTAAAAATACAAAAAATTAGCCAGGCGTGGTGGCGGGCATCTGTAGTCCCAGCTACTTGGGAGGCTGAGGCAGAAGAATGGTGTGAACCCGGGCAGCTAAGCTTGCAGTGAGCCGAGATCGCGCCACTGCATTCCAGCCTGGGTGACAGTGCGAGACTCTGTCTCAAAAAACAAAAAACTCTATGGTTGGTGTTTTTATCTTTAGTTTCCAATAAAGAAACTGGCGCCTTGAGGGGTTAAGCAAGTTGGATAAGTTCACATAACAGCCAGCTGACCAAACTAGAGAGCTCTTCCTAAAATAAAAACTACCCAGTTTCTTTATGAATGAGGAAGAAGGAAACTAAGAGAATTCCTCCCACCTTCTGATAAACTATAGTCAGCAATCTGCAACCCCAATATACTACAATTTATCATTAAATATTAACTCCTATAAAAACAGCTCCTCTTAATGATATTATCAATAAGAATATGACCGCATCTGACATAATCTTCAATGTGTTCTTACATGTTTCTCACGTTTTCATCACCCTCAAAGCAGGACTCATTGAGACTCAAAAGCATTGAGACCTAAAAACAAGATTAATTTAGGGCTGAGGAAATTGTAGGTGCACAAAAAACTTTAAGCACATTGTTTAGGGTGCATAGCTAGATAGTTGTAGAGACAGAAAAGATAAATCCCCATTCTCCAAATTTGCAAAAGACTCTCTTCTTGGTTTTATACTTTTAATTGTAATTACATATTAGAAATCACACATCTTCACACTTCAAAACTCTCACCAATTACTGTGGCCTACTATATACAAAATGACCAAATCCAACAAAGCTATTATACTATATACAAAATGGCCAAATACAACAAACTATTATACCATCATCGTAAGTTATATCATTCAAATGTATTTTTTCCAAAAAAAAAAAAAAGAATCAAAACATAAAAGTGTTAGGAGAAAATACAGGTAACTATGTAACCTTGAGTGGAAGAGCTTGGTATGATATCAAAGTCCTCCCACAAAGAAAAGAAAAAAGATTGACAATCTAACTTTATAAAAAGTAATTTCATATCTTAAAAACAGCATATATAAAACCAAAAGGTTATATTATGATACTTAGCTTCTCAGGGTTGAAAGTGGAAAAGAAAAAAAAAAAAAAGAAAAGGGCCTTAAGACTGAAAATTTTTCATTTTCTCAGGGTAACCACTAAATTTCTTCCTTTTTACTAAATGGAATTTTTTTTTTTTGGAAACAGAGTCTTGCTCTGTCGCCCAGCCTGGAGTGCAGTGGCAGGATCTTGGCTCACTGCAAGCTCCACCTCCCAGGTTCACGCCATTCTCCTGCCTCAGCCTCCTGAGTAGCTCGGACTACAGGCGCCCACCACCACGCCCGGCTAATTTCTTTTTGTATTTTTAGTAGATACGGGTTTTCACCGTGTTAGCCAGGATGGTCTCAATCTCCTGACCTCGTGATCTGCCCGCCTTGGTCTCCCAAAGTGCTGGGATTACAGGCGTGAGCCACCATGACTGGCCTACTAAATGGAATTTTTTAAAGAACGTGTAACTAATAAGCAAATCCTAGGATGAACTGGAATACATCTAAAAGAAGGCAAGAATGGAGGATAAAAAAAAATAGATGAAACACGAAAGACGGCAGATTTAAACTCAAACATATCAGCAATTATGTTAAAGATAAACAGACTAGCTTCTCCCTTCTCATGTTCCTGAATAATTTTGTCCAACACGATTGGATTTGTTTAGCTAAGCAAAACAAATCTTTCAGGGAGTGGAGGGGGAAATAGTGGCCACAAATTGGTCCAGAATGGGATATTCATGCCTAACCACAGTAAGCATAGCTTTAGGATGGCTATAGGGTGAACTGGGATGGGCAATTTGGAGTGAGGAAGGCATATGCATGAGAGTTAGCCGTGACAGATTTGTTGGGTTGACAGTAGAGGACAGGTTTCTTTCTGTAGAATAGAGTTATAAATATGAAAAGGGAGAAAACTATAATAAATCCTGTAGTACTGTATAGTTGCAGGCAGGACAAAAAGATGCTACAACAAGTTTTAAGAGGCTCTCATTGGCTGAAACAGGTGATAATACAATGAATAGAACAGGAATCCGTGAGTCTGTGCTCATATAAACAAACAGGCAGAAAAGAACATTTTTCCTTGCAGTAAAATGCTAATACATATAAAAAGAATGACTAAACCAGGCGCGGTGATTCACGCCTGTAATCCCAGCACTTTGGGAGGCCAAGGCGGGCGGATCACCTGAGGTCAGGAAGTTCGAGATCAGCCTGACCAACATGGAGAAACCCCCTCTCTACTAAACATACAAAATTGGCCAGGTGTGGTGGCACATGCCTGTAATCCCAGCTACTCAGAAGGGTGAGGCAGGAGAATCACTTGAACCCCGGAGGCCGAGGCTGCGGTAAGCCAAGATCACGCCACTGCACTACAGCCTGGGCAACAACAGTGAAACTCCATCACAAAAAAAAAAAAAAAAAAAAAGACAGAATCAGAAAATCACCAGTTGGCTATCATTCTTCAGGCAAAAATCGCAAATGGATGCTAAAACTATCTGCTAAAATCTTAATGAGCAATAGGTTATTAACAATCTCAAAGTGCCTCCCCATAGAATACTTATGAATAAGTATAACATATTTATTAAATACTTATTAGGTATAACATAATTATTAATTAAGTAACCTGAAAGACAACAACCCAAGCAAGTCACAAAAGATGTTAACATTATAAATCAACATCACATGCCTCCCTGATTGTGATGCACTGAGAAGAATCTAGAATCACTTCCACAGTATTCCTGCCAATGTATAACCTAAATCTTACCAAGAGGAAACATCAGCCAACCCAAGCTGCACATTCCACAAACCTGTACTCTTGAAAAATGTCAAGGTCAACAGAAATAAAAAAGACTATGGAACTTTTTCCATTGAGGGAGACTAAAGAGGCATGACAGCTAAATGCAGCACACATGCTCTAGAGTGCATCCTGGACCTACATATGACATTACTGGGATAATTAGGGAAATTTAAATGGGATCTGTGGATTACACAGTAATATTGTATCAACGTTAATTTCTTAATTTTTTTTTTCCCGAGATGGAGTCTTGCTCTGTAATCCAGGCTAGAGTACAGTGGCATGATCTCGGCTCACTGTAATCTCCACCTTCCAGGTTCAAGCAGTTCTCCCGCCTCAGCCTCCGGAGTAGCTGGGATTACAGGCACCTGCCACCACGCCCGACTAATTTTTGTATTTTTAGTACAGATGGGATTTCACCATGTTGGCCAGGCTGGTCTCGAACTCCTGGCCTCGTGAGCCGTGCACCTCAGCCTCCCAAAGTGCTGGGATTATAGGTGGGAGCCACCGTGCTGGGTCAATTTCCTAATTTTTATGGATATACTACAGTTATGTAGTGTCACGTAATCTTCGTTTTATTAAGTAGTACTGATATATCATATTTGCAACTTTCAATTGATTTGGCTCAGGAAAAAGGTTAGTAATATGGGGGGCAGGGGAATAAGAGGAGAGAGAGGTGGAGAGGGAAGGAAGGAAGGAGGGAGAGAGAAAATGAGAATGTTACAGAAAGTATATATAGAGATAAGCCAAACGTGGTGTTACATAAACAAATAAGGAATCTAGGTAAAGGATACTACATGTACATGGGAGCTCCTGTAATACTTCTGCAACTTTTCTGTATGTTTAAAATTATTAGGCTGGCTGTGCTGGCTCATGCCTGTAATCCCAGCACTTTGGTAGGCCAATGTGGGAGGACTGCTTGAGTCCAGGAGTTTGAGACCACCCTGGGCAACACAGTGAGACCTCATCTTTACAAAAAATAAAGAAAACTAGCCAGCTGTGGTGGCACGTGCCTGTAGTTCCAGCTACTTGGGAGAGGCTGAGGTGAGAGGATCACTTGAGCCCAGGGAGTTGAGGCTGTAGTGAGCTGAGATCATGCCACTGTACTCCAGCCTAGTCAACAGAGCAAGACCCTATCTCAAAAAAAAAAAAAAAAAATTTATTGCCAAATGAAGTTTAAAAAAATATGTAAAATAATCTTTTGAAACACTAATGTTAACTCTATCAATAAAAGGGAAAGGATACCGTAATGAATTCCAATGATAATTAACCCGAGAAGGGAGAATTAGTATTAGTGGAATTAAGAGTACTTGTTTTCATGACACTGTTAGGGGAAATTTCACTGGATTCTCCACTTACTACTAGGAATGTACGCAGGGAAAGAAAAAGAAAGAAAAAAATAAACCAGCAAGCTCTAACCAACTACCTTCAAATTATGTTTCTCTTTGGTGGTGAAACAGACATATTTGTCTTCTCCCTGTCAATAAATCCCCAGAAATTGGTCCAAGATAGTAAATTTTAGACAGATAGATGTGTTTTTTCAAGGACTTGTTTTGAAATACTTGTCCTATGGAATTTTTTTTTTTTTTGGAGATGGAGTCTCACTCTGTTGCCCAGGCTGGAGTGCAGTGGTGCAATCTCGGCTCACTGCAACCTCCACCTCCCAGATTCAAGCAATGCTCCTGCCTCAGCCTCCCGAGTAGCTGGGACTACAGGTGTGTGCCACCATGCCCGGCTAATTTTTTGTATTTTTAGCAGAGACGGGGTTTCACCGTGTAGCCAGGATGGTGTCGATCTGACCTCATGATCTGCCCGCCTCAGCCTCCCAAAGTGCTGGGATTACAGGTGTGAGCCACTGCGCCTGACCAGGAAATTTTAAAATAATCATTTGATAAACAAAAAGAATACTTTCCCTCTCTAAATTTTTTTTTTTTTGAGACAGAGCCTTGGTGTGTCGCCCAGGCGACAAAAGTGCTAGGATTACAGGCATGAGCTACCGCGCCTGGCCTGTCTATATTTTTAAAAAGCATTTGTCTTACCTTCAACCCGTGATTCCAAGTGCTTATCCAACTCTGAATCTTTTTTCACCGCTTCATCTGAGACCTTGGGAGCATTTGAAAAGCAAACTAGTACAATACTCATGTTATCTCGACTTCCCTGTGTATTAAAGAAAAAAAAGAAAAAAAATTGTATTTCTACAATCAACTATTATTTACTTCAAAATACTTCAAGCAATTATAGTTTATTTAATCATCCAGAACGTTTATGTTTAACACATTCATTTTTATTCCAATGAACTACTAAAAACACAACTTGAAGAAACAAGGTGTCTAAGTATGGGTAGATCTGTAAGCATTTCTGTATTTTTAATTCTGGTGAACTATTATTACCCGCAGCCATTCCAGTATGAGAAATGAAGATATCTTCAATACATATTAAATCTTCTAAACTATTTCCCACTCAAGATTGTCTATTCCCAAGCTGGCTTAAGTCCACAATGGATCCTCCCAAACACATATGCAAATGTTTTCCAGCTTAGCTTTTAAACTGCCTCAGAGCAATGCTACGACTCCATGAATTTAACATAGCTGAAAATTGTTATTCGGCAGAATACCCAAAATACTAAACTAAACAATTATTATTATTATTACTATTTGAGACAAAGTTTCGCTCTTGTTGCCCAGGCTGGAGCACAATGGCGCGATCTCGGCTCACTGCAACCTCCGCCTCCCAGGTTCAAGCAATTCTCCTGCCTCAGCCTCCTGAGTAGCTGGCATTACAGGTGACGGCCACCAGGCCCGGCTAATTTTTTTATATTTAGTAGAGATGGGGTTTCACCATGTTGACCAGGCTGGTCTTGAACTTCTGACCTCGGGTGATCCACCCACCTCAGCCTCCCAAAGTGCTGGGATTATAGGCATGAGCCACCGCGCCCAGCCCCACAACTATTAATACAAGAAACTATTCAGAGGGCACAGCAACAGGGTGGACTGTAACTGGACAACTGAGATCCAACTGTAGTCATGTGATAACTTTTAAAAGAAAAGACATAAGATTGCTATACAGTCGCAAGTAGTTTCAGAATCTTTATAAAGTGGCTAAAATAGTTAATTTAAGGACATATTTTATTCCTCCCTTTTAACCACACCATCACAAATTACCTATGTTAAAAAGGAAGCATACGCTGGGCACGGTGGCTCACGCCTGTAATCCCAGCACTTTGGGAGGCTGAGGAGGGCAGATCACAAGGTGAGGGGTTCAAGACCAGCCTGACTAAAATGGTGAAACCCCATCTCTACACAAATATACAAAAATTATCCAGGCGTGGTGGCGTGCACCTGTAATACCAGCTACTCAGGAGGCTGAGGCAGGAGAATCACTTGAACCCGGGAGGTGGAGGTTGCAGTGAGCTGAGATTGAGCCACTGTACTCCAGCCTGGGCAACAGAGTGAGACTCTGTCTCCAAAAAAAAAAAAAAAAAGCATAAAGCCAGGCACTGTGACTCATGGCTGTAATCCCAGCACTTCGGGAGGCCTCGGCGAGCAGACTATTTTAGCCCAAGAGTTCCAGACCAGCCTGGGCATCATGGCAAAACCTTGTCTCTTCAAAAAACACAAAAATTAACTGGGCTTAGTGGCACACACCTGTAGTCCCAGGTCCCAGCTACTCGGGAGGCTAAGGTGGAAGGATCGCTTAAGCCTGGGAGGTGGAGATTGCAGTGAGCCGTGATGACACCACTGCACTCTAGCCTGGGCAACAGAGCAAGACTCTCTCTCAAAAAAAAAAGCATATAATATATACTACTCTAGTACCATGAGATTATGTGCAATCAATTAAAAATACGTTCTCATTACTTTTTCTAAAGGTATATTACTTTAACTGAGTTTCTAAGAGCAGAAGCAGATGAAACTGTTCTTGGAATAATGATTTTTTTCAAACTTTCTTTTTCTGTTCACTCTAAAAAACAAAGTCAATGGAGGTGGTAGGCTATTTTGTCTGATAGTGTTTGCCAAATTTGCCAACTCAAGTGAAAGAAACCAAGACCACACCCTTTCTAGTCTTTTCAGTTATTATGGTTAGAATCTAGGCAGGCATGGCTCGGTTCAGACTTGTGCCTTTCAGAACCTACATGACACAGCCCAAAAGACAGGTGGCCTTGAATAACTTCTGCCTTCACCTCCTAATTCAATGGGAGTAAAGTTTGAAGGCAGTGAAGGTTGGGTCTTCAGAAGACTTCAAAATAAATTAACTTGTCACAGATTGTTGTGCTTTGGAACAAGGAACCAACATGAGTATTTCATTAGATTCCCGGTTATCTGGAAAAACAATTTCCAAATTGGCCAAATTAATTCATTCCTTAATGAAACCCACCAAAACTTTTATATTAGAAATACTGTATGTGTTTGGTTATATGAATATACTTGTATAAATGTCATAAGGGCAGTTCAAGCAAAAATTTTTAATTAAAAATAATTTTAAAGTACACCATGGATATTCAAGAATCAAACAGTTGGGCATGGTGGCTGCCTGTAATCCCCGCAGTTTGGGAGGCTGAGACAGGAGGATCATTTAAGGCCAGGAGTTTGAGACTAGCCCGGGCAACATAGTGAGACACCCTTTCTAAAACACAACAACAACAACAAAAGAATCAAGCATAATTACACTTTATAAAGCAATTTTATGCATAAACGGAATTAACACCTTACACTTTTAGAAATCTAATTTAACCCTTTTTAGTTTTGGTAACAACAACATGAGCATTGTGGAACATTTCCTTATCTAATTTCCATTCGATTTTTGTAAGTTATAAAATATAAATACTTTTGGAAAATTAATTGAAAGAGAGTTCCAATAAATTTATGGTTCTCCAAAGACATTTAAGGGAAATAATTTATATTTACATCTCAGGCATGTGTGATTTCAGTGATGTTGCTTCTTAGCCACCTTGCCTGGCTTGCTTCTATTTCTATGTAAAGATGGCTTTCCCCTAAACACCAAGTATGAATATGTTTCAGTAGCTGTTATACAGCAACAGAAAAGGTCCTTTCCTTTGTGCCATTGTTTTTTAGAGACAAATCATCCTTGTATAATCAGTATAAAGTTTTCACTAAGTCCATAAATAAAACATTTTTTTTTCTAAATCCAGTTTGGATAACTAAAGAAATTAGCTCTGCATATAAAAATTGATTATTACATATTCTTTTTACTTTTTACAACAGCACAGCAGTTAACACTCTTAATAATCATAGTACTAGATCAAAGAAGCCAGTGCCCCTGCCATAAATAAGGGCACCTGAACTTAAACAGAAAACAATCTGATACAGTTTTTTGTTTGTTTTTGTTTTTTTGACACAGAGTCTCACTCTGTCGCCCAGGCTGGAGTGCAATGGCGCGATCTCAGCTCACTGCAACCTCTGCCTCCCAGGTTCAAGCAATTCTCCTGAGTTTAGAACTAAACAATTATTGAGGGGGTTACATTTTCTATGTTATATAAATTAATATAGAATGATGTTGCCTTTGGAAAATGATAATTTCCCTCAATTTTATCCAACTATGAGGTACTATCTCATGTTTTAAAATAAATAGGCTTCTGGTAGCTGGTATATAAATGAAATTTTGGAAAATCAAATAATGTTTTAAAAGAACAATTTAAAAGAATACCGACTTTTATAATTTAAGAAAAACAAAACAGGTGACAAAGTAACAAACATAGCATGATCTTTTTCTATAAAATAGAAAAAAAGAAAAAATCCTATTTTACGTTTATACATTTCTATCAATAATCACAGAGAACCATTTGGAAAGATATACAGCAAACCATGAGCAGTGGTTCCCTAAGTGAGATGAGACTGGAAAGCAGAAACATCAAGGGGAATCACTTTACTTCAAACATCTCTGTTACAAAAAAAATTTAGTCTTAATGTTTCCCTTGGGGAAAAATTTCTCAGACCATGAAAACCGAAACAGACAGACACTTACACACACACACACACACACACCCTGACACACACACCCACACCCACACCCACACACCCACACCCACACCCACACACACTCTTCTTTATTTTATCAGACCCTTCTGGGAAATACTGTTAACAAAAATACTAAACTTGAGTCAGAAAACTAGTCTCAGCCTCAATACTCACCAAGTATATGACTTATGGATATCTTTTAATATCAAACAACCTCCATTTCCTTACTTGCAAATTTAAAAAACTTTTATTTTGTTCACCTCAGAAAGTTACTATGAGGATTAATAAGTATGTATCATTTACAAGTTATGAAAAGCTATGCACGTGGCAGTTACATATTTTAAACAACCCGAAATTAGTTGGCAGTAAACACCATAAATGCCAGCATTGGAAATAAAATGGGAGGGTTGCTTTCTTAGCTCCCATTCTCCCCTCGAGTCAAATACCTAATTGAAATAGGATAATACCTGACCACAGTCATCCAACACTTACAGATTAATATTAACTGGCAACCCTGAAAAATGCTTATCTTTTTTTTTTTTTTTTTTTTTGAGACGGAGTCTCGCTCTGTCACCCAGACTGGAGTGCGGTGGCGTGATCTCGGCTCACTGCAAGCTCCGCCTCCCGGGTTCAAGTCATTCTCCTGCCTCAGCCTCCTGAGTAGCTGGGACTACAAGCGCCCACCACAACGCCCGGCCGATTTTTTCTATTTTTTAGTAGAGACGGGGTTTCACTGTGTTAGCCAGGATGGTCTCGATCTCCTGACCTCATCATCCTAACTACCTCATATGGTTGTGAAAATTACATGAGTTAAAATATGTAAAGTATTTAGAATAGCGTTTGGCTTACAGAAAGCAATAATTTACTAATACTACCACGATTATGATTATGATAACCTCCCAAGATTTAATGAGTTAAGATAAAAGTGCTTATAAATTATGAAAGTATGACAAGTGATGGAGGTGTTAGAAAAAACTAGGACTTCATTTAAATCTCTTTATCAGGGAAACATCTACTTATTAATGTTTCCTCTCCTCTTAAAGCAGGTAACTACTGTGCAATCGCTAAGTGCTTTCCATGAATTTTTAACTTACAATTTTTCTGAGTAAATTCAAAGTAATTATATTTGATCTTATTGCTAACCCTTGCTTTGACAATACAAATAAATGGAAAGACAAAATTACGAAGGTAAACAGAAATGAAGGTTTCCATAAGTAACTTTCAAAGGTTCAAAAATAATTTTAAGTCTGTTTTGTTTCAATTCAAACCTCCAAACTGATTTCAATTTGAATGCAGCTCCATTAGAAGGAACTATGATGGTCAGCTTCCATTAACATTGAATGAATCATGGGCCCCAACTTCTTGTCTGTTATTATCATTCCTCATTTCTGAGATTCTAGGATGCCATCTAGAATCTTTTAACACCATCAACATGAACATTTAATCACTCTAAATTGATAAAAGCTAGCAAGTGAAGATATACCACCAGAAATATTTAAACCTCATTCAGAAGGGTCGAGTCAAAATTCTCAAAAACTAGCATCCTTTCAATGGATAAGTGAGTTAATCTACTAACACAAACTTCTTTCCTTAGTCCAAATTACAGACCTAATAGATTTTTTGGCTATTCCCTCACAACCTCATTCTTTCAATAAAATACTACGCAGCCAAGAAAAATGATACAGATCAATACTTATAGGCATGGAGATCTCTCTACAATATATTGTTGGAAAAGGCAGGCTGTAGAATAACAAGTATAATCATCTCGGTTTTATAAAAATTCACACAATCGCAGGAAGGCAGAAAAGACTGGAACAATATACACCACAACAATTAAAGTAGCTGACTTAGGGTGGATGGCAAAATTTTGGGTGTTTCTCTATATTTTCTTCATCATCTGGATTTTTTTTCCAATAATAAGTATATACCTTTTTTTTTTTATAATTGGGGAAAATGCTGTTTTCATTAGCTAGTCAGGCAACAAACATATGCCTATGCTTGTCTCAAAAATCTACAGGTCAGAATTGCTTCATTTAGACTTCAAAGACAAATACATTAATTTTAGACCCACTTACTATTTGATCACTGACAACCATCAATACTTCTTTACTTAACTCACCCAGAAGTAAAAAGATACAGTGTGTTAAAAATAAAAATCAGAGGAGCTAGAGGTACCATCATTAAAATCCTTTCAGAAAAAGGCTGTCCACTGACAAGAACGGCCTTCAAATCTTCTGTTTTTAAAACTGCCTCTTTCCATTCTATTAAAAATAAATCGGTATTTAACCAAAATCTGGGCATTTCCAGAGACCCAGAGATCCTTTCTGAAAAACTTTCTGGTTATGCCCATACCTTCCACAGTACATTTTGGAGTAGGGAGATACAATGGTTCTAATCTAGACAGAATAAATAAGTCAAACCCTTTATTTATTTCATATAACTAAAGGTCAGTTTTACCTTGGTATCTTTTCAGTCAAATACTTACACACTCCAGACACTGGCCAGATAACTCAAATTTTAATTGAATTATATATAGATGCTGTCAAAAACCCACTTGAAACAACTGAGTATTTTAAAGATATTCAAAGGATTGCCAATTATCTATTACTCTGGACTTTTTTTCTATTACCGTATCAAGCAATGATTCATACAAAATTACAAATCTAAATAAACTTTAGTGTTCCACAGGAATTTTTCACAAGATTATGTTTTATATAAGCCTTTGGTTTTTAATCAGAAATAATAAAAACATCTATATGAAAAGAATTTTATCTTCTACAAAAGATACTATCCAAGTCATGTATTACTTACATAGAGAGCCACATGTAAATCCTTTTTAGATTGTATTGCCAGATAAGAGCTGCTTTTAGAAGACAATGAGAAATATACAACCCATATTTTTATTTCAGTTTTTGTCTTCACTGCTAGGAGGCTCAGGACTAAATTTTATACAGGCTAGGCATCTAGTACATCTTCCAATATTTCACATGGCTCTTGATCTTTTAGTAATATCTAGTACAGAATTCTACTATATACATATTTTATCAAGCTGCTTCATAATCAGGCATAAGATGGTTACTGCCAATGTCAAGAAAAAGTCACTCTGTGTAAATGCTTTTGCTACAGCAACAAGCTATGAAGTACTTAAATGACAACAAATGCCTCAAATTTATCAAGCTTAATTTTCAAATTAGAAGGCTGGGACAAACTAGGATGGCAAAGAAAACAATGGTTTCATTTCTGGTAAAGTATTTCAAAATATACAGCTTCTGTGAAAATATTAAAAGTTTTAAAATTTTAAGTTAGCTTAACTTTACCTACCGTAACTTTTCAAAATTAACATGTTATTTTAATGACAAAAAAGTTTACATACCTTGTGTAAACAAGTGTCCACTACCCAATTGCACACATTTTCCAGGTCATCAGATACCTCAAGCCTAGATTTAACATATTCACAGAGCTCCTCATTACTCATAACATCCCAGATCCCATCACAAGCCAATATGATAAATTCATCCTCTTCTGCTCTTAAAATTTCATAAACCTCAGGCTCTGGAGAAACAAGTTGTTCTGTTGGGCCCTTGCCATCAACACACTTGTAATCATAGTCCCCCAGAGCACGAGATACTGCTAATGAACCATTAACACGTTGTATCATCACGCTGCCTCCTGCATTTTGGATTCGCTCCTTTTCCCTTGGATTGCAAGGTTTGTGATCCTGGGTAGAAAAGCAGACTTGTCCATTCCTATACAGAACAGCACGTGAATCACCACAGTTGATAAAGTAGATATGCTTAGGTGAAATCATAACTCCCACTGCAGTTGAACCACTCCTGTCCATCCCGTTTCTGAGGTCTGAAAAGTTACGCATGTATTCATCAATTTTCAAAAATCCAGTTCTGATACCATTCTTAACATTTTCCACTGAAAGCTCAAGAGCAGATCCTGATTTTCCAGCTGCCCTAAAGTCTTCGTTAGTAGTGATGTGTTCTAATAAATGTGTTGAGCAGTAATTTGCCACTCGGGATCCAGCATGACCATCATAAACTGCAAAAAATGACCAGTCTTCCAAGCCGTGAGGAATACCTACAACAGCTGTGTGTGCATCTTCCATTTCCACTCTCCATCCTTGCATGCTGCTCAGGCCATAACGTAAACCATTCCCAGCACCATGAGCATTATGTTTTTCAGTTTTGGGTTTATCCAAAAATGCACCCATGTTTAGCAATAAATCTGAAATAAAAAATGCAGGTGTTAAATGTTTAAATTTGACAGAAAATGTATCTACAATATTCCCTCTATAGTCTAGTAACTCCTACCTCAAGTATTTTTTTTTTGTATTATCCTAATTTACGGGAGCAACAACAAAAGCCCAAGAAATTTCCTCCCCTACATCCTACAGAACAGTGGTTTCTCAGCCCTAGCGCGTAAGAATAATCAGACCAATTAAATCAGAATCCCTAGGGATGGGACACAGATATCATCTTTTAAAAGCCTCTCTGGTGACTTGTATGTGCAGCCACGTTGAGACCACTGTTCTAGGAGAAAGGAAAAAACAAGAAATAAAACTTCGTTAATAATTTTATTCTGATTTAATTTACAAGGTGAGTCTAGGGTTCGACATGTAAGTTTACAGAAGACTGGACAATGAGAATATTCAAAACAGTGAGTCATCTTGTTCAATAAATCAAGGTAGGAAGGTATACTAATATATTTTAGAAGACTTTCAAAAGCAAGTATTGAAATCAAGATTTCTCCTCCCAGTGAACCTAAAGACAACCCCAAAATTCAATTAAAACATAAAAATCTCCATTCTACACACATTTGGTTTTATCACTTTTACTATATATCTATAAAACTGAAAACCTTATCATTACTTTGATTCTGTTAAAAACATACCTTTAACATGGTGCTAAAAAATGGACTTCACTTTGCTGAACTTAAAATCCATGAAGTAGCTACCCAGTGTTGACTGACAAAGACTTAAAATCCTTAGAACTGGAAAGTACTACTATGCATCACCCTCTCCCCGCCTACCCAAATTTACTATTTTATAGAATAAAGCTTTCCCAATTTCAAATGACTTAGATTAGACTTAGAGTAATGGTTCCCAAAAGTATGCAAAAGAATTCTCTGGTATGTTTTCTACATACAATGCTAACGCTACACTCTAACTAGGTGACCTTGGGCAAATTTCTTAGTCACCTATACCTATACCTCATAGGGCTGCTGTGAAGAATGAGTCAATGTAAAGTGCTTAAAACAGCACTTAAAACACAATAAACACCATAAAATGTTTGCTGTTATATCTGCTCAAAATGCAGACTCCATAGCCCTATTCCCACACCTAAGGATTTTTTTCAATAGATCTTAGATGGAATCATCAAAAAAGCATGCTGGTGATTTAAAGTTTTGAGAGACACTGGTCTAGATCAATTTTACCTCCATTTGGGTCTACGTATCTTTGTGAGATTTTTTCCAGGTATGATCATTATTGAACTTTACAATAAAATTACATATCCCCATTTTTAAAAATCTGATGAACCACTCGATATATATATGTAAATATAAGTTACATACCAGTTTTATAATTTTCCTGGGTTATATGTGATACTGTATTAATAAATTACAAATGTATTTATAGAAAAAGAGTCCTGAAAGGATAAGATTAAAATCATGTAAAAATTATTTTTCATTCTATCAGCAGAATGTCATATTTTGTACTGAGAGCAATGTAACAGAATATGCTTGATTACTTTTGAACATGCTGGTTTAATTCTCTGTGATACAATGATTTTAAAGCCTAGTTCTAAGTACATTTTTATATGCTTGCTTGTATAGGCTATTTCATCTGAAAGGCAACTTTAAAAGATACTTAAATGCAAATCAAACAGAATTGTTGGCTGTATTTACTAAATCACTTTTCTTTCTTTTTTGGGGGGTGAGGGGATGCAGTCTCACTCTGTTGAGTGGTGCCATCTCACTGCAACCTCCGCCTCCCAGGTTCACAAGCCATTCTCCTGCTTCAGCCACCCAAGTAGCTGGGACTACAGGCACGTGCCACCATACCTGGCTCAATTTTTTTTTTTTTTTTTTTGAGATCTACAGGCACGTGCCACCACACCCGGCTCTTTTTTTTTGAGATGGAATCTCGCTTTATCGCCCAGGCTGGAGTGCAACGGCACAATCTCGGCTCACTGCAACCTCCGCCTCTCAGGTTCACACCATTCTCCTGCCTCAGCCTCCCGGGTAGCTGGGGTTACAGGCACGCGCCACCACACCCAGCTAATTTTTTGTATTTTTAGTAGAGATGGGGTTTCGCTATGTTGGCCAGATTGGTCTTGAACTCCTGACCTTGTGATCTGCCCACCTCGGCCTCCCAAAGTGCTAGGATCACAGGCATGAGCCACCACGCCTGGCCAGGACCATTTCTTCCTAGTAGCCATATATGGGATACTTGTGATTGTAATGAAATTTTCAACTGCAAAATACGTAGTGAAAAAACTGCTTAAACTAATTCATTCTCCCTTTATTCCCTACTAATTACAAATGCCAGACACTACCTGCACTTTTACCAGCCCTATGACCAAAAGTTAAGAATCTTCAACAGTCTTAAGAGCATGATGGGGCAGACTGCACATAGGTCTGGTCCGAAACCAAGCCCCTGCAGAGACAACCAGGGAAGTAATCTGAGAGAGTTAATGACCCTCGTACCTCTTATTATTTCGTTTCATTTTTGTAACAGAGGCACATTATGTTACGCTTTTATCTTATTTGAGGGACCAAGGAATAAGCAAATACTTCTGTAGTGCTTGTTCTGTGGTAGGCTCTGTCTTAAATGCTTCACAAACATTAACTAATTTAAATTCTACTCTTTAGAAAAACAAATATCAAAAAAGCAAACAATTATCAGGGAAACCTTTAATAAAAAATCTTCAGGGTGGGTGCGGTGGCTCATGCCTGTAATCCCAACACTTTGGGAGGCTGAGGCGGGTGGATCACTTGAGGCAAAGAGTTTGAGACCAGCCTGGTCAACATGGTGAAACCCCGTCTCTATTAAAAATACAACAATTGGCCGGGCATGGTGGTGGGTGCCTGTGATCCCAGCTACTCGGGGGGCTGAGACAGGAGAACTGCTTGAACCTGGGAGGCAGAGGTTGTGGTGAGCCGGGATCGTGCCACTGTACTCTAGCCTGGGCAACAGAGCAAGACTCCGTCTCAAAAACAAACAAACAAAAAATCATAAAACTTCAAGAAAAGACGACCAAATACTTCAAAATTCTCCTCCTTACTGCACTTGGCACACTTTTTTAGAGGGGGCACATGGACATTGGCAAGCCTTGCTTAAGAACAGCACAATCTGTCAATCCCATCTGCTTCCTATCAAAGAAAATGCGGTGGTGTTAGGGATGCTTCAGGCTCATGGATAAAATTTTTCCCAAAGGTTTCTGAAGGCTAGTAAGTTGCTCTTTCGACTAGAAAAGTAACATAAATAGCGATAACAATGCCTCATTTTTTAATGAGTTCTAGATGTCAGGCACTACACTAAGATACTGATATACACTATATCATTTAATTCTAATAACAACTTAATAAGGTTAGCACTATTTATATTCTCATTTTACCTTGAGAAAACTGGGATACCTAGGGTATCCAGACAACACAACTAAGTGGCTAATCAGAAATAGAACCTATTAAGACTAGCCTAAATCTTGCATTCTCAAACTCTGGGCTTCAGTGGCTAAGGTATTGCAAGCTTTTTTCTTCCTTTTAAAAAATAAATAATAGTTATATAAATGTTCAGGGGCTCAAAAGGCAACTCAATGTCATATCCCTGACTGGATACTGACACAGATAAACAGAATTACTAGAAAAACTGGTGAAATCCAAAGACTAGAGTTTAGTTAACAGAAGAGTAATGTTAGTTTTTTTTAGTTTTTGATAAATGCACTACAGTAAATGCAAAAAGTTAACATTAGTGGCCAAGTGTGGTAGCTCATGCCTGTAATCTCAACACTTTGGGAGGCCAAGGTAGGAGAATCACTTGGGCCCAGGAGTTCGAGATCAGCCTGGACAACATAATGAGACTCCATTTCTACAAAAAATTAAAAATTAGCCAGACATGGTGGCGCACAGCTGTAGCCTGGGTTACTCAGGAGGCTGGGGTGGGAGATCTCCGGAGCCTGGGAGGTTGAGGCTGCAGTGAGCCCTGATTATACCACTGCACTCCAGTGGTATGACAGGTGACACAGCAAGACCCTGTCTCAAAAAAAAAGTTAACGTTAGTGGAAACTGGGTAGGGGGTAGATGGGGAAGACTCTGTACTACCTTTGCAAACTTTTCTGTAAATCTGAAATTATTTCAACATTAAAAGTTTATTTAAAAAATGAAAACTAAAAGGTAAGCCTCAGTTAAGTCATTCCAAGTACAGTGTAGTACAAGCAAGGTAGACTGGCTATGGAAAATCTCTCCACCTGTGATTTTGCCAAACATGCTAAGGTGGCTTAGAAATGTATCCTAAAAATACCAAGATTATATAATAATTGGAAACTCCGATCCAGTGATTCTATTTCTGAGATGTTATAACCACTCTTGGTCTATGACAGATCATTTTCTTTTTTAATGGATAAACAATCTGAGCAACAAAATAACGTAATATTGGATTATAACCCATAGTACAAACATTCATGAGTCTTTACTGATAAAAATAAAGGACTGAATACGTAAATGAATGGGGATACCAGACAAACCTTTAATGCAGAAGAATGCCAAACAGTTTATGTAGATCTTCCACCTTCAAATAGGTCAAGCACAACTTCCCACCCCATAAGGGTGGATTGGGCAGTTATTTTCTTTTCAAAAAGTACAAAATGAAAACGAGGGAGAGAATAACTCTACAGTGGAGAAATCTGACAAACACTACCTCAGCCAGGTAATCAAACTTGACATCAACGGTTTATATTCTTGGCATAATCTAATGAGAAAGGCACTTTACCTCAGTGGTCTTCCTCCAAAACAAAATCCATAATAACCCCAGTCTAATCATAAGAAAAGCATTACAGAAACTCCAATAGAAGGATATCCTACAAAATATCTGACCAGTACTCCTCAAAATTGTCAAGACGATAAAAAACAAGAAAAGCCTGAGAAACTGCCACAGCCAACAGGGGCCTAAGGAGACATGATGACTAAATGTAACGTGGTACATCCTTAATGGGATCTTGGATAGAAAAAGGACATTAGGTTAAAACTAAGAAAATGCAAATAAAGAATGGGCTTTATGGGCTTTAGTTAACAATGTATCAGTATTGGCTCATTAATTGTAAGGGTTCAAGTGGACAGTTCTCACTTGGGTTTTCTCATATTACTGCATACAAATACTGGCTGGGGAGAAGGTCACCTGAAAGCTCACTTAACATGATAGGCAGCTGATGAGGGATGTTGGCTAGGAATTTAGCTGAGACTGTCCCAAGGAGTATCTTCTGTATGTGGCCTCTCCAGTTTGAGGATTTCAACACGGTCAGGCTTCTTACATGTCACCTGGTTTCCCAGGCAGAGGTACATGGTATTTTCTGACCCACCCTCAGAAGTCACTTCTGCTGCATTATTGGTTACAAGAAAGTCACTAAGTCTTGTTCAGATTGAAGACAAAGGAACGTAGACCCCACCACTCAAAGGAGAAGATTACTAAATAGGTTGCAGACATGTATTTTTTATTTTTAGAGACAGGATCTTGCTCTGTCACCCATGTTGGAGTGCAGTGGTACAATCATAGACCACTGCAGCCTTGAACTCCTGGCCTCCAGCAATCCTCCCACCTCAAAAGTGCTGGAATTACAGGTGTGAGCCACCACACCTGGCCTGTTTGGTAGTTTTAATACATGTCTGGGCTGGGCATGGTGGCTCATGCCTGGAATCCAAGCACTTTGGGACGCCTAGCTGGGAGGATCACTGGAGGCCAGGAGTTCGAGGCCGCCTGGGCAACATAGCAAGACCCTATCTCTACCAAAAAAAAATTGGGGAAAAATATTAGCCTAGCATGGTGGCGTATGCCTGCAGCACCAGTTACTTGGGAGGCTGAGGCAGGAGGATCACTTGAGCCCAAGAGATTGAGGCTGTAGTGAACTATGATCATGCCACTATACTCTAGCCTGAGCGACAGAGTGAGACCCTGTCTCTTGAAAAAAAAAAAAAGAAAGAAAAAAAAGGCCAGGTGGGGTGGCTCACGCCTGTAATCCCAGCACTTTGGGAGGCCGAGGAGGGCAGATCACCTGAGGTCAGGAGTTTGAGATCAGCCTGGCCAATATGGTGAAACCCTGTCTCTACTAAAAATACAAAAATTAGCCCCGGTGTGGTGGCAAGCGCCTGTCATCCCAGCTACTTAGGAGGCTGAAGCAGGAAGATCACTTGAACCTGAGAGGTGGAGGTTGCAGTGATTGCGCCACCGCACTCCAGCCTGGGTGACAGAGTAAGACCCCGTCTCAAAAAAAAAAAAAGCAAAAGACTGGAGGTTTATCTTGCAAAGAGTGAACTATAGAGACTCTGGGTTTAGAGACAGCAGATTTAGCTGAGGACCAGAGTAAGAAGCCTTACAGAAAACCAGTGATATAAACTATAAATTTGCATAATGAATGCTGATATGCTCAGCCTGCTCAGCCTTCTTTTTTTTTTGAGATGGAGTCTTCCTCTGTCGCCCAGGCTGGAGTGCAGTAGCGCGATCTCGGCTCACTGCAAGCTCCGCCTCCCAGGTTCACACCATTCTCCTGCCTCAGCCTCCCAAGTAGCTGGGACTACAGGCGCCCGCCACCACGCCTGGCTAATTTTTTCTATTTTTAGTAGAGACGGGGTTTCACCGTGTTAGCTAGGAAGGTCTTGATCTCCTGACCTCGTGATCCGCCCGCCTCGGCCTCCCAAAGTGCTGGGATTACAGGCATGAGCCAACAAGCCAGGCCTGCTCAGCCTTCTTTACCAACTCCCAGAAATCAAGGAAACCACAAGCAGGCAACAGCTCTATTGCTCTCTGAGGAAATTCACTAGTCCCAGAGAAAGTACCCACAGATTACTTACACACAGGAATACTCCATAAAATGCTTGGTCTCCACAATCATCCCACAGCGAGGCCTATCAAATGACATCCCTGTCAAGGCTACACTTAAATATGAGGAGCTATCCAAAGATTACCAGATACTGAAAGGAAACATACAACATGAAAAGCAAAATAAATCAAACAAAGAAAAAGGAATCAGAAGGAAAAAACCATGCAAGGACTAGGGAAAAAAAAATCCTTAAGAGAAATAAAAAAGTATTCTATTCGTGAACCAAAAAGATATTAAAAACAAACAAACAAACAAACAAACAAATAAACAAAACCAGGCTGGGTGATGCAGTAGTTCATGCCTGCAACCCCAGGGCTTTGGGAGTTCAAGGTAGGAGGACTGCTTGAGGCCAGTAGCTCGAGACCAGCCTGGACAACAAAGTGAGACTCTGTCTCTATAAAAAAAAATTTTTTTATGCCGGGCACAGTGGCTCACGCCTGTAATCCCAGCACTTTGGGAAGCCGACGCGGGTGGATCACCTTACGTCAGGAGTTCGAGACCAGCCTGGCCAACACGGTAAAACCCCATCTCTACTAAAATTACAAAAATTAGCCGGGCATGGTGGCACGTGCCTGTAATCCCAGCTACTGGGGGGCTGAAGCAGGAGGATCACTTGAACCTGAGAGACGGAGGTTACAGTGAGCTGAGATCGTACCACTGCACTCCAGCCTGGGCAATGGAGCGAGACTCTGTCTCTCAAAAAAAAAAAAAAAAGAAAGAAAGAAAAAAAATTTTAATTAGCTGGGTACAGTAGCAAGCACATGTAGTCCTAGCTACTAGGGAAGCTGCAGCGGGAGGACTGCCTTAGCCCAGGAGTTCAAGACTGTAGTGATGGGCCACTGTACTTCAGCCTGGGTAACAGAGTGACAACATGTCTCTAAAAAAAAAAAAAAAAAAAAAAAAAAAAAATTCAGAGGAAAGAAAAGTGCTTTTTGAAATTAAAATGGCATACAAATGGCCAATAGATATGTGAAAAAATGCTCAACCTCACTAATCATCAGGGAAACGCAAATTAAAGGCACAATGACATATCATCTCACACCTCTCAGAATGGCTATTAGGAAAAGATAACAGGTATTGGTAAGGATATGGAGAAAACTGAACCTTTGTACACTGATGGTGGTTATATAAATTATTACAGTAATTCTGGACAACTATCTATTCTTCAAAAAACTAAAACCAGAATTACCATATGATCCAGCAATCCCACTTCTGGGTATATAACCCTAAGGAACTGAATTCAGTATGTGGAAGAAGTATCGGCACTCCCATGTTCACTGTGGCATTATTTACCAAAACCAAGTTATGCAATCAACCTAAGTGTCCATCAATGAATGAATGGATAAAGAAAATGTGGTGTATATATACACAATGGAATACTGTTCAGCCTTAAAAAAAGAAGGAAATTCTGTCATTTACAACAACATGGATGAACCTGGAGGATATTATGCTAAGTAAAATAAGCCAGGAATAGAAAGACAAATATTGTATATTCTCACTTGCATGTGACATCTAAAACAATCAAACTCATAGAAGCAGAGAGTAGAATGGTAGTTACCAGAGGCTGGGAGGGTGGTGCAAAATGGGGAGATGTTGGTCAAAGGATAGAAAGTTGTGGTTAGACAGGTGGAATAAATAATAATTATTTAAGGTGATAGATACGTTCATTAGCTTGATTCAATCATTTTACACTGCATACATATCTTATAACATCATTTTATACCTACTACATATGTAAGATTATAATGTCAAATTAAAGAAAACATTTTAAAAATAAAAATGACAGGCCAGGCACAGTGACTCACGCCTGTAATCCCAGTACTTTGGGAGGCCGAGGCAGGCAAATCACCTGAGGTCAGGAGTTTGAGACCACCCTGGCCAACATGGCAAAACCCCATCTCTACTGAAAATACAAAAATTAGCCGGGCATGGTTTGTGGGCTGTAATCCCAGCTACTCGGGAGGCTGAGGCAGGAAAATCGCTTGAATCCAGGAGATGGAGGTTGCATTGAGCCGAGATCGTGCCACTGCACTCCAGCCTGGGCGACAGAGCGAGACTCCATCTCAATACAATACAATACAATACAATACAATACAATAACATAACATAAAATAACATAAAATAAAAATAATTAAAATGACAGAAAATTGTCAATAAAAGTTTAGAAAATCAAACTGAAAAAAAAAAAAATCCAAAGTAAAATCCCCCAGACCCCTCCCCTTCACAAAAACCAAACAGACTCAAAGTAGTAAAGAATAAAACTAAGAAAGCTGCAGGATCAGTCCTGAAACTAACAGTTATTACAGAAAGAAGAAGAAAAGGAAAGAGAACTAAACACCCTAAGTGTCAGGACTGAAAGTAGAACCAACCACACACACATACAGAGACACAAAAAGCAACTGAAATTTCAAAACACTGGTGATAAAGATAAAACCTAAAATTTCCCAGAGGGAAAAAAGGGGAAAAAATAAGTCACACATAAAGAATTAAGAACCCAAACAGCATGAGAAATCTCCAGAGTGATATTTGGTAGAATAAAAATGCATATAATTTCCTGGAGAATTGTTGGTTATAGAGTATCCACCCAGAGAAATTTTCACATATATACAAGCAGAAGCATACAATAATGCTGATACAATGTAAATCTCTACAGAATTTAAAAGTATAGATTACATTAACTTGTATCACCATGAGTAAATCAAAACAAAGTAGCTGGAAAATGATACATACAGTATGATGCCATTATGCAAAGTTATAAAACTTACAAAGCAGAAGCTGGGAGCGGTGGCTCACGCCTGTAATCCCAGCACTTTGGGAAGCTGAGGCAGGCGAATCACAAGGTCAGGAGTTCGACACCAGCCTGGCCAACATGGTGAAACCCCATCTCTACTAAAAATAGAAAAAAATTAACCAGGCATAGTGGCGGGCACCTGTAATCTCAGCTGTTCGGCAGGCTGAGGCAGGAGAATAGCTTGAACCTGGGATGCAGAGGTTGCAGTGAGCCGAGATCACTCCACTGCACTCCAGCCTGGGAAACAGAACGAGACTCCGTCTCAAAAAAACAAAAACACAAACAAATAAAATTTACAAAGCAATAGATTAGTTTACATACATGAATATGTGGCAAAAGTATTTAAAAACATGCTTGAGTTGTATAAACACTAAAACTACTAAGACCAACTTGATAGTACTTACTTCTAGGGAAATAGTGAAGTGGTAATATTTAAAGTTGGTTAACATGTCTCTGAGATCAATTTGAAGCAAACAGCAAAATGTTAATGTCTGTTAAATCTTAGTGGTGAGAACATGGATCCTTATGTTAAGAAGCAAAAATGTTCATGCTGCAAGACTATTCAAATAAGCTGCACACACTGATATAACAACAGTTCATGTCTCAGTAAAATCTTATTTCAACACAATAATTGTACAATTTATTTTATTATTAAATGGTCATTAAATACCCATTTCCTTGACAAATATTACAGTAAAACTTAGTCAACAAAAATATGGGTACTTGCGCTGTTCAATTTATGGAGTGTGAAAATGCTATGTAAACACATATGTAGAACAGAAACTGTTTAGCCAAAATAAATGTCACTTCTGTTTTAACAGACGCCTGGTCTAACGCTTACAAATAAAAGATCAACTCATTTAAATGTATCTGCCTACTAAATTTTTTGAGAGTTCTTTAAAATTACTTTCAAAAGAAATGGAAAAAAATGCCTTAAAAAGTAAGAACAAGCAAAGGGGAGAAAAGCTTCAAAAAGTGATACAGGAAAAAAAGACATGAGAGTAAGTTTCAATATTTTCTCAAAATCAAATATACATGGCCAGGCACAGTGGCTCACGCCTGTAATCCCAACACTTTGGGAGGCTGAGATGGGCAGATCACCTGACTTCAAGAGTTTGAGACCAGCCTGGCCAACATGGTGAAACTCCATCTCTACTAAAAATACACAAAAAAATTAGCTGGATGTGGTGGCGGGCACCTATAGTCCCAGCTACTCGAGAGGCTGAGGCAGGAGACTTGCTTGAACCTGGGGGCAGAGGTTGCAGTGAGCTGAGATTGGGCCATTGCACTCCAGCCTGGGCAACAGGGCAAGACGGTCTCAAAAAAAAAAAAAAAAAAAAAAAATCAAATAAACTCAAATTTCTCTACTAGTATCAAATAATGATCTGTCCACTCTACTAGTATCAAATAATGATCTGTCCACAATGCCCAGTGGTAGCTTAATCTTTTGTGAAATATTTTTATAATGAAAACATTCACATTCACAAGATACAATCCACATGATAAAAGTGTTTCTAGTTCAAGACAGGTGGAACAAAGCCATTTATCTCTAATCCCTCCCAACATGCCATCAAAATGTTAGTAAAGAAAAAATTTTAAAAAGGTGTAAAACACGAAGCAATGAAAAATTAAGAGCAGGAAATGGGGGCGAGAGGTATGCCATCAATGGGTAGAGATATCAAAAGCCTTTGGAAGCCATAAAGCAGATAGAAGCAGTGATTAATAAAAAACAATGGGCAGGCTACAGTGGCTCATGCCTGTAATCCCAGCACTTTGGGAGGCCAAGGCAGGTGGATAAACTGAGGTCAGGAGTTCGAGACCAGCCTGGCCAACATGGCGAAACCCCATCTCTACTAAAAATACAAAAAATTAGCCGGGCGTGGTGGCAGGCACCTGTAATCCCAGCTACTTGGGAGGCTGAGGCAGGAGAATTGCTTGAACCTGGTAGGCAGAGGTTGCAGTGAGCTGAGATCACGCCATTGCACTCCAGCCTGGCGACAGAGGCTCTCGAAAATAAATAAATAAATAAAAATAAAAAAGAATGGAAGGACCAGCAGCTTAGCAAGTTAGAACTGCGGAGGGAATCCTAGACAGTTTGAGAACTCAGACATAGTACGTTCACAGACGTAGTAAAATAGGATCATGCCTGCAAGTAAGAATGAGGGTGAAACTAAGTTATAGAGAACCATCAACCCCAGTCTCCTCTCATACAGACAAAAAGCAGAAGTGTTCTGTCTTTTCTCAAGAAACTTAAGATGAATTCTCTATTCATATTTAAGAATAAGTATAAACAGCTAAGGATAATGAGGCATGTGAAGAAACAAAGGCAGCATGGCTGGGCATGGTGGCTCACACCTGTAATCCCACCACTTTGGGAGGCTGAAGCAGGTGGACTGCTTGAGCCCAGGAGTTCAAGACCAGCCTGGGCAATATGGTGAAACCTCATCTCCATAAAAAATACAAAAAGATTAGCCAGGTGTGGTGGCGGCATGCCTGTAGTCCCAGCTACCCGGGAGACTGAAGTGGGAAGATTACCTTAGCCCAGGAGATCAAGGCTGAAGTGCTTGGGGGGAAAACAACAACAACAAAAAACCCAAATTGGCACCTCCCCTCTCTATCTTGCTTCCTCTGTTGCTATGTGATCCCAGTAAAAGAAAGAAAAGAGTGGGAGGGGGAGGAGGTGGGGGGAGGGGGAGGGGAGTGGGAAGGGGAGGGAAGGAGGGAAGGAGGGAAGGAGGGAAGGAAGGAAGGAAGGAAGGAAGGAAGGAAGGAAGGAAGGAAGGAAGGAAGGAAAGCAGGCAGGCAAACTGGGCATAGTGGCTCATGCCTGTAATCCTAGCACTTCGGAAGGCTGAGGCAGGAGGATCGCTTGAGGACAGGAGTTGAAGACCAGCCCAGGGAACACAGCAATGTCCCATCTCTACGACAGATTAAAAAATTAACCAGTCATGCTGGCACGTGCCTCTGATCCCAGCCAATTCAGGAGGCTGAGATGGGTGGACTGCTTAAGCCTGGGAGGTTGAGGCTGCAGTGAGCCATGATCGTACTGTTGTACTCCAGCCTGAGCAACAAAGCAAGACCCTGTCTCAAAAAAAAAAGAAAGAAACGCAGCAGCACTAAAGCCATGATAAACACTGGGAGAAGAGAAGGAAAAAACTAAATCAAAGAAGACTTCTTCTTTTAAATCAGAAATCAGAATCCTCAGATTCAAAAAGATACTTCATCTGGCTTCCATAGAATAACAGGATGTTAACAAATGGAACATAGTACAAAAAAACTGCTTTTCAGATTTAAACATGACTGCCTCAATCCATCCCCCTTCTTAAAAACAAACAAACAAAACCCCAAAATTCTTGATGGTTTTTGAAAGTTAAAGTAAGCCAAAGCAATCTCCTGGACTGTGTATCAAATTAAAAAATTTAAAGGTGAAGGCTGGGCGCGGTGTCTCACGCCTGTAATCCTAGCACCTTGGGAGGCCGAGGTGGGCAGATGGCGAGGTCAGGAGATTGAGACCACCCTGGCTAACATGGTGAAACCCCATCTCTAAGAAAAATACAAAAAGTTAGCGGGGCCTGGTGGCGGGCACCTGTAGTCCCAGCTACTCGGGAGGATGAGGCAGGAGAACGGCATGAACCCGGGAGGCGGAGCTTGCAGTCAGCCAAGATCGCACCACTGCACTCCAGCCTGGGCGATAGAGCAAGACTCCATTTCAAAAAAAAAAAAAAAAAAAAGTAAAGGTGAACATCACAGAGGTTCAATCCAGGAAATGCAGTGCTGGACCAAATATTCCAGAAATTGAGAAGAAATGAAATTATCAAAGAAACAATAAAACAAAAATAATTTTTCAGAGCTGAGGGAAGATACAAATACTCAGACTCAAAGCCTACTGCTTGGCGGAGAGGCAGAGTAGGGGAGAGATCCCATGTTTAGACAGATCATTATGGACTTTCAGATGGCCAAGAATTAAAAGAAACTTAAAAGCTTTTGGAAGCAGTATGGTGCTTCTTCAAAAAATTATAAATAAAACAACCATATGATCCAGCAATGCCACTTCTGTGTATGTATCCAAAAAAATGACAGTGGGATCTCAAAGAGACATTTCTATTTGTACACCCATGATCGTAGTACCCATATTATGCATAACAGCCAAGAGGTAGAAGCAACCCAAATGTCCAATGACAAACGAATGGATAAACAAAATGTAGTATATACACAGAATGAATTATTCTTCAGCCTTAAAAAAAGTGAAGCAAATCCCGTCACATGCTACAACATGGACAACATGTCAGTCACAAAAAGACAAATACTACATGATTCCACTTACATGGGGTATCTAAAACAGTCAAATTCATAGAAAAAGAAAGCAGAGTGATAGTTACCATGGACTGGAGGTAGAAGGGGAAAGGGGAAGCTGTTGTTTAATGGGCACAGAGTTTCAGTTTTGCAAGATGAAAAAGTTCTGGAGATTTGTTGCACAATAATGTGAATATACTTAACACTACTGAACTGTATGCTTATTTTTCTTTTTTGCAGCAACCATGGCCTGATATGAACTGTACACTTAAAAATGGTTAAGATGGTTATGTTGTATTATGTGCTTTTTGTACTACAATTAAATTTTATTTAAGCTTTTGGGGGTAAGAGTAGAGCTAGAAAGTCATCTACACAAAAAGAAGAATCCAAATAGCACGAGACTTCTCATCAACAAAACTAGACCACAGAAAATTCCTTTGACATTCCACAGCAGAAAATCAAATGATAATGTCTAAATGAAAAATCATTAAATAGTTGTATAAACCTTTTAGTTAAAAATCAGGCCAGGCACAATGGCTCACGCCAATAATCCCAGCACTTTGGGAGGCTCAGGCGGGTGGATTGCCTGAGTCCAGCAGTTTGAGACCAGCCTGGGCAACATAGTGAGACCCTGTCTCTATAAAAAAAAAACAACTTCAAAAATTAACTGGGCACGGTGGTGTGCGCCTGTAGCCCCAGCTACCTGGGAGGCTGAGGTGGGAGGATTGCTTGAGCCCAGGAGGTGGAGGGTGCAGTGAGCTGAGATGATATGACTGTGTTCCAGCCTCGATGACAGAGCAAGACCCTGTCTCAAAAGAAAAAAAGCTTGTACACATGAAATACTTAAAATAATGTGCTTCTATCTTCAAAATTTAACTGATGCCACATATACTCCAAAGTGTTACCAAGAAATATTTCTATGATATAGCCAAGTACTCTTCACTTCCAGCCTGTTCCTAGACAATGTGTAGATTAATGGCTTTCATTATTATAAAACATTGCTAAAATAAATGATAGTAGTAATAAAATCTAATAACCAGCTTATGTTCAAAGAGATGCTTGAAAAGTCACATACTAATAACACCATTCCAGGACCTTACAGAACATACTCATTCACAAACACCTGCATCAAATCCTAAACTGCTTGAATGAGAAGCAAAAGAAAAACAACTCCACCCATCAGTAAACTCACAGAAACAGAACATGTAGCTCACATCCTTTCTTCCAATTCTTAGTATCATCAGAATTAAATTATTTAAGTCCTCCCCCCTCCAAATCAATTCTGATAAACTGTAGTAGCATTCACTTAAGATTTTCAAAATCATAACTGACATTCAAAAGGGCTTGAATAATTGTTTAAGAGATATTTTACAGTTTTCATTATAATTGCTGAATAACATTGGCATTGACCACACCCAGGTCCAATGGCAAGGAGATGTTACTGATAAAAATAGGCTAGTCACTTTTAATAATTCTCCAAAAGCTGGAAACTATAGCTCTACATTAGAGCAAGATTATGAAAACAAACTTATTCAGTAAATCAGATTCTCTGAAATCATAAGTGAGAGACCCCAGATACAAGAATAATTTAGATTTTCTTGTCCCAAATCAAAAGCTCAGCTAGAAATTTCAAACTCAGGACAACAGTGTAACTTATCCCTCTCCAAGCCTTTCAACAAGAAAAATATAGTTCATAAAACGGAAATAGCTTTGTTGACAGTGGTATTTTGCTTTAGTCGCAAATTTAATCTGAGAAAAAAAATCTATCACACTGAATACATACAGTGTGCTCTAAAAACCAAACTACATGCAGACCTATGAAAAGTATATATTCAGGCTATATCAAAAACAGAAAAGTACCACTTAATCAACTTTAAAGTAGCAGTTCTCAACACAGGGCAAGGTATCATACAAGAGGAATTAATTTAACGTCACTTGTCATGCTTTTTCAAATTCTACAAGACACAACTATAGGCAGGAACTTAGATGAATCTCATTAACAATGCTGAAAGAAACTAGAAATCAAAGAGTATACAATGTATGATTCCATTTAAATGAAATGTAAAAACAGGCAAAACAGTTTAGAAGCCAGGTAAGCATAAAATGTATACAATAATTAGGATTACTATAAAACCCAATAATATTAAAGTCATTATCAAAATATTTTTTAAAACTTGGCATAGTAATACATGTCTTCTTCACTAACACAATAGTATCTAGTGGCAGGTCTAATAAGTGTCATAATTCTGAAGTAGTGGTGAGTTTAATAATATTTTAAGATACCTGCAACAACTATAAAGTGATATAGAAATATGTGACTTCTAAAGAAGACAAGTAAAAAAGTATTGCTATACTACATTGATAATTGAAGAAAATGTTAAAATTCAGTTAGAGATTAGTGAAAATAAAAACATCATCCTCCTGAATTTTACTGATAGATCCCTATGTGGGTCTGTGGGCTCCAGCTTAAGAATCCCTGATTTAGTCTGTGCCAACAGCAACTTAGGGGAGAAGAAGGGAGGCATAATCTATCAAGTAGTCAGTTTTGAACATGTTCAGTTAGAGATGTCTATTATATGTCCAGTGGAGATACTGCAGGAAGGTGGATCCAGAAATAAAGCATTCAGGAGTGGGATCAAGAATGAAGACATAAATTTGGGGGCATTTATATGATAATTAAATCTCCACTTAAACCCCTTGAGAACAGAGTAAATATAATTTAAAAAGAGAAGACACTAAAGAACTAAGTTCTTTAGCACTCCAACATTTAAAGGTCAAGAGATGAAAAAAAATGCAGTAAAAATTACTGAGAATCAGCAACCAGAGTTGTGGGAGGAAAACCAACAGTGTGGTACCCCTGACAACAAAGAAAAATGTGCTTACAGAGGAGGAAGTGATGAACTGCGTCAAATGCTGCTAACAGGTCAATGTCCTATCAAAAAGAACAACCACTGGATACCTATTAGAGCAGCAGACATTTTCTATGTGCTAAGAATTGTTTCAACGTATTTACAGGCATGAACTCATTTAATCCTCACAATAATCCTATGAGGAAGGTACTATTATAATCACTACATTACAAATAAGGAAACATACAATGAGGTTAAGAACTTGCCAAAGACACACAACTATCAAGTGGTAAAACTAAGAACTAGGCCGGGCACAGTGGCTCACGCCTGTAATGCCAGCACTTTGGGAGGCCGAGGTGGGCGGATCACAAGGTCAAGAGATCGAGACCATACTGGCTAATACGGTGAAACCCCATCTCTAATAAAGACACAAAAAATTAGCCAGGCACGGTGGTGGATGCCTGTAGTCCCAGCTACTCTGGAGGCTGAGGCAGGAGAATGGTGTGAACCCGGAAGGCGGAGCTTGCAGTGAGCCGAGATCGCGCCACTGCACTCCAGCCTGGGCGATTGAGCGAGACTCTGTCTTGAAAAAAAGAAGAAAAAAAAACTAAGATACTAAACCATGCAGTCCAATTCCAAAGCCAAATCTCATCCTCAGGCTCAAAGTTGTGTCAAAAAGCTCTCTGGCTAATTCTCTCCCTTCCTCCTGGGGCTCACTGGTATGCCCTTCAACGTACTTAAGTAATAAAGAAGCTGAAGCTTTAGGCTTTACTGGGTGGTGATGAGGAGGCAGGCCTTTTAGCTTCCTCTGGTTTTAGGTCATTCAGGCCTACCTAACAACTTATGTAAACCTTATCCCAGTATCCAGCTGTACTTGATTCTGGAGACTGACTCTCCAACCAGTTAAATACCTATTATTCTGTCTTACTTATCCTACTCTGTGCAGATATTTGTTTCCAAAACCACACGGGAAGAATGTTCAAGGCAAAATGTGGATATTCCTCATCTAAATGGTCTGATTTCATCGAATGTCACTTGGCAAGTAATACAACACAGTACTTAAGAACATGCACATGGGACAGTCTAAGATGGTAGTGGTGGTCACAGCAGAGGTTTTTAATATCCTCCCCCAGACAAAGCAATCCAACAACAAAGGTATTATTCCCCCATAAACTACAAACTGTTATAAGACCCAAGTGGTATTAGCATTTGTGCAAAAGGAAGCAAAAGGAAAACAGGCTTCTGAAGATCCTGAGATGAGAGAAACTCCAACATCACCAATAGCTACTCACTGAAAAGTGTGACAGGATAATCTAGTAACAGCTAAAACTGAAAGGGAATTCTGCAAGACCCAACTGCTGGGGTCATGCAAAGGGACCAATATACAACAAGATCTGATAGTGCTGGAGCAATCTAGATCCCATAAACTCTGAAATAAATGCTCCCTTGTTAGATGAAGCTCTACACTAAAGAAAAACTGCTAAGAAGAAACTCTAAATTACAAAAAAATCCACACATACCCTACCTTCCTAAAAGTTCAGGAAAACATCACGGTCCAATTCTACACAAAGTAATTATAAGAAAGAAAAAAAGTATGAAAAATAAAGCCCCTAGAGTCAAAGAAAGCATACTAGGAAAAAAGTGCCTACTAAACAGAGGAAACCTGTAACCTATTATTTCAAAACAAACTAAAGAGAAAAGTAAAAAAAGAAAAGCAAATCACAATTAGAAAACTTAAATATTAGGTAATCAAGAACAAAGTAATTATAAATTACTAGTATTGGCCAGGCACTGTGGTTCACTCCTGTAATCCCAGTACTTTGGGAGGCCGAGGCAGGTGGATCACCTGAGGTGGGGAGTTTGAGACCAGCCTGACCAACATGGAGAAACCCCATCTCTACTAAAAATACAAAAAATTAGCCAGGCGTGGTGGTGCATGCCTGTAATCCCAGCTACTCAGGAGGCTGAGGCAGGAGAATCACTTGAACCCGGGAGGCGGAGGTGGCGATGAGCCAAGATCATGCCATTGCACTCCAGCCTGGGCAACAAGAGCAAAACTCTGTCTCAAAAAAATAAATAAATAAAAATTAAGAAAAAAAAGAAATTACTAGTATTTCCCATATGTCTGGAGTATCATCCATAGAGAATGTTTCTCACGATATAACATACAGCCATTTCAGAACCCAAAACACCAATATTCCTGACCAAACAGCTCAAACACTGATGTCCTGTGTGGTAGAATTAGCCAACTATCAGTCGTAAGAAGCAGCTTCTCAAAATAAGATACTTTGTGGCATTTCAAACTATTGGTAACGCCTCGATTCTGGAAACTCTTAACACTTGTGTTGACTTTCAAAACACTCTCAAATCAAAAAAATCTTTATTCTTTTTTCTTTATTCTTTATTCTTTTTTCTGTACCCTCTGAAAAAGGGAAGTGGGGTCCCAAGATAATAATTAACCTTCAACCCAAAACACAGTATCTGCCCTCTGATGCAATCTCATGGCTTAAGCTATGTCTACACTGACTTCTCAGATGAATTTTAGTCTAGATTTTAAACATAAAGCTTGGCTATGCTACATCTCTCTTCAAATATAACATAATCAAAAACTTCATCTCTGCACCCAAGCCACCTTCATATGCCTACCCACCTATTTGTATTAGTAAGAGCATTCCTCTAGTATTAATCCAGGACAGAAGCCATAAATCTTTTGATATATATTCAACCACCATTAAATCACTATGTTCCATCAATCTTGTTTTTCAGTGTCTCTCTTACCCTCCCATCCTAATTTTAGCATCATCACATAATGCATTGATTATCTAACTTCTTCCTAGTGGATCTCCCTGACTTCAACCCCATCTTCCTCTAATCCACCTACAGATTATCATGAGCTTGATTTCCCTAAAACACACGTTAAATGTCCCTAAAAGATGCAGTGGTTTTTTACACCCTTATCAAGAACCTTCTCTAATTTGTCATGCCTAGGCTCTACACAGCTCAACTTCATCATGGTCATTCCCATCTCACAGTCAGTTTTTTCTACTTTATTTAGCTAGCCAAATCCTTCAAGGTGCCTGTGAAATAATATTTCCTAGGCTGGGTATGGTGCCTCATGCCTGTAATCCCAGCACTTCTGGAGGCCAAAATGGGAAGATCACTTGAGCACAGGAGTCGGAGACCAATCAGCTTGGGCAACATAGTGAGACTCTGTCTATACAAACAATTTAAAAATTAGCCAGGTATGGTGACACACATCCGTGGTCCCGGCTGCTTGGGAGGCTGGGGTAGGACGACTGCTTGAACCCAGGAGATCGAGGCTGCAGTGAGCTGTGATCTGCACTCCAGCCTGGGCAAAAGAGCAAGTCCCTGTCTCCAAAACAAAACAAAACACTTCTTCCACCTTGATGTCATCCCAACTCTTCCTACCACCATCTCACCACTCCTATAAAATCATTTGGATTCCTTTTAACATTTTTGCTCTTCTTAGCTCCTTTCCTACCCTAATTCGTGACCTTGGCATCTAGTAGGTACTAAATAAAATATGTGTTAACTTAAAAGACACTTCTTAACCAGGCATGGTGCCCCACGCCTGTAGTCCTAGCTCCTCGGGAAGCTGAGGCAGAAGGATAGCTTGAGCCCAGAAGTTTAAGGCTGCAGTGAGATATGATCACACTCCTGCACTCTAGCCTGGGCAACAGAGTGAGACACCATCTCCAAAAAAACCAAAAGTAATTTAAAAAGATCCTTCTTCAAGAAAGAATGTCCTAGTTAAATTTTTTAACATTCCCAGAAATATTAAATTGGCAGAGACCTAAAAATCTATTGGAATGCTGATTAACCTCTATTATCCACTGCAACATTTATTAAGTACAAGCAGTCCTTGATTTCCAGCAATTTTATTTCTGCTGATTCATTTAAATCACCTAGCCAATTACACCTACTTACTGTGGGCAGAGGACACACTAATGAATTTATATTACTTGGTTTGTTTCCTGATGATGGGCATAGAGTATCCCCAACTCCCAAAGTCAGTCTATCCCTGTAGCCCTTTTTGAGAACATCTTTGGCTCTAGATCAGATCCATTCAGCCAACTCTTCCTAAGTGAGGAAAGAAAGATCAAGATTAAGCAAAACAAAGGGAGAAATATATGAAGGAAAAGAAATATATACAAAGGATTGTTTCCCATAAGTATTAAGCAATTGCCTTGTTCCTACCCCTATTATTGCCATTCAAGTACTGTCCTTCCAAGCATTCATTTCAATCCAAATACACATTTTGGGGAATATTTTAGAGTTGACTTGAGGTTAAAGTCTTTTTTTTTTGGAACGAAGTTTCGCTCTTGTTGCCCAGGCTGGGGTGCAATGGTAGGATCTCGGCTCACTGCAACCTCTGCCTCCCGGGTTCAAGCGATTCTCCTGCCTCAGCCTCCTGAGTAGCTGGGATTACAGGAACCCACCACCACAGCTGGCTAATTTTTGTATATTTAGTAGAGACGGAGTTTCACCATGTTGACCAGGCTGGTCTTGAACTTCTGACCTCAGGTGATCCACCCACCTCGGCCTCCCAAAGTGCTGGGATTACAGGCATGAGCCACCATGCCCGGCCAGGTTAAAGTCTTTAATTAGTACCATCATTTTATAGACACACTAACATCTAAATCTAATATCTAATATCTAAAAACTGTTAAACACAATTAACAAAATAAACACCTGCATTCCAACAGCAAAGTAATTCCATATTTATGCCTGTAAGATTTTGTCATTAGGAAAACTAATAGGAAGATGCAAAATTAAAGTCAAAATAAAACACCATTTCTCTCTCCTTAGATTAAAAAAAAAAGAGAGAGAGAGAGAGACTCTCAATATCAAACACAGACAAGAACACAGAGCTTTGCTGTTTGGCATAGTAGCCACTAACCACTCGGGGCTAGTAGGAATGTTAAATGAGGCTAATGCTAATAGAGATTTGCTGTAAGTGTAAAATACACAATGGATTTTAAATATTTAATTTATTAGTACTTTTTCACACTGCTGATAAAGACATACCCAAGACTGGGCAATTTACAAAAGAAAGAGAGGTTTAATGGACTTTCAGTTCCACGTGGCCAGGGAGGCCTCATGATCACTGCTGAAGGCAAGAAGGAGCAGGTCACATCTTACATAGATGGCAGCAGGCAAAGAGAGAGCTTGTGTAGGGAAGCTCTCCATTATAAAACCATCAGATCTCATGAGACTTACTCATTATCATGAGAACAGCACAGGAAAGACCTGTCCCCATGATTCAATTACCTCCCACAGGGTCCCTCTCAGAACACCTGGGAATTCAAGATGAGACTTGGGTGGGGACACAGCCCAATCACACCATTTATTTTTTAAAAGAATGTAAAATATCTAATTAACTTCACTGTTTATATATTGAATCATTTTGGAAATACTGGATTAAATAAAATACATTACTAAAATTAACTTTGCCTATTTCTTTTTTATTAATGTGGCTACTAGAAAAATTTAAATTACCTTACATTTATATAGGACAGCACTGAATTAAAACAACAGAAACTTCTGGCTGGGCATGGTGGCTCATGCCTGTAATCCCAGCACTTTGGGAGGCCATGGCGGGAGGATCACCTGAGGTCAGGAGTTCAGACCACCCTGGCCAACATGGTGAAACCCCATCTCTACTAAAAATACAAAACAATTAGCTGGGTGTGGTGGCAGGTGGCTGTAATCCCAGCTACTTCAGGAGGCTGAAACAGGAGTATCGCTTGAACCCAGGAAGTGGAGGTTGCAATGAGCCAAGATTGCATCATTGCACTCCAGCCTGGGTGACAAGAGCGAAACTCTGTCTAAAAAAAAAAAAAAAAAAAATATATATATATATATATATAAAATACACCATTGGTAGGAGTATAAATTGGTATAGCAACATTGGAGAGAATTTTGGAAATATCTAGTTAGGGCTATAAGATAAGGATGGCCTACAGTTCAGCCATTTTACTCCCTAGAGAAATTCTCGCATATATATATGGCATGTAAATGGTTTTAGACCATTGATTAAAATTACAAAAATAATCCAAATGTCCTTCCAAAAAAGACTAGACAAAATGTGTTCTAGCTGCGTGTGGTGGCTCACGCCTGTAATCACAACACTTTAGGAGGCCAAAGGAGGTGGATCACTTGAGCTCAGGGATTAGAGGCCAGCCTGGGCAGCATGGTGAAACCTCATCTCTACAAAAAAACCACAAAAATTAGCCAGATGTGTTGGTGCACGCCTGTAGTTCCAGGTATTTGGGAGGCTGAGGTGGGAGGATCACTGGAGCCTGGGAGGGCAAGGCTGCAGTGAGCCAAGATTGAGCCACTGCACTCTTGCCTGAGCAACAGAGCCAGACTGTCTTATTAAAAAAAAAAAAAAAAGAACTGTTCTAATCATACAGTGGAATACTATGCAATATATATGCAATACTATGGAAAAAAGGGACTAGAACAAAAAAAGAACTGCAAAAATATTAAGTGACAAGAACAAATTATAAAAAAAAAAAAAATTCTGTATATGGTCATGTACATACGCCTCTTAAAACAGTACTATAGGCTATTTAGAAATAGATACATGTAGGCCGGGCGCGGTGGCTCATGTCTGTAATCCCAGCACTTTGGGAGGCCGAGGCGGGCAGATCTTGAGGTCAGGAGTTCGAGACCAGCCTGGCCAACATGGTGAGACCCCTGTCTCTACTAAAAATACAAAAATTAGCTGAGCGTGGTGGCACGTGCCTGTAATCTCAGCTACTCACGAGGCTGAGACAGGAGAATTACTTAAAACCTGAAGGCGGAGGCTGCAGTGAGCCGAGATCATGCCACTACACTCCAGCCTGGGCAACAAGAGGAAACTCTGTCTCAAAAAAAAAAAAAAAAAAAGAGAAAAAGAAAAAGAAACAGATACATGTATGAAGATCATATCTATAAGGCAGGCATGAAATTTAAGATCGAGGCAGAGAAAGGAGATGGAATTCAGGAAGATTACAGAAGAACTTCAACTACCTAAACAAAGCTGGGTGGTGGGCACTTCATTGTTCAATATTTGTAACTCTATGTCTCAAATATTTCCAAACTTTTAACAGAAGACTTTACATACCACGTGTAGCACTAACTGGGTATACTTTATGGTTTGGGGGACATAATGAAGCAGTAACTGCACAATTTTAACAATGTTAAAAGCAGTTATCCCTTGAATAACACCAGGGTACAGGAGATGCAGCAAACACCAAAAATATAAACACCAAATACATAAATACCAATTGTATACCACTACAACGAGAAAAAGGGAACAAAACATACACCCTAGATTGGGGTCAACAAACTTTCTCTTTTAAGGTCAAAAGGGTAAATATTTTTGGGTTTGCAAGGCCATATGGTTCCCCTCTCAAGTACTCAACTCTGCTTTAGTAATGGGAAAGCTGCCATAGACAAGTGAGCATGGCTATCTTCAAATAAAACTTTACAAAAAGCAGCAGCAGGCCAAATTTGGCTGAGAGGTTATAGTTTGATGACACCTGTCCAGATCCACCTTTAAAAAAGGTATCAGTAAATCTATTAAGTGAAAGTCTGAAGGGGAAATGGATTTGCATAGTAACAATATATGCCATGATCATCTGATAATTACAAAAGAGAAAATGTTCCTTCTCCATAGAGACATCTAGCAGTTACCACCACCCTTAACCCAGTGATCAAACTTAGCACCACTACTAATGTTAAAGTCAGGCATTGGCCAGGCATGGTGGCTCATGCCTGTAATCCCCACACTTTGGTAGGCTGAGGCAAGTGAATCACGACGTCAAGAGTTCAAGACCAGCCTGGCCAAGATGGTGAAACCCCATCTCTACTAAAAAACTACAAAAATTATCCAGGTGCGGTGGCAGGCGCCTGTAATCCCAGCTACTCGGGAGGCTGAGTCAGGACAATAGATTGAAGACGGGCGGCAGAGGTTGCAGTGAGCTGAGATTGCGCCACTACACTCCAACCTGGGTGACACAATGAGACTCTGTCTCAAAAACAAACAAACAAACAAAAAGCCAGGCAGTTTGTGCTTCTGATGAAATATAACATAAAGTAGCATCACCTATAACCTATCCTGGCCAAAATGGTTAACCTAAATTTAACAGTCATTAGATCTAACTTAATAGTTTGAGAAGACAAAGAAATAAGTTTTAAACAAAATCTCAAAGAAATAATCAGACGAATTCTGAATACAGGACATTTTACAAGATAATTGGTACCCTCAAAAAGAGAAAATCATTTGAGTGTTTAAATTTGTAAGAGAACAAGGCCGGGCCCAGTGGCTCACGCCTATAATCCCAGCACGTTGGGAGACCGAGGCAGGTGGATCACCTGAGGTCATGAGTTCAAGACCACCATGACCAACATGGAGAAACCCCGTCTCTACTAAAAATACAAAATTAGCCAGGCGTGGTGGCGCAAGCCTGTAATCTCAGCTACTTGGGAGGCTGAGTCCTGAGAATTGCTTGAACCCGGGAGGCGGAGGTTGCGGTGAGCCGAGATTGTGCCATTGCACTCCAGCCTGGGCAAAAAGAGTGAAACTCCATCTCAAAAAAAAAAAAAAAAATTTGTAAGAGAATGGAGGCACAATAACAAACATGATGTAATGCACAATTTTCAAAGACCTTGGTTTGCAGGGGGAATGCTACATAAGACTTTTTTTTTACCCAACTGGGGAAGTCTGAATATGGATTGTGGACCAGATGAATTGGGGAATTAATTTTGTCAGGTAAGATAATTTTGCAGGTATAGAGGAAAATCATTTTTTGGAGATTCATACTTAGGCGTTTAGGAGTAAAGTGACATGACATCTCTGTAATTTCTAAATGGCTCATATGGCAATGTTATGGACTGAATCTGTGTCCGCTCCTCCCCCACAATTTATATGTTAAAATCCTAACCCCCAATGTGATATGAGGTGGGGCCTTTGGAAGGTAATCCGGTCATCAGGTTGGAGCCTTCATGAATGCCATTAGTGCCCTTATAAAAAGGACCCCAAAGAGCTCTCTAGCTCTGTCTACCATGTAAGCACACAAGATAGCCATGTGCAAACCAGAAAGACAGCCCTCATCAGACACCAGATCTGCCAACACCTTCATCTTAGAACTTGCCAGCTTTCAGAACTGTAAGAAATACATTTCTGTTTTTTATAGGCCACCCAGTCTGTGGTATTCTTTTACAGCAGCCTGAACTAAGACAGGCAAAAATACAAAATACTGTTGAATTTAGTGACTGGTATACAGGCACTCAGTGTACTACTATAATGTTTTGCAGCATTAAAATTTTCCATATTAAGCAAAAAATCCAGTATGAGATGATTTATAATTTATTAAATTTGTTACTCTCCCCCCAAATATTAAAGTAGTCCTAAGTCTCCCCTAGAGTCCTCAAGGTTAAATATCAAAATCTACCCAAAATAAATTCTCCAAAAGGTCATGACCCTGATGTTTTTCCTTTTAAGCATGTGATTTCTAAAAGTGAGGACAAGGCAAAAATCACAAGATACTTTGAATTATCATTGTTCTCCAAAGCGACTAATGCCCATAGACAATATTTATTGATTAAACAAAAATGAATAGAAGGAAATTTGTGTTTATTTATTTATTTTATTTTGACACAGAGTGTCACTCTGTCGTCCAGGCTGGAGTGCAGTGGCACGATCTCGGCTCACCACAACCTCCGCTTGTTCATACTTTCAACAACCATCCTTTTCCCTCTTCCTACCCACGAATCCAGGAATCCCCAACCCCCAAGCCATAGACCAGTACCCTCTGTGGACTTCAGGAACCAGGCTGCACAGCAGGAGGTGAGCAGTAGGCAAGCAAGTGAAGCTACTGCTGCTCCCCATGGCTGGCATTATTGCCTGAGCTCCACCTCCTGTCACATCAGCAGCGGCATTAGATTCTTACAGGAGTGCAAACCTTACTGTGAACTGCACATGCAAGGGGTCTAGGTTGTGTACTCCTTATAAGAATCTAATGCCTGATGATCAGTCATTGTCTCCTATTACCCTCAGATGGGACCATCTAGTTGCAGGAAAACAAGGTCAGGGCTTCCACTGATTCTACATTATGGTAAACTGTGTTAATTATTTCATTACATATTACAATGTAATAATAGAAATAAAGGGCACAATAAATGTAACGTGCTTGAATCATCCTGAAACCCCCACACCATCCATGGAAAAAACTGTCTTCCATGAAACCGGTCCCCGGTGCCAAAAAGGTTGGGGACCTCTGCATTACTCCTTTCCTCTCCCTAGAAGATGCTGTTTAGCTCATTTACTCATTTATTCAGCTAATATTTGTAGAACACAATACAGATACGTGGATAAATCAGCATACAAAACTAACAGTTACTGCCCTTATGTGGCTCACGCTCTGGTAGAAAATGAGAATCTTAGAACAGGACTCCTGATTTTAGAGTCAAAAGAACCTCAAGATATTACACAGTCCAGGTCTCTCCCTTAACTCTGATAAAAATGTTAAGATTGAAGGTTAAGGCTACTAAATCCTAGAAAGAGTAAGTACACATGCCACAGAACCATTAAAAGGTTGAGTGGGAACCACAAACAGGGTCTTCTGTTCCCAAGTTTCAGTACTCTTTCAACTTACCATATATCATTTAGTAGTATAATAGTAGCAGTATTAATAGTAGTAACAGCAATAGAAAGCACTGAATAAAGGTTACCCATTACAATGTGCCAGTCTCTATGCTAAAAGCTTTACATAGATTATCCCAACCCAACAATCTTATGAACAATCTCACTTTACAAATGAGAAAACTGAAGTTTAGAAACATTAAGTAACCTACCCTAGGGTAGGTAACCTGTCTATGTGGTGAAGCAGGGATTCAAATCCAAGAATATCACTTTGGAGTCAATGTTCCCAATCGCTGTCCTCCTTTTTCCAGAAATATAACCCACTCTAAGTATAAAGGCTTCTTACACTTTATACACTTATAAACAGTGATAAGCATCCTACAGCATTACCTGCAAGCACAGAGTAGCAACAATTCAGAAATATTTATCTAAATCTGTTGAGAAGATACCTCATCCACATTTGAGAAACAATAATACCAATATCATTACCATATGGACAACTTCTCTAACCATCTTTCAAATACACCACTGAAACAACTGCTGTCTAGCATCTCCCGAACTTTTTTTAGCCAAAGTATCTGACGACCAACTAAATATCAAACTCATTTTTACCTTGAGATTGCTTTCAGTCCTCTTAAAAACATAGGTTCAATGTGATTCCAGACGGTTCTCTATAATTATCACTACTCCTTTATATTCAAATATGCCTTATACTTGACTCCATAATTTGGCAATATAAATCTGAACAAAAAGACTCAGCTACATGAACTGCCCTCTGTAGGGTGGTCATAAGGTCTGAAAACACAGATTTTTTTTTTTTTTTTTTTTTTTTTTTGAGACGGAGTCTCGCTCTGTTGCCAGGCTGGAGTGCAGTGGTGCAATCTTGGCTCACTGCAACCTCCGCCTCCTGGGTTCAAGCAATTCTCCTGCCTCAGCCTCCCGAGTAGCTGGGACTACAGGTGCAAACCACCATGCCCAGCTAATTTTTGTATTTTTAGTAGAAATGGGGTTTCACCATGCTGGCCAGGATGGTCTCGAACTCCTGACTCCGTGATCTGCCCACCTCTCAAAGTGCTGGGATTACAGGGGTGAGCCACTGCCCCTGGCCAACATAGATATTATTTTCATATTCTGTAATACACCACCAATATACAATTACTGCATATCCACCTGTGTATACAAACTTGGTGGCCACCCTGTACTTAAAAATCAGTTAAGCAAAGACATAGGCAGAAAAAGCAACTCAAAGCAAAAGCACATTGAAGTGTAACCTAAACTTAAATGTAAACCTATGTCACTGGGAAGAAGATCCAAGATGTAGAGTAAGAACAATAATGCAAGTCAATATCATCACTAATCTTTCCAAACCTGCCCTTACAAACTACAGTTAGAGTTCATAAAAAAAGGAGGGTGGGAGGGGCATAACTGAAAACCACTACATATATTTTACATATTAAGCTAAAAGTTATTTCATGGCCAGGCACGGAGGCTCACGCCTGTAATTCCAGCACTTTGGGAGGCTGAGGAGGGCGATCACCTAAGGTCGGGAGTTAGAGACCAGCCTGATCAACATGGAGAAACCCTGTCTCTACTAAAAATACAAAAAATTAGCCGGGCATGGTGGCACATGCCTATGATCCCAGCTACTCGGGAGGCTGAGGTAAGAGAATTGCTTGAACCTGGGAGGTGGAGGTTGTGGTGCGCCAAGATTGCGCCATTGCACTCCAGCCTGGGCAACAAGAGCAAAACTCCATCTCAAAAAAAAAAAAAAAAAGTTATTTCACTTTCACATTGCAATTCCAAACACTCCAGAACAGCTGAATAGAAACAAACTCAATTTCCTTAAGTTTAGGACTAGCAACCACCAAAGATTTAATAAAATGTTAGATTATATAAACAAAACCAGTTACAAGAGATAATTTTTTTAAATTCAAGTAAGGTTGTTTTTGGTTATTTTTAAATCTAAGATAGATGGCCAAATGTTGAACAACTTAATGAATCTGGACTGAATTACAATACTAAATTTAATATATTCCAAAAATTCAAGTTCTCTTGCATATCAGCATTTTGATAAAGTAACAGAATTACAAAAATACATTAAAAATGAAACTAGGCTGGGCACGGTGGCTCATGCCTGTAATCCCAGCAATTTGGAAGGCTGAGGCGGGCAGATCACCTGAGGTCAGGAGTTTGAGACCAGCTTGGCCAACATGGTGAAACCCCGTCTTTACGAAAAATACAAAATTAGCTGGGCGTGGTGCCGCAGGCCTGTAATCCCAGCTACTTGGGAGGCTGAGGCAGGAGAATCGCTTGAACTGGGAGGTGGAGGCTGCAATGAGCCGAGATTGCACCACTGCACCCCAGCCTGGGTGACAGAACAAGACTTCGTCTCAAAAAATAAATAAATACATAATAAAAATACACATACACCCCCACACACAAATATACTAGTAATCTGAAGGCGTATTTGGGCATAATAAATGAGGAATCTTAAGTCATAAATAGAACATTCATTTTTATATTGAGGCACTGAAATAAATGCAAGTTGGTTGATTTGCTTTAAAATTAAAAAATCAATCTTGATTCACTTTAGCAATGAAGATCAAATGAAACTGACTCATAAATGAAAGCACAAGACCACCAAGCATTAAAATAAGAACAAAAAGATGAAAGATCTTTTATGCTTAAGTTTGCAATGTTTGTATAAACTGAAGAAGAGGCCTCTTTACCAAACTGGTTCAGTAGGAAAGCAATAGAAAGAACAAAAAGCAAAAATTAAGCACCTGCTTCACACATCTAAGGGCAATATGCCAATCTCACATGCAGAAAAAACAAAGGCACAACGTTAAGTAATACAACAAAGCTATGGAAGGAGAAGCATTGATAAATATATAGACCAAGTTGTGCACAATAAACCAAGAGACAAATTGGCTCCATTAGCCATCTTTGCTAAGAGCACAAAAGTAGCCATTACAAATCAGTACCAGGCACTATTGGTCAACCACTAATCCTTCAGCTATACTCACGTAAGAACAGAAAGCTTTTTAAACATAAATGACAACATATATTTTATAGGTATATCCCAATTATTTAAATCAGACTTAAAAAATCCTGTTCACCCTTCTCCTATTGTTCCACCTTTACTCCCATCCTCCTTTCCAGGAACTCATCTATCCAAGGTTGTACAGTAAATGGAAACACCTGAAGGCCCCAAATTTCCCTCATGTCTGTCTAATGCAGGGATCTCTTTTTCTCTCTTTGGGTCATCTTTTAATCTTAAACCAGGCAGGGCATGGTGACTCACGCCTGTAATCCCAGCACTTGGGGAGGCCGAGGCAGGTGGATCACGAGGTCAGGAGTTCCAGACCAGCATGACCAACATAGCGAAACCCCATCTCTACTAAAAGTACAAAAATTAGCCAGGTGTGGTGGTGCATGCCTGTGATCCCAGCTACTCGGGAAGCTGAGGGAGGAGAACTGCCTGAACCTGGGAGGCGGAGGTTGCAGTGAGCCGAGATCATGCCACTGCACTCCAGCCTGGGTGACAGACTGAGACTCCGTCTCAAAAAAAAAAAAAATCTTAAACCAATGTCTTTCTCTAAGGCACAACAGTATTTCCTCTTTCCTCTTTTCAGTCTAGTTTTTATCCAATTACAGAAAACCTCTTCCTTTCCTTTTGTTAAAAATAGTAAAGCTCTAATCACAGCTTTTAAGTTTAGTGTACAAAACACACACACCCCAAATTTTCCACTCAAGTTTTTAAGCCAGCCACATAAGGAGTTCAGCTGTAATGTAAACTGGGAGTTGCTGGTTAACAGAATGCAAGATCGTCAATGACAAGGATTTGGGATTTTGTCTGTTTTGTTCAGATACTGGCATGAAATGGGGGCCTTTGCACACAGAAGGCACTCAGTGAACATAAGAATTGGCTGGAGGGTTACAGACTAAATACTATTAGACTGTTCTGAATTCTTTACTTCTCAGTGGGTTGGTAGCTCAGAGTAAATAAAAGCAGAAAGCCTCCCAAAGCTCAACGAAATCTCCTATATAATCTTAACATTTGGAGTGCTTTGAATTAATTATGTTCCCCCACCCCCACTTTTTTTTTTTGAGACGGAGTCTCACTTTTGCCCAGGCTGGAATGCAGTGGCGCGATTTCAGCTGGGTTGAACCTCCACCTCCTGGGTTCAAGCGATTCTCCTGTCTCAGCCTCCTAGGTAGCTAGGATTACAGGCACATGCCGCCACACCCAGCTAATTTTCTGTATTTTAGTAGAGATGGGGTTTCACCGTGTTGCCAGGCTGGTCTCGAACTCCTGAGCTCAGACAATCCACCCACCTCGGCCTCCCAAAGTGCTAGGATTATACGCATGAGCCACCAGGCCCAGTCATGTCCTCTTTTTAAGGGACTAAGAAGGGCCACCTATGTTCAACAGAAAATGCCATTTCCCCACCTCAGAGATAAATGCTTTAGTCAGAACAAGGAAAAGGAAAAACACTGCCCAAATAGGTTAAACACCCATACTGACACTTCTAGATTCTCCTACTCATAAGAACATCTAGTAACCAGCCCTTTTCAATGCGAGGAGTGCTCTTGATACCTACAATCAAGAAAATAAAATGCGATTAGATTTAAAAATGAGTTGACATTACTCTCAAGCTTAAAAGCGCTTCACAAGCCTTCAAACTCTTACAAATTACTCTACATATTATTTATCAGAACTGCTTCTTCTCAGGCAAACAACACTTATTCATTTGTTTTATTTTCTTGTGTATTATACGTTTGAATCTACCTGATAACATAACTGCATTTTAAAAGTTTTCTATAAAAGACAAGGTTTTTTCCTATTTCTAGCACACAAATGTACTTTTCATTCACAACTGATTCTGAAGTGAAGGCCATTCTACGTAGACAATAATCACAGCAATCCTAGAGACAGGTCTTATCCTCCCTATATCACTACCAGTAACTGGTACCATCTCTAAGAGAAAGACAAGTTCCTTAATAGTCAATACATGGCTTCCAAAGTTTGTCTGTCTCCTGTAAGTATGAGATCGGATTTAACTGGATCTTCTTTTGTTCACAAGGATGCAAAACAATTTTCCAAGAAGTGTTATGTTTCTAAACTTTAAGATTTTTAATTTTCAAGAAATGAATCAATTTAAAGCTAAAAAATAGAATACTGATGATACTTAAACATTCTCCAAGAGAAAACTTTGAATCCATTTTATATTTAGCAAGTTAATATTAAACTGTGTGATAAATCAAAAGTTTTAAATTAGTAAAGTGTGTTTTAAATGTTATAAACCATGTCAAATGTATAATATATGAACTAACAAATTAAAATACTACAATTGATTAAGCTACAAGGTTCTTGAGGTTAAACAAGTTATTACAAAGAGTATTATTATTTTTGTTTCGAGACAGGGTCTCACTCTGTCGCCCAGGCTGGAGTGCAGTGGCGTGATCTTGGCTTACTACAACCTTCACCTCTCGGGTACAAGCAATTCTCCACCACAGCCTCCGGGGTAGCTGGGACTACAGGCATGTGCCACCACACCTGGCTAATTTTTGCATTTTTTGGTAAAGACAGGGTTTCATCATGTTGGCCAGGCTAGTCTCGAACTCCTGACCTCAAGTGATTCACCAACCTCAGGCTCCCAAAGTACTGGGATTACAGGCATGAGCCACTGTGCCCGGCCATGAAGAGTATTATTATAAAAGGTATATGTTATGCCAAGCAATAACAAGATACTGTAGATGTGATTAGTTATAGTAAAACAAAAAGAAAAAAATGTATTTAAGCACTGTTCTGTGTCATGGTTTACCATTAATTCAGAAGTATTTATGGTTGTTATTAAAGTTAAACCAAAGGGGAGAAATAAAGCACCCTGTAATTTGAAGGAAAACTACGAAGTATGAGATCTTGAGGGGCAAAAAAGAAATGAAAAAAGAAAACTAAAAAGAAAAAAGTATATAAGTTATTGTACAGTATTTATGTTTCCTAGGATGTTATATGTTACTAAAAACTAAATCTCAAAATCTTTAAATACTCTGAGAAATAAATACACTATATAGATTACACTTTTGGAAAATTTTGTAACATCATCAAGAATTTAGTAAAGGGTTCTTTTCACCATAACGCTGATTCAAGTATCTGGTCTGTTAGTCTTTTTTGGCCGGCCAGTACACCTGGCTAATTTCTATATTTTTAGTAGGGACTGGGTTTTACCACGTTGGCCAGGCCAGGCTGTTCTCAACTGATCTGCCTGCCTTGGCTTCCCAAAGTGCTGGGATTATGGGCGTGAGCCACCACGCCTGGCCACACTTGTTAGTCTTCTAGGTAGTCTTTAAGAAAAGGAATATGGATGGAAATGTTCAAAAGTGTCAATCATCTTAAATCAAATGGACACAAAGAGATTAAGTCACATCAGAATTTTTTAAAAAATAGAGGCGTGGTTTCACTCTGTCGTCCAGGCTGGAGCAAACTGGTGCAATCACAGCTCGCTGCAGCTTTGACCTCCCTGGCTCAAGCGATCCTCCCACCTCAGCCTCCCAAGCAGCTAACTACAGGTGCACACACCACCACGCCCAGCTAACTTTATTTTTTGTAGAGACAGGGTCTTGCTATGTTGCCCAGGCTGGTCTCAAACAATCCATCTGCCTCAGCCTCCCAAAATGTTGGGACAGGAGTGAGCCACTGTGCCCGGCCTAGAAACATTTTACTTGTAAAGATTCTAAAATGGCTTTAGCATACTTAAATTAGTCCAAAAGATGAAAACCCATTTTTTAACTCAATGTATTGATGTAAGTGAACACCAACAAAAACAAAGAAAAAATACACATTATGAAGCTCATGTACCTTTTTCTTCACCTGTTCTTGTTAGATCAGCCACTAGAAGCTGATGATCAGTTCTGTCATTCTGCAAATTTTATGAAAGCCAACTACAAACTACAAAAATTAAATAGTTCCCAAAACTCTATTTCACCATCAATGTTTGAGTATAGGACAGTGAAATGTCACTATACTTAACCATCAATTCTGCTAATATAAGATACATTTTACAATAAAACTTAAAAGCTGCTAATATAATAGCAGTATTCCATTTCATTCCAATTCTGAAATTAATTCAGCAAGGGAAAAACAAAAAGAAATCAGGTACAATGTGAAGAATAACTGAAAATTCAGGAATATCATACTCCCAAAAATTATCTTACCATAATCATGATTTCACATTTTATGCTATTACTTGAATAAATTTTGCTATTATAATTTTGGATTAAACCAACTTTTATTATTCTGATGCCACCAGTTATTTGTTTGCTAATTTTTACTAAAATCAGTGAATTGTGAAAGGCATATTTCACAGAAAATATAAAATACTGTATGTTGCATTTTTAAAAGCGAGAGTTAGAATTATACTACTTAACTACTTTCTATGCTAGGTAATGTCACAAAATACTTTAAAATAGTTACATATAAAAATATTCATGAAATACAGCTTTTTTTTTTTTTTTTTTTTGAGACAGAGTCTTACTCTGGCACCCAGGCTAGAGTGCAGTGGCACAATCTCGGCTCACTGCAACCTCCACCTCATGAGTCCAAGTGATTCTCCTGCCTCAGCCTCCTGAGTAGCTGGGATTACAAGCACGCGCCACCACACCTGGCTAATTTTTGTATTTTCAGTAGAGATGGTGTTTCACCATGTTGGCCAGGCTGGTCATGAACTCCTAACTTCAAGTGATCCACACGCCTCAGCCTCCCAAAGTGCTGGGATTACAGGCATGAGCCACCGCACCTGGCCTATATAGCCTCTTTTTAATGAATCACCGCAATCACTAAGTGATACCGTGGCCAATTCTACGCTTCCAAGACTGCCAAGACATAATCAGCATCATATTTTAATTCAAAAGATTCCATAAAAAATGTTTGTTATAGAAAAGATAACTTTGAACAAGAGCCACTTTTTCTGACCCTGTCAACCTGTGAATCAGCTGTTCTTAGAAGCACAGTTACTTGGACACTACACTATTCCTTCAGATGATGTAATCTTAAGGAATTTAGTAATTAGGTGAATTACTAACATAAAACAGTATTTACTGACATGACTAAATTGAAAGGCCTTTCACCTATTCCTAGAGTCTTCACAGAAATCAGACACCCAGTGAAAGAAAACGGTGTTGAAAGCTCTGCTGGTCACTTCAAAGAGAACAATCACTTCAACAAATCCAGAGGATAACGTACTAGAAACTGGGGAAATCTTAGAGTATGAAAGCTCAAATAAAAATACTACTGCTTGCTAATATACAGCAACAAAAAGAACCACTGCAGAAACTGTTATAAGACTTCATGAGAGCAAAAACAAATGAAGAGGCGAAAACACAACAACCATTAAGACAAAAAAAAAAAAAAAGACAAAGAAAGCATTGAGAGAAGCAGCACAAAATAAAGATTATCCCTGAAAATGTGTGGACTAAAATATTCTGTTCTAAATACTTAATCTTAAAATTTCGATTAGAACAACACACTGTCCATTTGGCAGACCTACAAAAACATTTCCTTAAAAAATTACCATTACTTCAACTATATTTTTAAAAGGCCTGTACACTTGGAAAAGACTATCATAATAATTAGAATAACTTGTCTCACTATTTACTTAGAAATGCTCCATTTAAAAGTAGGCCAACAATAGGAACTTTGCTATTGCACAACAGAGAAAGTAAATGAAATAACATCTATTAACATTCAGTGTCCATGGCATGTTTCTCCATCTCCTAGAACATACTGTGACTTACACTGTCTACTCTGAACAATTTACCACTTCTTCATCCATGCAGTAGCTCAAATAAAGACAGTTCCTGTGTTAATCCCACAATAAGCCTCAGTAATTCTCACATCACCGTAGTTGTAAACGTTTGTTAACAGAAAAAGAATGTTTTTCCTAAAATAGCTACATAACACTAAGACTACTCAAATTCCTAAATAATCCTTTTACAACATGCCTGCCAACTTTATTTTGATACATTAAACATGTGGAGCCTATTTTAAAAGCTCTTTAACTGTGACTATCAAAACAACTTCCCAGTTATTAATGTCTCTTTTTAAAAAAGTTTTCAAGTTGTTCTTAGAAGAAATTGAATATTGATGAATTTGGGCTGCTATCAAACGCCTAAGAAGCACTTTTTTTGCCGAATAAGATGGGCAAACGTCCCAGATCTGCTAAATCTGATATGAGAGGTCATGCAAGTTTAAAAAATGAAGAAATAACTATTTCCAACACTCACTGAGTCCTTCATTTAAAAAATTATTTTCGGTGTTATTTTCACACTTTACGTTTAATAATACAATTTTTTCAAGGTTGTTAGGCTTAAACTATAAAAAACTGATTTACCACATATGGCTAGTCAGTCTATACTCTTAATGGGGCTCCGGTAGATTTGGGGTACTGACAATAAGTGGCAGTTTCAATTAAGAACTTCACTGTTAGGAATGACATCCGAAAAGGGTGGTGCTAGGGAAGACAGGCAAGAGATGCCGGGGTACGAAGAAAAGAGAAACACACAATTTAAAGCCACTAAGGAGGGAAGGCGAGGGTAGAACGCATAGACAGCAGAGAAAGACGATTTAACAAGGAAGTGGAGCGCAGAGTAGGGCAGAAGCTGATGAGGAAACGAATGGGAAAAGATAGTGTTTTCAAACAGGGCATGCACCAGGAAGAGAAGCGCCAAGGCTTGGGGTAGCCCCAGTGCTTTCGTGTGAAAGAGATGCTTGCAGACTGAAGCGGAGGGAAGAGAGAATCAGTCGGCTTCCAGGCGTTCCAGCAAACTCCCATTCTCTCCCCGCGCCTCTCCCAGACCTCAGCCCAGCGGAGGCGGCGGCCGGGGAAGGGGCCTATACCCGAGAGCCAGGCCCGGCGTTCCCCTGCCTAGGCTCCGCGGCAGCAGGGAAAGCAGCGAGGATTCGGAAGGACATAGGCCCCGGCCGCGGCTCGGCAGCAGCGCGAAAACCTGTCCAGGGCCCGGGGCCTCGGCGGCGCGGCCGGTCAGCCGCTTCCCCTCCGGCGGGGTGCCGGGCGGCCTTACCTGAGGCAAGGGAGGGAGAAGATGTCTAGGGCGCCTCGCTCGCGCCCGCCGCGGTACTCAGCCCAAGTTTCCAACGGAGGCGCGACCCTGACTCAGCCGCCGCTTCCCCCTCGGGGTCTCGACCGCCGCCTCCGCCGCCTCCGGGGCTGTTTACACCGCCCGACCCCTCACGCCGCCGCCGCCGCCGCTGCCGCCTTCTCTCCACCCTAGCGCCGTTGCCGATTCGGCCGCCGCCACCTCCTCCGTCGCAGCCTCGTCTCTCTGGAGCATCTTCCAACCACCGAACCCTGAGAATCAGAGACTCCAGCCGCGCCGGCAGGAAACTCCCCCGCAACTGCTAGGGGAACGAGGCCGTCAGAGAACCGGCGGCTTTTCCGCCATTGAGCAGAAGCCGCTCGGCTCCTTCTGCAACCCCCTCCCCGCACCCTAGTCCTTCCCCGCCCCTCAGGGAGCCCCGCCTCCAGCTGCCACCCACTGGGATGCCGCGCGCCCTCTCACGGCCCCCGGTTTGCTGGGAGTCTTGTCAATCACCGCTCCCCCCCACCCCGTGCTGCTCCCTCGGCACCTCCGTACTTAGTTTACCCCGCCCACCCGGCCCCGCCTCTGCGTTTCTAATTTCCCATTGGGCATCAGTGGCTACTTTCAATTGGCAAGGTCAGCTGTCCATCAAACACCGCCCACCAAGTGAGACCCAACCCTTTATTACCATTTACTTTATTCGGCCCCGCCTCCGCTAGGTCCTACCTCCCGAACGTCAGGGACCAGCCCCCGCTACCAGCCATAAGTAGAGCCCTCCGTCAATCAAATAACGCCCACCTGCGCTCCTCCTAGCAAAGCCCCGGCCCCAGCGATTGTCTTTTCTTATTGGTCCAACTCGTGATCCGAACCCCCAGTCACTGGCTTTCTTGCGGGTCAGTCACTGAGCCAATTTCCAAGTCCGTCACACCGGCTTTTTTCAAATGAACGCGCAAAAGGCGGGGAAGTATCTGGAAAGCGATTGGTTCGTCCTAGAAAACGGTCAAACCCGGAGAGTCTGTACGGATCCTTTCCGTTCTGTGAGGACCGTGCCCCCTTGTATTTGACCTCTAAGCCTCGCGTAAAAGAAGCGCCATAAGGGACCAACGAGCAGTCCAGCTATAGGTGTGGACGCCTGGTCCCACCCGGAATTGCAGGGGCTTGGCTACTGATTGGCTAAGAAAGTCCTCCTAGGCTCTCATTGGAGGATCTAAACGCCTCTCTTCGGCGTGGAGACGAGAAGGGACGGCTCAGACGAGGACAAGAAGTGGGCAGGGGAGAGGCGGTTGTTTTGCTTCAGCCGCGGGTGGGGCGCACGCGAGAGTGGGAAACTGGGAAGGCCGGGCTCTGGGGAGGTGTTGCGGGGAGGGGAAAGGCCCGGATGTTCCCTAACAATGAAATCATCGCCGACCTATCAGAGCCGCCGAGCTGGGATACCTGCCTGACCTGTACCCCGGAGTGAGAAGAGTGGGCGGGAAATTGGGGTGTCGGAAGAACCTGGAAAGCAACGTGAGAAAGTGGGACAGGTGTTCCCTTCAGGAGGATTTTGTGCTATTAGAGATTATTTTTATACCAGCCCTTGACATTTCCGTATTTTGTTTCTCAGTCGGCATTGATATTAAAACTCCCAGCCTAGTCTCTTGACATGGACTTGTTCATTTCGCAGTTATTGAGCGCCTGCTGTTTGCCAGGTACTGTATGTAGAACTGGAGATACAAAAATAAATTAGGCAATCGCAGTACAAGATGATAGGTACTACAATTGAAACATGCACAAGGGCTGGTGACGACATAAAGGGTCTTCCTTGTGGATAGGTTTACCAAGAAAGGCTTCACAAAGACACAGGATGAGTCAAGAATGAATGATAGGGGTTTAACAGGCCGATGGGGAAAGTGGACATGACTCCTCTAGCTATCAAATTAGACGATGCTGCCATGTTAATTCTCCAAACGAGAAACAAAAGTGTAATAGAGGTATTATAATACTTACCTTAGGATATATATATATATGTATATGTGTGTGTGTATATATATATATATATATTTAATCCGAATGTCCTAAAAGAACTTAAACCTATTTCCTACTTTGGTATAAATTGGTTTGGGTAGACAATTTAAGCTTAGACCCAACAGAGTGCTATTCAGGTTAGGGGCTGTCAATGTTTTATAGAAAAGGGCAAATTTAGTAATAGGACAATTGTCCAGGCCGTCATAAGGACGGCAGAAACAAAGACTTAATTGCAATTCGGGTTTTTTTGTTTTTTGATCAAGCATATTTTACTTTTTAATAAGACAAATCTGAAAAGCAAACGCGGTCCAAAAAGCATGTGATTCGGTAAGAGAGATTTTTAAAAACCAAAAAACCGTATCTTCTTTTCACCCCAGATCTTATTAACTGTGTGTTTTCCTCTTCGAGAACTTGTATCGTCAATAACGTCATCGTGAACCAGACTAGCAGTGTGGATCATTTCTGCAATTAAGGCTATGGCGCGGTGGTTGGCTTGCACATGTCAAATTAACAGACAGCAATGCTTTTTAACAGACGCCGCCTAGAACCTTCTCAGCAATCAGCTTGTGAAAATTGGACATCGGATCGGGAGTTGTTATGATGGATATTACATGCTCGGGCCATTAGCACCCCAATAATTGGTCGAAAGGCTTTTCCTTTTCCATCAAAGTAGTACTCAGACATTTCCTGAAGTTCTGTTGTTGATATGAGCAGTTCCTTTCTAATGTCCTCATACAGACCTTTCAAGTCTCTGCAACCGAATTTGAAAGGATCGGTGATCTGTATATTTCTCACCACTGTGTGTTTTACTGTCCGGGGTTGTGTGATAAAACCGTGATATACTGTATACATTTGGACAGGCAGATGTTAAGCGCTTCACAAGACTAAAATAGGGTATCTGAGAGAAGCCGAATCCCTTCCGCCTATGAGCCTGAGCGCGGGCGCCGGCAGCGGCGCGCGGCCCTGGAGGCCCTGCAAGGCCGGGGGAGCCGGGCACACCGCCACCAGCGTGAGGCCATGGTCGGAGTCTGAAAGTCGCGGCAGGGTGGCGGCTCCGCCTCTGCAATTCAGATTTTTAAAACCTACTCATCAAGTTTGTGTGAGAATGGTGTTTCTTACAGCATGATGAATAGACCACCAGCATCCGAATCATCTGGGATTCTGGGATAGAGATTCCCAGGTCCACTCATGCCTACAAATCAGGGACTCTGGGGACAAGGCTCAGAAAGGTGAATTTTAAAATAGCTCCCCAGATGATTTTTTTTTTTTTTTTTTTTTGAGACGGAGTCTCACTCTGACGCCCAGGCTGGAGTGCAGTGGTGCAATCTCGGTTCACTGCAACCTCCGCCTCCCAGGTTCAAGTGATTCTCCTGCCTCAGCCTCCCGAGTAGCTGGGATTGCAGGCACCCACCACCACGCCTGGCTAATTTTTGTATTTTTAGTAGAGACGGGGTTTCACCATGTTGGTCAGGCTGGTCACAAACTCCTGACCTCAAGTGATCCTCCCACCTCAGCCTCCCAAAGTGCTGGGATTACAGGCGTGAGCCACCGCACCTGGCCTGCAGATGATTTTTATGCGCATCAATGTTTGAGACCCTCTGGCACAGGATAATGGAGGCAGATGAAAAGTAAATTAATTTCCTCACTTTTGCATGTTGGGAGAACATATGTATATCTCACATTTCCACTGTCCCCTTTATTATCAGCGTGAGATCATACAGTCTGCAGGAAGTATTATTGAAGTGACTTATAAAAAAAATTAAATTTTCTTTAATCACACTCCATTGCCTGACACCCCTTATGTAAGCAGAAGGGAGTCTGAGACCTCAGCTTCTAAAATGGGAACCATGCGAAGGATAAAAAACTGAAGACATTTAGGGACCCTTGTCCTGTGAATACAAGCAACCACAGAAAGGCATGAGAACAGTTTCTTGGCTTGCTTGACTTCCTTCTCACCTTCCCTTGGTTGACCCAAAAACAAATACAAAGCTCAGTCATTTAGGTGGGCTGATAATTACATATCATTCATACTTTCAATCACCAAGAGCAAAAAAAAAAAAAAAGTATGGAGACACCCCAGAACAGATTTGAAGGTTAACTTTGTTGTATGCTTTATTTGCTTAAAACACTTAACCATTAAAGAAAGCCCAACAAGATTCACAACTTTGAAAACTGGTGTTTACCATCATAAACATAATGTGTCATAAACCCTGAGTACCATCATAATGTGCTCTGCTACGAACTAGCTGTGTGACTTGAGCTAGTAACTAAGCTATCTGAGCCTTGGTTTGTTCTGCAAAATGGGAATCGTAACATCTTTCTCCAGAGCCACATGAAGAGTTTTAGAGTCTCTTAGTAATGCAAATCATTCCCCAATATATAGTTTTAAATAAAAACAATATTAAATGTAATGTAGAAAAAGTTGGGTGAGGAAATCACATGATCACCCCTAGCTGCAAGGGAGCCCAAACAATTAGGGAACTGCGAGGTCACAAGTTGCTTAGAGCAGAGATTCCCAGTCTTTACCAAGCATCACAATCTCTTTAGATGTCATTTATACTCACCACTCTTTTGAAATTATTATAATTATTATACTCATCACTAGATCTTGTTATTTCATGCATTAATAAAGAAGCATAGGCTGGGCGTGGTGGCTCATGCCTGTAATCCCAGCACTTTGGGAGGCTGAGGCGGGTGGATCACGAGGTCAGGAGTTTGAGACCAGCCTGGCCAACCTAGTGAAACCCTGTCTCTACTAAATACAAAAATTAGCCAGGTGTGGAGGCACGTGCCTGTAGTCCCAGCTACTCGGGAGGCTGAGGCAGGAGAATCACCTGAACCTGGGAGTCGGAGGTTGCAGTGAGCCAAGACCATGCCATTGCACTCCGGCCTGGGTGACAGGGTGAGACTCTGTCTCAAAAAAAAAAAGAAGCATATCACAAATGTACTTGTTTGATAACTGTCTTTAATTATAATTGGTTTTCCTTTATAATCTTAATGAGCTTTATGTATTTTTAAATGTTATTCTGAGAAGAAATCCACAGGATTCACCAAAGGGAACCTTTGCCCAAAAAAAGGCATGCAGGAGGTCGTACCCCTACTGTGGACTATAACCTCCAATTCAGCAAGGACATCGTTTCTTTTATTGTAAATCATACACAATAGATGCTTGATAAGTATTTCTTGAATTGCATTTGGAGGATTTCAAGTAGTTTGCTGGACATTTTTCCTTTTCTCAGTTCTACGACCTGAAGCCTGGGCCTGTCCCCCAACCCTGCTTCCTCCTTAGAGAGGAAGTTGATCAAGCTATCACCATCTTACATGCAATCCCCACAGCCTAGGAGGCCAAAACTGGCTTCCTCAGAACCAGATCCTCCTTTATGTTTTAAAGTGAGTGTCATACACATAAGATGATTGAGATTATGATTATAACACAGTGGGTGGTATCAGGAAAACTATTCACATGGAGCCCAACTATAAATGGTGCAACATTACTAAATGTTTAAATATGCTTGGCTGTGGAAAACTCTAATAACAGCCATTTGTGTAAGCAGTTTAGCATTTATGCCCAAATTCATTTACATTATTCATTGATTTTGTTATTTTTTTCTTTTTACAATAAAGTATACATTTCTGCCAACTCTTCATCTTTCGCTTTATCATAGCGTTGCCATTTGCTCATCCAATGTGGTGGTTTGCTCATGCTTCAAAAACCTAAGGGCAACATTGCGCTACTTTTCCCTTATGTTCCTTCCACATCTGCAGCAACTCTTCCTGTTTACTTGTCTGAAAGCTCTTTTTCTCCTGCTAGTGAAACTGTGCTCGGCCGGGCGCGGTGGCTCACGCCTGTAATCCCAGCCCTTTGGTAGGCCGAGGCTGGCGGATCACAAGGTCAGGAGATCAAGACCATCCTGGCTAACATGGTGAAACCCCGTCTCTACTAAAAACACAAAAAATTACCCGGGTGTGGTGGTGGGCGCCTGTAGTTCCAGCTACTCAGGAGGCTGAGGCAGGAGAATGGCGTGAACCCAGGAGGTGGAGCTTGCAGTGAGCCGAGATTGCGCCACTGCATTCCAGCCTGGACGACAGAGAGAGACTCCATCTCAAAAAAACAAAAAAGGAATCTCAGCGGACTCACACTGGAGCAGACATCAAGGAGATGAACATAGGAGTAAAATCACAAGTCTATTATTCGACAAGTATGCAGGGATATAGTTGTAGGAAACCTGCAAATCGAAAATTCTTGGTGAAAGAGTCATGCAGGACTTCAGTGCAATTAGTTTAAAAGGTTTCATATTGGGCCGGGTGGCTCACGCCTGTAATCCCAGCACTTTGGGAGGCTGAGGCGGGTGGATCACCTGAGGTCAGGAGTTTGAGACCAGCCTGGCCAACATAGTGAAACCCCATCTCTACTAAAAATACAAAAAATTAGCTGGGCGTGGTGGCAGGTGCCTATAACCCCAGCTACTCAGGAGGCTGAGGTAGGAGAATCGCTTGAACCTGGGAGGCAGAGGATGCAGTGAGCCGAGATTGCGCCATTGCACTCCAGCCTGGGCAATAAGAGCGAAACTCCGCCTCAAAAAAAAAAAAAAAAAAAAAGAAAAAGGTTTTGTATTAAGGCCCATATTTAATGTCCTTTACATAGAGGCCTAATTCTGGCAAGTAAGCAGAGATCCTCGCAATTAGGTAACTGGTCTGGAGGCAGGTAACTTATCAGGACCTGGGCATAGGAAGATTGGAGATCAGTGTTGAAAAGTTCAGGCTCTGAGGCCAGATAGAAATGGTTACAGGAGAGGATGCAAGAGACTCCCAGCTGAGTTACCAGAACTAACCAGCAGCAAAAACGGCTGGAAAATGAGCCAGTTAGAGAGCACACTAGGGCTTCTTATTGTCTCCCCGCCTGGGACCAGAACTTGTCCCAAAATATGGGGGTAGATATAAACCTTCTACAAGGGTCGAATTACAAGTCTACCGAGAGGTTGGGGACCAAGGACAGGGGGCTTTTTCATATTGAGAGAGAGTTTGCAAAGGCTCTGGGATTGAATTTGTTTTTTTCAAACCATTTTATTCCAAATTTCAGACACACACAAAACTAAAGAGAGTAGTATTATATAATATACCCTGTGTACCTATCACATAGCTTAAACAATTCTGAACATTTTGTTTTATTGCTTCAAACATCCCTCCCACCAATTTTTTTAAGGTTCAGTTTTTAGTCTGCTGATTTTGATATCTTCCTTGGAAATGTGTCCCATTCTCATGACTTCAACTACTGCCTCAATGCATCTGAGCTCCAAGTGTGGAGCACCAGCTCCATCCTCTTGATGTGTCCTCAGCTACCTACTGGATTTGTCCATTTCAACATCCCATGGCACTTCTCTCCTATTGGTTGCCTTCTTGGCAGCCCCCCTAAATCGATCTTGTATCCTGCTATAGAACCTCACTTAATTGAGGTATGCTCTGGGGGAGACTGAGCTGCTCTCCAGCCCCAGAGATTAATCTTAATCAGTCTAAGCTATCTATGATAATATCATTCCCCCTTTCGGGTGATTGGTTTAGGAATGTGCATGTGAGGCAAGTCAGGCTAATGACACTTGATAGGAAATATGCTGGAAGTGGAGGATCCTAAATAGTTCCTCATAATCCTCGTAAGAATAGTTCCTCATAATCCTCATAAGAATGAGGACTATGAGAAAAGATACCCACTGTTCCTTTCTTGGACCCAGATTCCTGCAGTGTATCTCAGTTATGCCACTCACTACCTAGTGACTCTGGGAAAATTATTTAATATCCCTGTAACTCGGTTTCCTCATCTGTAAAATAGGATAATAGAACCAACTCATAGGGTTGCTGTGAGGACCAAAAGAATTAATATATGTAAAGTACTTAGAGCAGTCTTTTGCTTATCAAAATTACTGTGCAAATTTTAGCTATATTATTATTATTATTTTGTAAGGATGTGATGCTTGGAGCTATGACAGCCATTTGTGACCATGAAGGGACCAAACTAGAGGACAAAGAGCAAGTCACTATGCATGAAAGAGTGAAAATGTGGAAAGGACCTTAACCATTGATGATATTGTCAAGCTATTGAATTAAACAACCTTGGAACCACTCTACTCTTGAATTTCTCATTAAGTGTGATAGTAATTTTCCTTATTTTATGTGCCTCTTTTGGTTGAATTTTCTTTTCTTTTCTTTTTTTTTTAAACAGGGTCTCCCTCTGTTTATAAGTGGCTCACACTTATAATCCCAGCACTTTGGGAGGCCAAGGTGGGCGGATCACAAGGTCAACAGATCAAGACCATCCTGGCCAACATGGTGAAACCCCACCCCTACTAAAAATACAAAAATTAGCTGGGCATGGTGACACATGCCTATAGTCCCAGCTACTCAGGAGGCTGAGGCAGGAGAATTGCTTGAACCCGGGAGGCGGAGGTTGCAGTGAGCTGAGATCATGCCACTGCACTCCAGCCTGGCGACAGAGTGAGACTCCGTCTCAAAAAAAAAAAAAAAATTGTCTGGCTAATGCCTTGAAATTGCCCTCATTATCTTTGAAGTGGAAAGATAAAATAAGACATTAAAGATTAAAAGAATAATTCTTGGCCAGGTGCGGTGGCTCATACCTATAATCCCAGCACTTTGGGAAGCCAAGGTGGGTGGATCACCTGAAGTCAGGAGTTCAAGACTAGCCTGGCCAACATGGTGAAACCCCATCTTTACTAAAAAATACAAAAATTAGCCAGGCATGGTAGCGGGTGCCTGTAATCCCCGCTACTGGGGAGGCTGAGGCAGGAGAATCGCTTGAATCTGGAAGGCTGAGGTTGCAGTGAGCTGAGATCGTGCCATTGCACCCCAGCCTGGGTGACAAGAGTGAAACTCCATCTCAAAAAAAGAAAAAAAGGATAATTCTTTTCAGGCTGGGCATAGTGGCTCATGCCTGTAATCCTAGTCCTTTGGGAGGCCAAGGATGGGGGATCACTTGAGCCCAGGAGTTTGAGACCAGCCTGGGCCACACAACGAGACCCAGTCTCTACAAAAAAACTTAAAAATTAGCCAAGTATGATGATGCGCACCTGTGGTCACAGCCACTCTGGGGGCTGAGGCAGGAGGATTGCTTGAGTCTGGGAGTTTGAGGTTACAGTGAGCTATGATTGCACCACTGCACTCTAGTCTAAATCACAAAGCGTAATCCTGACTCAAAAAAAAAGAAAAATTCTGGCCGGGCGTGGTGGCCATGTCTATAATCCCAGCACTTTGGGAGGCCAAGGCAGGCGGATTACCTGAGGTCAGGGGTTTGAAACCAGCCTGGCCAACGTGGCGAAACCCCGTCTCTACTAAAAATACAAAATTAGCCAGGCATGGTGGCGCACGCCTGTAATCCCAGCTACTCGGGAGGCTGAGGCAGGAGAATCACTTGAAAGTGGGAGGCGGAGGTTGCGGTGAGCCGAGATCATGCCATTGCACTCCAGCCTGGGCGACAAGAGCGAGACTCTGCCTAAAAAAAGACAAAAAAAAAAAAAAATTCTTCAGAAAAGATAACTATTGAGTACTGGGCTTAATACTTGGGTGATATAATAATATGTACAACAAACCCCCCTGACATGTTTAGCTATGTAACAAACCTTCACACGTATCCCAAACTTAAAATAAAAATTAAAAAATGATTATTTTCAGAGTACTATTTAGAAAAGGATGCAAAATGGATAGACTAGGTGAGAAAATTCTCTACGTAGATTTATATTTATCGCTATATCTTAAGGTTAAATTTGACCCAGTAAATAGCTATAGAGAGGGAGAAAGCCATCTGCCAAAGCTTTTTTTTCATTGTATTATTTTGGAACTCAATTGTCTATCAATAAATTGGGATGGGCGCAGTGGCTCATGCCTGTAATCCCAGTACTTTGGGAGGGAGGCTGAGGTGGGCAGATTGCCTGAGGTCAGGAGGCCGAGACCGGCCTAGCCAACATGGTGAAACCCTGTCTCCACTAAAACTACAAAAAATTAGCTGGGCATGGTGGTGCACACCTGTAATCCCAGCTACTTGTGAGGCTGAGGCATGAGAATCGCTTGAACCTGGGAGGCGGAGGTTGCAGTGAGCCAATATCATGCCACTGCACTCCAGCCTGGGCGACAGAGCAAGAGTCTGTCTCGAAAAAAAAACAACAATAAATTGAGTATAATTTTCAAACTCTATCATAGTTATGTCTATCCACGAAGGACAACTATTTTGGTGATTTTGTAATACCAAATTCATACAATTTATAGCAAGGATATACACCAAATAAAGGTCATTGTTCATAATTTTATAGGTCAATTTTATAATTATAATAATTTCATAAGTCATAAAAGCATGTATTTATATTTTTGTTACTTTCTCCTGGACATGTTTCTTTGTGTGCTTTAGAAGATTACATACAACCACTGAAACAATTTTCTTTTACAATAACTTTGCAGTGTTACTTTTATTTACTTACTGTGGGGTGATTATATTATAAAGTTAAGCACTTTTGTGAATTTCAGTTGCTACATGAATATGCACATTTGTTCATATTTGGGCAACTGTATTATGGTTTGTTTGCTATTAATCACCATCATTCAGGACAATATAGAATAACCAACATAAAGTATTAGACATGATTGCTAGATTTTTTGCAAAATACTTTCTCAATGGGGACAAACAGCTGAATGGCCCCAGGAAACCTAATCTCTGTATCTCAAGCTGAAGTGAGTGAAAGTATATTGGATAGAAAATGCTATAAGATTACAGAAAAGAACAACTTAAATTAAAGCAATGTGTCTTATAATTTCCCAACACTTCAACAGAACTCAACACCAACTGGAAGCTAGTAATCAGACATAAGAGAAATATTTTTAAGCAAATTTCCTACCAATTAACAACCTGAACCACCTTCTGCAATCCCGCTAGTTTACTCACTATAGCCCCCTCTCTCCCTCCTCTATCATCTCTGCTGGTCACAACAGATTACAGGATCTCCTCTCTCTTTCCTGAGCTACAGTAGTAATGTTTTTGTGCTGCGCAATTTTATACTTAATTATATACTGTTTTGTGCTAGTCTCTAATTGTATCAGGTATGTTATGTAGTCTCTTCTCAACTAGACTGTAGTCCCAGAGGCTAGGACCATGTATCATACTTCTGTTATGGCTTTTTATGCTAAACATGGTAGGCACCCATTCATATCTTGTTGATTATTTATGGGAAAATCCAGAAAGAGCAATTGCTTCTGTACAACTATGGCTAGAGCTCAAAGCAAATGACTTCATTTCTGTGTGGGGTAGAAAGGACTCTCACTAGGCCAGACACAGTGGCTCATGCCTGTAATCCCAGCACTTTGGGAGGCTAAGGCGGGCGGGCGGATTGCCTGAGGTCAGGAGTTCGAGACCAGTCTGGCCAACATGGTGAAACCCCGTCTCTGCTAAAAATACAAAAAAATTAGCCAGGCATGGTGACGTGCACCTGTAATCCCAGCTACTCAGGAGGCTGAGGCAGGGGAATTGCTTGAACCAGGGAGGTGGAGGTTGCAGTGAGCCGAGATTGCACCACTGTACACCAGCCTGGGCGACAGAGCGAGGCTCCATCCATTTGATGTTTTCAAATTCATTCAGATCCTCTGGTTACAGTGAGCATAAATCTAATTAAGTTGGTTTAGCTACATAGACATCTATAATAAACAGACAGGAGGATTTCATAGAACCCAACTACAGGTTGGTGATTAAGACTGCATGTCTCTGCAACTGGGAACTGGGAGGTCAGAAACCAGTCTCTTTTTCTAAAAGCTGACATAGTCTGTCTTCTCTCCATTTCTCTGTCCAGCTGCTTCTGCCTCACGCACAGATGGAGGCTGGTTTCTCTCCTCTGTATGTGTATCAGCATGGCTACTCCAGCATCCACTTTCTACCTTACCCAAGACCCATGGGTAACTGACCCAGCCTTTACATCCCATTTCCAAATTTCTGGCAGAAAAAATATAATTGGCCTATAATGGGTTACATATTAATCCCTGGCCCAATCAGCTATCACCTGGATAGCAAGGCCTTTGCCATCTGATAGGCTTTAAGGGTTGTGGAAACAACCCTCAAAGTACAGAAAAGACACAGAAGGCAGGCAACTTGATGGATGCAACTACTACAGTTAAAGTCTAGAGAAAAAACTTTTGTGGGTGTATTCCCAGATCATAACCCCTTCCTCTGAGAATTTTACCCACTGCCCAGTGGGATGGGTCTCCAACAGATGCATTGGTACTAAATGACACTGGAGGTCTGGTCATTTGACCAGACCACAGTGGTCACTCTTCCTAAGTCAGGCCAAACTATTTTTTTTTTTCCTGGGAAATTTGATTTGAGACCAAGAAAATGTCCATCAGGCTAAGCTTGTATTTTGAGAGGAAATGCTGTCAACTCAGAGAGCTTTCAGGCCACCTTTCCCCATTCTGTGCCCAGAGAAGGAGAGAGAGCCAGTTAGTTGTGAGAGAAGAATGAAGCAGAGAGACTTAAAGGGGTAGGGCTGAGAGAAAGGAGCCAGCTCTGCCTGGATTCTTCAAGGCTAAGAGTTTCTGATTCCAGAAGCCCTTGAGTTTTGTGAGATATCTCCACATTCTTTTTTTGCTTAAATTAGCTTGAGTTGATTTCCGTTATTTGCAACCAAAATAGTTGTAACTGAGACATCCAGATTAAAAGTAAGAAAAAGGATTCCTACACTTGTCCATTGAGACAAGTCAGTTGTATCAAGATGCCACTATTTCATGGCCATGAAAAGTTTCTAAATTTATCTGTAGACTCACATATCTGCATGGCTATACAGTACATCCGTTGGTGACTCATGAGGATTAAATAGCATGGGAGGCCTTTGTTACCTGATTCTTAATTGGGTGTTAGATTATTTCTTTTCTTTTTAAAAATGCAGCTGTGAGGGCTGAGTATGGTGGCTCATGCCTGTAATCCCGGCCCTTTGGAAAGCCAATGCGAGAGGATAGCTTGAGCCCAGAAGTTCGAGACCAGCCTAGGCAAGACTGGGAGATCCTACCTCTAAAAAAATAAAAAATTAGCCAGATGTGGTGGTGCACACTTACAGTCCCAGCTACTCGGAAGGCTGAGGTGGGAGGATCACTTGAGCTCGGGAGGTGGAAGTTGCAGTAAGCTCTGATAGTGCCACCACATTCCAGCCTAGATGACACAGAGAGATCCTGTCTCAAAAGAAAAAAAAAAAGAAAAAAAAAAAAAAAGCAGCTGTGCTTGGGATAGATGATTTCTTGAGAGAACAAATTGTGAAGGAAAAATGGCCTTGAATTTTTTGTCATTTAATATATGTATTATTATATGTGATGTTTGTTTTAGATTTTTTTGGCATGACTACTCATAAACAAATATTTTAGTTTTCAAAGCGCATTTGTACACATTCTCTCATTTGACCTTCACAATAGTCCTCTAAGAAAGTATTGTGATATCATTCCTATTTCATAAATGAAGAAACTGAGGCTCAGCGACATCAAGTTTGATCAAGTGATCAGTGACACTGATCAAGTTTAATGTCATTAATCTAACAAGGATACAACACCGACTCAAAACCAGTGCTGTTTCTGTACTCATATTTCATCTTTGTCTTCTTATAGCAGGAGTTTTAAGATGGTTCTGGTTTTTGTTTTCCCTTTAGAAACTATTTTTTTCTATTGAAGTATAAAATGGATACCAAAAAGTGCATAAATCATAAGTGTATAAAGCTCAATGAATTATCACAAACTGTACACACCATGTAACCACCAACAAGGCATGAAATTGGTCATGACTGGCACCCCAGAACTCCCCTTCTGCCCCCTCCCAATAGCTATTCTCTCCTTCTTCCCCAAAGGAAATCACCTTCTTGATTTTTAATATCATAGATTTGCCTGTTTACAAACTTTATATAAATGGAATCATGCATACAGAGAAGAGTAGCATGGCCCCTGTGGAAGAATGACATGCAAATTTATGAAGCATTCATTAAAAAATAAATATATATATAAATAAATAAATGGAATCATGCATTATGGATACTTTTGTGTTCAACTTCTTTTATTCATGTGAGATTTGCTTGCATTTAAGTGGGTAACAGTACATTAATTTCTATTCCTACATTGTATTCCATTTTATGAATACAGTATGATGCATGCATCCATTCTATTATCTATAAATACTTGAACTGTTTCCAGTTTGGGGCTATAATGAATGATACTGCTATGGTCATTCATGAATATATCTTTTAGTACACCACATATATGCCCTATTAAGTAAATACCTAGGAATGAAATTGCTAAGTCAAAAGTTCAGACTTAATAGCTACTCCTGGCAGTTTTCCAATGTGGTTAGATCAATTTATGCTTCCACTCCTCTGATACAGAAAAATTTCAGTTGCTCCATATTCTCATCAACACTTGGTGTTTTCTGCTTTTAACTTTAGCCATCCTAGTGAGTGTGTAATGGTATATCTCAGTATAATTTAAACTTGCTTTTCCCTGATTTCTCTTTTTTTTTTTTTTTTTGAGACGGAGTCTCGCTCTGTCGCCTAGGCTGGAGTGCAATGCCGCGAACTCAGCTCACTGCAAACTCCACCTCCCAGGTTCACGCCATTCTCCTGTCTCAGCCTCCCGAGTAGCCGGGACTACAGGCGCCCACCACCACGCCCAGCTAATTTTTGTATTTTTAGTAGAGACGGGGTTTCAGCATGTTAGCCAGGATGGTCTCGATCTGCTAACCTCACGATGTGCCCGCCTCGGCCTCCCAAAGTGCTGGGATTACAGGCGTGAGCCACCACACCCAGCCGCTTCAGTGTTTATTTAATTTTATTTAATTTTATTTATTTATTTATTTATTTATTTATTTATTTTGAGATGGAGTCTTGCTCTGTCGCCCAGGCTGGAGTGCAGTGGCGCAATCTCGGCTCACTGCCAGCTCTGCCTCCCGGGTTCATGCCATTCTCCTGCCTCAGCCTCCTGAGTAACTGGGATTACAGGCGCCCGCCACCACGCCTGGCTAATTTTTTGTATTTTTAGTAGAGATGGGGTTTCACCATGTTAGCCAGGATAGTCTCGATCTCCTGACCTCGTGATCCACCCGCCTGGGCCTCCCAAAGTGTTAGGATTACAGGCACGAGCCACCGCGCCCGGCTTTTCTCTGATTTCTAATGAGTTTGAGTACATTTTTATGTTCATTGGTCATTTGACTATCCTCTTTTGTGAAGAGCCTATTCAAGATTTTGCCCATTTTTCTACTGGTTTATAGGAATTCTTTATGTATTCTGAACATAAGCTCTTTGTAATATGCATTGTAAATATCTTCTCTTCCTCTGTGGTTTGCATTTTTAGCTTTGAATTTTTGACTTCAAAGAAATGGAGACATCTTATTTGCATTTTTCTACTTCTTTTAAAAACATAATGATTTTGATTATTTGGGATAAAATCCAATGGAACCATATGCTCAAATGGCATTTCTCTCTCTCTCTCTGTTTTAGTCAGGCCCCAAAAGCTGAGACCAATCCATTGGGGACTAGTACTCCCACAGTCACTCTGGACCTGTTAAGATCATAAACACACTTCTGGCTTTCATGAACCCATCATTGACCTTCAAAGTATGAGGAGGTTGAGGTAGAAAGAGCGAGAGTGAGGATTTCTTTAGAAAGTGCTTTCTCCTCCCCTGACTTTCACATGCGGGCAGGGAGAAAGGTGCCTCCTCTCCTCACCTCAAGCCAAAGGAAAGGTGCCTCAAGGAGACCTCCCAGAATTTGTCCCCTGGAGTTTCAGGAAGAAAGACTTGGGTCTGATCCTCGCCAAGTATGAAGGTAGAAAAAATGGCCAAAGGTTCACCTGTTCGCAAGGTCACATTGGGTGTAAACTGGACTTTCTTTTCTTTTTTTGTTTTTTGAGACAGAGTCGGTCACCCAGCCTGTAGTGCAGTGGTATGATCTCAGCTCACTGCAACCTCTGCCTCCAAGGTTCAAGCGATTCTTCCGCCTTAGCCTTCTGAGTAATGGAGACTACAGGCACCTGCCACCACGCCCAACTAATTTTTGTATTTTTAGTAGAGACAGGGTTTCACCATGTTGGCCAGGCTGGTGGACTTTCATTTACAGTGGGTAAAGGAAAATATTCCCAGGGAACAAAGTGGAATCCACAAAAAGTGCTGGATGTCTCTGTTTTGTTGTTGTTGTTGTTGTTTTTGAGACAGTCTTACTCTTCGCCCAGGCTGGAGTACAGTGGTCCAATCTCTGCTCACTGCAACCTCCACCTCCCAGATCAAGCGATTCTCCTGTCTCAGCCTCCCGAGTAGCTGGGATTACAGGCATGTGCCACCATGCCTGGCTAATTTTTGTATTTTCAGTAGAGATGGGGTTTCACCATGTTGGCCAGGCTGGTCTCAAACTACTTATCTCAAGTGATTCTCCTGCTTCGGCCTCCTAAAGTACTGGGATTACAGGCGTGAGCCACCACACCCAGCCTCAGCTTGTTGTCTGTTGCTATAATATAATACCACATTGAGTGATTTATAAAGAAAAAAGATTTATTTGGCTCACGGTTCTGGAGGCTGGGAAGTCTGAGGTGGAGAGGCCACATCTGGGGAGGGTCTTGCCATTTTATCCCCTGGCAGAAGGTGAAAGGGCAAGAGAGTTCATGAGACAGAGAAAGGGAGCCAAACTCCTGTGATAACGAGCCCACTCCTGTCATCTGCATTAATCAACTCATGAGGACTAACGCCTGTTGAAGTTCCCACCTTTCAACACTGTTACACTGGCAATTAAATTTCAACATGAGTACCCGAAACCGGGTAATTGGAAAAAAATGTTTCAACATGAGTTTTGGAGGAGACATGTAAACCACAGCACTGCCCCTGGCCCCTCAAACTTCGTGTCCTTCTTATAAACAAAACACTTTCATTCTATCACCAAAGTCCCAAAAGTCTTAACTAATTTCAGCATCAACTCAAAATTCCAAAGAGTCTCATCTAAATTAGATATGAATGAAAGCCAGGTGTGGTGGCTTACACCTGTAATCCCAGCACTTTGGGAGGCTGAGGCAAGTGCATCACTTGAGCTCAGGAGTGTGAGACCAACCTGGGCAACATGGTGAAATCCCGTCTCTACGAAAAATACAAAAATTAGCTGGGTGTGGTGGCGTGCGCCTGTAGTCCCAGATATGCAGGAGCTGAGGCAGGACAATTGCTTTAGCACAGGAGGTAGAGGTTGCAATGAGCTGAGATGGCACCATTGCACTGCAACCTGGGTGACAAGAGTGAAGCCCTGTCTCAATAAATAAATAAATAAAATGAAATAAATTAGATATGAATGAGACTCAAGGCACAATTCATTCTGAGGCAAATTCCCTCCAGCTGTGAGCCTGGGAAATCACAACATTATCTTTTTCCAAAATACAATGGTGCGACACACATAAAATACACATTCCCGTTCTAGAGGGAAGAACTAGACAAAAAAGGAGGGTTAACTGGTCCTAAGCAAGTACAAAACCCATCAGAAAAAAACAACATTAAGTCTTAAAGAATAATCTCCTTTGACTTCATGTCCCATATTCTGGACACACTGATGTGTGGGTTGGCCCTCAAGACCTCAGGCAGCCCCACCCCTGTGGCTTTCGTGGGCTCAGTCCACTCAGCAGGTCTCACAGGTTGAAGTCTTGTGCTCGTGACTCTCTCAGGCTGGCATTGTACATTTGTAGCTCTACAGTTCTGGGGCCTCATTGGTGGTCCTGCTCCCACAGCTCCACTAGGCATTACTCTAGGGGGGACTCTGCGGTGGCTCAGCCCTATGACAAGTCTCTGTCTGGACCCACAGTCTGTCCATGACATCCTTTGGAATCTAGGTGGAGGAAGCTATGCCCTTATAACTCTTGCATTCTATGCATCTGTTGAATGAGCAGCATGTGGATGCTGTCAAGGCTTACCAGTTATAGACTCTGAAGCAGTGGGTGGAGCCACACCTGGGCCCACTTGAGCCGTAGCTGGGGCAGCTGAGGAAGGCTATTGGGATCAGAGACCTGTGGCAGCCCTGGGAAGGAGCTTGCGGAAGGTGTCCCAGGCCTATCCCCTGAAACCTCCTATAGCTCTGGGCCTGTGCTGTAAGGGGCAGCCTTGTAACTCTCTGAGATGCCTTCAGGGTATTTTTCCCACTGTTTTGGTAACTAGCACCTGGCTCCCTTCTATCTACGGTAAGCTCTTTAGCAAATGGTTGCTTGGCCACAGCATTGGTTTGCTCTCCTAAAAAATGCCTTTTCACTCTCTACATGACCAGCCTGCAAATTTTCCAAATTTTTCTATTCTGCTTCACTTTTAAATATAAATTCCTGGCTGGATGCAGTGGCTCACGCCTGTAATTCCAGCACTTTGGGAGGCCGAGGCGAACGGATCACTTGAGGTCAGGAGTTTGAGACCAGCCTGGCCAACATGACGAAACCCCATCTCTACTAAAAATACAAAAATTAGCTGGACTTGGTGGCATGCGCCTTTAATCCCAGCTGCTTGGGAGGCTGAGGCAGGAGAATCACCTGAACCTGGGAGGCAGAGGTTGCAGTAAGCTGAGATTGTGCAGCTGCACTCCAGCCTGCATGACAGAGAGACTCCATCTCCAAAAAAAAATTATAAATTTAAGTTCATGTCTTTCCTCTTGCATCTCACTGTATGTGACTAAAAGTAGACACATAGCAGCCCAGATGCTTTGCTGTTCAGATATTTTTTCCTGCCAGATATCCTAGTTCATTGCTCTTAAGATCTGCGTTCCATAAAGTTCTTGGACACTGACACAATTTTGCCAAATTTTTGCAACTGCACAACAAGAATGGCCTTTACTTCAGTTTCCATCACCTTCTTCCTCATTTCCACCTGAGACCTCATCAAAATGGGCTTTACCATTCATATTTCTACCAACGTTCTGATCACAGCCATCGATTAATCTCTAAGAGTTTTCCCTACAGCTCTTCTCCTGAGTCCTCATCAGAATCTCCCTTTATGCTCCATTCACAGCAATCCAGGCTTTTTCTAGCCTGTTCCTCCAAATTCTTCAAGCCTCTACCCATCATCCAGTTCCAAAGACACTTCCAAATTTTCAAGCATTTGTTATAGCAACAGCTCCACTTCTTGGTACCAATTTTTGTAGTCTGTTTTCCACAGCTATAACAGAATACCACAGACTGGGTAATGTATTAGGGAAAGAGATTTATTTGGCTCATGGTTCTAGAGGCTGGGAAGTCCAAGACTGAGGGGCTGCATCTGGTCAAGGTCTTCTTGCTGCATTATCGCTTGTCAGAAGGTGGAAGAGCAAGAGAGTGCACGAGACAGAGAGAAAAGGGAGCCTGCAAGCCTATAATAACTAATCCACTCCTGTGATAATGGCATTAGTCCATGACCTAATCTGGATTAATGGCAATTACATTTCAACATGAATGTTGGAAGAGACATTCAAACCATTGCACCTGGGATGAACTGAAGAGAAATCTTGCCTCCTCGCTCCTCAAGGAGTGAAGGAACCACCAGAAGCCCAAATTGAGGAAGTCATCAAAAGCTGACAGCCAGAGAAGTGTTGTCTGCATCAGGGAACTGCAGTCAGGGTAGGTGGGGAGAGAGGGGTGACCTGGGAGAGAGAGTCAGCTTTGGGCATTTTCCATTCCCAGAGGGCACTGATGCCAGAGGACACTGTACTAGGTATAAAAGACTGTTTGCCTTTTCCCCTAATCCCCTTTCCCCACTGGTACAGGGTGGAGAGGTCAGAAACAGCAGTTAGCAAGTTCAGGAGGTGGTATGGGAGGAGAGGAGTGGCTGACAAGCCTGCCTCTCCTACCTCTGGCTCTGATGCTTGAGGCAGCCCTGAGCTGGAGAATCAGAGAAGATTTAGCTTTGAACACATTTGGAATTTTGAAACTGCCCTGGACAAAACTGGAGTTATGTGACTATAAGCCTGGACTGGACTCTTCTACAAATTCTCTTCTCAGCTGTTTCTATTCTGAAGCTTAATCCATCTATTGAGTTTTCAATTTCAATGATTAAAATTTTCATCTCTAGAAATTCTCTTTGGCTCTTTATCATATTGGCTTAACTATTTTTATAGTCTTTTGTTCCTTGCTCATATTTTGAAACCACCCTTTTATTTCTTTAAATATACAAAACAGTAATTTGATGTCGGATCTGACAATTTCAACATCTGAAGTCTTTGCAGATTTGATTTTGCTGTTTAGTGTTTTTTTGTTTGTTTGTTTTGTTTTTTGTTTTTTTGTTTTTTTTGATTTTTTGAGACGGAGTTTCGCTCTCTTGTTGCCCAGCCTGGAGTGCAATGGCTCACTGCAATCTCCGCCCCCCAGGTTCAAGAGATTCTCCTACCTCAGTCTCCCAAGTAGCTGGGATTACAGGCACCTGCCACTACGCCCGGCTAATTTTTGTACTTTTAGTAGAGATGGGGTTTCACCATGTTGGCCAGGCTGGTCTCGAACCCCAGATCTCAGGTGATCCACCTGCCTTGGCCTCCCAAAGTGCTGGGATTACAGGCATGAGCCACCTAGCCTAGCCGATTTTGCTCTTTAGTTTTGGCTATTTCTTGGCTTTGAGTGCCTTATTTCTTTGTGTCATTAGATCTTTCACTGTGAGCTGAATCACTGGCTTTAGCTTTTTTTTTTTTTGAGACAGAGTCTTGCTCTGTCACCCACACTGGAGTGCAGTGGCGCAATCTCGGCTCACTGCAAGCTCTATCTCCTGAGCTCACGCCATTCTCCTGCCTCAGCCTCCCGAGTAGCTGGGACTACAGGTGCCCGCCACCACACCCTGGCTAATTTTTTTTGTATTTTTATTAGAGACAGGGTTTCACCATGTTAGCCAGGATGGTCTCGATCTCCTGACCTCATGATCTGCCCACCTTGGCCTCGCAAAGTGCTGGGATTACAGGCATGAGCCACTGCGACTGGCCAGCCTTAGCATTTTATTGGCAGGATTTCTTTGAGGTCCAGGTTGAAATTGCAATCCTCTTGCCTATTTACTGAAGGAACTACCAGCCTGGGACCACTTCAAGTTATATGACTCTATTAGTCTGTTTTCACATTGCTATACAGCTGTGAGTCAATTAAACCTCTTTTCTTTATAAATTACCCAGTCTCAGACCTGAGAATATGGCAGACCTGAGACTGGGTAATTTATAAAGAAAAGAGGTTTAGTTGACTCGCAGTTCCACATGGCTGGGGAGGCCTCAGGAAACTTACAGTCATGGCAGGAGGGGAAGCAAGGCACATCTTACATGGTGGCAGGAGGTGGTGGGGGCAGGGATGGGGAGTGCCACACTTTTAAACCATCAGATCTCATGAGAACTTACTATCATAAGAACAGCATGGGGGAAATCTGCCACCATGATCCAATTACTTCCCACCAGCTGCCTCCCCTGACACATAGGGATTATAATTTGAGATGAGATTTGGGTAGGGACACAGAGCCAAACCATATAAATGATCATTTTAGGTTTTCAAACCTCATAGGGAGCATGCTATTGGACTAAAAATCCACTTGGAGGCCAGTCTGTGGTAGCAAATGCCCAGGGGGGAATTTTTCTATCTTGTTCTCCTTACCCAGAGTCAAGTTCAAGATAAGCAAATTGTTTGCTGTTCACCACTTTTTTTTTTTTTTTTTTTTTTTGAGACGGAGTTTTGCTCTTGTTGCCCAGACTGGAGTGCAATGGCATGATCTCAGTTCACTGTGACCTCTGCCTCCTGGGTTCAAGCGATTATCCTGCCTCAGCCTCCCAAGTAGCTGAGATTACAGGCATCCGCCACCATGCCTGGCTAATTTTTGTATTTTAGTAGAGACAGGGTTTCACTATGTTGGTCAGGCTGGTCTTGAACTCCTGACCTCAGGTGATCCACCCACCTCGGCCTCCCAAAGTGCTGGAATTACAGGCATGAGCCACTGCGCCCAGCCTGCTGTTCACTTCTAAGTGGTAAGTCTATTTCTCTCTGGGATTTGGGGCAGGGAGTTCTCAGCTTTATGGGGACCCTGTAGTAGACTCTCTACTTGGGTAGGCCCTAGGTATTATCTTCTGTCCCCCAAACACTGTGCAGCCTTCAGAGTAGAAGTTCAAGGTCTCCAGAGTTCTTCAGAAACCTTAGGACTAAGCCATCTTTGGTACTCACTTTACCTCTTAAGATTCCTGCTTTCACTTCAGTTTAGGCCTCAGTAGGTTTCCTTGTAACACAGCAGTCAGGAAGACCTTTTAAATATTTAAATATTGCTTTTTGTTCATTTGTTCCAGGAAAAACCCCAAGTGGGGATTTATCAAACCTTTTATAGCCCTTTGACTACTCACCAAACCTGTGTCACTTTTCTCCTGGGCACACATACTTCTGTAAATCTGAAGTAGACCCCTTCATGTTTGAAAGAGACCCAATGACTTTTGTTATCTTGGAGTAACTGGGTATAATGGCTTAGTTTTCACATGGACAGGGTCTGTAAAATATGATAACAAGGCTGGGCGCGGTGGCTCACGCCTGTAATCCCATCACTTTGGGAAGCCGAGGTGGGTGAATTACCTGAAGTAAGGAGTTTGCCACCAGCCTGGCCAACACGGTGAAACCCCATCTCTACTAAAAATACAAAAATTAGCTGGGCATGGTGGTGGGTGCCTGTAATCCCAGCTACTTGGGAGGCTGAGGCAGGAGAATCACTTGAACCCAGGAGGAGGAGGTCGCAGTGAGCTGAGACCGCACCATTGCACTCCATCCTGGGCAACAAAAGCAAAACTCCGTCTCTAAAAAAATATATATATATATGATGACGAATAGGATTACTTTCATAATGACACATGCTGACCTCAGCTTCATCTAAATATTGATCTCATACTCTTCACAATTCAGTGACTACCTATAGATGCCTTTAACATTTCTAAAGAAACATTACAAAACTAGTGATAATGCTTCTAAATTACTGAAGTTATCTTGCAGAGGAGTGAATTGAGGCCACAGTGAAATGTAGCATTCATCAACATACATTCAAGTAAAATGTTGTAGCACTCCTCAACATATATTCAATAAATATGTTCAATACAAGTGGAAGTTTGCAGCAGTGAGGTCAAAGAAGGCAAAGAGAGTAGAGAACATCTGCCTGGGAATGTAGGGTAACTGCAACTCCTCGAGCATCTGCAGTCCCTTAACAGCACTGCAGATAACTCCAAGTGGGGATTTATTTTTATTTTTGTAGAGACGGGGTCTTGCTATGTTGCCCAGGCTGGAATTGAACTCCTGGGCTCAAGCAGTCCTCCTCCCTTGGTCTCCCTAAGTGCTGAGATTACAAGAATGAGCTACCATGTCTGGCCTGCCATAGCTATTACATTAACAAACACACTCAAGTGTCTTAGTCCATCTCTGCTGCTATAATAAAATACCTTAGACTGGGTAGTTTATAAACAACAGAAATTTGTTGCTCACAGTTCTAGAGGCTGGGAAGTCCAAGATCAAGGTGCCAGCAAATTTGGCGTCTAATAAGGGCTGCTCTCTGCTTCAAAGGTGGTGCCTTCATGGCAGGGCACAGTGGCTCACATCTGTAATTCCAGCACTTTGGGAAGCCAAGGCAGGCAGATCACTTGAGATCAGGAGGTCAAGACCAGCCTGGCCAACATGGCAGAAACCCTGTCTCTACTAAAAATACAAAAATTAGCTGGACGTGGTGGCACGCATCCTATAATCCCAGCTACTCAGGAGGCTGAGGCAGAAGAATCACTTGAACCCAGGAGGCTGAGGTTGCAGTGAGCAAAGATCACACCACTGCACTCCAGCCTGGGCAACAGCGTGAGACTCTGTCTCAAAAAATAAAAATAAATAAATAAATAAAACTTATCTGGGCAACAATTTAAATTTTTTGAATACATATTAGATAATACTACTTTATTAATGCACAATTTTTTTGTGTGAGATAATAATATTGTGGTTATATAGTAAAATGTTCTAATTCTTAGGAGATATATACTCGGTGCTTAGGGGTAAAGTTTCATGATATCTTTAACTTACTTTCAAGTGATTTAACAAAAAAATACAGATAGTTAGAGGCAGATAGATAAGCAAATGCTATAAAAGTTAATGATAGGTGAGTCTAGGTGAATGGTATATCAGTACTCGTTGTATTATTGTTTTCAACTTTTTATAGATTTGGCATTTTTCAAAATAAAAAATTTGGAAGGCCAGGCGCAGTGGTTTATACCTGTAATCCCAGCACTTTGGGATGCCAAGGTGGGAGGATCACTTGAGACCAGGAATTCAAGAGTTTGAGACAAGTCTGAGCAACATAGCAAGATCCTGTCTCTACAAAAGTGAAAAAATAAGACCAGGCGTGATGGCTCACACCTGTAATCCCAGCACTTTGGGAGGCCAAGGAGGGCGGATCACAAGGTCAGGAGATCAAGACCATCCTGGCTAACACAGTGAAACCCCGTTTCTGCTAAAAATATAAAAAATTAGCCTGGCGTGGTGGCAGGCGCCTGTAGTTCCAGCTACTGAGGAGGCTGAGGCAGGAGAATTGTGTGAACCCACGAGGCGGAACTGGCAGTGAGCCGAGATTGCGCCACTGCACTCCAGCCTAGGGGACAGAGCAAGACTCGTCTCAAAAAAAAAAAAAGTAAAAAAATAAAGTTATCTAGGTATGGTGGTGCACGCCTGTAGTCCCAGCTGCTAGGTAGGCTGAGGCAGGAGAGTCCCTTGAGGCCAGAAGTTCATGATTACAGTGAGCTATGATTGTACCACTGCACTCCAGCCTGGGAGACCTAAAAAAGGAAAAGAGAAAACAAAACAAAAAATACTTTGGAAAGTTTGTGAAAATCTGTCATGCTTCTGAATTGCGCCTTGGAATTTACACTGAAGAGACAAGCAATGAATTACACAGTGATGGGAAACTACCACATTAAATGTTTATGTCATTCTCTTACAAAGCTTGTGATTTTTTTTGTAGGTGTGGTATTATTCAATTAAAAGCTGTAAAAAACAGAGAGAGAGAGAAAAAATTACCAAAGGTCACATAGCTTACTGGTGGCAGAGCTGAGATAGAAACTCTCATGCTCACACTCCCTTCCTTTATGGAGAGGAAAAAAGCCTCAGGCTTGTTATGCTCCGAAATCAAATAACCTAGTTCCCAATTTTGCAGAGGGTCGACCTTAAAAATAATTTTGAAACAATTCTTAAATACTAAAGATAGTCACATAAAAAAAAGGAAAAGAATGCTTTAAAAACACTGTTCCATTGAGCCAAGCTTGAAAATATGTTTGAGATTTATAAGAGGATTTGAGGATTTAATAAAATCGTGATTTAAAAACAAGAGAACAAGAGGCTCTTTGATATGGATTTAACAAGAGTTAAGGAACAGTTAGGAAAGACTCACTTCCAGGTAGTCTAATTAGTATGAAACATTTGTGGGGAAAAATTAATCACTGAAGCAAATAATTATTCTGAAAAACAATATGATTTTATAAACATCACTGCCTTACACCGACTGACAGATCTTTGCATTTCTTGCCCAGCGTTTCACAAGTCTGTTCTCAGACCTCTTCTGCTCTTTGCTCTTTCTCAGCCTCTCATATGCTCCCCTTTCCTTATCCAATAACTCAATGCCAATGTCTCCTAAAATCTGTATCTCTGGTGTTAAGCTCTTGCTAGGCTTTGCAAGTACATTTTCAACTGCCTCTGGATCTGCGCTAGGGTATCCAGTTGCCATCTTAAACTCAAAACAAATTCGTCATCCTCCCTTAAGATTTTTTTTTTTTTTAAGATGGACTCTCACCCTGTCACCCAGGGTGGAGTGCAGTGGCACCATCTCAGCTTACTGCAACCTCTGCCTTCCGAGTAGCTGGGAGAATGGGCACGTGCCACCACACCAGCATAATTTTTGTATATTTAGTAGAGATATGGTTTTGCCATGTTGGCCAGGCTGGTCTTGAACTCCTGACCTCAAGTGATCTGCCTGCCTTGGCCTCCCAATGTTCTGGGATTATAGGCATGAGCCATCACACCTGGCCCCCCTTAAGATTTGATTCTCCTTCTAATTTCTCTGTTTCTGTTCGTGACACCATCATCTTCTCAGTTATCAGCTCTAACCCTTGGAATTTTCTTTTTAATCCTGCCTTCTCTCTGCCCTATATGTTTTCAAAATTCTGTGTGTTCTACTTCCATGGTGCCATGCAGGTTTGCTCCATTCTTTCACTTCCTGTTATCTACTCTAATTACCTCTAACCCAGGGTTTTCCCAAGTAGAGTGCAATAGATATTTTGGACAAGATCATTCTTTATTGTGAGAAGCTGTTCCATGCATTGTAGGATGTTTAACAGCATCTTTGACCTCTACCCACTGATAATTGCACCCCCCTCAGTTGTGAAAATCAAATATATCCCCAGACATTGCCAAATATCCCCTGAGGAAAAAAATCTTAATCCCCAGTTGAGAGCTACTGCTCTAACCAAATAATTGCCATAGCCTTCTGTTAGAAAGATCTTCCTATTTGTTGGGGTCCTATCACCAATTCATTCCAGACCTTTCTACTGGTTTAGTCTTCTTAATGTTTAGCTCTGATCCTATTATTTCCCTTTAGTGGTTCCCTCCCGTCTACATAGTAATCCACAAATTCCTTTTAAGCATTCCTACTATACGGTCTTCACCTATACCTCAGTCATATTTCCCACCGCTACTCTCTACATTACTTGTTCCAACTTTGTGACCTCTGAAACTTTGCCTATGATATTGATTTATTCCTTATGTATTCATTCAGCAAATATTTATTGAACACTTATTAAATATTAGGTACTATTTTTGGCATTGAAGCTATTAAGTGAGACATGGCTCCTGCCTTCAAGGAGCTTAACATTGAGTGGTAGAAGATTAACAGTGGTCTTGCCAACAGTTGCTATGGCCTGTCTAGCATCCCCATCCACTTTTCTATTTTGGAAAATAATTTCCATAAGATTCATCTAGGACTGACCTTCCCAAACTTCCTCTTCCTACCATGAAAGGGCTGAATGCATAATCCAGGCCTGATCAGTCAAGGACACCATCTTTCTCTGGCTACACTGATTGGTTCAGGGGTGGGAATGTGATCCAAGCCAGGCCAATCAGAATGCAAACCTTGAACTTTGCTGCTGTGCACTAGGGTTACCAAGCTGTTAGAACATGTCTTAGTTGGGTGCAGTGGCTCACACCTGTAATCCCAATACTTTAGGAGGCCATGGCAGAAGGATCACTTGAGGTCAGGAGTTCAAGATCAGCCTGGGCACTATAGTAAGACCTCAACCCTACAGAAAAAAAAAAAAAAAAAAAGAGCGAGAGAGAACATGTCTTGGACATTTGGTGGGAATAGTCTCTGCCACATGGAGAGAGAGCCTGTCCTAGGGACAGACAGATATAGTGTATTCTACTGTAATTTTTTGAGCCCTTGGAGACAGTTATTCCTGAGGTAAATCCCAAAATTACCCCCCGGAATTATTAGTTATTTAAGCCCCAAATTCCTTTCTAAGCAACCCTGCGCTCTCCAAGGGTTTTCTGTCTCAGTGAATGTCACTGCTCTCCATACAACTGGCAAACTAGACCCCGAGGAGTTATCCTGAACACTTGCTTCTTTCTCACCCCCATCTCCAGTCCATCAACAAGTCTCTTTTTTTTTTTGAGATGGAGTCTCACTCTGTCGCCCAGGCTGGAGTGCAATGGCAAAATCTTGGCTTACTGCAACCTCTGCCTCCTGGGCTCAAGCGATTCTCCTGCCTCAGCCTCCTGAGTAGCTGAGATTACAGGCACGTGCCACCATGCCCAGCTAATTTTTGTGTTTTTAGTAGAGATGGGGTTTCACCACGTTGCCCAGGCTGGTCTTGAACTCCTGACCTCAGGTGATCCATCCGCCTCGGCCTCCCAAAGTGCTGGGATTATAGGTGTGAGCCAACGTGCCTGGCCCCATCGCCAAGTCTTATCAAAATTCATCAACCATCCACTTCTTTCATCACCTGCTAGTGAGCTGCTAATCCAAAATCTTCTCATGTATCTTTTGGGAGGCTCCAACACACTGATGTATCTTCATCATCTCTGGACCCTATCCAATCTCCTTTTCCACCAAAGCTAGAGTAATATTTTCAAAATGCAAATCTGATCAAATTATTACCTCCTCCCTTATTACTTTCCCATTCTTCCTATTGTCCATCCTCATTTGGTGCCTCCCTCCCTTTCACTCTCCATGCTCCAGCCACATAGGCTTCTTACAGCCATTTTTTCTCTCTCCAAGTTCCCTCCTAAACAACAGCATCTTTGCATACACTAAGTCCTCTGCCAGGAATATTCTCCTCCTTTCGTTTCACTAATTAACATATATATATCTTTTAGAAATCAGCTCAAGCATTGCTTCCTCAGAGAAGCTTCCATCCTTTCACTAAATAAAATCCAAAATTCTTACTATGTTCTATTAATTAATTGGGATGAATTAATCAGGACTTACTTTGCAGATAATTGAGGTGACTTTACTAGTAAATGGTAATACATGAAATGGAATATAATCTAAGGAATTAAGTGCTTGCAAAAATATTGGAAGGGATTGTATGCAGATTCTAGGCTATGCCTCCAGGAAGGAGTCTGCTACAGTCTAAATGTTGGTGTCCCCTCAATATTCATATGTTGGAACCTAATACCCAATGTGATAGAAATAGGATATGGGGCTTTTGGGAAGTGATTAAGTCATGAGGGTTTCCCCTCATAAACTAGATTTAGTGCCCTTATAAAAGAGGCTTGAGAAAGCTTTCTTGCCCATTCCATCATATGAGGGCACAGTGTTCGTCTCTTCTGCCATGTGAGGACACCACAACAAAGTGCCATCTTTGAAGCACATAAAAAAAGGAAGTCACATGAGCAATGGTATAGATATTACAAATCTCTACCTTCACCACCTTCCTGGTACTTTCATCTCTACCTTCTATAATCCCACTCTTTCCCAGTTCTTCACAGTTCTCAGTGAGAAAAATACAAAGGTAAGATCAAGAGTGAGAATTCACAAGGAGTGCCCCAAATAGGTCCAAGAGGGGAGAGTTGGGAAACCTGAGTTGAGGGCAAGGAAAAGTGAAGACCAGAAGTAGGTTGCAAAGTTATAGGGGTGAGTACTGATCCAAATTCAGGGAAACAGCAGTTCCAGAAACAGAGCTAAAGGGCAGATAACACATTAATGATGTTCTATATAAAGAATCCTACAGGCCAGGCACTGTGGTTCATACCTGTAATCACAACACTTTGGGAGGTGAAGGTGGGCGGATCACCTGAGGTCAGGATTTCGAGACCAGCCTGGCCAACATGGTGAAACCCCGTCTCTACTAAAAATACAAAAAAAAAAAAAAAAAAAAAAAAAAAGCCAGGCCTGGTAGTGGGCACCTGTAATCCCAGCTACTCAGGAGGCTGAGGCAGGAGAATCGCTTGAACCCAGGAGGTGGAGGTTGCAGTGAGCCAAGATAGAGACACTGCACTCTAGCCTGGGCGACAGAATGAGACTCTGTCTCAAAAAAAAAAAAAAAAAAAAAAAAGAGAATCCTACAAATCATTAAGAAATAGACAAATCATAAGCGAGAGAAAGCAGATGATACAAATAGACATTTCACAGAATAAGAACAAGTGACAAAAAATACAAAAAATTCTAAATCACGAATAATCAAAGAAATGAAAATTTTAAAAATTAGGAGATACTATTGGTTTTTCCAATTGGCAACAATGAAAATAAATAAGATCGAGCAATGGCGATAAGGGAAACTACTCTGTTCGTACACAATTTGTGGGTGTGTAATTTGACAGATGGTTTCAAATGCTCGGCCTTGGAAACTAAAATAAGGAAATGCTCCTCCAAGGACATACAGTAGCATGGTTTAAAATAGCTGAAGATTGGAAATAACCTTAATATCTGTTAACATTGAATGGTTAAGTAAATCAAAGTACATTTGTCTTATTGGATACCACATAGCCATAAAGAATGAAATTTATCTATATTGAAGCTGTCCTCACAGGGTTAACAAGAATTCTGGACAGAAATATAGTTATAATTAAGCATTAATGAGGCTGCAAGTTGGCCCACTTCCTTGTAAAATCATGTAGCACTAGATACTGATGATTTGGATCCCCATTGCTCCTATAGATAAGATGTCTGATGTTGGAATCATAAGGTTTTTGTTTGAAAACTGCTTAGGGCCGGTTACAGTGGCTCATGCCTGTAATCCTAGTAATTTGGGAGGCCAAGGCGGGTGGATCAGTTGAGACCAGGAGTTCAAGACCAGCCTGGGCAACATGGCAAAACCCCATCTCTACTAAAAATACACAAAGTAGCCAGGCGTTGTGGCATATGCCTGTAGTCCCATCTATTCAGGAGGCTGAGGCATGAGAATCACTTGAACCTGCAAGACAGAGATTGCAGTGAGCTGAGATTGCATCACTGCACTCCAGCCTAAGTGACAGAGAGAGACTCTCAAAAAAAAAAAAAAAAAAAGAGAGAGAGAAAGAAAGAAGGAAAAAAAAAAACTACTTAGAATGTGTTTCAGATTCTGAAATCCACTGGAACAGCTGATACCACCCAGTTTGAAGATCCCCATAGAGAAACTAAATCAGCATGAGAATACAGTTTCTTCATTTCTCTGTTCCATGACTTTACCCTGCATTCTTCAACCAATCAATGATCTCCACAGTTTGGCCCATTCCAAAACCCTTAAGATCCCTAGCTCCAAACTCCTTGGGGAGATGGATTTGAGGTTTCCTCCTATCTCCTTGTTCAGTGGCCCTGTGAGTAAACCATTTCCTCTGCTGCAACCTGGTGTCTCAGCATATTTACTTGCCATGCATTGGGCAATGAACCTATTACAGTTACAATATCATCTCACATGGAACTATATCAATGATATATTGCTAGGTCTTTAAAGCAAATTGCTACGTGTAGTATGATCCAGGTAGAGTGGGGAACTGGACTTATATGTCTAGAAGGATGCACATCAAACTGTTAATAGTTACCCCTAGAACCTGGGGTTTAAAAAAGACCTGTTTTAAGAATAAAGTACAAAGGAAGGGGAAAAACTATGAAAACTTGTTTCTATTTTTAATTAGATCTCTGTGAGAGATTTGTTCTTAGATGAAACAATTACTCCTTTTTATAACACTAGTGCTCAGTGTTAAAAATTAAAATTTAAAAATAATAAAATGAATTTTAAACACTTTCTTAAGAATAAAAATGTCATTTTGAGAATAATCTAGTTATACAGCAATAATTAATATGAATTCCTTTGTCAGAATTTAAATAACAGCTAACATGTTTTTGAGTGCTTACTGTATGCCAGGCACTATACCAAGCATATGCTGTTTCACCCAATTTTTACAACCCTATAGAGTGAGCACTATTCATAATTCACCATTTTAGAGATGAGAAAACTGCGGCTAAGAAAAGCTGATGAGAAAATTTAGACTGGGGACAGTTCAGCATAACATCTAATTGATTGGCACACAGTTACATTGTTGGTGAATCACAGCGAGAATTTGAAGGCAAGGGTTTTAATTCCAGAGTCCACATTCTTGACCACCATGCTGCAATTATTCTCTATTACTTAGAGAAAACAGAGAGGATTAATGTCATGATTGAAACTACCTGGCATCAATGTCACAGCTTCCAGAAAAGCTCAGCTCATCCTGTGTTGAGAGAAATATAATTAAAAACAAAATCTTCTCCCAACCCAGAAAACCCCTCCGTAAAGGTAGAAGAGAAAGACAATGATTTTATTATTGAATAAGCATTAAACCAGAATGTGATGCACAATATAGGAAACCTACTAAAGGGTTTGCAAAGTTAGAAAGGAATTTGACTCTTTTTATAGCTAAGTGGATACAAACTCTCTTAGTCTGTTCTCTGCTGCAGTAATAGAATATCAGAGACTGGATAATTGGAAAGTAAAGACATTTCTTTCTCACAGTTCTGGAGGCCAGAAAACCCAAGAACATGGTACTGGGATCTGGCAAGGGCCTTTGTGCTGCGTTATCTCACCAGGGAAGGTAGAAGGGCAAGCAAGCACGAGAGACAGAGAGGGAATGGGAGCCAAACTTTATCCTTTCATTAGGAACACACTCCTGCAATAATGCATCAATCCACTAATGAAGGAAGGCAGAGCCCACATGATCCAACCACCTCTTAAAGGTCTCTCGTCCTAATACTGTCACAATGGCTATTAAGTTTCAACATGAGTTTTGGAGGAAACATTCGAACCATAGCCCAATCCATGCAAACTGTTAGATAGGTTTTGCAATTTGGAATCAGGTGACAATGTAGGCAGGTCCATCATTTCCCACAAAACTGAAAGATGGGAGTGGCATCAGGTGGTGCGTTATCTTCTTAAATGATAACATTTCAAAGCGATGACTCCCAAGTCCTTGAGGAAACATTCCTGAGTTGTGAGACTGGCCAGTGGCTTATTTAGCCATTAAAATAATTTACATACTTTTGACAAGGACAGAGAAATAAACTCCAAAAGAAAAGGAAGAAGTGAGAGAAAATACTCTTCCCTTATTTTTCTACCGAAGGAAATTTTGCATTTGCCCTTACATTTCATCTAGCATTAAAGATCAGTCAATATTCTCAGACTTACTTCATACACTATTTTTTCCCTGTATTTATTTATATCTAATTTTATGTTGCTTTGTAAATTTTTGCAAGTCATTTTCTTGGACTGATATAAACTCTATTTATATAAACTTGTAATTCCTTTGCCAAGAAGAAGGACGTAGAAAATCTTATGAAATGATTACAGCTTTCAGCTCCAAGAACTTAGGAGCAAAATGTGAAGTTGTTGGAGTTCAATCCATTGCCAAACAGACCAGAGTCAGGCAAGAGAAAGGGTCTGGGGCCCAAAGACAACACATGAGTCTGCCTTTTGGAAGTTATGAGCAATTCTGTCCCAAAGAATTTGTGAGCAGAGAATATATTTAAGTCTACCTTAGTAGTAGTTCCCAGGTAAGTTAGATAGATAAACCTTTAAATACAGTTTAGAAAATTCCTACTCAACTATTTTTTTTTATACTCAACTCATGGGGCTCAGGACACAACAGCCCAACAAACGTAGAAGACCAGAATATGCCACCCCAAAATATGTCTCTTTAGCATATTGATTATTTTGAGAAACTATAGACATAGTTATCCTTTTGTAAGAGAAATTTACATCTGTAAAGGAAATCTCCATTTGTAAGACTGTCTTCTCTGCACCAGGAAGAAAAGGGTGACTAAATCATAAGAGACTCTTGAACAATGGAGAAGGTATGGATTTAAATCTGCATAATAAATACTACCTTTGTTTAATGTACTTTTCCTGGCCATCTCATTTTTCCCTTCTTTCTTTGTTTCAGAAAAAGGTAATATTTAAGCCTGAAGTTTAAACTTTCTTTGAGATCCACTCTGAAGATTTATTAATTTCTTGGGGTTTGTGCTGCGTTCTGCCCCTGGCTCCCACCATGTATCCATGAGGCATGCATGTTAATAAACTTCTGTTTGATTTTCTCTTGGTAATCTGTCTTTTGTTAAAGGGACTCCCTGTTAATAATTATGAAAGGTAGAAAGAAAATTATTTTTTCTCCCCTACACAGCTTTGGCTCACACCTGTAATCCCAGCACTTTGGGAGGCTGAGGCAGGAGGATTGCTTGAGGCCAGAAGTTCAAGACTAGCCTGGAACAGAGGGAGATACCACCTCTACAAACAATAAAAACAAAAAAATTAGCCAAGCATGGTGGTGCTTGCCTGTATTTGCGGGGCTGAGAGAGGAGGATCATTTGAGTTCAGGAGTTCGAGGCTGCAGTGAGGTACGATCACACCACTGCACTCCAGCCTGGGTGACAGAGCAAGGTCCTGTCTGTTTGTTTTGTTTTGTTTGTTTGTTTGTTTAAGTCATTTACAAAGCTAACTGATATATAATGAAAGAAGTAAAATTAGGAGGCTGAAGGAAATAAAAATATTTTCCCCCCAAATATATTTTGAAATGGCTGCTGCCAAGCCATCTAACTAAGGTAGCCCTCTGAAACTACTTTTCACTGGGAAAATTTGCATCTCTAGAGAGTCTCCATTATTCATCCAGGCCCTCCTTTCTAGGCCTTTCCCAGATCTAGGAGAGATTAACTGAGAATCTGACACCTTTCAAAATCTGGGGAAAAAAAAAAAAAAAGATTTACCATCTATTGTCTCTGAGGGCTGCTACCTAGAATGCTTCATCTTTATAACAAGACCAACTCGCTGGGCATGGTGGCTCACGCCTGTAATCCCAGCACTTTGGGAGGCCGAGGCAGGCAGATCACGAGGTCAGGAGATCAAGACCATCCTGGCTAACATGGTGAAACCCTGTCTCTACTAAAAACACAAAAAAATTAGCCAGGTGTGGTCACGGGCACCCGTAGTCCCAGCCACTCGGGAGGCTGAGGCGGGAGAATGGTGTGAGCCCGAGAGGCGGAGCTTGCAGTGAGCCAAGATCGTGCCACTGCACTCCAGCCTGGGTGACAGAGCGAAACTCTGTCTCAAAACAACAACAACAACAACAACAAAAAAAAAACAAGACCAACTTTACTAGCCAAGCCTCTTCCTTTCACCCTCCCATTACCTATCTTGCCACTAAAACCTGTTTTTGGCCACACTCTGAGTCCACATTCTTTCTGTAACTTGAAGATGGTATATGAGCTTCTGTACCTCATTAGCAGGTTGGGTCTTCACTGGGAAGGTTTCTATGTATGTATATACATGTTAAATAAATTTGTGTGCTTTTTCTCCTGTTAATCAGTCTGCCTCATGTTGTTGGCAGTGGCAAATCCATACAGGTCTGCAGCAACCTCAATTCTTGCCTCCTCAGAAGAAATAATTTGTCCAAAGGGCATAAGGCAAAGTGAGAGACTGAGGCAAGTTTTAGAGCAGGAGTGAAAGTTTATTAAAAAGTTTTAGAGCAGGAACAAAAGGAGTTAAGTACACTTGGAAGAGGGCCAAGCAGGTGACTTGAGAGATTCAGCTGAGCTGTTTGATTTTTTTTTTTTTTTTTTGAGATGGAGTCTTGCTCTGTTGCCCAGGCTGGACTGCAGTGGCACCATCTCGGCTCACTGCAACCTCTAGCTCCTCGGTTCAAGTGATTCTCCTGCCTTAGCTTCCTGAACAGCTGGATTACAGGTGCCTGCCACCACGTGTGGTTAATTTTTGTATTTTTAGTAGAGATAGGGTTTCACTATGTTGGCCAGGCTGGTCTCAAACTCCTGACCTCAAGTGATTCACTTGCCTTGGCCTCCCAAAGTGCTGGGATTACAGGCATGAACCACTGCACCTGGCCACTTTTTGACCTCTGACTTGGGTTTTATACATTGGCATGCTTCCGAGGTCTTACATCTCTTTGCCCCTTATTCTTCCCTTGGGGTGGGCTGTCTGCATGTGCAGTGTGTTTACTGAAATTGCGTGCAATGCTCATTTGAGGCATTTTTCCCTCACCGGTCAAGTGTTCCTAGAGGAATGTCATACAGTAGTTAAACTCCACCATTTTGCCTCAGTGCGCATGCTTGAGCCCATTTGCCCAGCTCCCGAGATCTTATCGGGAAGTTGCTGATCACCAGTTTCAGGTATTTTCTATCTATTGGGAGACTGCCTTTCCCTGGGACTAGCTGCAACCAATTATTATTTCAGAGAGACAGCTTAACAACCACCTGACCATCACCTGATGGTCACCTGACATTCCTGGGTAGGGGTCAGGGAGGCTCTCTACTGCCCTACTCCTCTCTGCCTAACTACCTACTTAACATGTCTGTTATTTTTCAATGAAACTTTAGAGGGCTATGACCTAGGACAAAGACTTGAGATAGTGAATAAGAATAACCTTATAAGTTAACCTTAGAGTCTGATTTTAGATTGCAGTTTTAGGGGTCTCCTTTGAAGAGTTAAAATGCAAATATTACTAGCAAGGAACTCACTTTAAGTCCTTATCAATTAAGTGTTCCATAACTTCTTCCTATCAATTAATAATATTAGCAGAGAAGAAAGGTCTCCACGTGACAGGGACTGGGAGGAAATTACAGTAAATTCAATTCTGGAGGAAAAATAGCCGTACTAAAGGAGTATAGACTGCCTGCCAAAGATAGGTTTCAGTTACCTCTGTTTTGTTGAAGGCCTAACCTAAGAGAGGATGGACTAAACCAGATGATATTTCCAAAGTTAGCTCAAGGCCAAATTTTGTGATAATGAAGCTCATTTTCTGCCCCTCTCATAACCCCATGTTGATTTTATGCCTCTCTTCAAAGCCTCTAGAGCCCTCAAACTGCTCCTTCTAGGCCTGCTATCCTGGCTGACTCAAGATGATGCTCTACTGTAGTGCTATGCAAGACCTGCATTCTCCTACTTCTCATCTTCATACTTTTTTTTTTTCCCTCACATCACAACTTACCTGTCTATTTACTCAGGGATCTGATAAATCAGGAGCTCAAGGAAGCGTCATTTTTTTATCTTTGGCATGTGACATAGGATGGCTGTACAAGGGTGATTTTTTTTTTTTTTTTTGAGATGGAGTCTTGCTCTGTTGCCCAGGCTGTATAGTGCAAGGGCACAATCTTGGCTCACTGCAAGCTCTGCCTCCTCTGTTCAAGCGATTCTCCTGCCTCAGTCTCCCAAGTAGTTGGGATTACAGGCGCATGCCACCATGCCTGCCTAATTTTTGTATTTTTAGTAGAGATGGGGTTTCACCATGTTGGCCAAGCTGATCTTGAACTCCTGACCTCAAGTGATCCTCCTACCTCAGCCTCCCAAAGTGCTGGGGTTACAGGTGTGAGCCACAGTACCCCGCCCAAAGGTGATTTTTAAGTGAATGCTGGTCTCAAACTCCTGGCTTCAAGCAATCCTCTTGCCTTGGCTTCCTGAAGTGCTGGGATTACAGGCATGAGCCACCATGCCTGGCCCAGTGTTTCTCTATTGATAGCCAATAATTTGGAGGGAGATATTTTGGAGGGAGGATGGGTCTTCTATTCCTCCTGTCTCCTTTTAGGAGAACTTCCATTTGTGCATAAGATTATCTGATTGGGACTAGAGATAACTTTTCCTGGTCACTGCCTGAATGTGGATATAGAAGTAGAAAAAACTTTTCCTCTGAACTCTTGGGTTCCTTACTTGGAATATGCAAATTAAACTGACAAAAGCAGATTAACAGTAGAAAAGGCCTACAAATTTTATTTTATGTGCAAGAGGAGTCACAGCAAAGAAGTGAAAACCCAAACAGGTGATTAGACCTGGGGGCTTATATACCATTTTAACAAAGGGCAATAAATTGTGGACAAGTGACTAGACAAAGAAAAAGGGCATTTGGGTTATAGAGAGGTAAACTGTGGGAAGGTGACTAGGAAATGTGTGGTAGATAAGGATTTTTTAGTAAGGTTTGTTATGCAGATTCAAGTTGTCCCTGGTGATAAGAGCTGTCTCTGGAGTCATTCTCCTCTCCTTTATATGGGAGAGTGGGACACTTTTACAAATGAAAATTTAATGCCCTGCTTTTAGGCAGATAGGGGAAGGGCAAAGAGCGTCTCCTGTTTCTGCTATTTCTCAATTGTGTTGAGCTCAAGTAGTCCTTATGCCAAAGTGGCATATTGAGGTGGCATATTCTGATTCCCTTCAGTGGTCTTTAAAACAAAAGAGAGGTATTAAAGCCCCCTTCCCCTACCAAAGTTTCCCACACAGCAGCAGAATCAGGTAGAAAGTTTCATGAAATAATAAAGCAGGCATTGCTCTAGAAATCAGAGCACAGTCAAGTTCTCTCTGTAACCTGATTCCACCTTTCACTTTTAATTTAGCCATAATATTACTGTAAATTTACTAAAAGAAACTTAAATTATTATTCTGACTATGTGCTTGCTTATATTTAACCAGAATGTTACCCATAACACTCTTAGTAAAAGGAATTTAAATAGATAGGTTGAATATACGCCTATGTATACTTAACCAGAATTTGACCCATAATACTCAGTGTCGTGTCTCACAAAATGTCCTAGATATACTGCGATCTTATTTCTAATAGCTAAATAAGCTAATCCCCATAAAGCCACATGAGTACTCCACTGTAATGTAGCACAAGGAAGAATTAAGATGTTCTCAGTAGGCAACTGCAATAAGCTACATGCTGAGTCACTGAGCTGATCTATTTTTAATCCAATGAGCAAAACTTCTATTTGGTCTGACCTTAACTGAATGATACCTTGTAAAAACTATACCATTCCAAAAAATTAAGAAGATGTTCGTTTTCATGAGTCTCTGACAAAATAATTATGCTGCTTATTCAGTTAGACATAAATCTTTTATTTTAACTAGATATTGAATAAGTATTACCTTAATAAAGGCAGACAGGCAGCCAAGTTGTAAAAATAAAACAAAATGAACAAAGGCTTAGTAAAAAGAAATTTCTATTTTTCTTTGAGAATTTATCTATATAGTAATCATAATGGTAATATATTGCTCATGGCACAAATTGCATGCTTGTTTTACATATAGCTCGCTATCTGTACAGAAAAACAAAACTAAGGTCATCACATGATACTGCTTTTGATAGTGTCAAATTAGGTGAACCAATACTTTTGTTGCTGATGGAAAATATTCCATCAAAATTGTCAGACTCCTGATGGTATAGCCAGGAAAAACAACAACAACAACAACAACCCACTAGTATTTGTAAGCCCACTATCAAATAGGAAAAACAAAATCTTGTAACTGGCAATTGGGTAGCATTTGTTAGTGATTTCCTTTTTAATTTCCACAAGAAAAGAAATAATTTGATGTTAATTGTTTAAAGATGTTGAGAGAGGTGCTGGTGTCTGGTGTTAGTTAATTGTCTCTTGATAAGAAAATCATACACATGATACTTTTAGATCAGGGACAAAATCTCATTGTAAAATTGTGCAGGATAAGAGGACTTCAGTTTATCAAGTCTAAGAATTTTTGACCATGGAGTTGGAATCATTAATCGATATTTTTTAGATGAATTTCCTTTAAGGACTTCAACAAAGTAACATAGTTATTATGGATCTTCCAGGCAACAGACACATCTTCCTAGCAATAGCCTTTGAAGTATGGTTCTAGAGACCCCATTTCCACTTTCGGGTCATGCCTACCAGCAAAATCTTTTTTCCACTAATTTTCTTTCTTTCTTTTCTTTACTTTTTTTTTGTTTGTTTGTTTTGAGATGGAGTTCCGCTCTTTTGCTCAGGCTGGAGTGCAGTGGCGCGATTTCAGCTCACTGCAACCTCTGCCTCCTGGGTTCAAGCAATTCTCCTGCCTCAGCCTCCCAAGTAGCTGGAATTACAGGCGTGCCGTCACGCCAGGATAATTTTTGTATTTTTAGTAGAGACGGGGTTTCACCATGTTGGCCATGCTGGTCTTAAACTCCTGACCTCAGGTGACCCACCTGCCTCGGCCTCCCAAAGTGCTGGAATTATAGGCATGAGCCACCATGCCCAGCCCTCCCACAAATTTTCTAGAGTAAAGACTATTCTTAAAACTGTGGGCAATAATTTCTTAGAAAGTTAGAGGGTCCTAAGGTAGTTAAGACTAAAAATGGGAAATTCTACCTTTGGGGTGTCTTTCATCTTCCAAAATTCACAATGCATATATGTGTATATAAACTACAAAATGTAAGAACACAACATTAGAAACTGGACATTGAAAATGACATTCATCTTTCATTGTAGATATTGGAAGTTGCCTACCCTCATCTACTCTTCTCTTCCTTCTTCCTAATGAAAACTCAATTTGTTCAGATTGGCAGAGTACCCAATTAAAAATATTTACCTCCCTGGTCGCCTTTGCAGCTAGTAGTGGCCATGCAACCCAGTTCCAGCAGATAAAATGTAAGTGGATGTCTATTGCATGGAGTTTCCAGAGAAGCTACTGTTTTCCTGATTCAAAGAGAGTTCCAGAGAATCTATTATTTTCTGGGGTCAGAAAACCTGGCTTACTTCTATTGTCCTTCCCATTTTTCTTTTGCCATTCATCCCACCTAAAACACAAATTTGATATGTGGAGGTAGAGCATCCATCTTGCAACCATGAGGGTAAAATCACAAAGAAAGAGACAGTAGGATAGAATGAAAGAAGTCTGCAGACATCCTTGAACCACTGCACCAGCCATGCCTGCTCCTAGGATTGCCAGATAAAATGCATGTTGCCCAGTTAAACTTGTATGTGCAACATACTTACACTAAAAAATTATTTGTTGTTTATCTGAAATTCAAATTTAACTGGGTTCACTGCTTTCTATTTCCTAAAGCTGGCTACCCTGTCTGCCTCTAGACATCTTGTAATTTGAAAACACTAAAACCTTATTTGGTTAGGATTACCAGTGTCGTCAAATTTATAATAGATGCAGCTAAAGTCAACCTCTCACTGATACATTTTTTGTTTTGTTTTTCTATTTGGTTTTTTTTTGAGACAGAGTCTCGCTCTGTTGCCCAGGCGGGAGTGGAGTGGCACCATCTCGGCTCACTGCAACCTCCGCCTCCCGGGTTCAAGCAATTCTCTGCCTCAGCCTCCCAAGTAGCTGGGATTACAGGCACCTACCACCATGCCCGGCTAATTTTTTTTTTTTTTTTTGTATTTTTAGTAGAGACGGGGTTTCACCATCTTGGCCAGGCTGGCCTTGAACTCCTGACCTCAAGTGATCTGCCCACCTTGGCCTCCCAAAGTGCTGGGATTACAGGCGTGAGCCACCGCACCCGGCCTCTCTCTGTTTTTTTAGATGGGGTCTCACTCTGTCGCCCAGGCTGGAGTGCAGTGGCATGATCATGGCTCATTGCAGCCTTGACCTCTTGGACTCAAGCAATCCTCCCACTTCAGCCTCCTGAGTAGCTGTTACTACAGGTATGTGCCATGGCACCAGGCTAATTTTTTGTAGACAGGTCTTCACCATGTTGCCCAGGTTGGTCTTGAACTCTGGACTCAAGCTAACCGCCTGCCTTGGCCTCCCAAAATGCCTGGATTACAGGCATGAGCCACTGTGCCCAGCTGATACGTTTTTCTAGTTGCTGCTTATTGAAACGGAATCTCCATTTCCCGGGTTCAAGCAATTATCCTGTCTCAGCCTCCCAAGGAGTAGCTGAGACTACAGGCACCCACTACCACACCCAGCTAATTTTGTATTTAATAAAGATAGGGTTTCACCATGTTGGTCAGGCTGGTCTCAAACTCCTGACCTCAGGTGGTCACAGCACCCGGCCGCTGATACACTTTTTAAAAAGAGTTATTTGTTTTAAATTAATTTAGACTTTTCCTTAAAGTCATGGCTTTTAGATAAGCTATTTGGAATTATAAGCTATGTACATCTCCTGACTTAGAAAATGCAATCCAGATATATCTTTGAATGACTGGGTAATTGTTCTACCAGCAGTTGGCTCTTGAAACTTAATAGCATTAGTAAATAGAATTCAAATTTGTTTGTCCATATGCTTCACCAATAAGGGCACAAAGATTTAAGGCAGTAATCTAAACACCAGAAAGCTATACAAATGAAGTATAAATAAATTAGTAAATTCAAAGGCAAATATTATTCGTGGAATAATTGACATATTTCTAGATTTACTTATATTCTTTTACTGTACTTATGATATCAAATGACTAAATTGTTGAGGGCAAATTGATGAATTCAACTGAATTACTGACTACTGTACTTATCGTTATGCAGAAGAAAGTTTGAAGCATAAAGAAATGGAAAATAGCACGGTTTTTGCCCTCAAAGGGTTAGAATCTTTTGAAGAGGATAAAACTTGTACTACAAGTCAAATAAAGATGAAACATTGAGGAATAATATAAAAGATAAATTTTAGTTAAAATGGAATATACTTGAATACCAAAATATATGATGCATACAATGGACTCTGTTAGGACAGGAAAAGTTATCGGAAATTTCATGGAGGAGGTGCAGTTTGTGATGGGTCTTGAGATTTTCCTGATTCGTGTCTGAGACATCTATATAGCATCTCTGATTTAGGGTCAAGGCTCCACTTGAGTAACAAATGCTCCGGGGATGGCATCACCTCATCTGAATGCTGTCCCCTGAAGTTGTGCAAGGCAGAGCCCTGTCAATCATTCTCTATCATACCAGGGCTTGGAAGTGCAGGTTCTGATCTGCCTAAAAGCAGTTTATGGAATGCAATAAATAAAAAGCAGCAATAAACCTGTCATTTTCGTGAGTATCCCAGCTGCATACTCTGTTCTCTTAGTCTCCAGTTTTAAATAGTTCCCCAAATTTCATGTACCAGCTACAGGTTTAAGCTCTCTCCTGTTGCTATTTATAGCACGTTGCTCATGTAAAATAAGTCTCCTCATTCATAAAATGAGGATGGTAATAAACCTTGTCTTACTTTCCTAAAAATAGTTTCCTATCTGCAAAATGGGGCTAATAATACCTGCCCTATTGATTTCACAAGGCTGTTTTGAGCGTCAGATGGGATTGTGTAAAAGTAAGTTGAAACTCAAAGTATGATACATCAGAGGTATTACCGTAATTCTGACTAGCATTGCAACCCAGGCATTTGTGAGAAAAGCGCTATTGCTGTCCTTTATATCTTTGAACATGAATGGGTATTATACTTACTAGCCCAGTGGACATACCAAAATATTTGTGCTGTATTTTGTCTACTATTTTTATGGACAGCTATTTTAAGACGAGTTGACAAAAGCCTATGCCACTGGTATGACAACATTTATAAGACCATCCATAAGCGGTTTGGTGTTGAAAGTGAGAAGGTGATGTTCATTTTTCCTCTCTTATTCTGCTCAGCTTTTCTGCAGTTTCCTATTTCTTTCCACAAAGGGTGACATTGTTCAGAGCAGAATTGTAGATAGAGGACTTGTAGATACTTTCTTTTCACCTCTTAGGCTGACTCCAGTTTGAATGCATTTGGTAAGATCATTGTCATTTTCACCGCAGGAGTGAAAAAAGGGCATTGTATTACTATTCTGGGGGAGGAAATGTACTCTACTACAGGAATTAGAAACCTGTGTTCTCGTCGGAACACAGTGGCTCACACCTGTAATCCCAGCACTTTGGGAGGCCGAGGTGGGTGGGTCACCTGAGATCAGGAGTTCAAGACCAGCCTGGCCAACATGGCAAAACCTTGTCTCTACTAAAAATTCAAAAATTATCTGGACGTGGTGACACATGCCTGTAGTCCCAGCTACTCAGTTACTCAGTAGGCTAAGTCAGGAGAATCACTTGAACGCAGGAGGTGGTGGTTGCAGTGAGCCAAGATCGCACCACTGCACTCCAGCTTGGGCGACAGAGGGAGACTATGTCTCAAAAAAAAAAAGAGAAACCTGGGTTCTTTTCCCAGGTTTTTGTGACTTTGGGTCAGTCCCCTCATCTCTCTGGGGATCAGTCTTCCCATCTATAAAATGATTTCTCCCTAGGCGCGGTGACTTACGCCTGTAATCCCAGCACTTTGGGAGTCCAAGACGGGTGGATCATGAGGTCGGGAGCTTGAGACCAGCCTGGCCAACATGGTGAAATCCCATCTCTACTAAAAATACAAAAATTAGCTGGGCATGGTGGCGTGCGCATGTAGTCCCAGCTACTTGGGAGGCTGAGGCAGAATTGCTTGAACCTGGGAGGCAGAGGTTGCAGTGAGCCATGATAGCGCCACTGCACTCCAGCCTGGCAACAGAGCAAGACTCGGTCTCAAAAAAAAAAAAAAAAGGAAAGAAAAAAGTTTCTCTAAAAAAAGCTTATTGCTAATTTTTTCTATACTGTATTTAGTTTTAACAGCTTTATTGAGATATGAGTCACATTCCATACAATTAACCCATTTAAAGTGTACAATGCAATGTTTTTTTTTATGTGTGCAACCATCTTTTAGATTGTTTAGAACATTTTAATCACCTCAAGAAGAAATCACATATCCCTTTGGCTAGCACATTCTCCCGCATGCCCCACGCCACCCTACTCCGAAGTAATCACCAATCTACTTTCTGTCTCTACAGATTTCCCTATTTTGGGCTTTCATATGAGTCAAACTGTATTAGTATGTGCTCTGTGACTGACTTCTTTCAGGCAACGTAATGTTTTCAAGGTTCATCCATGTTGTAGCATATATTAGTACTTCATTCTTTTTGTGGCTAAATAATAGGTCATTGAATGGATATACCAAATTTTGTTCATTCATTTGTCTGTTGATGAACATTTTGGTTATTTTCACATTTTTATTATTATGAATAATGCTACCATAAACATTTGTATACAAGTTTTTGTGCGAACGTATGTTTTCCTGTCTTTTGGGTATGTACCTGGGTATGGAATTGCTGGATCATATGGTAACTCTATTTTTTTTTTTTTTTTTTTGAGATGGAGTCTTGGTCTGTTGCCCAGGCTGGAATGCAGTGGCATGACTCGGCTCACTGCAACCTCTGCCTCAGCTTCAAGTGATTCTCCTGCCTCAGCCTCCTGAGTAGCTGGGATTATAAGCGTGTGCCACCATGTCTGGCTAATTTTTGTGTTTTTAGTAGAGATGGGGTTTTACCATATTGGCCAGGCTGGTCTCAAACTCCTGGTCTCAAGCAATCCTCTCACCTCGACCTCCCAAAATGCTGGGATTACAGCCATGAGCCACTGCAACCAGCCAGTAACTATGTTTAATTGTTTACGGAACTGCCAAATTGTTTTCCAAAGTAGCTGGACTATTATGTATTCTCACCAGCAGTGTATGAGGATTATAATTTCACCACATCCTCACCAATACTTATTGTTGTCTGACTTCATAATTTCTAGCCATCCTAGTGGGTAGGAAGTGGTATCTCACTGTGATTTTGATTTGCATTTCCCTCGTGATTAGTGATGTTGAGCATCTTTTCATATGTTTATTGGCCATTCATATGTCTTCTTTGGAGAAATGTCCATTCGGATCCTTTCTCATTAATATAATTATTTTTTAGAGAACAAGTAACAAGAGAGAGAAAACCATCTCACTAATAGATCTTCTAATGCTTAAAAACAAAAAGAATTAACTAATCTAAATTTAAAGTCTGTAAACTTTTACAATTCTCCTGCCTCAGCTCCCAGGTAGCTGGGATTATAGGCACCGCCACCACACCCAGCTAATTTTTGTATTTTTAGTAGAGACATGGTTTTGCCATGTTGGCCAGGCTGGTCTAGAACTCCTGACCTCAGGTGATCCACCTGCCTCAGCCTCCCAAAGTGCCGGGATGACAGGTGTGAGACACCGTGCCTGGCCTAAAGTCTCTAAACTTTTGAATCTAAGTTTGCTTTCTAAGCACATCCACTAGAAAAGCTAAATGAGTACTAAATCCTTTTGTTTTCTTATGTCTGTGATTTTATAGTGTTTATCTTATTAAAAGGGCATGTATAATAATCAGTGATCTACCCCAGTGTTCTATTTCAGATATTAAAGTCTTCGTGAGGAAATACAGTTATTTTCTAGCATGACAGTTCTAAAAATATGGTCTGCAACCCCCTCGAGGCCACCAAAACACTTTCAGGAAATCCATGAAGTCAAAACTATTCTTTATACTAAAACAATGTTTGCCTTTTTCATTGTGTCGATATTAACATTGATGGTACCAAACCAGTGGTGGGTAAAACTGCTGTTGCCTTAACACCAATGAAGGCAGTTGCACCAAACTGTAATAACAGTCATTACATTGTTTATTGCCAAGCACTAGTAGCAAATAAATACAATCAATTAAATTTAAAATACAAGTTTCACTTAAGAATGTACTTGGGGGGCCGAGTGCGATGGCTCATGCCAGTAATCCCAGCACTTTGGGAGGCCGACGTGGATGGATCACCTGAAGTCAGGAGTTTGAGACCAGCCTGGCCAACATGGCGAAACCCCGTCTCTACTAAAAATACAAAAATTAGCCGTGCATGGTGGTGGGCGCCTGTAATCCCAGCTACTCAGGAGGCTGAGGCAGGAGAATGACTTGAACCCGGGTGGCGGAGGTTGCAGTGAGCCGAGATCTCGCCACTGTACTCCAGCCTGGGTGACAGACCGAGTCTCTGTCTCAACAAAAACAACAACAACAAAAGTACTTGGGGAAGCAGTAAAATTCTCAATTTTATTAAACCTTGGTCCTAAAGTACATGTCTTTTTAATGTGTTGTGTGACAAAATGGGAAGCACACATCAAGTCCTCATGCTGCATACTGAGCTAGGGAGCTATCTTGAGGAAAAGCACCTGTGGTTTGAGGCGCAAGGTGAACTAACTGTTTTTTAATGGAACACCATTTTGATTTAAAACAATGACTGATGGACAAATTACAGTTATTCATGCTTGGGTATTTGGCAGATATTTTTTCAAAAATGAACAAAGTGGGCCTGTCACTTCAAGGAAAACAATTGACAGTATTTCCAAATTTACCAGTGATCGAATTGGAGCTTTCAAGTAAAAAATCTGAATTTTCGAAAACCTGTGTTTGCTACTGTGAACTTGACAGCTTCACCGTATTTAAAGTCCTTTCCAATGAGATTGGTGGTGATATTAATGAACATGATTTTTCTGGGTTTTGTGTAGTGAGATGTGTCAACATTGGGAAGATCTGTATAACTCACTAGACCAATATTTTCTGAAGGAACAACGTGTGATATTGTACAATCATGCAGTGGTGAAATACTTATTCAAAGCATGATAGATAAATTGTTTTTTTTTTTTTGAGATGGAGTCTCACTTTGTCACTTAGGCTGTAGTGCAGTGGCGTGATCTCGGCTGACTGCAACCTCTGCCTCCTGAGTTCAAGTGATTCTCCCGCCTCAGCCTCCCAAGTAGCCAGGACTAGAGGCATGCACAACCACGCCCAGATAATTTTTGTATTTTTAGTGGAGATGGGGTTTCACGATGTTGGCCAGGCTGGCCTCAAACTCCTGATCTCACGTGATCTACCCTCCTTGGCCTCCCAAAGCCCTGGGATTACAGGCATGAGCCACTGCGCTCGGCCAGATAAGTTGATTTTAATATAACAGCATGTGAAGGTCAGATCTCAAATTGCTACTAACCTTTAGGAAACTACAACTTGTCAAGTTTTGGTGTAATATCAAATAAGAATATCCACACTTATCTGAATCTGAAATGACTACTAAAATGTCCCTCCTTTTCCAACTACCTGTGTGAGGCCAGATGTTCTTCATATATTTCAACTAAAACGACATATTGCAATAGATCGAATGCAGGAGTGGATATGAGAACCTACCTGTCTTCTATTAAGTAAGATATTATGGAGACTAGCCAAAAGAAGAGAAAACCAATGCCACTCTTTTCACCATTTTTTTTTTGTTTTGGAAATAATTGTTTTCATCAAACATATTATTATTGTCAACCTGTTTATATAATGGGTTTATTAGTATTTTATTTTATTTATTTAGTGTTTTGAGACAGAGTCTCCCTCCATTGCCCAGGCTGGAGTGCAGTGGCGCAATCTTGGCTTACTGCAACCCCCGCCTCCCGGGTTCAAGCAATTCTCCTGCCTCAGCCTCCCGAGTAGCTAGGACTATAGGCATATGCCACCACGACTGGCTACTTTTTGCATTTTTAGTAGAGATGGGGTTTCACCATATTGGACAAGCTGGTCTCAAACTCCTGACCTCAGGTGATCCACTTGCCTCGGCCTCCAAAAGTGCTGGAACTACAGGCATGAGCCACCGCAACTGGCTGATTTATTAGTATTTTAAATGAGTAAATAAACATTATTAAATTCTGAGTTTTAATTTCTAAGTTCCTCCTTAGTAGCTTAGTATAGATAGAAAACACCATGGTCCTGATTTTTTTCCTCACTAACACACCTGAGGAAAATACCATAAACCCCTCAGTAATGGTGGCTTGGTCCTATGAGGCAAGGATAGCGTCTCTATTGTATCCCCAGTACACAATACAGAGATTGGCATATAGTAGTTACTCAACAAATACTTTGCTGAATTGAATTGGTTGCAATTAAAGCACTGATCCTCAGCTCATACTACGTTTACTCATGTTTTGAAATATACCATTTCTTAGGGCAAGAGTTTTAACTGGTTTCCAAACCAAAGAGTCACTTTTCAAAGGCATCAAAGAGGAAACGTGACTCAAGCACTGCATGCAAGGCATGGGGAAAAAAGCAAACCACAAAATCTAACCACAGAATTCATAGATTCAAAACGTTGTTGCTTGGAATTAGTAAAGGCTGTACATGCAGCTCCAGAAAGACTGCCTGGGTTCAAATTCTGGCTTCATCATTCACCATCTGTGTACTCTTGGGCAGGTCTTTAACCCATCTGTGCCTACTGTCCTCATCTGTAAAATGGATAATAATAGCATCCATTTTGTAGGGTTATTTTAAGGCTATAATGAGTTAATGTTAATACATATAATTCACTTAGAATTTAAGGTACTATATTAGAATGGTATATTTTTAACAGGGCTTGGCACTGAATTAAGTTCTCAATAAATTTTCCCTGTACTCTATAAAATGGAGGAAGTTCATTATATATATATGATAAAGTATTCATAGTGAATAAAAGTCTTTCATATCCCTTTAAAAAAAAAAAAAAAAAAGAGATGGTGTCTTGCTATGTTGCCCAGGCTTAAGTGTAGTGGCCCAAACATAATCACTTCTGCTCACAGTCTACCAGGAAGGACTGGTCATATGGCCCTAAACTGACAAGGAGGCTGGGAAGTATTGGGAAACATGAAATACTAGGTGAACAACTACTAATTTATCTTAGGATCTGGTTAAATAAGTATAGCTCTCCAATCATCCAGATTTTCTCTTAATAAAAATAGTAACAGATTTATTTATCCCTTTATGAAAAGCAAGACTTTATTAGTATTTAATTTAAAATGAATAGGAATTCTTTCTACTGTTTCAAAAGAATACATGCTGATTTCTTTCCTTGTTTTACTTTTAACCCTCCTGATGTTTCTTTTATGATTTTTCTTTTATAATTGAGCATGAGTTACTTTGTCCTTCTGTTACAATATAATTTCCAATAAAAATAAACCCTTGACCACCCTGAGGGGAACATTAGAAAAAACCGAAAAGCTTACTAGTTGAATTCATATTTATTCCAGAACACTTCTGCTGTTATTGTTGTTAGAGACTCAGTCTCATTATGTTGCCCAGGCTGGTCTCAAACTCCTAGCCTTAAGCAATCTTCCTGCCTTGATCCCCCAAAATCCTGGGATTATAGGCATGAGCCACCACACTTGGCCCAGAACTCTTTTTGTTTCTAATTCAAACTCTTCAGACTACCCCTCAAGATCCTTCCTCGATAATCATGCCACCACACACACATACACACACACACACACACACACACACACACTTCTCTAGCCTATTATCTTACTTCTCTGAAAATAAGGCTTTTTTTTGCTCTCACTGAAACAATTTTTTATTTAAAACAAATTAATACATATTTATTGGAACACCATGCCATTTGTTTTTTAACCACTTGCTAAATTCTTATCAGTAATAATATTCCAGGATTTCTGAAACAGTCCTGATTTTAAATGCTATAGTTTTCTTATTAGCAGATCATAGATAGTCACCTTAGCTTTCACCCATGACTCTCTGGCCAGGGAGAGCCTCTTCTCTTGAATAATTCAAGTCTATTTCATCTACTAATGAAAAATTGAAAACAACATCCATTTGTAGTAGTAAGGACATAGCTAAGCAAGCTATAAAATACTGACATTATGTGGCTGGTGAAAATGCCAGTAAGTAGACTATATTGATACATAGAAATAGATATAATAACTATATTATGCAGAATGTATTGACTGCTTACTATGCACATGGTGCTAAGCAGTTTTTATACCCATTACCTTATTTAATTCAGGCCATAATCTTATGAAATAGGTAAAATTATCATGCCTAGTTTACAGATAAAGAAACTGGGGTTCAGATAAGTAACTTACCTGAGTTCTCTTTTTTTTTTTTTTTTTTTTTTTTTTTTGAGACAGAGTCTCACTCTGTTGCCCAGGCTGGAGTGCAGTTGCACAATCTCGGCTCACTGCACCCTCTGCCTCCCGGGTTCAAGCAATTCTCCTGCCTCAGCCTCCTGAGTAGTTGGTATTACAGGGGCCCGCCATCACACTTGGCTAACTTTTGTATTTTTAGTAGAGATGGGGTTTCACCATTTGGCCAGGCTAGTCTCGAACTCCTGGCCTCAAGCAATCCACCCGCTTCGGCCTCCCAAAGTGCTGAGATTACAGGTGTGAGCCACCGCGACCAGCCCAGATAAGTAACTTGCCAGAGGTCAAACAGTCAGAATGCAATACTGAACCCAGGACTGGCTGACTCAAGAGTCATGCTCTCAATCACTTTGCTGTGATCAACCCCAGATATAGGAAATGACGTCAAGTTTTTAGAACTACAGGATAACAAAAGCACTGAGATGTGTACAATGACTACTACTAATTGAACTGCAATGTATATCCACTAAAAAAATGGAAAATAGGCCGGGCACGGTGGCTCACGCTTGTAATCCCAGCACTTTGGGAGGCCGAGGCGAGCGGATCACGAGGTCAGGAGATCGAGACCACGGTGAAACCCCGTCTCTACTAAAAATACAAAAAATTAGCCGGGCGTGGTGGTGGGCGCGTGTAGTCCCAGCTACTCGGAGAGGCTGAGGCAGGAGAATGGCGTGAACCCGGGAGGCGGAGCTTGCAGTGAGCCGAGGTCGCGCCACTGCACTCCAGCCTGGGTGACAGAGTGAGACTCTGTCTCAAAAAAAAAAAAAAAAAAAAAAGGAAAATATAATTTTTAATTAAAAACTGGGGGGAAATACAGAAATATGAAACTGGAAAAAAACCTACCCATTTTTCTATTATCTTAAGCCAACAAATTAATACTTTGGTATATTTTCTTCCTATATGTCTTCTATGTATTTTTGCACACACAACGTTGTCTCCTGCATTGTTTTAACTCACCATTATGACATAACCCTTTCTGCATTAAAAACTCAAAAAAAGGGCCAGGCACAGTGGCTCATGCCTGTAATCTCAACACTCTGGGAGGCCAAGGTGGGAGGACTGCTTGAGGCCAGGAGTTCGAGACCAGACTGGAAAGGCAGCTTGAAGTTTTGTAAACACCTATTAGTTTGCATTAGGATTAACTTCAGCTGTGAGTGATAGAAAGCCCCCCAAACAGTGGGTTAAAGTTTATTTGTCTCTCAGATAAACACAGGCAATATATGTCTAATATGATGGCATCTTAAGACCATCAGGGACCAAGCTCCTTGAGTTTTGCTGCTTCTCCATCCTCAACACATAGCTTCTACATTACGGTCCCAGTGACTTTTCTTACTCCAATTATCAAGTCCACCATCTATCAGCAAAAAGAAGAAAATGGGGCCAGGAGAGGTGGCTCACGCCTGTAATCCCAGCACCTTGGGAGGCTGAGGCAGGCAGATCACTTGAGGTCAGGAGTTCGTGACCAGCCTGGACAACATGGTGAAACCCTGCCTCTACTAAAAATACAAAAATTAGCTGGGCGTGGTGGCATGTGCCTGTAATCCCAGCTACTCGGGAGGCTGAGGCATGAGAATCACTTGAACCGGGAGGCAGAGTTTGCAGCGAGCTGAGATTGAGCCACTGCACTTCAGCCTGGGCAACAGAGTGAGACTCAGTCTCAAATAAACAAACAAACAAACAAATAAATAAATAAATAAATAAGAAAATGGAAGAAGAGCATTCTTCTCTTTAAGGATGCTTCCTGGAATTTCCTTACATTATATTCATACTACATTAGCCAAAAGTAAGACATATGGTCACATGTAACTGTAACCTTTTTATTCCAGGTGGCCATGTATTTGGCTTAAAGTTAAGGATTCTACCACTGTAGAAGAAGGAGAGAATGGATTCTAGAGGACAACTGGCAGTCTCCTTGTAGCTGAGACTTTTTTGTGTATAAAAATTAATAAAATTGGTTTATTAATTTGTTTATAATGCTCATTACCTTACAAGCTCTCTCAAAAATACTGTCTCTTGAATTAGAAAGTATATAATCTCTCTATTTTTATCCATTACTCTTCCATCTCCAATATCTAACAAAACACTTAACAAACAACAGAAATGCAGTAACAATTTAAGTTCCTTTTTTACTATAAAGAAAAGAGAATGATTTTTTTCACTACCTGCTATTGTCTTACACACTGTATTTTGTTCCATACCATTTTCCCTCTATGACTGCATATTATCATTCCTTCTGTTCACGTGTAGAAAGGCTTCTCTGACTCACACAATGAGGAAACAGACTCAGAGAAATTTAAAAACTTGCTAAAAGTCACACAGCTAGCGCTTGGCGGAGCTGAGATTGAAATCCAGGACTGTCCAACTCCCAGATCCATCTGTCTTTCCTATAGCACAGTGCATCAGAGCTCAGGGCATCCTTGGGAAAAAATGAAAAATTCAGAGAAACAAGTGTTTTTATCTACAAAACTGTTGTCTACCAGTGATTGGAATTATTGATGCTATGAGTTACAATCAATGACTGTCTACTAGAAAAAAGCAAAATTCCCTGAGTTTAAGAAACTCTTAATTTTTTCCTCTTGTATCAAATTATGTGAAGATACTGAAGATACTAAGATCTGAAAATTGTACATTTATTTATTCACAAATGTACAAATACTTACTAGGAACCACAACATCCGCAGAACTCTGCCAAACTCTGTGGACAGAGATGAAAGAAACAGTCCCCATTTATAAGCATCTAATCTGGTGGTAAAAGAATCATCACCAACAATAACAAATATTGTTATTTTTTGATAATATTGATAAGGGCAATGCAGAAGCTAGTTCCTTAGACAGCCTAGCAGGGTCAGGGAAGGCTTCCCAAGGTGACTCTTTTTTTTTTTTTTAAATGGAGTTTAGCTCTTGTTGCCCAGGCTGGAGTGTAATGGCGCGATCTTGGCTCACCACAACCTCCACCTCCCGGGTTCAAGCGATTCTCCTGCCTCAGCCTCCGGAGTAGCTGGGATTACAGGCATGTGCCACCACATCCGGCTAATTTTTTGTATTTTTAGTAGAGATGGAGTTTCTCCATGTTGGTCAGGCTGGTCTCGAACTCCTGACCTCAGGTGATCCGCCTGCCTCAGCCTCCCAAAGTGCTGGGATTACAGGCATGAGCCACAGTGCCCGGCCTCTCGAGGTGACTCTTAGGGAGGATTTAAACTATTCTAGAAAGGCAGTCCAAAGTCAGCCAGGCAAAGAAGCATGTGTTGTGTGCGGGGCACACAGCACAAAGAAAGGTGTTGGGGACCAGTGATAGCTTTTCCTCACCCATCACAAAATTCATGGCTGAGGCCCCTATAACAAGACAGATTAACAAGAGAAAAGCATACACATTTATTTAATTTAAATTTATGTGACACAGAAGCCTTCAGAAATGAAGACCCAAAGAAAGAGGAAAAATTATATTTTTATGGACAGTGGTGCAGAAATATGATCAGAGGACAGAAGGTATGAGCCAATGGCAATGCACTGCGGGGAGGTAAGCAAGGCCTGTTTGCTTAGAGTTTTCTTGGCATCTCTGTGTGTCTTCCAGAGTAAGGATAGTCTTCTCCTCTGGGTATAGGAAAGGGTCTATCCGCAGAATATCTGGAATGAGGTTTTATGACCTATTTTCAGGGACGGTCAGCTGGGTTTTATGGCCCACATCAGGCGAGAAGGGGCAGAGGGAATTCTTTCTAGTTTCTATGGCTTGCTTCTGCTGTTTCGTCAAATGTCAAGGTGCCATATTTTGGGGAAGCATATTTTCAATCCCATCAAAGGCAAGAAGAAGAGAGAATGTGAGGCACTGAAGAAGTAGCTACTAGCAGCTATTCTGTTTTCATGTTGCCTAAGAATCAATTCAGCGGTGATGCTTGTTAACCAGAAAGATTTCTGGATCCTACCTTCATGGTTTCAGATTCTACAGGCCTCAGACAGGGCCCAGTGATCTGTAATTTTATTTATTTACTTAATGTTTTTGGAGACAGGGCCTTCCTCTCTCACCCAGGCTGGAGTGCAATGGTGCAATCACGGCTCACTCCAGTCTTGACCTCCTGGGCTTAAGTGATCTTCCGCCTCAGCCTCCTGAGTAGCTAGGACCACAGGTGCATGCCACCCCACCTGAGTAATTTTTAAATTTTTTTGTAGGGATGAGGTCTCACTATGTTGCTCAGGTTGGTCTTGAATTCCTGAGCTCAAGAGATCCACCGGTCTCCCCGTCCCAAAGTGCTGGGAGTACAGGCATGAGCCACTGCTCCTGGCCAAATCTGTAATTTTAATAAGTGGCAATTCTTTTGGGGATGGTCCAAAGACCATACTTTGAGAAATACTGAAGAAAAGAAGTGGGAGAAGACAGGAGTTAAAGTTGGCAAAGCAGGCAAAGGCATGGTCTGTCTAGCTCATGAGTTTAAAGTATACCCTGATGGAAATGATATGGAGGATTTTAAGCAAAACAGTGAGAGTTATGACTAGGTTGATGTTTTAGAAAAATCATTTCAGCTCAAGTTTGCAGGGAAGAAAGGCCAGGAGACTGGAGATCTTAACCAAAGGAGGGGGATGAAGATGGAGACATGAGAATGATTTTGAAAGATATTTTGAGAGGCTGGGCGCGGTGGCTCACGCTTGTAATCCCAACAGTTTGGGAGGCTGAGGCGGGCGGATCACCTGAGGTGGGGAGTTCGAGACCAGCCTGACCAACATGGAGAAACCCTGTCTCTACCAAAAACACAAAATTAGCTGGGCATGGTGGCGGCACGTGCCTACAATCCCAGCTACTCGGGAGGCTGAGGCAGGAGAATCGCTTGAACACGGGAGGTGGAGATGGAGGCTGTGGTGAGCCGAGTTTGTGCCATTGCACTTCAGCCTGGGCAACAAGAGCAAAACTCCATCTCAAAAAAATAAATAAATAAAAAAGAAAGAAAGATATTTTGGAGGTAGAATATCCTGGATTTGTTCAATACGTACTTGCATATTGCAGTGGTGGAAGGGACTGAGTAGGACTTTAAGATACTTTCTGAATTACTGCAAAACGGGAAAAGGGGTGAATAGATTAGTCTAAAAGTAGAAGAACAATTGTAGGGTACTTGAGGCTGAGGATCCAGTAAAAATATTGCTGGCAAATTTTAAAATCTTTTTTTAACTGAAAAAAGAAAAAGAAAACCACATTTGATTTTGTTCCTAAACTTACCAGGTCCAGTCACCATTGAATGCCATGACAGTTTCCTAAAATCAGGATTTTTTTTTTTTTTTTTTTGAGATGGAGTCTCGCTCTGTTGCTCAGGCTGGAGTGCAGTGGCACGGTCTCGGCTCACTGCAGCCTCCACTTCCCGGTTTCTAGCGATTCTCCTGCCTCAGCCTCCTGGGTAGCTGGGATTACAGGCACACGCCACCAAGCCCAGCTAATTTTTGTGTATTAGTAGAGACGGGGTTTCACCATGTTAGCCAGGCTGGTCTCAAACTCCTGACCTTAGGTTATCTGCCCACCTGGGCCTCCCACAGTGCTAGGATTACAGGCATGAGCCACCATACCTGGCCAGGCATTCTAACCTCAGGTTAAACACTGGTCCCTGGCCAGGTGCAGTGGCTTACACCTGTAATCCCAGCACTTTGGGAGGCCGAGGCGGGCAGATCACCTGAGGTCAGGAGCTCTAGACCAGCCTGACCAACATGGCCAAACCCCATCTCTACTAAAAATACAAAAATTAGCCAGGTGTGATGGCACACACCTGTAATTCCAGCTACTTGGGGGGCTGAGGCAGAAGAATCGCTTGAACCTGGGAGTTGGAGGTTGCAGTGAGCTGAGATTGCACTACTGCACTCCAGCCTGGGTGACAGAGTGAGACCCTGTCTCAAAAAAAAAAAAAAAAAAAAAAAAAAGACAAAAAGCAAACACACACACACAAACCCACTGATCCCAAGCAAAATATTCTGTTTCAGGGATTGTCTGATCACTCCCTCACTCGCTCTATCACTGCAGGTTGCCTCAAAAGGGATAATTTTTCCTTTGCTACCCATGGGGGAAGGAAGAAGAAATGAATTATCTGTCCCAAGCAGGCCCTCACACTCCTTCCAGAACTATGTGAGTGCATTGCCAATCCTTTACAGAATCAGTCTACCAGTTTATAACATGTGGACATTAAAAAAATTTAAATTATTTGCATTAGTGGCTTATGCATAAAAGTACATGGATGAAATCCACTTATAATAGATGTGCATCAAAAAGATGTGAATTAAGGAGCTTCTTGGAAATAAATGATATTGCATCTAGAGGCTGGTAGGACTGTTTTCACATGATTACCTAAGAAAAAAACATTAGAATTTGCAAGCCAGGCTTTAATGCCCTGCCACGATCACAGCTTCAGCAGCAAACAGGAACAGGGTGAAACCATGGTTATGGAGTAATAACTGGCACTAAGAATAAAACAGACTCATAAATGGAGGAGGGTCTCAATTATACCTTTATGAGTCAAACCAGTCGTTCTGGTTTGCCCATTATGTAGCAATAGTACCCTGGTCAGGCTAGCACTCACAGATCTTTAACATTGATCTTAGCAACTGAGTATTGTCTCAGGTTCTTATTTATTGAGAGAAATCAATAGCCATTTGCTCATCCTCAAGAACATTTCATTTGTATTTTTTGATAGAAAATTCTGAAAATCTGGCTTGCATACCACCTCCTCCTATAATCTCGAACTCTTAGAAGCAGAAATTGCAAAGACTTGATTCTTGCCATCAAGGAGCTCATCATCTGGGGGGATAAAACAAGTTAGGTACACAAAGTACCAGGTAATTTGTGATATCTGATTCCAGAATGATAAAAAACTAAGTCCTGTAAAAGTAGAGAGGAAAAAAGGATCACTCTGGGGTGATCAGGAAGGATTTCATGGAAGATTAAAACTGGGTCTTGAATTGTACAATCTCTGCTTATTTTTATATATATATATATATAAAATTTATATTTATATAAATATATATAATTTATATATAAATATATATATAATTTATATAAATATAAATTATATATATAAATATATATTTATATGTATTATATTATATAATATATATTATATACAATTATATATTATATTATATTATATAAATTATATATATATATAAAATAAGCAGAGATTGTACTATATATATATATATATTTATTTTAACAGGGTCTGGCTCTGTCACCAGGCTGGAGTGCAGTGGCATGATCTTGGCTCACTGTAACCTTCACCTCCTGGACTCAAGTGATTCTCCCGCCTCAGCCTCCTGGGCAGCTGGGATTACAGGCATGTGCCACCACACCTGGCTAATTTTTGTATTTTTTGTAGAGAATGGAGTTTCGCCATGTTGCCCATGCTGGTCTCAAGTGATCAGCTGACCTCAGCTTCCCAAAGTGCAGGGATTACAGGCATGAGCCACCACACTGTGCTTAAATTTGTTTTTTTGTTTGTTTGTTTTTTGAGACAGAGTCTTGCTCTGTCGCCCAGGCTGGAGTGCACTGGTGCAATCTCAGCTCACTGTAGCCTCTGCCTCTTGGGTTCAAGTGATTTTCTTTCCTCAGGCTCCCCAGTAGCTGGGATTACAAGCTCCCACCACCACACTCGGCTAATTTTTGTATTTTTAGTAGAGACAGGGTTTCACCATGTTGGCCAGGCTGGTCTCGAACTCCTGGCCTCAAGTGATGCCCCTGCCTTGACCTTCCAAAGCGCTGGGATTACAGGTGTGAGCTACCACATCTGGCCAACTGCTTGAATCTCATTCAGATATCTATGTGTATTAGTTTTCTATTGCTATATAACAAATCGCCACATGCTTAGCAGCTCAAAGCAACATTTATATATTAGCTCATAGTTCTGAGGGTCAGAAGTCTGGAGGAGCTCAACTGGGCTCTCTGCTTAGAGTCTCACAAGGCTGAAATCAAAGTGTTGGCCAGACTGGGCTCTTATGTGGAAGCTTTCAGAAAGAACCTTCCAACTCCATTCAGGTTGTTGTTAGCATCTAGTTCCTTGCAACTGAGGTTTTGTTTCCTCGGTGGCTGTCACTCAGAGGCCACTTGCTGCTTCTAAAGGCCATCCACATTCTTTTTCATGTGGTCTGCTCTATCTTCAAAGTCAGGAATAGCCCAATAAGTTCTTCTCATGCCTTGTCGATCTCTCTGACATCATCTTTTGCTCTCAGCCAGAGATAACTCCCTGCCTCCATATCTTAAAGTCAACTAACTTGGGACTGTAATTATCCCTGCAAAATTGCTTCATAGCATTGCCTAGATTTGTGTTTGGTTGAAGAGCCAGGGGATAGGAATCTTAGTGGCTACTTTTAAAATTCTTCCTACTACATAGATTCTATGAATCTATCTTAAGGTGCTTGTCAATGTTTATCAATTAAATAACAATTATTTATTGGCCTTTGACTAAGTACATCACATCAGTCACACTTATACTAAATGGAATCTTCTTTTTTTTTTTTTTTTTTGAGATGGAGTCTCGCCCTGTCACCCAGGCTGGAGTGCAGTGGTATGATCTTCGCTCACTGCAACCTCCGCCTCCCGGGTTCAAGCGATTCTCCTGCCCCAGCCTCCCAAGTAGCTGGGATTATAGGTGCGCGCCTCCACGCCTGACTAATTTTTGTATTTTTAGTAGAGACAGGGTTTCATCATGTTGGTCAGACTGGTGTCGAACTCCTGGCCTTGCGATCGGTCCTCCTCTGTCTCCCAAAATGCTGGGATTACAGGCGTGAGCCACCTTGCCCGGCCAGAATCTTATTTTTCATCTGAAAATTGTTTCAGGTGCTTCAAACCTGAAATCTATCCCAGGCTAAAAATTTTTTTTAAGTCAAACTTTTTTTTCTTCTTTTCTTTTCATTTCTTTCTTTCTTTCTTCTTTCCTCCTTCCTTCCTTCCTTTCTTTTTTTTTTTTTTTTTTATGGAGTCTCGCTCTGTTGCCCAGGCTGGAGTGCAGTGGTGTGATCTTAGCTCACTGCAACCTCCGCCTCCCGAGTTCAAGCTATTCTCCTGCCTCAGCCTCCTGAGTAGCTGGGACTACAGGCACGTGCCACCCTGCCTGGCTAGTTTTTGTTATTTTAGTAGAGACAGAGTTACACCATGTTGGCCAGGTTGGTCTGGAATGCCTGACTTCAAGTAATCTGCCCACCTTGGCCTCCCAAAGTGCTGGGATAACAGGCATGAGCCACCATGCCCAGCAAACATTTTCAATAAATGATTAAATATAACATATTTAAACTGATGTTTCATAATGTTTCAATGAAGACAGCAACAGAATGTCATCGGTCTGTTTTTAAGCTACACATACTACTTTTTGCCTCATCTTCACCTAGGGAATAGAAGGTTAACTCCTGTTCTCCCACCCTCATCTCATTCATGGAAAATCTCCATCATAATGAGTCACTGTTATCAACTTCTGCATTCATGATGATGATCTCCCCTCTGCCCTGCATATGTTTTGTTCTCATCTGCTTCTGAAACTCTGATACATGTAATGACTTCCCATTCATGTTAGGCCATTCTGGTGTTACCATAAAGGAATACTGAGACTGGATAATTAATAAAGAAAAGTGGTTTAATTGGCTCACAATTCTGCAGGCTGTACAAGCATGGCACCAACATCTGCTTGGCTTCTGGTGACGGTCTCAGGAAGATTCTGATCATGGCGGAAGGTGAAGGGGGGAAGTGATGTCTCACATGGTGAGAGTGGTAGCAACAGAGAGTTGAGGGGGATGGTGCCACACACTTTTTAAACAACCAGGTATCTCATTAACTCAGAGTAAGAACTCACTTATCACCAAAGGGATGGTGCTAAACCATTCATGACGGATCCGCCCCTGTGATCCAATCACCTCCCACCAGGCCCCACCTCCAATATTGGGGATCACATCTCAACATGAGATTTGAAGGGGGGACAAACATCCAGTCTATATCCCCATCCGTTATACCTATCAACATTTTACCCATAGCTCAGGCTTTGCACTAATCTTCCTTTCACCATGCCTTCTGACCTACATTTTTTTCTGAACAACCCCTTTAGCAATCAGTAATATTACTGAGTTACATCACTTGTATTTCAGTCTTAATTGTGTGTGTATGTATATAAATATATCTATTTATGACAGTGTTTTTTAAAACTATTACCCCAAAATATTTAGTGTAGGAAAGGCATTGAAAAATATTTGTTTATGTTTTTAAATTGCTCTGATTAGAAAAATCTGACAGCTTCCCATGACTTCCTGCTGTGAATACTATCTCATTATCAGATTCTTGGAATTTAAAAAAAAAGAACCAGGTTTTTAACTAATGAACAATATATAATCACCTGGTTGTTGCTCATATATGGATGGGCTTGTATCTGAAGCTTTTAAGAAGGGTATTTCTGGTCAGGTATTGATATTACCAAGCAAATAATAATAAAACATTCTGGAGCAGAGAGGCATTTTTATTAGTGACTTAACTTAGATTTTCTGTGGCTATCCATTTTATCCATTTTCTTTCTCTCAGTTTTTGTGAGTAAGACAATACCTGCTCACCAAGATCTTCCTCGTCCATAGAAATAGAGTTATGACTGGAAGCAGTTGCGCAACCTGGAACTAACTTTCCCAGCAGCTCTTGCAGCTGTCTGTGGCCATGTGATTAATTTTTGCCAACAAAATATAAGGAGAAATATGGTGTACCAGTCCCTAGCGTAGCCCTTTAAGAAAGTGTCCACACCTTCCTTCCCCACCCCACTTCCTTTAACTGGACCAAAGAGACATCAAGACCTTAGGAAAGCTGAATCTCAGATGGAGGAGCTTGAAGTCCTGATTTTCCATGCGGAAGACCGTTGCTGCTGACTTGGAATATTCACCCTGCTTTATGTGCGATAATCTTCTATTGGGTTTGAACCACTGTACTTTAGAGTCCATTGGCTTCAGCAATGTAGTCTCTCATAACTAGTAAAGTTCATTTTTGTATTCTTGCAAGCATCCCATAGATATGTAGTGTAGCTACCACAGCATACACTTATTTAGAAGCCATCCAAAGGGGCTAAAATCTAAGTGATCACTGAGGAAGATACTCCCCAGCTCTGACTCTGAGGAATAGCTGTTTTCATCACTGTGAGAAAAAATTTTTATAAGAAACTATTTTTAGTAATTGAAAGCAGAAATTCTAGTTAGCAATTGCCCTGAGACTATGTGGTTTGGGTTTATCAGTTTGTGACTTACAGTCAAGAAGACTTGCCATCTTGCCCGTCTCTGCCTCATCAGAGAAAGTAGAAACTAAATTCTGTTCTACCTAAGGCCAAAACAAGGCTACTCACCCACGTGGATCTCCTCTCGTTTTGAATTCTCTCAGGTGTTCTGTCTTCCAGGAAGTGTTTCCTGACCACCACCTCTCCCCACTAATGGCTGGATGAGAGAGAAGGAACATCTGTTCCTTCTCTAAGTACCTCTAAGATTCTTTGTAGATCCCTATCATTGGTTTTACTGCACAACCTCTCAGCCTCATGGCCAACCCTACACCCATTTGTGAGCTCAGGGACACTGTTTTGTTTTTTGTTTTTTTGTTTTTTTGTTTGTTTGTTTCAGACAGAGTTTCGCTCTTGTTGCCTAGGCAACAGAGTGTAATGGCACGACCTCGGCTCACTGCAACCTCTGCCTCCTGGATTCAAGTGATTCTCCTGTCTCAGCCTCCTGAGTAGCTGAGATTACAGGTGCCTGCCACTATCCCCGGCTCATTTTTGGTATTTTTAGTAGAGACAGGGTTTCACCATATTGGCCAGGCTGGTCTCGAACTCCTGAGCTTAGGTGATCCGCCCACCTCAGCCTCCCAAAGTGCTGGGATTACAGGTGAGAGCCACCGTGCCCAGCCAGGGACACTGTTTTATTCACCTTTTGGTCCCTCTGCCTACCACAGTGCCTGGCATACAGCAGACGGTTTATAAATGATGGTGGAATGAATGGATGAACCTAAAGACCTCATGAAATTGTCAGAGGCGTTTGAACCAGAGCAACTGCATCTTGAATAGGGGCTGAGTGAAACGAGGCTGAGACCAATTGGCTGCGTTCCCAGATGGTTAAAGCGTTCTAAGTCACAGGACTTAGTCAGCACAAGATACAGGTCATAAAGACCTTGCTGATAGGCCGGGCGTGGTGGCTCACGCCTGTAATCTTAGCACTTTGGGAGGCCGAGGTGGGTGGATCACCTGAGGCCAGGAGTTTGAGACCAGCCTGACCAACATGATGAAACCCCATCTCTACTAAAAATACAAAAAGTTAACAGGGCTTGGTGGCCGGTGCCTGTAATCCCAGCTAGTCAGGAGGCTGAGGCAGGAGAATGGCTTGAACCCTGGAGGCAGAGGTTGCAGTGAGCTGAGATTGCGCCACTGCACTCCAGCCTGGGCAACAAGAGGGAGACTCCTTCTCAACAACAACAACAAAAAGGCCTTGCTGATAAAACTGGTTACAGTAAAGAAGCTGGCTAAAACCCACCAAAACCAAGATGGCCACAGAGAACCTCTGGTCGTCTTCACTGCTACACTCCTACCAGTGCCATTACGGTTTACAAATGCCATGGCTACATCAGGAAATTACCTTGTATTGTCTGAAAAGGGGAGGCATAAATAATCCACCCCTTGTTTAGCATATAATCAAGAAATAACCGTAAAAATGGGCAACCAGCAGCCCTCTGCCTTTGGAGTAGCCATTCTTTTATTCCTCTACTTTCTTAATAAACTTGCTTTCACTCTACTCTGTGGACTCGCCCTGAATTCTTTCTTGGGCGAGATCCAAGGACCCTCTCTTGGGGTCTGGACCTGGACCCCTTTACTGTAACAAAATGGTATTTTTCTGTTTATTCTCATAGGACACAACTTCCATAATACTCGTTGCTGCCATCATTTCCAAGCCTCCTCAGAATCTTTTTTTCTTATTCCCATTACCATGCCTCATTTTCTTGTGGTTGAGACTTACATTGCCTTTACTTCGATCAGCCAGACCTATTTGCTCTCTTAAGATATTTCTTTCTGGGCCAGGCGCAGTGGCTCACGCCTGTAATCTCAGCACTTTGGGAGGCTGAAGCGGGCGGATCACGAGGTCAGGAGTCCGAGACCAGCCTGGCCAACATGGTGAAACCCCGTCTCTACTAAAAATACAAAAATTAGCTGGGCATGGTGGCGCGTGCCTGTAATCCCAGCTACTCAAGAGGCTGAGGCGGAGAACTGCTTCAACCAGGACCAGGGAGGCAGAGGTTGCGATGAGCCGAGATCACGCCACTGCACTCTAGCCTGGGCAACAAGAGTGAAACTCTGTCTCAAAAAAAAAAAAAAAAAAAGAGAGAGAGAGAGAGATTTCTTTCCAAAAGTCCTTCTTGATTATTAATTTTTAATATTCTCAATGCTTTACTGCATTGGACACAGTGTGTCAAGAGATAGGGCTGAGGAATGGAGAGACTCCTGGATCAGAAGTCAGGAAAACTTAGGCCTCTTTTTGTCTTTAAAGACTTCAGTAAAATGCCACAAAAAAGGCCACTGTATAACAATAGTGTGGATTAGAAAAGAATAAGCTATAGAACCATTCTTCAGACAAAATGCTGCTTACAAATAACACTGCATTCTAAAACAGATCAAAGCCAAGCTTGATATGTGGCCTCTGAGAAGCAGAATTTGAAAACCACAAGCCTAGATCATCTCAAAGGTCCCTTTCACCTCTACAAGCCTGTGGTTGTATGTAAATTAATTGCCCTGCATTTAAAAAAATCTGTAAATGATGTGATCTTTGGTACATTCAAATTTGTCTACAAAGGAATGGTACTATGTGTTAGCTGTGATTCTAGTAAAAATTATCTTCTGTTGACATAACATTTTACAGGGTCATTTACAGAGGCAGTGTGGTATTGTGGTTACTAGCATGGACTTTGGAGTAAGACACAAACTGATTCAATCTTGACACTTCCACAAACTGGCTGTGTGACTTGAGAAAGTTACTGAGTCTCAGCCTCAGTTTCCTCCCTGTAAACGAGGAAGAGAATACCTGCATTACTGACTGTTGGGAGGATGACATGGGATATTGTACACCGAGCATTCAGCATGATGTCTGCATGTGCCACATCTTCTGTAAAGATTAACTATCATGGCCTGGTGCAGTGGTTCATGCCTGTAATCCCAGCACTTTGGGAGGCCAAGGTGGGAGGATCACTTGAGCTCAGAAGTTGGAGACCAGCCTGGCCAGCATGGTGAGTCTCTCTCTCTCTCTCTCTCTCTCTCTCTCAGTCTCTCTCTATATATATATAATTTTTTTTTTTGAGACAGAGTCTTACTCTGTCACCCAGGCTGGAGTGCAGTGGCATTTGGCTCACCACAGACTCCGCCTCCCGGGTTCAAACGATTCTCGTGCCTCAGCCTCCCAAGTAGCCGGGCTCACAGGTTCATACCACCATGCCCGGCTAATTTTTGTACTTTTAGTAGAGACTGGGTTTCACCATGTTGACCAGGCTGGTCTCAAACTCCTGACCTCAAGTGATCTACCCACCTCAGCCTCCCAAAGCTCTGGGATTACAGGCGTGAGCCACTGCGCCCGGCCTATTTTTTTAAAAGTGAAAAAAAGGTTAGCTATAATGAATTTCACAATCATTATTTCATGTAATCCTCACAAGTGTTGCTATTGTTATTTACAGGAAATATTGAACCTCAAAGAAATGAAACGACTTATCAAAGTTTAGCCAGTGAGGGCAGACCAATGTTCTTTCCACTGCCCCATGCAGCATTTAAGTGAGAGAAAGAATGATGGTGCACTCAGGGAGGTGAAAATGAAAGGGGAGTGTCCAGGTTGGGAGGCAATGGGGCAAAACCTGAAGACCACACAGGGATGACCCCAGACAAGGTAAGCGTGGGGAGGAGGATTGCGGAAGCCAATTTTACTGACTTGTAATAGTGTGTGAGACTGAAACACTGTCCAAACATGGTACAAGCCAGGATGTCATGGTGACCTCTCCACCCACACGATTCCCCGTTCCACAGCAGAGACAGGGCTTCTCCTGCATTGCCAGCTCAGGCTTCCGCACATAGAAGATGCTCATTGAACATTTGCTAAGTAGTCAGGGTAATGAGGCTTCTCTTTTTATTTTCTCCCCTCTCACAATTTGGAAGACTTTTCCTTGTCCTTAAAATCATGAGGAATAAAGGACTTTGCTTTTTCCTTCCTCAAAACAAAGGAAAGAATCATCCCTGAAGATTCAATTTGGTACAAAGTAACTGATCGATCCTGACAGTTACTCCATTTAGTGTACTTTAAACAGCAGCTCTGGCCTCCTCTCCTCCCTCCTCCTCTTCATCCCAACACTGAAGTCATGGTGCCTAATTTAGGCCACCGTCATAATTTCTCCCCACAGCAAGTTGATATCATCCCCAGCAAACACAGCCTCAGAGTACTCTGAAACAAAGAGTCAGAGACCCAGGAAAGAAAATCAAGGACTATATTCATTCCTCCCTCTATTTCCTGCCCAGGCACTTGCTTATTGTCCTAATGTATTGCAGAGCCTGCTCTTTCACAAGAATATCTGTGGTTCAGAAGCACAATGCAATGACACAGACTGAAATCTCCTTATTTCTACAGTATGTTTCAGTCTATATCTTCAAAATACAAGAGGTCATGCTGATGTTGGTCTCGTTCCCTTTAGTAGATTATTCCATGTATTGGAGTTGTTATCATGTAGAGAAAATTACAAAACAAAGAACAAGAAGGATTCAATAATCACAGAACGGCCTGTCCTCATTACTTGTGTGAACCCCCCACTGTATCACAGGGACAGCATGTTAAATCAATAGAGACTTGAGCTGTTAATTTCCAGAAAGGAAGAGATGATTGAACTATAAAATAGTCTACGTCACTTCTCTGCCCATAGGGAACAGAAGTCCTTTTATTTTCGGGTCTTTTTACAATTAGGTAAGTTCCAGGAAGATTACGAACCACACGACAACATTTCTAAGGTTTTTTGTTTGTTTGTTTGTTTTTGGCATAGGGGTGCAATGCTTTGTTGACACAAAGCTATAGTTCTTGTATAGAAGGGATTTTAGTGTAAGGTGGTAAGAGGAATAGGTGTTTATATAGGTGCACATCAGTGAAAGGTGTTGAGGGTAGGGGGCTGGGGAGATAGAAACACACACAGAAGTTAGAAACAAGTAGACCTCATGCCTTGTGTTACTTTTTATTTCATGTGCTCTCCCGCTCAGGGCTTTGCCTCTGCACTGACAGCTGATGGGAGGGGATGCCACTTGTACTTCTTCTTCTTCTTTTTTTCTTTGATACAGGGTCTCACTCTGTTGCCCAGGCAGAGTGCAGTGGCACAATTGCAGCCTTGACCCCTCGGGCCCAAGCAATCTGCACACCTCAGCCTCCCAAGTAGCTGGGACTACAGGTGTGCGCCATCACATCTGGCTAATTTAAAAAATTTTTTTTGTAGAGATGGGGTCTCGCTATGTTACCCAGGCTGGTCTTGAACTCCTGGGCTCAGGTGATTTTCCTGCCTTGGCCTTCCAAAGTGCTAAGATTGCAGGTGTGAGCCACCATGTCCAGCCCACTTGTACTTCTTATTTATTTATTTATTTTTGAGATGGAGTCTTGCTCTGTCGCCTAGGCTGGAGTGCAGTGGTGTGGTCTCTGCTCACTACAACTTCCGCCTCCTGGGTTCAAGCACTTCTCTGCCTCAGCCTCCCGAGTAGACAGGATTACAGGCGCCCACCACCACACCTGGCTAATTTTTGTATTTTTAGTAGAGATGGGGTTTCACCATCTTGGCCACACTGTTCTTGAACTCCTGACCTTGTGATCCACCCGCTCAGCCTCCCAAAGTGCTGAGATTACAGGCGTCAGCCACCGTGCCGGGCCCACTTGTACTTCTTACTGATTCATGGCTATCCTTTTCATCTTTTCTATGCTGGGATTAAGAAAGAGACTGCTTGAATTGCATAGACCCATGATCAATGATGCTTGATCATGTTTGCATGATCAAACATTTGCAGGGTCTAGTGAGAACCAAGGTGGTCGAATAAAGGATAGTTTTACTGAAAGTCGCTTTGCGATGCCACTTCTTCGTGGGTCTGTTCCTTGTGAACTATAATATATGTATCTTCTGGATTACTTTTGAAAAGAGCAGATACACAGATTGTAGAAATCCACAGAGCAGAGAAGTAGGCATTTTTCAAATAAATGTCAGTTGATTCTAATTTTCTAATAAGACTTTGTTCTCATTCTGTTTTATGACCTCTTCAAACTAAGAGTCCACTGCATCTGGCTGGGGATTCATTTCTTATCTTAAAAAATTCTTTAAATTCTCAGTATGGCCTTGAGTTCTAAACTGCTATCTCTGAGCTATTCCCCAGGAGAAGTAAAAGCAACTTCCCGTTGGCCTCCCCCTCTACCACTGGAATAAATACAAAGGAAGAGAAGGTGTTTCTCCATCCCATCACCTCCCAAAGGATTTCCTACCTCTCAAAGAGCAACTGATCTCCTCTGGGGAGGGACTGGGCAGGCAGGCTGGGATTCTGAGATAAGGAAGGATGTGCATTCATCCCAGCCTCGTTGTTTCTTCTCTGTCTTCCTCTGCTCCCTCACACTTGATCTAGCTAAGCTAGTCCTCACCAGGGTAGGTGAGTGAGTAGCAGCTACCTTCCACCCTTGATCCCCTCAGTTATCATCAGTGAAAACAGCCTAGAGGCCCAGGGGCAAACCCAGTGACCATGTAGCCTTTGAGATGTGGTGCTTCCTTCCCCAATCTGTACAGGGCTGCCTTCACTCTAGAGTGATGATTCTTAGCCTTCAATGCACGTGAATTCTCTGAAGAGCTTCTAAAAATGCCCGATCCTTGGCCTACCTTAGAGCACCTGAAGCCAAACCTCTGGAGATGGGGATCAGGCAAGAGTGTTGGCCAAAGCTTCAAGACTGAGGGTGAGAATGTGCTTCCTAATGCCCAGTGCTGGCTTACAGCATTTGGCAAGCCTGCCCTTTTGAGCTGGGCCATGAACCTTCATTAAGGGCCCAGCCAGATGCTGCCATGCAATCTCACCGAGGCCTCCTGCATTAACTTTCTGTCTTCCCTGTCTTGCTCTTCATCAGTCTTGGTTGCTGCCTGGCTCCTGCTCAGTTAGCATTTCCTCCCTAGACAAAGGCTCTGACCTCAACTCCACCCAGCTCTGCTGTCTCTCTGCCTTGCTGGCCAAGGCCACGGTGACTCACATAAGCCTCTCTCATGACTGACCACAAGCCCATAAGGCTATTTGGAGCTTCTCCTCCTGAACTTTTTCATCCAACGATATTGAGCATCTATGATGTGTCAGGCTCAATGCCAAGTGCTTTGTGTTATTACCGCATTTAATCCTGACAACTGCTTAGGAGGAAGTGCTATTATTTCATAGTTAATGAGACAGAGATCCTGAGGTGATACTCATGCCCAGGGTGTGTTAACCTACATTTGGTTTTCAAACACAGATCTGGTTGATTCCGAAGGCCATCATCTCCCCATTGCAGAACTGCTCCTCAGCAAAAAAAAAAACAAAACCCGGTTTCTACCTCAAAGTGTTCCCGGTCTAGTCAGGGAGATAGACACAGGCATGAGGTCAGAGGGAGACTGAGCAGGTATGAGAGCATGTAGGAGGTGCCCTATCCAGAGAAGGGTTCCTAAGGAAGATAATCCTTTGCATGGAATCCCACAAGATGAGTAAAAGTTGCCCAGATGAAAACAGTGAGAACCCCAGGTGCACAGCTGTGGAGACTTCAAGGCTCTTCAGGGACCTACTAGACAATGACATGGCTGGACAATGACGTGGAGGGTGTAGGAAGGGACAAGAGGTGAAGATGGACAGGCAAGAGGGGCAGGTCATGAGCATTTTAGTTATACTAATATGTTTTGCACTTTATCCTGGGGACAATGGGTAGCAGTGAAGGAGTATGAGCAAAAGAGACATCAAATTGGGATTGCATTGAGGAGGAAGGACTGGCAAAGGGCATGCACTACTAGAGGCAGGGAGAATAGTTAAGAGGTTGTAGTGCAAATTCTGGTGAGAGGTAATGGTGACTGGAATGAAGACATTAGTACTGAAATAGCAGAGAGGGAATGGAAGTAGGAGCAATTTAGGAGGCCAACACAACTGAAATTGACCAAAGACTAAATATAGTGGGTGTGAAGAAGGAAGAGACAAGAATGACTGCTTCTCTTACGAGTAGCTGGGTGCGGTGGCTCACGCCTGTAATCCTAGCACTTCATGAGGCCGAAGCAGGTGGATCATCTGAGGTCAGGAGTTTGAGACCAGCCTGACCAACATGGTGAAACCCCATCTCCACTAAAAATACAAAATTGGCCGGGCATGGTGGTGCACGCCTGTAATCCCAGCTACTCGGGAGGCTGAGGCAGGAGAATTGCTTGAACCTGGGAGGTGGAGGCTGCAGTGAGCTGAGATCGCGCCATTGCACTCCAGCGTGGGTGACAGAGTGAAACTCCGTCTCAAAAAAAAAAAAAAAAAAAAAAAAGATAAAGAGTATAGGAAGAGAAGCAGGTTGGAAAAAACGAGTGAGTTTCTTTGGACATGTAAGTGAAAGGGCCCAGTGGGCAGCTGGATATGAAGGGCTGAAGTCCAGGAAAGGGCCTAGACTGGAGATCTAAAGAAAGGCAGTTATCCTGGAGGTCACTGACTTCAACGATGTAATGAGGCACTCAGGCAGAGTAGGCAGGATGAGCAGCGCTGCATCTATAATGACTGCTCCAAGGGGCCCCACTTTCCCTCCAGAGCTTGAAGGCTATTTTGATCCCCTGCTTACTTATTCATGGCCCTGATACCCTGCCTTGTTCTTGCCAGTTTCTTTTCCTTAAAGAACACATATTTCGGCCAGGCGTGGTGACTCAAGCCTGTAATCCTAGCACTTTGGGAGGCCAAGGCAGGCGGATCACTTGAAGTCAGGAGTTCAAGAGCAGCCTGGCCAACATTGTGAAACCTCATCTCTACTAAAAATACAAAAATTAGCTTGGTGTGGTGGCCGGCGCCTGTAATCCCAGCTACTTGGGAGGTTGAGGCAGGAGACTAGCTTGAACCTGGGAGCCAGAGGTTGCAGTGAGCCGAGATCGCACCACTGTACTCCAGCCTGGGCAACAGAATGAGACTGTCTCAAAAACAAAAAACAAAAAACATATTTCTCTCTGTGCCCTCATCTACTTGCCAATATACTCCATGAGTGTTCAGCTCTTCCAGAACCACAACTCTGCTGCATTTAATTCCTGCCTTATTGCTGCTGCCTGGAATCCCTCCCTGCTATACACCACCATCCAAATAGGACCCCCTAATATCACTGTTTGTCCAAAGCTTTCTTTGCCCTTTGGGTACCACATCTTGAATAGGCCAAGTTCTGTTGGAGGCCAGTCTCTGGGATTGGGTTCGTTCCTTCCAGCCCAAGTCCTATACCCTAAGTGGGCAGGATTCTCCCTGTTTACTCTCCCTCCCTTTTGTTGCAGGGTTGTGGCCTGATTCAGCATGCCTGACTTCACAGCCCACAGAACAGGATGTCAGGCCCCATGCAATGTTAAGGCTGAGGCTGAAACTGATGAAGCCTTGGGGTGGGTGGAAGCCTTCTCTGTCTACACAGCTTCATGGAGCAGGGGAAGAGGGAACATAGCAGAGGCTGACAGAATAGAAATGCAGAACACCAGAATTTGCTCCTAAGAGAGACTGGCTGTGGAATACCTTAAATTAGAAGGCATAGAAGATGTGTTAGGAATCCCTGTTGCCTTGGTTAGCTTTGGGTGTGGTTCTTTCAAACAGAGGATGATTGGTGGAGTTTTTCCAGCCCTATAATTCTGCTTGTGATGAGGTAGAATTAAAGCAGAAATGTGAGTTCATAAATTGCCTAGCTGGTGAATAATAGAGTTTAAATCTCCTCAAAAAAAAGTTAAACATGAAATCACATTAAAATTCATAGCCATCTGTCTACAATGATCTGATTTGAAAATCGAGCACAATTAATTTTTAATCCTAGGTCAGCTTTCCCCATGCCACCTGTCCCTCTCCTCATCACCTCCCCCATCAGACAGTCAGTGTGTGCTCAGAGAATGCAAGACCATTTTAAATATTAACCTGAGCCACATAGCCCTAGGAAGATAAATCCACACATACGCCTTCTCTTCTTCCTCTCCTTATTACTAGTAGAGTTGCTCATATATTGCTAAATGCAGCTCTGGCCAAAAATAAATTCTGTAAACTAGGAATGTGGGGTGTGTCTGCCCCCACAAAAATCCCTTTGTTCTGTGTTGAGAAGTGAGCAGAGATACAGAAGTAGAAACCCAGGGTCGTCGCTGAGGAAGAGATAGTGTTACTGAGCCTCAGCGTGTGTGTGTGTGCCTGTTGTTCTGTTAGAAGCAAGCGTTATTGAGTTTGGGGGAAGACCTGGATGCTTTCAAATTTTTTAAGGTAGACTGCTTGACTTCCTCCCTCAACTACTTGATTTTGGATGGGAAGAAATTTTATAAGAAGGGGTACAGGAATAGACATAGGCTTGGCAGACTAAGGCCAGTTATCACCAAGAAGCTGCCATGATCCATGATCAAGCATTCTCCAAGAGTGGGCAGATCAGAGCTAAATCAGCTAAGTCAGGAAGCCACCATCAGCACCATGAGACGCCAGCATACTTCAGGAGAGGAGCTCTTCTGATGGAGATGCTCTGCTGAATGAGGCCTTTTCTCCGGAGGAATTGAAACATGCCTATTTTTAGTGAGGTTCCATCTCCTCAATATCGGAGTTCTCATCTTCTATGACAGATCCTCTCGCACTTGGGGCCAGAATACCAGCTTCGGGGTTCAGATATTGGCAACAGCATAGATCCTAATAGAGCAGACTATAGGAATAGGGCAATAAATCCTGAGGATGTGATAGACCATTCTCAGTGAAGCCAGAAGCCAGAAGAGGGTTGCTACTTCTTTAACGTCATTATTATTATTTTTTTCGAGACAGGCTCTCCTGCTGTCATCCAGGCTGGAGCGCAGTGTCTCAGTCATGGCTCACCACAGCCTCAACCTCCTGGACTCAAGTGATCCTCCCATCTCAGCCTCCTGAGTAGCTGGGACTACAGGCGTGCATCACCACACCCAGCTAAGTTTTGTATTTTTTGTAGAGATGGGGTTTTGCCATGTTGCCAAGGCTGGTCTCGAACTCCTGGCCTCAAGCAATCCATCTGCCTCAGCCTCCCAAAGTGCAGGGATTATAGGCATCAGCCACATTGCCTGGCAGAGGTAGGTTTTTAAATGGCAATGAAAACCTCTGATTGAAGAATGACCCATTTCGGGAAAATAAAGCTAATATGGCAAATGGGCTGTGCCTCTAGGTTAGTCTCTTTTTAGTGATTCATGAGAGAGATGACATCCAGGGGCCAAAACTTTAAAATGTTAGCTAAATGTCAGCTAGGTAAAGAGAAATTACATGACAAGTACAATGCTTTTTTTTTTTTGGAGACAGCATTTTACTCTGTCACCCAGGCTAGAGTGCGGTGGCAAGATCGCAGCTCACTGCAACCTCAACCTCCCAGGCTCAGGCACTCCTCCTGACCTCCTAAGTACCTGGAACCACAGGAATGTGCCACTATGTCTGGCTAATTTTTAAAATTATTTGTAGAGACAGGGTCTCCCTGTGTTGCCCAGGTTGGTCTTGAACTCCTGACCTCAAGTGATCCTCCTGCCTCAGCCTCCCAAAGTGCTGGGATTACAGGCATGAGCCACTGCACCCAGTCAGTATGATACTTTTGATCAAAGTGACTGCAAAGGAAGAAATTTAAAGTAGTCACCAATGAAAACACAAGGCAATTATTAACTTCAGGAAAAACAAAATGCAACAAAGAAATTTAATCATAATACACTACAATGCTCCACTTTTTTTACATGTATATGATAATGGAAACACACAGTGAATTAACCAAAAATTATAATATAATTATGCAGGGAGAATTAGGGAGAGAAAACAGAAGAGATGGCTGAAAAGAGTGCTAAATTCTCATTTACCATAATAGGAAAATCATATATCTAAATTATCTAATCAAAAGAGAATAGTACATGCATATTATTTAACATATGGCAATGTGTAAATGCCTGAAGAAACAAGACTGGGGAGAGGGAGAAAGAATAAAAAAGGAAACAGCTGAATTTCACTGGTCTTTTAATACTATTGAACTTTTAAAATTATATTTATGTATTTATTAAAACAATTTTGAAGTAACCTTTCTCCAAAAGGATAAGACAAAACAGAAAGTCTTTACAGTTAAGAATGTGTAGAAAGATAAATTAACTTCAAGTTCTAAATACAATGGATAACATAGGAAGGGATTAGAGTCAGGAATAAGGTAAAAATGTCTTGGTTGATGTAGGCACTGTTCGATAACAGCTGATTACAAGGGTATTTATTTGTACCTAGGCCTTGTGTTATTTTAAACCTTCTTGTTGCTTATATATTATATTTATAATAGAGATTAATAAAAACTTCCTTAATAAAGAGGTATTTTGGGGACAGAAATATACTGGGTGGATCATGTTCTATATACCTACTTTTAAAATTGTCCAGACAGGAAGAATGCCTAATCAGTGGGCCTGTGCATCCATAAACAGACATCACTGTCATTCATCAAGTACAGGCTACCTGAGAAGCAAGCATATTGAGTAGGAAGAATTAATCATCTCCCATAAGACTCAAGACTACGATAGTCATGTATTCAACCCACTTCTTTATTCTTAGCTCTCTTTTAGAAATGCTAAATGTAAAGAAGTCTGCCCAAATATATCTTTTGGTGGCATGTAACACCATTTAAGCAAAGATGCTGTCACCTTAATGTATGACTAATGTTGAGTAGAAAACTTTCACCCTGTAACACAGGGTTTTTCAACCTTGGCATTATCAACATTTTGGGTCCGACCGTTCTTTATTGTGAGGGCCTAAACTGTGCATTGGGGGGATATTTAGCACCATCCCTGTCCTTTAGATGCCAATAGTATTCTGCCACCTCCCCAGTTGTGACAACCCAAACTGTCTTCAGACATTGACAAATGTCCCTGGCAAGGGGTAAAGGGAGGAGGGGTCCAAAAATTTTCCCCAGTTGAGAACCACTCCTTAACACATCATTTTTTCTGGCATCCAACTGATGCTTAAAATTAGTGAATTCTCTCTTGGAAGAGCTACCTTATAGCTGGAATTCTCCTATTCTAGCTCATCAAAGATTTAGGCTTAGTCTATATTATTAACTCTGCAGCAAAGAACATCTAAACAGTGATTAAAATTTATTATACCACTCTGCATCTGATAACTGAGACATGTTGAGAAGATTCTCCCTAAAGTATAATTAGGTGATGTAAATTACCTAAGTATTTTAAAATCTGGAATAAAATTGAAAATGAAAAGAATCCTTTCATGACATCCTGACACACTGGTTAGATGTTTCTCCAGGCAGGGCAGTCTTGCTCCCAACATCTTCGTAATCTCCACCTCAACTGTGTTTGCCTTAGCTTTTAAGAAACCTGGGGCCAAACTCATAAAGGGATTGAGTTGACCAAAGGCACTTCAGTGAAGATCCCCTGGCCAGAGTGAGGAGGACTAGGTCTGGGACATAAATGGCTGCTTCATCATCAAAGCCTCCTGCCCAAGAGAAGGCTTTCATGAGAACTCAGCTCATTGTGTGAAAATTCAGATGACTGAACTATAATTAGCTCTATTAGTCAACATTTTAATTCATCGGATTCTGGCTTTGATGTGTTCCTTTCTCACAGAATCAAAGCTAATAATTCTGGAATCGTAATTGGGAGCTGAGTGCCAGCTTGAAACATTGGGAGCTCCTCACCTCCTTAGCAAGCCATGCCTTCAAAACTGCAGCTGCCTGGCCATAAATACTTATGAACTTGGCCCAGGCACCTCAGCCTTGCCCTTTAGCTCCTTGCTTCATAGGAAATTTCTGGGAGTCTCCTCTCTGTGAGTTAAAATCCATTGTTTAGATTCTAAATTTGCAGTGGTTGACATTAAACTATTGTGTCTGTACCTCCAAAGCCTGAGAACATAATAGTTGCTCAATAAATTTGGAGGTGGTGATATTGTAGACAAATAATGGAGCAGATCATTGGTTAAATGATGTCTTAGTCCATTTTCTGTTGCTATAATGGAATACCACAGACTGTATAATTTATAAAGAAAGAGGTTTATTTGGTTTCATGTTTCTGGAGGCTGGAAAGTCCAAGACAGGGTGACCACATGTGATCAGCTTCTGGTAAGGGCCTCGTGCTGCATCATAACATGACAGAGAAGCAGCAGGAGAAGCGGGCACAGGCAAAACTGGCAAAACACAAGGGGCAGCCTCACTTTATGACAACACACTCTCATGGTAACGAACCCGGTCCTGTAATAATGAGAACTCACTCACTCCTTCAAGAATGAACTCAGTCCTGTGAGAATGGCATCAATCCCTCTTTACAACCTAATCATCTCTTAAGGCCCCACATCCCAACACTTCCCCATCAGGGACCAAATTTCCAGCACTTGAATTCCGGAGGACACACTCAAACCTGGCATTTGGTATCTAATAATCATCCTCCCTGTTTCAGCAACAAAACCTGATTGAAACAATCAGTTGCAGTAATCATATTCTTCTTGATCAAACATAAGTAAATGAGATAATTCTGATGAATGAGATAAGATCAAAAGTTTGCTGGGGAGATTCTGGAAGGATTTCCTTGCTTTAAAAGGTAGACATAGAAAGAGACAGTCCTGGGTGGGGTGTGGTGGCTCATGCCTGTAATCCCAGCACTTTGGGAGGCCGAGGTGGGCGAATCACCTGAGGTCAGGAGTTCGAGACCAGCCTGACCAACATGGAGAAACCCCATCTCTACCAAAAACACAAAATTAGCCGGGCGTGGTGGTGCAAGCCTGTAATCCCAGCTACTCAGGAGGCTGAGGCCAGAGAATTGCTTGAACTGTGGAGGCAGAGGTTGCAGTGAGCCGAGATCACACCATTGCACTCTAGCCTGGGCAACAAGAGTGAAACTCCATCAAGAAAGAAAGAAAGAAAGGAAAGAAAGGAAAGAGAAAGGAAAGAAAGGAAAGAGAAAGGAAAGAAAGACGTCTTCTGCTTTTCAGTGTTGTGTTTCCATGTGACTCCTAGAACTGTGCCCATTATCTTGAAACCACAAGAAGACTACCTGGGGACAATGTAGACAGGTTGAGGATGTAGAGCAGAGAGATGAAAGAATCTGTGGGATCCATGATATTGTTAAGCTATGGATCAGCCAACCCTGAGGCTACCTCTAGATTTCTTACTAAATAAATACTGTGTTCCTTATTGTTAAGCTATTCTCAGTTGGATTTTTTGTTTATTATAGCTGAAATCATCCTAATTGACAAAATTAGTTAACCAGATCTTTTTGTATAGGAGGTATTTAGGTGAAAGGCCAGCTTGGTGGGAACCTTATTATAACAGATACTGTTTACTGAGCACCAGCCATGCACCAGGACCATACAAACATTGACTTTAATCCTCACAATAACTCCCTGAGGTGATTTTTATTATTTGCTTTTTACAGATGAGGAAACTGAGACTCTAAAGCCATAGGTAAATTTATATAAGTTGCCCAGTTATTATGTCCTGCAACACAGATTCAAACCCAGATCTAGTCTGCCTCCATGTTTTTCTCTACATTCCACCTCTTCTTAGCTTCCACACAATGGAAGAAATGAGGACAAGCATACTGAGGAAGACTAGTTGGTTTGATGGTATGGCATAGAAGAAACAAAAAGGAGAAATCCCATCTCCTGAAACTGCCTGGATGGGTAATGAAGCCATTGTCCTCATCCAAAGCAGCCATTATGAGAGGTCCCGGATGCTGCTTCTAAGCAAGAAGGAGGAATGGGAAACACCCTTGGACATTTTGATACTGGGTCTCTGGATTGGTCCTGCAAACCTTGCCATGGCATTTGGAATTGGGAAAGGCTAAAACTTTTGACACTGGCTTCTCTCATGCATTTCTCACTGAGGGAAATCCTATCCCTCATATTCATAATACAGTCTCTGCAGACAAGCTCAAAAAGAGCTGTTTCCTGTGTTTGCCTCTCCCTTCCCCATCACCTCCCCAGATACTTTCCCCAAACACACACGCTCGTGGTGCCCAGTAAAGACAGAGAATGGTGGTACTAAGCTCTTGGGACTGAGTGCTGGCCCTATTCTGATCCTGGCTTGCTCAAGAGAGCACTGATTCTGGTAAAAGCTTGGAAGGTGTTATAGACTGAATATTATTTTCTGGAGACTCTGCAGGACACGGGTAGGAAAGTGTGGGGGTTTCTTCAGTTCCTATCAAGCACTGCCTCTCCTTGTTGACCTTGCCCAAGGAAATGAATAAATCCCATACCCTCCAGCTTCCATTTTCTTCCCTTGTAAAACGAGGATGGCAGTTGACCATAAAAACCCAGAGACAACTGCCACAAACCCCCAGAGCTGCTAGTTGAGACAGATTAGAGACCATTCCGGCACCATCTGCAGTGTTTATCCTTGGCTTACCACCTCTTCCTTCTCCAATTCCTATTAGTCTCATGCATCTAATGGTCACCCAAAGACGGAATTTTCTTCACATTTCCTGAAACACTGTGAAGGCCTGATCAATGAACGAATCTCTGAATCAATGAACAGACACTGCAAGAGCTCCTTGGCATAACATTGAGAAACCTGAAACAGTGGGAGGATGTCTAGGCTTACATGGAAGCCAAAGATGTGTTCACACACACACACACACACACACACACACACACAGAGCGAGAGAGAGGGAGAGAGACAGAGCGCGTCCTGAAGCCCTTCACATGAGAGGGTGTCTTGATTCACCTGTGACTGGTCCTGTACCCTTGAGGAATGCAGCGCACTTAGCGGGGAGGCCTCTGGGCTGCTGCTTTCCTGACTTTCTATTTATATCAGGCCAGACCTGGGCAGGAAACAGATGGCACACTCAAATTGAGTAATTTGAGAAGAGTTGAATAAAGGGGCTATTTACAAAGGTGCAGACAGGATGTAGGGAAACCACAGGGGTAGTGTAATAAGTAACAGCAACTTGGCCACCCTAGGGCTCAAGGGGTCAGGGGTGGTGCAGTCACCAGAACCTGTAGAGTATGCCCTGCATGTTTAGCAGCACCTGAGAAGAGCTGCGACCATGTGTCAAAGGATACAGCCAGCCCAGAGGTGATCCCCCAGGGCTCCCACACCTTTTCCTCCCTCTGATCTCCTACCTAGGATACCCACTGGCTAAACCCAACTAGAAGCCAAAGAGTAACCAAGCCCATTGATACCGTTAGTGGCATAGGGCAGAGTAGAAAAGAATCACGAGTCGATTTAGAAAGGCAAACCGAAGCATCCAGCATACTAACCTAACTAACACTAACTAACATAACTAACACTAACTAATAGTCTTAATACATAACACTATTTAGAGTGGGGAGGAAGACTGGAGCTCTGGAGCGACTCTGCCCCATTCGTGCCATGTGACTCTGCACAAGTTACTTAACCTCTCTGTGCATCAGTGTCCTCATCTGTAAAGTAGGCCTAACAACACCAACCTCAGAACTGTAGTGAGGATTAATGTTTCATGTATCTCCTTCAGAGATAACATACAGGCCGAGCGCAGTGGCTCATGCCTATAATCCCAGCACTTTGGGAAGCTGAGGCAGGTGGATCACTGGAGGTCAGGAGTTTGAGACCAGCTTGGCCAACGTGGTGAAATCCCGTCTCTACTGAAAACGCAAAAATTAGCCAGGCATGGTGGCCCACGCCTGTATTCCCAGCTACTGGGTAGGCTGAGGCAGGAGACTCACTTGAACCCCAGAGGTGGAGGTTGCAGTGAGCCAAGATCATGCCATTGCACTCCAGCCTGGAATACAGAGCAAGACTCTGTCCCCCCCCCAAAAAAAAAAAAAAAAATTAAAAATTAAAAGGGAGAGAGAACGTAGGTGAAGCGCTTAGCATATAGCAGGCACTCCATGAATACTGAATCCTTTCTTGTCTTCCTTGTCTCCTTCCTTTCCTTTCTCTCTTCTTTCGTCCTCTTCCTTCCTTACCTCTCTCAGGTAAATGTGTGGGGATAGGGTCCTACACTTTGTATGTGACACTATTATATGCACTTGATCATATTGCTTGATTGATAGTTGAAAGGCCCTTTCCTTCCTTGGAGGCTTCATAACATCCTGGAAGTAATCCGCCCAGTCTTGGAGCCTACAGCAGTTACTATAGTTTAAAAAGTTCTTGCTGGGGTGGTTGACATGGTCCTATCTCTTCTCATGGGTGGTTACAAGGTTACTAGAATGTTTGCTTTATGCATTTTGAAGCTGTATATTTGTTTTATGCTGTTGTCTGTATTTGTTTTAAATTTAACAATTTAAGAGCTTTAGAAATATTTTCAAAATTTCATATAACCATGAAAAATAAAAACTTTTTATTGTCTGCTTTCTCCTTGTTTTTAAAGTGCCTGCTCCTTCCTCTCTACCTCCCTGTGGTTAGGATGGATCTGAATTATCACCAGGTTCTCAACAAAAGGCCTTTGAAAAGATGATATTATTGGTGACGAGGGGACCTGGGAGCACTTATTTCTTCCTGGTCACATATTTCTTCCTATTCACAGATGCAAGAAACTCAGGCTGGGTCTAAATGCTTTTCCTGAACGTACACCTGGGACAGCTATAGGGGATGCTCCACACCCCTGTACTTTCCTTGCATGGTTCTGTGACGCTTCTTAACTTTTGCCAAAATCCCTGCCCTTCAATGTCCAGTTTGATCTCTGAGCAAGTGGCTTCCTCTCTTCTCTTTCAGCCTCTCTCAGCCTCCTTAGAGGTCCGAGTGCCTGTGGTGTGGGACTCCTGTTCTCTGCCAAGCAGCTCTCCCACTGTTTCCAGGTTCTGTCCTCAACACTACTTTTAAGCAGATGCCACAGCAGAGTGGAGAAATGCTTTTCAAAGCCATTCACTTGGCGTTCTCCCTTTCTATTGCAATGTAATGTCTCTCTCCATCCTTCTTTCATCCTGTGCTTCACCAAGGGAACAAAAAGCTCCCCATGTCTATACACTCATCAAGACTCAAAGTTCCACAGTGGCAGGAATGGTATCTTTCCATGTTTTCATAAGCTATATTGCCTGTCTGAGTAGTTGACGCAGAATAGGAGCTCAAGAAATGGTTGTTGAATTGAACTGAATCGAATTTTCCTTCTCTTCTTGCCTGCATGAAAACCATCTATCTCTTCAGCCTAGCCTGATCACTCCAGAGGACTGCAAACTAGGAAGAGCGCTTCTGCCCTTTCTGGGAGTTGGTATTCATATGGCAGCTGCAGCAGCACGTAAAAAGGTGGAATGGGAGGTAGAGAGGAAGGAGCAGGCACTTTAAAAACTTCTAAGGCTCATTTGTTTTTAACATTATAGCTTTTCTCTTTCTTCTCCTTCGCATAAGACGCTTCTGCTGTCTTGTAAAGGATCTCATAGCTGATCCTTTTTGCTTGTATTTGCTTATTTTGCCTCTGGAACAGTCAGAGACAAACTCCCAGCTCCTTCCATTCGCCACCCACCAAACCTGGCGCTGGAAGAGCAGGCGTCCCGGTGCTTTTGATGTTTTTACTTTTGCTAAAACTAGGCAGGGCCTGGAGATGAGAGAGTGAGCTCGGTCATTCAGCTGCTGTGTGCCTCACCTTTCCTCATCCGCAGCTGGGTAGCTGGGAGTGACCCGTAAGAAATAGTGTGTGCTTGCTACTGTTGGGATGAAAAGTTCCAGTGTGTGAAACGTGTGATTTATGGCTCTGAGGCATTCAGACCCAATTCCTGGGTGAGAGCATCCAAAGCAGGGGCCTCTTGGCCCCTAAGTTACAAGGTGCCTTCCCACGACTAATCAGGACACAATTAGGCCAAATCAGCTGCTTTCCTTCTCCCTCCAAGTTCCAAAGTCCAAAGGCTTTCCTGCTGACTACAGAGGTTACTTTACAAGGGGAAGGGAAGGGGAAGTAAAAAGGCAGATTCCCTCTGGAGGCTCTCTGCTGGCTCTAAGGATGCCTCCCCAAACACCACTGTAATATCTACCCTTTCTTCTCTCCCCAGTTAATGCCACCCTCATTCAGGCTCCAAAACTCAAGTGACCCTAAAAAGCCCATAGCATGGAGCCACTGGTAGCACCCTTATCTCCTGAAGATGAAACTACAAGTGTTTGCAAATAAATACTCCCCGCAGCAATATGTATCAAGAAGGACATCATACTTGTCCGAACGCCCAGTAGGAGGGCCTCTTGCCCAAATGAATGGGAAATCATTGGCCCAATTAACATCCTGTGATCTTAGATCTAAAAATGACCCGGAGCCGGGTAAACAAGGTGACGTCAGCGGACTGGGCAGGGAACGGCTCTCTACTGCCACCTCGAGGAGAGTGTCCTCAATGGCGCGGCGGCTCCGGGCCCAGGGGAAGCGGACCTGGGACGGCTGGAAGGGAACTGGGGGAGAACTGGCCGGCGCTGGAAAGTCGCGGGGAAGGGAAGAAACCCACAGAGGGGCAAGAAGCTCCTCCGTGACCTCAGCTAGAGGAAAACGAGGGCTGCGTAATCCGGGCCATTGGGCGTTACTGCGCTGTCCCGTCTGGCTTCTGATTCCTGGGAGCATTCTTTTTATAAAAGGAGTCAGACACCGTGAACTCTCGCCAGAATAACTTCTAGCTAAAACTGGGTGGGGACACAATCCCCAAGGTTGGGCACCCTTAATGAAAGCAATTCCCAGATTTCCAGTCCTGGAGGGAGAAGCAGCGGCATGGCCAGGCTAATCGCAGAGGGCTACCGGATTTGGGGTTTTGCTTCGGGCTTCGCTGGGACTGGGGCGGGGGAGGGAGTGCGGGGGTGAAATAGCCCTAATTTACTTTCCCGTCAGGCTAATGCGAGGAGGCTGCGGAGCTTTCTGCAGGACACAAGCAGCATGCTGGGAGATGCCCCAGAAATGCGCTGGGCCCGGGGTCGGGGAAGGTCAACTGCGCATTATTGCTTTTCCCCTGCACATGATCCACAAAAGGAAAATGAGTTGGTTTTTAACTTGATGAAAACAAACACAAACTCACTTTACTTTTGGATCAGTTTTGCTGCGTTACAAACCACCTCAAAGTGCTGAGAACCAGGTAGGGGAATGGAGGAGGAAGGGTTCTCCTGGCAGAGAGAGCCGCGGGTATGAAAGGTTTTTTTCTTGCAGGGGAGAGGGAGGTGAAAGAAGGCGAGTGGTGCTAGAGCGCGGGGGGAAAACAGAAGAGCACACTTCCCAGGGGTCAAGTAGGGCCTTGGGAGTCACAAGAGAATTCCTTCTTCATTCTAAAAATAATGGGTTTGGGAAGCCAAAGGTGGGAGGATTGCTTGAGCCCGGGAGTTGAAGACTAGCCTGGGCCACATATTGAGACTCCGTGTCTACTAAAATAAATAAATACATACCTACATAATTTAAAGCTTTTTTTTTTTTTTTTTGAGACAGAGTTTCACTCTGTCGCCCAGGCTGGAGTGCAGTGGCAGGATCTCTGCTCACTGCAACCTCTGCCACTGGGGTTCAAGTGATTCTCCTGCCTCAGCCTCCGGAGTAGCTGGGATTACAGGCGTCCGCCAGCATGTCTGGCTAATTTTTGTATGTTTGGTAGAGACGGGGTTTTGCCATCTTGGCCAGGCTGGTCTCAAACTCCTGACCTCAAGTGATCTGCCCACCTCGGCCTCCCAAAGTGCTGGGATTGCAGGCGTGAGCCACCACACCTGGCCTAATTTTTGTATTTTTAGTAGAGATGGGGTTTCACTATATTGTCCAGGTTGGTCTCGAACTCCTGACCTCAGGTGATCTACCTGCCTCGGCCTCCTAAATTGCTGGGATTACAGGCGTGAGCCACTGTGCCCAGCCAACTATTTAAGGGCTGTATTGGTGAGAAGGTTTTTTAGCTACATATAACAGTAGACCCAACTAGAAGTGACTTAAACATAAGGATATTTATTATCTCATGTAACAAAAAGCAAAAGACAGGTGCTTCCAGAGTAGTTTGGGGTGGTCAATATTGTCATGAAGGATCCTTTTATCTTCACTATCCTTAGCCTATTGGACTTGTCCTTAGGTTTGTTACCTTATGGCCACAAAGTAGCTGCCTCAGTCCCAGGTATCGTATAGACATGACTCCATCTAGCCAAAGAAAGTTAAATTTTTTTTCCTTGCAACTTTTTACAAAGGAGGAAAACCTTTCCCAGAAACCCCCAAACAGACTTGCCCTCAGGCCCTGTTAACAAAAAAGAATTATTTAATGATACTTGTTAAAGTACAGTAAGGAAGACTTTATTCAGGACCATTGTCATAGGTGTAGGGACTACTGAAATGGGATTTTCCAGTGCAAGTGAGATTGAGCTCAACTCTGACCGCAAGGGCCACTGGGAATTTAAGCTAAGAAGCAGGGTTGTGGTTGGGGGGGCAGTGGATGGAAAATTACTAAGAGAAAACATAAGCTGGACACAGTGGCTATCACCTGTAATCCCAGCACTTTGAGATCCTGAGGTGGGAGGCTTGAGGCCAGGAGTTCAAGACTGGCCTGGGCAAGTTAGCAAGACTTCATCTCTACATAAACTAAAAAAATTAGCTGGGCATGGTGGTGCATGCCTGTAGTCCCAGCTGCTCAGGAGGCTGAGGTGGGATGATCGCTTGAGCCCAGAAGTTCAGGGTTACAGTAAACTACAATCGCTTCACTGCACTCCTGCCTGGGCAACAGAGTGAGACCCTGAGAATAGAAAGGAAGGGAAGGAAGGGAGGAAGAAAGGAAGGAAAGGAAGAAAGGAGGAAAGAAAGAACAAAAAAAAGGAAAAGAAAAGAAAGAGAGAGAAATAAGGAAAGAAAGGAGAGAGAGAAAGAAGGAAAGAAAGAAAAGAGAGAGAGAAAGGAAGGAAGGAAGGAAGGGAGGGAGGGAGAGAGAAAGGCATCCGAGTGGGTTAGGGGAAATTCTGGCTAAACTGACCTGACAGGATTCTTGTTGAAGGCAGTCCATGGTTATCAGTTATCATCTGGAAGATGATGGAGAATGAGGAACTCAGTCAGATATTAAAGGCGATCAGACAATGAGAGTGGGATATTCTTGGCAAATTGACTTAGCGGGGTTTTTGCTAAAACTGGATTTTACAAGGAAGTATACAGATGGGCTTAGGAGAAAGTTCAGAAGCCTGACTAGAGTTTGGCCAAGCAGAGAATTTATGTCAGCCTCACCGGCCACAATTAGGTTATGTGCCCAAGGCCTAGTTGAAGGAACTAGGGAGCCTGTCTCATGGAAGGAGGTTTCTGCCAGCAAGGAGGGAGGGAGAGGGAAATGGTCTTTTGGAGAGGCAGCAAAAAGTGTGCACTATGAGGGTGTGGGTTGATATAATCAGATATGCAGTCTGAAATTGTTTCTCTGGCTGCCAATTTCTGCACATTGCACATGCTAGCACCTCTACTGGCTATAGCTGCCGCTATCCTTTTCTGACTAGTTCCTACACACCATCCTTGAGGTCTCAGGTTAAGAATCATTTCTTCCTGGAAGCCACCTCTTACTCCTTCCACACTTGGTTAACTATTCTTTTATTATATTTTTTCCTATTTTTTTTTCCACTCTTGAGACAGAGTATAGCTCTGTCGCCCAGGCTGTAGTGCAGTGGCGCGATCTTGGCTCAGTGCGATCATGGCTCACTGCAATCTCTGCCTCTTTGGTTCAAGTGATTCTCCTGCCTCAGCCTCCCAAGTAGCTGGGATTACAGGCACGTGTATTTTTAGTAGAGACCAGCCTGTATGTCAGCCAGGCTAGTCTCGAACTCCTGACCTCAAGTGATCTGCCCGCCTCGGCCTCCCAAAATGCTAGAATTACAAGAGTGAGCCACCGCGCCCGGCCCTAACTTTTTTTTAAAGAGTCTCTCTATGTTGCCCAGGTTAAAGTATAGTGGCTATTCATATGGGTGATCACAGCACATTGCAGTCTCAAATTCCTGGCCTCAGTGTTCCTGCCGCAGCCCCCTGGCTTTGGCTGTTCTTGCACTGTGTTTCCATACCATTCTATATGTCCCTTATCAAAGCTGGAATCATGATTTATGAAAATCACTTGTTTAAACCCTAAGCTAACTAGAAGCATCAAGAGTATCAAAGCCAGACCCCACCTGTCTTGCTCACCATTATCTCTTCGCACGTAGTCTAGTACCTGACATGTAGTATATGCTGGATAAATATTTTTTGGATAAATATTTTTTAGATAAATGAATAAGCAAACATTTAATAGAAGCTGTTAAAGGCCTTTCAATCTCACAGGTTTCTGACACTCTTACCCTTTGTACCAGAAATGCCCAAGGCCGCTGGGACAGCAGTGGGCCAAAAGTCTCAGGACTCACACTGCTGTCCTTGGCAAGGGGGCACATCAAACCCCACAGAAGACCGCTGGAAGTGACAGCTCAGTTGTGAACTAATCCAGACTGAAATATAAGCGGTGGGTCATTGTCTGCTCCCTGGAGACATTGGCTTCTTGTGGAAGAATTGCAAAGTGGGGCTGGCACAGATCATTGTGCAGTATTGGCGGGCTCCAGTGTGAGTGCAGTGTTGCCTAATAAACACTTCTAATTTCCCTTTTTTTTTTTCTTTTTGAGATGGACTCTGGCTGTGTCACCCAGGCTGCAGTGTAGCGGCAGGATCTTGGCTCACTGCAATATCTACCTCCCGGGTTCAAGCAATTCTGCCTTAGCCTCCCGAGTAGCTGAGATTACAGGCACCGGCCACCATGCCTGGCTAATTTTTGTATTTTTAGTAGAGACGGGGTTTCACCATGTTGTCCAGGCTGGTCTCAAACTTCTGACCTCAGGTAATCCACCCACTTCAGCCTCCCAAAGTGCTGGGATTACAGATGTGAGCCACTGCGCCCGGTCCACTTTTAATTTCCTTTTGATTCGCTTTGATCACTAGTTCATTCTGTGACCTCCACTGATTATATTATGTGTTCAAAGACACAATACCCTTCATGTCCAACCTACTTTGTGACATTCTGTTTATTTCAGAACAGGGTTTACTCAAAATGCCCTGTGCCAGAGAGGCAGGAGTCACCTCTGCAGGTATCACATGTGGAATGAGAACAACCAGGAGAGTGTCTTTGAGGAGGCAGTATGATGTGTTGAGAAGAGCACTAGATTCGAGAATCTAGAAGGGTTTCAAGTCCTGATGTGCCAGCATTTGAGTCTGGGAAGGTCAGCAGGCACCAGCAACCAAATTCCTTTAAAGTCTTACTGAGTAGCTTGGACTTTCTCCTGTGCCCTGGGGCATGACAGGGCCAAATCAGAGTTTGTTTTTTTTTTACTGAGACAGGGTCTCGCTCTGTTGCCTAGGCTGTAGTGCAGTGGCATGATCTCAGTGGCCTCAAACTCCTGGGCTCAAGCGATCCTCCCACCTCAGCCTCCCGGGTAGCTGGGATTACAGATATGTGCCACCATGCCTGGCTAATTTTTTTTATTTTTTGTAGACACAGGGTTTCACCATGTTGCCTAGGCTGGTCTTGAACTCTTGTGTTCAAGCCATCTGCCTGCCTCGGCCTTCCAAAGTGCTAGGATAACAGGCGTGAGCCACCACGCCCACCAAATCAGAGTTTTTGAAAGATCTTTTTGGCAATAGTGTGGAGGGTTTATTGAAGGGGAAAAATTGGATTGGAAGTGACAAGATGAGTTAAGATATAGTCCAAGTGAAAGGTGATGGGGCATAGACCAGGACTGAAGCACTGGAGATGAGAAAGAGAATGCATAAAGACCTTTTAGAAGGAGAACTGGCCTGGGTATGGTGGCACGTGCCTGTAATCCCAGTGCTTTAGGAGACAGAGGTAGGAGGATTGCTTGAGCACAGGAGGTCGACGCTGCAGTGAGCCATAACTGTGCCACTGCATTTCAGCCTGGGTGACAGAGTGAGAACCTGTTTCTGAAAAGAAAAAAAGCCAAGCGGGGTGGCGTGCACCTGTAATCCCAGCTACTTGGTAAGCTGAGGCAGGAGAATCGCTTGAACCACGGAGGTAGAGGTTGCAGTGAGCTGAGATGGCACCACTGCACTCCAGCTTGGGCGACAGAGCAAGACTCTTTTTCGGGGAAAAAAAAAAAAAAAAAAAAGCAGCGGCAGAACTGACAGAAAGGATTTAGAGACATGAGGAGAAGGGGAAAGAAAGGGAAAGTGAAAGTCAAATGCATCTAGGGTCCAGAGTGCATCACACAAACAGGAATAATGTTGTTTCACAAAAGCTTTGTACTCCTGCATAAATGTATGTATGTATGGGTTGGCAGGCATTATAAAATGTATCTCTTGACCAGGCGCAGTGGCTCACACCTGTAATCCCAGCACTTTGGGAGGCTGAGGCGGGCGGATCACGAGGTCAGGAATTCGACACCAGCCTGGCCAATATGGTGAAACTCTGTCTGTACTAAAAATACAAAAATTAGCCGGGCATGGTGGTGCGTACTTGTAGTCCCAGCTACTTGGGAGGCTGAGGTAGAAGAATCACTTGAACCCGGGAGGCAGAGGTTGCAGTGAGCCAAGATCGCACCACTGCACTCCAGTCTGGGCAACAGAGCAAGACTCTGTCTCAAAAAAAAAAAAAAAATAATAATAATAATAACTGCATTTCTTTCCAGAGTGGTAAAAAAAAAATTATACAACATGGACTATATCAGTGTTTCCCAAACTTCAGTCATTTGCATACCTCATTCACAATTGTGACTGTATTCAAATAACACCTGCACCATTAATTGCTTAGTATTGTGCTTTATTTTGTTGTTTGTTTGTTTGTTTGTTTGAGGCAGGGTATCGCTGTGTTGCTCAGGATGGAGTGTAGTGATGTGATCTGAACTCACTACAGCCTCGACCTCCTGGGCTCAAATGATCCTCCCACCTCAGCCACCAGAGTAGTTGGGACTAGAGGTGCATGCCACCACACACAGCTAATTTTTTTTTTTTTAATTTTGTAGAGATGGGGTCTCCCTATGTTGCCCAGGCTGGTCTCAAACTCCTGGGCTTAAGTCATCCTCCTGCTTTGGCGTCCCAAGGTGCTGGGGTTACAGGCATGAGCCACCTTGCCTGGCCTAGTATTGTTCTTTAAATGGAGTCAATTTTTTTTTTTTTTGAGACAAAGTCTCTATTTGTTGCCCAGGCTGGAGTGCAGTGGCGCCATCTCGGCTCACTGCAACCTCCACCTCCAGGGTTCAAGTGATTCTCCTGCCTCAGCCTCTAGAGCAGCTGGGATTACAGGCATGCACCACTGCACCCAGCTAATTTTTGTATTTTTAATAGAGATGGGGTTTCACGATGTTGGCCAGGCTGGTCTCGAACTCCTGACCTCAAGTGATCTGCCCACCTCAGTCTCCCAAAGTGCTGGGATTACAGGCGTGAGCCACCATGCCCAGCCTAAGTAAAGTCACCTTTTAACCTAAATACCTACTGCAGCCTCATCCTAAAAAAATAAAGAAAACAAAACAAAACAAAAAACAAAAACCACCAAAAAAACCCCATATATATGAAATCATGATTTTGATGTTCCAGTTATGTTTTTACACACATTAAAACAAATACAAGGCCATTAAATATAAAGTATCTGGGTGCTACCTAAAATAATTATTTCCCATGCCCTCAGTTGTGTGCAGTCCAGACTTGGGGAACCCCTGACCTGGGTGATAGTGGCAGCCACTAGGACGACACATCCTTTGCTTTCTTTGCCTCCCTCTTGACTTCTATTCAGATTGTATCAGTGTCCAGCCCTGGACTGCTGGCCAGGTCTTTGCATCCATTGTCAGCAAAGCCTTGCCCTGCAGGTAGTGACCTTTAGCAGAGCTGGGCTAGAGGCTGTCATCCAAACAAATGGTGGCTGACCTGGAATGTCTTTTTAACTCAGTGTCCCACATCCCAGCCTCTGAAGCTGCTACATGACTGGCCCAGGCCAAATGAGCTCACATCTCACATGTTCTGCAACGAAGAGTGCAAATGGGGCCTTGGGAATCTCCATTTTCTTTCCTGGTGTTGTCCCTGATGCTTTCCAAGGGCGACATGTGGAAGTCTGAATGTGGGGGCTGCAACTAGATCTGCTTTTCCTCACATTCGATGTGTAAAGATCCTGTAGACTGTTTCAATGTGAAGTTGAATTAAATCTGCACCAACTGGTGAGGTGACATGAGGCACATCACCAAACACCTCCGAGCCTCTGTTTCCTCCTGTGTAAAGCAGTGGGTTAGGCTGGTCATCTCCAAAGTGTTTCTGGCTCTCACATCTTACTGTGCTGAATAGTTTGGGGACCATTGTACTTCTGTGAACTCCTTATTCAAGCCCCTTGCCCATTTATTTTTAGGATTGTTTGTCATTTTTTTACACCCGCCCCCACCTATTTTTAGGATTGTTTGTTCTTTATTTTATTTTATTTTTTTGAGACAAAGTCTTGCTCTATCACCTGGGCTGGGGTGCAGTGGCTCCATCTCAGCTAACTACAATCTCCACCTCCCGGGTTCAAGCAATTCTCTTGCCTCAGCCTCCCGAGTAGCTGGGACTACAGGCACCCGCCACCACATCTGGCTAATTTTTTGTATTTTTTGTAGAGACGGGGTTTCACTATGTTAGCCAGGCTGGTCTTGAACTCCTGACCTCAAGTGATCTGCCCACCTCGGCCTCCCAAAGTGCTGGGATTACAGGCGTGTGCTACCACGCCCAGGCAGGATTGTTTGTTCTTACATGTAAAAGTTATTGTGGTCATTATATGTAAATTTATGTATATCGTATCATATCCCTCTGTCACAAATATTGCAATATTTTCCCCAGCATTGATGCAACCTTGTTTCTTATGTATTTTGTTTTGAAGACATTTCCACTTAAAAAAAAAAAAAGCCCCAATTGACAATCTTCCTTGAGGATTTCAGCTAAAAAAGAATGTCGTTACTCCAAGACTATAAAAATATTTACTCAGTTTACCTTCTATAAGTGATTCATTTATTTTATTTTTAAATCATACATTGTTTGAAATGTATTTTATGAGGATCAAGATAGAGATTCACTTTCATTTTCTTTTTCAGATGGGTACCCCATTTAATGAATAATCTATTTTATACACAGATTTGGAATACATCATCTTTACAGAACATTCTTGAAAAAGTACCCTGTTATGCAGTTATAGCAGTAAAAGCTATTGATAATTATACTGTGGCACATTTGAGACTGTTGTACTAATGGAATTATTATTTTTATGTATTTATATCTTAAAAACATAGTAACAGTATTTACCCCCAGCCTCACTATAACCAATTAAAGCATTCAAAAATTTACCGTAAGTGGTGACTATAATGACTGTCAATGTATAAAAGCTTCAGAAAGAGCAGACTTTCCTTTTCTATCATGGTAATTAGTAGCGATAATCATAGCAATTAGCGGCAGTAAAATATAAACCACAATTTTAAAGAACTCAGTTTCTGTGATTTTGAGGCCAGTAGGACAAGGACATAGGGAAGTTACTCCTGAGACAAGGTCCCTGTGCAAAATTAGGAAGTTAGAGACATTTTGTCCCCAGGTTGTCCACTCCCTACTCCAAGGACCCACTGTTTTCTGTGCCTCATTCCACCTCTTACAATCTACTCTCAGATCCTCATTCACACTGAGGTGTTGATGACTGGTTGCTGTCCAACACAGTCATTCTCATTAGAGTGTGAGGTATGTGGAAATTAACTTGTTACTAATAATAAAGTGCCGAAGTTTGAAATAATTTACTTTTTAATAAATCTGAGTTAACTCACTGTTTCTCCTGAAATGAATTCACCTGACTCTTATTTGCTTGCTTCCTTTGTAAGAGAAAACAGGTGTGCTGGTAATTGTCCATAACCTCTTTGTTACAGCCCATAGGGATATAATGATACAGCATTAAAGCCAGGGCCCTCTTCAAATTGCCTTGTGAGTGAGTTGAGCTTATGTGGTTGTTTTTGTTTTCTTTTTAATGTTACCCAAGGATACATTTTTAATAAGCTTACCAAATCTATAGTGGAAGTGAAGAAGAATGAGACTGGAAACATGTTTTTTAGTAAAACTTTAAACATTATAATTAATTCAAAATTAAGACAGTAAATTTCAAATGTTCTAACTACAAAAAATGATAAATATTTGAGGTGATGGGTGTGGTAATTAGCTTGGCTTACGTATTCCACATTGTATTCATAAATCATAACATCACTTTTTACCCTATAGATATATACAATTATAAATTGTTAATTTGTAATAAAAATATATAAATAATTATGATTAATAAAAACAGATAAAGCAATGACACAAGTGAAATGTAACTAGTATTATTCACACTGAGTACTCAATAAATATTTGTTGAATTAATGACTAAATGACTATTTAAAACTTATTGGCTGGGCACACTGGGTTACATCTGCAGTCCCAACACTTTGGGAGGCTGAGGCAGGAGGATAGCTTGAGCCCAAGAGGTCGAGGCTGCAGTGAGCTATGATGGAACCACTGTACTCCAGCTGCGTGACAGAGCGAGACCCTGTCTCAAAAATATATATATTAGTGTTTGCCTTATTTCTTTGGCCACTCCCTTGAAGCTATTTTGTTTGTTAAACAAAACTGTATTCTCTGATAGGAGTAAGTCTCTTCTACAATTTTCATCCAAAGTGAGAGACAAAAAATTGAGAATTGAGATGCTAAGCTGAGGTTCCCAATGTTTACCTGCCTACGCACACACGCACACACACACACACACACACGTTCAGAGCCTCAAGCTAGAGGAAGGAGACACTGAGAGTAAAATCTAAGTAGCAGCCAACAGGTTGAACCTCTGAAACCACACCTTGTGGGCAGCCCCTCCATCTCTTGTCCTCTTGTAACATTAGCCTTGTTGAGCTGCTATGTGTCTGCATTCTGTGCGTCATTTCTTTTTTTTTTTTTTTTTTAGACGGAGTCTTAATCTGTTGCCCAGACTGCAACCTCCACCTCCCAGGTTGAAGCAATTCAAGCAATTCTCCTGCCTTAGCTTCCTGAGCAGCTGAGATTACAGGTGTGCACCACCATGCCCCACTAATTTTTATATTTTTAGTAGAGACAGGGTTACAGCATATTGGCCAGGCTGGTCTCAAACTCCTGACCTCAAGTGATCCACCCGTCTCGGCCTCCCAAAGTGCTGGGATTATAGGCATGAGCCACTGTGCCCAGCCCTTATTTTTTTTATTTTTATTTTTTCCTGAAACAGGGTCTCGCTCTGTCACCCAGGCTGGAGTGCAATGGTGCGATCTCAGCTCACTGCAGCCTCTGCCTTCCAGGTTCAAGTGATTCTTGTGCTTCAGCCTCCCGAGTAGCTGGAATTACAAGCATGCACCACCACACCCAGCTCATTTTTTTGTTTTAGTAGAGACAGGGTTTAGCCAGGTTGGCCAAGCTGGTCTCGAACTCCTGGCCTCAAGTGATCCACCTGCCTCAGCCTCCCAAAGGGCTGGGATTACAGGCATGAGCCACTGTGCCCGGCCTCCATGTGTCGTTTCTAATTGCTGGAAGGAGAGTAGAGTTGGCATTGTTACTGGGAGCCGCGGAATGGATGTGCTGCTTTTACCATTTGAGTGGAATATAGACAATTCCTCCCTCCCCAGCCTGCTCACCCTGGTCCTTCTCCTTCTGTCAAAGAAGAGGATAATTGAGGTCTCTCTGGCTTGCGAGAAACATCAGGTATTCATCTCAGGGACCCTTCCAAGGATCTCATTGATTTGGTATTTCAGTTTCGACTCCCCAAACACAGTTTTTCCACCAACAAAAGGTTTTCAGTCCTTTAAATTCATCTAAGGACATAAACTATGCAGAGCAGTCAGGATAGAAGCCATGTGAGCCACAAACAACAAAGCACAAATTGCCTCCAGTGGGCATAGAGTTTCAGTGACTTCATGTTGGCTAAATATAGGCGAACACATGGTGTGTTGTGAGTGCCAGGGAGAACCATGATGCAATTATCCCCTCCCCTTGATGGAATAGAGAGGACCAGGGTCAGAGGGAAGAATGGGATTACCTAATAAATGGTCACGTCACGGTCCTCAACTCCACTCCCATCCAAGGGTTGCACACACACACACACACACACACACCCAATACATGACAAAGCAAACATTATTACACAGCTTTAGAACAAGATATTTATCTTCTGATTGTGGTTAAGAATAAATTGCTTTAATATTAAATTTAATTGTTTTGATTTTCTTTTTACTCTTTATTACATAAAAAATTCATATTCACCATAGAAAATTTAGAAACCAGAATAACTATTAATTTTTATTGAGCAGTTAATATATGGCAGGTATTCCCTGTAGTAGGGCCTTTACATGAGCGACTCATTTAATCCTCACAGAACTATCTGAGTTAGGTTCAGCCATTACCCCTGTTTGACAACTAAAAAAAAAACAAGGGTTGGGGATTAAGTAACCAGCTCAAGGTCACCTAGTTAGAAAAGTGAAGACTGGGAATTAAACTCCAGTTTGTCTGATTTCAAATTCCATGCACTTAAACTCTAGACCATGTGATATGATCAGTTGACTAAAAGAAAAAACAACAACAAAAAGCACTCTAGGCCGGGTGCGGTAATTCATGCCTGTAATCCCAGTGCTTTGGGAGGCCGAGGTGGGTGGATCATTTGAGGTCAGGAGTTCAAGACCAGCCTGGCCAACATGGCGAAACACTATCTCTACTAAAAATACAAAAGTTAGCCGGGCATAGTGGCATGCGCCTGTAATCCTAGCTGTTCAGGAGGCTGAGGCAGGAGAATCACTTGAGCCTGGGAGGCGGAGGTTGTGGTGAGCCGAGATCATGCCACTGCACTCCAGTCTGGGTGACAGAGTAAGACCTTTTCTCAAAAAAAAAAAAAAAAAAAAAAAAAAGCACTCTAGACCAGTGCTGTTCAACAGAAATATACTGTGTGAGCCACATATATCATTTAAAATTTTCTAATAGCCACATTAAAAGAAGAAAAAAGAAATAAATAAGATTAATTTTGACACTGGTTCATTTAGCCCAATATATCCAAAATATTATTATTTCAACATTTAACCAATATAAAAAATAACTAATTAGATATTTCACATTTTGCTTTTCAGACCAAGTCTTAAAAACCCAGTGTGTACTTCACAGATACAACACATCATCAAGGGCCCAATAAACCCATGTCACTAGTGGCTAGTCATATTGGACAACACAGACGTTTCCATCATGGCAGGCAGCTCTATTGGACATTGCTGCTCTAGGTTATACTGAGAGTCAAAAAGAACAAGTCACCAATATACCCATCTATTTCAATGTATTGTGCCCTCCTGTTTTCTGTGCAGGTATATATACATATAAATATGTTTTCATACAGATGAAGGTCACACTATTAGCATAGTGGGTTTTTTTGTTTTCTCAGGCCCCACATAATCATCGTGCCCAGTTATAAATATAGTTTTGTATGCGTGTGCGTGTGTGTGTGTGCATGTGTGTTTTGAGACACAGTCTCACCCTGTTGCAAAGGCTGGAGTGCAGTGGCAAAATCTAGGCTCACTGCAACTTCTGCCTCCCAAGTTCAAGCGATTCTCCTGCCTCAGCCTCCTGAGTATCTAGGATTACAGGCACATGCCACCACATCTGGCTTTTTGTATTTTTAGTAGAGATGGGGTTTCACCATGTAGACCAGGCTGGTCTCAAACTCCTGACCTCAGGTGATCCACCCGCCTTGGCCTCCCAAAGTGTTGGGATTAGAGGCATGAGCCACTACACCTGGCCTAGCATATTGTTTTTTAAGTTAAAAAAACTTTTTTAGAGTTAAGGTCTTGCTATGTTGCCCAGGCTAGAGTGTAGTGGCTATTCATAGGCACAATCATAGTGCACTACAGCCTCAAACTTCTGGGCTCAAATGATCCTCTTGTCTCAGGCCCCACATAATTATCATGCCCAGCTATAAATATTGTTTTTTGTTTGTTTGTTTTTGTTTTTGTTTTTTCGAGACAGAGTCTTGCTCTGTTGCCCAGGTTGGAGTGCAGCAGTGTGATCTTGGCTCACTGAAAACTCCGTCGCCTAGGTTCAATTGATTCTCCTGCCTCAGACTCCCGAGTAGCTGGGATTACAGGTACACGCCACCACGTCCTGCTAATTTTTGTATTTTTAGTAGAGATGAGGTTCCACCATGTTGGCCAGGCTGGTCTCAGACTCCTGACCTCAGGAGATCTACCTGCCTCAGTCTCTCAAAGTGCTGGGATTACAGGCATGAGCCACCGTGCCCAGCCATATAAATATAGTTTTAATATCTTTTTCCTCTAACAAACCCTCCAGTGGCTTTGGCTCCCCGTGTGTGTGTGAGGCACTTTTGAGGTGCTGAAATAGCATGGGTTTTGGAGTAAAAAGACTCCAGCACTTGACATCTATGTGACATTGGACAAGCTGTTTTCTGACCCTCGGTTATCTCATGTGAGGATGAAACAAGATAATGTTTGCAAAAAGTGCCTTATAAATGAAAGCTCTTCCCTGCTCCCTTTATTTTTAGTTGGCATGCAATAATTGTACATGTTAATGGATACAGACTGATATTTTGATACATGTATTCAATGTATAATGATCAAATAAGGGTAATTTGCATACCCATCATCTCAAATATTTACTATTTTTTGTGTTGTGAACATTCAGAATCCTCTCTTCTAGCTTTTTGAAGATACACAATAAATTATATTCACTCTACAGTGCTGAAGAACATTAGAACTCATTCTTCCTAACTAGCTGTAATTTTGTTATCTTTTAACCAACCTCTCTGCATCCTTCCTTTCTCCCTACCCTTCCTAACTTCTAATACGACGATCTCCTCTCTACTTTCATGAGCTCAAAAAAGTTTTTTTAGCTTCCACATGTGAGTGGGAACATGCAGTATTTATCTTTCTGTGCCTGCCTTGTTTCATTTAACATAATGTCCCCCAGGCTCATCCATGTTGCTGTGAACGCCAGGATTTCATTCATTTTTTAAGGCTGAATACTATTCCATTGTGTATATACCACATTTTCTTTATCCATTCATCTGTTGATGGTCATTTAAGTTGATCCCATATCATAGCTATTGTGAGGTTTTTTGTTTTTTGTTTTTTTTTGTCTTGCTCTGTCACCCAGGCTGGGGTGCAATGGCGCAATCTCGGCTCACTGCAACCTCACCTCCCAGGTTCAAGTTCTTGTACCTCAGCCTCCCCAGTAGCTGGGATTATAGGCATGCACCACCACACCAGGCTAATTTTTGTATTTTTAGTAGAGACAGGGTTTTACCATGTTGACCAGGCTGACCTCAAGTGAGCCACCCACCTCGGCCTCCCAAAGTGTTGGTATTACAGGTGTAAGCCACTTTGCCCAAACTATCATAGCTATTGTGAATAGTTCTGCAATAGACATGAGGTTTCAGGTATCCCTTTGATATACTGATTTTCTTTCCTTTGTATAAATACCCAGTAGCAGGACTGACGGATCATATGGTAGCTCTATTTTTAGTTGTTGTTGTTTTTTTTTTTTTTAAGAAACCACCATATTCTTTTCCATATGGCTATACTAATTTACATTCCCACCAACAGTATATAAGAGTTCCCTTTTCTCCATATCCTTGCCAGTATCTGTTGCTGTTTGTTTGATAACAGCCATTCTCTTAGAAGAAAACATAGGGGATATGCTTCAGGAGATTGGTCTAGGCAAAGCTTTGAGCTAAGACTTCAAAAACACAAGCAACAAAAACAAAAGCAGCCAAATGGGACTGTATTAAATGGCAAAGCTTCTGCATAGCAAAGGTAGCAATCAACAAAGTACAGAGACAACCTGGAGAGTGGGGGAAAATGATTCATCTGACAAGTGGCTAATATCTAGAATACACAAGGAACTCAAACAACTCAACAGCAAAAATCCCCAAATAATCTGATTTAAAAATAGGCAAAGAAACTGAAATGAACATTTCTTAAAAGACACATAAATGGGCAACAAATATATGAAAAAATGCTCAATGTTACTAATCATTAAGGAAATACAAATTGAAGCCTCTTACAAGAAGTACAACTGGTTCTTCTTATAACACGGGCGATATACTCTTTTTTTGAGACAAAGTCTCACTCTGTCACCCAGGCTGGAATATAGTGGTGCGATCTCGGCTCAGTGCAACCTTCGCCTCCCAGGTTCAAGTGATTCTTCTGCCTCAGCCTCCTGAGTAGCTGGGACTATAGGCATGTGCCACCATGCCAGCCTAAGTTTTGTATTTTTAGTAGAGACAGGTTTTTGCCGTGTTGGCCAGGCTAGTCTCAAACTCCTGGCCTCAAGTGATCCACCTGCCTCGGCCTCCCAAAGTGCTGGGATTATAGGTGTGAGCTACCACACCTGGCCCTGTTTTCATTCCTTTTGGGTATACAACTAGGACTGGAATTGCTGGACCAAATGCAAAGTCTATGTTTACATTTTTGATGAGCTGTTAGACTGTTTTCCAAAGTGATGGCACCATTTTATATTTCTATCAGCAGTATATGAAGGTTTCAATATTTTCACATCCTCACAAACACTTTTTATTATTTGACTGGTTAAGTTTTGTATTTTTAGTAGAGACAGGGTTTTGCCATGTCGGCTAGGCTGGTTTTGAACTGACCTCAGGTGATCCACCCATCTCAGCCAAAGTGCTGGAATTACAGGCGTGAGCCACTGCAACTGGCCAATATACTCTTATGTATCTAGTACGAGTTTGTGTGTGTGTGTGTGTGTGTATTAAGAGATCAGACTAAAGAGATTTCAGTCAATGGTCAGGCCAAAGTATCTAGGTCTGCACTCCTAATCCAGGAAGAGCTTTTGTTGGTCATTGCTAACCATGGCATTTTTCCAGTGTAAGTAAACTTTTTCTTACTCTTTCTCTCCCTTTTTTGCAGGTAAATTTTGAGAGGTTTTTCTCTTCTAGGCCTGGCAAGAGTTGCTGTATGAGGACAAATTCTGATTTCAGGAAGCGTCAACCTCTCCTCTGCCTTTGATGTCTTGCTGCCCTAGATGAAGAAAGCTCCACAGCTGGTCAGGGGAAGTATAGGGTTGACCCAGAATTAGAAGGTTTTGTTTTATTATTATTATTATTTTTAATAGAGATGGGGGGGGGTCTCACTATGTTGCCCAGGCTGTTCTCGAACTCCTGGGCTCAAGCCATTGCCTGCCTCTGCCTCCCAAAGTGCTGGGATTATAGGTGTGAGCCCCCACACCCAGATAAGAAGTCTTTAGGAGCAGCTGCAAGACACTGTGGCTTCTTGCCCTTCCTAAGCCAGGAGCATGCTTTAACTGTGGGGGCAAAAAAAAAAACAAAAAAAAAAAACACCAATCACAATTCTCCATCTCTACAGATAGACAGCAGCACACATCCCCCAATCAAGAAGGAATCTGTCAAAATCTGGCTTTTCATTTGGTCGAGTGAAACAGGTTATTAGAACAACAAGGCACTGCTGATTTTATATAGATATACTTAACTGGACAAACTACTACCGTAGAGGCAGATTCCCAGCCAAATTACCAAAAAGAAGTTAAACATGCGCTTAGCAATAAGAAAATCTTGAGATGACGGTTTGGCATCACCAGGTGTTTCAATTACCTCTCTCTTCCCTGAGCTCTGTTCTGCACAAGTCACCATTCTCCACATTCTCTCATTTCCATGGAAAAGGGCATAATTCCTCCACCCCTGCACACATACCCCTCTGCCCATGTCTTCTATTAATCTTGAATGAAAAAAGTCTATGTCCTGAAGCATATCTCCTATGTTTTCTTCTAATAGAATGGCTAGTATCAAAAAATCAAACAATGAACAATAGAAACAGCTGGAACTTATCCTCAGATTCACCCTCCACTCAAAGTGTATTCCATCTTCCTTCTGAAACAACCTCTCTGGGAAATTCCATGTGTTAACAAATATCCACTTGACACTTACCATTGAGAAGCATGAGCCCTCAGGTACTGTGCTCCGAGCTGTAGACACAAGGATAAGACTCAGTTGCTGTCTATTCAATTCAGTGTATTTCATTTTGAATTTAATTCCAAAAATAGCCATTGATATCTAGTCTACAATGCTGCCAATAATGTCCTAGGCTTTGACTACACCAAAAAAAAGTTTTTAAAAAAGGAAGACAGGCTGAGCGTGGTGGCTCATGCCTGTAATCCCCAAACTTTGGGAGGCCAAGGCAGGCGGATCACCTGAGGTCAGGAGTTCGAGACCAGCCTGGCCAACATGGTGAAATCCTGTCTCTACAAAAAAAAAAAAATACAAAAATTAGCCAGACATGGTGGAGCGCTCCTGTAATCCCAGCTACTCAAGAGGCTAAGGCACAAGAATCACTTGAACCCAGAAGGTGGAGGTTGCAGTGAGCCGAGATTGTGCTACTGCACTCCAGCCTGGGCAATAGAGCAAGACTCAGTCTCAAAAAAAAAAAAAAAAAAAAAAGTTGGTGAATTCTTGCTCACACTGGGGAATTCTCAGCCCTGTTGAGGGGCAGACAGACAGAAGTAAATGATGGCTATAATACAGTGTCATGGTTGTTTGTGCTGTGTCAAGTTGGCTAAACTGGTGTTCCCAGGGTCTCCTTCTCTGTATGGTTCTGGGTTAAAGTTGGACAAAAGAACTTGCATGAGATTTGGAAGAGGAGTCATTTCTCTGAGAGTCATTTGATGGTAAGATGAGATGACCAACAGACACAGAGTTGCCCAGCAGTTTCCAGCTTGTTCTCACTCTCACTCTCTGTGACCAGCCTGGCCCCACTGACCAACAGTGGCCCCTCCCCAACACCAAATTATTGGTTGTGAATTGACAAAGAGGGTAGCTACCTATAGGCAACAGCTTCCCATGGATGCCTCTGCCTCAGTGACTAGATAGAGTTGGCTCTTTGGATGGACAGGTGGGTGACTCTTTCTCTGATTCTCTAACTTCCTGTTCTGGATCTTCAGTTCCCCAGCTCTTTTGCAAATTCTAACTCTTTAATCTATGGAATTAAATCTCTTATCCCATAGCAGTTACAGTGACTCTGTTGCTCCCCTGCCTAAGTGTGCCAAGGTTAGGACAAGGTACGTAAGAACAGCAGAGTCATTCAGGAGACAAACAACAAAGCTATAAAAAGGAGGTGAGGATTTGAAGGATGCGTAGGATTCATAATCTAAGGGTGAGTACAGATACAGGCATCTTCACAGCAAATGATATTACAGTGTGTCAGGATTTGTAACAGATCTTTACAAAGTGTTATAGAATCATGGTAGAGGGAGCAGTGAATCCTATAGGCACTTTGGGGAAGTTAAAAAAAAGAGGGAGGTTAAAAAAAAAACAAAACTGTGCTTCAAGTTACAATGCAACAGCCTGCTGCTGTTCATGTACAAGGTCAGGAACCTTTGCTTCCATGTTGGCATCTGCCCCTCCTCAAGAGCAAAAGCGAATATTGGGTGAACGGCTGTTTCCTCTTATTCAAGCCATGCACCCTACTCTTGCCGGTAAAATCACTGGCATGTGGTTGGAGACATCATAATTCAGAACTTCTTCATATGCTCGAGTCTCCAGAGTCACTCCGTTCTAAGGTTGTTGAAGCTGTAGCTGTACTACAAGCCCACCAAGCTAAAGAGGCTGCCCAGAAAGCAGTTAACAGTGCCACTGCTGTTCAACTGTTTAAAATTGATCAGGAACCATGAAAAGAAACTTGTGCTGCACCAAAGAAAAATAACTAAACATCAGAAAACTTAAATATTATGGGAAAAAATTGCAAACTATAAAACAAATAAAAAAAGGAAAGGAAACTTTGAACCTTACGTACTGAGCAAATGCCAGGTCTAGCAAACATAATGCTAGTCCTAGATTACTTATTGATTTAAAAACAAACAAAAAAACCCACAAAAAGTAGTAAAATATAAAAACAAATTAATGTTTTATAGACCCCGGGAAAAAGAATTTTCACCAAAGTACAAAAATTTAAAGCATTCCTTTCTTTAATTTTATAATTATTTACTGTGAAATAGCTCAAAATGTCAGTTCTGTTTTAAGTAACAGAATTGATAACTGAGCAAGGAAACGTAATTTGGATTATAAAATTCTTGCTTTAATAAAAATTCCTTACACGGTGAAAAAAAAACCCAAAAAACCATGCTAGGGCCAGGCGTGGTGTCTCATGCCTGTAATCCTAGTGTTTTGGGGGGCCAGCACTGGAGGGTTTCTTGAGTCCAGGAGTTTGATACCAGCCTGGGCAACATAGCAAGACTTCATCTCTACAAAAACTTTAAAGAAAAAGTAGCCAAGGCTGGGCTCAGTAGATCATGCCTGTAATTCCAGCACTTTGGGAGCCTGAGGTGGGTGGATCACCTGAGGTCAGGAGTTCGAGACCAGCCTGGCCAACATGGCAAAACCCTGTCTTGAGACAGGGCTGATATCTCTGGAAATGGTAGGTGGGAATAGACAGGGTATGAAAAGCTTAGCAGTTTTAACTTTATTTTATAGGCAATTGCTTCTCAGCCTTTTGGCTAAGATCAAGTGTAGTGTTCTACATGCAATTGGAGTGCCATCAATGGTTTGAACAGGGAAGCATCATGATCAAACCTGTGTTTCCTAAAGATAACTTTGGAAGTAGTTGTTTAGGATAAGGCTTGAGGGAAAGAGGGAACTGGGAGGGATGAAATTTACATATCAGAATTCAGCTGGGGGAAAAAATTAGCTTCTTCACTTTTTTTTTTTAAACAGGGTCTTGCTCTGTTGCCCAGGCTGGAGTGCATAAATAAGCACTGCAGCCTTGAACTCCTGAGCTCAAGGAATCCTCTCCCCCTCAGCCTCTCTAGTAGCTGTGATTACAGGCACACACCACCACATCTGGCTAATTCTTTAGTTTCTTTTAGAGACAGAGTCTCTCTGCATTGCCTAGGCTAGTCTGAAACTCCTGGCCTCAAGGGATCCTCCCACCTCAGTCTCCCAAAATGCTGGGATTACAGCTGTGGGACAGTGCACAGGCCTGCTTCTTTATTCCTTGTAACTTACTTTTTCTTTCTCTCTTGACCCCATTCCTCAGGCCAGGTGCAGTGGCTCACGCCTGTAATCCCAGCACTTTGGGAGGCCGAGGCAGGCGGATCATCTGAGGTCAGAAGTTTGAGACCAGCCTGACCAACATGGAGCAACCCCAGCTCTACTAAAAACACAAAAAAATTAGCTGGGCATGGTGGTGCATGCCTGTAATCCCAGCTACTTGGAGGCTGAGGCAGGAGAGTCGCTTGAACCCGGGGGGCAGAGGTTGCGTTGAGCTGAGATTGCGCCATTGTACTCCAGCCTGAGCAACAAGAGCAAAAACTCTGTCTCAAAAAACAAAAAATAAAAAAAGACCCCAATTCCTCTAATGGTTACGGTGAGATGACGACTTAAACTTCCCAATTGAAGCTAATTCTGGCCAGGTGCAGTGGCTCACGCCTGTAATCCCAGAACTTTGGGAGGCTGAGGCAAGTGGATCGCCTGAGGTCAGGAGTTCAAGACCAGCCTGGCCAACATGGTGAAACCCCGTCTCTACTAAAAATCTAAAAATCAGCCGGGTGTGGGCCGGGCATGGTGGCTCACACCTGTAATCCCTGCACTTTGAGAGGCTGAGGCGGGTAGATCACAAGGTCAGGAGATCGAGACGATCCTGGCTAACATGGTGAAACCCCGTCTCTACTAAAAATATAAAAAATTAGCCAGGTGTGGTGGCGGGCGCCTGTAGTCCCAGCTACTCGGGAGGCTCAGGCAGGAGAATGGCGTGAACCCAGGAGGCAGAGCTTGCAGTGAGCCGAGATCGCGCCACTGCATTCTAGCCTGGGTGACAGAGTGAGACTCCATCTCAAAAAAAAAAAAAAAAAAAAAAAATCATCTGGGTGTGGTGGCACACGCCTGTAATCCCAGCTACTCGGGAGGCTGAGGCAGGAGAATCACTTGAATCCAGGAGGTGGAGGTTGCAGTGAGACGATATCGCATCACTGCACTCCAGCCTTGGCGAAAGAGAGACTCCGTCTCAAAAATAAATAAATAAATAGGCGAATTCTATTACATCTAGCTTTAAAAAAATGGCGGGATTGAGAGTTGTTAACTCAGTTTTTGCTGAGAAATTACAGTCTTTCAAATGTAAATTGCTCAGTCTTCCAAATACCCCCTAAAATCTCTCCTCCAGAGAAGGCTTCCCTTCCTCCCTCCCAGGATAGTAGCTGAGAACAGTAAGGCCCTACAGAACCTCATGGCCTTGTGGGAGGGGCTGCTGCTGCCCATGTGCTCTCCAGCTGAGCTGCCTTCTCCTACTTATCTGCAGGCATTGGCTTTGGTTCTCTGCCTCTGCTGCTGAGGCATCATGGGTGGCATGAAGCACAATGTGTTCCCTTCGCTTGGGAAATGCACAGCCCTGTTCCCCCCGGAGTGCTGCCACCTCCTCCATAGTGACTTGGCTCCACCTCTGCTCATACTGGTTCTGCAGATCTTCTGAGGTCAGGCTGCAACTCCCAACCAGTCACCAGCTTGGACTCCTCTACAGATGACTCTGTACCTCTCTCTCCATGATGACTCTCATAGTAGAGACTGCAGTGCACCATCTAGATTTGCCCTTTAGATCTGCCAGGAATGTTGGGCACAGATGTCGTACAGCTGAGTTCTTTCTCAGGTATACCCCTCCTGGGTGGGGGAAGGGGAATGCATCTAATGAGTGGTCAAAATAGGGATACATGGATTCAGCTCCCTTGCCTCAATTTGGAACTATTTATTTATTTATTTGAGATGGAGTCTCACTCTGTCACCCAGGCTGGAGTACAGTGCTGCAGTCTCAGTTCACTGCAACCTCTGCCTCCTGGGTTCAAGCGATTATCCTGCCTCAGCCTCCCGAGTAGCTGGGATTACAGGCGCATGCCACCATGCTGAGCTAATTTTTTGTATTTTTTAGTGGAAACGGGGTTTCGCCCTGTTGGTCAGGCTGGTCTTGAACTCTTGACCTCAAGTGATCCATCTGCCTTGGCTTTTCAAAGTGCTGGGATTACAGGCATGAGCCGCTGCACGCAGCCATTTGAGAGCAATTCTAAAAGACTATCCCAGCTTCAGAGCTCCCCACGGGATCAATGGAGGCCTTTATTAACAGTGCCAGAGCTCAGTTTCTCTCTCTTCTTAGTCCTTACTCCCTTACAGTTATAGTTGCCAAGAGCAGCTCCCTGTAACCTCCCTAGGTTGCCACCTAAAGCCCTCATGTCTCCTCCAGGGAAGTGTCTGAAAATTCACTGAAAACCAACTGACTAAAGGCAGATTCATTGGAGAAAAGGCATAAAAACATTTACATGCATGGGAGGAAATTACAGACTGATCACCCAAAAACCAGTGCGGTCCAGAAGCTCCCCTTTTTTCATAAGGGAGTGGGGAGATGGGAATTGTAGACAATTCTTTGAAGGGGTAGTAAATCATTAGGGAGAACGAATGGCGTTGGGAGGCCACCAGTACAGAAACGTAAGGAACAGAGGTTGCTTCACAGGAACAAAGGTTGTCTTATTATGCAACTAAAGTTCCCCGCTGCGGGTAATCTCTTGGAGCTACCCTCATAACAGAGGAAGAGTCAGCCTCGGCATGGTGATGACTTGAGTCTCTTCTCTCATGGTTGATCATTCCTGGTTAGTTGATGAGCTCCCCAGGGAGGGAGTCTTAAGACAATTGCATTTAAGCGTTCTTAGAAATCAGATAAGCAAATTCCAGAGAGGGTCCCTTCTATTGCTTCTTCGGGAAAAAGGACCAGAGCGACAGGGAGGTTGGGGCAAAGAACAGAGAGAGACATTGGTTCCGGGGCTTATTTCTGAAGTGAGGAGCGCCTCTGCCCGGCCGCCCCACCGTCTGGCAAGTGAGGAGTGCCTCACCCGGCTGCCCCACTGTCTGTGAAGAGATGAGCACCTCTGCCTGGCTGCCGCACAGTTTGGGAAGTGAGGAACACCTCGCCCGGCCGCCGCACTGTCTGGGAAGTGAGGAGCGCCTCTGCCCGGTCGCCACACCGTCTGTGAAGAGATGAATGCCTCTGCCTGGCTGCCGCACTGTGCGGGAAGTGAAGAGCGCCTCGCCCGTCCGCCCCACCATCTGGCAAGTGAGAAGCGCCTCTGCCCAGTCGCCGCTCCGTCTGGGAAGAGAGGAGCGCCTCGCCCGGCCGCCACACCGTCGGGTAAGAGAGGAGCACCTCGCCCGGCCGCCACACCGTCTGGGAAGTGGCGCCTCTGCCCAGAGGCCACCCTGTCTGGGAAGTGAGGAGCGCCTCTGCCCGGCTGCTGTGCAACCCTCCAAGTGTGAAGTGGCTGCCCTGTGTGTGATCTTTCTGCCCTCCCCACGTTTTCATTTTTGACATTAAAGTTTACTTTTAAATTTAAAAAAAAAAAAAAAGAAGAAGAAGAAAAAGGGAGCCAGAATGGGGACTTTTCGGAGCAGTGCAGAGCAACGGGGAGGAAGACGCAGGATTGGTTACCTGTGTTTTCCTTTTTTGCATGACAGACCCTCACTGACACAGCCAGACCTGAGGCAACCCTTTCAACCCACCTAGGGAAAAGAACATGTTTCTGCCTTCAAGTGTACTTGTTATACCACCCCAGGAGGCAAAATGAAATTATAGCCAAGCCTACACATCAGTGAGCTGTATTGTGATAGAAAACATCAAACAACTCTTTTGTACTTTGGATTTTGATTCACAGTAAAACTTTCCACTAGAAATCAATATTGACTTCTCATCACCTGCAGGTCAATATACCTTAATGAACCTTGGTGTCACCTCCCCTTTCTCTACTCTTTTTACTCCTAGAGACTTAGAGAGCTCAGAAGACAGGAAGATGTGGGAAAGTTTGGAACTTCCTAAAGACTTGATGAATGGCTTTGATCAAAGTGCTGATAGTGATAAGGATGATGAAGTCCAGGCTGAGGTGGTCTCAGATGGAGATGAGGAACTTCTTGGGAACTGGAGTAAAGGTGACTCTTGCTATGCAATGAGACTGCTGGAATTTTACCTCTGCCCTAGAGATCTTTGGAACTTTGAACTTGAGAGAGATGTTTTAGGGTATCTGGTGGAAGAAATTCCTAAGCGGCAAAGTACTGAAGAGGAGGCAGAGCATAAAAGTTTGGAAAATTTGCAGCCTGCTGATGCAATAGAAACAAAAACCCCATTTTCTGGGGAGAAATTCAAGCCAGCTGCAGAAATTTGCATAAGTAACGAGGTGCCAAATGTTAATCACGAAGACAATGGGGAAAATGTCTCCAGGGCCTGCTAGAGACCTTCACAGCAGCCTCTCCCATCTCTGGCCCAGAGACCTAGGAGGAAGGAAATGGTTTCTTAGGCCAGGCCCAGGGACCCCCTGCTGTGTGTTAGCCTAGGGACTTGGTGCCCTGCATCTCAGCCACTCCAGCTGTGCCTAAAAGGGGCCAAGGTACAGCTCAGGCCATGGCTTCAGAGAGCGGAAGCCTCAAGCCTTAGCAACTTCCATGTGGTGTTGAGTCTGTTGGTGCACAGAAGTCAAGGACTGAGGTTTGGGAACCTTTGCCTAGATTTCAGAGGATGTATGAAAATGCCTGGATGTCCAGGCAGAAGTTTGCTGCAGGGGCAGAACCCTCATGGAGAACCTCTGCTAGGGCAGTGAGGAAGGGAAATGTAGACTTGGAGTCCCCACACAAAGTCCCCGCTGAGGCACTGCCTAATGGAGCTGTGAGAAAAGGTCCACCATCCTCCAGACCCCAGAATGGTAGATCTACCAACAGCTTGCACCATGTGCCTGGAAGAGCCGCAGACACTCAACACCAGCCTGTGAAAGCAGCCAGGAGGGGGGATGTAACCTGCAAAGCCACAGGGGTGGAACTGCCCAAGGCCGTGGGAGCCCACCTGTTGCATCAGCACGGCCTGGATGTGAGACATGGAGTCAAAGGAGATTATTTTGCACCTTTAAGGTTTAATGCCTGCCCTATGGATTTTGGACTTTCATGGGGCCAGTATCCCCTTTGTTTTGGCCAATTTCTCCCATTTGGAGTGGGTGTGTTTATCCAATGCCTGGACCCCCATTGTATCTAGGAAGTAACTAATTTGATTTTGATTTTACAGGCTCATAGGCAGAATGGACTTGCCTTGTCTCAGATGAGACTTTGGACTTGGACTTTTGGGTTAATGCTGGAATGAACTAAGACTTTTTTTTTTTTTTTTTTTGAGACAGAGTCCCACTCTGTCACCCAGGCTGGAGTGCAGTGGTGCAATCTCGGCTCACTGCAACCTCCACCTCCTGGATTCAAGCCATTCCCCTACCTCAGCCTCCCAAGTAGCTGAGATTACAGGCACCTGCCACCATACCTGGCTAATTTTTGTATTTTTAGTAGAGACAGGTTTCACCATGTTGGCCAGGCTGGTCTCAAACTCCTGACCTCAGGTGAGCTGCCTGCCTCAGCCTCCCAAAGTTCTGGGATTACAGGTGTGAGCCACTGTGCCCTGGAATGAGTTAAGACTTTGTGGGACTGTTGGGAAGGCATGATTGTGTTTTGAAATATGAGGACAGGAAATTTGGGAGGGGCCAGGGGCAGAATGATATGGTTTGGCTGTGTCCCTACTCAAATCTCATCTCAAATTGTAGTTCCCATAATCCCCATGTGTCGTGGGAGGGACCCGGTGGGAGGTAATTGAATCATGGGGGTGGTTACTTCCATGCTGTTCTTGTGATAGTGAATGAGTTCTCACGAGATCTGATGGTTTTATAAGCGTCTGGCATTTCCCCTACTTGCACTCATTCTCTCTCCTGCCGCCCTGTGAAAAGGTGCCTTCCACCATGATTGTAAGTTTCTTGAGGCCTCCCCAGCCATGCAGAACTGTGAGTCAATTAAATTTCTTTCCTTTACAAATTACCCAGTCTTGGGTATTTCTTCATAGCAGCATGAGAACAGACTAATATACCTCCTCAAATCCTGTCTCCTCCAGGAAACTTTCCAGAAGACAGCACCGAAAGCCCTGCTTGTCTCAGCCATCCATTTGTTGGGCCTCAATACTGCCATGTGGTGCCATGTGCATTCAAAGTGGAGATGTCTGAACTGCTGAACTGGACCACACACTCCTGGGTCTTGATTTGTCTTTGTACTTCTTAGCACCACTTACTGCACACTATGCCTGGTGCTCGGGAGGGGCCGTTGAGCATCTGAGGATGGCTAGTCAAAAGGGTGTCAAGTTCAGCAAGTGTTTATTTAGTGTCTACTCTGTGCTGTCTGCTGTGAGAGGCCCTGTGACACATGTCCCCTTGCTTTCAGTCCGTTTAAACTGCTCCTGTGTGCTTGCTGGCTACTGCCTGGGCACAATGCAGAAAGTTACGGCTTCTGTGTTCTTACGAGGCAAAAATTAGTCCACTTGACTCTTAGGAAAAACGAAAACAAAGAACTCAGTCTCCTGAGTCTCAGCAGCAGCCAGTTACTTAAAAAGTGCTGCTTGAAGAGGATTTCAGTCAAATTCCCCACTTTTGGAATGTCCATCCCACTGCCTGTCATTACACCATTATAGTCTCATTGTCTTGGGCAAAATGTTTTACTCCTCGTCTGTGGTCCTTTCTAAAATGCAGCACCTCCCCACCTTCCCAGTGAGTATTAGGCCTTATCAGCTGACAGTAACTGGGAATCAGGAAGAATGGGACACAGGACAATATTTATGGGGTGGAGAGAACAGTCCAGTTCCTTACCTGGCTCACAATACCCGTCATGCTCTGGCCCTTGCCTGCCTTCCCAGCTTTATCTCTCATCACCCTCGCCTTTGTAACACTAGAATCCTGCAACACCCAACATCTTTCATGCCCTTCCCCATTCCCTGCTCTCATTTGCTTTCTGACCTTTGCTTTAAACATGTTGCACCCACTCCTTTGACTGCCTAACTCCTATGCATTCTTCAGATTTCATTTCAGACATCAGTCCTCCAGGAACACTTCCCCACTCATCTCAGTCAGAGTTTGATGCCCCAGCCTCATATCCCCATAGTTCCTTGTACTTCCTTCATTGGAGCATATTATGCACTGTACTACATGTATTGTCTGTATCCTCCGGTTAACTGTGAGCCCCCAGGGCACAAGTTCCATGTCTGACTTTTGGCTATGACACTGCCCAGCATAGTAGTCACTCAACAAATACAGCATGAATCAGTAAACAGGGCTTGAATGAACAGATGAATGTACTGGGGACAGAGTTTACCTCCTCCACATGTTGTGAAAGACTTGCCTTGCTTGAGACACACACGGTTTTTCTAATTCCAGAAAAGTCAATTTTTAAATTTTATTTTTTTATTGAGATGGGGTCTTACTCTGTCACCCAGGCTGGAGTGCAGTGACGCGATCTTGGCTCACTGCAAACTCTGCCTCCAGGATTCAAGTCATTCTCTTGCCTCAGCCTCCTGAGTAACTGGGATTACAGGTGCCTGCCACCATGCCTGACTAATTTTTTGTACTTTTCATAGATAGGTTTCACCATATTGGCCAGGTTGGTCTCAAACTCCTGACCTCAAGTGATCCACCCACCTCGGCCTCCCAAGGTGCTGGGATTATAGACATGAGGCACCATGCTTGGCCCCAGAAAAGCTCTTTTTAAGAAATGTAATGTACTAGATATTACAATGGACTCTGAGAATGTGAACAATTCCATGAGCCCATACCCAAGCCTCCATGTACAATTTAGAGCATGTGTCATTTTCTTCTGATGAAAGCCAATGTGCCAATGAATCACTGTGTCTACCTTAAACACTCTTGGTGTCACTATAGGCCACCAACACCCTACTGGCATGAATGGGGCTTCCAGGGTCCTGGGGGGAAATGACAAAGGTGAGTTTGGAACCAAGCATCAGATTTTGATTGTGTAAGGTCAGGGGACAAAGATTATCCTTTAATCCCTGAAATATATGCTTGAGAGAGACCCACCTCTGGGCCGGGTGCTGTGGCTCACACCTATAATCTGAGAACTTTGGGAGGCCAAGGTGTGTGGATCACTTGAGCCCAGGAGTTTGAGACCAGTCTGGGCAACATGGTGAAACCTCATCTCTAAAAAAGCACCTGTAATCCCAGTTACTCAGGAGGCTGAGATGGGAGAATCACTTAAGCCCAGAAAGTCAAGGGTTCAGTGAGCTGTGATCACACCACTGCATTCCAGCCTGGGCAACAGGAGTGAGACCCTGTCTCAAAAAAAACAAAACAAAACAAAACAAACCCTCTGATGCAGTAGAGTAATAAAGTCCAGGTACTCTTCATTGGATAAACATGGACAGCACAGCTCATGCTATGCTTAATGGCTTCCAGAGAGCCATGGTTTAGGCCCCTAGAGAGAGGAAGAGAGAAACTTGAAAGAGCAGAGCTACTTTTAAACAGTCAGAAGAGATATAATCACAAGAAGCCAAGTCTTCCAAGGTTGGCTATAAGGCTCACTCAAGGAACACTTCTTTTCTTTTGAAAGAATGAGCACAGCTAGCCATGACTGAGAACTTCCCGTGTACCCACTACTGCTCTTAGTGCTTTACACACACTAGCCAAATAATCTTCACCCTGCCTAATAATGAGGTAGGTCCTATTGTTACCTCTATTTGACAGATGAGGACACTGAAGCACAGCTATGTTAGGTGAGTAACCCAAGATCATACTAGTAAATGGAGAAGAGATCTGAACCCACATGCCCTGGCTTCAGAGTCTACAGGCTTACTTAGCTGAGATCGTCCGCAGGAGCAGAGGGGACTGGTCATCGGGGGTTGGCTGGAATGATGATGCAGTGGAACTGGGGTGGGTTCGTGCTGCTATGTACCCTTCTATGCAGCACTCATTAAGCATTGTGCCATGTGTACAACACTAGGCCAGGTGTTGCGTGCAAGCAGGTAAGTAGAATCTAGTCCCTGGCCTTTAGAGGCTCTCAGTCTCAGGTGCAGACAGTCCTGTGGTAAGAGCAGTACAGGCTGAGATGTGGGAGCCAAGATGGAGAAGTCTTGCCCCCTGCCTGGGAGGATTTATGGAGACATGAAGCGTTCACCTGGGTCTGGAAGAGTGAGAGCTGTGGTATCTCTTAATCTCTGCTTCCTCCTTCTGTTCAGAAAATACTTGAAGGACAAAGCAGGTAAAACAAATTTCAGGAGATCCAGGTAGAAATAGCAACCAGATTGATTCAGAACAGGAAAAACACCCTCTATATGAAACTCTTTGCCAAGATTGAGCAAATCTGCTGAAGTCTCTGCTCTGTGCCCTGGCCTTCTCTGCTGTCTGCAAGGGCTGAAGGCAGAGAGTGGTTGTTCTCCATAGGGTTCTCAGTGATGCTGCCATTGTGCATGGAACCAGAACAAGAAGGCTGCTTCCTAGAGAAAGTTAGCAGTGTCTACAATCAGATAAGATCCATCACTCTGAAACCCTCCAAACACTGCAAATTGCATGGCAGCTGGTGGCTTCCTGCAACTGCAGCTTCAAGCTAGTGGTATAGGACCTGCATGATCTTATCATCATCCCAGGTCACCTTCAGACCTCCTTAGATTATTCTCAAGGTGAGGAGGGGGTGATAAAAACCCCAGAGTCAAACATTCTGCTTCGAATGTCACCTTTGCCACCAGTACCACCTAGGGGACTATAAAAGAACTATTGTTTTAAATTATGGATTATCATTATTCACAAGTTTTAAAATCCAGACCAAAAAAAAAGAAAAACCATAAATATCTAACAAATGAAGATCTGTTAAATAAATTATAATGTGCCCATGCAATGAGATATTTAGCAGCCATTTAAAATGACAGCGTATAAGGCTGGGCGCAGTGGCTCACACCTGTAATCTCAGCACTTTGGGAGGCCGAGGTGGGTGGAACACTTGAGGTCAGAAGTTTCAGACCAGCCTGGGCAACATGGTGAAACCCCATTTCTACTACAAATACAAAAAATTAGCTGAGTGTGGTGGCGGACACCTGTAATCCCAGCTACTTGGGAGGCTGAGGCAGGAGAATCGTTTGAAGCCGGAAGGTGGAGGTTGCAGTGAGCCAAGATCGCACCACTGCACTCTAGCCTGGGCAACAGAAGGAGACTCCATCTCAAAAATAAATAAATAAATAAACAAACAAACAAATAAAATAAACTGACAGTGTATGGTTCACCCCTATAATCCTAGCACTTTGAGAGGCCAAGGTAGGAGGATCACTTGGGCCCAGGAGTTCAGGATCAGCCTGTTTCTACAAAAACTAAAAATTAAAAAAAAAGCTGGGCATGGTGGTGCATGCCTGTAGCTCAAGCTACTCAGGAGGCTGAGCTGGGAGGATCGCTTGAGCTTGGGAAGTCAAGGCTGCGGCGAGCTGTGATGGGGCCACTGCACTTCAGGCTCGGCAGCACAGCGAGACCCTGTCTTAAAATAATAAAATAAAATAAAATAAAATAAAATAAATATAATGTACATTTGTGTTGATATGAAAAGATATTTGATGTATTAATAAGTGAAGAAAATAAGTTATAGCTTATAGATATATATGTACATGTGAATAGCTATATACACAGAAGACAAAGGAAGGTGGGAAAAAGCCTGGGAAGCTATCTGTCAGAATGTTAAATGTTGGTTATTTCCAGGTTATACCCTCATGGATAATTTTTTTTTTTTTTTTTTGAGACAGAGTCTTGCTCTGTTGCCCAGGCTGGAGTGCAGTGGTGCAATCTCAGCTCACTGCAGCCTCCACCTCAGCCTCCCAAGTAGCTGGGATTATAGGCACCTGCCACCACGCCCAGCTAATTTTTATACTTTTGGTAGAGACAGGGTTTCACCATGTTGGCCAGGCTAGCCTTGAACTCCTAACCTCACATGATTCACCCACCTCAGCTTCCCAAAGTGCTGGGATTACAGGCACTCATGGATAATTTTTATTTTATATCTCCATTCTTAATGTGCATACGATTAATGGGTAATCATAAAAGGCCTGTCTGAATGAGCCTCTTGGATGATTTTTAAAGTGAATGGCCGGACCCTGGGGTTTCATCACTCCCTTCTTACTTTGAGAATAACCTGAGTGGCCCAAAGGTGATCTGTAATAGGTGGTAAGATCATGCCAGGTCACATATGGCTGGAAGTTGGTATGGCAGAAAGCTGCCAATTGCAGTAAAATCTGCTGTGCTTGGGAGGTTTTTTGTTGTTTTTGTTTTTGTTTTGAGACAAGGTCTTGCTCTGTCAGGCTGGAGTGCAGTGATGCAATCACAGCTCACTGCAGCCTCGGCCTTGTGGGCTCAATTCATCCTCCCACTCACCTCCCTAGTAGCTGGGTCCACAGGCATGCACCACTATGCCCGGCTAATTTTTGTATTTTTATAGAGATGGAGTTTTGTCATGTTGCCAATGCTGGTCTTGAACTCCTAGGCTCAAGCGATCTACCCACATCAGCCTCCCAGGGTTCTTGGCCAAGGAAGTTTTTTGGGTAACAAGGCACAATTCTGACTGTAGACATTGCTAATTTTCTCCTTTCTGCTCTAGTTTCCAGAGTCAATGTTGAGTCCATCAGGTGACTTTACCTGGGACCAACTCCTGTGTCCTCAGCTCTTTCAAACAGCAGAGCTGGTCTAGGTCAGCTCAGATAACTCCCCACCAAGCACCGGTTTTATTTACTCTCCTTCTGCAGCCAAGTCCCAACTCAATCAGGAGTGAGCCTCAGCTGAGAGCAGATCACTTTACTCACTATTATATCTGCATTTACCTCTTGCCCAAGAGTCCAGCTCACTTTCCCATGGTAAATTATTTATATTCAAAAGTTCAGAAAAAATCCTTGATCTTCCTCCAATTCCTCCAGAGTCTTGCCTCCAGCATTTTAACTCTCTCCCTCTGTTGTCTTGCTGGATATCTTCCTTAGCTCTGGGGTCTTCCCCCTACTTTTTAGGCCTGGAGTTTGGGGGAAGTGGGGAACTGAGTAAACGATACCAGTTCCTGAAGATCCAGACCCTCAGCCTATTTAGCAAGATCAGGGCTCCTCTCTCTGGACAGGATTGGAGTGGCCTCTGTAGTCATGCCGAACTGCTCCAGCAAGAGGATACGGGAGCTCTTTCCCACTCAGTCCTTTTCTAGTACTTCATTCCAGCATGCACACCCATGCACGCATATACATAAAGGAATTCAACACATCTGGAAATGACATGCGCACAGTCATGCATGCATTCATGCGCCATATACACACCCTAACACATATGTAGACACACACTGACATGAGCTCTCTGAGGCACCCATACATATAAGTATATAGACATAGGCATCATATACATATAAGTATATAGACACAGTATATAAATATATAGCACACAGGCATTATACAGACATTCAAACATTGTTATCAACATAAGATACGCAAAGACATAACTGTACATTCTATCATACACAGACGTCAATCTTCGTATTTAATCACACAGACATAAGCATACACGAGTCTACTTAGTACAGGCAAAGAAGACAGTGACAAGTGATCTGTCCCCAGCAGAGACCACTACTACCCACCCTGACACTGGGATTGCTTTTTTTCCTAGGAAGTTTTTGCAGGAAGTTGTCTGTGCCTTTGACAAAGTGTTCATCCCTCCTCTGTCTCCCGCTCCCTGGCCAGCTTCCTCCTCCCTGTCCCCCTTGTGGCCCCATTCTTTCATCCATAGCTGTGCCTGGCCAAGAAGAATGCTAATCACCATGACAGGAACTGTTTCCACCTGTTTACATCCCTGCTTGCCTCCCCCTGATGCCATTTTAGACTCTGCCAAGCAGCCGAGGAGGCCTGCTGTGCGGGCCAGCTTGAGAGAGGGAAAGGAATGAGCGAGAGGACAGTTGGAGTGTGAAAAGGACCCGTCGCTAAGTGACTCCCCATTCCAACAGCCACACACAAGATGCACATAATTGCTTTTAGCACAGTGGGATGGATAGAGATACAAAAGGTCAAATCAAGGATTTGTCCCATAATATCTTTGCTAAGCAGCAGCGTCAGACATTGGAAAAGCATATTCATGAATTGAGTTGCTGAAGTATGGGGCAGGCTTTTCAGAGGCTGCTGTGTGTTGCCTCTTTGAGGTGTGCCTGCCGTGGTGATTGGATTCATATGGAGCAAGTGACTTCTCAATGCTCAACAAAGCTCTGCCTGTGAATTGGACTAAATAGACTACTTGGCAGGCAGCTGAGATAACTATGCTAAGTGAATTTCATAGTTGCTCCCACTCCCCTTAAACTGAAGCCTACTGGAAAATGCAGGATCAAGGCCAAACTCCTGAGACAGGCATTCAAGGGCCTCCACCATCTGACCCAAATCTATCTTGCTAGGCATTTCCCAACATGAAGGTCAGATGTCCACCCCACTGGGCACTGTGCTGGTCTCTGAGCACTTTGGGAGGCTGAGGTAGGCCTGGCCAACATGGTGAAACCACATCTCTACTAAAAATACAAAAATTAGCTGGGCGTGACGGTGCACGCCTATAATCCCAGCTACTTAGGAGGCTGAGGCAGGACAATCGCTTGAACCTGGGAGGCGGAGATTGTAATGAGCCAAGATGATACCTCTGCACTCCAGCCTGGGTGACACAGTGAGACTCCCTCTCAAAAAAAAAAAAAAAAAAAGGACAGGAAAAGGAAGAGAGGGACTAAGAACTATCACATTCCATTACACATTCCATTACATGGTGACCATTGGTGACCTTAGGCAGCATGGTTTTTGTGAAGTCGTAGAGGCAAAAGCTTGCACTGAAGTGGTTTCAATAGGAATAGTGAACTTTTAAGAAACTTTGCAATACAGGGAAACAGATCAATGAGATAAAGTAGTAGGATTAAAAAAGGATTTTTTAAAAATGGGGTGTAAAAACTGTCTTCAAAACACATTTGCTCACAATATGTCAAGATTGTACCAAAATTAAGTCTACTCTAGAGCTTTCAGTGGTTGAAGGAATCTCCACCCCAAGTTTCTGTGAAAACCAGGCCAGCTTATGCCTTATTTTAATCCCAGTCTTGTGACTTTGTCCACATCAAACTTTCTCCTTCCCCAACATCCTGGCCAATTTATCATTCTTCCTTCCAGATTTCTCTTATTAACCTATGAAAGAAGGTGGACGTTTTTTCAGGAGAACTGTATATTCTCTAAGAAACAGAACTGGCAAATCAGTTCTTCCTGCAAGTTAAAAAGATATAACAAGTAATTTTTAGAAATTTAATGTTCTCCATAGGAAAAAAATACCCAGCATATGAACTGCAGAGATGCATTTTCAGTTTTCAGAAAATACTCTGTGTCGGTAATGTAATTTCATTAGCCTATTGTGTGGGGTGAGCTATTGCAAGGGATCTGTCATGTCTCCATCATTTCCAACCCCCATTGGGGTTTAATCACATTCAGGGCTATTTGCAACTATGGTTTCCCATTTCAAATCACATTAGGCCAAAATTAGGCCTATAACTTATACTTTGGGGTCCAAGTCTGCAACATTTTCCATCCGCATATCATTGTGGTTAAGTTGCTTCTGAGTGTTGTAAATAAAAAATAAAATAGAAATATCAAGAGTTAGAACTTGAGGCCGGGGGTGGTGGCTCACGCCTCTAATCCCAGCACTTTGGGAGGCTGAGGCGGGCGGATCACTTGAGGTCAGGTGTTCAAGACCAGCCTGGCCAACATGGCGAAACCCTGTCTCTACTAAAAATACAAAAATTAGCCAGACGTGGTGGTGCGTGGCTGTATTCCCAGCTACTCGGGAGGCTGAAGCATGAGAATTGCTTAAGCCTGGGAGGCAGAGGTAAGCCGAGATTGTGCTACTGCACTCCAGCCTGGGCGACACAGTGAGGCTCCATCTCAAAAAAATAAAAAAGTTAGAACTTGAGAACAACTGACATTGTCATTTTCCTGAAGGTCGTCTCCAGTGGGAAAATAACTGGAAGGGCTACTCCTCTTTCATCAGAGGTGTGGGTGGAATCTTGTTAATCTCATCCCAATGTCTGTGAAAAGGCTAGTTGTCCCCCTCAAGGCAATGAGTCTTTTTGAATGGCAATTTGGGACTGGCTCTTGGCTTTTACATAGTCCCTGCCAGTTAGAGTTGCACAGGTTGTGAATAATGCCTCCTGGAGTGGTGCAGTGCACAACCTACACAACTACATGCTGCAGCCAGGCTTCAAGGCAAAAGAGAACGTACGTAAAACGACGGTGCAAGTACTTTGTGTTTCTTCCCCTACGGTGGCCTTGCCTTTACTGCCACTGAGTCGCTCTCCACTCTCCTCCACTGGAAAGGGCTGAGGGCACTCAACGTGCAACCCCCATCAACCCATTCAAAAATATTGTGTGCATGATATCGACTGCTGCATTTGCAACCGTGATGCACAAAGGAAACCCCAATCCAACCTTGAGATCTATGTGCCCTGCAAAATGGCTCCCATGTCCCTGAACAGAGAGCACTGGAGCGTCATTGTACTCAGAGCACTCACATACTGCACACCTCCAGCTGAGACTGAACTGCACCACCAGCTCCCGCTGCTTCAGCAGTACCACAGCACTCATGGATTCTGGAGCCCCTCTTTCTCCACTCCTCTCCTCCTCTGCCATCTTCTTATCTGCCCTCTGCACAGAATGCTGGTTCCACCATGGAAAGACTGCAGTTCCTTGAGGTCTCTGAGGTGGCTCTGGGTCCCTCAGAGGGAATCATCTACAAGGTCACAGCCTTTCTCTTGTGAATTTCAGTTACATCTTACCAAAGACCCTTTCCTTTCCAGAGAGGAGTGAGGAGGAAAGAAAATCTCATTCTATCACACTCTAACCTGGAAAGTTCTTTACTCTTCATCCGAATCTGACTTCTAGTTTCTCTTCTGTGCTCTCGTATGACCTAGTTTCTGAACTCCTCACCACCATAGTCAGGCCACCCCTCATCTACCACGTTGATGTCCCTTATAAAACCCAAGGCCAGAAGTGAACCTTCACCCAGATGCAGTTACATGGGACCAGATTCCATCTATTTTCTTGGGCATGTTACAATTTTATTTGGCATAAAGTAGTTATGGGGATTATAATGTGCTTCAAGAACTGGCCTTTTGAAAATAGACTGGATTTAAGCTATTGCTCTATGGGACATGGTGTTAGGCTTTTGTTGTCATTGTTGTTTGTTTTGGGACAGGGTCTCACTCCATCACCCAGGCTGGAGTGTAGTGGCACGATCATGGCTCACTGCAGTCTGGCCCTCCCTGGTTTAGTTGATTCTCCCACCTCAGCCTTCCAAATAGCTGGAACTACAGGCAAGCACCACCACACCTGGCTAGTTTTTTGTACTTTTTTTTTAGAGATGGGGTTTCGCCATGTTGCCAGGCTGGTCTCAAACTCCTAGGCTCAAGCAATCCTCCCACCTTGGCTTCCCAAACTGCTGGGATTACAAGTGTGAGCCACAGTGCCTGGCCTCTATGGGACATGTTTTTAAATGACCTACATGGCTTTGATATATTCGGGAAAACCTATTGGACAATATGATCGGTCCTCTGTGACCTTCAGTAGGTCCTTTCCCCATTGTGGGTCTCAACAACTGATATGGTTCAGCTACATCCCCACCCGAGTCTCATCTTGAATTGTATCTCCCATAATTCCCACGTGTTGTGGGAGGGACTCAGTGGGAGATAATAGAATCATGGGGCTGGTTTCCCCCATATTGTTCTCATGGTAGTAAACAAGTCTCACAAGATGTGATGATTTTATAAGGAATTTTCCCCTTTTGCTTGGCTCTCATTCTCTCTTGTCTGCCGCCATATAAGATGTGCCTTTCACCTTCCACCATGATTGTGAGGCCTCCCCACCCACGTGGAACTGTGAGTACATTAAACTTCTTTTTCTCTATAAATTACCCAGTCTTGGGTATGTCTTTCTCAGCAGCATGAAAATGGACTAATGCAACAACTTTATCAAGAAAGTGGGGGAGTTATTTTGATGATCTCTAAGCTTTTCAAGATTTGTTCTTTTTCCTTAGGGACCCAAGTATTACTAAAACTAAAGTGCAACCTCCCAACTCTGCTACCCATGCACACATGGTTGGAGCTGCAAGACCAGGTTTTCCTCCATCCCTTTCCCTGAGTGAGGAATATGGTGAGAAGGAGGGAAAGGGCATTGGGGGTGGGAGTGTGGTCACTTCTCTAAATCCAGGACCAAGAGACCAAGGGCACTGAGAGGCAGAGCCAAGGTCCATTCTTTGTTTCCTCATCTGAGCCAGGCTAAGTTGGTGGAAATTGGGGGCAGAGGAGAGAGGATGGACAAAGGGGACATCTAAATTTTATCCCCCTTTCCCTGATTTCCTTCTTGCAGGTCTGTGCCAGGCGGGAGACAGTCTGTGGATGATGGTCTCACCTCTACATGTGCTCCTGTTGGGGAATTTCTCTCTTTTTCCCAATGATATCTTACAGTGACATTTACGGGAGGAGAGAAATGGTCTCTGGAAGCATAAGGAAAGGGAGGGTCTGACTGTGCCCCAGAAATGTCCTGTGGCTACGTGTCCAGGAGAGCAGATTCTCAGTTTTAGCTTTCTCCATCCATCCTCCCCCTTCACTCTCCGTGTGCTCCAGAAGTTCCACCTTAGGCCAGGTATGGTGGCTCATGCCTGTAATCCCAGCACTTTGGGAGGCCGAGGTGGGTAGATTAACTGAGGTCAGGAGTTCAAGACCACCCTGACCAACATGGTGAAACTCTGGCTCTACTAAAAAAAATACAAAAATTAGCTGGGCATGGTGATGGGTGCCTGTAATCCCAGATACTTGGGAGGCTGAGGCAGGAGAATCGCTTGAATCCGGGAGGCGGAGGTTGCAGTGAGCCGAGATTGCGCCTTTACACTCCAGCCTGGGCAAGAGAGTGAGACTCTGTCTCAAAAAAAAAAAGAAAAGAATTTCCACTTTAAAGAGAGTCAATTACTTTTAGTCAGTTCTCAAAAGACCAAATCCTACCACTTAAATGTGACCCAGGTAGGAGAGAGACATTGCCTTGATTTTCACAGCTTTCCCTGGCTCATCTCTGACCCCAAGGTGCTCTGTGTTCACTGGGCTGATTTTGCTTCAAAGTTTCAGCTTCTCTTTGTCGTTTCCTCAGCCAGCCCTGTGCCCTCCCTCTTTTCGTCCCATCTCCTCAATCCCCCCGTTGTGTAGCCTTTACACAGTCTTCTCTGGTCTAATCTAATCTCCAACGAGCAGCCTCTTTTGCTCCTTTCTCTCTCTGACAAACCTTATTTATCTTGATGTGTCAACCTCTGGGCCACTGAGGCTGTGCTGACCTTTTTGGGGAGCTTGGCTTTTGTCCTACTAGGTAACCCCCTCTCCTGGGAGCCGTACCAACCTATTTTTCATCACATTTGAGCCTGGTTTTCTAAAAAAAAAAACAAAAAAAAAACCTAGCCAGGCAGGCAGCCCACGCTGACTAAAGCTGTGAACATCTCTCCTTTCTTAAGGGGTCTTTCTCCCTCCTCTTTGCCTGTCTGGCAAGAGCCAGCAGCCAGAGGTGGGGGTGGAAACCTCAGTTACCATCACATCAGCTGGATAATAGTTCTATAGATGCTGGACATGCCGACAAAGGGGCAAAGTATTCTGTATCATAGCATTTTTATTATATTCTATTATAATCATGTATCTTTCTATCATAATCAGGTATCATGCATAATCATGTAGCTGTCATATTTGTCTTAGTTTGCTAGGACTGCCCTAACAACATACTACAGTCTTAGGGGAGGGGGAATGCTTAAGCAACAGATACTTATTTGCTCACAGTTCTGGAGGCTGGAAGTCCAACGTTGAGGTGTCAGCAGGTTTGGTTTCTTCCGAGACCTCCACTCGTGGCTTGCAAATGTCAACCCGATTGCTGTCTCCTCACCTGGTCTTTCCTCTGTGTGTGATTCTGTGGTATCTTTTAGTCCAAATTTCCTCTTACAAGGACATCAGTCAGACTGGATTAGGCCACCTTCTAATGGCCCCACTTTAACTAAAGGCCCTGTCTCCAAATACAATCACATTCTGAGATACTGGGAGTACCTCAAATTTCCCAGTAGAAAATTTATAGGGGACAGAGTTCAGCCCATAACAATATTATTCCCCAATTCCATCTTTGGCTTACACTGAAGTCAGAGCAAAAAAGATCAGTCTCAAATTGCAGTGTGTGGGATTTCAGCTAGATGTAAGAAAGGTTCAGGCACTCCCAAATGGAGACCCTGGGAGTGGGATCTCAAATGGGAGAGGGGAAGGAGGGTAAAGATGAAAGCAGGCATCCTAGAAAACATAATACATTTCCAATTAGTTGATACCCTTTCTAAAAGGAGGAGGCTCAGCCAGATGATTTCTGGATCCCAACATTAATTTATTTAATCAATCACTCATTTAGCAGACATTCACTGAGCCTCACCACGCAGCAGGCACAGGAATCCAGAAGCAAGTCCTTGAAGGTTCTTGCCCTTTAAGAGAACTTGTACTTATGGGTAAACCCTGGGTAGGATGGGAGGAGGGCAGGGGCAGCCAAAAGAAGAAGGGTGAAGAATGCTCTGAGGCGTGAACATTAATGAAACCACAGACCCCAAGCCCAGTGGTCAGCCCAGGCTTGTACATTTCTTTCCTGGCACTCAGCAGTGCCCACACCCAGAATAGAACCCTCGGTTTTTTTTTGTTTTTGTTTTTGTTTTTGAGACAGTCTCGCTCTGTCATCCAGGCTGGAGTGCAGTGGCGTGATCTTGGCTCACTGCAACCTCCGCCTCCCAGGTTCAAGTGATTCTCCTGCCTCAGCCTCCCGAGTAGCTGGGACTACAGGTGCGCACCACTACACCCCGCTATTTTTTTTTCTTTTTTTTTTTTTTTTGTATTTTTACTAGAGATGGGGTTACGCCATGTTGGCCAGGCTGGTCTAGAACGCCTGACCTCAGGTGATCTGCCCGCCTTGGCCTCCCAAAGTGCTGGGATTGCAGGCATGAGCCACCACACCCCACCAGACCCTCTATTTGATAATAGGTTGCATAAAGCGTAACCTCAAGTTTCAGACATCGTGAAAGACCTTGAACCTTGGGCCAGCCCAAGAAAGCTGGAGACATTTCTCAGCCCCATACGGGGACAGGCAGGTGGGAGGAGGGTGTGGCTGGCAGCCCAGTGGATTTTAAAGTCACCATATGGAATTTAAAGTCACCATAGCCACAAACCATGAGGTTTGGGATCAAGTGGGCCCTAACCCTGATCCCACTGCAGCTGCAGGAGACAGGCAGGCGTTCCCTGTTCTCACATCAGACACCTCTGGGGCCTCCCACTGAGGATCGGTCACACCCTCCCTGGGGAGCCCACTGGAGGCCCCTGGGAACTGCTCAGGAGTGTGTGGCTACTGCCAGCAGAGGCCGGGCTGCCAGGGCTGGCTGCTTCCCTCTAGAAGGAGCCGGAAGCTTCCATCTAGAAGGTAAGCCTGCCATCTAGCGTCCCAGTCTGGGCCGCGCAGGGACAAAGGAGCTTTCCTTGCACTGTCGTGTTGGTCACATTCAGCCCCACAGCATATTTAACTGCTGCCCACCTCCTCCCCACCATCGTGAGGTGAGAGCAAACCACCCTCATTTCAGGGTGAATTTGATTTTTAGAAACAGCTGAAAGTCGTTCTAAGCCAAATGGTTATTGGTGGGAATTCAAAGAGTTTCCCCTGTGGCTTATAACTGTCTAAAGGCAGGTGACTATTTTCAAGTATATATATATATATATATATATAAAATATTACATATAATAATATCTATTATATTATATATTAATTATTAACTCTAATATATATTAGAGTTTTGGGAGGAATTAAAAGTCTCATTGTTTTCATGCCAACAGTGTATACCATGGAACTCAATGTTTTCATACAGAATTTAAAGTACATCTTCCTCTTAGAAATGAGTGTAAGTGCTGTCTTTACCATGCAGACCTAACTTCTATAGGAGAGGAAGAATGGTCTGATTTATTCGGCTGCTGAGGGGAGAGTTATCCACACTGAGCCTGGGATGGAGCCTGGGATGGAGCCTGGGATGGAGCCTGGGATGGAGCCTGGGATGGAGTTAATAATCGAGATATATATATATATATATATATAAAATATATCCTGGACCTTCGGAGTTAAGCACTTAATCCAGCAATTGGGCCCTGCCTTTGGGACTGCTTGTCCCAGGGCTTTTTGGGGAAGACTTAGATCTAGGAAAGGGCTAATGGAGGGACATGGAACAGGAGATCAGCTCTGTCCCTGCTCCTCAAAGAAGGGCAACTGCAGGAGGTATGCAGCCCAGTGCCCAAGCCAAGGGTGGCAAAGGACATGGAGCTCATCTGAGGATACAGGGAAAAGCACCAGAAAGTCAAAGCCACAGCCCCAGACATTTGTTTCTGGTGTGAGCGGCTGAATGTTGCTGCTTCCCTGGAGAAGAGCAGAAATCCAGGGCCCCAGAATGAGCCTGACTGGGGTAGGGTAAGGGGGTGGAGCAAAGGGAGCCCTCCCCAAACTAATGATGATCTCTGGAGATCAGGCCTCAGTTCCTGAGCAGCCTTGAGTTCCCTGTGTCCTGGGAAGGCCTTGCTGCTACTCCTAGAGCCCCTTTTACCTGGAGCAAAGGGTTGACCCCTCTACTAGGATCGTTGCTGACTTCCACCTCATCTGAGCACAAAGAGTTGCCTTCGGTTAGAGACTAGAATTTAGGTGTGGCCACTATGGGGAGGGTGGATTAACCTTTTTAACATGGAAAGAGGCCAAGAAAACAGGGCCCTCATTTGGCCTTGAGAGCCTGGCAACTCCACTATTCCCTTTGATCAGCAAAATTCTGGAGCTCGAAGAATACCAGATAATATATGCAGAAGGAAGAAAAAAAAAATTTTTTTTTTTTTTGAGACAGAGTCTCACTCTGTCGCCAGGCTGGAGGGCAGTGGCACAATCTTGGCTCACTGCAACCTCTGCTTCCTGAGTTCAAGTGATTCTCCTGCCTCAGCCTCCCGAGTAGCTGGGACTATAGGCGTGTGCCAACACACCCAGCTAATTTCTGTATTTTCAGCAGAGATGGGGTTTCACCATGTTGGCCAGGATGGTCTCGATCTCTTGACCTCGTGATCCGCCTGCCTCAGCCTCCCAAAGTGCTGGGTTTACAGGCATGAGCCACCGTGCCCGGCCTGAAAAAAAATTTTTTAAATCACTAAGACTTGAAATGACATAATAGACTTAGGTCACAATCAACAAATGCTAAAATCATCAGGTGAAAGGTTAATGGAGAACTTTATGGGATGATGCTACCTAAACCCATTGATCAATCCTATTAGCATTAAAAGTGAAAAAAAAGATATTAATATTATATGTCCCACAGTAATGCCACCCTAGAAAGTATAGGTGCCTAAAAACATTGACCTTGAATCTAATCAAGGCCCCAGATATAACTATCAGTTTACAGGAAATATGGAGGATGGAAGAATATGTTAACCACTCCACGGTGAAGCAGACAGATACGGAACTTAAGACATTGTACAGAACAAATTACCTGATTCCCTGTCAAATCAGTGACAAGGGTGAACTGCTTCAGAATAAAAGAAACGAAAAAGACACAACCATATGCAATATGTGGAGTTTTAAAAAACAACTGAAAAAAGATGTCTTTGAGATAATCAGGTAATTTGAATATGGATTGAGTTTAGATGATATTGAGGAATTGTTCTTTTTTTTAAGTAAACAATGACATTGTGAAATGTATTAAAAAGTCTTATCAATTACAGATTAAAACTTAAGTGTTCCAAACGAAATGACAAACTACCTAATATTTGCTTTAATATACACTAGAAGGAAAAAAGAGTTGGGGGAGAGGAAGCAAGATTGGCCAAATGTTGATAATGATTGAGGCTGGGTGATGGATACATGGAGATTCTTTTTATTCTAATGTTTTGAGTATATTTAGAAATTTCCATAACACACACACACACACACACACACACTCTTCATGGTGCCCTTGACCCTCATGCAGATCATGGTTATTTCATATTATGTAAAATTCAGCCTCAGTCTGGTGTCTGAGAATAGGGAGACTTATAGAGAAGAGGCAAGAAATATCTTTGGGGAAGTTTGGGAGATTCCTTCCTTCAAACACTTTAGATTTGAAAAGACAACTGCCAGAACAGAGAAACGAAGGCACGTGTGGCACTGACACACCCACAGAGGCACATGCAAAATCACACACATAACCTGACCCTCACACAGACCCTAGCACACCCACCAGGACCTGTGAGAGTGTCCAAATGCCCACAGGGCATGAGAACACATTCTCTTCCCAGCCGGTGCTGAAATATAAATCCAAATAAAACCAAATGAGGGCCTGGCGTGATGGCTCACACCTGTAATTCCACTTTGGCAGGAATGCCACTCCACTTTGGGAGGCTGAGGTGGGTGGATCACTTGAGGTCAGGAGTTCAAGACCAGCCTGGGCAACCCTGTCTCTACTAGATATACAAAAGTTAGCCGGGCATGGTGGTAGGTGCCTGTAATCCCCACTACTTGGGAGGCTGAGGCAGGAGAATCACTTGAACCTGGGAGGCAGAGGTTGCAGTGAGCTGAGATCGCACCACTGCACTCCATCCTGGGTGACAGAGGGAGACTCTGTCTCAAAAACAAACAAACAAATAAACAAACAAATGAATTCAGTAGCACTGAATATTAATGCATGGCTATATAGAGGAAATGAAATGAAAACAAAATGCTCAAAAATCATCCTAGTATTCCTGGAACATCTGTATTTACTTGAGGATAAAGTTTAAGGTTATCTCAAAAAAAAGCATCAAAAGAAAAAAAGATGATAGTATTTGGCTTTCTTGTCCTTCATTCATCTCACACCTCACATTTCTCCTAGGAGTGCTCATCTAAACTAAAGCCTCACTCAGTGCCTACATGCTAAATCACCCCCAATTCTTTCTCTCTAGCTCACGCCCTCTCCTAAGCTGCAGACTGGTATATCCAACTGCCTACTGGACATTTCTTCTTGGATGTTTTATCGTAGTTAGGGTACAGGCTAAGCTTATTTCTAAAATTCAGAGATAGGCAGCCCAGGGCAAGTTAGATGACACTGCTGTCCTCAACTTGTGCTTCTCCTCTCTAGGCCCAAGGTGGCTGCGTTAGTTCTGATTTATCTTTCAACCAGTGGAAAGGAAAAAAAGGTCAAGGGAGCTTGTGCCTACTTCTTCTAAGGGCAAAGCGTACATTGCTTTTTCTTACATCCCATTGGCCAGAGTTTGGTCACATGGCCACACTTTCTGTAAGGGAGGCTGGGAAGTAAAGTCCTTAGCTGACTGGCCATGTGCCCTTTATAGAAAAAGGGCAGGAAGGTATTGAGGGATAATGGGATGTCTACTATATCCCTCAGATACCACAAACTCAATATAAATAAAAGTAAAATGATCTTTTTGGCCCCCTCTCCCACAACTGTGCCTTTTGCCATCCCCAGATTGACAAATGACCCACCATTTACCAGTCACCAAAGTAGGGTTGCCAGAGTAAATACAGGATTCCTAGTTAAATTTAAATTTCAGATAAACAAGGAATAATGTCATAGTATCGTTATGTCCCAAATATTGCATGTATTTTCATGTGCTAAATCTAGCAATCCTAGAGGCAAGCCAGGGACCTTGGAGCCATCTGGATTCCTCCTTCTTTTCCCCTTTTCAATTGCCCTCCAAGTTCTACTGACTCTTTTCTGTAATATTTCTCAATTTGTCCCCTCCCCTCCATCACTGGTTCAGGCCATCATCCTTTCTCTCAGACTCCTGGAGCTGCCTCCTGCCTGGCCTTACCGTTTCCAGCCTTGCCTCTTTAACAAAATGCTTCACAAAGCAGATAAATGGGGCTTCCTAACAGGCAAATCTGACCATGTCACTCCCCTGCTTTACCTCCTTCCATTGCTCCGCATGGCTTTCAGAATAAACCTCAAATGTATTAGCCAGGTTGCTAAAACCTTTGATCATTTGACCTCTCTCTGTCTCCCATTCTAACCCCATCTCCCTGAAGCTGTATTCCATTCCCATCACCTATGCCCCTGCCATGTCAAGCCTCTGAGAGTCCTGTGAGGGCACCATATTCTATCCTTTTTATTTTATTTTATGTATTTTTAGAAACAGGGTCTCACTATGTTCCCCAGGCTGGCCTTGAACTCCTGGGCTCAAATGATCCTCCTGCCTCAGCCTCCTGAGTGGCTGGGATTATAGCTGTAAGCCATCACACCTGGCTTCTATCCCTTTTGATATTATGTCTTTTCTATACAGTAAGGGCTTCTCATTCCTATCGCCATCCCCACACCCACCCTACCCTTCTCCTTTGCCCGGCAAAATCCTACCCATTCTGAAAAACTCAGCTTAGATGTCACCTCCTCAGGTGGCTCATGCCTGTAATCCCAGCACTTTGGGAGGCTAAGGAAGGCGGATCACTTGAGGTCAGGAGTTCGAGACCAGTCTGGCCTACATGGTGAAACCCCGTCTCTACTAAAAATACGAAAATTAGCTGGGCATGGTGGTGTGTGCCTGTAATCTCAGCTACTCAGGAGGCTGAGGCAGGAGAATTACCTGAACCCAGGAGGTGGAGGTTGCAGTGAGCCAAGATTGTGCCACTATACTCCAGCCTGGGAGAGAGAGACTCCATCTCAAAAAAAAAAAACACAAAAACATAAAAGATGTCATCTCCTCCAAGAGGCCTTCCTAACTTACCAACTTGAGCACATAGTTTTGTTCCCACAGCCATTGCCACTTTATTGTTAAATTGACTTACCTGCATGTTTTCCCCAACTACATTTTAAGTTCTTTCAGGGCAAGGACTATGTCTTATTTATCTTGATACACTCAGCAACTGATACAGTAATCTGCACTAGTAAACAATTAATAAATGTTTATTGGGTGAATGATGGTTCTTTAGCTTAAAATGTTCATACGCTCGAGCTGAACGTTGCTGACCCAGCATGTCTTCATCTGGGGCTTCTCTCCCTTTCCAGATGTGGACCTTTCTGCACGAGTCTTAAGCCTGCTGTATCTTTATCCCCCTTGAAATTCTGGGCTTTGATTTCCATGGCTCAATCATGATTAAAAAAAAAAAAAAGCTTCTTGTCCACTCTATTACGCTCCCACATAATGGATGTTGAAATAAAGAAATGACACCTTACCAAAAAAGGCCCTAGCCTGTCCCCCTCCCAAGCTGAGTTTCAGATCATGATTCCAGCTGACATTGGGCAGCTGTTAGATGAGAGTTTTTCGCCTGCCCTCCCAACCCCCGTGGCTTGCCCCCGGCCCTCCTTCACCCCCTGGGGAATGACGTCTCTTTTTTTTGTTTTGGGCCACAGCGGTATTTAGCAGGAGCAGGCAGCCATGCCTTGTTTGAGCTGTGATCTAACACCAGCTGACAGGTGGGTTTCGGGGGTGTCTCTGGGGCTGTGGCCTGTTTAGTGGATTTACCACTCTAAACTCAATTACAGGAGACTTTCACGCTCCACAGGCAACTCCGGTCCCTTTTTGATAAAAACTCCAGTGAGTAAATAAGTCATGATGGTGATAGGGGCCTGCCATTTAATATTCATTGAAGTACACATGTTTGGAAATTGGAAGCAGAGTTTAATCCATTTTCATATTTATATCAACATACAGCTTTAAAAAGGATCTCTCTTTTTCTCCAGCAATCTCATCAATTTCTCATTTGGAAAGATAAAGGTAAAATGGGCACATATTTTATTTTTTTAAAATTAGAAAGATCTGAAGTTAGTTTTAGATCTGTTGATTTTCAATGAAGAACTAATTCCCTCATTTTATCTGAACTAGAAGAAGTAGGTAACAACTAAATCAAAGTCACTGCTGTTTCTTGCAGCTGCATTTTTGTGTTTCATTTTGCAACAGGAGCTCAGCAAAAAGGAGAAATCAGAGATGATGGGGACCTCACCTCCAAGATCTCAGAATTTCGGGGAATGTGTCACAGCCATCCAAAGTAATGCAAAAGCACTCCTTTTGAATAAAGGTAACATTCACAATATTACAAATGTTCATGCTCACTAGTAAAAGTTCCAGGACTGTTCATTGAGGGAGGCAGGAACCCTGGAGGGAAAGAGTTAACACAGTGAAGGGTTTGGGGCATTGTTGTGTTGTGTCTCCCCAACTCTCTCCTTTTTTTTTTTTAATGTGGATGAATGTTTAAGTATGGTCCTGTGGTTGAAGGCATCTCTTTTAATAATGCAACACACAGCTTCCTGAGGGGACAGCAGTTGATTTGGAAGCGGAATATGGTGCACTCTAAATTCCTGTCCCTGCGGAAGGCTGACTAACTGATAAGTGCCATGAGCTAGCACGGGGACTCATTCTGTCAAATCAACTTGCTGGAAAGGCCGCATGCGGAATCTTCTCCAGTCTCCAGGAGCTAATGTGAGCAGACACTTGCGACATTAGACAGTACAGCAGGCATGGCATGAAGAAAAAGTTCACCATCCACAGACAAGGTGGTCTTTTAGATGACAAGGATAAAGAAACCAGTGCAAATTTGTTAATGTAACAACTTGGAAAAGTATGCTTAAAAAAAAAAGCCACTCTGTGGGGAGAAAGTATCAAAAGAAAAAGGCAACAATAGTACTTGAAAACTTTCTTGGGGTGTTCTGTCCCTTTTGGAGGTCTGTCTTTCCTCCTGGTCCTCCTTCTAGGCTGGGGTACCTTCTGTTAAATGAGTGAGTTCCAAACTCTGTCATCCCTCAAGGCGTTATTCCACCTGAAACTGAATAAAGTAAAAGAAAAGGAAGAAAAGGAAAAGCAGTGAAGAGAAAAGAAAGGAAAATTCTAGTGCCTTTTGCCTTCCTGGAGAAAATTATATCTTTCCTAATTCTGATGGGTGATCACCTGATTGTTTCTAAGTAAGAATTTTTATCTGTCTGATCTTGGTCCATTTGGCCTGGAGGAAAGTTGAAGTGATTATTACCCAGGAAAAGATACGGTGATAAGAGGGTGTTACCTCTGCTTCAAAATACATCTACAAAAATATAAGTAGACCTCTATAGCTGGAACAAATGAAAAGTATTTAAGAATTAAACAACACTATAGGGGAGAATGTTGTTATTAAGATCAAACAGACAAATCGGATGGTTTTGAGTGTCCGATTCAGAGAAGTGGCTTTGCCTGTTGTTTTTCCCCTTTAGTTGGGTCCATGTGATCAGATGGTAATTTGGTGTTGCATATTTATCCTAGATTTAAAGTAGGAAAAAACACAGCATACCTTTGCGTATGACTGACCATTTCTTAGCTCTTCCATGGAAGCTGAGGAAGCATAGGCTTTAGAGAGAGGCAACCTCAGTTCAGGTCCTGGCTCTGCCACTTACTAGTTGGTGATCTTGGGAAAGCTGCTTAATAAAAATACCTACCTGAAAAGATTATTTTAAAAATACCTGCCTCATTAAGAATATTATAACGTGAGTTAATACATATGAAGTTCTGAGAGCAGTCTGGGGTATACTGGGTGCTAAATTAATTTCACAATGATTTTTATTTAAATGAATCTAAATGAGTTCCCATAGGTTCTTAATTATTATAACTAAAAAGAAGGGTTTTGTGGTCAAATAAGTTGAGGAATCAGGTTTAACACTTTTTTTTTTATTTTTTTGAGACAGAGTCTTGCTCTGTTGCCAGGCTGGAGTGCAGTGGCAGGATCTTGGCTCACTGCAACTTCCGCCTCCTGGGTTCAAGCGATTCTCCTGCCTCAGCCTCCTAAGTAGCTGGGACTACAGGCCCCCGCCACCATGTCTGGCTAATTTTTGTGTTTTAGTAGAGACACAGTTTCACCATGTTGGCCAGGATGGTCTTGATCTCTTGACCTCATGATCCGCCCGCCTCAGCCTCCCAAAGTGCTGGGATTACAGGCGTGAGCCACCGCACCCGGCTGACACAATTTGTTTTAATAATAGTATTTCTCAGAGCCTTTACTATGCAAATTTGTGTTACAAATATCTAAGGAAGAATTGACCTTCTAATGTTTGACCATGTAATCCTTTTTCACAGACAGTGCTGATGCCCAAGTGAGGGAACAATGGGTTTCCCAAACTGTGGCCCTGAAATTAAGGAAAATGTTAGGCCTGGCATGGTGGCTCACGCCTCTAATCCCAGTACTTTGGGAGGCCAAGGCAGGAGGATCATTTGAGTCCAGGAGTTCAAGACCAGCCTGGGCAACACAGGGAGACCTCATCTCTACAAAAAATTTAAAAATTAGCCAGGCATGGTGGTGCACACCTGTAATCCCAGCTACTTGGGAGACTGGGGTGAGGGGATCTTTTGAACCTGGGAGAAGGAGGCTACAGTGAGCTGTGATTGTGCCACTACGGTTCAGTCTAGGCAACAGAGCAAGACTCTGTTTCAACAAAAAAAAAAGAAAAGAAAATTTGGAGTCATGGTGTATGAAGCACTAGCACAATAATTCAAAAAATGGTCATTGGTTACTATATAGACCTCATAGGTCACAGTTAGACCCTGTATAAAACTGCATTTTTCTAAGTGGGACTGGCAGGAGGCAACATAGTGTATGGTTAAAACAGACCCTGGAATCAGACAGATCTGGGTTTGAATCCGTCAAAGCACATTACTAAATATCTCTAAGCCTCAGTATCCTCAGCTGTCAAATTTGGGGAAGAGTGATACTTACCTCCTTGGCTTGACATGAGTTAAGTGAAGTTATGCCTGGTTTTGTTGGTCTGATCCCAAAGCTCTTAGAACCACTGTGCTTTAAAAAATTACTACATTCATGTAATCACAACAGCAGGGCTAAAGTCTGTCAACAAATAATGAATTACTTCTGTTCTCAACCACTCTGCTCATTCAGAGCCCTTGGTGCCTCCAAGGATGCAGTTGAAAAAGCAGGAATGGAAGTCAGCCTCTGTGGGTTGTAGAGCACACTTTGTGCTTGATCAAGTAGTTTATTGATGAACATACATGACCAATGTACAAAGATTACCACATCTCTTTGTGCCCAGTTTTCCTGTCTGAAAACAACAAACAAAAACAATAACAGCACACCTTTCCTACTGATCTCAGGGTAATTGTTATCATCTGAAATGCTCATGTACATATGATTGTCTTGCACTATGAAGGCCTATCGCTTTTTCAAAAACAATTTATTGAATGCTTACTGTAGTCCAGGAAGTATACTAAGTCTTACATGTAACACTTCATTTTAATTCTCACTATGAGGTGGATATTATTATACCTATTTTAGAGATGAGGAAACCAAGGCTCAGGGAGGCTAGGTCCTGCTAATTTCCAGCAAGCTCTCATAATTAATAAGTAGTAGTGCCAAGAATAAAATTCAGATCTGATCCCAAAGCTCTTAGAACCACCGTGCTTTAAAAAATAAGAATATTAAAACACATTTTGAGTTTGAAATTAGTATTGGCCGCATATAATTCATCTCTCTATCAGGTTCTCCAAACCTTTTTGCTGTTCTAAAAACCCTTAACTTGGACAGCAGCCACCAGTTAAATGAATGAGGATGAAGCATTAGGTAGAAAATAAAATGGTCAACACAGGATCCAATCTCTTAGTTGGATGATTATTTATGGACACTGGCTAGTTGACTAACTTTCCCTGTGACCTAGATATATTTGCTCTGAGTATTACTATGACTAGCATATATTTGAAGACACCAACTGGAGACAGTTTAGTCAGCTGTATTAATTGATCTATGATGTCCCTGAATGGCAAACTGACTGAACAGCAGGCAGCTTCATGGACTGAAGCTGGTAGAGCAAGGTCTCTGTCAGAGAGGAAGAAAATCCATATTAATGATACGCTATAAAACACTTTTTGTTAGTTACATATATTCCTTTACTTTCATTTCCCAAGAATAGCTCAGCTGTCAAAGCATTTCCAGGATTTCCATAGATTCGGCAAATACTGTGCGATCGAATTATTGCTCTGAGAGAAGATACAATTAAAACACATTAATCATTGTAACAAAAGATCCTTATTGAGGCTGACAATGATGGTGAAATCTGATGAATAATTAGTCTGGTTAATCTTTTAAGAGTGAATTAAACTGCTAACAAGTTAAATCGCTGTGATTTTCAAAATAACCCTCCAGGGTGAGCAGAGATTGGGGATTATTATGATCATTGTAAAAAGATATTTTATTCCCCTCTCTCATCTCTGGGCTTGCACTGGAGACCCTGTGGTTAGAAAAGTGGGACTCTGACAACCAAGTGGGAGAATGGTCATGGTGTGAGGGTGTGTTCTTTGCTTTTCCCTCCAATTATTTCTCTATATTTTGAAGAGAGTCGCACAGTGGCTGGAAAAGGAACTAGGCATGACCTTTCAATCTGACCCAGAACTAACATGGCACCCGCTTAGCAGCCATTCTCAAAAACCCATCCATTAAGTGGACCCATCATGTGGTTCTGATGTCTTGCCACTGTAAACCAATCAACTGTAACAATGGGGTCAGTCTTATCTAATTTTCCCTTATTTTTACCCTTCTCTTCGGTGAGATGGTTTATTCTTCTGGACAACACCTCTCCTCTTAGCATAGGAATGAAAATCAGCTTTGATTTGCCATATTCTGAAATAAAATGAGATGGACAAATATGAACTGATAAATCATGGGAAATGGGAAATGGATGGAAAGCGGCAACAGTTATTTGGGCTAAAGTCTTAACTCTGGCCGATCCTCTACAATTTTTGCAAGTTGTAGTGAACGCCGTGATGCATGGTCCAGATTCCCCTCTAGGAGTGAAGGTCTTTTTCCCCTAGCCACTGGCAGTGCTACTGGAACTTGGCCGTCGGCTGTTAGTCCCCTAGGAAGATTGCGCTTGCGTGAACAAAATTGCCTCTCCTGAGGTCACACTTCCTGCCAGGATTTTTTTTTTATCGGTGTGGGGTATTAAGATCAGCCTAAGTTGGGACAACTCTGAGAGGTCATCCTAGTGCTTAAAGAGTTCCCCGTGGCATCAACTGAGGCCTTTATTGGGATGGCATTACAACTTGACTTCTACCCAATCCCAGTTTCTTCTCCTTCTTTCTGTAAATACTGATCATGAGAGCACTCCTTAATCAATCAACTCACTGCTAAACTTCATCTCAAAATCTGACTCCTGGCAGCCTTACCCTATGACAGGAGAAGTCACGCTTTTGAGGTGGAGGTCTCTGACAGCTACTGGTCCCACAAAAACAAGTGGGAAAAGTGTGTCCACCAGGCTGTCAACTCAGCTGGCGGAGAAACTGCTGCATGTCCTAGCTCCGAATTGCTCCCACAGCAAGTGCATGCCTGTCAACAGACACTATAGGAGTATCAAGAATATTTAAAGGAGACTGGGCATGGTGATTCACGCCTATAATCCCAGCACTTTGGGAGGCCAAGGCAGGCTGATCGCTTGAGGTCAGGAGTTTGAGACCAGTCTGGCCAACATGAAGAAATCCCGTCTCTACTAAAAATACAAAAATTAGCCGGGCGTGGTGGTGCACACCTGTAGTCCCAACTACTCAGGAGTCTGGGGCATGAGAATCCTTTGAAGCCGGGAGGTGGAGGTTGCAGTGAACCAAGAATGTGCCACTGCACTCCAGTCTGGGCGACAGAACAAGACTCTGTCTCAAAAATAAATAAATAAATAAATAAATAAATAAATAAATAAATATGCCGGGTGCAGTGGCTCATGCCTGTAATCCTAGCACTTTGGGAGGCTAAGGCAGGCAGATCACGAGGTCAGGAGATCAAGACCATCCTGGCTAACACGGTGAAACCCCGTCTCTACTAAAAATACAAAAATCAGCCAGGTGTGGTGGCGGGCGCCTGTAATCCCAGCTATTTGGGAGGCTGAGGCAGGAGAATCGCTTGAACCTGGGGGGTAGAGTTGCAGTGAGCCGAGATCGCCACTGCACTCTAGCCTGGGCGAAAGAGCAAGACTCTGTCTCAAAATAAATAAATAAATAAATAAATAATAAAAATATTTAAAAGAGTCTGAGGGTGGGAGGAGAGAAAGAGAGAAACTCTCACAGACAAAAAGCTTGTAGCTTTAAAAATTTGTCTTTGAGTTAATCTTACCTAGTTATCCTTGGCATGTGAAGTCACATAGACTTTAAGCAAGTTCTTTATTTTGGGTTAGCTACTTAATTTTTCTGAGGCGGCTTCCTCATCTATAAAGCAGAAAGGCACAATCAGCCTCACAAGCTTGTCGTGGGTTGAAACATCAGTTGCCTAGTAGTCCCAAACCTGGCCTTTGGTAGACACTTGGTAAGAATTTATTTATCTTGTATATCCTCCATTCTCCTCATGCCATTTTCCAGATTCCAGGAAAACCACTGCTTTTCTTTTTGTTGTTGTTTTCTGATTGGCTCCATCCATCCCAATGTTTTTCTGGGGATTCTGTTTCAGGCTGAGGGTATCTGAGGGTGTTTGGCCACCCATCTTCAGACTAAAGGATCTCTCTCTAGATGGCTGGTCTCATCAATTCAGTCCTATACATTTTAGTTCTGGAGCGGGTGCACTTCATTGTAATCCCCCTGGGAACTGAGACAACCCAGCAATGTCCAAGTGTGATTATTTTCATTTTAAATCTAGGCTCTGCTCTTGGTTTCATGTGCAGAAGTCATTTCTCCCAACTAAACTGTAAGTTCTGTGAGGGCAGTTAGCACATCATCTCTTGCAACCTATAGGATCTAGCCTGGAGGAAGAATTTTTTGCCAAATTACTTGGGGTTGTGACAAAGAAACTAAGAGAATAAGCCATGTTCTTAAAAATTAATATTTCTTGGAATCTTCCCAATCACTACGTGGCAATTTCCAAGCCACTTTAGGTTTTTTTGTTATTGTTGTTTATTTTTTGAGACAGAATCTGGCTGTGTTGCCCAGGCTGAAGTGCAGTGAGGCAATCTCAGCTCACTGCAGCCTCTGCCTCCTGGGTGATTCTTATGATCTGGGAAGTTTGGCGAATATCAGAGTGGACCCTGTTATGGATCTAAATAGAAAGGACCATGCCACTGGAGACTGGATCCTGACATTTCTTGAAGGTCATCAGAATTTGTATTTATCACAAATTCTTGAAGCCAAGGAACTAATTCTAAACTTATATCTCAGACCTATATCCTACTAATTCTCCCTATCCCCTCTCTCTGTTTTTTTCTGTCACCATCTGACATACTATTTGCTTATTTGTCAATAAAGATAGGAATTTTGTTTTGTTAACTGCTGTGTCTTTATCAAGACTGTGGGAAGTATGGTGTATAGTATAGCAAATGCAAAAAAAAATAGTTGTCATATTAATTAATGTTTCTCCAGTTGGGAAATGGCTTCTGATATCCTGACTCTGTTACCCACTACCTACTTCCACTGAAACGCCTCATGGGAACTTTAAACTTACGTCCAAGATTGAGCTCATCATTTCTCCCATCTCAGCCCAAACCGTGTCTTCTTCCAGTGTTCCATGGCTTGGAAAATAGACTCACCAACCACCCTGCTGCTCAGGTTGGAGTCATCCTTGACTCCCCCAAATCTATATACTGCCAGCCACTAAGGCTTTTTCATTCTACCTGTCATCCAGCTCTCAAATCTGTCCTCATTTCTCCAGCATCTTAGTTCAACTCATCATTATCTCTTGCCTGGATTATTATTATTATTTGAGATGAAGTCTCACTCTGTTGCCCAGGCTGGAGTGCAATGGCGTGATCTTGGCTCACTGTAACCTCCACCTCACGGGTTCAAGCAGTTCTCCTGTCTCAGCCTCCTGAGTAGCTGGGATTACAGGCATGCACCATGACACCCAACTAATTTTTTTTTATTTTTAGTGGAGACGGGGTTTCACCATGTTGGCCAGGCTGGTCTCGAACTCCTGACCTCAGGTGATCTGCCCACCTCAGCCTCCCAAAGTGCTGAGATTACAGGCGTGAGCCACCACACCTGGCTGCCTGGATTATTGCAGAAAAGATTCCTCTAGTCTTAACCTCCTCCCCAGTCCATTTTCCTTACGGAGGGATTTTTCTAAAATATTAATCTAATAATCTTTACATAAACCTTCTGATGGTTCCATATTATTTTTAGATGTAGTTTAATTGACTTAATTTGACAGACTAGGCCCTTCATGACCAATTTCTGTCATCTTCTTCCCCATCTCCTTGACCTCTTGATCCGACAAAAGAAACTATTCATTTTTCAAACAGATCAGCAGTGGCGAACCAAGAGTGGAATGGTGAGAGCAATCTGCCTGGGTGAGGGCAGGAATGGGATGCATTGTTTCACAGAACATCCACTTCAGACATGGTCACTGTGCAACACAGAGCACCATATATCCCACTCTCCAGCTTCTTTATCAATTACAGTTTTGGTCTTTGGTCTCTCCCACTATAAGACTTATTAAAATGTCAAATCATAGAATTGCGTCCGCTTTCTAATGGCACCCAATCCAGAGTAAATCCCTGCTTCCTTAGACCCTCCTGCAAATTACCCAACTAAAGCCCAGATCCAAACCAAATAGGTTTTTTCTAATATCCTATTTCTGAGACATCCCATGGGTCCTCATGGTGTGTGTCCACCCTCTATGCAAACAAATAATAAACCCAACTTGTTCAATTGCAGATTAGCTGATGATGTGTGCCCGTAGTCTCAGCCTCTCAAGTAGCTGGAACTTCAGGTGTGCACCATCACGCCCAGCTAATTTGTGTCCCTTGTCATTCTTGGCTGAAGGGAATTCATAAAATACAAACAACAAATCTTTCGTAAGTCTTAAGTACTAAACAATTGCTGCAATTACTGTTAATTTTAATTATATGTATATAATTAATATATATAACTTTCAAATTAGCCCAATTTTATTACTTATCTCTTAATAATCATTGCAGTCTTTGTAAAAGGTACTTTGGAACACTCAAGTATACAGTCAAGTCCCATGCATATGAGCTCAGCTCTATGTATTTGTCTCAAGAGTAAGTTTACAATCATTTGGAATCATTCTTGCTCTCAAGTCTTCAGCTCCCAGCATACTACATATTTCTGTGAATATGTATCTTACTACATATTCTAGTGAAAGGAGAAATTGTCCACATGTACAAAGTACCAACCTCTCTTGTCAGTAGACTTGAAATAACAATAACAGTACAGTGATTGTCAAGTCTAAGAAACACAATTTTTAACACAAAAGCTCCAAATGGAAACATTCAGAAGTGTCTAGAGTCAGAGGGCAAAAGACATGAAAAGTATTGCACCTTGTGGAATTTATTATGAAGTGGAATTTTTATGAATCTTTACCCTATTTGATTTTTGTTGCTTCATGTGAAAGAAACTTTTCAATAAAATGAATAAAAATGTTCTTTGATCAACTGTAAGTGAAGATGGGTTGAAAAATCTAGCTATACTGATTGTTGGATGGGAACATGCAGATAAAACCAGTTTTGATGTAGTCATTGATAAATCTGCAGAAGTTAAATCTCAAAAACAGAAATTATAATGTTATTATTATTCAGCTACAGAACAATACATAGGTATTAGTTTTTCCCCTTTAAAAAATAGATTATGAATTTTAAACATCATTTTATTACTCTTTTCCTTTTTCTGTCATAGTATCTATTTAATTTTATTTCTTTACATTTTACAGGCCAGGTGCAGTGGCTCACGCTTGTAATACCAGCACTTTGGGAGGCCAGGGCGAGTGGATCACTTGAATCCAGGAGTTTGAGACCAGCCTGGGCAACATGGCAAAACCCCGTCTCTATAAATAAATAAAATTTACAGGCATCATTATATATATATGATATTATATAAAAGAAATTTTTCACTATTTTCATTTTTCTAGCCATTATTTTCTTTCTTTTATCTTATGATTCTTACCAAATAATTTTGTTGAATAGAGAAGGGGGCATTTAAAAAGAATCTGCTCTGAATACCCAACTCATTAAATACACTCCACAGAACAGACTTGCTCAGCCTCAGGACCTCAGCCTCGATTTTTCCCCCCATTTCTTGCCAAGTAACCTCCACTCATCCTCAGGCCTTAGCTAAAATGATATTTCTTCTGGGAAATATTTCTTCTGGGAAAACACCTTTAAGCCTTTTCCAGTCAGAGCCCCTGTTACATTTTCCTCTGGGCCTATACTTCCTTTTTGTATTGTCAATGTTTGTTCAATTGTTTATTACCATGGCTAGCTTGTGAGTGGCATAAGGAAAGGGTCTGTATCTTGTTTACTCAATAAATGTTTGTTGAGTGCACTGAATTATGAATCCCCTCCCATGACATTTGAGGAAACAAAGCAAGTAAGTAATTGGCGTTAGCTACACAGTGAGTCTTTGGATAAAATTCCCAAAGTAATTGGTGTTAGCTACACAGTGAGTCTTTGGATAAAATTCCCAAAGCAAGAAGCCTCTAAATATAGAAATTCCCACAGCAGGCTTGTGTTGTAACAATCAATAGAGCCAACTGGTTTTTGTTTTTTTTTTTTTTTTGAGACCAAGTTTCCCTCTGTCACCCAGGCTGGAGAATAGTGGCACAATCTCAGCTCACTGCAGCCTCCGCCTCCCAGTTCAAGTGATTCTCCTGACTCAGGCTCCTGGGTAGTTGGGACTACAGGCACCTGCCACCACGCCCAGCTAGTTTCTATATTTTTAGTAGAGACGGGGTTTCACCACGTTGGCCAGCCTGATCTTAAACTCTTGACCTCAAGTGATCCACCTGCCTTGGCCTTCCAAAGTGCTGGGATTACAGACATGAGCCACCACACCTGGCCAATAGAGCCAATGTTACCTTCCCTCTATTCTTTCCCTTTCCTTTCTTCCTTTCCTTCCTTCCTTTCTTCCTTCCTTCCTTCCTTCCTCCCTCCCTCCCTCTGTCTCTCTCTCTCTCTTTCTTTCTTTTTTCTTTTTCTTTCTTTCTTTCTTCTTTTTTTCTTTCTTTTCTTTTCTTTCTTTCTTTCCTTCCTTCCTTCCTTCTTTCTTCTGTCACCCAGGCTGGAGTGCTGAGAGGTGCTCATGGCTCACTGCAGCCTCAGCCTCCTAGGCTCAAGCAATCCTCCCACCTCAGCCTCCCTAATAGCTGGGTGTACAGGTGCACACCATCACACCTGGCTAATTTTTGTATTTTTTGTAGAGAGAAGGTTTCACCATGTTGCCCAGGCTGGCCTTGTGCTCCTGAGCTCAAGCAATCTGCTGCCTTGGCCTCCCACAGTGCTGGGATTACAGGTCGGAGCCATCGCACCTGATCCTTCTATTCTTTCAATCCCTGCCTCTCTCTACCCTCTGATACCACAGAGGTACCCCAGGAAAATCAATGTAAAGATAAAGAAGGTGAAAATCCACTAGAGATGCCTAAAAACAAATTGAATACCAGAAGGGAATAGGGATTGGGGAAAAAGAGAAGATGAGGTATAGGAAATGTCCTTGACCCTAAAGTAGACCTATGAGAAGCTAGCACTTCCCTTCTTACTCCCTGACCCTGCTGGGGACATAGTTCTCAGAATTAGGAGGAGTGAAGGGATAATAAACTTGGGTCTTCAAAGGCCACCCCAAAAAAAACCTAGAGGAAAGAAAAGACAAGACTGACTCCTAGAGTGAGGATCAGAGAGTGTCCAGTTTTCCTGAGGGTCCACTGCTAGCCCAGGTCAGCATGTATCAAAAGAGAAGAGCTCAGGCCTCCTGTCCAGGAAATGTCTGGAGGTCTCTTGTCTTTAGCACTTTAACACGCGAATTCAGCTGGGCGTGGTGGCTTACACCTGTAATCCCAGCACTTTGGAAGGCCGAGGTGGAAGGATTGCTTGGGCCCAGGAGTTCAAGACCAGCCTGGGCAACATAGTGAGACCCTTGTGTCTACAAAATAAAAATTAAAAAAAAAAAAAACTAGCCAAGCAAAGTGGCATGCACCTGTAGTCCTACCTACTTGGGAGACTGAGGTGGGAGGATTGCTTAAGCCTAGGAGTTTGAGACCAGCCCGGACAACTTTGTGAGACCCCCAACTCTACAAAAAAAAAAAAAAAAAATTAAAAAATTAACCCGGCATGGTGGCATGTACTTGTAGTCCCAGCCACTCAGGAGGCTGAGGTCGGAGGAGGCTCGAGCCCAGGAGGTAAAGGCTGCAATGAGCTATGATAGTACCACTGCACTCTGGCCTGGGTGACAGAGTGAGACCCTGTTTCAAAAAAGAATACAAAACAAACCCAAAAATAAACAAAAACAAAACAAAACAAAAAATAAACCAATGAGGACTCAGGGTGAGGAAACACACATGGCTTACGTTGCTGAGAGCCCTTGAGTCACTTGGGTTCAAGGATGACATCCAACCCATAGGGTGCCTCACAGGGGATCCTGAGCAGCCCCACAGCCTTGACCATCAAAGTTGCCCCCAGAAAGTGTGGGTGATTTAACTGGCTTCCCCGGTAGAGAAACACAGCATTCCATGTTGAATTGCTGTAGTGATTAAAATACACATTTTGAGGCAGAAAAGGATTCTTACATTATAGCAGGACTGAGAACTCGCATGTCAGGCTGGAGCCTGATACAAATTAAAAAATGAGTAACAAACCCTTCCGGAGAGGAGCTTAGAATGGAAACACTGACGGGATATAAGTATGATCTGGATTTTGATCACTACATTCTATTGAAGACACCTCCAGTATACAGTAGTTATGTAAAATACCTGTACACTGTTGTCCAGTGGCATTTTAGAAAAGCATTAGGGTAAAGTTAATTTTAAGAGCCTCAAAAACCATAGTAATGATTAAATGAGGAAACCAACACTGCATTCTTTTTGCTGCAAAGAAATTCAAGAGAGGCGGAAAGAAGAGGGTGACTGGTGGCAATCCACTCAGGTCCTGTCTTTTTTTCCTTCACTTCTAAGAAGTTCTCAGCTTTCACAGTCTATGTTGAAGTTCTAATTGGACAACTGGTATACATGTGTAGCTTGATCCACAGAACTTTCCCAACAGACATACAACATAAGTCACAATTACTGCTCTCAAAGAGTTAACAATCTAGTGCTAGAGTAATTCAAATGCACAGAGTACCAATATAAAAAGCTAGGCATTATTGATTGGTGCCTTAAAACTCCTGATTTAGTGGAAGGATTAGTAGAAGTAAATGAAAACAAAAGGCTTAAAAGATGACTAAAACCCTTATGAAGAGACAAAGATGTGGTGTATTTAGACCATGCCAGTCAAAGGGGCCAAAGAGCAAGAACTATGGTCAGGCAAGGTGGCTCATGCCTGTAATCCCAGCATTTTGGGAGGCCGAGGTGGGTGGATCACCTGAGGTCAGGAGTTCAAGACCAGTCTGGCCAACATGGTGAAACCTCATCTTTACTAAAACTACAAAAAATGACTGACTCTCTTTTCAGACTCAGCCCGCCTGCGCACAGATGAAATAAACAGCCATGTTGCTCACACAAAGCCTGTTTGGTGGTCTCTTCACATGGACACATGAGACATTTGGCGCCGAAGACCCAGGTCAGTGGGACTCCTTCAGGAGACCAGTCCCCTGTCCTCACCCTCACTCCATGAAGAGATCCACCTACGACCTAGGGTCCTCAGACCAACCAGCCCAAGGAACATCTCACCGATTTTAATTCGGGTAAGAGGCCTCATTTTACTCTCTTCTCCAACCTCTCTCACTATCCCTCAACTTCTTTCTCCTTTCAATCTTGGCACCACCTTTCAATCTCTCCCTTCTCTTTTTTTTTTTTTTTTTTTTTTGAGACGGAGTCTCGCTCTGTCACCCAGGCTGGAGTGCAGTGGCGCGATCTGGGCTCACTGCAACCTCTGCCTCCTGGATTCAAGCAATTCTCCTGCCTCAGCCTCCAGAGTAGCTGGGATTACAGGCATATGCCATCACGCCCGGCTAATTTTTTTGTATTTTTAGTAGAGACAGGGTTTCACCATATTGGTCAGGCTGGTCTCAAACTCCTGACCTTGTGATCCACCCACCTCGACCTCCCAAAGTGCTGGGATTACAGGTGTGAGCCACTGCATCCAGCCTCTCCCTTCTCTTAATTTCAATTCTTTTCATTTTCTGGTAGAGACAAAGGACACACATTTTATCCGTGGACCCAAAACTCCGGTACCGGTCACGGACTTGGGAAGGCAGCCTTCCCTTGGTGTTTAATCATTGCAGAGACACCTCTCTGATTATTCACCCATGTTCCATTGGTGTCTGATCTCCATAGGGATGCCTGCCTTGGTCATTCACCCACATTCCCTTGGTGGCAAGTCAATTGCGGGGACGCCTGCTTTGGCTGCTCACCCACGTTGCAGCCCAGAGCTGCTCCCCACCCCCCTTCTCCGTGTCTCTACCCTTCTCTTTAAACTTGCCTCCTTCACTATGGGCAACCTTCCACCCTCCATTCCTCCTTCTTCTCCCTTAGCCTGTGTTCTCAAGAACTTAAAACCTCTTCAACTCTCACCTGACCTAAAATCTGAGCGTCTTATTTTCTTCTGCAATACCGCTTGGCCCCAATACAAACTTGACAGTAGTTCCAAGTGGCCAGAGAATGGCACTTTCGATTTGTCTATCCTACAAGATCTAGATAATTTTTGTCAAAAAAATGGGGAAATGGTCTGAGGTGCCTGACATCCAGGCATTCTTTTACACATTGGTCCCGCCCGAGTCTCCGCTCACAATGAGACTCATCCCAAATCTTTCTTCTTTCTCTCGTGTCTGTTCCTTCAGTCTCCACCCCAAGCTCTGAGTCCTTTGAATCCTTCTTTTCTATGGAATCATCTGACCTCTCCCCTTCTCCCCAGGCTGCTCCTGGCCAGGCCAAGCCAGGTCCCAATTCTTCCTCAGCCTCTGTTCCCCCCACCCTAAAATCCTTCTATCACCTTCCCTCCTCACACCTGCTCTGGCTTACAGTTTCGTTCCGCGACTAGCCCTACCCGACCTGTCCAAAAATTTCCTCTTAAAGAGGTGGCTGGAGCTAAAGGCGTAGTCAAAGTTAATGCTCCTTTTTCTTTATCCGACCTCTCCCAAATCAGTTAGCGTTTAGGCTCTTTTTTATCAAATATAAGAACTCAACCCAGTTCATGGCCCATTAGCAGCAACCCTTAGACGCTTTACCACCCTAGACCCAGAAGTTCCTGAAGGCTGCCTTACTCTTAATATGCATTTTATTACCCAATCCCCTCCCAGCATTAGAAAAAGCTCTAAAAATTAGATTCCGGCCCTCAAACCCCACAACAGGACTTAATTAACCTCGCCTTCAAGGTTCACAATAATAGAGTAGAGGCAACGTATTTCTGAGTTGCAATTACTTGCCTCCACTGTGAGAGAAACCCCAGCTACATCTCCAGCACACAAGAACTTCAAAACGCCTGAACCGCAGCGGCCAGGTGTTCCTCCAGGACCGCCTCCCCCAGGATCTTGCTTCCAGTGCCGGAAATCTGGCCACTGGGCCAAGGAATGCCCGCAGCCTGGGATTCCTCCTAAGCCGTGTCCCATCTGTGTGGGACCCCACTGGAAATCAGACTGTCCAACTCGCCCGGCAGCCACTCCCAGAGCCCCCGGAACTCTGGCCCAAGGCTCTCTGACTGACTCCTTCCCAGATCTTCTTGGCTTAGCGGCTGAAGACTGACGCTGCCCAATCACCTCAGAAGCCTCCTGGACCATCACAGACACTTTGGGTAACTCTTACAGTGGAGGGTAAGTCCGACCCCTTCTTAATCAACACGGAGGCTACCAACTCCCCATTACCTTCTTTTCAAAGGCCTGTTTCCTTTGCCTCCATAACTGTTGTGGGTATTGACGGCCAGGCTTCTAAACCCCTTAAAACTCCCCAACTCTGGTGCCAACTTGAACAATATTCTTTTATGCACTCCTTTTTAGTTATCCCCACCTGCCCAGTTCCCTTATTAGGTCGAGACATTTTAACTAAATTATCTGCTTCCCTGACTATTCCTGGGTTACAGCCACACCTCATTGCTGCCTTTTGCCCCGGTTCAAAGCCTCCTTCACATCCTCTCCTTGTATCTCCCCACCTTAAACCACAAGTATAGAATGCCTCTACTCCCTCCTTGGCAACCGATCATGCACCCCTTACCATCCCACTAAAACCTAATCACCCTTACCCCCTCAATGCCAATATCCCATCCCACAGCACGCTTTAAAAGGATTAAAACCTGTTATCACTCACCTGTTACAGCATGGCCTTTTAAAGCCTATAAACTCTCCTTAGAATTCCATTTTACCTGTTCAAAAACTGGACAAGTCTTACAATTAGTTCAGGATCTGCAACTTATCAACCAAGTTGTTTTGCCTATCCACCCTGTGGTGCCAAACCCATATACTCTCCTATCCTCAATACATCCCTCCACAACCCCTCCATAACCCATTATTCTGTTCTGGATCTCAAACATGCTTTCTTTACTATTCCTTTGCACCCTTCATCCCAGCCTCTCTTCACTTTCACTCAAACTGACCCTGACACCCATCAGGCGCAGCAAATTACCTGGGCTATACTACCGCAAGGTTTCACAGACAGCCCCCATTATTTCAGTCAAGCCCAAATTTCTTCCTCATCCATTACCTATCTCGACATAATTCTTCATGAAAACACACGTGCTCTCTCTGCTGATTGTGTCCGGCTAATCTCCCAAACGCTTCTACAAAGCAACAACTCCTTTCCTTCCTGGGCATGGTAGGATACTTTCGCCTTTAGATACCTGGTTTTGCCATCCTAACAAAACCAATATATCAACTCACAAAACCAAACGTAGCTGACCCCATAGATCCTAAATCCTTTCGCCACTCCTCTTTCTGTTCCTTAAAAAGAGCCCTAGAAGCTGCCCCCACACTAGATCTCCCTAACTCATCCCAACACTTTTCATTACACACAGCCGAAGTGCACGGCTGTGCAGAGTTCTTACACAAGAGCCAGGACCGTGCCCTGTAGCCTTTCTTTCCAAACAACTTGACCTAACTGTTTTAGCCTAGCCCTCATGTCTGCATGTGGTGGCCGCCGCCACCCTAATACTTTTAGAGGCCCTAAAAATCACAAAATATGCTCAACTCACTCTCTACAGCTCTCATAACTTCCAAAATCTATTTTCCTCCTCACACCTGACGCATATACTTTCTGCACCCCGGCTCCTTCAGCTATACTCACTCTTTGTTGAGTCTCCCACATTACCATTGTTCCTGGCCCAGTCTTCAATCTGGCCTCCTACATTATTCTGGATACCACACCTGACCCCCATGACTGTATCTCTCTGATCCACCTGACACTCACCCCATTTCCCCATATTTCCTTCTTTCCTGTTCCTCACCCTGATCACATTTGGCTGATTGATGGCAGTTCCACCAGGCCTAATCGCCACTCACTAGCAAAGGCAGGCTGTGCTATAGTATCTTCCACATCTATCATTGAGGCTACCACTCTGCCCCCCTCCACTATCTCTCAGCAAGCCAAACTCATTGCCTTAACTCGGAGCCTTACCCTTGCAAAGGGACTATGTGTCAATATTTATACTGACTCTAAATATGCCTTCCATATCTTGCACCACCATGCTATTATATGGGCTGAAAGAGGTTTCCTCACTACACAAGGGTCCTCCATCATTAATGCCTCTTTAATAAAAACTCTTCTCAAGTCCACTTTACTTCCAAAGGAAGCTGGAGTCATACACTGCAAGGGCCACCAAAAGACGTCAGATCCCATCGCTCAGGGCAACGCTTATGCTGATAAGGTAGCTAAAGAAGCAGCTAGAATTCCAACTTCTGTCCCTCACGGCTAGTTTTTCTCCTCATCATCGGTCACTCCCACCTACTCCCCCGCTGAAACTTCCACCTATCAATCTCTTCCCACACAAGGCAAATGGTTCTTAGACCAAGGAAAATATCTCCTTCCAGCCTCACAGGCCCATTCTATTCTGTCGTCATTTCATAACCTCTTCCATGTAGGTTTCAAGCTACTAGCCCATCTCTTAGAACCTCTCATTTCCTTTCCATCATGGAAATCTATCCTCAAGGAAATCACTTCTCAGTGTTCCATCTGCTATTCTACTACCCCTCAGGTATTGTTCAGGACCCCTCCCTTTCCTACACATCAAGCTCGGGGATTTGCCCCTGCCCAGGACTGGCAAATTGACTTTACTCACATGCCCCGAGTCAGAAAACTAAAATACCTCTCGGTCTGGGTAGACACTTTCACTGGATGGGTAGAGGCCTTTTCCACAGGGTCTGAGAAGGCCACCGCGGTCATTTCTTCCCTTCTGTCAGACATAATTCCTTGGTTTGGCCTTCCCACCTCGATACAATCTGATAACAGACCGGCCTTTATTAGTCAAATCACCGAAGCAGTTTATCAGTCTCTTGGTATGCAGTGGCGCCTGGTTTTACCTCAAACTGCCACCCTTAAGTCTCTCCTTAAGTGGATAGAATATCTTCAGTGACAAAGTACACTCCAATACTTTCACCCTGATGAAGTCCTATTCTTTACTTTTATACTTACTCTAATTCTCATTCCCGTTCTTATGACACCCTCTACCTCTCCCCAGCTATCTCCACCACACTATCAAACTCACTCTTTCCTAGCCATTTCTAATCCTTCTTTAACAAACAATTGCTGGCTTTGCATTTCTCTTTCCTCCAAAATTGCCAAGGCCTCGACTTAGTCACTGCCAAAAAAAGAAGACTGTATATTTTTAAATGAAGAATGCTGTTTTTACCTAAATCAATCTGGCATGGTATATGACAACATAAAAAAACTCAAGGATAGAGCCTGAACTTGTGCCAACCAAGCAAGTAATTATGCTGAACCCCCTTGGACGCTTTATAATTGGATGTCCTGGGTACTCCCAATTCTTTGTCCTTTAACACCTGTTTTTCTCCTTCTCTTATTTGGACCTTGTGTCTTTCGTTTAGTTTCTCAATTCATACAAAATCGCATCCAGACCATCACCAATAATTCTATACAATAAATGCTCCTTCTAACAGCCCCACAATATCACCCCTTGCCCCAAAATCTTTCTTCAGTTTAATCTCTCCCACTCTAGGTTCCCACGCCGCCCGTAATCCCGCTTGAAGCAGCCCTGAGAAACATCGCCCATTATCTCTCCATACCTCCCCCCAAAATTTTCGCCACCTCAACACTTCACCACCATTTTGTTTTGTTTTTCTTATCAATATAAGAAGACAGGAATATCAGGCCTCTGAGTCCAAGCTAAGCCATCATATCCCCTGTGACTAGCACATATACATCCACATGGCCTGAAGCAACTGAAGATCCACAAAAGAAGTGAAAATAGCCTTAACTGATGACATTCCATGATTGTGATTTATTTCTGCCCCAACCTAACTGATCAGTGTACTTTGTAATCTCCCCTACCCTTAAGAAGGTTGTTTGTAATTCTCCCCACCCTTGAGAATGTACTTTGTGAGATCCACCCCCACCCGCAAAACATTGCTCTTAACTCCACCGCCTATGATAATCCACCACACACACACACAAAAATTAGTTGGGCAAGGTGGTGGGCACCTGTAATCCCAGATACTCAGGAGGGTAAGGCAGGAGAATTGCTTGAACCCAAGAGGCAGAGGTTGCAGTGAGCTGAGATCTCGCCATTGCACTCCAGCCTGGGCAACAAGAGCAAAACTGTCTGAAAAAAAAAAAAAGAAAAAGAAAGAAAGAACTATGGCATGGAGGCCCATAAGGTCTGATTGGGGCAAAGCTCTAGAGGAAAGTAGTAGAAACTTGTGATGAGTATGAGGCTGGCCTGGAGACAAAGACTGGAACAATAGCCCATGAATGCCATGCTAAAGACTTAAAACAATAAGACTGCATTATCCACTGAGGGTTTATTATCAGAAAGTGGTCCTATCGTAGTTGTGTTAATGTCTTCAACAACAGCAGAACTGATAATGCCCTCAGTGACAGAATTGTCCACCCTGCCCTGATTTTTTTTCTTTGCTGGAGTCTCACTCTGTCACCCAGGCTGGAGTGCAGTGGCGTGATCTCGGCTCACTGCAAGCTCCGCCTCCCGGGTTCACACCATTCTCCTGCCTCAGCCTCCCGAGTAGCTGGGACTACAGGCGCCCACCACGCCCGGCTAATTTTTTGTATACCCCGCTCTGATTTTTAATGAGATGTGCTGCAGATGCCTTTTTGTAGACTGTAAATCACTTTACACTCCTCTTTCAAATCCTTTTTATTTTTTTCTGATATAATATCTCACTTTGTCACCCAGGCTGGAGTGCAGTGGCATGATCTTGGCTCACTGCAACTTCTACCTCTTGGGCTCAGGCTATCCTCCCACCTCAGCCCCTCAACTAGCTGGGTCTACAGGTGTGCACCACCATGCTCAGCTAATTTTTGTATTTTTTGTAGAGACAGAGTTTTGTCATGTTGCCCAGGCTGGTCTCGATCTCCTGAGCTCAAGTAATCTGCCTGCCTCAGCCTCCTAAATTGCTGGAATTACAGGAGTGAGCCACTGCACCTGGCCTCAAATGCTTTTATTTTACACACTTCCCCTGAGATATTCTTTAGGCTCAACCTCAAGCTAGGCCTGGTCAAGAAGTTTGCAAATGAGACTTAAGAAACCAAAACAAAAAAGAAAAAAGTTGGGCCCAGTGGGTCACGCCTGTAATCCCATCACTTTGGGAGGCATAGGTGGGTGGATCATGAGGTCAGGATTTCGAGACCAGCCTGGCCAATTATGGTGAAACCCCATCTCTACTAAAAATACAAAAATTATCCAGGCGTGGTGGGGGACAGCTGTAATCCCAGCTACTCAGGAGGCTGAGGCAGGAGAATCATTTGAACCCAGGAGGCGAAGGTTGCAGTGAGCCAAGATTTCGCCACTGCACTCCAGCCTGGGTGACAAAGTGAGACTCCATCTCAAAAAAAAAAAAAAAAAAAAAAAAGAATTAGGCCACCTAACCTCTGCAGTTTTGTTTTGTTTTGTTTTTGTCCTTTTCCATCTTGGGCCTCAGCCAAAGGCAAGCTGAGGGCTTCAGACCAGGGAGAATTGTCTGATCTCAGGATGCTCAACATCACGGCCAATTTGGTTCCACGCATTGGTACTCAGGGAAGGCTGTGTTCAGGAGGGCAAAAGTGCCAATTTAAAAACTCCCTATTTTCTTCCTCCAGGGTCCTTAGTCTTTGTAAAATGAATTTGTTTTAATTTTCTGAAAGCTTTCAGTTGCATGTGTGCACACACTAGCATGTTCACATGTGTGCATCTGTACACCAAATCCTCAGAGTCAGCACACGTGAGGTTCTCCTTTCCCTGGTGGGAATCCAAAGAAAAGGAAGCCTGGGAAAAAGATTAGTCTTTGAAATTCACTGAAAGATTCCATTCCACTGCTTTTATGCGAAAGACCTACTACCTTACAGAAGTCTAAATTCCTCTGCCTGTAGATGCAGTCTGTCGCTACTGCATCGCTGTCCATGGTGCTGACACACCACCATCGGCTAAGTAGACACAGTTGTTTCTCTTAATTCTGGGACCCTGGTGATGATGGATTGAAGGTCCTGTTGAGCGCTTATGTCAAAATGGTCATAGTTGTGTATATTTTATATTCTCTCTGAAGAATAACTTTACTATATTGCAGAACAAAACAAAATTATGATATATGTATTCCACTGTATGTAAAAGATTCACATACACTGAGAATTCTATCATGTTCAGTTAATTATAAAACTTTCCCCTCTGAAAGTCATATGTTCTATCCACCCTAGCCAGTTTGGGAAGCTATAACAAAGTACCATAGACTGGGTGGCTTATAAACAACATGAATGTATTTTTCACAGTTCTAAGATAAGGGCGACAGCATGGTTGGATTCTGGTGAGGACCTTCTTCTGGGTTGTGTACTGCCAACTTCCCATAATATCTTCACATGATGGAGATGGGCAAGCTAGCTCTCTGGACTCTCTCTCCTTTTTTTTTTTTTTTTTTTTTTTTTGAGATAGGGCTCCCCTCTGTCATCCAGGCTGGAGTGCAGTGGCGTGATCTCAGCTCACTGCAACTTCTGCCTCCTGGGCTCAAGAGATCCTCCCACCTCAGCCTCTGGAGTAGCTGGGAAAATAGGCACATGCCACCACACCTGGCTAATTTTTTATATTTTTAGTAGGGATGAAGTCTCGCCATGTTGGCCAGGCTGGTCTTGAACTGAGCTCAAGCGATCCACCTGCCTCAGCCTCCCAAAGTGCTGGGATTACAGGCGTAAGCCACCATGCCCAGCCCTCGGGCATCTTCTCATAAGAGTATGGATCTCATTCTTTTGGGCTCCACCCTCATGACCTAGTCACCTCACAAAGGCCCCACCTCTAAGTACCATCACATTGGGAATTAAATTTCAACACACGAATTGGCAAGTTACACAATCATTCAGTTGATTGCACTACCTTCCACCATATCTCTACTTAAAACTCCGCCTGGCTTTGAAAGTCCTCTGCAATCTGGTCCTAATACCTGCATATCCTTATCTGCTACTGCTTTCAGCACGCACCCTCAGCAGCAGTGACAGCAATGACCTCCTCACTCTTCACATGCCACTGTAATTCCCCTGTACTTCTTGGCAACTTCTGATTCCCAGCCTGTAATTCCCCTCCTTTGCTATGACTTTCCTCCCTCATCATACAAGCCCCGCCAGGTTTTGAGGCCCAGCCCCTACCCTGCCTCCTCCATGAAACCTTCCTTGGAAATCCAGACATGTTTGCATCTTCCTCTTTTCCAATTTCCTTCAGACTTTATCAGTGGCATTTGGCAAATTTGGCAAAATTTTATTGGAGCATAGCACATTTGGAAGGGAATCTCAACTTAGATTTTGTACTAATGTAGTATAATGGAAAGGGTAGGGTGTTTTTGTATCAGGCAATTCTAGACTTCAGTCCTAGCTCCTCCATTCCTCCTCACTCTAGCTTGCCTATGAGTGAGTTAATTTGTCACAGCTTCCTTTCTTCTCTAACCATGAAGAATAATGTTTACCCAATATGTTATAAAATTATATGTCGTATAAATTATTTGGCACACAACAGACTCTTCATAAACATGTTTTTGCTATCTTCCTCTTCTGCACTGTAGCGTTTATACCACCTAGCACAATGTTGAACACATACACAGTCGATGTGGCTTTACTGAAATACAAAATTCAGCTTGTCTGCTCAACCTTGCTGTGCGATTCACCTGTAGGAAAAACATCTCTGATCAAACACATTTACAACAGAGAAGTGTCCATGAAGCCTGAGAGAGCAAACATAAGAGAGACCAGTTGGAGAA